>NC_140771.1:95743904-97010779 GCF_044657685.1 Stegodyphus dumicola | reverse complement strand
CGTTTGCGTAACTCCGACGCGAAACTGGATTACGAGTTGAGATCGTTAATGACCATTAAAAGGTTAGCAAAAATGGTTATCCCTTCGATAATTCAGTTTTAAACCGATTTAAATGACTAAAATATTGTATGTTAATTCTATTCTGGCCGTATTGTGGTACTTCAGACATGGCACTGACACCTTAACTGCGGTTCGTGTCTCATTCATGACTTGTTTCATTTGCAACTATATTACAACAAATATTAGTTTTAATTTTGAATATATCTGCATTTTGAAACAGAAATCATGCTATCTACTAATCAGTGATTTAATTAAAAATATAAATATTTATTTATTTTCAAACTGTTCTGCTCTACTACACTATTCATTACAGAATAGCAAGCAGTTAACAAGTTAACAAATTCCATTTCAGAAAACAACTACCACAGCCATATGTTTTTTAGAGCACGTGATAGCCATTCGAACGGAACTACAAACAGATATAAAAACCATTTAAAAATAAAAATCTTTATGTTTTCTCTCATATTTATTTTATTTCAAACATTTTATATTACTCTGTAGTCTTCCTGATTTTCAGTAAAGTTGTCCAGTGCTTCGGAAGATTTGCTATTGCTTGCAGAATACTACTTTTATTCAGATCTTGAAAGAGTAACGGCTGAAGGAATCATTTTGGGGAGCATAAAGAAACGCAGTCCATGAGTGAATTCTTTCAGTTTACATAAAGGTATTATTGTTAACTTTGGTTACTCATACAGAAAGAACAAAAGATCGGGTAAAATTTCACTAAGCAAGTCATGTCGTCGCAGCGTTTTTACACAGTTTGTGTTACCATTTTATGTAATATGCTTCAAAAGCACTTTTCGTATTAAATTCAATATTTCATATGAGCATTTCCTGTTAATTTCAGAAAAAGATCATAATTTACTTCACTGGTAATTGTGTAGGTCCAAATATTTGGAATCGGAGAGTAGATGACAATGATTTCAATTCTCATTCAGCACTTCTACTCTACATATCGCCAGTAGCTGTTATTGGAGATAGAAACTTTCAAAGAAAACTCTCGATCTAATACAAGTTTCAAGAGCCAATGAATGACCTGTCGGACACAATTAATCTCTTCTACAAAGCTTCTATTACGATGTGGTACACTGATGGTTCTGAAATATCTGTAAGTTATGATATTTTTTCACGTGTTGTTAGATGAAATTCTTCTGTTCTATCCCGCAACAGCTTTCCATTCGATGCTTATGCTCCGTTTCGCCTGTTGATGCTTTTATTCTTCCTAGCCTCCTTCGGGTATCTTGTATTTCTGTCACGTTCTTCATTAAAGCGTGTAACCCAAAGAAATCAGTATGGCATTCAGCTCTGACCTAGCTCAGGTTTGTAAGGAGTATCAAAAAATTAATTGTTTTAGAGCATTGAGCTAAACGTTAAAGGATTTGTTACATTTCAGTTTGAAAGAGTCACACGTCGCAAGAAGTGTTAAGATTCAAACTTTTAAATTTGAAATAATTTTAAGGATTTATTGATACGGCGATTTCATGATATCAATCTCAGAAAAACATAATATAACTGATGATCAAGTTCACATTTGAGGAATGAATTCAACTATGGATGATTAGATTTTAATTCATTATGCTTCTCCTCTTGATGATTGTGAGAGAGAAATATAATGAAATTATTTTTATGTAAAAACCTGCAAAAGTTGGTAGCGTATTTTAGAAGCACTGTGCTTTCTCAAATTTCTGGGGAAGGTTACTTATTTTAAAAGACCGTTTTTCTTCACAGCTAGTGCTCTCCTGTATACCATATTTTATTTTCCAAAGAATGGCAAATATATCAGAACTGCAGAAAACCTACTAGATCTATTTCTCAGAGGAATGCCCTGTTCTTTACCCAACTTAAAAGCTTTGTATGTTATTGTACTCGTAAAAACCACTGCATTTTCTTTCGATTGCAGGTTATTTTTGTTCAAACCAGTCAGCAATAATAAAGAGGAAGGAAATCATTCAGAAGAAAGTAATTTCGCTTACTATCTGAAAACGCAGAATAACTTGAATTGTATAACAGTTTTAAATTTAGCATAGGGACATACATTCTTGAATAGAGAGCAAGAAAAAAAAAAGAATTATTTAATTATGCGCATACGTAACCACGTTAATTATATTAAAAATGTGAAATCCTCATGAAGTTTCTTCAGAAACTTTTATCCTATCAATGTCCGTTATATTACATCAGAGATGACGTAAATACGAAATTTCAACTCTGAAAAATTTAACAATGGTTTATTCCCGAGTTCAAACATGCGACTGCTAATACTACGATGATGAGAGGGATTCTACAGAAAACCTTTCAGTCATGTTCGAAGGAAGGATTTCCTTCTCATCGAATGGTTATTTATATGATATATGACTTATTTCATATTCCAATTCACAATTTTAAAATATTTCTTTTTTTTTTTTTTTTTTTTTTTTGCATTCTTCAGATTTAAGAGAAAAATGTTAAAATTTTAGTAAAATGCTTTGTCTTTTTATACTGCCTGTAAATGTAATTACATTAAAAGTTAATTTTGCTTTACACAAATTCGTATTATGCAATATGCATAAAAACTCATAAATTAATATTTATCAAATGACGATATGAGAAATTTATAATTCAAAGCATTTGGTGAAATAACGCATATACGGTTCGATAATATGAAGATATATTAGCTTATGCATAAATTTGAAGTACAAGGTAAATGTGAATTCAGTTGAAAGCTTAAAATATTATAAACTTCTTATAATAATATTTAGTAGTTAATTGCTTATAACAACATTAAGTCTTCAGTATTTTCATGTCGCAAAGGTTGTTTTAATGTTTATAACCTAGGCTTCATACCACAATAATTGAACGCAACTGTACTGGCACTTCGGTATACACAGTACTTCTCATGATATATAAATAAAATATTCCTTTATATTCATTCGAGCACAAGAGGATGATGCAAGTGATACAAAGTTCAAACTGAATATTATTACATGTCTAATGATTTGTCTTAAATAAAATACTTATTCAAATGAAATTTCAAAAGTTATTATAGCTTATTCAAAAGTTATTATATACTTATTCAAAAGTTATTATAGCTTATAAGGTATTTATCTCGCCTTCTTAGCGTGCCTTCGTGGTGTAGTGATCTGGGTGTATATTCCAGAGGTCCGCGGTTCGATTCCCGGTGAAATTTTTCATCTTGCCTGTTTCTAAAAATACCTAATGTCTCTATCAGCTTTTGAATTTGTTAGAGGAAGTTATAATAACTATATGCATAACAATTAATCCGTGGTACATTTTTCATATTTATAATTCACCATTATTTCTTTACTTACATATACTATTTATATATATGTGAAGCTTCCAATTTTACTTAGAGATTTTTTTTTTAGAAAAGCTATTTATAAAAATAAAGCTATTATAAAAATAAACTTAGTAAATAACTTTAACTATAATTCAAATTAATCTTGATCAAAATATATCAGTTATTAAAATATAGATACTGGATAACTACTGAATACTTTCTTTCATGAAACACTTTTCTCATAATTGAAGAGGAAATGGAAATACCGTATCTACTCCCATATATTTTCCACTTTCTTTACTAATTTTACCGATTTAAAACAAGAAAGGGAAAAATATGCGGCGTATAAACTATTTTTGAAGAGATAGCTTAAATCACAAACGTAGCACATTCAAACGCATGCCTAAAGATACACTGGCATGATTATACTACATATTTCTAAGAACGTTTCAATTTCAGTAATGATTTTTTTATTTACAATCAATATTTTCGCATTTGTACATATATTTTACTTTGCTACCATAAATCAGAAGTTTTTAAATTATGCGCTAGAATCGTTTGGGCGAAAAGTACACAAGTGGGAGAAATATGAGAGTAAATAAGGTATGTATAAATAATATATAAATGTAAAACGAAAATAATAATTATCTACCTAACGAAGTGAATGATCTCATATATTTGTATCATCAATTTATTTCCATTGGCGAGAGTCTCAGATAATATCGCAAACATAGAAAATATCAATTAAAAAAGCTGAGTAAACAGCTATGGAACTTAATTTATGTTTTTACAATATTGAATACATGGTATATTGTCAATTAGTATTGCGTGAAAATAATTTTATTCATTAGCATTTAACAGTTGAAGGTAATGAAACGCTGCTGATATTTTAACTAATTTAAAATACTGAACGTGAAAAGAAATTTTTAAACTTTAGGAGTACCTTTTATTCTTATCTATGAAAAGTGTACCAAAGTTTTCCAGTTTGTGGTTTAAGTAAATTATATATACGGGAGAGAAGGCTATGAGAGTTGCATGCATATCTGCTTCTTTCCAGGAAATGAACTCTCTGACGGAATGTAACAAAACTACCGCTATTTAATGAATTTATCTATTCAGCTGGTAAAATTCTCTGAAATTCAGAAAGCTTCCTACACTACTACTCATTTTCTCACATGACTTCCATTTACAAGACTGAATACTTTTACTGGGATTAGAGGATAGCATGCTACATTCTAAGTGCATGTAACTTTACGTTTAATGCACGAAATATAGTAGAGGTAACTTCATGTTTAATGGGTGAAAGATTACGTAAGTTAGAGTTTTATACACTTTAGTCTCTTTAAAAGTCAATTGTAGTGCAATATCATTTCTAAAGTGATAATACTCTATTGTTGACTTTGATTATTCAACTATAATTTTTAGGCGTAAGTGAGAAAACTGCTAGCTGCATATAGTGCATTAAACATCAAGATTACAGAATGATTGGAAATCCTCAAACACATTTAGCAATCATAAAATGTTCATAAATCTAGAAGTTCTAGATTCCTATTACATGTTACAAGTTAGTTTTAAATCCATATTAATTTTCAGTTAGATACCTCACTCGTGGAACAATTACATTTGCTCGCATCTCATCCTTCATGGTTTCAAACACTAAGAATACACGTACGCATTTCCGTTCATGCAAAATATCTGTCTTAGTAACAAAGTATTTGGGCGGAGTTTTACAACGAAAATTGAACTTTAATGCTCAAATAAGTATTCTCATAGTATGTCACTAAGTGCAAATCTTTCCAATTTGCGAAAGCAATAAATGTACTCGAACACAAACTTTGACGATTTCTGCTTTGCTGTATTTATAGGTACAAATATAAATGGGCAAAACACCAGGATTTCATTATTTGTCCTACAGATATACTCTCACCGCACTAGCTGTGCTATTTCGTCCCAATTTTAAGAGAAAACATCCTGTGCAAGTGTACGTGTAGTTGTTTGTACAAAACCTTAAAGGAAGGTAAAATCCCCAACCTTAGTTTACGGTTCACAGTCAGCTTCAATTAACCACCACAATGCTGAGGATGGCAAGGTACAAATTAGGAGTGCAGATGGTGAAAGATCTTCAGAAACATTAACGCCGGTTATTTGCTTCTCTAAAATAGAATTAGGGATAAACTAATGTCAATAAAATTTATGTATTAAGATAAAACTATCTCCTTCGCACACGGTTGCATACATACTGGTAATTCGTCAAACCGTGGCTCATACTTCATTAGCCTGAGTGCGCAACACATGCAGCACTCAGGTTATCTGCCAGTCTGTTTTTTGTGTCACATTTGATATAATACAAAGTTAAAAACAGCTGTTCACACGCATAAGATAATCCAAGCAAAGTAAGAATAGCACCCCCAACTATTTCCATTGATTTAAACTTATTTGGAAGAGAATTCCAAGCTTTAAGAATTTCATTTTTATAACTATCAATTATGTTGTCCTCTGTGATCTCTTTACACACAATCTTCTCAAGTGTTACACGCATATCAGAGAATTTTTTCTCCAAGTACAGCTTTCTTGATATTCCAATAGCTCCATTTCCAGATTTTCAAGATCTGACCATTGTATGCAAGAAAGATCAAGTTCTTCAAACTTAGATTTATATGGAGAAGTGAGAAAACACATGGTTGTTTCCATCGGACGGAACTGTAGACATCTGTTATTGAAATTCTCCCTTGCAGCTGCTACGATGCTCGAAAATGCCTTGAAGATTTCTTCATAACTTGAAGGATTGTGTGCAAAATGAGTAGAATTTTTAGATGAGATTTCGAAAATATTTCAGCTGCCCACTTACAAGATCCCTTTCAAAAGCATACAATTTTCTTTGAAGTATTTTTATATCGCAAAGCATCCTTTTTGCCGTTTTTTCTAATCCTTGCAGTTGCTTGTTCAAGTACACTGAAGTGTTGTGTAAAATTTGTAAAAAACATAACGTTATTAAGCCAGACCATATCAGTGATAGTCCTACCCTTTTTAATTCAAAAAACAGCATAATTCCATCCAAGCAGCTTACAAATCTCTATAAAACCCTTCCTCTGTTCAACCATAGGATATTATTGTACATAACCAAATATATACTGTGCTTGAAACTGTTGACAATTAAGAGCTCGAGACTTGATGAAATTCATCATTTTGGTGATATCTTTCAGAACAGCGTCTAATATTTTGTAGCTGTCCCTGGCACAAACAGCTTCTTGATGAATGTGAAAACAAAATTGATAACTGGATGTTTTGCTTGCACCATCACTAATAATTGAAACGATTTTTCTCGTCTTATGTCTTGTTACAAAAAAGCTTCCATCACAGCATTGTAAATATCTATTCCTTATGTTCTTTCGGGCAGAGATGCCTATTTAACCAGCTCTTCTCGCATCGTATCACCAACAGCAAAACGCAACATTATTGCTAGCCTTGCATGGTTATTTATATCTGTGCTTTTATCCAAGCACATTGAATAAGAGGCTGCTTTCAGTGGTGAGCTGGTTCAGTCTGTAGTGAGCTGGTGATCAATATCACTTGCTATCCGCAGGTCTTGATCATTGTTGCCTCCTACGCGTCAATAAAAGTTATGTACAGCGTATTGTTTCTGCGCAACTTCAAAGTTATGTACAGCGCATTCTTTCTGCGCAATTTCAGTTACTTAAGATTCGAACTCCTAGCGTAACATACATGTTTTGATCCCGTATGGTTGGGAATTTATCATTTTCGATTTAGATTTTTAGTTATGTTACAGTCTACAAAATAAAATTGGTTGTTGTTGTTGTAAAGTTGTCTTTAGTATATAGTCTAACCAGCGACCTCAAAACATTGGTCACGATCGGCTGCAGTTAAATGGAATTTAAAAAAAAAATGGCTAATGAAGACATAACTACGTTAAACAGAAAACGTTGCGGTATTAAAGCGCAAATAATGAAATTAAAGTCGTCTCTCAGTGGAAAAAGTGATGATTTTGGTTTCGAACAAATAGAAGTATTTTTCAAGAAAAAGTGCACAAGTTAAATAAACAAATTGATGAACTTCGATTGGATTATTACAGAATGTGCAAAGATGAAGAAATATCAGACATCGAAGCTACTTTTGAAGAAATCGAGATGGATATTACCAATGTTGAGGTCAGCCTGAAATGTCTTTATACTTCATTATATAATAAGAATGCAAATAATGAGTATGCAAATAATAGTATTTCAGAAACAAGAAGTAATTCATTGAATTATAAATTGCCTGAAATAACATTACCTAAATTTTCTGGTAATTTCGAAGACTGGAATTTATTTAAAACCAATTTGTAGCTTTAATTTCATCTAATAGACAATTAACAGATTCTCAGAAATTGTTTTATTTACAATCTTGTTTAATTGGTAATGCAAAGCAAATACAAACAATAGATGATACATTTTCTTCCCTATATAAGGCACTTGAAAAAATATATGATAATAAGAGACTGGTTGAGAATTCTCATGTCAATGAATTACTTTCTATTGAAAAAATAGTTTATGAAAATCCTAAAGATTTGCGCTTATTAATTGATAAAGTTCAGAAACATTTAAGAGCATTAAAAGTTATGGAATTAATATGGATAAATTAAGCGAAGTTTTGCTGATTAATATTATTCTCAATAAAATAGATAAAGAATCACGTTAGCAATTTGAAATGTCATTAAATAGTAATGATTTATGTCAATGGGATTCCTTCATGACATCTCTTCAAAAGCGATGCCAGATGTTATAAAATATGCAAAACAAAACTGTATTTACAAAACCAAAACAAAACATTCATCAGAATAAAGTTCGATCGCTAGTGACAAAAACGAATAATAATAATAATAATGTCGTGTCCTGTTTGCAAAGATAATCACGCAATTTTTAAATGAGAAACATTTCTAGCATTAAATCCAATGAAATGATACGAAATTAAAAGCTTTCTTTGTGCATTAATTGTTCGCAGTGAAATCATAAAGTAGCTTCCTGTCGGTCTAGACACTTTTGCTCGGTTTGCAAATCTAAACATAATTCACTTCTTCATCAGAATGAACCTTCCATGTCGTCTGCGACAAGTGGGGAAAAGCAAGGTAAAGCCACGCCCGCCCTAGAAAACTGCAGAACCGAATTTGTTTTGAATAGCAACGAATCAACAGAAAAAGCTTTATCGGCGTGTCCTTTTAGACAATTTTAAAAATAAAACTGTTCTCCTTTCAACTGCGATTGTTTGGGTTAGAAATATTTAGGGCCAATTCGTTAAAGCAAGAGCGGTTTTTGATTCAGGATCACAGTCAAATTTTGCTACTAATGAATTCTGTGAGCGTGCAAATTTAAAAAAGGAAAAGATAAATATTCCTGTTTCTAGTTTAAATGGGCAAATTTCAAACATTAAATCTCGTACTTTTGCTTCTATTTTTAATGGAAATAATTCGTTCTCTGCTTCATTAAATTTTTAGTTGTAAATAAAATCACAAATTTAGTACCTTCTACAAAATTGAATATTGAAAATATAGATATTCCTGCTACATCAAGTTTGGCTGATCCAGAATTTGCAACTCCATCTAGCATAGATCTGCTTTTAGGAGCAGAAATATTTTATGACACTTTTTATTAATGGACAATTTAGATAGTCTAAGAAATCACTCGTTTTCAAAAATTCTGTGTTTGGTTATATAGCTGCTGGTTCTTTGAAAACATCCCTTGAAAATTGTCAGAATTATTTTGGACTTCTCGGTAATGTTGGTAATATTGATAGATTGGTAGAGAAATTTTGGTTAGTGGAAAATATTGGTGAAGAAAAGCCAATTCTTAGCCAAGAAGAAGAATTCTGTGAACAACATTTCAAAGACACTTACAGACGAAATGAAGATGGCAAATTTATCGTAAAAAAAGCCTATAAAAGACGAACAATTAGGAAATTCAAAGCACTTAGAAAACATTAGACTCAATCAATTAGTTAAACGTCTTACCAAAAACGCTACATTGTAACTTTTATATCAATATTTCATAACAGAATATGAAAATTTGGACATACATACCACAATAATTTCATACCACAATAATTGAACGCAACTGTACTGGCACTTCGGTATACACAGTACTTCTCATGATATATAAATAAAATATTCCTTTATATTCATTCGAGCACAAGAGGATGATGCAAGTGATACAAAGTTCAAACTGAATATTATTACATGTCTAATGATTTGTCTTAAATAAAATACTTATTCAAATGAAATTTCAAAAGTTATTATAGCTTATTCAAAAGTTATTATATACTTATTCAAAAGTTATTATAGCTTATAAGGTATTTATCTCGCCTTCTTAGCGTGCCTTCGTGGTGTAGTGATCTGGGTGTATATTCCAGAGGTCCGCGGTTCGATTCCCGGTGAAATTTTTCATCTTGCCTGTTTCTAAAAATACCTAATGTCTCTATCAGCTTTTGAATTTGTTAGAGGAAGTTATAATAACTATATGCATAACAATTAATCCGTGGTACATTTTTCATATTTATAATTCACCATTATTTCTTTACTTACATATACTATTTATATATATGTGAAGCTTCCAATTTTACTTAGAGATTTTTTTTTTAGAAAAGCTATTTATAAAAATAAAGCTATTATAAAAATAAACTTAGTAAATAACTTTAACTATAATTCAAATTAATCTTGATCAAAATATATCAGTTATTAAAATATAGATACTGGATAACTACTGAATACTTTCTTTCATGAAACACTTTTCTCATAATTGAAGAGGAAATGGAAATACCGTATCTACTCCCATATATTTTCCACTTTCTTTACTAATTTTACCGATTTAAAACAAGAAAGGGAAAAATATGCGGCGTATAAACTATTTTTGAAGAGATAGCTTAAATCACAAACGTAGCACATTCAAACGCATGCCTAAAGATACACTGGCATGATTATACTACATATTTCTAAGAACGTTTCAATTTCAGTAATGATTTTTTTATTTACAATCAATATTTTCGCATTTGTACATATATTTTACTTTGCTACCATAAATCAGAAGTTTTTAAATTATGCGCTAGAATCGTTTGGGCGAAAAGTACACAAGTGGGAGAAATATGAGAGTAAATAAGGTATGTATAAATAATATATAAATGTAAAACGAAAATAATAATTATCTACCTAACGAAGTGAATGATCTCATATATTTGTATCATCAATTTATTTCCATTGGCGAGAGTCTCAGATAATATCGCAAACATAGAAAATATCAATTAAAAAAGCTGAGTAAACAGCTATGGAACTTAATTTATGTTTTTACAATATTGAATACATGGTATATTGTCAATTAGTATTGCGTGAAAATAATTTTATTCATTAGCATTTAACAGTTGAAGGTAATGAAACGCTGCTGATATTTTAACTAATTTAAAATACTGAACGTGAAAAGAAATTTTTAAACTTTAGGAGTACCTTTTATTCTTATCTATGAAAAGTGTACCAAAGTTTTCCAGTTTGTGGTTTAAGTAAATTATATATACGGGAGAGAAGGCTATGAGAGTTGCATGCATATCTGCTTCTTTCCAGGAAATGAACTCTCTGACGGAATGTAACAAAACTACCGCTATTTAATGAATTTATCTATTCAGCTGGTAAAATTCTCTGAAATTCAGAAAGCTTCCTACACTACTACTCATTTTCTCACATGACTTCCATTTACAAGACTGAATACTTTTACTGGGATTAGAGGATAGCATGCTACATTCTAAGTGCATGTAACTTTACGTTTAATGCACGAAATATAGTAGAGGTAACTTCATGTTTAATGGGTGAAAGATTACGTAAGTTAGAGTTTTATACACTTTAGTCTCTTTAAAAGTCAATTGTAGTGCAATATCATTTCTAAAGTGATAATACTCTATTGTTGACTTTGATTATTCAACTATAATTTTTAGGCGTAAGTGAGAAAACTGCTAGCTGCATATAGTGCATTAAACATCAAGATTACAGAATGATTGGAAATCCTCAAACACATTTAGCAATCATAAAATGTTCATAAATCTAGAAGTTCTAGATTCCTATTACATGTTACAAGTTAGTTTTAAATCCATATTAATTTTCAGTTAGATACCTCACTCGTGGAACAATTACATTTGCTCGCATCTCATCCTTCATGGTTTCAAACACTAAGAATACACGTACGCATTTCCGTTCATGCAAAATATCTGTCTTAGTAACAAAGTATTTGGGCGGAGTTTTACAACGAAAATTGAACTTTAATGCTCAAATAAGTATTCTCATAGTATGTCACTAAGTGCAAATCTTTCCAATTTGCGAAAGCAATAAATGTACTCGAACACAAACTTTGACGATTTCTGCTTTGCTGTATTTATAGGTACAAATATAAATGGGCAAAACACCAGGATTTCATTATTTGTCCTACAGATATACTCTCACCGCACTAGCTGTGCTATTTCGTCCCAATTTTAAGAGAAAACATCCTGTGCAAGTGTACGTGTAGTTGTTTGTACAAAACCTTAAAGGAAGGTAAAATCCCCAACCTTAGTTTACGGTTCACAGTCAGCTTCAATTAACCACCACAATGCTGAGGATGGCAAGGTACAAATTAGGAGTGCAGATGGTGAAAGATCTTCAGAAACATTAACGCCGGTTATTTGCTTCTCTAAAATAGAATTAGGGATAAACTAATGTCAATAAAATTTATGTATTAAGATAAAACTATCTCCTTCGCACACGGTTGCATACATACTGGTAATTCGTCAAACCGTGGCTCATACTTCATTAGCCTGAGTGCGCAACACATGCAGCACTCAGGTTATCTGCCAGTCTGTTTTTTGTGTCACATTTGATATAATACAAAGTTAAAAACAGCTGTTCACACGCATAAGATAATCCAAGCAAAGTAAGAATAGCACCCCCAACTATTTCCATTGATTTAAACTTATTTGGAAGAGAATTCCAAGCTTTAAGAATTTCATTTTTATAACTATCAATTATGTTGTCCTCTGTGATCTCTTTACACACAATCTTCTCAAGTGTTACACGCATATCAGAGAATTTTTTCTCCAAGTACAGCTTTCTTGATATTCCAATAGCTCCATTTCCAGATTTTCAAGATCTGACCATTGTATGCAAGAAAGATCAAGTTCTTCAAACTTAGATTTATATGGAGAAGTGAGAAAACACATGGTTGTTTCCATCGGACGGAACTGTAGACATCTGTTATTGAAATTCTCCCTTGCAGCTGCTACGATGCTCGAAAATGCCTTGAAGATTTCTTCATAACTTGAAGGATTGTGTGCAAAATGAGTAGAATTTTTAGATGAGATTTCGAAAATATTTCAGCTGCCCACTTACAAGATCCCTTTCAAAAGCATACAATTTTCTTTGAAGTATTTTTATATCGCAAAGCATCCTTTTTGCCGTTTTTTCTAATCCTTGCAGTTGCTTGTTCAAGTACACTGAAGTGTTGTGTAAAATTTGTAAAAAACATAACGTTATTAAGCCAGACCATATCAGTGATAGTCCTACCCTTTTTAATTCAAAAAACAGCATAATTCCATCCAAGCAGCTTACAAATCTCTATAAAACCCTTCCTCTGTTCAACCATAGGATATTATTGTACATAACCAAATATATACTGTGCTTGAAACTGTTGACAATTAAGAGCTCGAGACTTGATGAAATTCATCATTTTGGTGATATCTTTCAGAACAGCGTCTAATATTTTGTAGCTGTCCCTGGCACAAACAGCTTCTTGATGAATGTGAAAACAAAATTGATAACTGGATGTTTTGCTTGCACCATCACTAATAATTGAAACGATTTTTCTCGTCTTATGTCTTGTTACAAAAAAGCTTCCATCACAGCATTGTAAATATCTATTCCTTATGTTCTTTCGGGCAGAGATGCCTATTTAACCAGCTCTTCTCGCATCGTATCACCAACAGCAAAACGCAACATTATTGCTAGCCTTGCATGGTTATTTATATCTGTGCTTTTATCCAAGCACATTGAATAAGAGGCTGCTTTCAGTGGTGAGCTGGTTCAGTCTGTAGTGAGCTGGTGATCAATATCACTTGCTATCCGCAGGTCTTGATCATTGTTGCCTCCTACGCGTCAATAAAAGTTATGTACAGCGTATTGTTTCTGCGCAACTTCAAAGTTATGTACAGCGCATTCTTTCTGCGCAATTTCAGTTACTTAAGATTCGAACTCCTAGCGTAACATACATGTTTTGATCCCGTATGGTTGGGAATTTATCATTTTCGATTTAGATTTTTAGTTATGTTACAGTCTACAAAATAAAATTGGTTGTTGTTGTTGTAAAGTTGTCTTTAGTATATAGTCTAACCAGCGACCTCAAAACATTGGTCACGATCGGCTGCAGTTAAATGGAATTTAAAAAAAAAAATGGCTAATGAAGACATAACTACGTTAAACAGAAAACGTTGCGGTATTAAAGCGCAAATAATGAAATTAAAGTCGTCTCTCAGTGGAAAAAGTGATGATTTTGGTTTCGAACAAATAGAAGTATTTTTCAAGAAAAAGTGCACAAGTTAAATAAACAAATTGATGAACTTCGATTGGATTATTACAGAATGTGCAAAGATGAAGAAATATCAGACATCGAAGCTACTTTTGAAGAAATCGAGATGGATATTACCAATGTTGAGGTCAGCCTGAAATGTCTTTATACTTCATTATATAATAAGAATGCAAATAATGAGTATGCAAATAATAGTATTTCAGAAACAAGAAGTAATTCATTGAATTATAAATTGCCTGAAATAACATTACCTAAATTTTCTGGTAATTTCGAAGACTGGAATTTATTTAAAACCAATTTGTAGCTTTAATTTCATCTAATAGACAATTAACAGATTCTCAGAAATTGTTTTATTTACAATCTTGTTTAATTGGTAATGCAAAGCAAATACAAACAATAGATGATACATTTTCTTCCCTATATAAGGCACTTGAAAAAATATATGATAATAAGAGACTGGTTGAGAATTCTCATGTCAATGAATTACTTTCTATTGAAAAAATAGTTTATGAAAATCCTAAAGATTTGCGCTTATTAATTGATAAAGTTCAGAAACATTTAAGAGCATTAAAAGTTATGGAATTAATATGGATAAATTAAGCGAAGTTTTGCTGATTAATATTATTCTCAATAAAATAGATAAAGAATCACGTTAGCAATTTGAAATGTCATTAAATAGTAATGATTTATGTCAATGGGATTCCTTCATGACATCTCTTCAAAAGCGATGCCAGATGTTATAAAATATGCAAAACAAAACTGTATTTACAAAACCAAAACAAAACATTCATCAGAATAAAGTTCGATCGCTAGTGACAAAAACGAATAATAATAATAATAATGTCGTGTCCTGTTTGCAAAGATAATCACGCAATTTTTAAATGAGAAACATTTCTAGCATTAAATCCAATGAAATGATACGAAATTAAAAGCTTTCTTTGTGCATTAATTGTTCGCAGTGAAATCATAAAGTAGCTTCCTGTCGGTCTAGACACTTTTGCTCGGTTTGCAAATCTAAACATAATTCACTTCTTCATCAGAATGAACCTTCCATGTCGTCTGCGACAAGTGGGGAAAAGCAAGGTAAAGCCACGCCCGCCCTAGAAAACTGCAGAACCGAATTTGTTTTGAATAGCAACGAATCAACAGAAAAAGCTTTATCGGCGTGTCCTTTTAGACAATTTTAAAAATAAAACTGTTCTCCTTTCAACTGCGATTGTTTGGGTTAGAAATATTTAGGGCCAATTCGTTAAAGCAAGAGCGGTTTTTGATTCAGGATCACAGTCAAATTTTGCTACTAATGAATTCTGTGAGCGTGCAAATTTAAAAAAGGAAAAGATAAATATTCCTGTTTCTAGTTTAAATGGGCAAATTTCAAACATTAAATCTCGTACTTTTGCTTCTATTTTTAATGGAAATAATTCGTTCTCTGCTTCATTAAATTTTTAGTTGTAAATAAAATCACAAATTTAGTACCTTCTACAAAATTGAATATTGAAAATATAGATATTCCTGCTACATCAAGTTTGGCTGATCCAGAATTTGCAACTCCATCTAGCATAGATCTGCTTTTAGGAGCAGAAATATTTTATGACACTTTTTATTAATGGACAATTTAGATAGTCTAAGAAATCACTCGTTTTCAAAAATTCTGTGTTTGGTTATATAGCTGCTGGTTCTTTGAAAACATCCCTTGAAAATTGTCAGAATTATTTTGGACTTCTCGGTAATGTTGGTAATATTGATAGATTGGTAGAGAAATTTTGGTTAGTGGAAAATATTGGTGAAGAAAAGCCAATTCTTAGCCAAGAAGAAGAATTCTGTGAACAACATTTCAAAGACACTTACAGACGAAATGAAGATGGCAAATTTATCGTAAAAAAAGCCTATAAAAGACGAACAATTAGGAAATTCAAAGCACTTAGAAAACATTAGACTCAATCAATTAGTTAAACGTCTTACCAAAAACGCTACATTGTAACTTTTATATCAATATTTCATAACAGAATATGAAAATTTGGACCATATGGAAAGGGTTGATGATAATTCAAAACCGGAACTTGAATATTACCTCCCCCATCATGGAGTATATAGAGCAGAGAAGTCAAGTACAAAATTAAGAGTTGTGTTTAATTCTAGTGCCCCAAGTTCAAATGACTTAAATTTGAATGATTTATTTTTAGCGGGAGCAGTCCAAGAAGATACTTTCTTGTGAGATTTAGAAAACATCAAGTTGCAGTTATTGTGGATATACAAAAAATGTACCGGCAAATTTTAGTTGATGTATCCCAAAGAGACTTACTTTGAATCTTATGGAAGAGAAAACTTAGCGACTCACCTGTGACATATAGACTCAAAACGGTGACTTACGGTACTAAAGGTGCTCCATTTTTAGCCATTATATGCATAAAGCAAGTTGCATATGACGAAATGCATAAATATCCTGGAGCTGCCAAAGCTGTCTTGTCAGACTTTTATGTTGATGATGTCATCTCTGGTTCATGAATTTTAGACTCAGCAAGGGAATTGAAAAATCAGCTTATACAGCTTTTTCGTAGTTGTGGAATGACTTTGCACAAATGGAACTCTAATTCTCCTGAATTGTTGGATATCCCTTCTACAAGCTCTGAGCTTTCATTCTCCTCCAAAAGTGATAATGTGGTTAAAGCTTTAGGTATTACATGGAATTCTCAAAAGTATGAATTCAGCTTTAAAGTCTCAATCAAGGAGATATTATCATATACCAAAAGAGACATTTTATCGTCAATTGCCAGACTTTATGATCCCTTAGGATTCATTGGTCCGGTAATCACCAAATCCAAGATATTTTTACAAAAATTATGGGTTCAAAAACTGAGTTGGGATGAACCAGTTTTTGCAACTATTGCTCACGAATGGCAAAAAATAGTTTCAAATTTAAAAACTGTTGAAAACATAAAAGATAATCGCTGCATCCTCTCCAATCATCCAAGCAAGATTTCACTCATTGGATATGCAGATGTTTCGGAAGTCGCTTATGGTGCAGTTGTCTACTTGATTTGTGTCGATGAAGATCACGGCTCGTCATCTCATCTACTAGCCAGCAAATCTCGTGTGGCTCCATTGAAAAATTTATCTATTTCAAGATTTGCACATGTTTGTTATTGGCTCATCTGATTTCGAAAGTTAGCAAATCATTGAAGATGCATTTATATGACATCCTTATGTGCACTGATTCAACGATAGCACTTCCATGATTGAAGACATCTCCTCTTCTTTTGAAGACCTTTGTTGCAAATAGTCTCCAAAATCCAAAGACTAGTAGAGCCTCGACACTGGAAGCACGTATCATCAGCAAATAAACCGGCAGATCTCATTTCTCGTGGTGCTTATCTTCATGAACTTGTGACATCTTCTTTGTGTGGAATGGTCCTGAACAGAAAGAACTTAGTGATTCTTCTTTATTTTAACTTTACAAGACTCTCATAGATTCTCCTACTTATCAGGATGAACTTAGAAAACTTTTAGATGTTAATTTGAACTGTAGTTTAAACTTGTTTTGGAATTTTTTTTTTGAATTAACAAATAATTATGTTAAACTAATTAGAATTTTAAATCTTGTTTTCAGGTTTTTGTCCAATCTGAAAGGTCCAGTGAAGAAAACAGGCCCCATTAGTAGCATTGAATTTCAAGATGCGGAAATGCACTTGGTAAAAATGGTTCAGGTAATAGAATTTGCAGAGGATATTAAATCACTTCAAGTTCAGAGAGTAATCAAAAATCAGGTAAAAACTTTCAATCCATTTTTAGATGGAAAAGATGTATTATGTGTGGGAGGTTGCTTAACTCATGCCACAATTAATTATGATTCTAGACACCAAATTTTATTGCCAAAAAATCATAAGCTTACCAAGCTAATATTTATTCATTATCATTTGAAAAATTTTCATGCTGATCCTCAAGCATTGTTAGGGAAGCATTGTAGCATTTTGTTAGGGAAAGGTTTTGGCCTATTCGTGGCAAGGACTGAACTAGAAAAACAGTTCACGAATGCTTAATTTGTTTTCGTCATAAGCCTATCATTTCAGATTAATTAAAGGCCGATTTACCTCCTGAACGTGTAAATCCAAATCTAACCTTTCATAACACAGGGATAGATTTTGCAGGCCCTTTTCTAATCAGATATAGAAATCAAAGGAAAGGTAGTTTACATAAAGTTTATATAGCAAGCTTTGTTTGCTTAGTTACAAAAGTGATTCATTTAGAAATATTATTTGACTTAACATCTCAAGCCTTTATTGCATGTTTAAAACGATTTTTCTCTCGTAGAGTTAAAAGCTCATGTCTATTTAGTGACAATGCAACTAATTTTGTAGGAGCTCACAAAGAGTTAAAGAAACTTGCTTCTTTAGTTACTGTCCCTGATGAAGTTTTGGGTAAGTATTTGGCATCTGAAAATATCTCTTGGAAATTTATTCCTCCTCGTGCCCCCAATTTTGGTGGAATTTGGGAGGTCGGAATCAAATCTTTTAAATTTCATCTTAAAAGAACTATTTCCGATGCGAAACTAACTTATGAAGAATTTTTAACCGTAATTGATCAAATTGCAGGAATACTAAATTCGAGACCTCTTTCTCCTTTATGGTCTGAACCTTCAGATTACGAACCCTTGATACTAGGTCACTTTTTAAAAGGTAGCCCCATAAACTCAATTGTAGAATTTCAAATTTTAGATTTGTCAGAAAGCAAATTCTCAAGATGGCAAAAATTAACTAAAATGATACAGATTATATGAAAACTATGGATAATTGACTATCTTAATCACTTGGAACAAATAAAGAAATGGTATTTTTCAAAGGACAATATAAAGAAAAATACAATGGTTATTGTTAAAGATGATCAGTTACCTCCATTTAAATGGTTACTAGGAAGAATTGATCCGACAATTCCTGGTAAAGATGGATAAGATACGAGTAGCAGTCATTAACACAAAATTTAGTCCAATTAAAAGGCTAATATCAAAAATTTGTTTATTGCCTATTCAAGATAACTTCAAAGATTAAGCTTCATTGTTAATGAAAAGATACATTGTTCTTTATTATACTTATATTTTGGTAATTTTAATGAAAAATGTGAATTTTTATTGTTTGAAATGTTTATATACTTACCATAATTATTGAAAAAAATTTGCCAAATGTTCAAACTTTATCGAATTTTCTGAATTGTTTATTTCATTCTGTAAATGATTTATTAACTTAAGTCTTTTGTTAATGCTTAAAAATGAATAGCTGAATTGTTAGCATTTGATATTGAATTGTATGCTTAGATTTAGTTTGCATATCATAGATATTGCAACGTGGGGCGGTATGTTGCCTCCTACGCGGCAATAAAATTTATGTACAGCGCATTATTTCTGCGCAACTTGAAAACGTTATGTACAGCGCATTGTTTCTGCGCGATTTCAGTTAGTTAAGATTCGAACTCCTTGAGTAACATACATGTTTTGATCCCTTATGGTTGGGAATTTATCATTTTTGATTTAGATTTTTAGCTAAGTTGCAGTCTACAAAATAAAATAGGTTGTTGTTGTAAAGTTTTCTTTAGTATACAGTGTAACCGCCGACCTCAAAACAATCATGAATAGCATTTCTGCTAAATGGCATCTCATCTATGCGTTGTTTAATTTTGTCCTTATTTGGATTTATGGCCATGAAAAAGGAAATTACTCCCAGACAACATGACCTCATTGATTAAATCCCAATCGGAAAGAGGTTTACCCTTTTTTTGACGGACACACTGAAATTTGAAAGCTGGCCTTTCTTAGATGATTTTTTTTAGAAATATTGTAGAGTCAGTAGATAAACTTCTGTATGAAAACCGGAATAGCAGGAAATTTCACAAGAAAAGGTTAAAGTACACTCTATTGGATCTTTAATATTTACAGTGCGTCAACTCGACGCTAACAAACTTCACCTCTGCTTGGACGATAACTGGAAATCAAATACGAAACTAAAATCTGAGGATAATAACAAATGATAGCACTAAACTACAGGGCTCAGTGAGATCCCGTAACTTAAACCCCCCTCTGAAACTAATTGGCAGCAAATAAATGTAATAAAGCCACTTGAACCAGCAATAAGCAAACGTATCTACGGCAGAAGTGGCTTCTAGAGCCTAACTCTCTGTTTCTCCTACCGAAACTCGGCTTTTAAATACTTCCCGCAAAGTAGAAATTTGCATTTCTTCACGCGCGCTACAACATTTAAATATTCTGGCACTGACAATAAGGGGAATGAAGGCTTATAGGAAAGTGTTTAAAATTAAATTTTAGCTTGTTAGTTAAAATAAATATAAATACCTACAAGATAATTGAAAAAAAAATCAACTTTCTGATAATTATAATTCCTCAATTTCCCTTCAATAAACATCTTCCATTCAGCTTCATTAAGTTCGGAAACAATCTTGTGGTTGGTAATAAAGTGCCGTCTGACAATAGATGTGCGACACATAGCACTTCCCCACACAGAATGCATAATGCATTTCTATTGTATTCAATAACTCCAAATGATTCTGTCCAGGTCTCTTAAAATGATCTTCCTGTATCAATGTTTAATTTTGCCTTTTTGGAGTCGTTTTTGAATAAGCTTGGTTTCCCTATTAAGCTTTGCTTTCGCGTTTTGCTATATCATCAAATTGCATGTTCTTACATTATATTTGTACATTCCGTTTAAGATACTAAATTAAAATTATTCATAACTTACCTCTAAATTCTTAGATCCGAACACTGGAATCTGTTTAACAATGAAAGTATCTCGCCGGCAGTCTGCAATAAATTTGAATTCGTGTAGCAAATATTATAGCTGCTTCAACTTTGACATATTCTTTGCCATATAACAAGTTATATGATTCGCCCAAACGATTCAAACCTCCTAAATTGGGTCAATAAATATGAATATCATTTCTATGGCGATGTATGAAAATCTTGTATCTAGGTTTAGACCCTATGCCAGTGGCATTATGCGATAAGAGAGTAGGCGAAATGTTCAATAACAGACTAAAACACCTATTTAAATTACATAGTATCATTTTATTGTGATTATTGATTAATGAAATAGTATTTTAGTCGCGTGCCGGCTGATGAGGCTCTGCGTGCCGACTGTGGCACGCGTGCCATAGTTTCGTCATCTCTGGTCTAAGTAGTGGTCAAGTAAATTCGAGATATTCCGACATGATGGTGGTTGAGCCCTGTGCTACCGCACCATGACATCCCAAATGTGCTCTATCGGGTTAAGATCCAGCGAGTTAAGTCGCCAAGACATTAATTCGAATTCCCCCTTATGTTTCTCGAACCAATCAGACACAATACGAGCTTTGTGCCATAGGACGTTATCCTGTTGGAAGATTTCATTTCCAGTTGGGAGGACAAACGCCATATAAAGGAGCAACTGACTCGCAGTTACGTTCAGATAGCCCGCAGCTTTCATGGGCTGTTCTACCATTCCTATAGGTCCCAGAGCCGCATATAAGAAAGTCCCACAGAACGCTTAATATCACCACCACCAGCCTGCATATAACCTGCTGTACAGGAGGAAGCAACTAATCGCGGGATGACGGTGTACTACATCACGACCATAGACGTGATGAATGATAAATCGGGATTCTTTTGACCAGTTAACTGTCTTTTATTTATCCATGATCCAGTCTCAATGTTCCCGTGCCCATTGTAAGCATAGTTGACCATGACATTTGGTCAACAGAGGTATACGATTGGGACATCTGCTGTACTATCCGATATCTAACAGTGTTTGCTTAACAGTGTGTTCGGAAACGCACTTCGATCTCTTCTGCATTAGGCTGTTAGATGAGCCACAGTGTGACGCCGATTTTTCTGTACCAAGTGGGACACTCTCCGGAGTCCTTTTTCTTTGATGACGCGTGGAGATCCAAACCTTGACGTCTACTGCTGGTTTCACAGCCATTTTTTTTTTTTTTTTTTCTTTTGCACAAAATAGTAACAACGGTAGATTGCAAAAACCCTACCAGTCTTTCAGTCTCTGAGATACTCGTTCCTAGTCTTCAAGCCATTACAATCACCCTCCATCAAATTCGTTTAAACCAGCAACCTTTCCCATCGCTCTCAAAAGTAAATATAAGAATGATTCCTTACCTTCTCCAGCAACAGCTAAATACCCTTCCTACTTAATCATGTTCCCTCAATGCTATCGAGACTAGTTCATTGAAAAATATGCGGACGGTCATATGTTTTTTTAGCTCGTCAGTGTATATCTTAAACCTTGTGGGAGACAAATGGACAAATACAATATACTGCTTGCTCAACAGTATTGTAATTTCTTTATTCTAACAAAGATCTCCTCGAATTTGAGACCATTATGATTTTTTTTTGTGCTTACGTACTTCACACAAATGTATTTGCCGCCCAATGGGGATAGTAGTTAGTGACACTGACTACCGTACCGAAGGCTCGAGTTCAAATCCCAGAGAAAGTATGGATGTTAATAAATGTATAGGGTGTGTGAGGCATGCAGGTACTCCAAATATGCGGCAAGCCGAAATCCTCTCGAGAGTTTGGGGTAGGGTAAGAGAGATGGAAGACCCTTGAACCCGTCCCCCAAAGGGCGCTCACCTTCAAAACTGGGGGCGAACTGAGCAAAGTCATACTGCCACACAAGACACTTGCCAACGATAGACCCAAATTAGCGCATTGTCATGGTGAATTTCTTGAGCTTGCTTTGATATCAGAGAAGCGAGGTTAGTCAGAACAACTGCATTTTCATAATGTTTGGATAATTCCTTCTAAATGCGCTTTACCTCTTATTTTCCTCGAAATGTATATTTAATGAATCTACTCAATTAGATTTATTCTTTACGCGTAAGTGATAGTATTTGTCATTTAATATTGATTTATAACTAATAATACGCATAAATGTCATAAACATGTAAATTTGCAATTATTTTACAACAAATAAAATTAGAATAATACCTTAATCCAATGTAAATTTACTAATTATTTTTGAGTTACCTGTGTTCTAAATGATTTAGATTAATCTTAAATTCATTCGTAATTTCGGAGATATCAGTTTTATGGTAACAACTTGAATTATTCGTGTTTACATCTATAAATATGACACATGTTTTAATATACACTTATCAGTTTTCTTGGAAAGTATGAGATTTTTCTCTTCATGCGGGCTTTATTTAATTGATCATTATAAGGAGGCAAGAAAATTTATTTGAAGGTTTTTCCTTTTACCAAGTATGAAAATAATAGGTTGATTTTACATTTTAATTTAAAAATAGCGATGTTTAATATTTTGTACATGAAATTATGTGCTATTCTTTCTTAACGAAGATTTGCCTTATTAGGTTTTCATTACCCAAATTATTATACCTTTGGAAGCGATGTAAGCCCAGATGAGCATATAATTAACTCCGTTTTAATTTAAAATTACCGAAATGACATCGTCATTAATGATAGACATTTTAAAGCCAAAACCACAAACTAGAATTATTGCTTGTATGTACTTAAGAAAGTAAATTGTTTTTTATGAATTCATTTACGACACATCAAATAGAAGTCACATGGCCTTCATAAAAGCAATTTTGTGGTACATATTTTAGAGCGTTATTAACTTGATTAAAGTTATTGGCTTCAGATGCACTCACTCAGGAAAACTTCAAAACACCTTCGCTTTGTCAATTTTAATAAGGAAGAAAATGTATGTAATTTAATAACATGAACGTATTTCCTTTATCTTTAATGACAAAATCAATGAGCTTGTTAGTATCTTCCAAGTTTCTTAAGTTGAAGGAAAGTTCAAAAAGAATATAAAAGTACTTAAATACCTTTTAGCACGCGACAAGAACAAAGCTTTGGTCCATCATGGGAAGCTTAACATTGTTTCCTTCGTTAAAAATATAACTAAGTGCATCAGATTGTGTTAAACTGTCCTTTGCACGCGATGAGAATTCTAGAACATATTTAGATACGAAAGGCATTAGTTCCGTTTTATGTAAGCTTTTATAAGCAATAGTTACTTTAGAGGAAGTTTTATCAAAATATTTGAAAAATGTGCCGATAAAAGATTTTATATATGTTTAAGGAGGATGTGGTTTTAGTAAATGAAATTTATATTTATTCCAAGATGCGCTATTTTCTTAATGGTTAAATAATGACATTTTTATTTGCTACAGTAAAATAACAGATAAGCAGTTATTGGTAATGTGTTCAAATAGTCATTAAAATAATATTTACTAACTAAAAGCATTTAATACTTTTAGTTAACAAAGAAATTCTAAATAATGTATTATGATATAAAGTAAATAGCATTTATTAAAACTATAAATAATGGATAGTTCTCACAAATAAATTCCAAATTTTTGTAAAATTTCGAATTTATTTGTGAGTGATAATTTATCTGATGACCTTTAATTGATCTAAAAATAAAAAAATTAAATTTTATTCGAGTCAAAAAGTGTTTCATGTTTATTTGAAAGTCTGAATCGCGGTACTTTACCTTAAGCAACAAAATATGAGGAAGATAATATACGCTGAGTTTCAAAATGCTTTAATTGCCAAATAGGCTTTACATATCCGAATTTGATAATACTTATTAAGTTAAGACATTGAAGTGTAATCTCTATATCCCAGAGAATCTACCAAAATAACAGGTATTGTAACACCATTAGATGAAACATGCTTAATCACTTCAAAACATAGCTTACCTTTTCAGTTTTCGTTCTTTTTGCAAGTTTACCTTGTAAGATTTTTTTTCTAACAGTTAGGTTTTAGTTAAATATTACTTTCTTGTCTTTCCTTAATTTCAGCTTACAACTTCCGGCCAGAATGTATTTTCAGAATCGCGTTTGAATGCAAATGAGCAGAAGTATTTAACTGTGAAGTTCTACTGACTTCGTTAGAGAGCCAGAGATTCTGACTAGCGCGCTGTCAATTTTTAGGCTACTCTCTCTCTCTCTTAAGCTATTATTACGCTCGGCCGTACTTTAGGCCCTTGATAGCTACTCCGTTTATTAGCGTTAAGGAGCCATGATTTAAACAGAAATCTTGATAGCTTCGGCTATATCTTTTTAGTTAAGATTAGTTAAGTTCTATTTCTTAGTTTCCTGAGTTCAAGCCCGAGTTGAGGCTTTATTGTAAACTCCAGGAAAAAAGTCATCTATTAAACTTTATTTGGAATAATAAAGAGTAATGAAGCCTTCTCTAGTTTCTATTCTCTGTCTACTTAATTAAAGCGATTATTCGCTTAGCAGTTCTCAACGTTCCAGACACATTGCAGTAACTTCTAGGTTTGGAACCTTACAACCTATAAAGATTCATAGATTTATTGAGAAAAAATATGTTAAAAAGAAGCATTCATAAATAAAAAATAATGATTATAAAAATTAACTAGCTGGGTATACAGTACATAACCTAATTGTTGCTGTACTGAACCTAAGCATTCATGTAATAGAGTATATCTAAATATCTTTCATTAAAAAAAAAAGGAGCAAACCTAGGAAATATTTTAAGAATTTCGTTGAAACCAACTTGGTAAGGTAATCAGAAAATTCGTAGAATATAACTGTAATAGAGGTGTTTTTAATAGATTCGTAACAGTTTTTAATAGAGCTACTACTATTATTGAAAACAAAATGTTGTGGATTCGTTTATTTGATTATAACAAAGCACGCAAGGGTTGTCTGACTAAGAGAGATGGATGACTTCGTGGAGGACCTTCTAACGAAAACATATTCATATCCACATTACACATTCTGAACACCACAATTGGGCAAAAATTTACCTCTCCAAAATTCTGTTATGGTCTTGAAAATAAAAATGAATCTAAGAACACTTTAATCCTTTCGTCCCGAACGGTGCACATGTGTACGCCATATTTAACATATTAACTAAGAAAAAAGTGTACCACTACGGTATTTTAAGTACCACAACATCACTCCAATGTATAACATCATGCGGATTTCAGTAAAAATAAGGTTATGTTTGTTAATAAACCAGTGAGGGCCCGTATTATATATTTTACAGTAAATTTGTGAAAGAATAACCTTGATTTTATACATAATTTTATTCTGTAGTACTTATAATACGTTTAGAAAAGAAAGAGAATATTAGGTATTAATGTGTTACTTAGAGTTTGGAAATTATTTACCTTTTTGTTAGTTGGTATATATATGTACCGACCGGTATTATTACCGGTACATATGTGTACCATTAGGTTTGCAATTAAGATTTGTATTTTAGCTCTAAAATGGCTCTCCCATTGATGCAAAAACAGCTAGATGCGATATTGATGCAAAAACATTGATGCAAACATTGACACAACATTGCAAACATTGATGATTGATGATTGATGAACATTGGTGAAACAATTGATGTAACACTGCAAACATTGATGCATTCATGCAAACATTGCAAACATTGATGCAATTTTTTTTTTTAAATTAGTAGAAGTAAAGTTGAAACAATGACTAAGAAACTAGAATTCTCGGAGGATTTCGTGGCTCAACAGACGATTTGTGCTAGGTAATTTATTAATTCTTCATATTTGATTTAAGATTCGTGATTCTTAATGCTAATTTGATACTTAATTTAACTAATATATCATCATATTTTTTCAAACTTTTATTGCATGATGATATATGTAGAATATTTATCATTAAAATTATAATTTGGCCGACTATATTAAGGGTTAGTAAAGAAACTTTACCAAAAGAATCGTTGCTGCTGAAGTAACTTTCCTTTGCCTCCCTGAATAAACAAAGTTTTTTAAGTCTACGGAAGATTGAGGTTTATTAATAAATAACGCCTTTACTTCAAAGTACGTATTTTCTTGGCCATTCCCTTATTTTTGTAAAACTTATCTCTAAGACATTATTTTAAAATTCTGCACAGCAAAATGCTTTCATATCCTTCATACATAATAATAAAATAAGCTATCATTGTTTATAAAACTCATCGGTAGTCATGTCTACTCTGTGAATGAGATTTATATATTTTTATATCTAATTACGGTTTTCCTAAATGTGATTTATTTTTATTTCAGGATCTGCCAGATTTATTATTCAAGACAGCGTGCAACTTTTGCATTTACTATTTTCCCTACTTTGCTGCTATTTAAATAACCTGCAGTGCAATCTAGCATAAACTCCATGAAATAGTTTGCTATCATTAGCACTTAATGTGCAGATTACAAGTCTTATTTTACATAAGCGGTATATCGTACCTTGAAAGCAAATGCAAATTAGATTGTTTCTTATCGTCAGCCATCCTTTACGGTGATTTACACAACTTCTGCGATGACGTAATCTCATTATTACACTATTGACATAAAATATCCAGTTTGTCAATATATGAAGTTATTTTAAAAACTAAAATTAAAAATAATTTATAAAATGGAAGTTCCCTAACCATATCCTAAAGCAAACTTTTTCATTTTCTCAGAGTGAGAATCATGAAACGCAATTGCATATATTTAAACTTTTCCGAACGCAGGAGTTACATCATTAATACATTGCGCGTACGGCAAAATATCGTCTCAAAAAATTTAATTTTTATGAAAAAAAATTGCGTTAGGTATTATTTGGATTAATAACGTATATATGACCTAAATATTGCTGCACTTAAAAGAGAAAAACGTGAAATAAATGTTAATTGAAAGGATTTTTATTATTGCTTAATAAGTGCACAATACAATTTTTTAAGCAGCTTGTTACATTAAGTGATGTAACTCTTTAAAAGTTTCGGGATAAGGAACGCAGAGTTTTTCAGTTCCTTCCACAAAATATCTTTTTTTTTTCGTTTATTTCAATCTCCGTTGTAAAATCAGGCAGGTTATGTTAACTCCTTCAAACTGAAATGCACATAATTTCTTCATTATCATTGCTTTCACTAGCAGCGGATGTGATAAGATCAACCAATTCTTCATTTGTCATTTCTCTATTAATTTTTAATTTCTTCTTCTTCCATATCTGAAATTATTTAGCCGTCAATTGCTTTTGTAATATGTGAGATTGATTTGTCTTCATTTTCATTTGATGGACATCCTTTAGAATTGTTGATGGTTTCTGGTCAGGACTGATGAATTGTGCATGAACGAAATTCTAACGTTGGATAAATCAGATGAGAACAATAAAGACACTGCGTTAAAGCAAAATTGCGTTCTGCAAAACCGCGCAAAGGAAGTGTTTATTATAGTCTGAAATTTTTTGAGCGATAGACACGTTATTATAGGTTTAGATAGCTATTTTTTTATGTATATAATATTGCGGATTGCTCTGGTTATCGAAAATTATATTTCAGTTTTCATATTTTGGAGAAGTATCTCAAAGTAATCGAAAACTTTTTAATTTAGAATTTTGGTCAATTTCTTGAAATGCACTACCTAATGTTTTTAAAAACACTCTAAGTACATAATAATACAAAATCATTGTTGTAATTATTTATAGAAATTATTTCATTCAAACGGGGGTAGGCTAGCAAAATACAGCCTGAGAATTTCTTCTGATCAAAACAGGTCACAAATTATGCTTGAACAAATCTGCCATAGATGCAGTATTTCGTAATCCATGATTCATGAGAAAAAAACTAATATAACGTGCTGTTACGTAGGAAAATTTATTCACAAACATGAACGAATAAAGTTTAACTGGCAGAACTGAGCCAATCATTTAGTAGCTTGAACACAACTAGAATAATTTCGTCGGTAAACGTAGTTAAAATACATATTAAATCAATTTGAAATAAAACTGCTGAAGGTTAAAGCCAAAATAATCGATAAAAGAGTTGTCTTCACCAGCGGCTCTTTTTTCTTCATTATTAAGCATTTGACTATGGTAAGATAGCAATTCAAGTTTTATTTGAAAATAAAATAATTGTTTTAATTTTAGTTGTTGAATATGTATTTTGAAACATTTATGTTTATTTTATCATGATTTAACATTACTATTTTTTCTTACTATATCAATATGTATGAAACCATCCTGAGAAAAACAAAGCATTTATATCTCGCAATGTGGTTATGCACCTCACAGTTTATATTTAATCTGAGGTTGCTAAAACGTTTTTTAAATAGAAATGATAATTTATTGTTTGCAAATTAGATATTCCACAGCTGTTTTATCAGTTTTGTTGTAACGCTAGGAAACGTATTGTTCTGTCCTAATAAACTTGATTTAAATGCTACTGTGTGAAACTCTGTTAAACGTCCATTAAATCATACCTTGAAAACATACGTCCATTAAACATACGTCCAATGAAACATAACGCCCGTTAAACAGACTCTATATCGGATGAAACACATTCATTCGCTCGTCCTTAACTATATCATCCAGGTGTACGAACTGGTATCTCGTTAAGCACGCCGGAATCTCTCGTATTCTTCATATACAGCTTTTTAAACCTGGCTGAATTTTATAACCATCTGTAGGTTTTTATCTGAGTCTTTGGAGATATCTCCGAGAAAAATATGAAATGATGGGGAAAATGCAACACGATATATATGCAGAAGTGCTGCTGAGCTGGTGATACGGTGGAGGACAGAAAATAATGATATGTATTTGGAAGTATAAATATTACGACGCATTATAGACACTAGTAGGTTTACGCAAAAATCTGAATTTAATGAAACCCATACAAATGACTAAAAAGGTTCGGTCTAATCCTTTGCTGCATAACTTTCTTGATTTTTTAATATTAAATGTAGAAATTTTCTCTCAAGTAGTAATTTGATAAAGAGAGCTTAACAGACTTTTTTTATTTATAATGTTTGTATTTTTTAAATAATAAAGAGTAATCATATTGTTCAGTTTTGCTTGACCTTTACTTAAATTTTCATTTTGGTAGTAGTGGCTTTCTCAGTTATTAATTAATGATGTTTGACAGAAATAAATCTGCGTTGTTTTCTTATTCGTTAAAAAAGGCTACTTCTATCAAGTGATTAATTGCTAATACTTAATTGATATACTGTTGACTTCTGAATGTCTGTATTTATTTAATTTTTGTCAATTTAATGCTAATATAAATGCATTTCCTGCACCTGTCTAAAACATAAATCTCTTGTCTCTGATTAATCTGATAAGTTTACTGCAATAGACTTATAATGCAAACTGAATAAGAAAGATTTTTAATATTTTTAAATGTAAAATCGGTAAGCAACTGTGTCTTTCTTGCCAAGTTTTGGCATTCTGTTCACACGTGGATAATCATTCAAGAAACATTTTCTGCTTTAGGTTTCATAACTTGTAGTCGTGTGTTTCTTGGTGAGAGGATCCAGAGACGATAAATGTGTTTGTCGAATTTGTTTTGCTGTTTATGGAAGTCGAAACAGCTTCTTTAAACCACTTTGATATGCGGGGTCGTGAATCTAGTCTGCGAAAACCTTTGTGGACTTCCGTGATTTTCAACTGTGATTTTCCTCTGGCATAGTTTAAAGGATCGTTTACAATGTGGTTTACGTGAGCTAATGGAGTCGCCTGCATGCATGTATCGACCAGCTCCGTTAGCGTCGTTTTAAGTGTTGTTCATATTATTCAATTGAAAAGAAAAATGGTTTTCTCGGTAACATGGAACAGTGTCCGCCATGACAGACATCTCCGTTGGCTGAGATAAACCCTGAACAGCCTAAACGAAATATTTCTGTTAAATATGAGAAATATTTAAATCCTGACATATTACGAATATCTGGTGGTAAACTTCGTAATTTATTATAAAGAAGATCTTAATGTTTGTCATTTCTAACAGGCAAAGAAAACTGTTGAGATTTGCTCATGTAGGTCAGTTGAAGCAAACATTTAGCTCTTCAGTTTTATTGCAATCAATATTTATTGTAATATGAATATGAATCAATATTTTTCGTATCAAATATTTAGTGTTTTTAATGAGTATAAACCTTTACTAAATATAAAAATAGACATATGGGCACAGTATTAAGTTAAATTTTGTACCCTATACATGAATATATTTTTTTTAATTTTTCAAACATTTAATTACAACATAAATATTTGGGTCATTTAAAACATTTTGTCATGGAAAGTATATGTCTACTGAGTACGATTGGGAAAATAAAGGCCGTATAAGGATCTTTGTGGCCACGGAACATACATACGTTTATTTACAAATACAAGGAAAGCGTGATAACATTGACGAGTGCTCTAAACTATGAGTTAATGAAATATCAGAAAGATACGAGGCTTTGCATTTGTGCATATCTTCTACGATATATCAGATACTATATTTATATCGCACTAATTGTAGTGTTCATGAAAGGTATTTTGTGTGTAAAATATTATCTCTCAAGTAAGTTCGAATATGAAAGTAAGTATACCTTCTTTCACTACATAAAATTTAATTTTATAACTAAAAGCTTGAAGTTGTTAGGAGATAAGTAATAAAATTCATAACTGTAGACTTTTTTCCTGTTATAACCTTTATCTTCACTTAATATGTCTCTTTTTAAGTAATTTTCAGTATTATTTAGAAGTTAGAAAGTTGTGTTTGTTTTTTCTTATTTACGTATAGGACTACACCCGTTTCAAATATAGTTCTTCAGGATCTATTCGAAAAGAAAAATGCAGAAATGTAAATTCTTGCTCAGGATTACTCAGTAACCTATAAATCATTATTCATCTTTTACAAAATATTCCTCTTAACTTACTCTTAGCTGAGTAACATTTTCATCAATCTCCGAAAATATTTATGGTCTGATATTTTAGAATAGAAGCACCATTTAAATATTTCTGACATACTTTATCATTCTGATCAACACTTTGAAAAGATGAATTCGATTAAGAAAATTTTCTGCTGCGAATTGTGCTTTGTAAAATTACACTTGATGTTTTGATCGATTTAGGAAATTTTGACAAGAAGTAATCATTTTTAATTTTAATAAATTAAAATGGAATACTTTTAATTTTAATCAAAACTTTTATACGCTAATCAAAACTTAAATGTTTCATAAAAACAGCCAGAATTGACGTGGAGTTGAACAGACCAAAAAATAGTTGTCTTCAATCAGATGATATGATCATTTCAACACTAAAAAGCATCAGAAAATATGCATAGAAAAACATCAAATAGAAATATTCGTTATAATTTTACATGCATGTTTGAAGTATCACAGAATATATGACGATTGTCTACTTGAAAAAGATTGCTTAAAAAAAGAATCTTGCATAAATAACTTCATATGGAAAAATGTCAAGCATTTTCTTCACATATGCAAAGGCTCCATACGCATCCATCAGTTGAGTCACAGTTATCCGAGTCCAGGATGATTATCAGAGTACTATTGCTTTTTAATATTTCAGCAGGTATGCTATAGAGACTAATTAGATCTTTCACAGAGTCGGGAAAATTCAAGAGGAAACCTGACAATTTGCTGGGCAGAATACTGTGTAAAGTTTTTCGAAGGCTATTTGTTGTTTACTACATGGCACACGGGAAGCGAAAACAACGTTGTTCTGAATAAAACGACTTCACCAATGGCAGAGTGGTTAAGAATGCCCAATTTTAGTAGTTCATGATGGTTTCGAATCCAGGGGAACGGATTGGGTGCATGGATGTTTTTGGTGTTTTTCCCTATACGTAACGTGAATAAGATCCAGTTTCATTTCGATAGTCTTTAACGAAAATATCACCCCAGACAGAGCACTCGTGTGCTTTATTGCTTTCATATAGCATAATCTAACTTTAGCCACTCTCTTTGTACAAGCGTTTAGAACACTCTTCTGATAAGTTTTTAAATTTCGATGTGACCACATTACTGGGGAAGTACTATTGGATTAATCAATGATAGTTATAAAAGGATAGATAATCCAGTACGATATTGCAGGGATTCGAACCACGAATATTCCATTTTCGAGCTAATTTACGCATATACTAGAAGAAATCATAAGGGAAATTCAATAATTTTTTTTATATTTTTACGCACTTATAAGTTAACCGGGAAGAAATGCGAAACTCTAATAAGATATCCAGGTAGTGGTGAGGTATCTACCATCAGGTTTTTAATTCGAACGCCACTGTTGGAATCCTTCCTTTTTCTTTTCCCACGCGAGAGGTGAAACATGAAAAAATACCTGAGCGCTCACCTTGAATTGCATAACTACGGATCGTGCACTCGTCATAAAACTGTGCCTTATCAAATATGTCAGAATAGAAATTAGAGAGAAAATCCTGTAGCCAAGTAGATTTACTAACTATTTATAGCAACGTACACTTAACAAGAGTTGCTATAATTCCGTAAAACCTTAATAAGTTTGATCAGAGAAATAAATTAAGCTTTCTGTAATAATGAACCTATTTTCGTGATATCTTTAAAGTTGCAAGCTATAAAAAGCTAAAAATATTAAAGTGATTTTATCCAAAAAAGTAATTCATCTTTAATTTCAAAGCCTATCGTTATTCTAATAATATTCTACGTCATACAGCTTCATGTTACTAAATTCTCTGCTTTTTTAAAATCGAAAAAATTTTAACTCCCTTTCTAATCATGTTTGATCACGGAAGTCATGGTTTCATTTACGGTAACATAGAGACAGTAGTCTTAAGGGAAGAAACAGTCAAACGGGAAGATGTATAATCAAAATGAATGATGATGGAGATTTACTGTAGAATATTGTGCAAAGCTCCTCAGAGGCTATTTGTCTTCTTCCGTGTAGTACATGGTAAAAGGGCTCTTGCGTTGCACGAATCCTTTGAAATTAATCAACTCCGTTTCCTTGCACCAGAAAATGATGTATTGTCTTGACAAGTTATTCAAGGTTTCGACATCAGCCTATTAGTTAGACCTGTAACATTAACTGGGAAATTATTAAAGAAAAATTTGACCATTTTCCTGAAATGATAGTATGTTATAATACAGAGCTTAAGTATATGCTGCATATTCATTAGAATTATAACATAAATGTAATACAAAATTATTAAAACTTATAGATAATTTCATATAAAAATTTCTTTATACACATTTTAAGGAAAATTAATTTTCATAAGTAATTTTTGGTACATAAATCATTTGCTAAATGTACAGCGCTATTTCAGAAAAATTTAAATCGTTAAAAGTAAATTAGTTACAACACATAGCACTTAAACAGAATGCAAAACATTTTGACAATTCATCGAAACATTATAATGAGCATTAACTATTCCGTTAACTTTCAAAATTTATGTTCTAAATCATCCATCCCCTATTTTTAAACAGGTAGACAAATTTTTGTGGAAAATCTCTAAATCCTCTCACTTTAGAATCTAAATCCTCTCTCTTGATGAAATAAAATAAATATTAAATATGATGATATTAAGTAAATATTGATCGCGTTATCGGTAATATTTATTCATTAATTTACCTCAATGAAATATTTGTAAAACTTTAATATATCCCTAGTTTAAGAAAGTATTTTAACAAAATGTATTTAATTGACTGTCTTTACACTGTCTTACTAAAAAAATATGTAAAAATGGGTTTCATTTTGTAATTAAAAAGACTTGCTAAGTTCCGTTATGACTCTTAAAAATATTATGTTTTATTTAAAGCAGCATGCTACTTCCATTTCTCTTAAAGCACTAATTAAGTCAGCAGCGCTGGTAAAAAAAAAAAAAAAAAAAAAAAAAAAAAAACTGACACCCAACGAGGCGTTTTTTCGTTTACACACGCATACACGTTTCGAAAACATTTGGGCTAATGTTACTTTGGGCTAAAAATATTTAAAAACAGCATATCTTTAGAATTTCTAAGTAACAGGGTCGCGCACTGGAGAGAATGTTGTCGATGCTCGCTTTAAAATCTTGAGTTCGTTACCAGCGGCCGAGTGGTAAAGTCGCTGAACACTGGTAGTTCGGTCCGAGGTTCGAATCCCGCGAACGGGCTGGCTGCATGGGTGTTTTCGTGGTTTTCCCCATGTATAACGTGTATACGAGCCAGTTTCCCTTAGAGAAACTTCCTCCACGAAATTTGTTCCTCCACGAAAGGCATCCCTCCTCTTAGGCAGATAGCCCTAGTGTGCTTTGCCATAATTAAATACACCATCACCTTGAGTTCGTTAATTCAAAATTCGTTAACGTTTTACAGGATATGAAGTAGACAAACAAATCTGAAAATTTAAATTCGGTCTTCCAGGTGACCATATTCGGATGAATAACTATGTTATTCAAAATTTGATGGTTGTAGGTACCGTTGATTTTGACAGTGCGAGAAACGTACACACAGTCATACAGATTCGTCATTATTTAACTTCTTTAATATAATAGAGGACGATAATATTTGATGGTAAAAATTTGAAAAGTGAAGTGCACATTTATAGTAAAACGGCGCAGAATGCCCTTTCAAGACTACTGGTTTAACGCCACTGTGTGTGTGTGTGGAGATAATATAATTATCACGGATTTTACTTTGGTGCATGAAATGAGCTCCTTTCTTGCAGCTATGAAATTTCACGGAAGTCGATGACCTCATTAAATCAAATATATTAACTTGCATTTACATTTTTAAATTATTGTCATAGTGTCGTGTTTTAAATTTTATATTCTTTTCGTGTATGAAAACCCTTTTTAAATGAAAAATATCCATAGCCACATCATCAGTAATCATAAAAATTAATTTAAAAAATACTGATTTTTATTTTCAATTTGAACGAATCTGAGGAGAATTATATTATTTAGTTGCTTAAATTTAAGATATTAGAATTCCATCAAAATAAATGTATCCATGCAATCAATATTTACAGGTGATATCAAAATTTTTGTTCATGTACGTGAACAATTTATTTCATATCTTTTAAAAGTTATGTGTGGGAAATTAATTCAAATTCATCGCTCATACTTAAAATTTCAGTATTTGAATATTAATGGTAACATAATCAAACTTTATGTTGCTATACAAATAGCATCAGAAACTCGTTTAAATATATATACTTTTTCTCTGAATAAATCTCAACTTTATGAGGTGCGTAAGCGTTGAAAAAATTCACTCATACTAAATCTGTCTTCATTCATTATACTAACTACATTCATAGCTGATTAATGTTATGAAGAACCATTTCAAAAAACACTTTTCGAACGAAAATTTAAGTAAACATAACTCCGCAACCTTTACTTATAAAAAATAATTATTAACCGTTACAGAACTTATTTTTCTCAGGAAAAATAATTCAAAATATCTGAGCGATTCATTTTTTGAATACTCTAACAATTCTTAAACTAAACGAAAAATTAAATCCTTAATCCAAAACTGATGTCCATATTAATATGTTAATGTTTGTGGATAACAAATCAGAAAATTTAATCGCTTTGAAGTTTGTACATTGAATGGAAGTGAATATACAAATTATCTTGACGACCCAAACATACTGCCTGCAAAAATGTCTTTTGAATCGTACGCATACTGAGTGTTGAAACTGACCATGAGATCATTTTAATGCTTGCAAAAATTTTACCCAAATTCAAATGCTTTATAGTTTTAAAATTGAAATAATTGATTTTGCAAAGTACAACTCTTTCACTCTCATACGCTCTTTATCAATGCAACTCTTTCAAACAGACAAGTCAACAATTTTAAAACTTGTACATGCATGCATCCACTTATATAGTTTATTACGCTAACCGTGTTATGATATAACACGATCTGCGACTTACTAATTTTAGAAGCTCAGATACTTTTTAAAAGCATTGTATTATTTATATTCAAAAAATATAATTAATTTTTTCAATATTTGTATTTGAATGATTAGAGTATTTAGAGTTAATTATATCAACCATTTTAGCCTCAATTTACGAAAATGACTTCTTTCTACTACGGAATAATTTATATTGAAAAATATAAACTTTATAACACAAATCACTAAACGATGAGGAAAATTGGAGCTAATTTTCTATTAATTATTTTTAACTACAAAACACCAAAAATCGCTTCATGCATAGAGCCATTTTAAACATAATACCTTAGGTCGCTCTAGTTTTGTAATTAATAATAAGTAATTAATGTAATATTTATGGTAATTTAAGTATTTTTCTAATCACCAATATTTGTAACTATTTTTCATCGCGAAATTTAAAATCAAGATCAAACTATTTTCTGCTATGGATAATATCAAATTCAGAAATTCTCTTACTGAAAAGGAAAAGAAAACGAATAACTCACCTCTCAGTTTCCTTTCTCTAAATTCCAAAGAAATGAAGTAGCGAAATTTCTGAAACCGTTATGTGCTTAGTTTCCGAATTGTTGCTTCGCTGAGCAGATCGGTAAAGTTGTATGACGTTCCTTGCTTCGATTCGTTCTAGCTAGACGCCTGGATTGGAGAATTTTCGCGCCCTACTCTGCCTTTATACAGGGGCGCACGCGCACGTGCGATGAATGAATCCAGAGACAGCGCAGTTCTTCTTTTTCGGTTTCTTTTCACGCCTCTTATTTGCTTATTCTCCACTCCGAACGTTTCACCTCATGTATGAGGGAAAGAATTGGTGCTGAGAGAGTTGAGCTGTACTTAGGAAATAAAATGAAATTTAAAGGTTCAATAGTTCTCTTGGTCTGTGAATTTAAGACCTAACATTTTTAAGAGCAGATGCTTGTAAGCACTTGAAAAATTATTTTTTATACAATCAAAAGGACTGAAAGGAAGATAAGACTAAAAGGAATAAAATTTTCTTTGGAGTAAAAATCATATTTGTTATATATTTTTGCCAGTACCTAAATCGTACATGATTTTTAAACATTCCGTTCCACCTAAAAATAATATTAGGCTTATTGGTTTTAAATTTACAAAAACCATCCCATTTCGATGATCGCAGTTTCACGAAAGCTGGAATCAAAGGAATACACAGCTAATAAATTAATATATAAATTTTTAAAGCAAGCTGCATTTTAAAATTATTTTAATACGTTAATGTCTGCGCAACCTATAACGAAGAAATGAATTAATTTTTGGCTTTTATTTAAAAGATGTGAAATTTCAAGACTAAAATTCATATATATTTTCAGGTTCAATACTTTTCAGCGTAAAAAGGCACAATATAAAGTCATAATACAGAATTGTTTGCTGTTTAATGAAATATTAATCTCTTCTCTAATTTTCGAAAATATACCCAGTATTTAATTTTGAAAAATAAAAAATTATATTTGCTAGAAATCATAAAATGTATCATATCTATACGTACATGTAATTCAAAATGATCTTAAATTTTATTTAATTGTTTTAAATCTCTTAAAAGATTATTACTTTCGATGGAGAAGACTTGTAAATGGATTAAAAAAATTCAGAAACAGTATTTTAAAAAAGGGATAAATAACATTTGAAAATAGAAATTTTAAGATTTTGAAATAGTCCTTTTAAAATATATTATAACAGAAAATACGTTTTGAGGTTTTTCTAAGCTAAATAATACAGCATGAAGCGCAGAGTTTCTTTCTTATAAGATGAGATTTTATATTCCTAATTCAAAGAATGATAAATTTATTACATGATTAAATTATGAATTTAAATTCCGTTGTTAACTTTAGTAGCCAAACGGGTTAAAATATTAATACATTTCGGGTAAAGGTGGATTTCCAGGAATTTTGCGGTTTTCATTAGATGGATTGTAATAAAGAGAATATTTTGTCGTAACTAAATCATACCTTACATTTTCAACAATTTGCCATTTCTTTATAATTTCGCTACAAAAACCTTTTTTAAAGAGCTTCGTCTTAAAAGTAGCATAAAAATATCTTCTTAGCTATTAAACTGTGAAACTATGAAATTTACCTCATTAAACTTTTCTCTCTGAGGCACCTTTTATGAAACTTTTACCATATACAATTACAGTGAACTACAGTATGCGCCATGAATCTGTTCCCTGTCTTTGGATGTATACCAAACTAATATTCCATTAAGAAATAAAGGGAAAATAATTAATCTGTTCGTGTGAAAAATCCTATATTTTTTATAACGTAATTTAATACCATAACGTCCGTATGGGTTCATAGCGGACTGAAAGCACACATAACCGATGATAACTTGAGGAAATTTATTTTTCAAAAATTAATAAATAAATAAATAAACACCTCACAGTTTTGAAATTTTTCACGCAAAATTACTCGTACGTCTGTTCTTAAGTATGAGACAGCCCAATCAGTTGCTACTTTAAAGTACCGAGCAAGTTGAACTCAACGCTTTAAAGTGCGTCAAAAAGCGAAGCTTGTAAGAAGATATCTCAATATTCTGAACTCAACTAAAAACTAATGCTCTCCCCGGATTTATATAGTATTCCGCCTTCCGGCGAGAAATTTCTAGTATCATCCTCTTCTGGGAATTGCTGGAAGGCAAACACAGTTACAGTTACGTAGGGCTGGATACAGTTACAGTTACAAATGGACTGGAGCAGTTACACACAGATCGGACCAAAGCGTCGCCAGATGGTCGCCATCACCAGGCATTCACCAGAATATTTCGCCAGGCTCGATGAAAACAACTTCGTCAACAAAATTATTGACAGCTTGACGCTATCTCGGCAGTTTGAGGAAATAGCCATTACCTCAATGTTAAATGGACTTACCCCTATAACTCTATTTCTCTGCGAGATTTCGCACTCTGCCTTTCGTCTTTTATACTACATTTTATAAAAGATATTACAATTTACATGAAATTGTTTACATGTATACGAAATTCGTAATAATACTAAAATACAAATATTGTGGATGAAATATATCTTGTAAATGATTGAAGCATTGCATGATTCTGTACGATCATAAAAGTCAGATCAATATTAAGATATAAGAATCCAGATCTTTGTTTGGTAACCGATTACGCAACGTTATCAGATTTAATAATGCCTTTGTTTTTCACAATCTTACTCAGTATACAGTATACAATAGTCAAATATTGGGTACATGCCCATCTTTATACTTTTCAACAAACAAAGTCTTTTCTATGTTGATCGTAAAAATTTTCTTCGTTGTTTGACTCTTCACATTGATCTTCCTGATTGCTAATGAATTTACAAAACAAATAGGCGGAAAAAGCACAAAATCGCTTCAAAATTCAGAGTTATAGAGCATACCGAATAGTAGCAACTGCTTTATTGATCATACTGTCTCAAAAGAGGTAAATAAAAAAGTGTAGTGTGCGGAGTCATGACTCATCGAACTCGATTAGTATTCTAAACAAACATAATATACTAAACAAAAAATTTTGCTACTAAATAGCATGTATAGCAACATGAAAAAATTTCAAAGACTGACTACTAATTCACATGTGAAGAAAATGAAAATGAAATGTGATATGTGCAAATAATGAAGCAATTTAAATACAAAAAACTGCAACCTACAACTTCAGGTTACAATTTATCAGTTTGAAGAGCTTTCATTAATATTCCAACAGTTAAGATCATGAGATTATTGATAAATAAATTTTTGAAAAATCTTGAGATTAAAAAAAATTGCGAGCTGGTCCTAGAATGCGGATTTCAATTTAACGCGTCAAAGCTGAGAAGTTTTAATAAATTTACTAGTTGACCAATTAGAACTTCAGAATTGAAATGTCTTATATTTTAAATACAATGTTCAAAATAGTAAAACTAAATGACAAAAAGAAAAAAAAAAAAAAAAAAAAAACAGTTGTGATATTATTAAATTAACGATAAGATTTGTAATGTATTTTTTCACGCCTTACTGCCTGCCTTCGTGGTGTAACTGAAAAGAACGTTTGAGCAGAATTTGAATTTCCGGAATTTGAATGTAAGGAAGAGTTTTGCTAATTTTTTATCCTTGCTGATTTGAAAAATCCAATAGATTTTAAAAGTAGCGTCTGAAAAGGATGAGGTGGTCGGTAATTCATCACTGTTAGGATTGGGCAATTGAGTCCCTCCTCCTCAGTCACCCTTTAACACATTCGACGCCTGAGTGACGAAAATGCTTCCGTGGTGGCCCGACACACAAGCATGTCTGACGCTCTTCTTGTTCAAGCTAAACAGGATTTTCAGCTGGATTTTTAAAAGGAGTTTAATATAATAAACACTGAAATATAAAAATATTAAAAATGTACACCTTATACTAGTATAATTTTCATTAATTTATGTTTAGGATAAAATTCCGGAAGATCCGGAGCTCGAGTCACATGGAAGGCATTGCGCCTTTTTAATCTTTTCTGTTTTGAAAACTGTAATAGACTATACAATGTGTGCACTTATTTATTTAAGAAAATATTTGATAATCCAAGGTGAACCTGTACAATTATTCCAAAAAATACTTGCAACAAACATTTCCAACAAGCGGATTTGCTTTCTATTTCGATTGGGCGTAAATTCCGTGAACTAGAAGCAAGTGTTTATTCAAGTATCACTTGCCAGTTAGTTAAAAATAGGTTTGCATTCAATGCATGGTGGCATTACATGATGCAAATCTGTTTAACATATTAGTTTCTTGCTTTTAGATTCTTAAAATCCCATACTAAACAGAAAATATTTGTCTTCCGTAAGAGGTGTAAGGTGAGGAAGATTAAGGCTTTTAACGTTCCTTAATGTAATCGTACTTCCAGTATCTCAAAAGACGCTCTTACGCAGAGATAGGCTTTGATGGAAGGGCTTTTATTAGCAGTAAAGCTGATTAGACAATTTCTGCAGACGATAGCTTTCCGCGGTGTTTAGCTTAATTAATGAAAGTTATTTAATAAATTTACAGAAGAAAGGAAATAGGATATAAGTATAGTGAACAGAATTTTCTCTCTAATAGCTTTCAAAAATTTCCTAGAAAGGTAACATAGCAGAGCATCTTAAACCTCGTAAGCAAGTATGTTCTTAGAATTGAACTCAAATTTCATTTCATCACAAAAGAAAGCAAGAAATTGAGTCACACAGAAATACTTGGAAACAGATATAAGTTTACGAAATAGATATGCAAAAATAATTTATATATTTTAGGAACATATGCATTTCATTAATATAGCAATCAATCGATTTCTGTTAAATAAGTCGGATGCACTGTAAGTATACCGCAACAAAATAATCACCCTTCTCTTGAATAAATAATTTTGGTTACTATAGTATTCTTTTAGCAATTTGGTTAATCAATTTGATATTTTTCCTGTATTATTAAATAACTTCTTCAATACTTCTTTAGTTAAAGCCACTTTAGCAGAAACTATAGGCTACTATACGGTAAAAATGTTAATGACGCAACATCGTTTCCACTTATTGATTGTATTGTTAGTTTAAACATTTCCCTTTTCGATGTATATTTGAAAGTTAATCACCTACGTCTGGTTAGTTCTAAATCCAATACATACTGTTTCCTTTAGCTTCGGAAGTAAATTAGTACCATTAATTTATTCTTAGAATATAAAAATGCACATGTGATATATGATCTTCGTTTTCAAACGTAATTTCATTTACAAAAACGTCTTCAAACTCGTCCTATATTCAACTCTCAAATTTGTATATATATGTGTGTAAGATATAACAAAATACGATGGCTGCTTTCAGAAAAATTGGCGGTCTCAAAATTACCTATTCTAGATTTTATGTTTTCTCCCTAAATTAGTCTATTCTCTCAAATTCGAGATCTTTCCATGTCACATAACACTGCTTGAAAAATAGATCTAAAAAACAAAATTAATCAACCAGAGATTAACCGTACTTATGCACCTAATCTACCCTCATGTCCATAAATTAAGGATAGTTCGGAGTCACGCGGAAATCGAACTCTAAAATAAATATATCACCTGTAAAATCCCTACACACATCTTCAAGAATCATATGCAAATTTCAAGAAGTAACCAGATGACACCGATTTTACGTCACAATGATGAGAGTGTAAGAGAGTGAGATATAAAGATAAAAGGCAAAGAAGTAAAATTGTTCGCAAGCGCTTTATAAGCATTTCAGTGCAAAAATCGAATAGTTATGACACAAAGGACGCATTTGGATGATATTTAACGTGGTAGAATTATCGGCCGTCAGGAATGTGGGCGTACCCAACTGGAAGTATTAGACGAACTTGGAATTGCCCAGAGTGTCATCTCCAGGCTTTGGCAACGATTCCAAAATGATGGTAATGTGAGTAGACGTTACAGCACAGGTCACCCCAGTGTTACAACGCCGAATGATGACCGGTATTTCGCAGTTACTGCCAAAAGAAACAGGCGGAGCACAGCCTCAGACATGTCTCGTCAGCTCTCTTCAGCCACTGGTACGACAATTTCAAGGCAGACCGTGTACAGACGCTTAGGGCAGATTGGTCTATATGCTCGTAGACCTGTCAGATGCGTTCCACTTATTGCAACTCACTGTCGCCTGCGGTTAGCCTGGAGTAGAGAGCATGCATTGTGGACACCGCAACAGTGGGCTTGTGTGATGTTTTCCGACGAGTCGAGGTTTAGCTTGCAGTCTGATTCTCGCCGGACTTTCTTATGCAGAGCTCCAGGTACCCGTTACCACCAAGAAAACATCATTGAACGACACCGTTACGGTGGTGCAGGAGTGCTCGTTTGGGGTGGAATTATTCTGGGTTCCAGAACTGACCTGTATGTTCAAATTGGAACCATGACAAGCCAAATCTATCGGGACGTCATTCTGAAACAACATGTATGTTTGTTTCGGGGCGCCATGGGCGCATAATTTGTGTTTATGTATGACAACGCCCGTCCTCACCGTGCAAACATCGTAAGTGAATGCCTTCAATCGGAGGATATCACCCGTATGGACTGGCCTGCATTCTCACCGGACTTGAATCCAGTAGAGCACGTGTGGGATATGCTTGGCCGACAAGTTGCAACCCGTCAACCTCCTTCTACATGTCTACAACTTCGGAGAGCATTGCTTTTTGAGTGGTCTAATATCCCCCAAGATCAGTTCGATAATTTGATACTCAGCATGCCTAGGCGTTGTACGGACTGTACTGCATTGTCTGGGAGACATACAATGTATTAACAATCATACCAACCATGTAATATTGGTATTTTGTAAATAGGTGTTTTTTGTAATTTGCTCCAGGGAGAAAAAATCGCTATTTTTTTAATAATATCAAACATATAGCATCTTATTTTGCTCTTTACCTTTTGTTTAATAAATAAGCTTTACAAGTCGTCAACATATATGAAATAAAAATTTGTTTTGTTTCTAACTCTTCTTTTGCCTGATTTTCCATTATCCTTAATTTATGGACATGAGTGTAGTGTAAATATCTAGTAACTGCGTGGACTCTCTCTCTTTCGCCTGCCTGCTGATAACGTGTCGCTCAGCTTCTGCTAGCTATTCGCCATTATTTAAAATGTAATAGTGTATTTAAAATTATGTGGCACGTTTAGCACCCCTACTCTTCTATTAGTCATGAAGATATGTGTAAGAAATTCGTCATCCAAAATTAAATGATGTTTAACTATCAAGCTCGTCGTGCTTCTTCTAAAATTCCATCGGCTCATTCCACTACGTCGTAATTTTCAGTCATCTACGCAGCATTATTTTCGGCCATGATTAGAACGTGATTGTTTTTATCTCCCGCCAAAAGTAAAACATTACATATATATATATATATATATACAAAAAGTAAAAAAAAAAGTAACAGTAAGAAAAGTTTCACAAAAAGTAAGAAACTTAGAACCAAATCCACTGAGACATGAAAGAAATGAAATTCAAAACTAATAAAATCTAAACTTCTCCATAAATATATAAAAAGTCAACCCAAAATCATCAAACCAGTAAAGATTCCTTGAAGGGAAATAAAAATAACAAAAGATATATATTCAGAGTAAATACAATTAAAATCTGATTCAAAGTTATCAAGAGGAAGTAAATCAGATATAATTGAACCCTTCTCGCCTTCGAAAATTATGGCATTTCTGTTAATCCAAAATTAGCTGATGAACCAATCTAAATTATTTAATTATAACAGTTCAACTGAAAACATTTGGAAGTCGATTTTGCAATTTTCTATTCTGAAGATCGGAATGTTATATGATTTTTCATGGATTGATGAGAATTCAATTTTATCGGATCTGTCGTATAATTTTTGAAGCAATAGATGTCCATACTTCTTGAGCCCTTGTATTAAGCATCCTTTAAAGAAATTAGAATATAGCTATCCCAGAAGCATAGAAATGTTAAAGAATTTCATATATAATTAAGACACAATAACACGCCGAATAAATACTAATTCAGAAGTCAAACAACAAAAATCAGCGTTATACCTACAAAAGTTAAAACAGTTAAAAAATTCTCATCTCAACACACTAAAAGCCACACTCTTATTTTAGGAGATTATAAAAATTCAGTTGTCATTCCCTTCTTTCCATCAATTAGCTATAAAGTTGCACATATTTTGCAGAAATTTAACTTTCGGGTTGTTTATTCTCCCATCAATAAAATTCCAACTTCTATACTCAAGGACCCCATTCCGGATATGAATTCCTGGGGTATTTATAGGAATCCTTGCCAGTGTGGTTTAATTTACATTGGCCAAACGAAGAGAGCCTTAAAATTTCGCGTCAAGGAACATGAGGCATATGTTAGAAAAAAGGAAACACAGAAGTCTTCTGTTGCTCAACATTGTTGGTCCGAAAATCACACTTTCAATTTTTCTGCTTCCAAAATTATTCAAAAAACATCTTCCATTGGAGAACTGGATTTTCTAGAGGCATTTCACATTCATAAAAATCTTTCTGTTCTAGTTAACGATCCTAATTCCAATCCAAATTTGCCTTCGGCTTTTAGAGAAATTATGTTTTAGTTCTGGTTTCGCCAACAGATGGCGCCACTTGCTTATTCTTGTCCAGGCTTTCTTATCTTATCTAATCATTATTTCCTATATTGTTCATTTGCGGTTTTGCAGCTGAAGATGATGGTTCGGTAAAACCATCGAAACTAGTCCTGTGAAAATTTTGTAGGTATAACGCTGATTTTTGTTGTTTGACTTCTGAATTAATTTCATATATGTTGACGACTTTATTTGTGGATCGGATATGGTGGAGGAAGCTGTACGGATGTCAAACGAAACTAATGATGCAATGAGAAAGGCATTAATGACTCTGACCAAACGAAAATCTAATTTCAAAACTTTAAAGGACTAAAATAAATCGAATAATAACTTCGAGTGTTCATGAGAGTTTTTGATCCAATAGGTTTCACATGCCCTTTTACTCTCCTTCCAAAGTTATACTTGCAAAAGAGCTGGGAAACTAAATTGAGCTGGGATGCAGATCTACCTGAAGATATTAAAAGAAAATTCTTGAAGTGGGTCAAAGAATTGCCCTTCTTATCCCCTGTGAAGATTCCCAGACTACTTTCATTGACAGAAGGACAATCTTTTAGTTTGCATACGTTTGCCGATGATTCACACGGATCTTATGCAAGTGCAGTATATTTGAGAAGTCAAAATAAAGAAGTAAAAGTGACCCTAGTGCAAGCCAAAGCACGAGTGACTCCCTTGTAAAAAATAAGTATACCACGACTTGAATTGCTTGCTTGTTATATTGGGGTGCGATTAGCATCATTTGTCAAGAAGAACCTTAAGGTCAAAATTTCAAAGGAATATTACTGAACCGATTCGTCAACAGCATTGTTCTGGATAAAGAACGTAGAAGTTTGGAGCCCTTTTGTGAATAACCGAGTTTCAGAAATTAGAATCCTATCAGATCGTGAAAATTGGCATTATGTACCAGGTGCGAAAAACCCAGCCGATATGCCATCAAGATGATGTTCTGTGAAGAAACTCATTGAATCAAGATGGTGGGAGGGCCCACCTTGGTTGGCACTGCCGGAAGAAGAATGACCTCGTTCTATCCCAATCGATAATAAAGAAGAGGTTAATACTGAAAAACGTAAAGCAGTTATAGTTTCGTTAAGCAATGTTAGCGATATGTCTTCAATTCTTTGGCTATTTTTCACAGTATAAGAAAATACTTAGAATGATTGGGTGGATACACAGATTCATGGGAAACACCCGAAAGAGGAAAGAAGAAAGAGAATCAGGAGAGTTAAAAGTTTATGAATTGATAAGGGCTGAGAAATCTATCGTGAAGATTATTCAACATGACTCTTTTTCATCTGATGATATTAAGAAGCTGAAGTCAAGTATGTTCAAAGATGACGAAGGCATTTTACGTGTCAGGGCTAGGTTGACTGAAAATAAAGACCATGAAAATTTTATTTATCCGATGTTACTTCCGAAAAATCATTAGATTGTGGAGAAATTGATTATTGATAAACATCTTTCTATGTCTCATGCAGGAATTCACGTACTGATGTCAACACTTAGAGACACGTTTTGGATCCTGAAAAGTAGAGCTACGATTCGAAAAGCTATATATGCATGTGTCAGGTGCATGAGACATGGAGGTAAACGGCTACAGACTGTGCCTGCTACTCTACCAGAAAACAGAGTTAGAGAGGCTTGTGTTTTCGAGATTGTCGGCGTTGATTTAGCTGGCCCATTAATTTTGAAGGATGAAAGAAAAGCTTGGATTTTACTTTTCACATGTGCTGTTTTCAGGGCGGTCCATTTGGAACTGATTTTGTCCCTTTCAACTCAAGGATTTTTACTTGGTCTTAGAAGATTTATTGCTCGTAGAGGGAGGCCATCGATAATTTTTAGCGATAAGGGAAGCAATTTTTTCGGATCCAATAATCTTTTGAGATCGATTAATTGGAATACCATTGAGATAGAAGGAGCTACAAACAAGATCGATTGTAAGTTCAGTCCACCCGCAGCACCATGGTGAGGTGGCTTTTGGGAACGACTTGTTCAAATGATTAAGAAGCTTTTGCGTCGAGTCCTAGGCCAGTCATGTCTGAATTATGAAGAACTGATGAGTGTGCTGTGCGACAGCGAAGCAACTGTGAATGCCAAACCACTCACTTATGTGTCAGAGGACTCTGATGATCTCATCCCTTTGACACCGTCCTTGGTTTTAGGTGAAATTCCAGTCTTTGGGGTTCCTGACTTGGAACATCTTGATAAAGTTGATTTCAACAAGAGACTGAGACATTTACAGAATTTGCGAGAGCTCTTGAGAAAGAGATTTAGAAATGAATATCTCGACCTGCTAGTGCAACGTCCATCTACAGTGCCGATTTCTCAACAGATAAAAATCGGGGATATAGTTCTTATCGAATGTGATGACAAACGCAAGATGTTGTGGCCTCTAGCAAAAGTAATTGGACTATATCCCGGAAAGGACGGCAACATTCGAGTAGTTCGTGTCAAAAATCTTGTCTGAAGAATTAGTTCGACCAATCCAGAGAATATTCCCTCTCGAAATACCTTCATCTTTGGAGTCAGATGAGGCAAATGAAACTGAGACGCAGGGTGAAGACAGTTTAGTCTCAAAATTACCAAAGATTAATTCAGCTGCAGATTTATCAAAGGACATTAAGACTGTCGTGACTAGAAGTGGACGACAAATTAAAATTCCATCTAGATTTCTAACTTGAACACAACTTGAGTTATTTTAGAGTAGAAATTTAAGAACTTAATTTTCTCTTTTGTTTATTATTTAGCCTTAATATTTGTGTGGACAGTATCTTTTATTATATTTTGTTTTGATTGATTAAGTATATGTCATCAATCAAAAGGTGGGAGTATTGTTAGAACCCAGCCTCAGTTGTTATTTTTCTTTTCATAGTTTGTCACTGTAAGAATGGCAACCATCTGATTTTTGTTGTAGTTTCTTGTAGTTCCACGGATTTTGAAAAATAAATAAGACGCTTTGGAATTTTATATCTAAAGTTATTTTATTTTAAATTTATTAGGAGGAAGGAGAACGGGTAGTTCTTGCAAATCTCGAACAAGTAGCTCACATAAAGCCAAAAGTTGGTTTAATATCTTATTAGATATATAATTTAAAGCTTCATAGAAATCGCCTTGTGGCTGAAGAAACTATTTCGCTCAAAACCTTTCAATAATTTCCTTTTGGAAATATGTGTTAGCAAAATTTTAACATTCGAGTTAAAATAAATACTTGTATGATTCTGGTTTAAAAGCTGAGTCAAAAATTATAACTTAAAAGCATAACGTAGTATATTAACAACATTAAATATTAAACCAAATGGTAATTTATGAAATTTCAAGTATATGAAAATACTTCTTATTAATAATGCAGCGATGAGATACTAATATTGAAATTGTTTCATTTAGAGTTGCCATATATTTACATATGAAAGCAGACAGCTAGCTATGAAAAGTTTGACGAAACTACATTCGACCAAGTCTTTGAAAAGATGCTCCTAAATTAGAATTGAATCAAAGAAGGAGATGTCAGAAACTTTCAACACTGATAAATATGAAAGACAGATGAAAGTGTGGTTATATCCATGGTACTTTTCTATTACCATAAATTTCTGATTTTGATCCCTTAGGAAATGTCTTAGGAAGATCCCACGATATGAAATCGAAATAGGGTAAGATATTTTAAGAAATAATAGGCAAGCTTCTTAAAAGGAAAAAAATAAACAATAAAGTTATAAATAGCAACATAGTCATAAATTTCGTAAAATAATTCAGTTTTTTTCAAGGCAGAACTTTCCTGTCATCATCAGATTTTCGCTTTTGATATCGAAGCGAATTTAGTTTCAGTTTTTACTTTGTTCCTGTTTCTCACTTTATATGATTAAAAACTTGATCAAATAAGCATTTTTAAAATTCAAATCACATAAGCCATGCCTTTCTTTTTATAAAAGTTGTAATTATATAAAATGCACGTGGCTCATCAGCGGCCGAGCGGTAAAGTCGCTGGATACTGGTAGTTCACTCCGGGAGGGGGGGTTCGAATCTCAGCCCCGAATGTTTAAGGGGTATACTAACTAATTTCCTTTAGAATTTCCTCCACGAATGCATATCCCTCCCCTTAGGCAGATAGCCCTTAAATTCTTTGCAATGGTTAAATAAATCCAACTGAATTGAAAGACCCGAATTTTGATGAGTTACAAAGCCACTGAGAATCGAAACCACTAGCGCAATTAAAAAATAATAGTACAAATTGTTTGGAAAAATTTTAAAAACAGTTTTATTTAACATTAATAAAACTTCTCAGCTTGCGTATGAAAAAATGTAGTTAAACGGTTCAGAAGCAGTAAAGGTAATCAGCAATGTATATATTTAAAATACTTACCTATAACTGCTTAACGCAGTCTTGTCGTTTCTGTCTCTTATGTCACTTTTCCGACCTAACTAGAATAAGTCCGTGAATCTTATCGTGGCAAAGAGTACGTGACTGCATCTATCATCGTCATAAGCTTTGAACACCACATAGGTGACAGTTTGACTTAGCAACCTTCCGCGCCATTTTTGGAAAAGATAAACATCCAGCGTGATGCGTCTGAAGGCCTCCCTCCCGTTTCTCTCACCACCAAACCATTTGACAGGTCTTTCGGTTCTTTGTATATTTAGAATGTTCCCGTGATGCACGAACGCTATATTTACAAGCACCCTTGCCTTCCCTGGGATTCGAGTCCTGTCATTCGGTAGGGTGGATAGCGTCACTAGTCACTATCCCGTGTAGTCCTACCAGTTGAACATTTCAAGGCACGTGCGTGCATCAGGAAAAGTTCAAAATGACACACAACAAAGTTCATCTGAGTTTGCCAATGTTATGCTCCTTTGACCAAACGGTCCATTAAGTTCAAATGTTCGTCACTTCTTGATCTATGTTGAATGAAGGAGAACCTAATGTATTGTGGAGTGACTTATCGCTGATTTCACGTGTATAACAAGAAAGTCTAAAGAAGGGTTAAGCATGCCCTTTATTCACGCAAAGAAATGATATCAAACGGTCCTTTTTTCTGGTGTACACGGAAGCCTCCCCTCGAGCTTCAATCAAGATAAGAAGAATAAGAAACTAAACTAAACTGAGCAGAAACTAGCCACAAATACCTAACGTAGTTGGCCCTTAATTTAACCTAACCGACGACTATCAGCAGGCTCGTACAATACGATCAAACATAGTAGATTTAAGAACGAAGTAGCCTGAGGACAAACACGCTCCACTAAGGACTTCTAGGCTCTCTTTTCGAAGTAAGCTGAACCTTCCTTAAATACACCTTCTAACTCATTTGCATACAACAATATACTAAAAACTCATTCTGATACGGAATAGTGGATGGGAAACGAGAATAGGCAGTAAAGCATGTTTAAACCTAAAAATAACTGTTAGAAACTTAAAGTATTTTCTACAGGGTGTCCTGATGCAAAATTTCGATTTTATTCGTATTGCCACATTTTTTGCAAATGAAAGTACTAGTAATTGATTCTTGCACACACGAGCTTTTATTTTAGAAACTGACCTAGTCGTGATGTGCGCAATCACTTATTCTGTTAAAAGATTAGTTATGTTTATCATATTTCGTTATGCAAAGTGGGCAAATGATGAAATTTCGTTTCACTAAGTTTGTTCGCAAACAATACTTCAGATTCACCTTTGTGACTGGTATAAAAATCAACGCTTTTGGCAACTGTATCTTTAGGCTCGGATTCGAATACCGTCTTTAAAAAATGATCTGAACTTTTTTAAATAGAATATCCCAATATTCTGGGTAAATGTGCCGGTGGGTATGATTTATATTTGTTCATATTCACTTTTATCAAATTACTAGCAATACACATTAGAGATATTGCTCTACCGGAAAACACTTTTGAAAAACTTCTCCGCATAAAATAAGGATTTTACGTCCACTTGTCTTATTACCAATAGCAATAATAACTGTTTTTGTTAATTACTTCAAGTATGACAAACCATTTATGTGCAAGTAGCTCTTTTGTTAACATTTCGTTTCAGCAATTTTTGAGAAAAAAGGTAACACCAGAGTATATGGCAGGTTTTGCCAATCAATATATTTGGCAATATGCGTAACCTTGAACTATTAGTGCAAAGCATCTACCAGAATTTGCAACAAAAATTCCATTGAAAGAATAATTCTACAATATAAAGTGTGTGTTTGCATTTCAAAAACATTATTAAATATATCATTGAAAACAAAGGCATGATATTTATAAATAATAAATAATATAAATGAATGAATTAGTAAATACTTAAATGCAAGTACGAATTTTGGCAACTGCTGTCTAAATTTGTAAAGCAAGAGAAATTTACATCAAATCTTTTTTTCATCTGTATATCTTGTACATGTTTCCCTTTCCTACCCTCTTATTGTATTATTTTGCATAATTTTATAAATCAGAGGGTTCCGGATACAACGTTAACAGTCGAGAGCGGTTTTTCTATATGCCCTCAGCCTTAATGGCTGCATATACTGAGCGGATGACTGTCAAATGTTTGGCAGTTTTCTGCAAGGAACTCAAAATTGTCTCCCGCAGTGTTCTTCAGTGAACGGAGTGGGAGTTCGAAAATATAGATTAGATCAGATTCTGTTAACATTAAGAATTAAATTTAACTTTTAGCATTTTTATATTTTTCAAGCCTTCCATAGTGCTGGACTGAGCTATTTCCTTGGTTCTATCTGCATATGTTTTTTGCTCTGCTGCTTTTGCCTAGACAAAAATTTTTTAACTCTGATATTTATCATCGACAGTATTGCTGGAAAACTGAAAAGAAACTTGCTTTAAAAGAAACCCTTTTTATAAATAATAGTAGCTACATGAACCATTAATCTTTCAACAAAAGTTTGCTCACTTAGAGGTAATTTATGATCCGTGCTTTCTCCTACGCATTTCCTACCGCAATGCTTCATATTTCCCTCTAAGAAAGAATTTAAAATTGGACGTATTTTCGCAGAGCTTCTCTCTCTTTTTTCTATTGAGCAACGCGTGTACGTAAATATATTAGTGCCATTTCGCAAGTTAGTTCACAGCGCAAAAGTATTATAATAGAAAATCTTAAATGCAATTCTGTATACACAATCGGAAGATAATAGTTATCTCGTTATTTGGATGTTAACGCTTAATCACAAGTTGAGAAAGATAGCATGAACAAATTATTTTGAATATTTTTAAATCAAAAAGAAATTGCATACTCATAAGAATTTCTCTGATTATTTTTCTACTGCTACAACAAATTAACATGTTAAAAATATTTTATGTTTAACGGAAAGAATAATTACCATTTTTCTAGTATAAATTGAAATTCATCTCATACAGAAATTTCATAGCAATCGAATTTTATGGCATTCAGAATTTTAATTCATAAAACTGTCGCTCTGTGAAATAAATTTAAAGAAATATACACCTTAATTCAAAGTATAATTTATTCATATTATTTCCTGACTGTAAGTAACATTCGAACATTCTTTTAAGTCATAGAAAATTATCTCTAAAAGCATTTAATAAATATTTATTTACAAACTTTTCCAGTATTTCTGCTCAAATTTTAATCTTGCTAACTTTAATTTTATTTTAATCTTGCTAACACCTTAACTAATATATTTTTATTCTCCATTTCTTGTTTATTATCAACGGCTTGCTATAGATGTATGTAGATCATAGCAAAGTAAAAGGTTTAAGAAAAGCGCAACTGTGAGTAATCAGATTGAATTTAATTGACACTTAAGTTAAATGTTCCCATCCTTATTCTTTGACATGTTAAATTGCTCAGGAGTTAAATCTTAACTTTGCATAAGATTAATCTTTCTCACTATCATTGGTTGTGCACAAATTCCGGCTCTGTAATGTACAATTTTTGATATAAATGTTTTTAGAAGGATCCGGATTATACGGGATTTTAGGCCCCAGTTACATCATGCATACGTCGTATACAGTTAGCTATTGATGTTTTACGAAGTTTACTATTTTGTTGATGGGGAATCTACGCCAATTTCTTGTCTATTGTTAACCCTATAAGGTATTTCGCCCTCCTTCTTAGCATGGATTCGCGATATAGTGGTCAGCACGCTAGACGCGAATTCGAGAGGTCCGTGGTTCGAGTTCCAGTGAGGGCGTTGCTCATTTTTCATCTCTCTTGCTTCAAAATAACCTAATGTCTCTACAACACAAGATACTTCATTGTATTGACAGACTTGATCTTTTGATTATCAATTTTTAGAGTTAAGGCTTTAGTTATATTTTGCTCTGATTTATGGATTACTAAGACTTGAGACTTACCATGTGAGATTTACAGTTTCAGAGTTTTGCAGAGTTGGTTAAATGTCTGAAGTGTTTCATTACAATTATCTTGTAAAATGTCTCTGGTAGGACCACTTGTAACAAAACCAACATCGTAAGAAAAAGCGACAATGTTTTTAGTTATCTGACCTTGGAAGGCAATGATGCTGTTGAAACTGATATTTCAGAGATCTGCACTCATGCAAGACCTCAGGGGACATCCTCTGACTTGATTACGCATACTTTTCCTGTTTCTGAAATAATCTTGAGTAATTAGAAATAAATTTTTAGATCACTTAAAGGAACCCAGAGATTGTAAATTTGTTGGCCACCATAAAGAATCAAAAGCGGATTTCAAGTCAAGACATATTATTGCAGAATGAAGTTGGTTGATTTTATTGACTCGAACTTGTTTAAGAGCTGAATTAGTTGCATGATTTGTAGAAAGTAAGTTTCGAAATCCAACCTGTTATTACTTATTACGTTTTTGCTGTAAACATGAAATTTTAGGCGGCCAATCAGACATCTCTCCAAAACTTTTCCCAGGGCAGGAAGAAGATTTATCGGGCGATAAGATTTAGGTTTATCGGAGCTTTTATTCTTCTTACTGAAGAGTATTATATTAACAATTTTCAAGCAATCAGCAAAGGTCGAGAGCTCTATACAGCTATTACAAACAGAACGGATTATGCTAGTATTGGCTTGATTGATTAACTTTGTAATGTCATTATCAATACCATCTGGACGTGGTGCCTCTTTTAAAGCTAAGTTTTTAATTATTAGCTTGATTTCTTGTTTTGAGAATGTAATATCGTTGTCTGTTTGCAGAATACCGTTGCAACTACGGATTATAGCTTGAGTAAAAGAATCTTCGGCTTTATCATACTTTAGAAAGACAGTGTCAAGAATTTCATTTAGAGTTGAAAGAGTAGCAGAACTTGAAAGCAAATTTGAGGGAAGCTGGATTTGTGACGGTTTAAATATTTTACTACTGGCGATCAGCCATAAGGTGCCATAAATTTCTTTATTGTTTTAACACTATTTGTGCTAATGTTTTTATTCAGCTTTGAGAATAATCTTTTTGTTGTTTTCATTTTCGTTTTTGAAATTAAGCCAGGCTTGACATCCTAATTCATCGTCAGTAATCGATTTCATTTTCCGATTCAATGCTCTTATCTTACGCTTCTGGGCATGTAACTCTTTAGTCCACCAATTGATACCAAAATAGGGATTTTTTTATCTTACTGGGAAGGTATTTCCACAGATTCCTTAGATTTTTGTTAAAATTATTCTGTTACTTTAATTAGAAATTCTTTTGTTGAACTTATATGGAAGAAAGAAGTCATTAGAGGTGCAGGTTGTTGAAATTGCTTAATAAAGTTGTAAGGATCTTAAGTTTTACTAACGTTTATTTTATTTTAAATCTTTACTATGACTTCTTATTTTCTACTTCCGGCCAGAATTAAAAGCTTTAACTTATTTATGCAAATTTGTCTGGCGAACGCCAAGTACTTCAGTTGCGGCTTTTTGCCAAGCAAGAGAGAGGAAGGAGTTAGTAGAAGCAGGCCGCTTGCCTTAGCAGTTTTTTCGGTTGCTGGTTACCTTCCAGGCCAGAGGTTTAATCCTCTTAATAATTTTAAACGTATTGTAGTGTTAACAGTTCTCTGTACTACATACGGCTTCCTGTTAATATACGGCCAATTTTCTCGGAGGCCCTTGTTTGTTATTCCAAAGTTAAGTTAGAGTTTAGTTAATATTTTTATATTCTTACGTTCAGACCACAAGTGGTTGGTCTCTGTATTCCGAAGTCCGGAAATCATTGTAAAGAGTAAAAAAATAAAGGGTTTCGTATACCCTTCCTGTGTATCTTGTCTACTTCCCACATTTATTGAACATTGCTTTAGTAGGCTCCCTGTTCCGAGTCAGGACTTTGAATGTTTCCAAAGCAAGTAAGGTGGAACACTGAACCTGATAGTGGCGCCCGACGAAGAAGAATAACCATGGCCGAGTTTCAAGAAGAACCTGCGCTGCCTGCAGAAGCGGCTCAGAATCCAGAAATGCCAGCTGCCGCCCTGGAAGGATTTGGTTACATCGTCCAGACCATGCACGCAGCGATGAAACCAGAAGAAACATTTAATGGAAACTCACCGTTTACCAGTTTTTTGGAAAAAATAGATGACCACTTCATGATGTATCCCGTGCATGAGTTCCAAAAAGTCACCTTAGCTACCAGCGCTTTGAGGGGCCAAGCGCTTAATTGGTTCAAATGCATAGGCAGAAGTCTCTTGGGTCAAGCGGGAAGTCCCACCTATACTTACGAAAATTTCAAGACTGCCTTAGTAAAAGCCTTCCCTGTCGTAAGGGATCGTGCAAAATTAGAAGCGGAACTTTTCAGCATATACCAGAAACGAATTGAAAATCTCTCAAGCTTTATTTTAAGAAAAATTCACGTCTTCAAACTCTTGTTTGGAAACCGCCCGGGTCCTGAGATAATTCAAGTGATTTTGCCGAGGTTACTTCCCCAAGTACAAGATTTTATTGAATTAAGGAATCCGACTACACTGGAAAAGTTATTTGAGCTAGTAATCCAGTTTGAATGTCGAAGAACGGCGGACATTGAAAGAAGACGCCAGTATGAAAAACGAAACCAATTTGGTGCGCCAAGACCACAGCAAAGTCAAGAACACGGCTACGGAAGCAAAGCGAATCAGTGGAAAAGGTAACCCGAGTATCAAAAAACAACCGGCGAACGTCGACAGTTCAATAGTAATCCAGGAAAAAAGTCTGAAGGCCAGTGGAAAAACAAGAAAAGCATGGAAAGGAAAAAACAAGATTTAAACTAAAACGGATTTCTGCTGACGGGAGGGTGCGGAAATCCGAAGGCCAAGAAAACCCCTCTTCCTTCAAGTTAAATACAGTAATGGTGAAAAATTTGACTCTTCCGAAGATTGAAGTGTTGGTGAATAACATCCCAGCCACCGCACTCCTGGATACAGGTGCGCAGTGTTCCTGTATGGCAGAAGATTTTTTTAGGAAGTATTTTCGGAAATACCGCATATATAATTCGGATAATACGACAGTGTTAGCTGCGCAGGCAGAAAGATGCAAGTGCATAGGTAAATTACCGCTATACGTCCGTATCAAGGACGAACAAGTAAAGGTTATGTTTTTTTATAGTAAATCTGCAAGCACATATTATCTTAGGGATAGATTTTCTTTCAGAGGCACAAGCAACGCTGGATTTTATTGAAGCGTCCCTTAAGCTGACGATGAAACCAGTTCGAGAAGAAAAAACAGAACCGCCAATATTAAAACTTGACCACCTGCCTAAGAAAGAGCAACAAAGAATCCCACAAGTGGTAAGTGAATTTGCTTCGTTATTTAGTGATATTCCAGGATTTACTCAAGTTACTACCATAGTATAACCATAGTATCTACACCGGAGATTCACTGCCAGTTCGCCACAAAGCATACCGGTATTATAAGAATAAAGAAAAAATATAGAATGGCACATTATCGATATGTTACGTATAAAGATCATAACGCCCATCTCAAGTAGTTATGCTAGCCCGGTGGTTTTATGTAAGACAAACAATGACTATCAATTAACACATCCAAAAAGGTTGCGTTTCGCGATTGACTATCGTAAATTAAACTCCATGACTAAATATCCGGTATATCCGTTACCTATTATTGAAGAAATTCTAAGGAACATAACCTCTACCAAATACATGACGACTTTAGACTTAACGACTGGTTATTTTCAAATAGGGGTTAGGCCTGAGGACGTGCCTAAGACTGCTTTTATAACCAAGTCTGGCACTTATGCATTCCTGCGTATGCCGTTTGGCCTTTCAGGGGCACCGGCAACATTTCAGCGATGTATGGACATGGTGCTAAGGCCTGTTCTTGGAAAGACCACATTTATCTACTTAGACGATATCATTATTACAAGTGATAATCTGGACCAACATGTACAGGATTTAAGACAGGTGTTTTCATTGTTAAATGAGGCCGGTCTAAATGTTAATGTCGAAAAGTGCAAATTTGCAGCCCCTGAATTAAAATATTTAGGTTACAAAATATCTCAGAAAGGAATCGAGACAGACGAATCAAAAATAATCGCTGTGCAAAAGTATCCGCCGCCAAATACGGCGAAGAAGCTGTCTTCTTTTCTAGGACTTTGTTCATATTATAGGTCCTTTGTAAAAGATTTTGCAGCTATTGCTGAACCGTTGTTAAAATTAAAAAGGAAAAAGGCAAGATTCTCGTGGACCGCCAAAGCCAATAGTGCTTTCGAAAAATTAAAGCAAGCATTAACGCAAGCCCCTGTGTTGAAATTTCCTGAAAAGGATGAGAATTTAGAAATTTCAGCGGATGCTTCGGATTATGCGGTAGGAGCGGTTCTTTCGCAAAATCTGCAGCCCGTGGCATTTTTTAGTCGAACTTTAAATCAAACACAAATAAATTATTCCGTGACCGAGAGAGAGGCACTTGCAGTTGTGTTAGCAGTGCAAAAATTCCGAGTCTTTTTTGGAAGGGCGCCAATAACAGTGTATTCTGATCACGCGGCGGTAACTAGATTGTACTCAGGGAAAAACGTATCCCCAAGGTTAATAAGATGGGCACTCAAGCTACAAGAATATAATCTTGTAATCAAGCATACCCCCGGAAAGGAAAATATCGTAGCAGATGCCCTATCCAGAATAAAAATAGATGAAGAAGGTAATACTGTAAATGTGGCAATGCTCACAGCATGTACAATAAATTCCCGAGAAACTGTAATAACCGAACTGGGTAAGGATCCTGAGTTAAGAAACATTTATGAGTATTTAAAGGATCCTGAAAATTTTAGCCACCCAGATATTGTGGCGATAAGAAATAGGGCGGCCCATTACGAACTAATAGATGGTCTATTATTTTATACAAAAACTACAAATTCCAACAACGAATTTCGACCTGTTATCCCAGCTAGTCTTAGATTAAATATCCTGCAGGAGCTCCATGACAGCCCTTTAGCTTCTCATGCTGGTATTCGAAAAACTATCCAACGCGTACGCGAGGCAGTCTACTTTCCTGAACTGCAAAAGTTAACAAGGGCGTATGTCCAGTCCTGCCCAACATGTCAAGCAGTTAATTATATTAATTTCTGCCCGGCCTGGTTTCTAAATAGTATTAAATCCGATTTTCCAAATGAAATAATTGGCATCGATTTATTGGGCCCTTTCCCAAAAAGTCAGTTAAATAAAAGTCGGTATCTCCTTGTTATGGTTGATCATTTTAGTAAGTGGACCGAAATTGTTCTCTTAAAACGAGCCTCCGCGAAGTTAGTTACTGATTCTATTTTAAATAAATATATTTTAAAATACGGGGCGCCCCTAAAAGTTATATCGGGTAATGGTCCTCAATTTATAACTAATATATTTGAAGACATGTGCCAAAAACTGGGCATACGTCATTTAAAAATGGTCCCGTATCGGCCGCAATCAAATATAGCGGAACGGGTCAATAGAAATATAGTGAAAATTATCCGTAGTTATGTTAAAAATTTTCATAAAAGCTGGGATAACTATGTCAATGAATTTGCTTTCGCCCTTAGGACCGCGAAACATGATACAACGGGCAAAACTCCTCCTGAGTTATTTTTAGGCAGAAAGATTATAACGCCGTTAGATAAATTATTTTATGTTCAACAAAGAGCCACAGAATTTAAAATGGGTGATATAGAAAAATTAATTAAAGATGTAAGGATCTTAAGTTTTACTAACGTTTATTTTATTTTAAATCTTTACTATCACTTCTTATTTTCTACTTCCGGCCAGAATTTAAAGCGTTAACTTATTTAGGAAAAATTTGTCTGGCGAACGCCAAGTACTTAAGTTGTGGCTTTTTGCCAAGCAAGAGAGAGGAAGGAGTTAGTCGAAGCAGGCCACTTGCCTTAGAAGTTTTACTCGATTGTGGATGCCTTCCAGGCCAGAGGTTTAATCTTCGTGATAATTTTAAACGTATTGTAGTGTTAACAGTTCTCTGTACTACATACGGCTTCCTGTTAATATAAGGCCAATCTTCCTTGTTTATTATTCCAAAGTTAAGTTAGAGTTTAGTTATATTTTTATATTCTTACGTTCAGACCACAAGTAGTTGGTCTCTGTATTCCGAAGTACGGAAATTATTGTAAAGAGTGAAAAATAAAGGGTTTTGTATACCCTTCCTGTGTATCTTGACTATTTCCCACAGTTATTGAACATAGCTTTAGTAAGCTCCCTGTTCCGAGTCAGATCCTTGCATGTTCCCAAAGAAAGTAAGAAGTAACATTGAACCTGATAAAGAAGCAAAAAAGAACACTGAAGTAGCACAGAGAAAACAAAAACTGTATTACGATATGAAATGACGGGGAGTAACTTATAAAGTAGGAGATGAAGTATTAAAAATTAAGTATTCACTTTCTTCAGCACCAGAAGATAAAACCGCCAAACTTTTTCCACGATTTGAAGGACCATATGTCATAGAAAAAGTAACTCAGGCTGTAGTGGTGTTAAAAGCCAGGAATGGTGAAACATGCTCCGCAAACATTGACCAGATAAAACCATACTATGACCGTAATAAAATGCAAATATTTAAAGATCTTTTGCAGGATCCGGCACGGCAGGCACTGCAGGCACAAGCTCCAGAAGTGGAACAACGACAAGCACAAGGGCAAGCCATTAGGAGTCAGAAGAAAGTTGAAAAGAAAGTTTCCCCGTTGGAAAATTGAAGGTAACAAGAAAAAGAAGCCGTTCCACCGACCAGAAAAGAGAGCGCACGACCACCCCCAGAATGAAGAAGGGAGAAGTACGACGAATGCAAAGAGAACCAGGAGAAATAACGGCAACTATAACCCGGCTCCCAAACGGAAGATCTACTCATCGGACAGGACTCTACGTAGCAAATGTCGACAATTTGTTGAAGGAACACCAGCGGCGGAGGCAAAGATACAAGCAAAATTTGAACGGCCAGCAACGAGATCCAAGCAGGAACGAGAGAGAAGTGTCCCGGTTCCGCCAAGACCAGCGGCCATCAAACGGCCAAGACCACAGGCAGAGGCGAAAAAGAAGTTATTCAAGGGTGACCGAACTGGAGGGAAAAAGAAAGCTCCTAGAGGAAGGAACTGAAGGGCGAGCCCGCACAAGAAGGAAGATAAATCAAACGCTAATCTTCGCTACCTTCCAGGACTGGGCAGAAAAAAGAATGTCCGAATATCACAAAGATAAGTAAAACTTTATGTTACTTTGCAAACTTACGTTAATCTTTCATTTTTACTGCAAGTGGCAGATTTCAAGACGTTATACCTCATGTGAGGTCTACCTTTATCGCCAAAAAGGCGAGAAATGAGTTGTTACCTATTTTGTTATTATGTTTTTCAATTACTCGCGCGTAAAACTAAAGTTGATGTATAATAGGAATGTGTAAATACTTGAATATTGTAAAAGTTATTGTATAAAATTTTATTTAAAAGATTCTGGCAAGAAAGAAGTTTTAGTCTGAAAGACTTTTGAAATGTAGTATTTCAATGTAGAAGAATTGGCACTTGCTTGGAAAAGAATAGAAGTTAACAATGTACTACTAATGTATGTTTAAATTGCGTAAAATTAACGGCATGTTAATATGTCCTTATATACAATGTGAACTGTTATTTTAAATGTTAAGAAATACTGTGATATGGTAAAAGTGAAAGTAATGCCAAAAATTTTAAACTTATTCGTGTGACTGTAAAAAGAGCCAAATTATAGTGAATATGTGTTAAAGGTTGAATGATTGTAGTTAGGCTCTCTGACGCTACACTTCAGAGTTAGCCACTTTCAGAATAGTACCTCAGGGTTTAGAGATGAATATAAGGTGTGTTATGAGGTCTTGTTATGTTGAATTTTTAACACGTTAGTGTTTTGATTTCAGGCGGTAGTGTTGAACACTTGTACATAAACACATTAGTGTTTGGTGTTTTCTTTTACAACACATGTCAGAGAGCACGGGGAGAGATAATTAAATAAAGTCATGAATGAAATAAGAATGTTAGGAGAAATATAAATATTCATGTTACTTGCCATTTAATTGTGTAACATTTCATTAAACTAGTTTTCCTTCCAGATCTCTGGAAGGAACCAGATTTCAACTAAAAGCTCATGTTTAGATGCAGTTGTCCATGGAGCTGATAATGTAAAAACAATTTTTTTTTCTTAAATTTCTAGTTTCTAGTGAGGAATATTTGTAAAAGATTGGCCTCGCGTTAGATTCTAGAGCTAAAAGTTTTCAAGAAGGTCGTTTTAGACCTCAGTTTTAAACTAATTAACTCTGGCGGGAAGTATATAAGGATCTTAAGTTTTACTAACGTTTTTTTTATTTTAAATCTTTACTATCACTTCTTATTTTCTACTTCCGGCCAGAATTAAAAGCTTTAACTTATTTATGCAAATTTGTCTGGCGAACGCCAAGTACTTAAGTTGTGGCTTTTTGCCAAGCAAGAGAGAGGAAGGAGTTAGTAGAAGCAGGCTGCTTGCCTTAGCAGTTTTACTCGGTTGCTGGTTGCCTTCCAGGCCAGAGGTTTAATCCTCTTATTAATTTTAAACGTATTGTAGTGTTAACAGTTCTCTGTACTACATACGGCTTCCTGTTAATATACGGCCGATCGTCCACGTAGGCCCTTGTTTATTATTCCAAAGTTAAGTTAGAGTTTAGTTAATATTTTTATATTCTTACGTTCAGACCACAAGTGGGTTGTCTCTGTATTCCGAAGTACGGAAATCATTGTAAAGAGTGAAAAATGAAGGGTTTCGTATACCCTTCCTGTGTATCTTGTCTACTTCCCACATTTATTGAACATAGATTTAGTAAGCTCCCTGTTCCGAGTCAGGTCTTTGAATGTTTCCAAAGCAAGTAAGGCGGAACACTGAACCTGATAAAGTTTATTTCTTTTTTTTTAGGAATTTTGAAACGTTTCATTAAGACCAATTCTGGGTGCTCTTTAATTTTAAAAGTAATATATTTATGATCTGAGTGGGAATTGTCTTCTTCGCTTTTGCGATCTGAAACCGAATTAACCAGCTGATGGGAAGTAACTACAAGACCTTCCTCCCCCTCTTCCATATATCGTTTCGAAAGGAGGTAAATACGAGGCTTGATTATAAATGATAAGAATTTGTGAACTGAAGAATTCTTCAAGTGCCCTTCCTCTTGGACTTGTGGAGTTGTACTCCAAAGCTCATTGTGTGAATTGAGATCTCCACAAATAATGTGTGTAACTTGAAAGGAAGGCAAGATTTTTATAAATCAATTCAGCAATTGAGGGATCTGAAGAAAAAATTTAAATCTGAAACAATTGAGAAATATCCTCAGAGAGGGATGCATAAACACGTGAAATAAGTAGTTTAGAGTTGAACCTATTAAGGCAGCTTGTAACTAGGTCTCCTTTGGCTCTAATTAGAACTGGGTGCTAGTTAGGATTGAAACTGATGGTAGCTGCTCTGGAATGTGGATTAGGGGGCTGAGAAGAACTTTGTAAGACATTCCAAGACACTGGAATCCTGTTTAATCTCCCTTTTATACAATACAAAATACATGTTTGTTTGTTACTTTGGAATACGTGTGTTGCTTCTTTTATCATCTCAACAACATATATAATATATCGTAAGTGGATCTGGAAATAAACCTACAATGTTTAGCGATGTGAAGATAACGAGCACATGAGAGTGGTGGCAGCCGTCCGATATTATAAGACTGAAGAAGTATGCAAATGCTATCCGAGGGGGAAGAATGGAGCGTCACTGCAGGTTACATTAGGAAGAAACATCAACTACGTGTGTTAATCCGGGCAAAAATATGCAGTGTGCGAATACCACTAAAAAGGTATGTGGTGAAAAATTGTGTTAAAAATGTGCGCGTGAATGCAATCGACTACGTGTGTTAATCAGATGGAAAGTAAGCAGTGTGTCGATACCACAAAAATGTACACTGGTGTGCAAAAATTAAGGACGAAGTCGAAAAATTAGCATATCAGCTGAACGAAGAGGCAGAACGGACAGAAAGACCAATCAGGAGTTTAAGTAAGGTGATGTACGGTAGCACATGCGCAGATATGCAGGTAGACGTAATGGGGGTGTCTGAATAGTGTAAAGCATGTTGTCGGTGTAAGATCAGTATTTCTGGCAAAGAGATTGCACGCCGTGTAGCAGTTAAAATTACACCGAGTTGCTGCCTCAGCGAGAAATGGCGAATAATCAATCTGTTAGACGACATCTGGATGCTTTTACCCGAGGTCGAATCATTGGGAAGTTGGAGGAAGGCCGCAGTGTGACAAGTGTGGCTGCAGAGTTCGGCATTGCTCACAGCATAGTTTCACGATTATCCATCACGACTATCATGGAGACAATTTCAAACTACAGAAACAGCTATCCGGGGGGTTAGTAGTGGTCGTCCACGAGGAACCACACCCGCAGATGACCGGTATATTGCCTTACAGGCCAGAAGAAACAGGCGGCAGACAGCGGGAGAAATCGCTAGACACACGACACTGGCGACTGGACGACCGATATCGCGTTTTACCGTGGCCAGATCGCGTTACACCACTGCACAGTGGTGGTCTGTTTGCACGACGCCCTGTACGGTGTGTACCTCTAACGCCTGCCCATCGGAGAAGGCGTTCTCTGTGGTGCCGGGGACACCGGAATTGGAGAGAAAATGAATGGGGATGAGTACTCTTTACAGATGAGAGCAGATTCAGTCTGAGTAGCGATTCTCATCGCATACTCATCTGGAGAGAGCGGGGAAGCCGCAATCAACCCTGGAACATCACTGAAAGGGACAGGTATGGAGGTGGCGGTGTTCTCGTTTGGGGTGGCAGCATGCTTGGTAGTCGTACAGACCTTCACATCTTCGACGCAGGTTCAGTCAACGGGATCCGTTATTGTAACGAGATTCTTCTTCCATATGTGCGTCTTTTTAGAGGCGCTATGGGTCCGCAGTTCCTTTTCATGGACGACAATGCACCATGTCATCGCAATGTAGCTGCGGAACAGCTCTTAGAGAGTGAAGATATTGAACGTATGGATTGGCCGGCACGATCTCCGGATCTCAATCACATCGAGCATGTATGGGATTTTCTAGGCAGACGCTTGGCAGCTCGTACCTTACCACCATTAACTATTTCGGAGCTTCGATTGGCGCTGCAAGACGAATGGGCAGCAATGCCTCAACAACTCATTGACACCCTCATTCTCAGCATGGGCAGACGCTGTGAAACCTGCCTAGCAGTCAGGGGAGATCATATCCCCAATTAAAAACCGGATATTTCTTGCTGGACACCTATCACAGGGATGTTTCGGCCTTCAGTCGCATTGCGCTCCATGCTACTTTTTCAATAAAGCTTCTTTTTATCCCTCTGATTTCTCTTTTAGTAAGTGTTGCTTACGTTACTCATGTCCTTACGTATTGGGGATCTTAGGGTATTAAATGTGTTGATTTGGAAAGATTTTGTACAAAGTTATATTGAAAAAACCGTCTCGTCCTTAATTTTTGCACACCAGTGTATGTAGTCAAAAATGCCGCTAAAAATGTGTTACGTAAAAGCAAGCATCTATAGTTTTTCAAAAAGGAAATGGTGCATACTGTATCTTCATGAGTAGCAATTATTTAGTGCTTAGTGTTTTTTGCTCGAAGGGAACAAAGTTTGTTGGAAACGGGGACATTAGTGATTCCTATTTCGTGTTCGAAAGGAACAAAGGTGTCGAAAATGTGTGATTATCTGCTTGTTTAAAAAATATTAGATTTGGGAAATAAAGAGATGAAAATAGGCTTACATAAACAATGTGTAATTCAGCGATCTAAAGTCGCTTACCAATATTCTGAAGATGGCAAAACATGTCAAGTTGATCAATTAGCTGTTATTAATTGTACTCGTTTGGTGTTAGTATAATTTTATACGTTTATAAGTTATTACGGAAATGTTGCTCCTAACTTTTCAGTTTGATATTTGGATACTTTTTGAGATACGAATTATCACTAAGTGCATTTACTGTTTTTTATTTTATGATATATGAATGGTCATTAATTCGCTAAAGTTTATGATGTGTACATTTATGAGATCTGATTGCTTTAATCCTTAAATTTATTTATCTAGATATATATTTTTTATTTGAGGTTTAGGTGATATATGTATTTAATGCATTTTTCACATTTTGAGATTCAGTATAAATCACGGATTTGTTTTAACGTATAACTGATGTATGGACATTTGGTAATGTTTTCAATTGACGTAATTAAGTTGAACATAAACTTCTCATAATGTCATTTTTTCTAAAGCGAGAAAATCTGATATAGTAGCCGTTGCGGAAGAATTTGGTATTGAAGTATTACCTACATTTAAAATTATGGACTTAAGGGAAAACATTCTAGCTAGTGAAAGCTCTAAGGAGCAGATAGCCAAGGAACTGCTAAGTGTTATTATTGCAGATAGAGAGGCAATGCAAGAAAGGGAATATAAATTAAAGTTAGAGGCAGAATAAAGAATTGTGATCTAGAAATGTAAAATAAACAGTCAGAATCGTCACTCGAACAGGAATCCTACACCCGAATAGGGGGAGAATAGGAAGGAATGGTCAGTAGAACAACTAATCAGAACAATAAGGTTATTAACAGTAAACGTTCTGAGTAGAGCAGATGGCTAAGGCTATTTGTTTTCCGGTTTGGAAAGAGCTTTTGTTAAAGAAAATGTTCCTAGTAGCAAATTTGTTAACATTGATAAGCGAGGATTATTATGGGAATTACCAGGAAATCAAAAAAACAGTGAAAAAAGAAAACAAAAAAGGAATTCGAAACAGACTTTTGGTCAGTTCTTACAAGAGTAACTGCTGTGTGGGAAAATTATATAAAATCAAGGGGGTGAGAGACTTTGAAGTTGGTGGTGGCAGACAAAATCTACTAGACCCTTGATACAGAAACTGCTGCACATATAGGTATAAGGCAGGGAGACTCGGGGTTCAAACCAAGAAACCTGGCAAGATAGTGCGATATATGCTTTGCTGCTAAAGGAAGTCCTATAATGTGTGTAGGGAAGTTAGTGAAACTAAGAATGTAAATCAGGCATTGGGTGAGAAACTTTTCGGTCACCAGGGGTCAGAAGCTATAGCTGGTGAGCTTGCAAAGCACAGGTAACCTGAAAGGTTTAAAATGTTTTGTATGTGGCTCAACGTCACATTTTAAAAAGGAACTATCCTCAGGTAAAAAGCAGCAGACAATATAACTCAAATGAAAGAAAGGATAAGGCTGTGTGGAAAACATTCAGGGCAATGATATCCCTGAGAATAAGGTGGTGGTAGCTCGAGTGGATTCTTTGAGGAAGCCAGAGAAAGTAAACAGCTATCAGCTTTGTAAGTTGAAAAGAATTCCTGTTAGTGTGAATGGCACAATGGAGAAAGTTCTCATGGATTTAGAGAAAGGCATTACAGTAGTTAGGAAAGAGCTAACTAAAAGTCTGCAGCTTGACAATAACTTGAAGAATACCAAAATATTAAAGAATGTATAATCCAACACCTGTGTTATGTTGAAAAAATCATGATACCAATAATTGTTATAGAAAAATCATGTGGTTTCCTACTCTGTTGACATAACACTTAAAATTTTTTAACAGTAATATACTAATATCTATAAGCCCTGTACATTTTGCGTTGTGTTTTCGGATTAACCCTGAAATCAACTTGAGAATGAGACGGGTGAAAATCATGAGCACACACACAAAAATTTAACCTTCGAATGATCTAGAAAAACTTATTTAACTATTAATGCCAATTATAAATATATATATATCCATTAGTTAAAAAAAATATCAAAATATATTCAACAAAATTTGAACTATTGTTTTACACATTTTACATCCTTGTAATTACTATTAAATTTAATATTGCAAATCTGGTAAAACATACCAAAATAAACTATAAATTTAAGAACACTACCCTACCCGGGGAGAAAATAATAAAAAAAAATTAACAAGCTACACTTTCTACTTCCCAGAATTCATCTATACAACAAAAATTATTGCTTAATATTGCACTCAATATAATCATTTAAATACTATTATTGCACATAATAATTTTTATTATTCAATTTTTTTTCTTTCTTAGATTAATTAAATAGGGTTTTAACCGGATAAAGGTAAGTAATGACACATTAACTAATCTACAAACAAGTTCGTCCTGAGAAACAAGAATGCTCTAATACAAGCACTATTTCAAATCATCCTCAGCAATGAGTAATTCAAAAAAAAAAAAAAAACATTCAAGTAAATAATTTCCTGAAGAACTTAATTTTCTTAACCATTAAGTTAAGTTACAATAATTTTAATAAGGTTATAAATCTTTATTCCATTTAATGCTTTTACTTGATTGATACACCAAAGAAAAATGATTTCTATAGAGTTAGGATAAAGTTATCAACTACAAAAAAAATTTAAGGTTCAACAAATAAACAAATTAAGTTAATTCAATCATTTTAACTGCAGAAATCTATAATATTTAACTAACCAAGAATTAAAAAAAAAGAAACAGGAACTTATCTGTTAAGGAGCATCAAACAAAAGAAATCCATCGAAGCTCATAAGGAATGCTGGCAGCCTGTTGAATGAAAAAAAAATGTTCGTCGAACAGTTTGGATTCAATTACTGTAGCCTAGAAGTTCTAGTAGATTTTAGGATGAACAATTGAGGTTCCAATACGGCAAGATAAGTGAAATACAGTGCTGGCGGCCTGTTGAATGGAAAAAAATGTTCGCAGAACAGTATGGATTCATTACGGTAGCCTTGAAGTTCTAGTAGATTTTAGGATGAGCGAATGAGGTTCCAAAAGCAACGGTTTTAAATTATTCATTATGGTAGCTTTGAAGTTCTAGTAGAATTTAGGATGAGCAAATGAGGTTCCAAAAACAACGGTTGTAAATTAACGCTCTGGTCTCGAGTGAATCAATGGTGCGCATCATTTTTCTAGAAATTTACTTCTGTATATTTTCCTTGAGATACACAATCACACACAACAAAAACTGATGAAAGAATTTCGATTTTTTTTTGAAGACATAGATGCCCATACCTACGGCCCGCGCTCACAGCGCTTAGCCAAGAGGCCCGTAGGCCTATCGGGGAGAAGCTCCATTTTCCTCGTCGGAGTCAGCTGTCGCCTCCGGCCAATTCAAAGGGCAAAAGAAGTAAAGTGCAAAAAGTGTCAAAAGTCAGCTCGTCCCCTAAAACAACCCGTTAAAAGGGAGAGCGCCGGACTGCCAAGTTGGCGCAACCCATTTTTTCGCCGAAAGTTGAAATAGTTGCAACCACAGCATACCCTCATGTTATCAAACTCGCCAAAACCACTATTTTGAAACCTCAAGGGAAAATCCAAGTCGCCAAACCCTCGCCAAATAACTGCCACCTGCGACCGGGGGAGATTAGGAATTTCAACAACCCTGCAAGGGTCCCAACGAAAGAACGCTGAAAACTCGCAAAAAGTGACTTTTCAACCGGAAAGAAGGCATTTCATCCCCCTTTAACTAATTCACAAGCGAAACGAAGAAAAATCTACTAATTAAAGCTCATAACTGAAATGCAATTAAAGTTAGAAAAATGAAAGTTATGCCAAATTAAAGAGCTAATTTTTCTGCAACTAATGATATTAAATACTAAGAAATCAAATTAATTTTTGACATGAAAAACTGAGTTTATTACGCAGAAACAAAAATACTTATCCATTGTTTGCATGTACAAGATTGAAGACGCAGTTCGCGTAAACTCGGAAAGCCAAAATATATTACACTAGAATTAATAGGCCCAAAAAGAATATAACCAAACTTGTGTAGCTCAAATTTTGAATAATTACAACTTTAAAATTTTGATTTTTATTAATCACTTAATTAAATTAAATTCGCTACACAACACCTGACACTTAACCCACATTTTCATTAAAGAAAACTTCACAATTAGAAACACAAAAATTATTAAATTATTATTAAAGTTAGTATAAGAAATAATGCTTTTGCAAATTAAAACTGCTTACAGAAACTATATAATACAACCCTTTCTACTAATTACACATCTATACTCCCAGATTTTAATATTTAGTTAGCATATTTGAGTGTACGTGCACATATTTCTAAATGAAATGTAAAACGTTTTAAGATAAATAATTTCCATTTAGTATTTGAATTACTATTTGAATCTTTTATTCTATTTTTGCAGATTTTAAGTAAGATTGTATTTAAAAAAGATAAATGTATTTTAAGGGTATTAAAAAAATTTGAAATTAATTTAATAATAACATTGTGCATTTTAACTGTTCATGGCAATCTTCTTCAAAGTGTTTACTTTCTTTAAATATTTTTACTCATGTTGAGAAAAAATTTCATGCAGTTAATTGGAATTTATAGGTACTTCTTCGCATGCTGTAAAATACACACACACATATATATATGTAAGAAAAATAAAGAATATGTAAAAAGATTAAATGAACAGAGAAAATTAATTCCCTTCTGTATTCTAAATATAGTAACCTCTATTTGCAGTGCGTTATTTCTAATTACTACTACAGTAATTTTAATAACCTTCCCTAACAAAATAATTATAAATCTCTAAATTCGTTATTTAATTATGTAAAACAATTAGAAAAAAACTATATTTTTTTAAATCATAAAACTTGAATCAATAAAAATGGAACTAAATTTTTTTTTTATTTAATATGAATAACATCAGATACCTGAATTTTAAAGCAGTACTTAATTAAAAATCACTTACTTCTTAGTATTAGTTTAGAATACATCATTTTTAAAATAACATTTAATTTAATCTATTTAATTATTTCACAATAAGGAAAAATTTAAACATATACAAGCCGCAGAAAATATCAAATAAAATGCACCAACAAAATTAATAAATGCAAACCATCAAATGAACATTTTAGAAAACTTGTGTTTTAATTCTTTGAACAATGTGTACCACGTTTTTTTCTTAAAACAATAAAATTAAATTTCAGGAATTTTAACTAACTTTTCACACAAAATTTAAAATCACCGAACCAGCATTAGGTTTGTTTCACTGAAATAACAGTAAATCAAATACACATTGACCGAAAAAAAACGTCATTTGGATAAACGGTAGTGTACGAACTGCGCGAAATTTGATCGAAGATCCCTTCCCTCCTCTTATCTAATAGACGAACTGCACGACTTTTTCCTGTTCCCTCTTTCTAAGAACAGCTTAAAAGAATGATGAGCCAGATCCTTTTTATTCTCTGTAAGAATTTAAAACTTTCCAAGTTGCCGATTTTAGTCGCTGATATATGCATCAGTTTTGAATATTTAAATTGATAGGTTAATGACATACACAAAACTGATACATGATCAATCTATTAAATATCGGATTTGTAGTGCACCTTAAACAAGTTTCTTGTCTAGATAAATATTAACAAATCTTCTTAGCAGACTGGTTTTAACTTTCAAATTCACCATTTTAGGTAAACAGTTCTAATTTAATTTAAACAATGCTCTTTTTTAAATCTAAAAATTGGATTTCTTAAGTGATTATAAATTCACACTAATATTATTGCAATATATTGCCGTATAAAGCGTTCCATTTTTAGTCATTGAAGTTATTTTATTTAACTTTCTTACAAAGTCCATATTTTAATACTAGAAAGGTTTAAATATTTATTCTGTTTTCCAGTTACTCTACCTGATGTACTTTGGCATACATTTAATTTATAATACACATTTAATTAATAAATTGATAATTATGAGCGTCTGCAGAATTTTCTTAATTAACAAAAGAAATTGAACTCCCTTATATTCATGTCTTGGGATTTTCAGTTTCCTTTTTATCCATTCCTTTTTCACATATTGTTGCACTGTATTCAAGTTTTCATGTATGCAAAATGTATCTACTTTGTATTGTATTTATGCCAATTTATATTTAAATGATAATTTTTACAAATTCTTGTATCATAACTCTAGTTAACAGAAGATATTTCCAACACCTTGGTAAAGCTTAATCTTCAGCATGCAGCTTATTTTCTAACCTAGTTTCAGGCTGAATTATTTGTAAAATTAATTATTTGAAATTATTTGTTAACAAAGACGGTCGCTAAATCACGCTAATAATATTTCTAACTGTTGTAATTTATAATGCAACACGTTCATGTGATTAAGATTGGAATTCATTTCTAATTAATAATAAAGTCGAACCCGTCTTGTAGCAATCCTTTTGGGTTCAGTGCAATTTTCTACAGACTTAATGCTAATTTATACGGTTACAGTAAAACTTTCAGTGTGTGGAAATCGGATAAAACGAGCTGTATGGATATCTTCGACTGAAATTATTTTGAGTTTTTTATATTTTTCCAGTATTTTTGAAAGTTTAAACGAAACATGAACTAACCCTTAAAATCATCTATACAAATTACATCCGTAATAGAAAACACTTTTACTTAATTTTTTTTTATCTTACACTGACTATTATGCGAGTTCTAAACGAAGACTTTGTAAGGATACGTGTAAATCGAAGACTAGACTATAATATGCGTATCTTAAGATGTCATGTGGCGTTTGAGACCAATGAACCAAAAAACATGATCTGATTCTCTGAATACATTGAAATTGTTTTTACTGTTCTGTCAGATAGAGATCTATTCAAAGTTTAAGGTATTATGGAAATTTTGAAATTTTTGCTATTAAAAAGACGAAGTAAGTAATCGTATTGTCTTTGGTGTATATATCTGGGTTAGTCTTTTAGATCAGGGTTTCTTAAACCTTTTCCAGTCGGGATGCTGTTTTATCACTGAGATTTTTTCCCAGCCCCCAGAACCCTATAATATTTACAAAAATCTTTGAGACCCCATTAATCATTGCGCAAATCCGACACATGCGTGAGTGAAACTGTCAATTTCTTCACTTGCACTGGAACATACTATTGCAGTTTTAGGTCATTAACTTTAATTTCTAATTTCAAGGCATAGGACAATGTGAAAATTTTAAATAAGTAACAGACGAAATGACTGCCTCACGTGCAAAGCAAGGAAAATGAACGTTTTATAAAAAGAATGCGTCGAAACGTTTTCCTTTTTCTTTGTCTGTATTGTCTTATCTTTATCTACTTTCAGATAAATTGTGTAAAAATATTTGGTAATTGTAAAATTATTATAATAATTTAAAGAAATATCAAAACTGCTAAAATTGCTGGCGACCCCCTGCTGCAGGTCCCGCGACCCCCCTGGGGTTCGCGACCCACAGTTTAAGAAACCCTGTTTTAGACATTAATTTTTTTCGGGGACAGGTGTAAAGCTTTTTTTTTTTTTTTTTTTTTTTTTCAAGTTTTATCCTTTGGATAAGAGTTTTGCATAATTTGGGTCTCTTGCAAGACATGGGATATTCTTCATACAGGTTACGGAATCTTCGCTTTGCGCCCACAGGTGAAATTTTCCTGTAATTTTCCTGTAATTTTCCTGTAATCATGCAGGAGAAATTTACATATTTCTGCACTCAGAAATCAGTCGAAAGTTAAAGGTAAATTCGTCAATATTTTTTGCAACTCATTTTTGTACTTTTATATTTTTATTCATAATATAATTATTGTTATGTCGCGAATTTTAATGATATTAGTGTGTTTAAGTTATCAATATTCTAGTACTTTTTTTTTTTTTTTTTTTGTACTCATGTATATTTTAATCTGGTAAAAACAGTATTCTTAAACTGTTAAAGCCTTATTTAGGTGTAACTGTTGGTGTAAAAAAGACAAGAAACGGTTGCAAGAGCCGCCTGGTTTATGGCCTTTTACTACCAGTTGCGTTGTCGCTTTCTTTGCTGGTGGCCTTTTTACTAAAGGCGTTGTAAAGAAAATCGTCTTCCTTTCGCTTTGTTGTATTTGCAATGTTTCTTTCAGTAAGCTTTGGTAATTGGACTTTCTTATCGCTAGTTTCCGCTTGTTCGCTGGGTGGTCCAGTTCCCACGTTTTTTCCGAGTACAGATGTTTGGCTTCATTGTCAGATTTCCTGGTTTTTGATTCGTCGTGGGGGTGGAATTTTTTCAGTTAAAGATAAAATAAAATTCTGGGATTGGTAAGATTTAATTTGATGAGGTTTTGTAGGCCTATGAATTTTTTCGGGGGGGGGGAAGAATTTACTTCGGTGCTTACGCGATATACGAAGCGATATTCGGATTCTGATTTTTGAAGAATAAAGGAAAAAATGTGTGGGCTTGACACCTTGCGGGTCTTGCTCTCGCGAGCGGTGTGTACCAGCGGGCTGCGGATCTGGATTTCTCTCGGCTTTCAGCTCATGTGAATTTTGCTCGAGTTGAGACAAAGTGCTCTACGCAAAATACAGCTTCGTGCTTCTTCGTTATATTTTTCCGAGAACTTTAGTAGACATTCTCGAGGTGATCCTAATACAGATGTTCTTCCTGAATATCCCTACCTTTTTCCTGCCCAGTGCCTTTCCAGTTTGGGTCCTTTCAAGGCGTTTTCCTGATTTTTTTGAAGCGTTCCTAATAAAGATTGCTCCTGATTTAAAAGAAGCATGCCAATACCTGTGTTTGTTAAAGTGTTAGATTTTGTTGAAGCGTTAGCGTTCCTGATTTGAAAGAAGCTGCCTGATACCAGTATTTTTCCTAGGGTTTTCGATGATGGCATTCTCGATTTCTTCGAGGGGTCAACAAAGTGAGCTGGACGATCTGTTGAACTATTAAAACTCCGTATTAATCAGTCAATGATGGCATTCTCGATTTCTTCCAAGGGTCAACGAAATGCGCAGGACGATCTGCTGAACTATTAAATCTCTAATATACGGTTGATGATGGTAATCCTCAGCAACGGAAAGATTGATGTATGAACTTCACCCTGTGAGTGATTTTTTTCTGTCTTTTCTATTTAAACTGTAACCGAGTAATGATAGTTATATTAATATACGTGTAAACGAAGTCAATAGAAGAATTAAATAATGAGTAGTTATATTAATGTACTTGTAAACGAAATGATTTGAACATTTAAGTATTGACAAGTTATTTAAATATACCTGTAAACGAATGATTAGAAAATTGGTACAACCACCTAAATTGTGAGTTATGGATTGTAAAATAAATTAGTACATCTACTCTTAACATGAGTGCAATGTTTAAAATGATATATATGTTAATTTACATATTAAGGTTAATTTGTAGGGGACTGATCAGTTTACCTAGTTATCATATGTTTGAATATTCTAGAAATTAATAAAATGTTATAATTTTATTGCATTTATTTATATAGTGTATTTATTTATTTATTTGGTTTTGGTGGTCTGTCATGTCACTCCATTTGTTTGAGCCGGAAGGCCTTTAAGAAACATGGAGTTTTGATTGAATTTGGATTATTGTTTTTCCCTAGTGGGCTTCACAAAGCGCCCTATTGTACTAACTCATTACCACTTTTTCTACGATTTCTACAATTGTTCTTATGATATATGATGAATATGATTATATTTGATTTTTAGTTAGTTTGTCCAGCACCATCAGTAAATTGAGTTAAAAGTTTTAAAACCCGTAATTTAACGAATTAACATTATTCATAGTATTGAGGAAAGAACCAGAATTATGATATTTAAGCTAAACACTATGTAAAATTATTAGCGTGTAAAGTTATTAACGTATAGTGAAACGGGAAAGGAAAACCGACAAATTTTATTAATTTCTGTTAAATTTTAGTATTATTTCTTTTAATTAGATTAATTTCTCACTTCTCTTGGTAGATGCGACAATATTAATTGGGATTCAGCATTCAGCTTTTACACAATTTTGTGAGATAATTCCTTTTTCTTATTTTATCTGATATAACAAACCATCAGTTATAGCGAATCATGCCTCCAACTCCTTGAAATTCGTTATAGCGGGTTTCGACAATATTGCATTTTATAGTCCAAAGTCGTACTTTTGGGTGAAATTTGTACCGTTGGGTAGCTACTTCCGAGATCCGCCGAAATATTCTTCTGATGCTACCTTTACAGCTAAATTCTTCCGAAGAATTTTCTCAGTCTGCTAAGAATGTTAGTACTCAATAAACTGAACAAGGATAGCGCATGCAGTCGATCATAATAACTCGTTTTCTGAATATATAGAACTGGATATGGTAAAAATGTGATCAATAATTCGCTTTGCTAAAGTAAAATTTCTTTTCCTAAATTTTTATTGTAAAATGACCAAAAATTCATTTTAATAGCACCAGAAAAAAAAAAAACCGATAGCTGCGTGGTCAGTAAGTTATACTGATGGAAGAAACATGGAAAATCTGCAATGCCTATTCCATGATTCAAAAATCGGACCTCCCGCCTGCCAGGGGCATGTGCTATCCATTTACACTATGAAGGCACACTGTTAGAAGGGATAAAATACCGTACACAGTTTGAAAAGCAGTTTCATACTTTAAAAAAGGGTGTGGGTGTGCTGCGTTAACCATGAGGACGATTATTATCGGCCAGCAGGGTTGCAGTACACTCGTACATCACATTTCATTATTTTAAAGTAGGCAAATCATGACCGTTACCACCCCACCCCACTTGCGATTGTATCTCGTGTCTTCTTGTCCGCATAGTATTCATTTTCTCCACCTGATTGGAGTCTGTCAGCCTTCAACCACGTACTTCATAAGTGAAATATGCTGAACAGAAATGTGGAAAGAAAATTAAGACCCATGACCTTTTTTCGCTGCTGTTATTCTCACGGCTGCGAGTCAAATTAGGCGATTGGAAATAATCGTTAATTTCTTATTTTGCAACGTAACCGACTACAATAACGAAGTGACTATTTTAATGAAGTTAGATTTAAATGATGATAAAAAATAGCGTATTTTTGGGTTGAGCAAAAAGTAGCTGGTAACAAAAATATAGAAATAATGAAGATTTTTTTAATTTCATTTATATTTCTAACAGTGTCTTTCGTGAAAACACAGAACATAATGAAAATAATGTACAGTTCGTTGTCCTTTCAAAGGTTACAGAAAACAAAACGGACTTGATTTCACATTGTAGAATTATTAGATTTTTTTTTTGCAGTTGGAGACGGGAAAATGTGCAATTCCCTCGCCGGGACTCGAGCCCTGAATGTCTCGAATATGCTTCCAATTACACCAAAAAGGCATGCGGAAAGGAGAGCGAAAATACCTTATAACATTTTTATTGAAAAGAATTTAGATTTTTTAAATTACGAACTAAAATTTCCACTTAAATTTAGGCAAAAGAACACCTTGTGTTTGGCATTGATTATTACTGAAACTTGACGAATTTCGTTAATGAAGGTTACCCTTCGTCAAGAGCAAAAAAATCTGCATAGAAGGGGAGGAGCCATGACCGCATTTATACCAAAAAACAAAGGGTGCAGCAAAGTAAGATAAGCGTAGCACCCAAGGAAATCTAAGGATAATTTTAAATATAATCTATGTTGTTTCTTTTTTGTATTAGCAGCTGTATAATAAAAATACTCCTACTTTAGTGAAATTCATTTAAAATGCAATATGAGTCTTGTAACCATTTATAAGATTAATTTAAACTCTTGCTATATTTATATAATTACGCTATCTAGAGATTATTAGTCATATTATATCTAGAGACTATTAGTCATATGAAAATGCTACACCCTCGCGAGAATTCGAATTCCGGATATTCGAATGATTCAAGGATAAATTCATCTAATTAAGGATTATTTCAATCTAATTTTAAGTGATTCTCTTATCTCGCAATATTATTTCCGTACTATAAAAATATGTATTTTGTATGTTTAAGTAAATATAACTTTTCACAATTTACATAGTATTTTTTTTTTTTTTTTTTTTTAATTAACCATAACATTGCCCAATATAAGCACAGACTACCGAAAATTCAAATGGAATGGAGTATTGATGACAGTGAAATTGATTCGTTAATTAATGTTGACAAAGTATTTGCCTGAGGAGAAGAGCGTCTAAGCGGAGAGAATTCTATAGGAAATAAACTTACATTTATATTACACAAGAGGGAAATCTCATGCAGTTAGTCCGTTCATCTGAAAAGAGTAGAACCCGAGATAAGGTAGTTAGCAATTGATATATGTCTCCACTTGATCCACGGCTATTTGATTTAAGTGGCTTCAAGTAATTACTTACCGAAAATTTCGATTGGTAATAAATGTTTAAAATATTTTATCAATCAATATTTATTTTGAGATCATGCATGGCAATGCAAATTGTACTAAATCAGTATTTAATCACGAAGCTCAGATTATTGGCAGTGGTGAGTCTCAAGTAATTGGAACCACCAATTTTATTAGCTAAGATAGAACAAAATCGTAATTCAAACTGCTGTCTTCAAAGGAACGAGGAAAAAAGGATGTTTTTTTAAAAATAATTTGACTTCTTAATAAATTTCCTGGACAGAATAAAACATCTCGTTTCCATACATTCTGATGCAGATTAAATAATTATATTTTTGTTATAACTGTAATTTTCGATTCTTTTAAAGTGAAGCGTAATACAATAGACACCGCTTAATGTGATTGTAGTTAATGTTATCTCTAGTATACTCTTACACCGAATTACCGAAGTGACTTCCGTTTGTACATGAAAACATGGAAACTACATCACTTATTGTAACCAATAAGTCGGTTAATAATATCAAAGTATGGTACACTGAATTAAAAGGGAAACTAACCTTTTTTATACGCTGCATTTGCTGCACATATTTTGGAACTGTCTCAGGAAGGAAAATCTTCTTAGGAAATCAGGAAGGAAGATTTTTTTAAGAATGCCTATATTTTAATAAATACTAAAATAGATGAAGTTGAAGAAGAAAGAAAATGACATCTCTAAGCAATAATCAATTATGAAGTATTTAAATATTTTGGCAAATGTTGATAAAAGAATTTATGCTAGAGATACAAGTAGATATTTACAGGTAATGATACAAAACATATCTATATCTACCTGTCGCCTTTTGAAGTGAAATTAAGCATATTATGTCATAAACATTCTGAAGAAGATACTAATGAAATCGGCGAATTTCGCACAAATGATGATATAATGGTGCCCTTTGAGTATCAGGTTTAAGGATACAACGTGAGTCATATAATTTGGAGAAACATGATGAATATTAAACTCCTCATAAATGAACTGTTTAATACTGTTACTTTTCTCAACCACTACTTTTCCGTAACAAATGTTAATAACTTCTCTGTAATTAAAATGTTCTGATATAATCATTCAAAAATTATTAGTTATATTTATATTAAAGTAATGAAATTCCAATCATATTTTGAAGTGTATATTTCTCATCGCATAATATTATCATTCGGTCAGTGTTATCAAAATAGTCGTAGAGTGATCTCATTAATCAGATGGCACAGATCGGCGCCTTCTGTGCATAAATCATTTTGAAGCACTGAAATTTTCAAAAAAAAAAAAAAAAAAAAAAAAAGTGTCCAGTTCACTGACGAGTCTGTGTGAAAGAAATAACAAGAAATGAATCCGTAAAGACTGAATACTAATTACAAGGCCTAACCTACTACGAAAAATTAAAAAATGGAAGACTTTGGATATCAAAATTGAAAACAACTAAAATTATTTCGCCGGAAATTAATTTAATTTCAATTTTATAGAGATTTCATTGATATTCAATTTTTATTAATTTGTTCAATTTTATAAACTACTTACAGGTATGAAAATCCAATATTTCTGTTCAAAAGACCTGAGTTCATGTCTAGTCGGTATCTCAATTCACTTGGAAATAATTATACCATGAAAATGTATATGTAACTAATTTAGTTTTGTCCAGTGAAAAATATCAAATTATTATATCTATTAAACAAAAAGAAACTGGAAAGCTTTCAGATTTTAAATTATGCCCAAAGGGGCTTTTTTAAAACGTTTTGCGTGTTAACTTTATTTGTGAAATATCATGTTCTTCTCACTTAAACCATAAAATTGAATCCAACAGCAATATCGCAAAATACCTTGAAAAACATTATCTTTAGAATTTTCGTACGCAGTCTCGCATACTGGAGATAAAAATGTTTTTTCCCGTACAGTGTTTCAGTTGCTCGCTTTAAAATCATTGAGTTTCTTAATCAAAAACTCATTAATGCTTTACAAAATATGAAATGGATAATAAAACAAATTCCAAATCTGGTCTTCCAGATGCCCATATTCGGATGGAGACATACGTTATTCAAAATCTCATAGCTCTAGGTAGTATTGTTTTATCACAATGTGAGAAACATGCATACATATATTTATTCTTCATTATTCAATTTCTTTAGCTATAATACAGGGTACTAATATTTGGTGGCAACAATTTCAAACGTGATTCGCCATTTACAGTGAATCGACGCAAAATGCCTTAAATTAATAGCCCTTCTGACCTAACGCTCCTTTGGGCTAATAAAAATAAAAGAAAAAGAAAAAAAGGAATACGCCCAAAGGAGCTTTTTTTAACGTTTTGTGTGTTACTTATTAAATGTCATGTTCTTCGCACTTAAACTATAAAATTCAGTTCAGCAGCAGTATGAAAATAATTTTTAAATGAGAATAAATTTAGAATTTCCTATACACAGTCTCGCGCCGTGGACATAAAAATGTTTTTTTTTTTTTTTTTTTTCGTACAATTTTGCCATTGCTCACTTTGAAACCGTTGAGTTTGTTAATCAAAAATCCATTAAAATTTTACTAATAAGAAATAGGTAATAAAACAAATTCCAAATTGTGTTTCCAGATGCCCATATTCGGGTGGAAACTTATGTTATTCAAAATTTAATGGCTCTAGGTACCATTGTTTTATCGTAATGAGAGAAACATGCATACATTTATGCAGATTCTTCATTATTTAATTTCTTTAAATACAATACAGGCTCTAATATTTGATGGCAACAATTTGAAAAGTGAACCGACATTTAAAGTTTGGAACGCAAAATGCCAAAACAAAATCCTTAGTCTTTCTGGGCAAATTACCCCTTTGGACTAAAAAATACATATATGTATCATTGAATTACCGATCATAAACTAATAAATTTTAAATCCGAGTAGCACTTTCTTTTCTGCATCATTGGCACCGTTATGAAATTATGTTTATATTATGACTTGTAAGCCCATATTCTCTAACGAATCGAATAAAGCTTTAAATTAAAATGAATAGCTAACGTAGTTACGTCCTGTACAAAGTCCAAAACTTGTTTTCAAATTTCCAACGATCTGTCCCGAATAGTTTTTTATGTGTTTATTATGATGTTAGTTCTCGTTCAGCATGCGGAAAGCACTAAACTATTTTAACTGATTCGTGTGGATGTTAACTACTCGAGCGCACACAGAGAACTAAAAAAAATTTATTATTCATTGATTTCCCTCAGAATGTTACTGATTTTTGTCGTTTCTTAAAAATGTAAACAGTGGTGAGTTGAGTGCGTCTGTGGCGGTGTAAATTCGAAACATCAATCTATTCTAATTTTCTTATGCATGTAAGCATAATATAATCTTTCTTTTTTATATACACCCATGTCGATAAATTAAGGATAATGCAAAATCAGGCAAAGGAAAAGTTAGAAGCAAAACAAATTTGACTTATTTGTAAGGCTTATTTATTAAACAAACGGTAAAGAGCATAAAAAGATACTATATGCTTGATATTATTAAAAAAATAGCAATTTTTCTCCCCGGAGCAACTCCCAGACGATGCAATACAGTCCGTACAACGCCTAGGCATACTGAGTATCAAATTATCGATCTGATCTTGGAGGATATGACACCACTCAAAAAGCAATGCTCTCCGAAGTTCTGGTAGACATGTAAGAGGAGGTTGACGGGCTGCAACTCGTCGGCCAAGTATGTCCCACACATGCACTACTGGATTCAAGTCCGGTGAGAATGCTGGCCAGTCCATACGGGTGATATCCTCCGATTGAAGACATTCGCTTACGATGTTTGCACGGTGAGGACGGGCGTTGTTATCCATAAACACAAATTGTGCGCCCATGGCGCCTCGAAACAAACGTACATGTTGTTCCAGAATGACGTCCCGATAGATTTGGCTTGTCATGGTTCCAATTTGAACATGCAGGTCAGTTCTAGAACCCAGAATAATTCCACCCCAAAATGAGCACTCCTGCACCACCGTAACGGTGTCGTTCAATGATGTTTTCTTGGTTGTAATGGGTACCTGGAGCTCTCCATATGAAAGTCCCCCCAAAATGAGCACAAAAGTCCACCCCAAAATGAGCACTCCTGCACCACCGTAACGGTGTCGTTCAATGATGTTTTCTTGGTTGTAATGGGTACCTGGAGCTCTCCATATGAAAGTCCGGCGAGAATCGGACTGCAAGCTAAACCTCAACTAGTCGGAAAACATCACACAAGCCCACTGTTGCGGTGTCCACTATGCATGCTCTCTACTCCAGGTTAACCGCAGGCGACAGTGAGTTGCAGCAAGTGGAATGCTTCTGACAGGTCTACGAGCATATAGACCAATCTGCCCTAAGCGTCTGTACACGGTCTGCCTTGAAATTGTCGTACCAGTGGCTGAAGAGAGCTGACGAGACAGGTCTGAGGCTGTGCTCCGCCTGTTTCTTTTGGCAGTAACTCCCAAATACCTGTCCTCATTCGGCGTTGTAACTCTGGGGCGACCTGCGCTGTAACGACTACTCACATTACCATCATCTTGGAATCGTTGCTAAAGACTGGAGATGACACTCTGGGCAATTCCAAGTTCGTCTGATACTTCCAGTTGGGTACGCCCACATTCCAGACGGCCGATAATTCTACCGCGTAAAAAATCATCCAAGTGCGTCCTTTGTGTACTAACTATTCGGTTATTGCACTGAAATGCTTATAAAGCGCCTGCGAACAATTTTACTTCTTTACCTGTATTCCTTATATATCACTCTCTTACACTCTCGTCATTGTGACGTACCATCGGTGTCATCTGTTTACTTCCTGACATTTGCATATGATTCTTGAAGATGTGTGTAGTGACTTTACAGGTGATATATTTATTTTAGAGTTAGATTTCCGCGTGACTCCGAATTATCCTTAATTTATGGACATGAGTGTATTTGTGATATTTTTTGTATTCTCAATTGATTTTCAGTAGCTCATAATGGGGAAGAAGAAAAGGACCAGAGTATAGAAAATAAAATGTGTGATTAAATTTTTTAGATTGTTTCTTTAATAAAAAAATTTGATCTGGACACCACATGACTTCCTTGTATGGCCAATTAAATTATACACATTTCTTGCTGCATTTCATTTAAACTTATCCTCGAATTTCATTAGCGGTGTATTTCTCATTCAATTATTCATGTCTAGCCGGTTCTCACTTCGAGCAAAGAAATAATGCATAAAATCGTTATATATCTTCATTAAAAATTGTAAAATATAAACAAAAAACACCAAATACAGCTAAAACAGTTCAAAAAAATTTTTTTAAATTAAAATTTGAGCTTCCACACAAAAATAAGCAATTCGGCCAGCGGCAAGGAAGGCAGATTTTTCGATGCACAAAACTAAAGGTTTAATTTTGGTACACTCGGCAAAAAGACACTGAAGTTGGCGCAGAAACTGAATTCACTATTCTACTGAGTTTCAAATGTAAACAAGTTCCGGTTCAGTAGGCTTAGTGGCACTTCAACAACTTTTAAATTGTTGATAATTCTACAATTATTGCGCAGATTAACTTTAGGCATAAAAACCTTAACTAGAACACAAGAACACCATAATTCAATCATTTTTAAAACAATAAAATGCACAATTTACCAGCATATAAAAATAAAAAAATATAAAAAAAAGCTCACTGATCCAGATAACAGACAAGGAATATATATATGAATATATGTACGTATCTCTCTCTCTCTCTCTATATATATATATATATATATAATAGATTTATATAAGATTGGTGCAGCCGATTACAACAAAAAATAAGGTGCAGAAGTACTTGTTATTGTAGTCCCATATACAAATTTCTAACGTTCTACGGCTACTCATTCTTGAGTTATGCAGGATACATACATACGTACATACGTACAGACATTAAGAAAAATCTCTTCTCAATCCATTTTACAATCGCTTTTGGAAATAATAGTCCTTTATGCTGTCCGTACGTACAGATGTCAGGCAAAAGCATCGTTCAAATGGTTTCGAGAGCGGTTGAAATATGATACCCAAAATTTTTAGCGATTCCAATACTTCCTTTACTTCGTACAAGGAAGAAAAAATACGTAACTATTATTTTTGGAATACCTCCTGCAGCTACACTCCATGGTATGCACATTTTTTTCGCTTCGGCCTTTCTGGCTAATATTAATCAAAATGCTGTAGTCACTGCTAACGCTAGGATTAATAACAAAAATAAAAATAAATAATAGCTAAAATAAATAACGTCTAAAGTAGATAACTCATGCCTTAAAACTCATTCATCTCATAATATATTAAAATAACGTAAAAATAGTTCACATAAAGCAAATCATAAAATTAAATCATAATAAAAGGATTATAATATCCTATGGATAGCAAAATTAGATTCTTAAAATTTAAATATGTAAAATAATAAAGTTTTAAATATATAAAAATAATTAACAAGTTGTTTAAATATACACATATACATATGTACATATATATAATAAAGTTTTAAATATATAAAAATAACATCTTACCTTAATTTAAAACAAAAGATTTAAAATTTAAGATTCCATTTTAAATTGCTGTACAAATTATTGCCGTCTACAACTTCAAAGCAAATATTTATTAAGCTAGTTTTTTCTAATATTTCCCAATGTTTTCATATGTAGAAACATTAAGTTATTGATGCTGAGAGATGTTAAAAACGAGCAATGGCCTCGCCGGGTCTTGAACCGCGGACCCCTCGAATACGAGCCGAATGTACTGGCTATTACACCACGAAGGCATGCTAAGAAGGCGGAAGAAATACCTTATACAAATAATGAATTCCTTTTTTTTTTTTGTATATTAACAGTTCGTACAAACTTTGTGAATAAACGAGCCAGAGATCAAAATATAAACAAACATTTCTAGTCTTTTTCACAACTCCGAGCTGTAACAATTTTTACAGATGAAGATTTTTTCGGAGCCAGTCACTCGTATACTTTCATCGATTTGTATCTCAAATATGAATGGTATAGAGAACACACACACACACACAAAAAAAATAAATAAAATAAAAGTATGGCACTATGTAAACGTGAACAGTGGTAAGCTCACGTGCATCACGGCACAAACATACGCCGTTTCTAAATATAAGATATATAAGGAAACTTCTTAAGGAAACTTACTTAAGGAAACTTGAAGTTTCCTCCTTATATATATATATGTGTGTGTGTGTGTGTGTGTGTGTGTATGTATATATTTCCTTAAGAAGCACTAAAATGCGAATTTTTCTCTATGTGGTTTAAGAACTAGGTTATCTGAGCAAAATATTTTCCAAAAGTTGGATAATATAAATGGTATACGAAGATCATTCTTAAAGTAATTAAGTACCTTTAACGCGTGAATAGAACTAGGAGAAAATTGGCTTATTAAAGTTTCCTAGTTATAAGCCTCTGAGCATTGCCTGAGGCTCCAATTATAATGTTTCATGCGACAAACCAATTTTCATCTCACCAGTCATTTGAAGAGAGGAATGTTTGGCCCGTGCGTCATTGTCGCTATAATTAGAGATTTAATAGTTTACGAATCTCGAATACATATTATTTTCTTAAAGGAATGTTGTGATAACTACTGAAAACAAATTAAAATGTAATCATGTTTTTTGAAAACTCCTTACCTCAATCAAACACCTAGAAGGAGAATTTGAAAATGAAAAGAAAACTCACGAGCACTAGTTGATAAAACTGAAAGTTTGCTGTTAAAAAATTAAAATTCAACAGATATACGTACATAGTTATTATGAAGAAAAATTTCAATTTTTCAAGCTTCCACATTGTTTTAGTATTTCGATTTCAATACCACAAAAATCTGCGCATCTCGGATATGTTTTTACGGCACAGTTCCCGAAAGCCTGTACCCGTCTCTTCTTTTGATAGGTAAAAATATTTTTCAGATGATTAATATACTTCGAGCTGATAATGATGCGCTTATCAAGATTCATTCTTTATCAAGACAATTTATGAAAGTCGATGATAAATAACAATATTAATGTACTTTTGAATTTCGCCTCTGAATACAGGGTAAGAATATTACGTATGACTCAGGGTCACATAATGGCACTTACCAATGGCAAGGTGCTTAACTTGTGATCAACTAGGAAACCCTACAACTCCTTCTGATCAACTAGGAAAAATGAGTTTCACAACTATCACTATTTACACAGAACCATAGTACAAATCTCTAATGCAGTGATGGCGAATCTACTGTGTCACCTGTGTCATAAATGACACGCGAAATCAATTTAGTTGACGCACATCACCCATTGCCACAACCGTCGATGGAAATAAAAAAATTGCATAATTTGTTTTTTTCATGTTTGGTTTAAGGAGAAATGTGCAAAAATTTTCAAGCTCCAACAAAACCGTAAAACAGTGTAGAGCTAACAAATCGCCATGTTATAGTTTTAATGAGAACTGTTACTTGTTTTTTTTTATCGGTTGTCTTTTCTCAGAAAGTTGTTTTGCGAAAGTCTCCATCCACTTTGACGAATTTCTTTTCCGTTTTCGAAGCATTAGCAAAAACCTGATAGAGAGCTTAGTTAAATTCTGCCTTAAGGGGTTTTACGCTGCTCTGAAAAGTTCTGAACTCTTCTAAGGAGAAAATGAATATGAGCCATCTAGTGATTTTAGTAAGAACTGGTAGAGAGAAAGCAACAACTTTGATGTGAACGTTAGATAAGTGCCGCGATTTCCAAATTTGACCGGTGTAGAAATTTTAAATATCATTTTTGTAAAAAAATTACATATTGCTTACTTAGCCAATATTAATTCCATTGACAGCGAGAGCACAAGGATGGCTACATGAACCTACGACGGGTGTGGTTAGCATAACGTTCGGATATTTGCTTCTTGAATATGCCCCCCTGCAACGATTTCTCGAACTCCTATGTATACAATGACATTCCCCTTGTTTTGAGCGTAAAAATGACATATTTCATTAAGATCAGCATAAAACTGTAGATTTGTATGAAAGACAAATACATAGACACACTTCTTTATTTATATACATTAATATTAACCCAGTGAGATAATATGGAACAGTAAAATGGCAGTCATGTGGGAAAAACGAATTGAAAAATTCATGGCAATTCTGTAGTATATCCCATGGGTTCTCAACCAGTGGTACGCGTACCATTCGTAGTACGCAAGAGAAAAATGTGGTACGCAAAGAAGCAAAGTATTTTAACTATTAAGTTAAAAAATTAAAACCCCAAGATCCTGATTGAGTTTTTCTCTAACACTCGTAAATTTATGCTATCTGAGCTTTGTTCAAGAGTGGTGGTGGTAGTAGTACTTTGTAGTGGAGGTACTAAAAGTTTCCAATTTTTGTTTAGATAGTACGCGTTAGTCAAACGGTTGAGAACAGCTAGTATATTCTGTTTTACTCAATTTGAAACGGTAATAGATTATCTCTCACCTTGAAAGCAATTTTCATTCAGTAGAATGACATAACCTTGGCTACCTAAATGAAATCGCTATCGTATTGTACAATTGGGAATGCAGTTTATACGCTAAATCTCAGCTGACACACACCTGGATGCATTCAAAGTGCACTGGCTGTGCCGAAGGGTGCCGGTGCAGCTAGAGTGACATCAGCACTCGCGGATGGACGCATCCGCCGACAAACGGACTTATTTTTGCTGACTTGAAAATAAATAACATAGATGCATAAAAATTATAAATTAAATTTTCATCAAAATAATTTAATTTTGTTAATAGAAATTGAAATCAAACGGAATTTTGTTTTTAAACGTAATATAAAAAATTATTTCAGCTGATATATATTCATTCATCTTTTAACACTATTGTTTCGTGAGGTTCTTATGCATTTCTAATGAACGTAACATAATTTGAGAAAAAACACCTTCGTCACATTACAGGTATTCTTTAACAAAGAAAACAGAAATGCCGTTTACTCCTTAAATTTACGCTTTAAAACTTGGTTTTACAGATTATCGATAATAATAACGAGGTTGAAGTATTGGTTTCAGATTGAGGAGCGACCTCATCTTCCTTCACGATGTGATGGAAATGACAAAACAAATACATTTCAACCAATGACAAAGCTGTAACTGCTAAAAGAAATTCTATTATAAAGTTTTAAAGCAAAATACATCTTTAAGTGCTTTACGTGTTATCTTAAGAACCAATAAAAATGACTTCAAACAGAACAGAAGAAAACAGAACTTTAAAATTTTAAGCTAATATTTGCCGAAGATTGTCCTTTGATGAGCTGAGAGGAAATAAGCTGAATATTTATTTTTAATGTCTGATAAATTTTTAATTTTGATATCCTTTTAATAGGCAACCTTTTTACTTGCCAATATAAACCGTTGTTCTCAGTGCGTAATATGTTGAAAAGAGAAAGCGTTTCATAATTCTTAATACCATTATTACAAGATTCAGATGGGGCTGGGAAGTATATACACTTATTAAAAAAGATAGTATTAGATACCTTTATATCTTTAATGAAAAGGAATTATTAATTCTCAATAATTAACGAAAAGGTCTCAATAATTAACGGCATTAATAACAACGAACTAATTCAACTTGAGACTAAACATATTTCGTAATACACTGTTACACTAAAGCTTACTCTAAAAATGACAAAATATTATTAAATGATTTTCAGTTTTTCAAAATTATTAATTTTTGTTAATTTTTTCTTTAAATACAAAAATTAGTAATTTTCACTTAAACCACAACCTTTCTCAAGTATTTTTCAAACGGAGCCCACATTTATAAATTAGAATTTTCTGATGCCCACATTCTTGTAACCTTCGAAAATAATGTTTTAGCAGCATATGCTATTACCAGCATACTTGTATTTTTTAAATATTCTTAAATAGATTTCGTTTACTTTTATATCGATTCTATGTTAATAGTAGAAAATTTATATTTCCTTTTAACAATTCAAGGCTAATAGTGTTAAGATAATCTTGATCTTATTAACTAAATACTAAATAAGTGTTGATATTCCCGTCAATGACTTGCCGGTTCTTGTACAACTGTTATGTGTTTGGATGTACGCTAGAAGACCTAGGTTTGAAATCGGCACATACACTACCCGATTTTAAAACTTTGTTTTTATTTGCATTAGAGATGAAAACCTTTTAAAGCACAGATTTATTAAAGCAAAGTGAATAATAAATTTTAAAGTACAGTTATACAGTTCACTATATTCCTATTCACTATACTTTCTTTTAATGAGCCCAGCACAGTCAGATGTCTATCGAAAGTATAGCGAAAAGCGTCGTAGTGTTACATATATTTCAGCATCAAATGTCCATAGATAGGATAATTGGTAAAACATTTTATTAAATATCAGTCCTGGGTGAAAAAGTGATAGAAGATTGCCATATGCAAACTCGAAACTCTGAGAGTTTTAGCTATGGTGCGGTACACTTTGTTAATCTGAATTTTACTTTTTTGCCTCAATTTGCCCTATATATTAAAACTGCAATTCTTTAAGTATTCCGAGATTTTGGAAATCTAGAAGGTCTACAAAAGCACACTTTGAGGAATATAAGTTCGCGATCCACAGATTACTTTTAAACTGTGCTCATTAGGAAAAGTACTGGTATCTTGAAAGAGCCATAGATAGCACATTTGGGAACTCTGAATCCTTAACTTAATGCTATCTTAAACTACTTCGCCTTCGAAATTATATTTAATTACACCATTTCAGTAAATATATAAGAAAATTTCAAGTTATTTATGGAAGGCAAATGTTATTCATTTTTCGAAAAAATTTCTTTTTACATAAACCTCTCAGCAGGTGCGTTCATCAGCTATGCTTCTCCTGTGCGGAAGTTTAGAAGAATCCAATTCCCAATAAGATACATTCCAGTGACGTCGGAGGTCACGTGATGTAAGAACTGCTAATGTAAACAAACAAGCTTGTGCCGTGATGTGTTGAAAATTCGGAAACTTTGTTTATTTTTAATCAGTTATGAAATTTACATTTCATCTTTAATTATTACTTCATCCAGTAATTAAACGTTCATTCATTTCGTTAGTATAATTTTGGTAACTCTTACATGTTATTATTATTGTTATGTATTAATTGCTATTATTTTCAAGCTTAAGTTTTGCTTACTATTTCAGTTTTGATTTGTAATTTAAATTGAAGTTCTTTTTTTTTTTTTTTTTTTTTTTCTTTAGTTATTTAAAGATGGTTGTAAGTTTAAACTGTAACTTTTGTAAACTTTAAATTTACGTTTGGTTGCTTTAAAAGTTTTCTTAAGTTGTTTAGTTTTTAATTTGAGTTTAGGGACTTAAGTTTACTTGGTTTTTGTACTTTTGTTTTGATACTTAAGGTTGTTTAACTTTTATCTTTAATTTATTTTTTAAAGTTTTTTCGTTGCGCTTTTAGTGTGTTAATTTTTTTTTTAATTTAAGGTAACCTTAATTTTTACCCCTCTTTCTATTAATGTTGTCGAATACATATTTTCTGACTGGTGGTAAGGTAAATCAATAGTAACTGAAACTCAATCTGGTTAATGAGTGTGTATACTTAAAATGCTTCTGAAGAAACAACTTATATAGTGCTGTTATTTTTAATGAATTATTTTGTTATATAATAGTTTTTTTTAATGTTCCAAATTCGTTTGTGTTGAATAACTATTCTCTGGTTCGGAAAATTTTCTCGTCCCAACCGTCGGCTTGGAATTCTTTCTCAGAATCCTTTATCAGAGGATTACTGCACCCCGAAATTCTGTCGCCCAAGCGTTCAAACACATGTCAGATGACGTGTTGGATGTTTACACCATCTGGAGTTTTTCTTAAACAGGACCCCGGTTGCTTTGACATCTCTAGCAGGGAAAGGTTCTACAGCGAATTTGTGAGGAGGGGGGTATAATTGTTGGATAGGAAGCTCTACATGGTCGAGTTGCGCCTCGATTCGAGGCTAGTGCCCGCCCCCTTTTTTCGTCTGTGGAGAGTTGTTGACCCATCGGAGTGGCCTCGGAGGCCGAATGGTTGAACTGCGCTTGCTGGCTCTTCTGGTAGTCGGGAAACCCCTTCCCGTGAAGATTTCTCTGTTTGGGTTGCTGGGCTTGGCTTCCTGCTGATCACCTTCTTCACCAAATTTTTCAAAAAACGCGCCAGCTTTTAAAGTGGCTGTGCGGTGTTTTCAGAGGAGAGACGGAGAAAAGATTTTCGAATACGCCTTTTTTTCTGACGGAGCCAGGGAGACGGAGAAAGAAATTTTCTAGAAGAAAAAAAAAACAAGAGATAACTTTTAAGGTCCGCGGAGACCAGCAGTCCGGGATTAAACAACCTACACAAAAGAAAGGCGTAATGAATCAAGAATCCCTGAGATTTTCCTGTCTTAAGTATAGCCGGTGGGTTTGGGAAGACCGGAGTCCTACCGGTTGGAAGCGGCTGTGGGAAGGAAAGCCTGGCCTCCGAAGGAGTTGCCCTTGATTAACTTTTCTCATATTGTCTTTTCTTCTTACAGATGTACCTTCAGACGTACAGTTACTGTTCCCTGCCTCGTGACAGATATCCTTGTCTTAGTTTTACACCTGTATCAATTATCCAAATTTTGTATAATGGATCCCAACCGGGAACTGTGAAATGTTAAATATGTTAAAGAGGGTATGTTAACTTTTCCCATTGTTTCTTCAGATATTTAGATGACCAGTCACCACCAATGTAAACTGTAACTTCTATTCTTTCTCTTTATCACCATAAATAAACGTTAGTTTGATTTTACTTACCTTGTTTGTAATTTAATTTTAATTAACCCTTACATGGACCATAGTATTTGAACGGGTTACTGCCCGACATTATGTCACACAGCGCAAACAATGTAATTTAGAATGTTTTGTAATTTAGAATTGCTTTATTGTTTATGTTTTACTCTGATCATTACTCGAAGCGCTATTTAATGTGACTGATGCAGAATTGGTTTATAAAAATGTCTTCTGCTGTTGCACCTATCCACACATTTACCTACTACAATATAGGTATTAACATGATTATTCAATTACACAGAAATGATGCAAGAAGTGAATAATACATTTGTAATATCTTATGTTATATTGTTCTAATTGCTCAATAGTTTAATACCATAACATTATCTTCATGATTCTCTTTTGTTCGCTGCTTTACCATGTTTTGATTGTTAATATTTATTTATGAATTCTTTTCTTGATCTGATAAATAATTTATTTATAAAAAAGTAAAAATGAATACATAAAATCATGTTTACATAGATTGCTCTTCTACTTTGAAAAGAAAGTTACTATTAATAATTTTAAGTCATAATTTTATCAGTTTAGCAAGCAGAACAGTAAATATAAATACACTGGTTATCATAAATTAAGGAAAAATCACAAAAATCACGATTACCGAAAAAGTTACATGTAGATTTTAATGAAACTTACCCACAATATGAAACACATAGTAAGGTATCAAATAACATAAAAAGAAATTACCAGACAAATATGGTAGTATAGAAATTAGCACATGTATAAAATGAACAAATCGAAGGTGTCAGTTTGCTATAGGAAAAGTATCTTCAATATGGAATATGATCGCCTCTGGAAGCAATACAGCACATACAGCGATGTGTGGTGCTTTTAATTATGCGGTCTATCAGTTCCATAGAAAGCGAGAGCTATTGCTCTTGCAAAGCAATTGCAAGCGCGACAAGGGTCTGAGGGGGCTGATTGAGAGCAGCTAGACGTCTCCCTAAAGCATCCCAAACGTGCTTGATAAGATTCAAGTCCGGAGATCGAGCTGGCCACTCCATGCGCATAATTGTTTCCTGTTGAAGATAATCATCTACGATGCGAGCCCTGTGTGGTTTTGCGTTGTCGTCCTATAACAGGAAAGCATCACCTATAGCCCCGGCATATAGGCGCACATAAACATCAAGGATGTCCTCTCTGCAAACTTGAGCATTCACGGTTTCCCTTGGATAGACATGGAGGTCTGTGCGTCCAGCCAAAGAGATGCCACCCCAAACATAGACACTGCCTCTTCCGTATGCATCTCCTTGACGGATGATAACGGGTTCCAGATTCTCTCCATATCAAATAACGCTTACTATCGCTTTCTTGACTAAACCTGGACTCATCCATAAAGAGAACAGCCCTCCATTGATACGGCGTCCAATGGACATGTTTTCGTGCCCACTGCAAACGGTCCCTCCTATGGCGTGACGTGAAAGGCACGCAAATGGCTGGTCGCCTCGCATACGGACAACCTTCCTGAAGCCTTCTACGCACAGTTGACGTTGACACCAACCTTCCGGTGGCTGCAGCAAGGGAGGATCTAAGAAGAATCGAAGTAGCGGTTCTATTCCTGCGTGCCCATAATGTCAAATATCGGTCATCGACGCTCGTCGTAGCAGATGGACGCCCTTGGCTGAACCCTCCTAGATACCGAATCTGTGGTTTGAAATTTCCCTTAAAGTCTGCGAACCACAGAAGGACTCACATTTAGCCATCTGGCTACCTCTGTTTGACTTTCCTGCCTCTAGTCTCCCAATGGCTCTCCATCGTGGTTCTGCAGGCGAATGATGCCTGGAGATCATTGTAACGAATTGGCTATCTCAGACTTCTGATGTCACTGTCACAGTGAAATATGTGGGCTTGTTCTCAAACATGGACTTTTATGCTCCTCGCACATGACGTATTCCGAGTGCAGTGCCACTAATTTGCATATTACAGTTTTACTCAGCTACTCTTACTTGGCAACATATTCAAATTTTACACTGTTTGGCTTATTTTTGAAGGAGTTATCGCTATTTTTGTGATTTTTCCTTAATTTATGATAACCAGTGTAGTTTGTTTCCGAAAATCGTAATACTCAAATTTCCGGAGCACTTTAAATGCAGTTGGCCCTTAAATCATGTAAGGATAACGATGACAATATTCTGCGCGGTTCAAAATTAATATATAATTTTATGCAACTTAAAATTTAATTTTTAGCAACTGACTATTATCCTATTGATAATATAAACTAAAAATGATCACATTTTGTATAATATAGTATATATGTGAAGAAGAAAAATATAGATTTTTGCAACTGAGTTCACTACAGTACCAGCTGTAAAAGTAATAATTTTTCATAATACATTTTTCTCCATTTTATATTAATAAATAATAATAAAGCACTATCTGTATACATTTTAAATATTCAAAAAATAAATTTGAAGTTATTTTTAATCTTGTAAGTTACATAATTTATGTGCAGAATTTTTTATTTTAAAATCATGTAGCTCAAATAGATTTTCAAGTGTATTTATTGAAAAGATCTACCATAGGAAATAGACTAGTGTAATTCTAATGCACATGTTATCTCAAACTATGGACTGACACAACCACTGATTTTCAAGGACTAAATATACGTGCTAATTTAATATTTAAACTAAAAAACTCAGCAATCTCTCATAAAAATTTAGAATTAAGTATAAATTCTTATAAAAGCAACCTTCTATATCAAAATGTTTCAGTATTACGGATGCTTCTAATATTACAGCTGTTGGTATCCTTAATATCTACAATGGAAGGTATTAAAAAAAATTAACATTCCTATATTTATGTGCATTTATTAAAAACGAATTACAACAGCTAAAATATTAAAACATATCCCGATGAAATTAATAAAATTTTAGTTGCACAAAATATTGCATGACACTAATTAATATTAATAAAAGAAAATTGGCTTTGCATTTATGTTCTTGCAGATAAACAAATCTTTCACGAATTCGGCTATTCCAGTAATTTAGAACAACTATTCATGAAAAATGAATATACTATTATTACACTTGCATTTAAAAGTTTGGAAAACGTTATTCTAGGTCTCGGAAATAGTTTTCAATTAACTGATATACACTTAATATTCTTAATGAAAACATTATTAATACTCGTAAGCATCATGCATAAAAAAAATTATAAATCTTACCTCGTTTTCTGCAGAAAATTGCACAAAGGTTTCATAACTTCGGCCTTCACACAACTTGCTATAAGTACCGTGCTATTCGGCATTACTTTGAGATGAATATTGCTCATATAGTTTTCCTTGAATAACAAAAGAACCTTCGTGTTGACATCAAGGGAAGATAAATCATTTCCAAGCGTATTTTTTAATTTCTGGCAATAGTCATACATTTCTAGATTCGAAAAATCAATTACTTTCAGCGGAATATCTGCTATCGACTCCATTGTAAACACAGCACATGCGGATGTTGTTGTTACTAGAGCACGTGATCACATTTTTCCTCTTTTTCTCTTGCGGAATGTATCTCATAAGTCACCATTTATGACTATGTAGCTGCTCCAATACAATTCTATGGAAATCTTAGTAGAAAATGAGGCTGCGCTGTATGCTGCCTTGTTAGCAAGCTGGTAGAGGTTCAGGACTTTTCGTTTCGCCATTTCACCGTCGTCGTTTCGCCGTCAAGGCATATTTTTCTTTACATGACTGTATTTTATCTTGTCGTATTGTTATTAAATGCACTTGAAATATTAATTTATTTTAAAATTCTCACTTATTGTTGTGTTTATCTTGGTTAAATAAAAGTAAAATTGAACGAAATAAAATATTTGTGATGAAACTTGTAGGCAAAGATAACTCCGTTTGCATAAATAAAAAGTTTACTGTGCATATCTGAACTAATGCATTTATTATTTTTATTGTCTCGCATTTATTATTTTATTGCCTTACAAACTTGCGTTTATATGCTTTATTCCTTTACAAATTCTGCATTCTCGCTCAAAATTCATCATAATTTCATATTATTCTTCCGTATTCAAACTTTAAAAAAAGAAACATATATATATTTGAGATTTTGTAACTTGTTCATTGCATATCGAATTTTAATGAACAATTATACAAATTTAAAAGTATAAGGAAACCATTTTATTCAATTTATTATAGATTTTCAAGTTAAAAAAAAACTAAAGATGTCTCATCAGCTAATACGAAACATTGCATAAATGATACAGAATACAAAAAGAATCATTTTCGCTTACATCTGATAAACCTTTCCTTAAATTATAAAATTTTAATAATATAGACTGCATTAGAGGATTTCATGCAAATATGCTTATTTTGAAAACGCTTCATAAATAGTTAAATGTTTTTATTTATGAAAATACTTTTATCTATTTTGTTTGAAAAACATATGTTTAAAATCTTATGATATATAACATAAAAACATACTAAGTTGCTACAAGTTCGATTAAGTCAAAACATACAAAAGGAAATCTGAAATGTTTCAGATTTTAACGATAGTCATAAAGGTCTCTTTGAAAGTTTAATATGGTTTATCAGTAATAATTATTAATAGACATAGCCCAGGCGGAATAACGAAATATTTTATAATATGCATTTAGACTAACACGGGAGCATTATATACCTTCTATAAATTTCAAAATTGAAAAAAAATGTGTAATATAATTCTATAAAAATATTTAATGTGTATAATTAGATAGAGATATCATGAATTAAATGCATTTTTATTTCAATCAGTTTCATTAAAAAGTAAAAAAAGAAATAATATTCTTTAGAACTGCATCTATCCGATTTGAAAAGTTTCTTAATTAATAACAGACAGATTAAATACGAAAGAATAATATCTCACACTTTTCTGAATGCCGATTATCTCGAATGAAAGGCGGAACAACGCCTTAAAGTGAAACAATGCAAAATCTTGTTTTGAGAGTTACAACAATTTTAGGCTAATAAAGTGAGATATGTAAGTATAATATGTCTGTGTTACACAAAATGTACTAAATAAATGAATAGAAACGATAAAAAGTATATGAGAACGAAACTACAAACAAGTATTTACTTAATTTGCAATAATTAGTTTATTTAGAGTATCATCAAATTATTAAATGTGAAACAGAAAGCTTGTTTTTACAGACTTAATTAGTATATTTCGGAGAATAAATATCACAAAGACATAATGAAATATATCATGAAAGCAAATATTTTTAATTCTCTGTACGCTGTGTACCAATGTAAACTAAATAACTAATGTGAAACTAACTAATGTAAATAAATTAACTAACTAAATGCAGTATAAGCAAACTAAAAAAGCAAATGTGAACTAAAGAAACTTATTTTTAGGTAAATGGAATTTTATTATTAATGTAATATTAGTTGATTTTTAATGAAAATCTACAAAGAAAATAGCGGGTACGAAGTGCAAACCATCTTCCAACAGAAACGTCAGAGGAATGAAACATTTAAATTCTCCAGGCTTAAAAATTAGTCTCCTAAAATATATTTCAATCGAATCTGATATAGACACCTTTCTTCAAAATTTCATTCCAAATTTCCTTGCATTCTTCAATAAAGAATTCACTAGAAATGCCTGAGGTGCTCTTCGCTGAAATTTGTCATTTACAAGCTACCATGTCAGGTGCTTTCTCAGTATGTGACGTTTTCTCTTTTTAGTTCACTTGCAGTTACTTTACTTCACACCGGAGTTATTTCTTTTTCCGTTTCTGTTTCCCGTCATTCCTCCTTGGCTGTGCAAGTTACTCTTTACAGGTGTATCGTTCACATGTGAAAATCGTATTTTAGTAAAAGGGGTAAGTTTTCACCACTTGTTTAAAAAGCATTCAGTGATTTGTTTATCACTTAAAAAACATAGTTTGAATGCACGTTATATCACTCTGCTTACATGCATTTGTTATTTATTATAATTCTTCATTCAAGTCTGCGTCAATTCGGCAAAAATATAAGATATTATCTTTCAGACTTAATTTGTCTGTTATGTTTTAACATATTAAGCCAAAAAAAGAAATAGATGCAGTCCTTTAGACCTTTTAATCAGATTGATTTAAAGAAAATGCATTTAATTCTTCATATATGTAATTAAAAACACGAAAAATTTTTATAAAATTATGTTATTTTTTTTAATATACAGAAGATACCTAACGCATTCATGTAACTCTAAATGTATATTCATCTACCATCGTACAAAATGCTATTCCAAAGGAGCATCTCTACTGATGAATCTTGTTGATAAACCATGCAAAATTTAAAACAGCCGTTTTGGGTGACGATTAAAATATGAAACCTTTCAGATTTTGTTTCCCAACTATTATCTAAATTTGCTTTTATCTACCAGAATAAGAGTTAAAGTTGAAAATATTTCAAAAGAGATAGAAAAAAACATTTCTACACCTTCGGAGATTCCGATCTTCAAGCGAGCTGGTACTATCACCAAATATAACAGGATTTTGCAATTTGTTAACAGCGAAGCTTCTGTGTTGCTTTATCATGTACTATATTATTTTTCATGATAACTAAGATATAAGATAATTGTCCCCTGAACTCAGAGTTTAGAAATCTAAAATTGAGAATTTAGAACTCGGAGTTAATTTAGTGAAATCTTTCTAAGAAACTCTAAATATTTTAGTTGCATACATCTTTTATTTTGTCACTTTATAATATCTCGTATTCTTTGGTTGCATGAACTACGTAGACTACGTAGAAGAATGTGTAGGGGATTATACGTAAGTACGACAAAGTCTAGAAAAGGGTGTAAAAAACCTTTTTGTAACTCAATTTAAAATTCACATATGGTACCGACTGATGCTTACAAAAGCCAACACTTTTAGCTTAACTCAAAAGTAACGACTAACTTACAATTGAATGGAGTTAAGTTTATCCTTATGGCTTCACAGGTTTATTTAACGCTAAAGCTTGCTCTGACTCGTAAAATTCGGAGTAAACAAGCTCAATGGAAGCGCTCAAAGTCACAGAAATCTAATCTCTAGAAAATCAAGACAGTAACGTGATTTTCAGGCAGGAAAAACACGCTTTAAATTCAACTTCCAAAACCTTCTCTTAACATCCTTCAATCTGATTTGAATACACGCGCGATAACTCATTTACATTCTGGCAAGAAAGCGCGAGTTAAAATACAAGAGTGATAGGAAAGGTTGCTTCAAAGTAAAATTAACTGTTCAGTAATTCCCCACAACTTCAATCAACACCGTTCAATACTTTTATGAAATTGTTCCGTATTTTAGCTTCAAAATTTTACAAATTATTCAGATTTTTAATTTAAACATCATAATGTGGAGTTCTGATACTGATTGACATTTTGACTGTTGAAACGAGAAGATCTATGCATATTTTCTCTTATTATTTTATGCATTACATCCATTTTTTTAATCCAGGCAAGTTTTAGATTGCTCTGTGATTAAAATGTTTCAGAGGTCAAATAGGCGAGACTTTTGTTATTATTATTATTCATCTTTTCTTTATCGATAGTAAATTTCCAAGCTTAAGCTTCCATCGAACGAAAAGGCTTTGTTAAATTAGATAATCTTGCTTCCATTAATATGTGGGTCATTAGAGTTTAAGGGATATTGTTGAAATGAAGAACTCCGAATCTTTACAAATTGAATGCCATCTTGTGAAAGATTTAAAGAAAAATATTACTTAGGGATTTTACGCCCTTTTATATTATTTAATTTAAACTGATTTTGTAAAATAGTTGGAAAGGGACGTAATGAATAAAATAATAATTCTTGTGGGTCTTCTGTTGTAACATTTATCATATACTAAAAAATTAGAATTCGTATATAAAGAGAATTTTAATATATGAATTGTCATGTATTAAGAGTATTATCAAAAATTAGGTCATTCTATTGATGACTGAAATACTGAATCATTTGCTGTTCCTCAAAATCAGTTCAGCGTTCTTCGTTGGGTTAAAATTATTTTTACTTTTGAGATTACAGGCTTACTTCTCTTTTAGTAAAGTTAGTTTTTTTGCTCTTTTAGCAAAGTTAGTTTTTTTGCTCTTTTAGTAAGATCGATTTTTTATACTAGAATTAGTTTTAATACTCGAATTTCAGAAGAATTCTTGTAGAATACTGGAAACCTAGTATTCTTGTAGTATTGTAGTATTCTTATAGAATACTAAAATTCTTGTAGGTCTTCTGTTGTAACTGTTACCTAAAACCTTGTTGACCCTATTAAATAGTGAGTGACCAATAGTGAGTTATTGCTAAGTTTTAAACAACTCACAGTATGCTAAGGAATATTAAAATAATGCTTTTATTCAGTCTTAAACTCAAAACGGCAGGTGCAACTTGTGTTATAGATGAAATTTCCACTATTTGGGGGATTTAAATCAACATAAACAATTTAAATTCAAACGCAGTTGACGTATTTCAAAACTACACATAAACTAGAATCGTTGAGCTGGCTCAGAATTTTCGCGGTCTGTAATTTAAGGCATTGGCTAGCAAAATGCTGAAGCCGGAATATAACTTGAATCACATTTTTCAGGAATGATTAAGAGCAAGACACAGTTTTTAAAAGTTCTAATCTAAACATTCAAGTTCCACAGCTTAAACAGCCAAAAACCTAATTTGCATTCTGTGGGGGAATATGTAGCGGAGAAGTTATAGGAAAGACTTAAATTATAATAACTGTATAATTAAAATAAAATACCTTAGCTATAACGCTATATTAAAGTAATATTGTTAAAAAATATGTGGTCGATACCAAATCACCATCCATCCTCGCCTATCAGATGATATTCACATTTTACTGTACTTTTCATTTAAACTTATTTCCTTTAATTATTCTAACTTAATAAACTGATTTCCCAGTATCAGTTACAAATGACATCAAACATGGAAAATTTTGAAATTAAACATCCCGGTCATTTTTTCTCCTACGGGAGTCAAATTCTTTGTAATTTTATTTTTTCATAACGAGTGTAAAACGTTCCCAAGTATACGTATAGGAACCAGGAGCCCGCATTAAAAGTTAGATTTCGCTATATGGTCTAAAATACCTTTTTTAATCTAGCATTGCCAAAACATGATAAACATGATGATTCTGTAACTGGAAGTGTATATCTATTACCAGCGATTGCGGAAATAAATGGAAGGTCTGGGAGGTATGTGCCTCCCAGACCTGCCGTTTATATATACTTTTAATACTGACGATTGCAATAAAAAAGTGAGTTGTACAACTAGATGTTATAGTAGTCCCAGATTCAATATTTCAGTGTTCTACGGTTAATTGTGTTTGAGTTATGCCAGATAAATTCATGTGTACGTTCGTAGAGACGTAACGGAAAAAAATTCCTTTTTAATGTATTTTAAATACATTTTAAAATCTGTTTTGAAAAAAGAGTCCTTTATTCTTTCCCTTCCTACAGAAGTTTCGCAAAAAAATAGTCAAAATTGATTTCGGAACCGTCGAAATGGATATTTCCGTTGAAATACGACACCTGAAATTTTTCGCGATTACAGTGTTTCCTTTACTTCGTACAAATCAGATATAAAAAAAGCGCTTAGTGGACAATTTTCAAATTGCATTAAGTCATAAATTCTCTACATAACCTTTATAGTTTATTGAAGTATTAGATAAAAAAAACAAAAAACGAAATAGTTTTTCCTTGAAATTCAGAACGCATTTGCACGCATAAACCCCTTACACATTGTATGGTAAGAAAGCCGCCTTTCGAGAGTGCAGATGGAGAAACGCCATGGAGACGCCAGAGAAACGCAGAGACGCCAGAGAAACGCAGATGGAGAAACATGTTGTTTTTGAACTATTATTCCCCAGCATGTAGCTGGATCTACATATGTATAATATATATGTTTTATTAATAAACCAAAATAATAATCCAGTGTAACATTCTGATGGATGAATTCAGAGAACACATGTTTAACATAATTAGGACATCTATTACATAATACTTTCATTTCTGGGGTTAAGTGACATTACATACCATTTTATCATTAGACACCAGTTCTTAGATGTTGCCTTCCAAGCCAATTACCAATTGACATTCATCGTAGCAGAAGATTTTTTATTAATTTTTCCAATTATTAACATACATTCTTTTAACTACCATAGGGGTATAAATGACTATGCATATAACTTGCAATTAATAATTTATATCTTTTTTCCAAATTATATTTTTATTTGTTGCATTTTATGATGAAGTTGAATTTCCAGTTTCTTTCTATTGTTTGTAACAGGGAATATCCTGTTCAACATAGTACACTGTTCTCATACTCCAAAGTCGCTAACTTATAACATACCTGGATTATAATTTTGTAAAGCTTTGAACTGCTGATGAGTATGAGACTTTTCTAAAGTCAGACAGTAACTATCTTAGTGAAGGATAAACATTTCCTTCCCGCCTTGGAAGAAGTTTTAGTTATTCGCTTTTTCATTTAACTAAGAATAAACATATTCTTATGAGCTCATTGCTGTTCTTTTGCACATTAGGTAATTCGCACGCAATGAAGTCATAAATATGATTTCTGACTGCAAAAAAAGGTCTTTGCAAGGACTTTCATTTTAGCCTGATTAATGTTTTCTTTTTTATTCTTTTTCACTTAGCATCGATTTTTGGAACAATATTTCGTTCTTCAAAAATATTATTTTCTTGTTGTTATACTATACATTTGTTTTTCAGCCTACTACATTTTACTCTGAAATAGATAGACTTAACTCTTTCTCGAGCATGACCGTGTTTTTTAAGGCATTCATCTGTAATTTGTCTTTGGGTTAGAAAGAGAGTGAGTGCTTTAAAACGAAAATAAATCCAAGCATTTCTCAACAAAAAGATTAAAACTACAAAACTTCATTTCTTAAGCATGCAAGAAAACTTTCATAAAGTACAAAAATTGATTTACATAATTCAGTTTCATCACTTGCATGAAGGCAACTTTTATGTAAAAGTGATTGTTGGCTATAAATATTATATAAACTCAGCTTTGTCTTCCCTATAGCCATATAGAAAGCAAATGCTTAAATTTAAGTGCTCTAAATGATTTTCTAGTTGTTATGTGTTGGCATTTTCCTATAATGTCATTTAACTGGTATCACGTTTTGTTTGTCTGGTTTGTTTAAATCTTGAATGGACCTTTGATATCCTCGACCTTTCGATATCAAAAGATTTCATCTTTCAGCGTTCGTAATTTCATCATTTTAAATGATGGTTAGATTTAATGATTTCTAGAACAAACAGAAATTTAAATAAATTGAATGGAAATGAAAAATCTGCCGTAAAATGATACTGAAACCTTCAAGAAATACATGATATCAAGTTGTTGCCATTCTAATAAAAAAGAATAATATTCATACATTCAGAAATATGAATTTTCTTAATTACTTTCTCACATTCTAAAGCCTAAAGAGCATTTAAAGAAAAAGAAGGAAAAAAACTTTTAAATTACGAGGTTTTAGGTAATGCTCGAAAATGTAAAATAACAATAAGCATATTGCTTTAACAGTATATTTGAATAAGCATATATAAAACAAGAATTGTCAGTCACCCACATGCAGATTACAGTAAGACATCATCAGAACTTCATGGAGCAACAAACAAAATACGATAGAAATGGCAAACGTGAAAATAAATGCATTCAATTTTAGCAACTTCATGATTTTATTTGCAGTTATACATGACCAAAAATATAAGAGCTAAAATAGTTTTTTTATATTCTGGGGCATTTAACTGAAAAGTAAAAAGTATTTAAAGAAATTTTTTTAGCGTTATACTGTAGGTGGTGATAGCCTTTTTAAAAAGATTGAGAAAAGATTCAGTGCAAATTAAAGTAAAATATTTCCATGAACAATTCAAGAAGATAAGTACGATTATCAACGTAAGATGTTACGGAAGCGATAACGTTAAACGTTATGCCCCGCAAACACATCATAGATCGTTCTCACTTCTGATACTAATAATATATTTCACCAATGTAAAACAGAATATTATATGAAAGCTAAAAAGGAAGACAGTCACTAAGCAAAGAAAGTCTGGACATTATACTGGATATGGGATTTCCAGTTAAGATTAGAAGTACTCTATAATCCCAGACTATATAATTTTGCGATTTGAACAAAATACTAAGCTTAGCTAATGTAGATCAAACATAAGAGCTATTGAAATTAAGTTAAACTTTTTTAAGCAGGAAACATGAAAAAAACTATTGTGCCCTTCTCTGAATTCGAACTGCATTTTTTTAAAATAATATCTGGACCTTTTATTACCATACACCGAGAAATAAATAGTACTAGAAGTTTCATTTCCTGTTCTGCGTTTTCGAATTTGTCTCGGTTGCTTTCATATAAGGGAAAGCATGTTTTTTTTTCCTTCGGATACACTCCTGCAGCTTAAGTTGAAGGTCGCGGTTAACATTTGAAACTTTACGCCAGAAAATGTTTCTGGTCTATGATGTCTAGTTCTTCGGCCTGTTCCTTTGTTACATTTAATAAAGGTTTAATAACCAAGACATAATGATTAAGCTTTCCATTTGTTGTCGATTGAAACTAAGAAATACATGTTATAGGTAAATTAACTTTTATGGTACAAGGAATCAATTATGAACCGGATAACGATTATCAGGAATTCCTTTACTTGAACTTTTTCGTGATAATCGTTAAATTTTTTAAACAAAAGATAACGTTAAACGCTCAACAAAGATAACGTTAAACAAAGATAACGTTAAACAAAAGATAACGTTAAACGTTAAAAGATAACGTTAAACAAAAGATAACGTTAAAGATAATTACTCAGATAAAGTTGATAAGCACCATCTCCAATTAGACCAACTGCTCTGTCGGTGAAGTAAAGTAAAATTCAGAAAGGTTTATTATAAATAATCTATTTTTAGGTCAGAAAGGAGAAATACGCAAATTAAAATGACAGCTTAAGGGTATATAGCATATTTATGTTAGCAAATTTGATTATCGTATTTTTATCTTCCATATACACATTCACACATATTACATACAAGTTTACCATAGTATAGTTTGCTTAAATCCGGACAATATTTAGAAAATACTCACAACCGAAGTTATTAGTTTATATCATTATTATGAATGTTCTTTTAAAATTCGTTTTTATTTTTAGTGGGATCGAAACGTTTACTGCAGTTTTTTGATGACATTAAATTGGCTAACTAGAAGAACGAGATAATTTAGATTAATAATATAATTATAATTAGAAGAACGAGATAATTAATTAGAAATAAACGCTTTCGTTCTACCCTGTTAGTGGCCGAATGTTTTAAGACTGCTGAATTCTGGGAGTTTGATCACAGACCCGAACGGTTTGGTTGCATCTTTTGCCTTCTTGGCTCTTCCATTTGCAATGTGAATACGAGTCAGCTTGTCTTAGAAAGTCCTTCACCAAAGCATTCGCCCTCTGTTCTGTATTCATAAAAACCTAACTATTAAACACGTAACAAATCTGGGTGTCCAACAAAACCATGCACAAGACAAGGAATTGCAAACTTTTAAGAGAACTGTCTTCATCCAAATACTGGGACGATATTTTCTTTATTATCATTCCAATTGAAATAAAATGTCCATTATTATAATCAATAAATTGATTTTTTAAAATTATTCAATAAATTAAATTTAAAACTATTTTATGTATAACTGGTCAAATAATAATATATTCCCGAGAGAAATTTTAAAACAAATTCCGAAAACAGGAAAGAAAGGATACTTCAAAATATAAATTAGTTTGATGAGTCCTCGAATCAGTTTACTTTATGTGAGAAGACCATGAAAACCTTTCTCATAATAATTCGTATAAATCAGGCTTCGAATAAAATGAAAAAAGAGAAAAAATGAAAAGTAAATAAAGCATTATTCAGATCTTTTTTGTTACAAGACAACATGTGCCAAACTTTTCCCTATAGAAGCATTTAAATCCACTATGTCTCTTCGTTGTTATTAAATTGAATATTCGTTGTTATCTCTTATAACGGTATTCTTATTTTCAATGTCAATCAAAAGTTTTAAAGTGTATAATTTGTACAGGTACATCAGTGTATTGATACAGCACTTTTTTTAATCAGTGTTCATATGATGAATTATATCATATATTGTACACTTTTATTGTGTTTGTATATGTGTAACAGTTCATTGTCATGTATATCTATTTTATTCATGCTTTATTCATGCTTTTATTCATGCTTTTTTAAAATATTTCTCTGCAGCAACTAAGTACTCTAACCTTCAAAATACTCTATAAAAATATTGAACTTTGACTTTTAAGTTCACTAAAACAAGACAAATTTTCTTAAAACTAAACTAGAAAAATTACTCACTCAATTTAACAGAATTTTTGCCTAATGCTCTTGCATAAAAGAAAGTTCAAACGATTTCTAAAAGCTTTGTAAGAGATTAAATACTCGCGATATTGGGATTAAAAAATTTTGCTCGGTAAATTTAACTTGAAAAGAAGTGTTTTACTTTCTCTGTTTATTCACTATTAAAGAGGCGGGATTCATTCTCTATAGTGTTTTTTCGAGAATGAAAAAACCGTCCTGATATTTTTCTTTATTAACGAAAAAACTCTCGCGTGTGTTAGACTGAAATAAAAATTGTATTTAAGTTACATTTAATTAACATTAAATCTATAAAGCCACACCAGAAGTTTCTTTTAATTTCATTTTTATTCAATTATAGTTCTAGTAAGCTACTTAGAAGTAATTAGTTTCGTAGCTTTATCAAATACTTTTCTCATTGAGTTTTCATATTAGAAGTTTTTGATCATATGAAGAGCTTTTTCTTAATAACAGTATAACGTGTATATACTCTTTTACGTGGGATTTTCTCCCGCAGATTGAAACTAACTTCTGAAAGATAGTAAGAAAAAGTAGAGATTATATTTTAAACAAATTAAATTAAACTAAAATTCCTACTAAAAAGTGAAATATAAAAGGCAATGTTTTATAAATTTAAAAAGTTCTTAAATTTAAGAAGTGTTATATTTAAGAAAAACGTTGGGTGTAGGCTTGTAATAAAGATAATGTACCTATTTCTATAGAACGAGAGAAAACGAGAGAATATATAAATGCGTGTGTGCGCAATAAAAGCAGATAATTACTCAGATAATATGTAAATATATACGTATTGAGGCATACGTAGAAAATTCATTATGAAGAATAAACGTGGCAGTCAAGGCACATTTAAACATTTAGTTTTTAGCTTAATTAAACTTTGTTGCCACAAATAGTTCTGCACATTAATCGTGCCTATAGTATGACGTTTATATTTTTGATATCTTTATGGTTAGAAAAGGAGCAGCAGCCTGGCTAGACCGAGGAGCAGAAGCAAAATGCTGTATGCTCAAGACGAAGTTTTAATCCGGAGTGCGATTTAATTTTGGTCTCAATATGATTTTGATTGCTAATTAACGCCCTCTAAAATTATTATTGGCTATTTAAGTTCGTGAAATCATTTATATCCCCAACATCATTTAAAAGTCATAAGAAACGGATTAATTTGGAAATGATGCAGTAAAATTATTGATAGGACATGGCATGTTATAAAGTTCTATTAAGCTACTTAACAGTACTCATGCACATAAGCTATTATAATCATACACATGCACATAAGCACATATCAGTACGATACACATAAGCTATTTATTTTGTTTCAGCTTTCGGAACAGTGAAGTCGTTGGAGATCCTAAAAGTTATGTTTTTGACTGTCCAGAAACAAGTACTTATTATCTCCGCATGCCATCTGTTGAAACATGTATGGGTAAATAACGTCTTCTGCAACACATACGCGCTCAGACATATCCAGAAATATACTGAAATAGATCTTAGAATCTTCTATCTACTAAGTAACTAAATGGCATCCTGCTAAAGGCAGTAAAAGGAAATGCCATAATCTTGAAAAATGCATAATATGCATAATGGTTTTCAGGATACTGGTATATCAGCGAACAAAATTAGTATTACTGGCAGGGTTTAAACAAGTTGAAAAGCACCATCTCCAATTAGACCAACTGCTCTGTCGGTGAAGTAAAGTAAAATTCAGAAAGGTTTATTATAAATAATCTATTTTTAGGTCAGAAAGGAGAAATACGCAAATTAAAATGACAGCTTAAGGGTATATAGCATATTTATGTTAGCAAATTTGATTATCGTATTTTTATCTTCCATATACACATTCACACATATTACATACAAGTTTACCATAGTATAGTTTGCTTAAATCCGGACAATATTTAGAAAATACTCACAACCGAAGTTATTAGTTTATATCATTATTATGAATGTTCTTTTAAAATTCGTTTTTATTTTTAGTGGGATCGAAACGTTTACTGCAGTTTTTTGATGACATTAAATTGGCTAACTAGAAGAACGAGATAATTTAGATTAATAATATAATTATAATTAGAAGAACGAGATAATTAATTAGAAATAAACGCTTTCGTTCTACCCTGTTAGTGGCCGAATGTTTTAAGACTGCTGAATTCTGGGAGTTTGATCACAGACCCGAACGGTTTGGTTGCATCTTTTGCCTTCTTGGCTCTTCCATTTGCAATGTGAATACGAGTCAGCTTGTCTTAGAAAGTCCTTCACCAAAGCATTCGCCCTCTGTTCTGTATTCATAAAAACCTAACTATTAAACACGTAACAAATCTGGGTGTCCAACAAAACCATGCACAAGACAAGGAATTGCAAACTTTTAAGAGAACTGTCTTCATCCAAATACTGGGACGATATTTTCTTTATTATCATTCCAATTGAAATAAAATGTCCATTATTATAATCAATAAATTGATTTTTTAAAATTATTCAATAAATTAAATTTAAAACTATTTTATGTATAACTGGTCAAATAATAATATATTCCCGAGAGAAATTTTAAAACAAATTCCGAAAACAGGAAAGAAAGGATACTTCAAAATATAAATTAGTTTGATGAGTCCTCGAATCAGTTTACTTTATGTGAGAAGACCATGAAAACCTTTCTCATAATAATTCGTATAAATCAGGCTTCGAATAAAATGAAAAAAGAGAAAAAATGAAAAGTAAATAAAGCATTATTCAGATCTTTTTTGTTACAAGACAACATGTGCCAAACTTTTCCCTATAGAAGCATTTAAATCCACTATGTCTCTTCGTTGTTATTAAATTGAATATTCGTTGTTATCTCTTATAACGGTATTCTTATTTTCAATGTCAATCAAAAGTTTTAAAGTGTATAATTTGTACAGGTACATCAGTGTATTGATACAGCACTTTTTTTAATCAGTGTTCATATGATGAATTATATCATATATTGTACACTTTTATTGTGTTTGTATATGTGTAACAGTTCATTGTCATGTATATCTATTTTATTCATGCTTTATTCATGCTTTATTCATGCTTTTATTCATGCTTTTTTAAAATATTTCTCTGCAGCAACTAAGTACTCTAACCTTCAAAATACTCTATAAAAATATTGAACTTTGACTTTTAAGTTCACTAAAACAAGACAAATTTTCTTAAAACTAAACTAGAAAAATTACTCACTCAATTTAACAGAATTTTTGCCTAATGCTCTTGCATAAAAGAAAGTTCAAACGATTTCTAAAAGCTTTGTAAGAGATTAAATACTCGCGATATTGGGATTAAAAAATTTTGCTCGGTAAATTTAACTTGAAAAGAAGTGTTTTACTTTCTCTGTTTATTCACTATTAAAGAGGCGGGATTCATTCTCTATAGTGTTTTTTCGAGAATGAAAAAACCGTCCTGATATTTTTCTTTGTTAACGAAAAAACTCTCGCGTGTGTTAGACTGAAATAAAAATTGTATTTAAGTTACATTTAATTAACATTAAATCTATAAAGCCACACCAGAAGTTTCTTTTAATTTCATTTTTATTCAATTATAGTTCTAGTAAGCTACTTAGAAGTAATTAGTTTCGTAGCTTTATCAAATACTTTTCTCATTGAGTTTTCATATTAGAAGTTTTTGATCATATGAAGAGCTTTTTTTTAATAACAGTATAACGTGTATATGCTCTTTTGCGTGGGATTTTCTCCCGCAGATTGAAACTAACTTCTGAAAGATAGTAAGAAAAAGTAGAGATTATATTTTAAACAAATTAAATTAAATTAAAATTCCTACTAAAAAGTGAAATATAAAAGGCAATGTTTTATAAATTTAAAAAGTTCTTAAATTTAAGAAGTGTTATTATTAAGAAAAACGTTGGGTGTAGGCTTGTAATAAAGATAATGTACCTATTTCTATAGAACGAGAGAAAACGAGAGAATATATAAATGCGTGTGTGCGCAATAAAAGCAGATAATTACTCAGATAATATGTAAATATATACGTATTGAGGCATACGTAGAAAATTCATTATGAAGAATAAACGTGGCAGTCAAGGCACATTTAAACATTTAGTTTTTAGCTTAATTAAACTTTGTTGCCACAAATAGTTCTGCACATTAATCGTGCCTATAGTATGACGTTTATATTTTTGATATCTTTATGGTTAGAAAAGGAGCAGCAGCCTGGCTAGACCGAGGAGCAGAAGCAAAATGCTGTATGCTCAAGACGAAGTTTTAATCCGGAGTGCGATTTAATTTTGGTCTCAATATGATTTTGATTGCTAATTAACGCCCTCTAAAATTATTATTGGCTGTTTAAGTTCGTGAAATCATTTATATCCCCAACATCATTTAAAAGTCATAAGAAACGGATTAATTTGGAAATGATGCAGTAAAATTATTGATAGGACATGGCATGTTATAAAGTTCTATTAAGCTACTTAACAGTACTCATGCACATAAGCTATTATAATCATACACATGCACATAAGCACATATCAGTACGATACACATAAGCTATTTATTTTGTTTCAGCTTTCGGAACAGTGAAGTCGTTGGAGATCCTAAAAGTTATGTTTTTGACTGTCCAGAAACAAGTACTTATTATCTCCGCATGCCATCTGTTGAAACATGTATGGGTAAATAACGTCTTCTGCAACACATACGCGCTCAGACATATCCAGAAATATACTGAAATAGATCTTAGAATCTTCTATCTACTAAGTAACTAAATGGCATCCTGCTAAAGGCAGTAAAAGGAAATGCCATAATCTTGAAAAATGCATAATATGCATAATGGTTTTCAGGATACTGGTATATCAGCGAACAAAATTAGTATTACTGGCAGGGTTTAAACAAGTTGATAAGCACCATCTCCAATTAGACCAACTGCTCTGTCGGTGAAGTAAAGTAAAATTCAGAAAGGTTTATTATAAATAATCTATTTTTAGGTCAGAAAGGAGAAATACGCAAATTAAAATGACAGCTTAAGGGTATATAGCATATTTATGTTAGCAAATTTGATTATCGTATTTTTATCTTCCATATACACATTCACACATATTACATACAAGTTTACCATAGTATAGTTTGCTTAAATCCGGACAATATTTAGAAAATACTCACAACCGAAGTTATTAGTTTATATCATTATTATGAATGTTCTTTTAAAATTCGTTTTTATTTTTAGTGGGATCGAAACGTTTACTGCAGTTTTTTGATGACATTAAATTGGCTAACTAGAAGAACGAGATAATTTAGATTAATAATATAATTATAATTAGAAGAACGAGATAATTAATTAGAAATAAACGCTTTCGTTCTACCCTGTTAGTGGCCGAATGTTTTAAGACTGCTGAATTCTGGGAGTTTGATCACAGACCCGAACGGTTTGGTTGCATCTTTTGCCTTCTTGGCTCTTCCATTTGCAATGTGAATACGAGTCAGCTTGTCTTAGAAAGTCCTTCACCAAAGCATTCGCCCTCTGTTCTGTATTCATAAAAACCTAACTATTAAACACGTAACAAATCTGGGTGTCCAACAAAACCATGCACAAGACAAGGAATTGCAAACTTTTAAGAGAACTGTCTTCATCCAAATACTGGGACGATATTTTCTTTATTATCATTCCAATTGAAATAAAATGTCCATTATTATAATCAATAAATTGATTTTTTAAAATTATTCAATAAATTAAATTTAAAACTATTTTATGTATAACTGGTCAAATAATAATATATTCCCGAGAGAAATTTTAAAACAAATTCCGAAAACAGGAAAGAAAGGATACTTCAAAATATAAATTAGTTTGATGAGTCCTCGAATCAGTTTACTTTATGTGAGAAGACCATGAAAACCTTTCTCATAATAATTCGTATAAATCAGGCTTCGAATAAAATGGAAAAAGAGAAAAAATGAAAAGTAAATAAAGCATTATTCAGATCTTTTTTGTTACAAGACAACATGTGCCAAACTTTTCCCTATAGAAGCATTTAAATCCACTATGTCTCTTCGTTGTTATTAAATTGAATATTCGTTGTTATCTCTTATAACGGTATTCTTATTTTCAATGTCAATCAAAAGTTTTAAAGTGTATAATTTGTACAGGTACATCAGTGTATTGATACAGCACTTTTTTTAATCAGTGTTCATATGATGAATTATATCATATATTGTACACTTTTATTGTGTTTGTATATGTGTAACAGTTCATTGTCATGTATATCTATTTTATTCATGCTTTATTCATGCTTTTATTCATGCTTTTTTAAAATACTTCTCTGCAGCAACTAAGTACTCTAACCTTCAAAATACTCTATAAAAATATTGAACTTTGACTTTTAAGTTCACTAAAACAAGACAAATTTTCTTAAAACTAAACTAGAAAAATTACTCACTCAATTTAACAGAATTTTTGCCTAATGCTCTTGCATAAAAGAAAGTTCAAACGATTTCTAAAAGCTTTGTAAGAGATTAAATACTCGCGATATTGGGATTAAAAAATTTTGCTCGGTAAATTTAACTTGAAAAGAAGTGTTTTACTTTCTCTGTTTATTCACTATTAAAGAGGCGGGATTCATTCTCTATAGTGTTTTTTCGAGAATGAAAAAACCGTCCTGATATTTTTCTTTATTAACGAAAAAACTCTCGCGTGTGTTAGACTGAAATAAAAATTGTATTTAAGTTACATTTAATTAACATTAAATCTATAAAGCCACACCAGAAGTTTCTTTTAATTTCATTTTTATTCAATTATAGTTCTAGTAAGCTACTTAGAAGTAATTAGTTTCGTAGCTTTATCAAATACTTTTCTCATTGAGTTTTCATATTAGAAGTTTTTGATCATATGAAGAGCTTTTTCTTAATAACAGTATAACGTGTATATACTCTTTTGCGTGGGATTTTCTCCCGCAGATTGAAACTAACTTCTGAAAGATAGTAAGAAAAAGTAGAGATTATATTTTAAACAAATTAAATTAAACTAAAATTCCTACTAAAAAGTGAAATATAAAAGGCAATGTTTTATAAATTTAAAAAGTTCTTAAATTTAAGAAGTGTTATATTTAAGAAAAACGTTGGGTGTAGGCTTGTAATAAAGATAATGTACCTATTTCTATAGAACGAGAGAAAACGAGAGAATATATAAATGCGTGTGTGCGCAATAAAAGCAGATAATTACTCAGATAATATGTAAATATATACGTATTGAGGCATACGTAGAAAATTCATTATGAAGAATAAACGTGGCAGTCAAGGCACATTTAAACATTTAGTTTTTAGCTTAATTAAACTTTGTTGCCACAAATAGTTCTGCACATTAATCGTGCCTATAGTATGACGTTTATATTTTTGATATCTTTATGGTTAGAAAAGGAGCAGCAGCCTGGCTAGACCGAGGAGCAGAAGCAAAATGCTGTATGCTCAAGACGAAGTTTTAATCCGGAGTGCGATTTAATTTTGGTCTCAATATGATTTTGATTGCTAATTAACGCCCTCTAAAATTATTATTGGCTATTTAAGTTCGTGAAATCATTTATATCCCCAACATCATTTAAAAGTCATAAGAAACGGATTAATTTGGAAATGATGCAGTAAAATTATTGATAGGACATGGCATGTTATAAAGTTCTATTAAGCTACTTAACAGTACTCATGCACATAAGCTATTATAATCATACACATGCACATAAGCACATATCAGTACGATACACATAAGCTATTTATTTTGTTTCAGCTTTCGGAACAGTGAAGTCGTTGGAGATCCTAAAAGTTATGTTTTTGACTGTCCAGAAACAAGTACTTATTATCTCCGCATGCCATCTGTTGAAACATGTATGGGTAAATAACGTCTTCTGCAACACATACGCGCTCAGACATATCCAGAAATATACTGAAATAGATCTTAGAATCTTCTATCTACTAAGTAACTAAATGGCATCCTGCTAAAGGCAGTAAAAGGAAATGCCATAATCTTGAAAAATGCATAATATGCATAATGGTTTTCAGGATACTGGTATATCAGCGAACAAAATTAGTATTACTGGCAGGGTTTAAACAAGTTGAAAAGCACCATCTCCAATTAGACCAACTGCTCTGTCGGTGAAGTAAAGTAAAATTCAGAAAGGTTTATTATAAATAATCTATTTTTAGGTCAGAAAGGAGAAATACGCAAATTAAAATGACAGCTTAAGGGTATATAGCATATTTATGTTAGCAAATTTGATTATCGTATTTTTATCTTCCATATACACATTCACACATATTACATACAAGTTTACCATAGTATAGTTTGCTTAAATCCGGACAATATTTAGAAAATACTCACAACCGAAGTTATTAGTTTATATCATTATTATGAATGTTCTTTTAAAATTCGTTTTTATTTTTAGTGGGATCGAAACGTTTACTGCAGTTTTTTGATGACATTAAATTGGCTAACTAGAAGAACGAGATAATTTAGATTAATAATATAATTATAATTAGAAGAACGAGATAATTAATTAGAAATAAACGCTTTCGTTCTACCCTGTTAGTGGCCGAATGTTTTAAGACTGCTGAATTCTGGGAGTTTGATCACAGACCCGAACGGTTTGGTTGCATCTTTTGCCTTCTTGGCTCTTCCATTTGCAATGTGAATACGAGTCAGCTTGTCTTAGAAAGTCCTTCACCAAAGCATTCGCCCTCTGTTCTGTATTCATAAAAACCTAACTATTAAACACGTAACAAATCTGGGTGTCCAACAAAACCATGCACAAGACAAGGAATTGCAAACTTTTAAGAGAACTGTCTTCATCCAAATACTGGGACGATATTTTCTTTATTATCATTCCAATTGAAATAAAATGTCCATTATTATAATCAATAAATTGATTTTTTAAAATTATTCAATAAATTAAATTTAAAACTATTTTATGTATAACTGGTCAAATAATAATATATTCCCGAGAGAAATTTTAAAACAAATTCCGAAAACAGGAAAGAAAGGATACTTCAAAATATAAATTAGTTTGATGAGTCCTCGAATCAGTTTACTTTATGTGAGAAGACCATGAAAACCTTTCTCATAATAATTCGTATAAATCAGGCTTCGAATAAAATGAAAAAAGAGAAAAAATGAAAAGTAAATAAAGCATTATTCAGATCTTTTTTGTTACAAGACAACATGTGCCAAACTTTTCCCTATAGAAGCATTTAAATCCACTATGTCTCTTCGTTGTTATTAAATTGAATATTCGTTGTTATCTCTTATAACGGTATTCTTATTTTCAATGTCAATCAAAAGTTTTAAAGTGTATAATTTGTACAGGTACATCAGTGTATTGATACAGCACTTTTTTTAATCAGTGTTCATATGATGAATTATATCATATATTGTACACTTTTATTGTGTTTGTATATGTGTAACAGTTCATTGTCATGTATATCTATTTTATTCATGCTTTATTCATGCTTTTATTCATGCTTTTTTAAAATATTTCTCTGCAGCAACTAAGTACTCTAACCTTCAAAATACTCTATAAAAATATTGAACTTTGACTTTTAAGTTCACTAAAACAAGACAAATTTTCTTAAAACTAAACTAGAAAAATTACTCACTCAATTTAACAGAATTTTTGCCTAATGCTCTTGCATAAAAGAAAGTTCAAACGATTTCTAAAAGCTTTGTAAGAGATTAAATACTCGCGATATTGGGATTAAAAAATTTTGCTCGGTAAATTTAACTTGAAAAGAAGTGTTTTACTTTCTCTGTTTATTCACTATTAAAGAGGCGGGATTCATTCTCTATAGTGTTTTTTCGAGAATGAAAAAACCGTCCTGATATTTTTCTTTGTTAACGAAAAAACTCTCGCGTGTGTTAGACTGAAATAAAAATTGTATTTAAGTTACATTTAATTAACATTAAATCTATAAAGCCACACCAGAAGTTTCTTTTAATTTCATTTTTATTCAATTATAGTTCTAGTAAGCTACTTAGAAGTAATTAGTTTCGTAGCTTTATCAAATACTTTTCTCATTGAGTTTTCATATTAGAAGTTTTTGATCATATGAAGAGCTTTTTTTTAATAACAGTATAACGTGTATATGCTCTTTTGCGTGGGATTTTCTCCCGCAGATTGAAACTAACTTCTGAAAGATAGTAAGAAAAAGTAGAGATTATATTTTAAACAAATTAAATTAAATTAAAATTCCTACTAAAAAGTGAAATATAAAAGGCAATGTTTTATAAATTTAAAAAGTTCTTAAATTTAAGAAGTGTTATTATTAAGAAAAACGTTGGGTGTAGGCTTGTAATAAAGATAATGTACCTATTTCTATAGAACGAGAGAAAACGAGAGAATATATAAATGCGTGTGTGCGCAATAAAAGCAGATAATTACTCAGATAATATGTAAATATATACGTATTGAGGCATACGTAGAAAATTCATTATGAAGAATAAACGTGGCAGTCAAGGCACATTTAAACATTTAGTTTTTAGCTTAATTAAACTTTGTTGCCACAAATAGTTCTGCACATTAATCGTGCCTATAGTATGACGTTTATATTTTTGATATCTTTATGGTTAGAAAAGGAGCAGCAGCCTGGCTAGACCGAGGAGCAGAAGCAAAATGCTGTATGCTCAAGACGAAGTTTTAATCCGGAGTGCGATTTAATTTTGGTCTCAATATGATTTTGATTGCTAATTAACGCCCTCTAAAATTATTATTGGCTATTTAAGTTCGTGAAATCATTTATATCCCCAACATCATTTAAAAGTCATAAGAAACGGATTAATTTGGAAATGATGCAGTAAAATTATTGATAGGACATGGCATGTTATAAAGTTCTATTAAGCTACTTAACAGTACTCATGCACATAAGCTATTATAATCATACACATGCACATAAGCACATATCAGTACGATACACATAAGCTATTTATTTTGTTTCAGCTTTCGGAACAGTGAAGTCGTTGGAGATCCTAAAAGTTATGTTTTTGACTGTCCAGAAACAAGTACTTATTATCTCCGCATGCGATCTGTTGAAACATGTATGGGTAAATAACGTCTTCTGCAACACATACGCGCTCAGACATATCCAGAAATATACTGAAATAGATCTTAGAATCTTCTATCTACTAAGTAACTAAATGGCATCCTGCTAAAGGCAGTAAAAGGAAATGCCATAATCTTGAAAAATGCATAATATGCATAATGGTTTTCAGGATACTGGTATATCAGCGAACAAAATTAGTATTACTGGCAGGGTTTAAACAAGTTGATAAGCACCATCTCCAATTAGACCAACTGCTCTGTCGGTGAAGTAAAGTAAAATTCAGAAAGGTTTATTATAAATAATCTATTTTTAGGTCAGAAAGGAGAAATACACAAATTAAAATGACAGCTTAAGGGTATATAGCATATTTATGTTAGCAAATTTGATTATCGTATTTTTATCTTCCATATACACATTCACACATATTACATACAAGTTTACCATAGTATAGTTTGCTTAAATCCGGACAATATGTAGAAAATACTCACAACCGAAGTTATTAGTTTATATCATTATTATGAATGTTCTTTTAAAATTCGTTTTTATTTTTAGTGGGATCGAAACGTTTACTGCAGTTTTTTGATGACACTAAATTGGCTAACTAGAAGAACGAGATAATTTAGATTAATAATATAATTATAATTAGAAGAACGAGATAATTAATTAGAAATAAACGCTTTCGTTCTACCCTGTTAGTGGCCGAATGTTTTAAGACTGCTGAATTCTGGGAGTTTGATCACAGACCCGAACGGTTTGGTTGCATCTTTTGCCTTCTTGGCTCTTCCATTTGCAATGTGAATACGAGTCAGCTTGTCTTAGAAAGTCCTTCACCAAAGCATTCGCCCTCTGTTCTGTATTCATAAAAACCTAACTATTAAACACGTAACAAATCTGGGTGTCCAACAAAACCATGCACAAGACAAGGAATTGCAAACTTTTAAGAGAACTGTCTTCATCCAAATACTGGGACGATATTTTCTTTATTATCATTCCAATTGAAATAAAATGTCCATTATTATAATCAATAAATTGATTTTTTAAAATTATTCAATAAATTAAATTTAAAACTATTTTATGTATAACTGGTCAAATAATAATATATTCCCGAGAGAAATTTTAAAACAAATTCCGAAAACAGGAAAGAAAGGATACTTCAAAATATAAATTAGTTTGATGAGTCCTCGAATCAGTTTACTTTATGTGAGAAGACCATGAAAACCTTTCTCATAATAATTCGTATAAATCAGGCTTCCAATAAAATGAAAAAAGAGAAAAAACGAGAAGTAAATAAAGCATTATTCAGATCTTTTTTGTTACAAGACAACATGTGCCAAACTTTTCCCTATAGAAGCATTTAAATCCACTATGTCTCTTCGTTGTTATTAAATTGAATATTCGTTGTTATCTCTTATAACGGTATTCTTATTTTCAATGTCAATCAAAAGTTTTAAAGTGTATAATTTGTACAGGTACATCAGTGTATTGATACAGCACTTTTTTTAATCAGTGTTCATATGATGAATTATATCATATATTGTACACTTTTATTGTGTTTGTATATGTGTAACAGTTCATTGTCATGTATATCTATTTTATTCATGCTTTATTCATGCTTTTATTCATGCTTTTTTAAAATATTTCTCTGCAGCAACTAAGTACTCTAACCTTCAAAATACTCTATAAAAATATTGAACTTTGACTTTTAAGTTCTCTAAAACAAGACAAATTTTCTTAAAACTAAACTAGAAAAATTACTCACTCAATTTAACAGAATTTTTGCCTAATGCTCTTGCATAAAAGAAAGTTCAAACGATTTCTAAAAGCTTTGTAAGAGATTAAATACTCGCGATATTGGGATTAAAAAATTTTGCTCGGTAAATTTAACTTGAAAAGAAGTGTTTTACTTTCTCTGTTTATTCACTATTAAAGAGGCGGGATTCATTCTCTATAGTGTTTTTTCGAGAATGAAAAAACCGTCCTGATATTTTTCTTTATTAACGAAAAAACTCTCGCGTGTGTTAGACTGAAATAAAAATTGTATTTAAGTTACATTTAATTAACATTAAATCTATAAAGCCACACCAGAAGTTTCTTTTAATTTCATTTTTATTCAATTATAGTTCTAGTAAGCTACTTAGAAGTAATTAGTTTCGTAGCTTTATCAAATACTTTTCTCATTGAGTTTTCATATTAGAAGTTTTTGATCATATGAAGAGCTTTTTTTTAATAACAGTATAACGTGTATATGCTCTTTTGCGTGGGATTTTCTCCCGCAGATTGAAACTAACTTCTGAAAGATAGTAAGAAAAAGTAGAGATTATATTTTAAACAAATTAAATTAAATTAAAATTCCTACTAAAAAGTGAAATATAAAAGGCAATGTTTTATAAATTTAAAAAGTTCTTAAATTTATGAAGTGTTATATTTAAGAAAAACGTTGGGTGTAGGCTTGTAATAAAGATAATGTACCTATTTCTATAGAACGAGAGAAAACGAGAGAATATATAAATGCGTGTGTGCGCAATAAAAGCAGATAATTACTCAGATAATATGTAAATATATACGTATTGAGGCATACGTAGAAAATTCATTATGAAGAATAAACGTGGCAGTCAAGGCACATTTAAACATTTAGTTTTTAGCTTAATTAAACTTTGTTGCCACAAATAGTTCTGCACATTAATCGTGCCTATAGTATGACGTTTATATTTTTGATATCTTTATGGTTAGAAAAGGAGCAGCAGCCTGGCTAGACCGAGGAGCAGAAGCAACATGCTGTATGCTCAAGACGAAGTTTTAATCCGGAGTGCGATTTAATTTTGGTCTCAATATGATTTTGATTGCTAATTAACGCCCTCTAAAATTATTATTGGCTATTTAAGTTCGTGAAATCATTTATATCCCCAACATCATTTAAAAGTCATAAGAAACGGATTAATTTGGAAATGATGCAGTAAAATTATTGATAGGACATGGCATGTTATAAAGTTCTATTAAGCTACTTAACAGTACTCATGCACATAAGCTATTATAATCATACACATGCACATAAGCACATATCAGTACGATACACATAAGCTATTTATTTTGTTTCAGCTTTCGGAACAGTGAAGTCGTTGGAGATCCTAAAAGTTATGTTTTTGACTGTCCAGAAACAAGTACTTATTATCTCCGCATGCGATCTGTTGAAACATGTATGGGTAAATAACGTCTTCTGCAACACATACGCGCTCAGACATATCCAGAAATATACTGAAATAGATCTTAGAATCTTCTATCTACTAAGTAACTAAATGGCATCCTGCTAAAGGCAGTAAAAGGAAATGCCATAATCTTGAAAAATGCATAATATGCATAATGGTTTTCAGGATACTGGTATATCAGCGAACAAAATTAGTATTACTGGCAGGGTTTAAACAAGTTGATAAGCACCATCTCCAATTAGACCAACTGCTCTGTCGGTGAAGTAAAGTAAAATTCAGAAAGGTTTATTATAAATAATCTATTTTTAGGTCAGAAAGGAGAAATACACAAATTAAAATGACAGCTTAAGGGTATATAGCATATTTATGTTAGCAAATTTGATTATCGTATTTTTATCTTCCATATACACATTCACACATATTACATACAAGTTTACCATAGTATAGTTTGCTTAAATCCGGACAATATGTAGAAAATACTCACAACCGAAGTTATTAGTTTATATCATTATTATGAATGTTCTTTTAAAATTCGTTTTTATTTTTAGTGGGATCGAAACGTTTACTGCAGTTTTTTGATGACACTAAATTGGCTAACTAGAAGAACGAGATAATTTAGATTAATAATATAATTATAATTAGAAGAACGAGATAATTAATTAGAAATAAACGCTTTCGTTCTACCCTGTTAGTGGCCGAATGTTTTAAGACTGCTGAATTCTGGGAGTTTGATCACAGACCCGAACGGTTTGGTTGCATCTTTTGCCTTCTTGGCTCTTCCATTTGCAATGTGAATACGAGTCAGCTTGTCTTAGAAAGTCCTTCACCAAAGCATTCGCCCTCTGTTCTGTATTCATAAAAACCTAACTATTAAACACGTAACAAATCTGGGTGTCCAACAAAACCATGCACAAGACAAGGAATTGCAAACTTTTAAGAGAACTGTCTTCATCCAAATACTGGGACGATATTTTCTTTATTATCATTCCAATTGAAATAAAATGTCCATTATTATAATCAATAAATTGATTTTTTAAAATTATTCAATAAATTAAATTTAAAACTATTTTATGTATAACTGGTCAAATAATAATATATTCCCGAGAGAAATTTTAAAACAAATTCCGAAAACAGGAAAGAAAGGATACTTCAAAATATAAATTAGTTTGATGAGTCCTCGAATCAGTTTACTTTATGTGAGAAGACCATGAAAACCTTTCTCATAATAATTCGTATAAATCAGGCTTCGAATAAAATGAAAAAAGAGAAAAAATGAAAAGTAAATAAAGCATTATTCAGATCTTTTTTGTTACAAGACAACATGTGCCAAACTTTTCCCTATAGAAGCATTTAAATCCACTATGTCTCTTCGTTGTTATTAAATTGAATATTCGTTGTTATCTCTTATAACGGTATTCTTATTTTCAATGTCAATCAAAAGTTTTAAAGTGTATAATTTGTACAGGTACATCAGTGTATTGATACAGCACTTTTTTTAATCAGTGTTCATATGATGAATTATATCATATATTGTACACTTTTATTGTGTTTGTATATGTGTAACAGTTCATTGTCATGTATATCTATTTTATTCATGCTTTATTCATGCTTTTATTCATGCTTTTTTAAAATATTTCTCTGCAGCAACTATGTACTCTAACCTTCAAAATACTCTATAAAAATATTGAACTTTGACTTTTAAGTTCACTAAAACAAGACAAATTTTCTTAAAACTAAACTAGAAAAATTACTCACTCAATTTAACAGAATTTTTGCCTAATGCTCTTGCATAAAAGAAAGTTCAAACGATTTCTAAAAGCTTTGTAAGAGATTAAATACTCGCGATATTGGGATTAAAAAATTTTGCTCGGTAAATTTAACTTGAAAAGAAGTGTTTTACTTTCTCTGTTTATTCACTATTAAAGAGGCGGGATTCATTCTCTATAGTGTTTTTTCGAGAATGAAAAAACCGTCCTGATATTTTTCTTTATTAACGAAAAAACTCTCGCGTGTGTTAGACTGAAATAAAAATTGTATTTAAGTTACATTTAATTAACATTAAATCTATAAAGCCACACCAGAAGTTTCTTTTAATTTCATTTTTATTCAATTATAGTTCTAGTAAGCTACTTAGAAGTAATTAGTTTCGTAGCTTTATCAAATACTTTTCTCATTGAGTTTTCATATTAGAAGTTTTTGATCATATGAAGAGCTTTTTTTTAATAACAGTATAACGTGTATATGCTCTTTTGCGTGGGATTTTCTCCCGCAGATTGAAACTAACTTCTGAAAGATTGTAAGAAAAAGTAGAGATTATATTTTAAACAAATTAAATTAAATTAAAATTCCTACTAAAAAGTGAAATATAAAAGGCAATGTTTTATAAATTTAAAAAGTTCTTAAATTTAAGAAGTGTTATATTTAAGAAAAACGTTGGGTGTAGGCTTGTAATAAAGATAATGTACCTATTTCTATAGAACGAGAGAAAACGAGAGAATATATAAATGCGTGTGTGCGCAATAAAAGCAGATAATTACTCAGATAATATGTAAATATATACGTATTGAGGCATACGTAGAAAATTCATTATGAAGAATAAACGTGGCAGTCAAGGCACATTTAAACATTTAGTTTTTAGCTTAATTAAACTTTGTTGCCACAAATAGTTCTGCACATTAATCGTGCCTATAGTATGACGTTTATATTTTTGATATCTTTATGGTTAGAAAAGGAGCAGCAGCCTGGCTAGACCGAGGAGCAGAAGCAAAATGCTGTATGCTCAAGACGAAGTTTTAATCCGGAGTGCGATTTAATTTTGGTCTCAATATGATTTTGATTGCTAATTAACGCCCTCTAAAATTATTATTGGCTATTTAAGTTCGTGAAATCATTTAAATCCCCAACATCATTTAAAAGTCATAAGAAACGGATTAATTTGGAAATGATGCAGTAAAATTATTGATAGGACATGGCATGTTATAAAGTTCTATTAAGCTACTTAACAGTACTCATGCACATAAGCTATTATAATCATACACATGCACATAAGCACATATCAGTACGATACACATAAGCTATTTATTTTGTTTCAGCTTTCGGAACAGTGAAGTCGTTGGAGATCCTAAAAGTTATGTTTTTGACTGTCCAGAAACAAGTACTTATTATCTCCGCATGCCATCTGTTGAAACATGTATGGGTAAATAACGTCTTCTGCAACACATACGCGCTCAGACATATCCAGAAATATACTGAAATAGATCTTAGAATCTTCTATCTACTAAGTAACTAAATGGCATCCTGCTAAAGGCAGTAAAAGGAAATGCCATAATCTTGAAAAATGCATAATATGCATAATGGTTTTCAGGATACTGGTATATCAGCGAACAAAATTAGTATTACTGGCAGGGTTTAAACAAGTTGATAAGCACCATCTCCAATTAGACCAACTGCTCTGTCGGTGAAGTAAAGTAAAATTCAGAAAGGTTTATTATAAATAATCTATTTTTAGGTCAGAAAGGAGAAATACGCAAATTAAAATGACAGCTTAAGGGTATATAGCATATTTATGTTAGCAAATTTGATTATCGTATTTTTATCTTCCATATACACATTCACACATATTACATACAAGTTTACCATAGTATAGTTTGCTTAAATCCGGACAATATGTAGAAAATACTCACAACCGAAGTTATTAGTTTATATCATTATTATGAATGTTCTTTTAAAATTCGTTTTTATTTTTAGTGGGATCGAAACGTTTACTGCAGTTTTTTGATGACACTAAATTGGCTAACTAGAAGAACGAGATAATTTAGATTAATAATATAATTATAATTAGAAGAACGAGATAATTAATTAGAAATAAACGCTTTCGTTCTACCCTGTTAGTGGCCGAATGTTTTAAGACTGCTGAATTCTGGGAGTTTGATCACAGACCCGAACGGTTTGGTTGCATCTTTTGCCTTCTTGGCTCTTCCATTTGCAATGTGAATACGAGTCAGCTTGTCTTAGAAAGTCCTTCACCAAAGCATTCGCCCTCTGTTCTGTATTCATAAAAACCTAACTATTAAACACGTAACAAATCTGGGTGTCCAACAAAACCATGCACAAGACAAGGAATTGCAAACTTTTAAGAGAACTGTCTTCATCCAAATACTGGGACGATATTTTCTTTATTATCATTCCAATTGAAATAAAATGTCCATTATTATAATCAATAAATTGATTTTTTAAAATTATTCAATAAATTAAATTTAAAACTATTTTATGTATAACTGGTCAAATAATAATATATTCCCGAGAGAAATTTTAAAACAAATTCCGAAAACAGGAAAGAAAGGATACTTCAAAATATAAATTAGTTTGATGAGTCCTCGAATCAGTTTACTTTATGTGAGAAGACCATGAAAACCTTTCTCATAATAATTCGTATAAATCAGGCTTCGAATAAAATGAAAAAAGAGAAAAAATGAAAAGTAAATAAAGCATTATTCAGATCTTTTTTGTTACAAGACAACATGTGCCAAACTTTTCCCTATAGAAGCATTTAAATCCACTATGTCTCTTCGTTGTTATTAAATTGAATATTCGTTGTTATCTCTTATAACGGTATTCTTATTTTCAATGTCAATCAAAAGTTTTAAAGTGTATAATTTGTACAGGTACATCAGTGTATTGATACAGCACTTTTTTTAATCAGTGTTCATATGATGAATTATATCATATATTGTACACTTTTATTGTGTTTGTATATGTGTAACAGTTCATTGTCATGTATATCTATTTTATTCATGCTTTATTCATGCTTTTATTCATGCTTTTTTAAAATATTTCTCTGCAGCAACTATGTACTCTAACCTTCAAAATACTCTATAAAAATATTGAACTTTGACTTTTAAGTTCACTAAAACAAGACAAATTTTCTTAAAACTAAACTAGAAAAATTACTCACTCAATTTAACAGAATTTTTGCCTAATGCTCTTGCATAAAAGAAAGTTCAAACGATTTCTAAAAGCTTTGTAAGAGATTCAATACTCGCGATATTGGGATTAAAAAATTTTGCTCGGTAAATTTAACTTGAAAAGAAGTGTTTTACTTTCTCTGTTTATTCACTATTAAAGAGGCGGGATTCATTCTCTATAGTGTTTTTTCGAGAATGAAAAAACCGTCCTGATATTTTTCTTTATTAACGAAAAAACTCTCGCGTGTGTTAGACTGAAATAAAAATTGTATTTAAGTTACATTTAATTAACATTAAATCTATAAAGCCACACCAGAAGTTTCTTTTAATTTCATTTTTATTCAATTATAGTTCTAGTAAGCTACTTAGAAGTAATTAGTTTCGTAGCTTTATCAAATACTTTTCTCATTGAGTTTTCATATTAGAAGTTTTTGATCATATGAAGAGCTTTTTTTTAATAACAGTATAACGTGTATATGCTCTTTTGCGTGGGATTTTCTCCCGCAGATTGAAACTAACTTCTGAAAGATAGTAAGAAAAAGTAGAGATTATATTTTAAACAAATTAAATTAAATTAAAATTCCTACTAAAAAGTGAAATATAAAAGGCAATGTTTTATAAATTTAAAAAGTTCTTAAATTTAAGAAGTGTTATATTTAAGAAAAACGTTGGGTGTAGGCTTGTAATAAAGATAATGTACCTATTTCTATAGAACGAGAGAAAACGAGAGAATATATAAATGCGTGTGTGCGCAATAAAAGCAGATAATTACTCAGATAATATGTAAATATATACGTATTGAGGCATACGTAGAAAATTCATTATGAAGAATAAACGTGGCAGTCAAGGCACATTTAAACATTTAGTTTTTAGCTTAATTAAACTTTGTTGCCACAAATAGTTCTGCACATTAATCGTGCCTATAGTATGACGTTTATATTTTTGATATCTTTATGGTTAGAAAAGGAGCAGCAGCCTGGCTAGACCGAGGAGCAGAAGCAAAATGCTGTATGCTCAAGACGAAGTTTTAATCCGGAGTGCGATTTAATTTTGGTCTCAATATGATTTTGATTGCTAATTAACGCCCTCTAAAATTATTATTGGCTATTTAAGTTCGTGAAATCATTTATATCCCCAACATCATTTAAAAGTCATAAGAAACGGATTAATTTGGAAATGATGCAGTAAAATTATTGATAGGACATGGCATGTTATAAAGTTCTATTAAGCTACTTAACAGTACTCATGCACATAAGCTATTATAATCATACACATGCACATAAGCACATATCAGTACGATACACATAAGCTATTTATTTTGTTTCAGCTTTCGGAACAGTGAAGTCGTTGGAGATCCTAAAAGTTATGATTTTGACTGTCCAGAAACAAGTACTTATTATCTCCGCATGCCATCTGTTGAAACATGTATGGGTAAATAACGTCTTCTGCAACACATACGCGCTCAGACATATCCAGAAATATACTGAAATAGATCTTAGAATCTTCTATCTACTAAGTAACTAAATGGCATCCTGCTAAAGGCAGTAAAAGGAAATGCCATAATCTTGAAAAATGCATAATATGCATAATGGTTTTCAGGATACTGGTATATCAGCGAACAAAATTAGTATTACTGGCAGGGTTTAAACAAGTTGATAAGCACCATCTCCAATTAGACCAACTGCTCTGTCGGTGAAGTAAAGTAAAATTCAGAAAGGTTTATTATAAATAATCTATTTTTAGGTCAGAAAGGAGAAATACACAAATTAAAATGACAGCTTAAGGGTATATAGCATATTTATGTTAGCAAATTTGATTATCGTATTTTTATCTTCCATATACACATTCACACATATTACATACAAGTTTACCATAGTATAGTTTGCTTAAATCCGGACAATATGTAGAAAATACTCACAACCGAAGTTATTAGTTTATATCATTATTATGAATGTTCTTTTAAAATTCGTTTTTATTTTTAGTGGGATCGAAACGTTTACTGCAGTTTTTTGATGACACTAAATTGGCTAACTAGAAGAACGAGATAATTTAGATTAATAATATAATTATAATTAGAAGAACGAGATAATTAATTAGAAATAAACGCTTTCGTTCTACCCTGTTAGTGGCCGAATGTTTTAAGACTGCTGAATTCTGGGAGTTTGATCACAGACCCGAACGGTTTGGTTGCATCTTTTGCCTTCTTGGCTCTTCCATTTGCAATGTGAATACGAGTCAGCTTGTCTTAGAAAGTCCTTCACCAAAGCATTCGCCCTCTGTTCTGTATTCATAAAAACCTAACTATTAAACACGTAACAAATCTGGGTGTCCAACAAAACCATGCACAAGACAAGGAATTGCAAACTTTTAAGAGAACTGTCTTCATCCAAATACTGGGACGATATTTTCTTTATTATCATTCCAATTGAAATAAAATGTCCATTATTATAATCAATAAATTGATTTTTTAAAATTATTCAATAAATTAAATTTAAAACTATTTTATGTATAACTGGTCAAATAATAATATATTCCCGAGAGAAATTTTAAAACAAATTCCGAAAACAGGAAAGAAAGGATACTTCAAAATATAAATTAGTTTGATGAGTCCTCGAATCAGTTTACTTTATGTGAGAAGACCATGAAAACCTTTCTCATAATAATTCGTATAAATCAGGCTTCGAATAAAATGGAAAAAGAGAAAAAATGAAAAGTAAATAAAGCATTATTCAGATCTTTTTTGTTACAAGACAACATGTGCCAAACTTTTCCCTATAGAAGCATTTAAATCCACTATGTCTCTTCGTTGTTATTAAATTGAATATTCGTTGTTATCTCTTATAACGGTATTCTTATTTTCAATGTCAATCAAAAGTTTTAAAGTGTATAATTTGTACAGGTACATCAGTGTATTGATACAGCACTTTTTGTAATCAGTGTTCATATGATGAATTATATCATATATTGTACACTTTTATTGTGTTTGTATATGTGTAACAGTTCATTGTCATGTATATCTATTTTATTCATGCTTTATTCATGCTTTTATTCATGCTTTTTTAAAATATTTCTCTGCAGCAACTAAGTACTCTAACCTTCAAAATACTCTATAAAAATATTGAACTTTGACTTTTAAGTTCACTAAAACAAGACAAATTTTCTTAAAACTAAACTAGAAAAATTACTCACTCAATTTAACAGAATTTTTGCCTAATGCTCTTGCATAAAAGAAAGTTCAAACGATTTCTAAAAGCTTTGTAAGAGATTAAATACTCGCGATATTGGGATTAAAAAATTTTGCTCGGTAAATTTAACTTGAAAAGAAGTGTTTTACTTTCTCTGTTTATTCACTATTAAAGAGGCGGGATTCATTCTCTATAGTGTTTTTTCGAGAATGAAAAAACCGTCCTGATATTTTTCTTTGTTAACGAAAAAACTCTCGCGTGTGTTAGACTGAAATAAAAATTGTATTTAAGTTACATTTAATTAACATTAAATCTATAAAGCCACACCAGAAGTTTCTTTTAATTTCATTTTTATTCAATTATAGTTCTAGTAAGCTACTTAGAAGTAATTAGTTTCGTAGCTTTATCAAATACTTTTCTCATTGAGTTTTCATATTAGAAGTTTTTGATCATATGAAGAGCTTTTTTTTAATAACAGTATAACGTGTATATGCTCTTTTGCGTGGGATTTTCTCCCGCAGATTGAAACTAACTTCTGAAAGATAGTAAGAAAAAGTAGAGATTATATTTTAAACAAATTAAATTAAATTAAAATTCCTACTAAAAAGTGAAATATAAAAGGCAATGTTTTATAAATTTAAAAAGTTCTTAAATTTATGAAGTGTTATATTTAAGAAAAACGTTGGGTGTAGGCTTGTAATAAAGATAATGTACCTATTTCTATAGAACGAGAGAAAACGAGAGAATATATAAATGCGTGTGTGCGCAATAAAAGCAGATAATTACTCAGATAATATGTAAATATATACGTATTGAGGCATACGTAGAAAATTCATTATGAAGAATAAACGTGGCAGTCAAGGCACATTTAAACATTTAGTTTTTAGCTTAATTAAACTTTGTTGCCACAAATAGTTCTGCACATTAATCGTGCCTATAGTATGACGTTTATATTTTTGATATCTTTATGGTTAGAAAAGGAGCAGCAGCCTGGCTAGACCGAGGAGCAGAAGCAAAATGCTGTATGCTCAAGACGAAGTTTTAATCCGGAGTGCGATTTAATTTTGGTCTCAATATGATTTTGATTGCTAATTAACGCCCTCTAAAATTATTATTGGCTATTTAAGTTCGTGAAATCATTTAAATCCCCAACATCATTTAAAAGTCATAAGAAACGGATTAATTTGGAAATGATGCAGTAAAATTATTGATAGGACATGGCATGTTATAAAGTTCTATTAAGCTACTTAACAGTACTCATGCACATAAGCTATTATAATCATACACATGCACATAAGCACATATCAGTACGATACACATAAGCTATTTATTTTGTTTCAGCTTTCGGAACAGTGAAGTCGTTGGAGATCCTAAAAGTTATGTTTTTGACTGTCCAGAAACAAGTACTTATTATCTCCGCATGCCATCTGTTGAAACATGTATGGGTAAATAACGTCTTCTGCAACACATACGCGCTCAGACATATCCAGAAATATACTGAAATAGATCTTAGAATCTTCTATCTACTTAGTAACTAAATGGCATCCTGCTAAAGGCAGTAAAAGGAAATGCCATAATCTTGAAAAATGCATAATATGCATAATGGTTTTCAGGATACTGGTATATCAGCGAACAAAATTAGTATTACTGGCAGGGTTTAAACAAGTTGATAAGCACCATCTCCAATTAGACCAACTGCTCTGTCGGTGAAGTAAAGTAAAATTCAGAAAGGTTTATTATAAATAATCTATTTTTAGGTCAGAAAGGAGAAATACACAAATTAAAATGACAGCTTAAGGGTATATAGCATATTTATGTTAGCAAATTTGATTATCGTATTTTTATCTTCCATATACACATTCACGCATATTACATACAAGTTTACCATAGTATAGTTTGCTTAAATCCGGACAATATTTAGAAAATACTCACAACCGAAGTTATTAGTTTATATCATTATTATGAATGTTCTTTTAAAATTCGTTTTTATTTTTAGTGGGATCGAAACGTTTACTGCAGTTTTTTGATGACACTAAATTGGCTAACTAGAAGAACGAGATAATTTAGATTAATAATATAATTATAATTAGAAGAACGAGATAATTAATTAGAAATAAACGCTTTCGTTCTACCCTGTTAGTGGCCGAATGTTTTAAGACTGCTGAATTCTGGGAGTTTGATCACAGACCCGAACGGTTTGGTTGCATCTTTTGCCTTCTTGGCTCTTCCATTTGCAATGTGAATACGAGTCAGCTTGTCTTAGAAAGTCCTTCACCAAAGCATTCGCCCTCTGTTCTGTATTCATAAAAACCTAACTATTAAACACATAACAAATCTGGGTGTCCAACAAAACCATGCACAAGACAAGGAATTGCAAACTTTTAAGAGAACTGTCTTCATCCAAATACTGGGACGATATTTTCTTTATTATCATTCCAATTGAAATAAAATGTCCATTATTATAATCAATAAATTGATTTTTTAAAATTATTCAATAAATTAAATTTAAAACTATTTTATGTATAACTGGTCAAATAATAATATATTCCCGAGAGAAATTTTAAAACAAATTCCGAAAACAGGAAAGAAAGGATACTTCAAAATATAAATTAGTTTGATGAGTCCTCGAATCAGTTTACTTTATGTGAGAAGACCATGAAAACCTTTCTCATAATAATTCGTATAAATCAGGCTTCGGATAAAATGAAAAAAGAGAAAAAATGAGAAGTAAATAAAGCATTATTCAGATCTTTTTTGTTACAAGACAACATGTGCAAACTTTTCCCTATAGAAGCATTTAAATCCACTATGTCTCTTCGTTGTTATTAAATTGAATATTCGTTGTTATCTCTTATAACGGTATTCTTATTTTCAATGTCAATCAAAAGTTTTAAAGTGTATAATTTGTACAGGTACATCAGTGTATTGATACAGCACTTTTTTTAATCAGTGTTCATATGATGAATTATATCATATATTGTACACTTTTATTGTGTTTGTATATGTGTAACAGTTCATTGTCATGTATATCTATTTTATTCATGCTTTATTCATGCTTTTATTCATGCTTTTTTAAAATATTTCTCTGCAGCAACTAAGTACTCTAACCTTCAAAATACTCTATAAAAATATTGAACTTTGACTTTTAAGTTCACTAAAACAAGACAAATTTTCTTAAAACTAAACTAGAAAAATTACTCACTCAATTTAACAGAATTTTTGCCTAATGCTCTTGCATAAAAGAAAGTTCAAACGATTTCTAAAAGCTTTGTAAGAGATTAAATACTCGCGATATTGGGATTAAAAAATTTTGCTCGGTAAATTTAACTTGAAAAGAAGTGTTTTACTTTCTCTGTTTATTCACTATTAAAGAGGCGGGATTCATTCTCTATAGTGTTTTTTCGAGAATGAAAAAACCGTCCTGATATTTTTCTTTATTAACGAAAAAACTCTCGCGTGTGTTAGACTGAAATAAAAATTGTATTTAAGTTACATTTAATTAACATTAAATCTATAAAGCCACACCAGAAGTTTCTTTTAATTTCATTTTTATTCAATTATAGTTCTAGTAAGCTACTTAGAAGTAATTAGTTTCGTAGCTTTATCAAATACTTTTCTCATTGAGTTTTCATATTAGAAGTTTTTGATCATATGAAGAGCTTTTTTTTAATAACAGTATAACGTGTATATGCTCTTTTGCGTGGGATTTTCTCCCGCAGATTGAAACTAACTTCTGAAAGATAGTAAAAAAAAGTAGAGATTATATTTTAAACAAATTAAATTAAATTAAAATTCCTACTAAAAAGTGAAATATAAAAGGCAATGTTTTATAAATTTAAAAAGTTCTTAAATTTAAGAAGTGTTATATTTAAGAAAAACGTTGGGTGTAGGCTTGTAATAAAGATAATGTACCTATTTCTATAGAACGAGAGAAAACGAGAGAATATATAAATGCGTGTGTGCGCAATAAAAGCAGATAATTACTCAGATAATATGTAAATATATACGTATTGAGGCATACGTAGAAAATTCATTATGAAGAATAAACGTGGCAGTCAAGGCACATTTAAACATTTAGTTTTTAGCTTAATTAAACTTTGTTGCCACAAATAGTTCTGCACATTAATCGTGCCTATAGTATGACGTTTATATTTTTGATATCTTTATGGTTAGAAAAGGAGCAGCAGCCTGGCTAGACCGAGGAGCAGAAGCAAAATGCTGTATGCTCAAGACGAAGTTTTAATCCGGAGTGCGATTTAATTTTGGTCTCAATATGATTTTGATTGCTAATTAACGCCCTCTAAAATTATTATTGGCTATTTAAGTTCGTGAAATCATTTAAATCCCCAACATCATTTAAAAGTCATAAGAAACGGATTAATTTGGAAATGATGCAGTAAAATTATTGATAGGACATGGCATGTTATAAAGTTCTATTAAGCTACTTAACAGTACTCATGCACATAAGCTATTATAATCATACACATGCACATAAGCACATATCAGTACGATACACATAAGCTATTTATTTTGTTTCAGCTTTCGGAACAGTGAAGTCGTTGGAGATCCTAAAAGTTATGTTTTTGACTGTCCAGAAACAAGTACTTATTATCTCCGCATGCCATCTGTTGAAACATGTATGGGTAAATAACGTCTTCTGCAACACATACGCGCTCAGACATATCCAGAAATATACTGAAATAGATCTTAGAATCTTCTATCTACTAAGTAACTAAATGGCATCCTGCTAAAGGCAGTAAAAGGAAATGCCATAATCTTGAAAAATGCATAATATGCATAATGGTTTTCAGGATACTGGTATATCAGCGAACAAAATTAGTATTACTGGCAGGGTTTAAACAAGTTGATAAGCACCATCTCCAATTAGACCAACTGCTCTGTCGGTGAAGTAAAGTAAAATTCAGAAAGGTTTATTATAAATAATCTATTTTTAGGTCAGAAAGGAGATATACACAAATTAAAATGACAGCTTAAGGGTATATAGCATATTTATGTTAGCAAATTTGATTATCGTATTTTTATCTTCCATATACACATTCACACATATTACATACAAGTTTACCATAGTATAGTTTGCTTAAATCCGGACAATATTTAGAAAATACTCACAACCGAAGTTATTAGTTTATATCATTATTATGAATGTTCTTTTAAAATTCGTTTTTATTTTTAGTGGGATCGAAACGTTTACTGCAGTTTTTTGATGACACTAAATTGGCTAACTAGAAGAACGAGATAATTTAGATTAATAATATAATTATAATTAGAAGAACGAGATAATTAATTAGAAATAAACGCTTTCGTTCTACCCTGTTAGTGGCCGAATGTTTTAAGACTGCTGAATTCTGGGAGTTTGATCACAGACCCGAACGGTTTGGTTGCATCTTTTGCCTTCTTGGCTCTTCCATTTGCAATGTGAATACGAGTCAGCTTGTCTTAGAAAGTCCTTCACCAAAGCATTCGCCCTCTGTTCTGTATTCATAAAAACCTAACTATTAAACACATAACAAATCTGGGTGTCCAACAAAACCATGCACAAGACAAGGAATTGCAAACTTTTAAGAGAACTGTCTTCATCCAAATACTGGGACGATATTTTCTTTATTATCATTCCAATTGAAATAAAATGTCCATTATTATAATCAATAAATTGATTTTTTAAAATTATTCAATAAATTAAATTTAAAACTATTTTATGTATAACTGGTCAAATAATAATATATTCCCGAGAGAAATTTTAAAACAAATTCCGAAAACAGGAAAGAAAGGATACTTCAAAATATAAATTAGTTTGATGAGTCCTCGAATCAGTTTACTTTATGTGAGAAGACCATGAAAACCTTTCTCATAATAATTCGTATAAATCAGGCTTCGAATAAAATGAAAAAAGAGAAAAAATGAGAAGTAAATAAAGCATTATTCAGATCTTTTTTGTTACAAGACAACATGTGCCAAACTTTTCCCTATAGAAGCATTTAAATCCACTATGTCTCTTCGTTGTTATTAAATTGAATATTCGTTGTTATCTCTTATAACGGTATTCTTATTTTCAATGTCAATCAAAAGTTTTAAAGTGTATAATTTGTACAGGTACATCAGTGTATTGATACAGCACTTTTTTTAATCAGTGTTCATATGATGAATTATATCATATATTGTACACTTTTATTGTGTTTGTATATGTGTAACAGTTCATTGTCATGTATATCTATTTTATTCATGCTTTATTCATGCTTTTATTCATGCTTTTTTAAAATATTTCTCTGCAGCAACTAAGTACTCTAACCTTCAAAATACTCTATAAAAATATTGAACTTTGACTTTTAAGTTCACTAAAACAAGACAAATTTTCTTAAAACTAAACTAGAAAAATTACTCACTCAATTTAACAGAATTTTTGCCTAATGCTCTTGCATAAAAGAAAGTTCAAACGATTTCTAAAAGCTTTGTAAGAGATTAAATACTCGCGATATTGGGATTAAAAAATTTTGCTCGGTAAATTTAACTTGAAAAGAAGTGTTTTACTTTCTCTGTTTATTCACTATTAAAGAGGCGGGATTCATTCTCTATAGTGTTTTTTCGAGAATGAAAAAACCGTCCTGATATTTTTCTTTATTAACGAAAAAACTCTCGCGTGTGTTAGACTGAAATAAAAATTGTATTTAAGTTACATTTAATTAACATTAAATCTATAAAGCCACACCAGAAGTTTCTTTTAATTTCATTTTTATTCAATTATAGTTCTAGTAAGCTACTTAGAAGTAATTAGTTTCGTAGCTTTATCAAATACTTTTCTCATTGAGTTTTCATATTAGAAGTTTTTGATCATATGAAGAGCTTTTTTTTAATAACAGTATAACGTGTATATGCTCTTTTGCGTGGGATTTTCTCCCGCAGATTGAAACTAACTTCTGAAAGATAGTAAGAAAAAGTAGAGATTATATTTTAAACAAATTAAATTAAATTAAAATTCCTACTAAAAAGTGAAATATAAAAGGCAATGTTTTATAAATTTAAAAAGTTCTTAAATTTAAGAAGTGTTATATTTAAGAAAAACGTTGGGTGTAGGCTTGTAATAAAGATAATGTACCTATTTCTATAGAACGAGAGAAAACGAGAGAATATATAAATGCGTGTGTGCGCAATAAAAGCAGATAATTACTCAGATAATATGTAAATATATACGTATTGAGGCATACGTAGAAAATTCATTATGAAGAATAAACGTGGCAGTCAAGGCACATTTAAACATTTAGTTTTTAGCTTAATTAAACTTTGTTGCCACAAATAGTTCTGCACATTAATCGTGCCTATAGTATGACGTTTATATTTTTGATATCTTTATGGTTAGAAAAGGAGCAGCAGCCTGGCTAGACCGAGGAACAGAAGCAAAATGCTGTATGCTCAAGACGAAGTTTTAATCCGGAGTGCGATTTAATTTTGGTCTCAATATGATTTTGATTGCTAATTAACGCCCTCTAAAATTATTATTGGCTATTTAAGTTCGTGAAATCATTTATATCCCCAACATCATTTAAAAGTCATAAGAAACGGATTAATTTGGAAATGATGCAGTAAAATTATTGATAGGACATGGCATGTTATAAAGTTCTATTAAGCTACTTAACAGTACTCATGCACATAAGCTATTATAATCATACACATGCACATAAGCACATATCAGTACGATACACATAAGCTATTTATTTTGTTTCAGCTTTCGGAACAGTGAAGTCGTTGGAGATCCTAAAAGTTATGTTTTTGACTGTCCAGAAACAAGTACTTATTATCTCCGCATGCCATCTGTTGAAACATGTATGGGTAAATAACGTCTTCTGCAACACATACGCGCTCAGACATATCCAGAAATATACTGAAATAGATCTTAGAATCTTCTATCTACTAAGTAACTAAATGGCATCCTGCTAAAGGCAGTAAAAGGAAATGCCATAATCTTGAAAAATGCATAATATGCATAATGGTTTTCAGGATACTGGTATATCAGCGAACAAAATTAGTATTACTGGCAGAGTTTAAACAAGTTGATAAGCACCATCTCCAATTAGACCAACTGCTCTGTCGGTGAAGTAAAGTAAAATTCAGAAAGGTTTTTTATAAATAATCTATTTTTAGGTCAGAAAGGAGAAATACACAAATTAAAATGACAGCTTAAGGTTATATAGCATATTTATGTTAGCAAATTTGATTATCGTATTTTTATCTTCCATATACACATTCACACATATTACATACAAGTTTACCATAGTATAGTTTGCTTAAATCCGGACAATATGTAGAAAATACTCACAACCGAAGTTATTAGTTTATATCATTATTATGAATGTTCTTTTAAAATTCGTTTTTATTTTTAGTGGGATCGAAACGTTTACTGCAGTTTTTTGATGACACTAAATTGGCTAACTAGAAGAACGAGATAATTTAGATTAATAATATAATTATAATTAGAAGAACGAGATAATTAATTAGAAATAAACGCTTTCGTTCTACCCTGTTAGTGGCCGAATGTTTTAAGACTGCTGAATTCTGGGAGTTTGATCACAGACCCGAACGGTTTGGTTGCATCTTTTGCCTTCTTGGCTCTTCCATTTGCAATGTGAATACGAGTCAGCTTGTCTTAGAAAGTCCTTCACCAAAGCATTCGCCCTCTGTTCTGTATTCATAAAAACCTAACTATTAAACACGTAACAAATCTGGGTGTCCACCAAAACCATGCACAAGACAAGGAATTGCAAACTTTTAAGAGAACTGTCTTCATCCAAATACTGGGACGATATTTTCTTTATTATCATTCCAATTGAAATAAAATGTCCATTATTATAATCAATAAATTGATTTTTTAAAATTATTCAATAAATTAAATTTAAAACTATTTTACGTATAACTGGTCAAATAATAATATATTCCCGAGAGAAATTTTAAAACAAATTCCGAAAACAGGAAAGAAAGGATACTTCAAAATATAAATTAGTTTGATGAGTCCTCGAATCAGTTTACTTTATGTGAGAAGACCATGAAAACCTTTCTCATAATAATTCGTATAAATCAGGCTTCGAATAAAATGAAAAAAGAGAAAAAATGAGAAGTAAATAAAGCATTATTCAGATCTTTTTTGTTACAAGACAACATGTGCCAAACTTTTCCCTATAGAAGCATTTAAATCCACTATGTCTCTTCGTTGTTATTAAATTGAATATTCGTTGTTATCTCTTATAACGGTATTCTTATTTTCAATGTCAATCAAAAGTTTTAAAGTGTATAATTTGTACAGGTACATCAGTGTATTGATACAGCACTTTTTTTAATCAGTGTTCATATGATGAATTATATCATATATTGTACACTTTTATTGTGTTTGTATATGTGTAACAGTTCATTGTCATGTATATCTATTTTATTCATGCTTTATTCATGCTTTTATTCATGCTTTTTTAAAATATTTCTCTGCAGCAACTAAGTACTCTAACCTTCAAAATACTCTATAAAAATATTGAACTTTGACTTTTAAGTTCACTAAAACAAGACAAATTTTCTTAAAACTAAACTAGAAAAATTACTCACTCAATTTAACAGAATTTTTGCCTAATGCTCTTGCATAAAAGAAAGTTCAAACGATTTCTAAAAGCTTTGTAAGAGATTAAATACTCGCGATATTGGGATTAAAAAATTTTGCTCGGTAAATTTAACTTGAAAAGAAGTGTTTTACTTTCTCTGTTTATTCACTATTAAAGAGGCGGGATTCATTCTCTATAGTGTTTTTTCGAGAATGAAAAAACCGTCCTGATATTTTTCTTTATTAACGAAAAAACTCTCGCGTGTGTTAGACTGAAATAAAAATTGTATTTAAGTTACATTTAATTAACATTAAATCTATAAAGCCACACCAGAAGTTTCTTTTAATTTCATTTTTATTCAATTATAGTTCTAGTAAGCTACTTAGAAGTAATTAGTTTCGTAGCTTTATCAAATACTTTTCTCATTGAGTTTTCATATTAGAAGTTTTTGATCATATGAAGAGCTTTTTTTTAATAACAGTATAACGTGTATATGCTCTTTTGCGTGGGATTTTCTCCCGCAGATTGAAACTAACTTCTGAAAGATAGTAAGAAAAAGTAGAGATTATATTTTAAACAAATTAAATTAAATTAAAATTCCTACTAAAAAGTGAAATATAAAAGGCAATGTTTTATAAATTTAAAAAGTTCTTAAATTTAAGAAGTGTTATATTTAAGAAAAACGTTGGGTGTAGGCTTGTAATAAAGATAATGTACCTATTTCTATAGAACGAGAGAAAACGAGAGAATATATAAATGCGTGTGTGCGCAATAAAAGCAGATAATTACTCAGATAATATGTAAATATATACGTATTGAGGCATACGTAGAAAATTCATTATGAAGAATAAACGTGGCAGTCAAGGCACATTTAAACATTTAGTTTTTAGCTTAATTAAACTTTGTTGCCACAAATAGTTCTGCACATTAATCGTGCCTATAGTATGACGTTTATATTTTTGATATCTTTATGGTTAGAAAAGGAGCAGCAGCCTGGCTAGACCGAGGAACAGAAGCAAAATGCTGTATGCTCAAGACGAAGTTTTAATCCGGAGTGCGATTTAATTTTGGTCTCAATATGATTTTGATTGCTAATTAACGCCCTCTAAAATTATTATTGGCTATTTAAGTTCGTGAAATCATTTATATCCCCAACATCATTTAAAAGTCATAAGAAACGGATTAATTTGGAAATGATGCAGTAAAATTATTGATAGGACATGGCATGTTATAAAGTTCTATTAAGCTACTTAACAGTACTCATGCACATAAGCTATTATAATCATACACATGCACATAAGCACATATCAGTACGATACACATAAGCTATTTATTTTGTTTCAGCTTTCGGAACAGTGAAGTCGTTGGAGATCCTAAAAGTTATGTTTTTGACTGTCCAGAAACAAGTACTTATTATCTCCGCATGCCATCTGTTGAAACATGTATGGGTAAATAACGTCTTCTGCAACACATACGCGCTCAGACATATCCAGAAATATACTGAAATAGATCTTAGAATCTTCTATCTACTAAGTAACTAAATGGCATCCTGCTAAAGGCAGTAAAAGGAAATGCCATAATCTTGAAAAATGCATAATATGCATAATGGTTTTCAGGATACTGGTATATCAGCGAACAAAATTAGTATTACTGGCAGAGTTTAAACAAGTTGATAAGCACCATCTCCAATTAGACCAACTGCTCTGTCGGTGAAGTAAAGTAAAATTCAGAAAGGTTTTTTATAAATAATCTATTTTTAGGTCAGAAAGGAGAAATACACAAATTAAAATGACAGCTTAAGGTTATATAGCATATTTATGTTAGCAAATTTGATTATCGTATTTTTATCTTCCATATACACATTCACACATATTACATACAAGTTTACCATAGTATAGTTTGCTTAAATCCGGACAATATGTAGAAAATACTCACAACCGAAGTTATTAGTTTATATCATTATTATGAATGTTCTTTTAAAATTCGTTTTTATTTTTAGTGGGATCGAAACGTTTACTGCAGTTTTTTGATGACACTAAATTGGCTAACTAGAAGAACGAGATAATTTAGATTAATAATATAATTATAATTAGAAGAACGAGATAATTAATTAGAAATAAACGCTTTCGTTCTACCCTGTTAGTGGCCGAATGTTTTAAGACTGCTGAATTCTGGGAGTTTGATCACAGACCCGAACGGTTTGGTTGCATCTTTTGCCTTCTTGGCTCTTCCATTTGCAATGTGAATACGAGTCAGCTTGTCTTAGAAAGTCCTTCACCAAAGCATTCGCCCTCTGTTCTGTATTCATAAAAACCTAACTATTAAACACGTAACAAATCTGGGTGTCCACCAAAACCATGCACAAGACAAGGAATTGCAAACTTTTAAGAGAACTGTCTTCATCCAAATACTGGGACGATATTTTCTTTATTATCATTCCAATTGAAATAAAATGTCCATTATTATAATCAATAAATTGATTTTTTAAAATTATTCAATAAATTAAATTTAAAACTATTTTACGTATAACTGGTCAAATAATAATATATTCCCGAGAGAAATTTTAAAACAAATTCCGAAAACAGGAAAGAAAGGATACTTCAAAATATAAATTAGTTTGATGAGTCCTCGAATCAGTTTACTTTATGTGAGAAGACCATGAAAACCTTTCTCATAATAATTCGTATAAATCAGGCTTCGAATAAAATGAAAAAAGAGAAAAAATGAGAAGTAAATAAAGCATTATTCAGATCTTTTTTGTTACAAGACAACATGTGCCAAACTTTTCCCTATAGAAGCATTTAAATCCACTATGTCTCTTCGTTGTTATTAAATTGAATATTCGTTGTTATCTCTTATAACGGTATTCTTATTTTCAATGTCAATCAAAAGTTTTAAAGTGTATAATTTGTACAGGTACATCAGTGTATTGATACAGCACTTTTTTTAATCAGTGTTCATATGATGAATTATATCATATATTGTACACTTTTATTGTGTTTGTATATGTGTAACAGTTCATTGTCATGTATATCTATTTTATTCATGCTTTATTCATGCTTTTATTCATGCTTTTTTAAAATATTTCTCTGCAGCAACTAAGTACTCTAACCTTCAAAATACTCTATAAAAATATTGAACTTTGACTTTTAAGTTCACTAAAACAAGACAAATTTTCTTAAAACTAAACTAGAAAAATTACTCACTCAATTTAACAGAATTTTTGCCTAATGCTCTTGCATAAAAGAAAGTTCAAACGATTTCTAAAAGCTTTGTAAGAGATTAAATACTCGCGATATTGGGATTAAAAAATTTTGCTCGGTAAATTTAACTTGAAAAGAAGTGTTTTACTTTCTCTGTTTATTCACTATTAAAGAGGCGGGATTCATTCTCTATAGTGTTTTTTCGAGAATGAAAAAACCGTCCTGATGTTTTTCTTTATTAACGAAAAAACTCTCGCGTGTGTTAGACTGAAATAAAAATTGTATTTAAGTTACATTTAATTAACATTAAATCTATAAAGCCACACCAGAAGTTTCTTTTAATTTCATTTTTATTCAATTATAGTTCTAGTAAGCTACTTAGAAGTAATTAGTTTCGTAGCTTTATCAAATACTTTTCTCATTGAGTTTTCATATTAGAAGTTTTTGATCATATGAAGAGCTTTTTTTTAATAACAGTATAACGTGTATATGCTCTTTTGCGTGGGATTTTCTCCCGCAGATTGAAACTAACTTCTGAAAGATAGTAAGAAAAAGTAGAGATTATATTTTAAACAAATTAAATTAAATTAAAATTCCTACTAAAAAGTGAAATATAAAAGGCAATGTTTTATAAATTTAAAAAGTTCTTAAATTTAAGAAGTGTTATATTTAAGAAAAACGTTGGGTGTAGGCTTGTAATAAAGATAATGTACCTATTTCTATAGAACGAGAGAAAACGAGAGAATATATAAATGAGTGTGTGCGCAATAAAAGCAGATAATTACTCAGATAATATGTAAATATATACGTATTGAGGCATACGTAGAAAATTCATTATGAAGAATAAACGTGGCAGTCAAGGCACATTTAAACATTTAGTTTTTAGCTTAATTAAACTTTGTTGCCACAAATAGTTCTGCACATTAATCGTTCCTATAGTATGACGTTTATATTTTTGATATCTTTATGGTTAGAAAAGGAGCAGCAGCCTGGCTAGACCGAGGAGCAGAAGCAAAATGCTGTATGCTCAAGACGAAGTTTTAATCCGGAGTGCGATTTAATTTTGGTCTCAATATGATTTTGATTGCTAATTAACGCCCTCTAAAATTATTATTGGCTATTTAAGTTCGTGAAATCATTTATATCCCCAACATCATTTAAAAGTCATAAGAAACGGATTAATTTGGAAATGATGCAGTAAAATTATTGATAGGACATGGCATGTTATAAAGTTCTATTAAGCTACTTAACAGTACTCATGCACATAAGCTATTATAATCATACACATGCACATAAGCACATATCAGTACGATACACATAAGCTATTTATTTTGTTTCAGCTTTCGGAACAGTGAAGTCGTTGGAGATCCTAAAAGTTATGTTTTTGACTGTCCAGAAACAAGTACTTATTATCTCCGCATGCCATCTGTTGAAACATGTATGGGTAAAGAACGTCTTCTGCAACACATACGCGCTCAGACATATCCAGAAATATACTGAAATAGATCTTAGAATCTTCTATCTACTAAGTAACTAAATGGCATCCTGCTAAAGGCAGTAAAAGGAAATGCCATAATCTTGAAAAATGCATAATATGCATAATGGTTTTCAGGATACTGGTATATCAGCGAACAAAATTAGTATTACTGGCAGGGTTTAAACAAGTTGATAAGCACCATCTCCAATTAGACCAACTGCTCTGTCGGTGAAGTAAAGTAAAATTCAGAAAGGTTTATTATAAATAATCTATTTTTAGGTCAGAAAGGAGAAATACACAAATTAAAATGACAGCTTAAGGGTATATAGCATATTTATGTTAGCAAATTTGATTATCGTATTTTTATCTTCCATATACACATTCACACATATTACATACAAGTTTACCATAGTATAGTTTGCTTAAATCCGGACAATATGTAGAAAATACTCACAACCGAAGTTATTAGTTTATATCATTATTATGAATGTTCTTTTAAAATTCGTTTTTATTTTTAGTGGGATCGAAACGTTTACTGCAGTTTTTTGATGACACTAAATTGGCTAACTAGAAGAACGAGATAATTTAGATTAATAATATAATTATAATTAGAAGAACGAGATAATTAATTAGAAATAAACGCTTTCGTTCTACCCTGTTAGTGGCCGAATGTTTTAAGACTGCTGAATTCTGGGAGTTTGATCACAGACCCGAACGGTTTGGTTGCATCTTTTGCCTTCTTGGCTCTTCCATTTGCAATGTGAATACGAGTCAGCTTGTCTTAGAAAGTCCTTCACCAAAGCATTCGCCCTCTGTTCTGTATTCATAAAAACCTAACTATTAAACACGTAACAAATCTGGGTGTCCAACAAAACCATGCACAAGACAAGGAATTGCAAACTTTTAAGAGAACTGTCTTCATCCAAATACTGGGACGATATTTTCTTTATTATCATTCCAATTGAAATAAAATGTCCATTATTATAATCAATAAATTGATTTTTTAAAATTATTCAATAAATTAAATTTAAAACTATTTTATGTATAACTGGTCAAATAATAATATATTCCCGAGAGAAATTTTAAAACAAATTCCGAAAACAGGAAAGAAAGGATACTTCAAAATATAAATTAGTTTGATGAGTCCTCGAATCAGTTTACTTTATGTGAGAAGACCATGAAAACCTTTCTCATAATAATTCGTATAAATCAGGCTTCGAATAAAATGAAAAAAGAGAAAAAATGAGAAGTAAATAAAGCATTATTCAGATCTTTTTTGTTACAAGACAACATGTGCCAAACTTTTCCCTATAGAAGCATTTAAATCCACTATGTCTCTTCGTTGTTATTAAATTGAATATTCGTTGTTATCTCTTATAACGGTATTCTTATTTTCAATGTCAATCAAAAGTTTTAAAGTGTATAATTTGTACAGGTACATCAGTGTATTGATACAGCACTTTTTTTAATCAGTGTTCATATGATGAATTATATCATATATTGTACACTTTTATTGTGTTTGTATATGTGTAACAGTTCATTGTCATGTATATCTATTTTATTCATGCTTTATTCATGCTTTTATTCATGCTTTTTTAAAATATTTCTCTGCAGCAACTATGTACTCTAACCTTCAAAATACTCTATAAAAATATTGAACTTTGACTTTTAAGTTCACTAAAACAAGACAAATTTTCTTAAAACTAAACTAGAAAAATTACTCACTCAATTTAACAGAATTTTTGCCTAATGCTCTTGCATAAAAGAAAGTTCAAACGATTTCTAAAAGCTTTGTAAGAGATTAAATACTCGCGATATTGGGATTAAAAAATTTTGCTCGGTAAATTTAACTTGAAAAGAAGTGTTTTACTTTCTCTGTTTATTCACTATTAAAGAGGCGGGATTCATTCTCTATAGTGTTTTTTCGAGAATGAAAAAACCGTCCTGATATTTTTCTTTATTAACGAAAAAACTCTCGCGTGTGTTAGACTGAAATAAAAATTGTATTTAAGTTACATTTAATTAACATTAAATCTATAAAGCCACACCAGAAGTTTCTTTTAATTTCATTTTTATTCAATTATAGTTCTAGTAAGCTACTTAGAAGTAATTAGTTTCGTAGCTTTATCAAATACTTTTCTCATTGAGTTTTCATATTAGAAGTTTTTGATCATATGAAGAGCTTTTTTTTAATAACAGTATAACGTGTATATGCTCTTTTGCGTGGGATTTTCTCCCGCAGATTGAAACTAACTTCTGAAAGATAGTAAGAAAAAGTAGAGATTATATTTTAAACAAATTAAATTAAATTAAAATTCCTACTAAAAAGTGAAATATAAAAGGCAATGTTTTATAAATTTAAAAAGTTCTTAAATTTAAGAAGTGTTATATTTAAGAAAAACGTTGGGTGTAGGCTTGTAATAAAGATAATGTACCTATTTCTATAGAACGAGAGAAAACGAGAGAATATATAAATGCGTGTGTGCGCAATAAAAGCAGATAATTACTCAGATAATATGTAAATATATACGTATTGAGGCATACGTAGAAAATTCATTATGAAGAATAAACGTGGCAGTCAAGGCACATTTAAACATTTAGTTTTTAGCTTAATTAAACTTTGTTGCCACAAATAGTTCTGCACATTAATCGTGCCTATAGTATGACGTTTATATTTTTGATATCTTTATGGTTAGAAAAGGAGCAGCAGCCTGGCTAGACCGAGGAGCAGAAGCAAAATGCTGTATGCTCAAGACGAAGTTTTAATCCGGAGTGCGATTTAATTTTGGTCTCAATATGATTTTGATTGCTAATTAACGCCCTCTAAAATTATTATTGGCTATTTAAGTTCGTGAAATCATTTATATCCCCAACATCATTTAAAAGTCATAAGAAACGGATTAATTTGGAAATGATGCAGTAAAATTATTGATAGGACATGGCATGTTATAAAGTTCTATTAAGCTACTTAACAGTACTCATGCACATAAGCTATTATAATCATACACATGCACATAAGCACATATCAGTACGATACACATAAGCTATTTATTTTGTTTCAGCTTTCGGAACAGTGAAGTCGTTGGAGATCCTAAAAGTTATGTTTTTGACTGTCCAGAAACAAGTACTTATTATCTCCGCATGCCATCTGTTGAAACATGTATGGGTAAAGAACGTCTTCTGCAACACATACGCGCTCAGACATATCCAGAAATATACTGAAATAGATCTTAGAATCTTCTATCTACTAAGTAACTAAATGGCATCCTGCTAAAGGCAGTAAAAGGAAATGCCATAATCTTGAAAAATGCATAATATGCATAATGGTTTTCAGGATACTGGTATATCAGCGAACAAAATTAGTATTACTGGCAGGGTTTAAACAAGTTGATAAGCACCATCTCCAATTAGACCAACTGCTCTGTCGGTGAAGTAAAGTAAAATTCAGAAAGGTTTATTATAAATAATCTATTTTTAGGTCAGAAAGGAGAAATACACAAATTAAAATGACAGCTTAAGGGTATATAGCATATTTATGTTAGCAAATTTGATTATCGTATTTTTATCTTCCATATACACATTCACACATATTACATACAAGTTTACCATAGTATAGTTTGCTTAAATCCGGACAATATTTAGAAAATACTCACAACCGAAGTTATTAGTTTATATCATTATTATGAATGTTCTTTTAAAATTCGTTTTTATTTTTAGTGGGATCGAAACGTTTACTGCAGTTTTTTGATGACACTAAATTGGCTAACTAGAAGAACGAGATAATTTAGATTAATAATATAATTATAATTAGAAGAACGAGATAATTAATTAGAAATAAACGCTTTCGTTCTACCCTGTTAGTGGCCGAATGTTTTAAGACTGCTGAATTCTGGGAGTTTGATCACAGACCCGAACGGTTTGGTTGCATCTTTTGCCTTCTTGGCTCTTCCATTTGCAATGTGAATACGAGTCAGCTTGTCTTAGAAAGTCCTTCACCAAAGCATTCGCCCTCTGTTCTGTATTCATAAAAACCTAACTATTAAACACGTAACAAATCTGGGTGTCCAACAAAACCATGCACAAGACAAGGAATTGCAAACTTTTAAGAGAACTGTCTTCATCCAAATACTGGGACGATATTTTCTTTATTATCATTCCAATTGAAATAAAATGTCCATTATTATAATCAATAAATTGATTTTTTAAAATTATTCAATAAATTAAATTTAAAACTATTTTATGTATAACTGGTCAAATAATAATATATTCCCGAGAGAAATTTTAAAACAAATTCCGAAAACAGGAAAGAAAGGATACTTCAAAATATAAATTAGTTTGATGAGTCTTCGAATCAGTTTACTTTATGTGAGAAGACCATGAAAACCTTTCTCATAATAATTCGTATAAATCAGGCTTCGAATAAAATGAAAAAAGAGAAAAAATGAAAAGTAAATAAAGCATTATTCAGATCTTTTTTGTTACAAGACAACATGTGCCAAACTTTTCCCTATAGAAGCATTTAAATCCACTATGTCTCTTCGTTGTTATTAAATTGAATATTCGTTGTTATCTCTTATAACGGTATTCTTATTTTCAATGTCAATCAAAAGTTTTAAAGTGTATAATTTGTACAGGTACATCAGTGTATTGATACAGCACTTTTTTTAACCAGTGTTCATATAATGAATTATATCATATATTGTACACTTTTATTGTGTTTGTATATGTGTAACAGTTCATTGTCATGTATATCTATTTTCATGCGATTTACATCAGTAAGTCTCTAACAATGTAATAGGGAAATATGCACCAAACAGATGTGAAATCTCGAGAACTCTGAAAACGATATATCTAAATTAAAGCATAAAAACAGCCTTCGTGCCTCGTTCAGCTTAACACTGAACAATCGAAAAAATACTCTTAGCCACATGCCTGCCTTTCGTTCCAGCTCCCTGGAGAAAATTGCTCTGGATTTTCAAACGAAATTAAAATCACTGACAGGGTTTAAACAGGCTTAATGAGCAAGCACCATTCCCAAGTGAGCCAACTGCTCGTCGGCGGAATAAAGTAAAAGTGTATCATTTTATTTCTTTCAGTATGTATTCTAATAACTAATGTAAGACCTATGAGTCTTATATTTACAAAACGTAGTCCTAATCGAAATGAGCTGTCTAATGTCCTAGTCGAAATTAGATCCCGTATCAAAGTCCAAATGGGAAAGGCAATTGAATACTCATAGTTCGAGTCTCAAGTGATTGGATTAGTTACATGAGAGTGTCTACAGTTTTGTTTTTCGTATAACCAACGAGAGCCCACAGTGGCCGACAGGTAAGGCCACTGATGTTCAAACTGGGTTCGAATCATGTCGAACGGTCTGGATGCATGAGTATTTTCGTGGTTTTCCCTATGTGTAACGTAGATATGAGTAAGTTTCCATAGAACGTTCTTCACAGAGGCATCCTTTAGATAAATAGCCTTAGTTTGGTTTGCCATAATCAAATACACTTAAAGATAACCCTTTATACAACGTGAATGCGATCCACTTATTTTTTAGAAAGCTCTTCATCAAGATATCCATTTCCTTGGTCACATAGCTTTGGTAGGTTTTATCATAATTTAATAAACTTAAATTAGAATGAGCTGAAGATGAGAGAATTATTTTTCATGGGAAAAATTAAGCTTGCTTACATATCCTTCTAGAGAAATTTGTGTAGCCCATGCTGTCCGGAAACAGAAATCTTATTATTAATGTTTCAAGAAAGTAACAAAAAACCTCGTCGTCAGTGAAATGACGACGAGGTTTTAAGTTGGTGATTTGTTAATTAATTTAAATCTGATAGCATAATTACGGGGGTAATTTTTCAATGAAAATTCATTTCATCGGACATTTGAAGGAAATTACAAACTTGTAGAGACATTAAGTATTTCTTTTTGAAGCAGGAGATATGAAAAATGAGCAATGCCCTCAACGGGACTCCCACTTTTAAAGGACTACTGAGGGTTTTTAGAGGACCTAATCACCAAATCCTGGGTGAGGAGAATCATCATCCAACACCCTTTTAAGTTCGGGCGCCACTGTAGAGACATTAGGTATTTTTTCGGAAGCAGGCAAGATGAAAAATGAGCATTCGCCTTCGCCGGGAATCGAATCACGGACCTCTGAAATACCGGCCCAGCGTGCAAAACCACTACACCACTGAGGCACGCTAGGAAGGTGGGAGAAATACCTTATAAAATAATAAAATATGTAAGTGTGATGATTTCTATTTATCCAGAATAATGCTTTGATAATAGGTATTTCACTTCAGTTAATTTTTTAATGTGACCATATTTTATTTTTTCATGACGATAAAGCATATAGATTATATGCTTAAGCGTAGGGATGTTACACATGAAATTTATAGCGGTACATAAACTGATGGCGCGACTTCCTGTGGTAATTGGTATTGATTGCGTTTGTAAAGGTTGCGTATTAATTATACAATATATAACCAAAGTGCATTTATATAAATCTATGAGAAATTCAATGCATAACGACACTATAAAGGCACAGAAACATGTACTGTAAGTTATTATTCTCATTATGCGAGGATCTTGCTACCTGCGAGAATTTGACTAGTTGAATGTTTTAGAACATTCTAAAACAATCAACTAGGAAAATTCTAATCAGGCAATTATAAATAGGTAATATTATATTATTAATATGCAATTATCTTCTTTCCTTGTCTAAAAGAGTTTGCTCACTGAATCAGTCATACTCAATTTTTCGGTTGTATTTTACGTCCTCTGATTCGTTATAGTTGAAACGCTAACACAGGGACCACAGAATCATTAGTCCGTCACCTCCTTGAAATCAAGAGGCTTTGCTGACAGACACAGTACAAATTGATAAAATCTCCTAACACTAGCCGTAAAGTTATGATTCTTGTAATATCAAGGTTGGAGCCGCAACTCAATAAATTATTGCTCCTGGAATGTGAGAGCCTGTTTTCTCTACCTCGCAGCTCGAACACTACAACCTGTGGGGCAAACTCACATATGAATTTCATATAATTGTGTGGTCCGCCGCACAGGTGAGGAAAATCACGAAAACACCCATGCAGCTACCACGAACTTGAATCGAATTATTGGTGTTCAGATCTCTAATGCATTTGGTCACTGGGGAGGGGCTTCCTTGTTCCATCAATTTTTATGTTAATATCATCTACAGGGGTTGGACAAAAATATGGAAACACCTTTAAAAAAACATGTTTCTTTGTTTTATATGTTTTATGTTTCTTTGCTTAATATGGTGTAGGAAACCCGTTGGCATCCAAAACAGCTTGCAGTCTTCTCGGAATGGATAAATACAGTTCCTGTATGTTTGCCAAGGGAATATTATACCATTCTTCCTGCAAAACGGTGGCAAGTTCAGATAACGATGTTGGCGGGGGATAACGAGAACGCACTTTCCGTTCCAATGTAGACCACAAAGGTTCGATAATATTTCAGGTCTGGTGACTGTGGTGGCCAGGGGAGATGGGACAACTCATCCTCGTGCTCAGAAAACCAGTCCTGGACAATGTGAGCTGTGTGAACAGGGGCTTTGTCGTCTTGGAAGACACCATCACCATCGGGGAACAAAGTTTGTACCATGGGATGAACTTGATCGGCCAAAATGTTCACATAAGTCTTGGCAGTCATGTGCCCTGACACAGTTATCATGGGGCTAGCAGAGAACCACGATATGGCTGCCCAAACAATAACAGAACCCCCGCTATGTTTCACTCTTGGCAACAAGCAGTTATAGGCTTGAGATGGCGTTCTCCAGACGTAAACTCGGCCAGAAGTGGGAAACAATGTGAAAGAAGACTCGTCAGACCATATTACTCGCTTCCACTGCTCTATAGTCCAGGCTTTATGACTTAAACACCACCTTTTCCTGTTACGGGCATTAGCATCACTTATGAGTGGCTTCTCAATTGCAGCACGGCCAGCAATTCCCTGTTTATGAAGCTCCCTTCTCATTGTTTTGGTACTCACAGGGTTCGGTAACACAACATTCATTTCAGCAGTAACTTTTGCAGCTGTGGTCTTCTTATTTTTCGTCACAATTGCCCTTAATGATCGTCTGTCACGATCACTCAGGACACACTTTCGTCCGCGCTGTGTTTTAGCATGTTAGATGTTTTTCCGCTTTTCAAATATGCGGAATAAATCTTCGATACAGTACCTCTTGAAACACTAAACACCTCGGCTACCTTGCTTACGGAAGCACCTACCATACGTGCTCCAACAATTTGCCCACGTTCGAAGTCTGTTAACTCTGACATAATGCAATGACAACCTCACATAACAGTACTCCGACAACAACTGAACTGTTTAGCACATTTACGAAGTTGTATAGGTGGCGTCAGTAGTCAAAATTGCCAGCGCCACCTACATATTTCATTAAAATCAATCTTTCTTTTCAAACATGCATTTCACAAGGTGTTTCCATATTTTTGTCCATCCACTGTATAATGTAGCCCTGCAAATAAGTGAAAAAAAAGACAATAATTCTAATTGTGCTTTTTTACGTTTGAATTTCTACCGTTTGAAAATTTAAAAATTTGTTAAAAATGACATTAAAATTTTAATTGTTACTTTGTTTTGAGAAATATTATCCGGTAATATAAGCAAAGATAAAATATCTTGGAACTTATAAAATCAAATAAAAATAAAAATATATTTTCTGATAATTAAAAAGGACAAGTGTTAGCATGTCTTATGGAAATGCATTAAATAAATAGAAAGAGAGGTTGAATAAAGCTTTTTTTATTTTTTCGAGTAAGGAAGAAATTTTTACTTATTTTTCAGTTTAATGCAGACTGTTATAAGGAAATATAGTGTTTAATAATTAAAGTACTGGGTATGTTTTCTAAATTTCTCTTGAATCATCAACCAAATAACTAAGAAAAAATACATAAATTTCTAAAGATACATGCCCCGTAATTAAAAGAATTCAAGAGAGCTACTTCGTTTTTCTGATGGAATTTTCGCCAAGGAAAAGAGGAAAAAGAAAGATAAAAAATGGAAGGAAAAGCGTTTTTGCAAAGGTATTTATGCAAATAATTTAATAATTAACTAAGAAATAATAGATAAAGCAATATTTTGTTGTCCCACGTGTTGTTTTTTTTACAGCGGTGTTATTTTCTTTGTGAACAAGAAAATCTTGTGCTTCAAAGATATTTTTTAAAACCTAGCTAAGACGTAATTAATAAGTAATCGATAAAAACTTTAATAAATTGCACAAAAGTATTTACGTAATACTTAAACTGATGGCGCATTTTTTAAAAATTTTCTCTCGAAGTTAACTGTGTGTCAGAATATACAAATCTATAAGTATTATAGATTTGAACTTGTTTTTAGAGATAAAATTATACACAGAATAAAGCTCTTTTGGAATTTACGAATTATTTATTAACTATGGAGAGATAACTAATGATGAAGTCAAACTAAGAAACTCTAATATAGTTTCATTAATACGGAAAATATACCCAATTGCTTCTAGAAACAGGAATAAGTATTCCAAGTTCTGTTGCTGTAAAAGCATAATATAAAAACTGAAAATATTAAAATGCCGATTCTAAAAGTTGCTATCATTAATAAATATGCCAAATTTTTCAGTCAGCCGATGGTCAAAACTCTCTCTTTGAGTACTGGTTCTGAACTTATTCATCAAATATAGCGAGACACCTTTTCATACATTTCTGACAAACAGTGGTATAAAGGAGAGCTATATACGAATTTTTTTACGTGAGGGGTTAAAAAATCGCTGTGTACCAGCGAAATAAATTTTCTGAAAGTTCCAGGTTCTTTCTTCAAACCTGGTAGATTTTTAACGCACAATTGCGACCGCTCTGATGAGGCCAGATACCGAATTTCATTTTTTATTTGCATAGAATTTCATGCAATGGAAGGTAATGAAATAATTATGCACATGATAACAGAAACTTACATACAAATATAAATGCAATGTTCAAAAAAATATGCATAATTTTAAAATAACATAAAGCATGGAATATATACAAACTAATTTATAAGGAAAAAAAATGCTAGCATGTATGCGTAAAATGTCAGCAAAGCTCAACATTATTTCATAAAATCACAAACATTTTTCTTTGAACTGAGTGAAATGAAAACAAACACTTTCACACCCTTTTATTATAACTTTTCATTTTCCAGAGCTCTACCTCTCCACTTTAATTACGCTTCAGAAACAGATGAATTATTGCATTGTACAGAAAATAACTCTCTCAAGCAGATGAGCTGCTGAGATTTAAGTATAAAGGGATTGTCATATGCAACAGGGTAAAATTTAAGTTAGATATGGCTGCAGCAAATTTTTCTTTAATACGTGTGCAGAATCATTCGATTTATTTCGAAGAAGAAATCATGAAAATTCAGCAATGTCCTGACCAGGACAAAGCTCCGGATCTTACGACTGTTAGCCAAACGTGCTTTATAACTAGACTTCAAAGTTAAGTTGTAAATGCAAGAGAAAGGTGCCTAACGAGTTAATCTGACTCTAGAATAAAAGAATAACAGCTATAGTTGTAATGCGATACGCATTTGTTGAAAACAGCCTGAAGAATAAATATGTGCATTTATGTTACTATGTATTATTTTCATCCTTTAGTATGTGATTTCGTAGAAAATAATATGTTACGTAGTAAAAGTCTATTTAGGCAAAGTAATTTTAGGTCAGCTATTTCCAAAATTTACTCATAAATTTAAAAATTTAAAAAAGTCATTTCATTCATAAAAGTGGGTCTAGTAGTGACCGAGATGTAAAGTAGCTGAACACGGGTAAATTCGAATTGGATTCGATTCCAGGCTGGCTGAATGGATGTTTTTGTGGTGTTCCCCATACGTAGCGTTGTTGCGAGCCATTTTTGCTTCTGCAAATCCTCCATGAAAGCATCCCTAGACATCGCGTGTTTTACCTACCATTATCAAATAAACCAAGCGAAAACAGCGCATTTGCTGTGTTTGGATGCAAAAAAGAAAAAAAAAATTAAAGATGAAAACGATGGCTTCGGTTTCTGAAGATTTCAAAGATTCTGAAGCCGAAAATAAACTTAGGCAGAGCTAGCAATAACACATAACAGTAATAGGAGGCAGTTCTAATTATGAATATTTAAACTCATGGCTTGAATACATAAACAATTAATTTGTATTCAGGTAAGGACTATGGAAAGAAGAAATTATAGTAAAGATTCAAATCAGAATAACTGGATCATTAGCTTAAATACTTATAATATAAAGCTGTATCTTAGAAGATGAAAACATTCTTTGCGCAGAACTATTGCGCTTGGCAATAGTTCTGGTTGCTAATTTATCAGTCACGTCGATGAAAAATTAAATGTTGCAAAGGATATCTTATTTTCATTAACTAAAAGATCCAAAATACTATATTTCAGTGCAATTTAAAAAATCGTAATTATGACTTGTGAAAAGCATGTCTGAAATTTATTGATGAAGTCTTTCATAAGAATTTTTAAAGTATATGTTTAGGGGGGAAATAACCTAGTTTTAAATTAATGGTATAGAGAAGCAAAGCAAAGCAGCAAATATCAGTAAAGATGTTTAATATATCTATACCTTTATAGATTTGTCTCTTTTCTAATTAGAAATGCACTAGCAAAATTTTTTACTCATGTTAATGCATTTTAAATTCTTAATAAAGGTATAAGACCTTATGTAACTGACTAAGAAACTTTCTCAAGATGTGTTCCTTCTTATCACTTCGATGTCATTTCGACAAGATCAAGCTATATTTGATAACAGATAAATAGTTCTATCACAAACTGTAGACATGCCTACATTTGGTACTAGTAGAACCTTGTCTAGCATACTAGCTCGAAATCTATCAATAGAAAAACTGGGAATAGAATCCAGAGGTCTCTTTTCTCAACTTTTGGATCTTAAACTTAGTTGAAAACTTTGTCTATGGTACACTTTATGAGTAATTATGTAAAACAAAGAGGAGAAAACATTTAAAATGTGTGCAAGTATTATTTATTTGCATTATTATTCATTCGTATGATAAGCCCAATATAAATGAACATTCATTTACACGAAACTGTCCTCTGGCCCATCGGCGTTATACATTGTATAGTGACCCATCGACGTTATACTTTGTTATACATTGTATAAATTATTTACAAGTGATATACTTACATTTTTAAATTGTTAAAATACTAATATTCGTAACGATGAGTATTAATAATTTTTCACTTATTTTAAAATTATAGATATCATCTGAGATGTTACAAAACAAGTCGAAAAAGAGGATATGTCTTCAACAGGAGCAGAAGCACAAGTAATCTCAGCTATATGTCTTATGGAACTTCCGTGTTTGTAGCTTGGTGGCATACACATTGAAAGCTGTAACATCTTCTCCACATTTTATCATTGGTCGTTACAGGTGAATTTAATCTCGGCAAAAATATCTTAGATTTAAACATCGCGGAGAAAACAAAGCAGTGGAAAATCATCACGGAACAAACATTGTGGGAGAGGGGAAAAAGGGAGAAAATTGCAGTAGATTAAAACATACCGTGTTAAATTAAAACATACCGTGATATAAAATAAAGCGACTTTCCCTACATAATGATAACAAAGCAAACATGCGTTTTCCGACTGAAAAAAAAGTTTAAGAGAAGTTTCGAGAAGTGGTTTGTGAGCAATTAATGCTACGTAGGGTCAGTTAATAGTATTTTAAATTGGTATTTCCCTCTTTCTAATCTTTTTTTATATTATATTTCTCATAAAAACCTATTAATATGTCTTAATAAAAAAGGTTAATGAATTTAATAGTTGGCAGTATAAGTTTTAAAAATTGTATTAACTGCTAAATTCTTAGCATTAATTTTTAATAATTTACAGACTTAGATATCTTAAGTTCCCCTCTCGCTTTGTCAGAAATATATTAGGTTAACACAAAAAGTATGAAATTTGGAGGTAAAAATATTACTTACTTTTTCCCCTCATGAATACAAATCATTACTTGAATAAAGATTTAGTGAGAAATAGCTACGCCTGCAATGATGTAAAATTGCAAACTTTTAGAACCGCTTTTTTTTTTTCTCCCGCGATAAATTATACCTCGGCGTTTCCTCCTTGTTTTCTTTTCTTCCACAACGTTTGATGACTTTTCCCCTTGCGTTGTTTTTTCCGCGATATTTTCATCTACAGGCCGCGATGTTTTCGGCGAACACTTTCGTGTTTACCGCATTGTGCTTTCTCCAGATCACATACATTTCCTTCCTTCTGAACTTTGTCACTTAATCTCGTAACATGCAACTCGGTGAAGTATCAAGTTCTGCCCTCCGTCGTTTTCGCCCTACGCACATATTCTCAGTTTTTAATAACAATTAATTTACGTTGCTTGAATGAAAGCACGCGCTTCTTTTGGCTATTTAGTATAGCTTGATGCCTGCCTTCTTTCAGTATCGAAAAGAATTAGAAACCACAGAATGCGAACACACATTATTCAGACTACTGAACTACGTTTAAAATGCGCTCACGCACTCACAACGTAAACATCGCATCTTCGTATAGAAACGGTCGAATTATATTATCTTCAATACTTTCCCTTAAAATTCTAAAGCGTACTCAAAATGAGGAAATAAGCAATCTAATGAAATGAAAATACTTATTTGATTAAACGTTTTGCATTATTCGCTAGTAATGAAAGTATTACATTCTACTAAGAACGCTATTTAAAAAATAAAAGTGGTAGGACACTTGTGCTCCAAGCAAACAGGTAATTATGCATTGTCTAAAAAGTATAATATCCTCTTGTTTTTTCTTTACAATGAAACTTTTCCCTTTACACTTGAAGGCTTTCCCTGAGATAATATAAAAAATCGCGATATACCAAAATAAATGTTGCAAATAGGAGAAACATACGATTTGTCGTCATCTTCCGTATATTAAAAAACATTCCGCATCAGCTTTACAAAGTTAATCATCATCGGATATCACAAATGAGAAAGAAAAAATGGAGACACACGATGTGTGTCTGTAGCGGAGGAGGGAGGCTGTCTAAACTGCGTAGTTTGGAATAAATATATTCAGAATAGTTTTGAATGAACCGTGTAATTTTTCGTTATCAGTATTTAAATTCTAAGCAAATTAAATCCTCCAGTTTTTTAAGAGCTATAAAAATCTGTAATTTTCTCGACATAATTTTAAACTGCTTTAATATAACCTACTAATTTTACTACGAATTTAATATACCCCAATTTTAATATACCCTGTATATAAGGATAATTTGATTTTAATATGCATACAAACAATATTTTGTACACTTGCTTTTCGTTTACTTCTGTTGTATTCCATACTATTCTGTTTTGTGTGTAAGTCTTTTCTTACATATACTTCCCTTGCTACAGGAATGTATAACACGTTGTTTACGAAAATTAGTTACTTACAAACACAAGTTTATTATAGATTACATGCATTAAGAAGACAACCTGAGACACAGACGAGCACTTTACACCTCATTAAATATATCTGTTCATTGGCACCTTCAAATCCAGTTTTCTTTAATAATTTTGTAAGAATAATCTAAGACCATGAAAAATATAACACAGGAAAAATATTCCAGACTTCTTGGAAGTACTTCTTTCGAACAATCATACAGGTTTTGTAAATTTATAATAAACAAATACTAGTGAGATACTTTAAAGTTTTTAAAGAGGAAAGAATTGGAAAGGAAATAGAAAGAAATAATTTTTTGATGTCCTCAATCACTACAAGATGCCGTGTATTCGGCATTGCACTTAACAGATAAGAATGTTTGGGCATAAAGCGGCTAAATCACCGATTGGTAATGTCCATTCCCGAAGCATGAATTTAATTGCGAGTGTCTTGCCATTTGACAGCAGTAACAACAACTGAAAACATTTGACATTCTGCATATTTCGTTATTTATATTATTAACGTTTTTCAGTTATTGAAAGTACAAATACTTGTTTTATGTTAACCTCCAAATAATATTGTTAATTTGTTTTTTAGTTAAAAGTGCAGGACTAAAATTCCATTATTTGCATTTGTAAAATCACCCTATGAAGCGACAAAGATCTTTGATGTAAAATATGTTCATTCGTGAAACAGTGAAAAATCAGACATGAATACACAACACATTCTGTAAATTAATTGTTAAAATCAGTTTTCTGTCCATTCCTTCAGCATCCAACCGTATAAAGCAACTGAAAACTGTTAAATTCATTCGAAATTAAAGTCTCGGCAAACGAGCTTCCTTCATGATAGTTTTCATGATTTTTACTCGTGCAATGTGAATAAAAGTCAGTTTTTTATCGAAGGTATTCTATATATTTTATACTTAAGTGAATATCTTCCCTTAAGAAGATAGTTCTACTCTGCTTTGTCGTAATCCAAGTAATCAAGTCCATTTTTCTATCCAAGAAGCACTACCTACAGTTTACAAAACAATTTTGGGCATGCCTTATTTCAGCGAGGACATTTGAGCTGTGTTTCAAGTATAGATGCCTTTTGCTGTGAATGTTACAATACAATTATTGTTGAAAAGGAAATGAAAATTACTAAACGAGTAGTAGCTTTATACGTATCATTATTGTTATTATTAAGTCAAAGATGAATTAAATAAAAGATCTGTAATTAATTTTCTTCTGTTGAGTTATTATCACTCTTAATATTATTATACTTTTTCTATTCTTTTGACCAAGTTATGCGTTTAATTTCGAAGTTAAATTTTTGAAAAAAAAATGCTAGATATTTTGTCATTATATTTTCCTTATAGAACCCATAACTAATCTACTTAATACTTATGAGTTTAATTGACTGATTAAAAATTTCTTATGCTAAAGAATCCTTTTTGCTTTATTTCTTAATGCTGTTTTACTAATGACCGTGTACGTGTACTATCTTGCATCATAAAATTTTACTGCTGTTATTAATCATGCCGTCCTCATTATCTCAATGTCTTTGGAACTTGCTGCTAGCTTCTAGTAACTTTGTTTTGTATTTTCACTTGAAAAGCTATCAGCTTTTTAATACTCATTTGCAGATAATCGACTAATGTTAAAAATATTCACTTGAGAAGCCATAGGTTTGCCATTTAAGATAATGCATTTGCTAACTATTAATTTTATTTGAAAGGTATTCGCATTTTAACAGACTTCTTCGTCTCTGCATTTTATGTTTAAATCATAAACAAATCAGAAACAAAACTCAAATCTGTGTTTTAATTTTGTTCAACGAAACTGCTTTGGGGTTACGGTAATAGTAGACATTTTTCTTAAGAACAGAAGCAAAATACTTATATAATACTATCTCTTTAATTTTAACAAAGCTAAGCTTATGGAATTTAGAATCTGTACTATTCCTGATTAGTTTACAATGTACTTTAGTAAATGTTTCTGTATTTAGTTTACATCTTATATGCACGTAAGAATACACAAACCAAAAATATTTAAAAAAAGAATACATTTTTTCATGAATTGCAAGTTTTTATATTGCCAGGATACAAGTTCACATCAGCTTTCAAATAGAAAGTAGGTTAAATTACAAGTTATTATTTATAATGTACGTTATGTTAATTAACCATTTATTATAATTTTGATCTTTACTGTTCTTCTATCGTATTCCTCACCAGATCTTTACTATGAATTCTCTATCGGATTCCTTGATTCCTTCCTTCTTCTATCGTAGTCCTATATCTTTACTGTGAATTCTTCTATCGTATTCCTCACCAGAATTCAATTAGCTTTCAGTGTATATCAGCTGAGGATTTTTGAATCTTAAAGAGTTTTTGGTCCTCGCATAGAACTGTTAGAATTTTGGTACTCCCGTACAGTTGTTAAAATTTTATCTAAAAGCAATTATTCCGGCTTTCCAGTCTGTCGAAGCCGATACTTACGCACCAGGTAAATTCTATAGCCAACTTATAAATTTAGATATTTGACTGTGAGTCTGTAGCAAAAGTCGAGACTTTTATGTTAGAATATCTGACTGTTTTGTCTTCAGTACAAACTGTGCCTTTTATGTTACATGTTCAAGATTACATAGAAAGGTTATTTAAAACGCTCACAGTCTTAGTCATACTATTTCACGCATAGATAACTATATCTGAAATAATATAGCGATAATTTTGCTAATTTGTCCAGTGGGGTTATAGAACTAAAACTCAGTTTCCATAGAAATACCGTTTTGGTTTATTTGATTATGGCAAACCACATGAGAGCTATCTGCCTAATGGGAGGGATGACATTGTGGAGAACCTTCTGAGGGAAATACGTCATATACACATGGAGACAGCCACGAAAGCTCTCATGCAGCCAACCCTTTCGCGGGAATCGAATATCAGACCGAACTACCAATTTTCAGTGACCTTTATGGATCGGTCGTGGTGGGCCACAAAGCTATACCGACTTTATATATTAATAATAATAATAATAATGTTAATGAATTTCGTGAAATCAAATGAAAGGTTCCAAAAACACATACCTCATAAAAATTCAGATTTACTTTTATTTAAATGCTGATTTCCTCCTTATTTTACGTTTGAAACTACAGTAACAATGAAAGTGAATTATGAAATTTTTAATAATTTATTAATACTAAATATATATATTTATTATGAAAATAAGCAGTTACGCAACGAAGTGAGACAAATAATATTCGAAAATTAGTCTATTGATCAAGAAATTAGTTCCCAAACGCATTATAAATCATAGTCTAGACGTCAAAATCGACGTATAAGAATTCATCGTAGCTTCAGAGCTTGACTACTTACAACTCGCATTTACATTTCGCAAATTGCAATTGATATTTACAGCAATTAATCTGATAATTAATGAAAGCTCACAACCGATCCTTTGTATTCAGTTACTTTCTATCAATTCGATTATCTCAGAAGCATAAAGCCCTTCAGGAATGCTATTTGAGCAACAAACTACTGTATGAAATTTCTTTCCGTATATATATTCAGTTCAGAATTTGTAGTGCAACTTAATTTCACAGCTCAGAACTATAGCGATTTGCAGCATACTTCCGGATTAAAAGTGAGAATATATAATACACGCGCACATGCACACACATACACGCGCGCCCGCACGAATACACTCCCATATGTGTAAGTATATATATTTTAATAACTAATATTAACTTGGTTTTGCCCTAGGAAATGATAAGGAAATATTATTTTATAGGAGATTTTTTTAAGTTAAATACTAATGAAATAGGCGATTATTAAACATTTAAAACTTAATGCAGAAAGCAAAAGTTAAAATACATAAAAAATTTAATGAAAAAAATTAAATATTCATAGTAAAAATATTTTACACGAAAAATCTTTTCAGATTCCATTAGAAGTGACTAACAATTCAGTTCGATCGTGTTCGGTTTTTAAATAACACTCCTATGCAAAAATGTAAAAAATGCAAAGTAATATAATATTTGGATTAAAATCTTTGATTTTCAAAAAATGCGAAAGACATTCCCCGACGCGATGTAGCACAATATATGTAGTATACTTTGTATTAATATTTTAAACGCAAAATAAGAATCAAGAGTTACAAAACTAAGTAAAAGTTACTGAATAGAAACATACGTGATATATTTTAAAATGTTATAAAAATAATAATTTTCTAGGAGATAATCAAATTTATATTAATTATAAAAATTGATATTCATAATCTTAGTTAGTGCAGGATTTGATTTAGTAAGTCTATGAAATCACCTTGAAAGAATTAAAAATGAAATACAGAGGATGAGTGAAAAGGAAAATATGTGAAACAATTTTGGGTATGCAGAATCCAAAATTTGGAAATGTCTGTTATTGGTTGACAATAATTCTTGAGTAAAATTTTCTGTAAGCTTTTAAATAGCTTCTTTTGTTTATTTTTGAAAATTGCAGTATTGTTTTCCGTTTATGAAAAATATCACAGCTAGCAAACTAAAAAATTGCTGTCAAGCTCCGGCTGTTGAGTTCTTTTCCTCATTTTGTAAATTATAGCATTACTTTGGTTCTCAGTGTAAAACTGTGAATCACAAATAACTTTATAATATTTTGCAGCACTCTTTACTAATTTTTTAGAAAATAAATATGACTATGCATTCCGTATTTCAATTATAAAATTTTTCTTCAACCATCCTACTTGCACGCTATGCTTTACATAAAATATAAATTGTAATGACGATTGTATAATACTAGTTACGACGGAAGAATTCTTTAAAGTGTTTGAAGTATAATTATGGCGGCAGATGGAAATATATAAATACATCTTTAATTTAATGTGATATTTGTGAAATATTTAAGTATTCTAGAATTAGAAGAAAAATTCGAAATCATATTAGAAGGAATTTTTGAAATGGCAGTATGAAGAATTCCTAAATTTCTCACTATTAAATACATGCAATAAATATAAATTCAATATAATTTAGTATAGAGGTAACTTAGAAAACTATGAGGACATTCATAAAAACTTGAATGCAAGTATTATACTGAAAATGCTTAAACCCAGACTATTTTCAGACAAAAGATACCTTTATAAATATTTAACATTTTAAATTCGTTAAGATAAGAACATTATGAGCACACAGAAATTAGCCGCTAAAAGTAGAATGACTTTCATCTGTTAATATGTAATTTCCCTCCTTGATTTTTCTACCTGATAGAATATTTAATGAGTATTCGGTGAAGTTTAAAAAATTAATATATTCGTTTAACATTAATAGCTCACAACATTAATCTACCAAGAAAGTTATGTTGTAAATTATTTATGGAAGAATATAGTGTGAATACTCAACTTCAAATAATATAATTCGCAAATATGTACAACATATTTAGAAGTTCCTTTGGACTATTCCTCAGTACTGAATGTTCGATTAAGAACTTTTGAAAAAGATTTATGCGAAAGAAGAAAGATTTACGCTTGAATTCACTGTAACTCATCTTGATTCTTGCATTCTAATTCCACAACAGCGGAAAACTTGTCCAGAAAAATAATTTCTCTAAATTGGAATGCCCCTGAAACTTAAGAATTGAAATCAAATTCCATGGCAATTTGGACACATAAGCAAGCAAAGAATAAAAGCATATACTTTTCATCAGAATACATTCCTAAATATTAGATGTGAGACAAATTACGAATTTTCTCGTATAGGTATCCTGAAAAGTTCTCGGCTATCTGGAAATTTTAAAATCTTGAGTCTCTCAAAACCTTTGTATAATTATAAATAATAATAATGAGAAAGCCTTTATTTAGTATCAAAACTTTTAATTAAAATTGAATATAAAACCTGCACGTAAAGAAAGATTACATTTCGCACATTTAAGAATTCAGGTTCTTTTAATAGATATATATTTATTAGAATATTGTAAATAAAATTTAGAGAATGAACTGTACAATTAAAACTCGTGCATCTTTCTTTTAGTACAATATAGGAGAAGGATTTATCGAAAACACATTTTGCGAAATTTAAGTTGCCAAATAATATCAAACCAGATTACAAAAATTACGAAGTTCCATAAGTAAGGGGTATAATGTTAAACAGCTTGTTTTCGATTTTAGTCAACTACTTAAAATTAAGCAAAAAAGAAACCGTGTAGTTTGGCTTAGATTTTGAATAACCCGATCGGTTTTGAGGAGAATCAGGCAAAGGTTCTTCTTCAGGAGAGGAAAAAAAAATTCTGCAGAATTTTGTTTTCTCTGCTACTTAAACAAGTCTGCTGAAAATATCTATGCCGAACTAACTTTTGTTTGTTAATTTGAAGCAGAATGTCCTTTCTCTGCTACTCAAAAAATCCACTGAAAATATCTATGCCAATTTTCAGTCTAAATATCTGTACTTTCCTAAATATTGTCTGCTTATTAAATTGCCTTTATTCTCTTTTAATGTGCCATAATGTGCGCATATGGGGATCTGGAAACCCCTATGAATAACGTGAGGCACGAAGGGATTCCCCAAAGGTTAATGTGTGGTGTGGACTAATGCATGACTGAGGCATTGGGCCTTTCTTTTTTACAAAAAAAGACGGTCTCATCAGTCGTATATTTAAACATGTTGAAAAACTTCGTATTTCCACAACTAGAAGAGCTTCAGCGGCATGTCTTTTTGCAACAAGATGGTGTACCACCTCATTGGGGTACCATCGTTCGTAGTTCTTTGAATGACCATTTTACAGGAAGATGGATTGGACGAAGAGGTCCAATTCCTTGGCCACCCAGATTATCTGATATAACGCCACTGGACTTTTTCCTTTAGGTTTTTGTAAAGGACAACGTTTACAGGAGGAGAGTGTCGAACACTGATAACCTAAAAGCCAGAAATACAACCGCAATAGCCTCTGTGGATGCCTACATGCTTGCCGGTACTGGCGTGAAATTGAATATCGACTTGATATTCTCCGTGCGACGAAGGGGTCACACGTAGAAGTTCATTGGCAGGGGTCATGAAACGTTTTGAGTCTATCTAACCATTTATGTTATTAATTTTAATCTACCTTTATTATTTTATGAGTTATTGAACATCAAAATGAGTCCCGGACTTTATAAACACCCTATATATATATATAGTGTTAATTTTAAAATTCTTTTCTTGATTTTTTTATTTCATAAAAGTTTCCCCCTTTAGAAATATGAAGAATAATAATGGTTTTAATTGCTTTGATAAAGGAATAAAGGAACGGCAAATAAATCAAGCTTTATTTATAAAAATGTTGTGAAATTTAAATATTTAAAAAAATTAAATATTTGAAGTTTTAAAAATTGTAAAATATTTAAGTGTTTCTATTTTTAAATAAGGGATATATAAATTACATTCACTTCTTAAATAAAAATCTTTTTTTCTGGTAAGAAAATTATGAAGTTTCCATTATTAAAAATGTAGTTTCCTGGCTGGAATAACATACAAAGAAAAATGTGACTAACCTTCAAATAAATCCATGTCTTTCAAAACAATCGCCAGGTCATCGAAACACTGTTTATAGGCTAACTAATCCTTTGTAAAAGATACATAATATTTGGTTTAATACCCGACATGTTTTCAAATTTCTGTCCTTCCATGGCCATCTTAAGCCTAGGAGAAAGGAAAAAATCAGCTGGCGATAAGTCGGAAGAATATGGTGGGGGTTTTATCACTGCACTTGAATGCTTAAAAATTATAGTTGTGCAAAGAATTCCGTACGAGGCGTAGCTCTATCGTATAAAAGAAACCAATGCCCAGAAGCAAAACGTTCCTTCCTCACTCCCCATATCTGTTTTTTAATCGCAAAAGTACTTCCTTGTAAAAATACTGATTAAATGAATGGCTTTTTAAGGACAAATTCATGGTGCCCTCTATAATCAAGAAATGGAATCAGCATCACCTTAGTTTTTAATTCCGACATCAATTAGTTTTTTATTTATTTATTTTTGATTTTTTTTAAATGGGAGAAGACGACACTTTCCGGTCTTCTTCTTCTATTAGAAGTAGTTCTTTTTTTTCTGGGTCGTATTGTAGACACCAGGTCTAATCTTGTGCTGTGATACTTATTAAAAATTATAAAATTACCAAAGCAAAAACCTTATGTTTGGCATAGATTTAGTCAAGAACTCAGTCTATTTCGAAAGCAAACAGGTATAATTTTTTCTTCATCAGGAACAAAGAAATCTGTAAAACTGGAGAGCAGTGGACGCAAGTGTCGTATTTATACCTTACGGATGTACAGCGAACGAGAACGTACGCCATAAAAAATAGTATCATAATATCTTAGTAAATAGTACCTGCCAGCAAAAATAAAAGCGAAATTGAAAAATTAAGTTAGAAGAATTTTAAAAGCGCTAGGAAGGCTTGTATTGGATTTACAGTTACAGACCGTATTGGCGTCATTAACTAAATAAGATAACTTTTTTTGAGTGTGGAAAGATTCAAGAAAATACAATTCACGAATGAAGGGACGTTTTAGTCAAGCAACAAAAATATCAGCTTTATATTTGCAATATAAGCTGATAATTGCACAATATTTGTATTATTGCTTGCACTGTGGCAGCTGAGGGAGTTGATTCGGTAGTTAAACTATTGAAGCTAATCCTGTAAAATTTGCAAATATAACGCTGATTTTTGTTGTTCGGCGAGTTATTTTAACCTAAATTTGCTAAGTTGTTACGCATTTATCAACTTTTATCAAAGAGAGAATTTTCTCCACATTTTCTGTTGTATAGTGCATATACAACAGAAATAATATTAATATTAATTGTTAAAATAAACGTAATAATATTAATTGTTAAAATTAATTAAAATTTAATTTGTTAAAATTAATATTAATTGTTAAAATCAAGCGAGTGCTTTTAATCCTCGATCTAATTGAAATATTATGATAATCAATACAGCTACAAATATTTACCAACGAATAAAACAGTTTGACTATAGCTGCAATCACATATAGCCAGGTTCGTTTAATGTAATACAATATTCAGGTCTTTCACTGTATTGTCGTGAAAAGAAACGTAAACAAAACCTTAGCTACAAAGCTTACACAAAACTACTAACAAAAAACCTTAGCTACAAAAATATTCATATTTTTTTCATGCATTTACATTAGTACCGTGATAACATATGAAGATAATAATAAACATTTAAATGCAACTTATCCTAATGTAGGTTCTAAATTCCTTAATAAATATTCACACTGTAAATATAAAATCCTAAATACCGCATTAAATATTAAAGTCAAACACTCAAAAAAGTAACTTAGTCTTACCTAATCATCACTACATTCAAGGAGGAGGTGAAGAATACTTACACTAAGCAGACTACGGTTATCCGGAAGGGCTAAAACAACTTACGCAATGCTGAATGTGAACTTTCCAAGAGACAGACTGAAAATGCAATCATGAAGCCTGTCTTTAACATATTCATTTACAGCATTTATGAGAGTTCGACACTGTTCGCGAAACGGAACCGTTTATTTCACCCGGCAGTTCTGAACAGTCTCTTTATACTTCGGCAACAGGAACACACGCCTTGAGATTCGCAAAAATCTTCGCAATTTCTTCTCCGAGAATCCATGAGTTCATGTATTTTTTTTATATTAAAAGCATAACCTTACAATACAAATTATCATCTTCCACGAGGTTGAGTCTTGTTTCTTAAGTTTTCTTCTATCTCATGTGACACTCATCATTGCAATACTCTCCTTTCTTTTCTCCATTGTCACCCCGTTTCACTAGTTTTCAACAATAAAATGTTCTTTCTCCATCGCAGGAAAAACCTGCATATTTCATGATAGTTATTACCATTAAAATATTTTTTCTCCAACTCAGGAAAAACCTACACAGTTTCTACTAGTTATCACCCACCTACTCTCCTGCCGTTTGCTTTTCTTTTTTTCATTTTCGCTTAACGTTTCATCACCATCAAGCCAGAACTAAGATAATATCCAATCCAGCGAAAAACAAAAGACCAAAAACCTCCACACGAGTTGAAAAACCCGAAAAGACCTGAAGGAAACTACCTTACAACAAAATCTTCCTCTTTTTAACTCCTCGACTAATTATTAATTAAGCAGCAACTAGTAATACAACCACGCGTCATTTTATTTTAATTGCACAAATACAGTCTGCTACGAACTTTTCCAAGCCAATTGTAACTACATAAAATTAGAGTAGGCGCCTCACATCTTTCTTTATAGGGTAATTTTCTCTTCCTGGGAAAATATCGAAACACACCACGCCCTGACGAAACATTTCCTCCGATGAGCAATACATTTGTCTACATCTTCTATTTGCAACACAGGTCAAGGAACACATAACAATAAATAGTGCCTATTTGAAAAGTCAAGTCCAAACTTAATTTAGAAATTTGCCGCCCACAGCAGAAACAAGCTTAAGCTTCCTTTCAAATTAGTCAAATCACAGCCGTAAGAAGTCTTTATCAAAATGCCCTTTCTTGCTGACCGTCCAGTGGCCAGACTCTCACTAAGAATAAAGAAAACAATCTCACTATCTTTGCAACAATCACAGAAAGCGAAAAGTGTCCTTTATTCTTTACCTCTTATCTAGTATTTCAGATGCCTGCCTTGCAGCCCAAAGCCTCATTTTCTGACCATTTCCTGTCAAGGAATCTAGAGTTAGAAAAACCCCTGAAATGGGATTTTCTACATAACATTTTCTCATTCTTTGAAGTTGAAAGACTCCCTATCTTTGGTTCATCTTCAACGCTTTAGAATCCTGATTTAAAACGGTTTTACCACTCATACACTTATGTTCTTGCTCTCCAAATGCTGATCCGTTACGTTCTTGCGTCTTCAAATGCTGATAAAATTATATCAAACGTTTCAGTAACAAATTTAGTTAATTTGTGGCAAAATATGTGTTATAATGTCATTCCATCTCGAATAAAAATTATTTTATACAATGTCGTGTTAGTAAAATGAAAATGATGTCTAAATGAAGTCTAAGTGAAAATAACTTCGGCGTTTTAATATGAAAATGACAAAATAACCAGTTTAACATGGCTTTGGCAAGAGATATCTATCTTTCCAAACATGCATTTATTCTTTTACCTTTTTTATTTTATTATTTAATCCTTTAATATCCGTTTATTTCATGAACGCACTTTGTATTTATATGCTGAATAATTTTAGTAGGGTACGACTGCACAAAATAAACTTTTGTTGTTCATATTAAAGACTGAAAAATCTGGTTTGACAAATCATAACGTTGCCCTTAATAAAATAAATATGCTAAATAGCTTTTTCAGTTTCCGATAATACATTCTTTCAAGCAAAACATTAAAAGAAACTCATAAGTATGCCTTTAAACAAGTGATGAACCAACAACTAGGGCTGGTATGTATAACTGGTTTTTAGCATAAAGCCTTACAAACAGTAGCTGGAAGCTTTCCTATAAAATATTTATAAGCCTAATGAAGGAATCCTCAAGTAAGACCAAATGATATGGCAAAGGTTACTTAATAGTACGTATATTTTATTACTTTATTTTTGCTTTGAATATTTATCTAACTGAAGTTTGTGGGTATTAAACTTTTGTAAACTTTTCATAGCTGTACAAACAGTCCTATTTCAGACACAATTTCAAAAATTACACGTAAAACTAGCAGGCAATTGGTAAAAGCTCAGTATTAAAAAGACACACTGTTCAGTATCCAGGCATGTGATACACGGCATTAAACACAGTTCTTATTATTTACAATAATGATGAAAATGTCCATAATTATCCCATAGATATAACATAAAATATATTTTTTATTTACTTGTATATTAAAAGACATATCATTAAAAATAAAACGAAGACTCAAAGTAATATAAACTGTTGTGTTTGTTACTCTGAATTCCCTTAGTTATAGCAACAGTTAAAATATGAAAGATAAATTTTAAATGTTATGCTACGTCTAATGGCAGCACTTTGGAAACTGGCTGTGTCATCAAAATAGAACTGTCTACCACGCGCGACGCAGACAAATGACACGATAGCGTAACTTAAAGTAAAGGCCTTAAAGTTTAGGAAAGTATTTGCCAATAAAGAAGTTTCTAACGTCATGAAGAAGAAAGTAAAAGTATGTATCTTTCCGTCAGATAAAAAGTATTTGGAAGACTTCGATGCCCTAAAACATTTTATGATCTACGAAACGGTGAAGCCAAGTAAAATATATTTTTAAAGTGGAATTAGGTCGATAGATGTTACTGCAGAAGCTCAAGGAGAAAAGAAGATTAAAAAAACTTAGTTCCTTATTAGAAAATTAGGCTTTCTGCGAAAATAGCAAAAATGAATCATATCATTACAATAATTATATATATATTGAAGTGTGCGAAAAATCATAAGAAATTTTCAAAAGCGAATGTTGATGAATTATTTTATTCAGAGTGGGAAGTCATATTAGGTTACACCAAAAACATGAATATACAGTATACAGGGTGTCCCGTAAATGTTGCGACAAACTTCTGGGGCAAGTAGGTCACATTATAAGTATTAAGAATTGCATAGGAACCCATGCCCAGAAACGCCACCGTACGCCGCAAGGGGGTGTATATGGGAGAGTGCTAGTGGAAAGTGAGGATTGCCTCAATCGAGCGGTAGGCACGAAGAGTATGAAACCCTTTACGAACGGACAGCTTGCAGACATGCACATAGTGTATGGTATATCATAGGAAAATGGACGAGCCCCTGCACGGATTTATCAAGAACGCTTATCCGACAGCCATCAACCCCAACACAGTTAATTTAAACGTCTGCATCGATACTTGTGCGACTAAGAGTCTACTAAGAAGTGGCTGGATAAGTGAGAGTAGGCCACGATCAATTCGCTCGGTCGTTAGGGAAGAAAGTGTTTTGGAAACCGTAGAGAGTAATCCAAGGACCAGCACACATACCATTGCCTCTCAACTAAGAATATCACTTAACAGAGTCCAGCGTGTCTTGAACACTGATTCCTTCCACGCCTTTCGGCTCCAAAGATTTCAGCTACTGCTCCCCGATGACCACCCTGAAGGTGTGCCTTTCGCGCAGTAGTTTCTGCAAGAAAGTGCCCATGATGTTAATTTCCCAGCTTATGTGTTGTTTACGGATGAGACCACATTCAATAGAGATGGCGTATTCAATCAACACAATCAGCATTTGTGAGCTCAAGAAAACCTCCAATGTGTTCGGCACAATAACGCTTCAAAATTAATGTGTGGGCGAATTTGGTCGGCATGTGCTTAGTATGGCCGCACCTTTCACATTTAGGTTGAATGCTACGAATTATCTAATCTTTCTGGAGCAGGTTCTTCTCGGCTTGCTTGACGATGTTCCACCAAATGTGATGCGCCACTTCTAACATGATGTGGCGCCTGCTCATTTTGGACTGTATGTTCGTAGATATTTGAGCATATCATTCCCACATCGATGGACTGAGGGGAGAGGACCGATTCCCTAGCCCCCATGCTCACCGGATTTATACAGCCTTAATTACTTTTTGTGGGGATCTATCAAAAGTGTCGTGAACCACGATTCTTTTGTATCTGAAATAGATCTCTTGGTAAGACTCTCCTGCGCAGCTCCTACATTCAAAGAAACTCCCGGTGTGTTTGAACATGTCCGCAATCAATGGTCCGTTGGTGTCGGGCATTTTTGGCGTCTGAGGGTGCAAACGTCGAACACCTGTTGTAACATTCAAGCTGTCGTACACCATTTGTATTCATATCCAATAACTGCTTCAAACTAATCACTGTCTTGTTTCCTTTACCATTTTCTACCTCTGCTACCACTTACACCTGACATTTCTGGGCATGGGTTCCTATGCAATTCTTTATCCTTATGATATGTCCTACGTCCTCCAGAAGTTTTTCGCAACGTTTACGGGACACCCTATATAAAATTAAAAACCTTTCAGTTTCCAAAATTATATGACAGAAACTTTCATATTCTTACAATTAAGTTTGTAAATATTGTTAAAAAACACCCTTTTGTAATAGTCACAATACTTTCTCTTTTGGCTTTTTAATTACGGTTCTTGTTCAGTATTTTTCATCTGAGAAGCAAACCATGACAAAGAATTATTTACAGACGTAACAGTTGAATGAGAATTTTAAAATTGATGGTTTAAAATTTTTTAATACTTCAGTAACAAATATTTTTTTAGTTGTTATTAGTTACTTCAAATAGTATACGACAACATTTTATATTTTGTATAAAAAAATATCTTTCGAAGATATTTTTATTTTTAAGAATTCTAGGTAATTTAAATAAAAAAGAAGTGTTTATAATATTTAACGATAATGACACCTTAGCGCAAAAAAGAAACTCACACTTAGAGTGTAACTGCTTATAGTAGAGGAAATCATACTTATTATAAAGCGATAATTTCTACCAAATTATGCTAACTAATAAAAACTGGAAAGAAACAAAGAAATTTATTTTAAGACAAGAGTTCCTGCTTAAATTCCAATGACATTTAATAGCATAGAAAATATATACTTATTCAAAATAAAATTTGCTTTTTTTTGTATAAACTTTGCTTATTTTATGTAAACTAAATTAATCATGCATAAAATAAAAAAAAAATCTTCATTTGATCCAAATGCAGTAATTTTCTTACTTTTTAATTTGCGAAAATTAAAATACGACAGTAACATAATGTTCAAGAATATAATAAATAATAATTAGCAGGATTTTTCAACTACTTCCCAATTCAGAAAAATAAAGAATGAATTCCTCTAATATTAAAAAAGTGTATTTTTTTAAAGATGAAGTGCATTACATTCCTGTTATTTCAATTCGATTTAAAAGTACATACTAAGCCATCTAAATGCATTAACATGCAGAACAGCTGTTAAAGACATTTCTAGTCTACGATGAGTAAAATGAATGAATGTTAAAACAGGAAAAAAAAGCATGAAGCTGGTGCAATGAAAGAAAATGGGAAAAGTAAAGAGGAGAAATAAAAGTTGAGCATGAAGATCCAATAGCGAATGAAACTGTATCAAAAAAGAAAGAAGTTCTATACATACAACAATTTAAATTTGCCAGCCCAATTATTTCTGATGATTCTGTTAGGTTTTTTGGCATATGGAGATACACAAGTGTAAAGTACGAATGAAAGTATGAGTTATTGAAAGCGTCATCAGTTAATTAAAACTGATTTCAAGATGAAATGTAATTAAATTAATCAGTACGTTGCTAAACGGAAGGCAGTTCTGCAAGAAAAGTAACAGTAACATAAATACATGGCAATGGAGCAAGTGAATTTTAACGGTGATACATTATACCACCAAATTCATTCAGCGCATTCCTAAATGTGCATGTGTGTACAAATTCTTTTAACCGCGAGCCAAAAAGGACATGTTTAGCGCATCATGTGGGCAAGGCATGATAATCTCTTAAGGTGTATGTATCATTTAAAAATTCCTTACCGATCCACTTTTTTCTTCCTCTGTTCCTCTGTATTTATACGCTATTGTTGAATTAGTAATTTAAAGCTGTTAGAAATGATAGGATTACATGCGCATACATGCATTTTCAACTTAAGTTGATCGCCAGTATAACCATGTGTATTGAATATCCCAAATTCTGTAAATATTTTTATAAACTCATATAAATTGAAGGAATTAGTAGAATTAAACGCCGTTTGCGAAAACGTTATTTTCTTGAAGCAAGACTTTATTAGTAAAAAAGGTTACAATTTTCTTCGATTGAGGGCGCTATACGGAAGCAAATCACACATTTCTATGGAAAATTATATTTATTTGTATGCTGTTATTAACAAGCACAGCAAATGATTACAAGCATATCATTCTTATTCTACGTGTCCGCAATCAACAATTACAATTTTCAGGCGAAGTAAACAACGTAACTGCAGCATGTAGCATATCCAAATAGATGCAACAGATTTAGTGGAGAATGGCTTCTTTTAACGGCACCAAAGAAGATAGGTTATTTTGTAGAGACCTCAGGTATTTTGGAAGTAGAAAAGATGAAAAATTAACAACGCCTTCGCCAGAATCGAAACACGGACCTCTGGAATACCTGCCCAGTGTGCAGAACCACTACACCACCAACTCACGCTAGAAAAGCGGGAGAAATACCTTATATACTTCTCTTTTTAAAGGGCGACCGAGATTTTTAGGGGACCCAATCGCCAAATCCTGGGTGCGTAAAATCCTCATCCAACACCCTTTTAGTTCAGGCGCCATTGTAGAAACATTAGGATTTTTGGAAGCAGAAGAGATGAAAAATTAGCAATGCCTTCGTCGGGAATCGAACCACGGTCCTCTGAAATACCGGCTCAGTGGGCTGACTACTACACCAGGAAGGCACGCTTTGAAGGTAGGAGTAATACCTTACAGTTTCAGTACATTTTAGATTTGACATAACCCCAAAGCCAAAAATTAAGTGGTGTTAAGTCCTGCGAGCGAGAGGCAAATTCATTTCTTACAGTGATGGAAAATGAATAATAATTGTGGCATGAGGAGGTGCCCCGTCTTTTATGAACGTCACTGTGTCAAGGACGTTATATTGCGGTAAGTGAGCTATCGTTTTCTCTGCAGCAGTTGCGAGTAGCGTTTCCCAGTAAATGAGCAGGTCTTTCTGCAGTTTTTGCACAGTGCTCATCAAAGAAAAAAGAACCCACAGTAATGGACCCAATGACACTGCATCAAACAGTTAAACGCGGTGCATGTATATGCTCGTCAATATAGGCGCATGGGTTCTTCTTTGCCCATATTATAAAAACAGAGGGCTGACTTAAAATACATGAAAAATGAATCCCATCTGTCCGCAAGATATTGAGAAGCTATTGTGGATCGTCATCGATTTTCGACAAAGCCAAATTTGCGAATTCGTACAGCTCAGCTGGGTGATTTGATAAAAGCTGACGCACTGATTGCAGCTTATAGGGGTTGAATTCTAAAACACTGTGAAAGATGCAGAACACCGATGTCTTCGGTTTACCAGTGTTTTATGCTACTTCATTGTGGGCTCGTTTACATAGTGCACTCGTTGATTGTTCCGTTAGTGTTCATATGCAAACTAGGAGGGCAATGACACAATTTCCCCGTTTCTTCGAAAGGTCGTACCAGCGAAGTCCGTTCGACAAGGCTGATTCATAGAAGTCATTTCTGCGGAATTAGACCTGAATTTCTTGCATCTCATTTGTGTCCAAAACCTTCGTAAAGCTATAGTCGGCGATTCCTGGCTGTGGTAAAACAACTTTAACAATAATGCTTTACCCACCAATTAAAAATTAATACACAAGGAAGTAGGAGCAAAAATCAGAAATGAGCTGTTAATCGTAAAACCCTACAATTTATAGCACTCTGGTTTAAATATTTCTTGTTACTGCGCCCGTGCAGGGTCCTCTATCGATAATTAATTTTTTTTCCAAAAAAATGTCCCATCACGAGATAACTTTTTCGCAAATCGCATTCAATTCTGTCAATTTCTTCAATTTGTGTGAATTTTAAAAATATTTACAGACTTATGGACAGTCCATATACTGTAACAATAAATGCAAATTCGAGCTACTGATTTCGGTTCTTTGAGTGGCAAATTGGGTGGGAAAGAAAAGAAATATCGTTGCACAAGTTTTCACAATTATCCAGGCTAAGTAATTAGAAGGTCCGCAATCGATCCGGTGGCCGGTTTTTACTTACTCGTGATATATTGTAATACATTCGCTTAACCTTGTATGTCTGTTACGTTAGTATTAATTTTTAAGCTACGTTGTTGAAACCACGAACTATTTCTTCTATGCATAAAACTTGTACTTTAAAGGAAATCGTCCTTATTGTATTATGGTACCCTATCTGAATGCTCTATCGTCGGAAAATGGTTCAAATCCTGGAGATAAGATGGATATTTGAAATCATATAATATCATCTCTCACAAAGGGGTCTCAAGAGATTCATGATAGACAAAGAGGGTTGGACAACTTTTGATTCGCCCCCTGCTCTATTCTCCATGGAAACTGGTTCAAAGCTGAAGCAACTCAACCTTCATATATTCACCTGTAAGGTGGCGAAGTATTTTCTGTAGCTGGGAGAGCTGGTGTAGCTCTCAAACTTTTAACCATGGTATTTCGCAGTCCTAATCAGGATTATATTCAAATCAGAAGGACTGGTAACAACAATAAAAGGACAAAACACATTTTGCTAAAGAAATAAATTTTGAAATGGAAATTATTATAAAACTACCTATTCCAATGGGATTTCGAATTGAATATCGTAAAATATCCTTTAAAAAGCAAGTAAATAGAATTAAAACGAGAGTATTAAGCAATTATTTTAGTTTATTCTGATTGCTTCAAATGAATATTAATGAATGAACATTGAATCTTTTGTCATAGTCAATTGCAACTAAATTTAAAGTAATTAGGATTCGTTGGATGAACAAATTTAATATTCGGTTTGAAATTAATATTAAATAACTCAAAGAAAATTGAATTTAATAAAAATGTAATCCATATAAATAGCAAATTTAATACTCTTCCTTTTCCCGTAATATCTAATGCTATTCGTTGTTTCTTTAAGCTTAATAGTTGGAATTTTAAATAATGTGATGTAGATTAATTTTTATTCAAATTGAAATTAGTAAATGAAATATATTTAAATAACTAATTATTCTATTTTTAAAATAAGTGCATAATGGAAGTGTAACATATAAAGAATATATAAATAGCAAACCAAATAATCAAAATAGAAAAAAATTCTATGGATTCGATTTAAAGCTTACTGGTCTTTCCTTTAAATTCCGAATTTTCAAATGGTTTCCAGTAAATACTTTCAGTTTATTAAAACACTTAATAAATAATTCTTTAAATTTTTATACAAATAATTCAAGATATAGGATGTAATATAGAGTCGCAATTTTTCTCAGAAAATATTAAAAATATACTTGTTATTTGAGGATTCTGTTCTACGTACGACACATTTATTTAGGATTCTTCATTAAAATATTTTTTGAGATAAAAGTAAAAGAAATAACTAGAGTGCTGACTCCAATACACAAATATTGGAACTAAAATTAAATGCATATCTTATTGAAAATAAACGGCTGAGTAATGGTAAAAATCGATTCATTTATTGTGGGAGAAAACTGGTTTGCATATAAGCATATAATAATAGTTTAAAAAGCTTTAAAAACAAATTTTAATCCTTTCAATATGCAAAAAAAAAAAAAAAACAAACAACAAACAAAATAGAACAATGCAGAATAAAGAAAGTAGCGCATAAAATGCAACTGCTAACTGTACTTTGCTTATGCAGCAAAACTCAATTAATTGAAGTTGAACAGTAGCCCTTTTGGATTGTCATATACAAATTCTGATTGATGCAATGTGCAAATTATGATCGATCGGAATTAAAAGTAGAGTATTAATAACTAATTATTAAGGAATTTCAATTAATCAAAAAATTTGAAATCCTTAATTTTTAAATTCTAGGAATTCAGAAATTTTAAGGTTTTAAACTTTTAAGGTTATGAGATTGTCATCTGCAGCTGTGTTTTCAAGTGTTATTCACTACCACTGTCAGCGCAAAGGGTTTTTTAAACTATTCGTGAAAAGGTCTGGTGAGAAAGAGTTTCGCTTTCTCTGGCAATTAAAACTGTTTGGTTTGCGTGCGTTTCATTGTATGAAAGAAAATAAAGGTTTTGTTTTCTTCCATACGTGCACTGTAAAGAAAATTCTGCTTAATTTTGAAGCAAGAAAAACGAGGATATGAATGGCATGAAAACCTTTATTTTTGGACTAAAATACATTCGAAAAACTATTTATAAAAAAATCATGGAAGAAACATTATCTTCTTAAGCAGCTCCCAGTGATTTATTTTCATGAGCAACAGTTTTCTCAAGAAGCGAAAATTCTTCATTGTGCGGAGCACACGCCCATGTTATGCTCGCAGCACAATGCAGTGTGCATATCTAACTCTGTGACATTACATTAGCCGTGTTGATTTGTCTCTCAGGTTCAGAAATTGTCGGGACGAACATTCTTGAACCTTCTCCACATGTTTCTTCCCTGGAACCACGTGGAAAATCTAAGCGCAGCTACATGTGTGTAGAACATGTAAAAATTCGCTGTCTTTACTCTGTCTAGTTTTTGGGAGTGAAAAGCGAAACGTTGTTGCAATTAGAAATACGGCTCGATTTTTTATTTGAGAAGTCGAGGGGAAAGAAAAAATTAAAAAAAGAGGGGAGAGGCTAACTCTTGCGTCTTCGGGAAGCGAGATTGCCTTTGCAGATAAATGCTGCTTTTGAGGTTAATCAATACTGAAACCTTAAGGAAGGGAAAACTTCGAGTGCTCCTGCATCTCCGGGTGAAATCTATACTTAGTTAAGACTGGTTATCCAGTGTAACCTTGATATGCCGGTTTCCGCTTCTGACAATGGAGAGCTCAAATAAAAATAGAAAGGTAACTTTTTCGACTGGGTGTCTTTTGGTTCAGCGACAGAAATTCATATTTGTTTGGTCTTTTTACACAAGGTCCCTGAAAATGGTTTAAAGAGGCTGAGATACGACAGTTTTATTTTTCATTTCCTGGATGGTCAAACTGGAATACATTTTATGCGACGTCTGTATAGGGATTGTTTTAAAGGCCACAAAAGGCCTATTTCCGTAACCTTACCTAAGGAAATCTGCCGAAGCTCACCAAAATCTCTGGATGATAACAGACAAGGAAAATTTATTCTCACCTTAGCAATGTAAAGAAATGCTCGATAAAGAATAATTATGAATGCAATCTCTGGGTTCAGGACGAAAAATTTGGCAAGAAAATCAATGGACTTCTAAGATTATTTTCATCTATTATTAAATGACTTCACTTCTTTTAAATTAGCAACTGATTTAGCTTGAATGTCGTAATGTTCGAACCTAGAATTTACAGCTCAATGTGTGGAACCTTGAGAACTGGTAAGCGAATAACGCTTTAGTAGAAAACAGATACTCAAGAAAGGTTAATTACCCTTTATTGCTCAAAATAAAGTTTACAGACGGTCCTATCTCAGGACGTATAGAAAAACCTCTACTTGGGCTTAAATTAAAGAATACTAAAAAATAAAACTTAACTAAGCTAAAACGATATAGCCGAAGCTATCAAAATTCTACAGGAGTTGGCCGTTTAACGCTAACTAAACGGCGAAGCTATCAAGGGCCTGAAATACGTCCAAGCGCAGAAATATCTTAGAGACATTATAGCCAAAAGTCGAACGCGCGCTGGTCAGAATCTCTGGCTCTCTAATGAAATCAGTAGAACTTTAAATACTTGCTCTTCCTTCATTTGCATTTAACCGTGATTCTGAAAACACATTCTGGTCAGAAATTGTAAGCTGAAATTAAGAACGATAGGAAAGTGGCTTTAACTAAAAATAACTGTTAGCAACTTAGGATAAACCTTACAACGGAAACAACTTCTATAATACATCTTAAGACAGTGTAACTGCAATTTTATTGAAGGAAGTAATAGAACCATATATTACCTTAGGTAATATTATTTTCGTATAATAACAAGAAAATATTCAAAAGAAGAAATTAAAATTAGGCCACAGAAAAAAGAAGAAAAAACTAGACTAGCTTATTTTGAATAAAGCTGCATCGACTCCAACTGTGACTGAAAACAAGTCTGTCATTTTTCAAGAGGGACGTAATTATTAATCCTGAAGAAAAGGGGACTATGCAGATCGCTTCTAGAAAAATAGCATATTATTAAAAATCTTCTCCCATTAAAAGTTGCTAATTCATAGGGATTTATTAGGTAAAAATACTTTCCGAAATACCTTTCCCCACTTTTTTACTTATTACTTGCTCCACTCTTAAGCACTACAGAGAAAGGTAAGGATGCCCCGTGGAGGTCTTTTTAAGGGAAACTGGCTTGTATCCATGTTACACATGGGAAAAACCCGAAAACGTCCACTCAGGCAGCCCGTTCGCTGGGACTCGAACCCCGGAGCATATAAGCATTCTGTACTGCGTCGCGAGCACAGGGGAAAATCTGTGATTGGACATATTTTCAGATGACATAATTTTCTCTTGGCGTAATGACGTTTAGACGTTTTTACGGTTTTCTTTTCGTTGAATAACGCACATGAGTGACATGGAAGCGTGAAAATTATCGTTTGTTTTCTTTCGAACGAAAACATTTAGCTGCAGCGTTCTGCAGATGGTTTCCTGTTTCATGGAATAGTAAAATTATAAAATCTTTCTGTTAATATCAGATGCTCTTAATATCAGAAGCAATCTTAAGCGTTTAGATGATATAAATAGCTGAGTTCATGAATTTAGAGCAGAAACCGAAACACGACGATTTCGATCCAAGTGTAAAGGCATTGTGTGCTAGTAAGTATATTACTATTATTATTTCAGTTTTGTAGCAATCTGTTGCTTTTACATTCCTAAGAAATATTTCCTTTTCTAATATTATGTTATTTTCATGTTAATGTCATGCCATTCTTATATTCTGATGTGCGTTCAGTATTGTCGCTGAATTTAATACACGTGTATAATAAAATAAGATTCCTTCTCTGACAAACACTATTTTTTGGAAAGATACAAAAGATGTTACACACTAAAAAATGTCGAATTCATAAAGTAATATTATTCAAATTAAAATACATATCTCTATTTCTCTGTTCCAAATCTGCATTAGTCTGTCTGCAAAAATATATTTTACTTCTTCAGACTGCTATTAATATTGTGAATTTTTATGTACTATGTTAGCTCCCAACATCGATTTTTATATTTATACAATGAACATAAAATAATGAATTAATAATCACAACACCTTTAATAGGAAGGGTTTTAAATTAAGAATGCGTTCATTAAAAATCTCTACACTTAATATTAATACACATTAATCGAGTCAACACAAGGAGAAGTAATACTTTCACTCTAGGGGAAAAAATCACCACATTTTTTATATTACATTCGTCATACAACAGTGTAGTAAGAAATGTAATCTCATAGCAAAAATATAACGCAAGCAGTAATCTTTCTGTAGTAATGTAATGCAAATGTAAGCAAACGGCATGGAGGTGTAGCCTCGAGCCCAAGCAAAGTCAAGGCGTTCTCAAGCGTACAGGAAATGATATCATCGGAATCCATATCTAATCATGAAGAGGGATTTTTCTCTGAGTGCGTGGCGCGGTACAAAATTCTTATATGCATCCCGGATTGAACTACCAGTATTCAGCGGCTTATATGCATTCCGGACATATGCATTATATATGCTTATATGTATGCATATGACATATGATTATATGCATTACCGCTCAACCGCTGGTTGGGTTACTTTTCCCGCTGAAAATATTTTTTTTATTTCATGTAGAGAACGTGAATGCTTAATATTGTCATAATACAAGTTGTGGTTTATAGAGTTTCAATTACTTTAATTACATTCAGATCTACAGAAATTGATCACTAAATTGTATTTTTTGCTAAAAATTGCGTAAAATAACACTATAACAGAAAATTCAAATAAAAAGAATTTCGATAATAAAAAGGACTTTAGAAACTAAAAGTAGATATTTGAGGAAAATGTTTGTTCAGAAAACAGGTTGAGAAATTCCATATTCGAATTTTGGTCAGTCTGTGAAATCTGTAAAAAGTAAACAATATTTAATAAGCATTTTATAGTGATATTCAGCTTCTTTTTTGAGAGAATTATAACAACTCAAGCTAGCTTTCACTATTTATTCTTCTAGAAAACATCTCAATAGTTTAATTTAATTAATATTACTTTTCCTTCCTCGCATATTTTAAATATTTCCAGAAATATTATTTTTCTTAATATAGTAATGAATTAGTGATGCTCAAAAGCAGCAAAATTAATCCGACTGAAATTCTTGTCACTTTTCAGCAAATTAATCGCCTCTATAAATATTCATTTCAATACAAATTAAATACAAAAATTCTTTCTGATTTCATTCAAGCTGAAATTCCCTAGGCTTTTGCTGAATTAATGGTGATAAATGTCTTTCTAACTTATCTAATTTAGGAACAACTTAAGGCTTCCAAAATAAACTATTATGATATGTGCAAAAATTAATTGAAGTACACAACATTCGAGAGAGTTTAATAATCCGTTTTTCCTTAATATCCTTCGGAAATTCTCTAAACTCTCAGTTTTTACGAGTTTAAAAATATGAAATACACAATCTTTTTTTTAATCTAATTACATGAAGTTCAGTCTGGAATTTTATATTTCATTGCATTATATTTTTGAGAAAAATTATCTAAATTGATTAATAAATTTCTGTAATAGTACAATGATAATTATTTCTAAAACTATTTTCACTGATAACCTGCCATATAAAATACTAAATCGTTTTACTCGTTTTTAGAGATACATTCGCTCCAATGAAATATAAAATTAAAAATTGTAAATATGGAAACCTTTTGGTATAACATGATTTCAATGGAATTAACTTAATGTTTATTAACGTTATTTATAGTCAAAGTAATAAGATTTTTTGTGCGTATCATGAAGTTGAATTTATACATACGAAGTATTTAATATAAATAAGTATATTATTAGCCCAAAGAGCATTAGCCCAGAAGGGCTGTTAATTTCGATTTGGTATTTTGCGTTGAAAACTCTAAATGTCGGTTCACTTTTCAAACTGTTGCCACCAAATATTACAGTCCTCTACTATATTTAAAGAAATTAAATAATGAAGAATCTACTTAAATGTGCATACGTTTCTTGCATTGTGATAAAATGACGATACCTACAGCCATGAAATTTTGAATAACGTACGTTTCTTCCCAAATACGGGCACCTGGAAGCCCAGAATTGGAATTTGGAATTTGTTTTATTATCTATTTCATATTTTGTAAAACTGTAACGAATTTTTGATTAACAAACTCGACGATTTCAAAGCAAATAATGGCAACACTGTACGAAAAAAAAATTTTTTATCTCCAGCACGTGAGACTGTAATCCAAAATTCTAAAAACGTGTTAATTTTAAAATTATTTTGCGATATTGCTTTTAAACTGAATTTTATAGTTTAAGTGCAAAGAACATTATATTTAATAAATAAAAGTAACCCACAAAACGTTAAAAGAGTGCCCCTATAGGCGTAATGTAAAATCAAAAAGCTTTCAGATTTTTGTTTTTCTTTTAAATTTTCATTCAAAATGAACGTTTGCTATTATTTACATGGTTAATGTTAAATAAAGTAATGGGGGAAAAAAGAAGAATCTGAATGCTTTCATATTTTAGATTACGCCCAAAGGGACGTTTCTTTAACGTTTTTGTGTGTTACCTGCTTTATTAATTAAATATTGTTCTTTGCACTTAAATCATGAAATTCAATTCAACAGCAATATCTCAAAATGATTTTAAAATGAGGAAAGCTTTAGACTTTCCGATACGCAGGCTAACTTGCTTAAGATAAAAATGTATTTTTTCGTACAGTGTTGCCATTGCTCGCTTTGAAATCATTAAGTTTGTTAATCAAAAATTCGCTGAAATATTGCAAAATATGTACTCGATCATAAAACAAATTCCAAATTTCAAAGTTGGGCTTCCAATTCGGTGAAAGATTCGGTGAAAGATATTCGGTGAAAGATTACGTAATTCAAAATTGGATGGCTCTAAGTACCGTTTTTTATCACAATGCGAGAAACATGTATACATTCATGCAGATTTTTGATTATTTAATTCCTTTAAATAGAATACAGGGAGATAATATTTGGTGGCAACAATTTAAAAAGTGAAACAACGCTTGTAGTGAATCAACGCAAAAAGGAATTAATAGTCTTTCAGAACAAATTATCCCTTTTTACTAATAAGGTTTCTTTTATGATTACCACTCCTCTCATTCAGACGTGGGTAAAAGAACTTAAAAAGCATAAACGGTGCTATTCCGTTTTGAGGACCGTAAAAATTCGCCGAACCATTGTTGATGTCAGTGCTACCAAAAAGAAGTGCGTCAACCCTAACGCAAGAAAGGAAGTATAATAGTAAATAACTATCTAAAGATTATTGAATTGATTTATATTAAAGGCTAATTTCATATAATGATTTTCTATTATTATAATTTATATATAAAAGGCTAAACATAACTGAATGGAAGTATAAAAGTAAATAACTATTTCAGATCATTATTATAATTTATATAAAAAAAAGCTAAACCTAAATGGATTTTTTGCATCCCTATTTCGCTGCCGAGTTATCGCTAAAGCATTATTTCATCTCGTTGATTGTTCAAACATAAAGCCCACCAGCAGACGAGCGGTAAAGTCGCTCAACACTGGTAGTTCGGTCCGAGGTTCGAAACCACGCGAACGGTCTGGCTGCATGGGTATTTTCGTGGTTTCCGCATGTGTAACGTGTATACGAGCCAGTTTCCCTTAGAAAGACCTAAGCGAAGGCATCCCTCCTTTTAGGCAGATAGCCCTCGAGGCTTTGCCGTAATTAAATAACCTAACCTGTTCAAACATAATTTTCTATAATGAATGATGCCTTTTGAAATGATGAAAAGTTCTATTGCAGACTTTTCGTTATGGGCAATTCCTAAATTGTTAAATCCATAGCATATCAAAAAAAGATTTTAAAATTAAACTAGTATTTGAATAGCGTCTTAAGAAATATAGAACTATCTAAACTTACGCAATTTGAAATCAGCGCGTACGCTAGATTTGACGCTTTTGCGCATACATTTTCGCTGTAATTTTTTACGGTCCTCAAAATGGAATAGTACCGCATAAACAATAATAATATTTTTTATATTTATGTTCGTATAGTTAGCAACAAAAACTAATCACTGTTTTGTTCACTTCTATTCATCTGCCAGTTTGAATAGTAATCTATGAAATACTTTGGTGTCCACGAAAATCATAGCTATGTTATATAATTAATAATTTTAATCCCCCTGCAATTAAACAGTAGAAGTTTGAGTCAACTGTTTGCTTATAAGGGAAAGTTACAATTATTTAAACGAATGAAAACATGATTATCTGCTACCTATTAAGCAGATACTTTCGCAATTTTAAACGATCATAGGATGTTGATAACATCGGAAAGCAGTAAGATTTGTTTTGTTAAAATTATAGAGAAATATTAATCCGTTGCTTTTAAAATTACGTATTTTGTCACTATATATCAAAGAGATTAATTTATAATATTTTGATAAAATGATGCGTTTTAAAATCAAATAGTTGTTTTAATGTAATATGAATTAAATTAAGCGAAAGTGTAAAAAAGGGCACATTAAAACGCATTTCTCGGTTGTAAAAGTATTGTAGTAAAATATTTCACAAAAGTAACTTTGGCGTATGCCTTTATAAATTCCATTCAGGACTACAATAATGAACATATATATGAGTTGAAAGAAAGAGCAAAAAAACTATATCTACGCTGTATGTTAAAAATTAATTTGCATTTATAATTTAATTTCAAATAGACTGTATATTAAAAATTTAAATACTCGTAATAAGAATTTATGATTTCTTGACTGCAAAATCGATGAAAAAGACTTCGAAATTTCTTAGAAAGCATTAAATATCTACCCTTTACCATAACTTATTTTTTAAAAAATTCTACCTATGTAGCAACAAAAACAAGAATAATACAGATATGGAGTTAATACTAAAAGAGAACTGGACTGAAATATTTGAACATGCTTTTAAGTTGTAAACCATGCATATTATCTGCATAAAGAGATGACTTCACGAGGAACCTTTTAAGAGATACTGGGAGAAAGACCAAACAAATTTCCCGTAAAGCCAAAGCCATTTTCCTGGTTTTTGACCTGGGAATAAAATAGAAGATACAAGATATTCGTATATTTTCAACGGCTTCCACTTATGGGCAAATACTACTATAAACACATGCTTACAGACGTCATTAGTAGAGCTAGACATTGATATTTTGAGTGAATAAAAAAGAAGATACAAGAGCATGCAAACCATTCATAATGTAACTTAATTCAGTATGAGTACAAGTGATTAATAAACTACTCATATATTAAAAAATCTGATGTGTACACCAAATGACTTCCTTGTACGGAATATTAAATTATACGCATTTTTTCTTGCATTTCATTTAAACTTATGAGATTGAATTTAACCTACTTCGCCGAACAGTGCATAAACCACAATAGAATTAAATGCATTCTTTAAAATTCACTTTCTTTACCATAGCGAATCTCTGGCCCTAGTTTTACTTAACAGTATTATATTTCGTTCATATTTTAACTCAGAATGCACAAAATTTATATCATTTAAAGAATTATCTAAACGTTACCACATGTTCTATTCAAATACTATAATAAAACTAAAACTATGTATAAAAGAAATTAAGAAAACAAAACAAAAAAGAAACAGTTTTTCTCAGACGATTGAGCATTTCTCATTCAAATAATTCAGCTTTCACTTCGCGACAAGGCACAAATACATAAAAACTCAAAATATCTGTATTACAAATTACGAAGTAAATCGTAAACGCTTATTTCCTGGAAAAAATTCCAGAAAGGATTAAGCATGATTTAATTAATAAATGAAGGCGTTATCTTTGTTGTTGCAAAGCTAAGTTTCTCTAAATTAGCAACAAATCTGCTACTCAGCTGTTTCAAATGTAAACAAGAGCAATGGCCGCCATTAAATTAGGTTTAGCGGCACTTAAACAATTTTAAAATTGTTGATAATTCTAAAACTATCGCATACAGATTTACTAAAGGCATAAAACCCTTAACCGGAAGATAAAAACAACATAATTCAATCATTTTTAAAGCAAAAAATGTATAATTTACAAACATACAAGAGTAAAGAAACTGAGATCACTGAGCCGGGTAACAGAGTGGATATATTTATAAATATATTTATATACGTTTGGCGCGGCCGATTGAAACCAAAATACGAGGTGCACATCTACATGTTATAGTAGTCTTATATACAAAATTTCAACGTTCTGAGGCTACTTGTTTTTGAGTTATGCGAGATACGTACGTATGTACGTACGTATCTCGCATAACTCATATGTACGTACGTACATACGTTCGTACAGACGCCACGAAAAATTCTCTTCAGAATTCATTTTAAAGCAGTTTTTTTGGAGGATAAGAGTCTTTTATTCTGTCCTTACGTACAGATATCACGCAAAAACGTCATTAAATTGCATTCGAAAGCGGCCAAAGTGGATATTTTCGTTGAAATATGCTGCCTGAAGCTTTACGCGATTACAATACTTCCTTTTTACTTCTTACAAGGAAGTAAAAAGAACGACCCGAAGGACAAACAAAATACAAATGCTAATTTTTTGCTCCTTATTCTAAATTTTTATTGCTAATATTTTGTTTGTTGTTGTATTGCAAACATATTTTTCTGCCACCATTTTCAGCTCTGCTACTGACGAAGTTTCTGATTAACATTCGAAACTAAACTATGGATTACATAGATTACGTCAGAATTATATAGATTACGTCAATTCTTATCTCTAATTACTAATATCTTTACTAGCCACATTTATGAAAAATGTTTGAAATCTTTCAAACATTTTATGATGCGATAATTTATTTGCTATCATTTAGCACACTAGATGAATGCAAATTTCAGATATTTTTTCATTCATATATTTTCAGTGCTTTTTACTTCCTTGTACGAAGTAAAAAGGAAGTATTATAATCGCGAAAAGCTTCAGGCAGCATATTTCAAAGAAAATATCCACTTTGACCGCTTTCGAATGCAATTTAACGATGTTTTTGCGTGATATCTGTACGTAAGGACAGAATAAAAGACTTTTTCCTCCAAAAAAACTAAAAAACTGCTTTAAAATGAATTCTGAAGAGAATTTTTCGTGGCGTCTGTACGAACGTATTTACGTACTGCGTGCGTACGTATCTCGCATAACTCAAAATCGAGTAGCCTCAGAACGTTGAAATTTTGTATATAGGACTGTTATAACATGTAGATGTGCACCTCGTATTTTGGTTTCAATCGGCCGCGCCAAACGTATATAAATATATTTATAAATATATCCACTCTTTACCCGGATCAGTGATCTCAGTTTCTTTACTCTTATATATTTGTAAATTGTACTAAAAATGATTGAACTATGTTGTTTTTATTTTCCGGTTAAGGGTTTTATGCCTTTAGTAAATCTGTATGCAATATTTTTAGAATTACCAACAATTTTAAAATTGTTTAAGTGCCGCTAAGCCTAATTTGATGCCGGCCATTGATGTTTATATTTGAAACAGGAGACTAGTGGATTTGTTGCCAATCTAGAGAAACTTAGCTTCGCAACAAAAAAGATAACGCATTCATTTGTTATTGCCAATTAAATCATGCTTAATCCTTTCTTGAATTTTTTCGAGGAAATAAGCGTTTAAGATTTACTTCGTAAATTTTAATACAGATATTTTGAGTTTTTATGTATTTTTGCCTTGTCGCAAAGTGAGAACTGAATTAATTGAATGAGAAATACTCAATCGTCTGTGAAAAACTTTTCTTTTTTGATTTGTTTGCTTAATTTCTTTCATACATAGTTCTAGCTTTATTATAGTATTTGAATAGAACATGTGGCAACGATTAGATAATTCTTTAAATGATATAAATTTTGTGCATTCAGAGTTATAATATGAACAAAATATAATACTGTTAAGAAAACCTAGCGCCAGAGTGTCGCTATGGTAAACAAAGTGAATTTTAAAGAATGCATTTGTTCTATTGTGGTTTATGCGCTGTCGGCGAAGTAGGTTTAATTCAATCTAATAAGTTTAAATAAAATGCAAGAAAAAATGCGTATAATTTAATATTCCTTACAAGGAAGTAATGTGCTGTACATATCAGATATTTTAAGATTTAGCTCTCAGAGAATGGTAACAATTTCTAGAAAAAAATATAGTTTTATGGATTTTCCGAGTTAAAGATTACTGAAGCAAACATTATTTTTTTATTACAAAATTTGATTTAAAAAAATCACGATGTGATATTTTAACCATGTTCAATATGATCCATGCATTATATCATGGTTTATGAAATTTAAATTATAACATCATAAATGTTTTATACCATAAATCAGCGGTTCTCAACCTATGGTATGCGTACCCCTTGGCGTACGTAATGTAGAGAAATAAGTTTCACACAGATAATAAATGTAATATTGATTTGAAATCAGAAAAGATGATAATAATTAAAAACTTTTCTTTTTATTGTGTATTTAAAAATATTAAATAAATAATGCTGAATACTATATATTTTTGTTTTTCTACCAAAAATCAAGATTTGGCTAAAGGTGTCATATCTCAAAAATAAATAAATGAACATAAAATAAATTTTTGTATCTTAGTATTCCTTTAGAAGTATACCTCTAGTTCAACTTCTTGATAAATACCAATTTCGAATTAAAAAAAAAATTCTATATTCTATATTTTCAATATTAATTTTTTACATATTATTTTAATTTTCTGATATTCTAATAATTGAGGATATAATTTATTTCAATGGAACGAAAATTAAATTACAAGCGTTATGCAACGAGGTGATAATAATCAGTTATCATCTCGCTACGTATCCGTATGGACGTTCTTCCAATATGCATGTTCATATCTTCCAATATTCATGTTCTTCCAATATGCATGTTCATACTCAATCATTTCACAGCGCATCGACAGTCAAAATATACATCTTTGGTTCTTATTTCTTCATTTATTGTTTTACATTCCGCTGCATGAATAGATTATTTAACAACTTTCCAGATTTTCAAATGTGCTTTACCAGAATTGGAAAGTCGCCGAGTGCATCGGTAATCTCAGGTTTTTTAACTTCCTGTATTCAGTTTTTCCTACTTATGCTTACTGGCAGCTACATTTTGTCTTTCCATTACATATATTTTTAGATGAACATATTTACATACCATTTTTCAAACGAAATGTGACCTAAGGTAGAAAAATGCCTTTCTTGAAAGAAACATAATTTTACTTACACTGCACTTTTCAAGTTATTATTTTCGCAATTACGTTTATCGCAAGAATTAAGAGATCACAGGTCTTATCATATACAAAGTCACCAAATATATTTTACTCTCGTATTATTTCTATCACATTTTTAAAAAAAATTCAACCTTTTCCTCAAAAATGTCTGAAGCTGAGTTACACTATTTGGATTTTTTACTGTGTTATATGATGATAAAACAACTTCAAACTGATTTCCAGGCATTTATACTCTATCAAACTATATTTTCATCTGCTATAACTATCCTTGTCAATTTTTCTCTTAAGTGAAGAAGGATAATATTTTTTTAGATGTGTATCATCTCATTTGAAGTTGAATGAATTGTTACATAGATTAATTAACAAAAAATGAATTTAATAGTAAATAGCTTTGTCATTTAAATGTTATTTCCTAAACAGATGAGATTTAATTTATAAAATTTATTGCAAATCTTAAGTTTCAGTTTGAGGCTTTTACACTACAGCCGTGAATTCAATAATAATAATAATAATAATTTTATTTTTTTTCATACATAAACCATGATAAGTACTTTATCGCTTTAGAAATTAATGGCGATAATGAAAACAGCAGGAAACAAGGAAATTAACTCAGATTACCTAAAAGTCTCTTTAAAAGCAAACAAACATATAGCATTATAACAAACGAATTTCCCCAAATTACGAAAAATAGATGTGACAACGATTTAAACACGTGAAATGCAATTACGAATTTTCAGTTAAATAAGAAAATGCGGTGCTTTTCTGACATTTGAGTTAATAAAACTCGTTTCGAGTGAGTAAATCATTCCAAACATTACTTGAGATTTTAATAGCTATCGCAAATCCTGGAACTTTTTTATAATAAGAGCGAAAACGACACTTCATGTAGGTGCTTTATTAAATACCTATGCTATTCTTATTATATTATTATAAATATTTATTTAATAAATTAATGATGGAGGAGCTACTCTTTAAATCTAATCATTTTCTTGTAGTTATTTATTCCTGAAAGTTCTGATTCGATAAAAAAAGATATTTGGACGAAGAAAGATAATTTCATTAGCAATATATATGTGGGCTATGGATTACCAGAACATGAGACGAAGGTATAATCTACACTACTTTTTTACTAAACTATTATAATTTGAATAAAAGTGGCTAGATGCAGTATTAATATAGTTGTTGGCGACCCCACTAGAATGACTCAGTCTATGAATAGTTTACAATACAGCTTTACTCAGTCCTTGCAAATTATTATCTCGGGAACCATATTCAGGTATTCACAAACGTTGAGAGGTCACCATGACATAACTAAACGTCCATCATTCCTGTAACCTCCTATACGGCTAGTCAATGGGATTCTCCGTCTTGAAGCCCACAAGCTCGTCTACTTTGGCCTCGGGAGAGCATGTGTGCTCCTGTCCATGTCTAATACTCATCTGAACCTCTGTGCTGCGCTGGCAGCAAACTGAAGTGACGTTAGTCCGCAATAGGCAAGTTCACCAAGAGTGAATGGAGAAATTTCATGCTGTTTCTAATATGCATTACGTGATATGGATTAAAATTGTTTTTATTCAACTTAGTTGCTTAGAAAGAACAAAAACAAAGCTAAAAATATTATGAATTCTTTTTATTTAAAAAAAAGACAATAAGATAACTTTAGAGGGTTTAAATCAAGACTTCTTGTGGTCTAGGGGATCTTGCTGAAACATCGCTCTGCCACTCAACTCAATTTGAAAAAACAAACATATCTATAGCATGTTTACTGTTGTTAGTTTCAACAACGAGAAAAACGTCCAAAATTGTATTATTCATTGGCCGCACCCTACATTGATCTCAGAAAAATGTATTCATGTGTCGGATTCTGAATGTGAAGTTGAGCAGTCTGGAAGTGAAATTGCATGTCGCGTGTGATTCTTGAGTTGGCTTATTAGGAGTGAAGTGAACCATAAGAAAAACTGGAAGCTTTCCTGAAGGAAGTTATTGGCTATTTATTTAGAGGAGTAATTCCCAAACTTTTTCTCGCATCGAACCTTTTTAAAACAGTGATTTACTTCATTGACCCTCTTACAATTTTCTCTGTAATATACATAATCATAATTAAAAAAATTGTTCATAAATACTTTAAAGATAACAATCTAAAACTATGAATATGTTTTGAAAAGAATAGTTTATTAGATCCGTGTTTTGGATTTTTTTGTATTATTACTATTTTTACTTTTAGATATAAAAAGAAGTTTTCAGATATAAAATCACAGATTCTAAATGCATAAAAGTCCAATTTTAACAGAGTGATGCCTGCGCTTCATGTCTCGATGCACTTTTTTTTAAATATTTAACATGAAGCTGCTTAATTTAATTCTTAAATCTCCTCGTTCAAAAGTATGTAATCGGTTTCTTTTTTTAAGTAGTAAATTATGGATTTGATTAAAGCGTATTTTCTACTAGATAAGAAGAGGAAAAAGTCGCTAATGTTTTTCAGTAAAAATTTCATTCTGGAATTTTCTCTTGGATGACTTTCAGTTTCCAAGATTTTCATGCACAAATTTTATTCAAAACACTTCAATACTCATTGAATACTTCTTCAATACTTTTTCAATTCTTATTCAAAAACTTCTTCAGTGCCATTAACCCTTCTTGCATCAGAACATTAAGATCAAATTTAGCGATGTTCAGCGGTTATGAGACATGTTAGCGCATTTAAATTGTATACCATGAATTTGTGTACCATGGATTTGTATACCATGAACGCAACTCTGGTTTTACCCGAAACATTGCGTATAGTAAAATGTTTGAATAATTTCAAGAATTGATCTATTTTGTTAACTTTACTGTTCTTTGTTGCGAAAAGTTTGAAATATATTTAATAGATCCATCTTCGTTTAATCTTTATTTAATATATTTATTTATTATTTAATTTCGTTTAATATTTATTTAATCTTATCGCCAAGTTCCAGAACGTACATATAACTTTAAAGCTACATTTATTCTCCACATTTTTAATTCTTACCGCGCTAGCTTATTCGTTACAGAACAGGAAGTTTACTCGTACAATTCCATTAACAATTTAGTGAACTAGTTTATCTAGTTTACCATGCAACAACTTAAATATTCAAAATTAAATGGAATACTTATATATTGTTCAAAATAAAAATACTAACTTTATATGATGCATAAAACTCTCCGCTCACAAAATTTAATTTAAGAAAATTATTATTGGTTTTTAGAAAATGCTAAAAAATTTTTTTTGCTAGTATAAGAAAAAGGATTAATAATTTCATCAATTACTTCAAAAACCTCTATTCACAAATTCTGTCAACATAGCAGTCTTTAAATGCCAGCATATAAAACTACTTCAAACTTACTTCTGCGGTTGTAATTTTCTTTAAACTCCTTTTGATTTTCTGATTGCAAAAGGCATTTTCATTCATTATTCTAGTCTAAGAATATAAAACTTGGGTATATCAAACAACAAAACTTATTTCCGCACATATTTGGAAGTTCTGAGCTTCCTTTTTTAAATTAAAATTTTTACCGATGCTTTTATTTTTCAAAAGTGCGTGGAATATTTTTCATTTCTTCATGAATTTGGGGGAATTTTAAAAGAATTAGAATTAAAAGACAAAAATGGTGCTTTTAAAATTGAATATTCCCGTAAATTTATGAAAGAAAAATAAGCATGTGTTCTTAAAACGGTGTAATATGATTGAATTATTTTCTTCACAGCTTCAAATGAATAAAAAATATTATTCTTTTAATTTAATTTTTTTTTTTTACAATTTTCATCTATTTTTCAAGTACTTCGATCTTTACCAATCCTTAGTTAATACTGTTTTAATTTTTTAAGAGGATAATGCAGTAAACCCTGGCCAGTTTTGTGGAACGCGATTTCGCTTATACGCATTATCTTAATTGTTTTCATTTGATATGTCCAGCTTTAGAATTTCATTCATACGTGGTTCAGCTCTCATTCATCGACACTGAATGTTTGCTGGTGTCAGTTCTGGCAAGAATTTATCAGCAAATTAAAGGATTTCCATTGATTGGAAATGACCAAAAGATATCGCACAAAAGCATTTGCCGACCAAAGTTTCAGATACAGAGGGCGGGTAAGTTGAAGAAATAATCGGTAAATAACAAATAAATAATCCGATACTTTTATAACGCTAGTCGACAGCGAAATTAGTGATAATAAAAAAAGAGTGTAAAAAAACTAAATGAATTGTTAAAAAGTCACAAGAAACTGTCTGTTTTTGCAATGGAGATTGAGTCAAATGAAGAAAGACGAGGACACCTCATGATAAGTACTAAAAATCTATGCCTTTCTTACTGAGAAACTTCTGAAGTGTCAGCCATTATGCCAAGCAAAAATCACCAGCTCCCTTGGAGGAAGAGAGAGAATTACATAACTTACTTAATATGTTGTAAAAACAAATCCTTTCAATTAAAATTTGTATCGTTTTTTCTTTTAATCACGACAACATTTATGTTATATACATATTTTCTTAAATTATATATTCTTTCTTAAACTATAGTACACTTAACCCAGTGTTCCATAAAATGTTAACTTTGCCGTACCCGCAATGCATTAACAACGTAATTCTCGCCTCGTCAAGGTTTAACTGTAATTTGCATTTAATTTAATATTTCTGTTCTTACGGAAATCTCAAAAACCTTAAATGTAATGAAATGTTGATTATATATATTTATGCAGACAGTTTTAATGAATGAGGATGACTGAAAAGATTACAGTTATGAAAACAATATGTAGTTAACTGTGAAAGTTATCCACTGAAATCCCCCAAAACCTTCAAAGGAGCCAAAATAAGCAATAATAAGTGCAAAGGAGCAAAAATAAGCATTTATTTAACGAATGAACAATTCTTATCTTACATGCATGATTAAGGTCAGCGTACACACAATAAAGACTCGAGGTATTTATTTATTACCGGAAATTAAAAGAAAATAAATAAACATTATTTTAATTCACTGTTTTACAAATGTGAGATACAACTACAAAAGGAGTGACTTAAATTATTGAAAGACCATTTCATAAATTTACGAGATACGATGAAGATATGTAAATGCAAGTGAAAAATCAGTTTGAGAGGGGGATCAATAGACTACCGAGTTCAGAGAAAACTTCGCTTGTGGAGGAGAGTATCTGATTTTAAAATGCAATTCATGATTTCTTACGAATTCAGCGTTTATATGTTTTAATTAAAGCTTTATATTTGTACGCTATAATTGTTAATTTTATTTGCGTTTAAACAATAAGCTATAATAAATTTTTCATTCTGCCTTTGAAATGTACGTAATTTCATCAGAAAATTTAGAATTCATTTGCATGTATTCCTTTCATTATTCTCTACTTAGTTTATTCTAATTTATTTCCTTTCACATAAATGTTATTTATTTCTTGCTTCAAATATATGATTGTTTTTATTTCCCCGTATGTTTCATTTAATATTCCAGAGATATTCTTATGTAAGCAATTTGTTTTTATCTCATTTCGTGTCCAAATAGTTTTTTTCAAACATTAATTTGCCTTTTTGATGTATAGAGGAAACGCGGCATATTATCCTTTGCTAAATCTGATATTTTATTCTTAAATCATGTTTAACTGTTTTCTTTTTAATTTGTTCTTTCTTTCTCTAATGTTTTGTTGGTTAGTTTCAACAAATAATCGGGAGTTGCTTTCCTTCATTAATTACTCATTAACGAATAGTTTTTTTTTTCTCTTCTTTTTCGGAACAGGAAATCTTCGTGCACCTTCTTCGTTTAGCTACAGCAAACTGAGCCTGGAATGAACTATTATATTATGTATTTCTTCCCCACTCTGTAATTAGTATTCCTCTTTATTTATTTCGTTTCCTTCCTAATTTACTGACTCTTTCAAGATTCAGACTATTTTTTTTCCATTCTCATTTTAATTCATGTCCTCTGGTTGCTCCCGGTATATAGTAAAAAATGCTTTGAGCCGAAATCACAAGAATTCCATTCGATTATATTCTGTTGCGGAATACTACTTGATTTATTTCATATATCATAATTTCTATTTTCTTATGAATTTTGGTAGATAAGTCAGAACAACTTGATAATATTTTCTATATTTGCGAATTATTTTCCTATAATACCTTTAGAAGCCTTCTTTTAAAATAGTATTATACTGTCTATGGTCCAATACATATCAACGTAATCAAAACTGTTTTAACATAGTATAGTAAAGTTAAATTAAATTAAAAAAATTCACTTGCGCCATTGCTGCAAGGAATGAAATTTGAATTTAACAAACATTCTCTATTCGTAAAAAGCAAATTAAATTAAATTTTAAATGCAATTGAATTACAAATAGATGATTAGTTATTGTTGCGAACTAATCTACAATATCATTTAAATTCTGAGAGCATATGTAAATCAAGTGCAAGTAACATAATCTTTGAATATATAATAAATGTATAATGTATAATTCCAATAAATTTTTCAATCCTAAAAATTTATAAAAATGCATAAGTGAATAATTGTTGAGTAAGCAGGAGACAGACTACGAATAGAGAATGTTTGTTAAATTCAACGTAATCAAAATGTATTTAAATGTACCAGATTATTCAATTATTTTAAATTATTAAAAATGTTAAAATATGTTAAGATAAAAATAATTAAAATAAAAATAAATAGTAAGTTATTTATTTATGTTTCATTTCAAATATTTTGAAAAAAGAGCAAACTGTTATTTTCATATAGTCCCTGCAATTTCATTTGCAGCCCGTCAAGCATCTACATAACCGGAAATTCGGATAACATTGCTTGCTGAGTGAAGTAATCTTCCCCAAAACTCGATAATTTGATAATCAGCATGCCTAGGTGCTGTACGGACTGTATTTCATCATCTGGGAGACATACTATGTATTAACCATCATACCCACTGTAATGTTAAGTTAAGTAAGGGAGGTATTTTTTATAGGGAGCAATTACAAAAAATATTTTCCTTACAAAAACTTAACATTACATAATAGGTACGATGGTTAATATATAGTATGTCTTCCAGGCGATGAAATACAGTCCGTACAACGCATAGAGCCGCTGAGTTTTGTTTCTGAGCCTTTATTTACCGAAGCTGGCATTATCCTTAAATTGTGCATATGAGTATATTTTACGAAAAACTTGATAACTTTGTAAAGTCCCACTGTTTTTGGTAACATGCACTAAATCAAGACTCTAAGTAGAATTAAAAGACATTATGTCTAGTTAAACAAACAGAACGCAAAAATGGTGTGAAAGACGCTTTTATTAAGAATTCAAATAAGATGAACAGAAGGCTCTCCTAGTGCTTACAAAATCAGCCACCAGGTATGGCATAGACTGAAAAAGTAGAATTTTAAATTAAAAGTTAGTTAGCCATTTGCTACACAGAAATATTAAACGTTTAAGTTGACTCTAACATACAACAACAACAGGACAGCACTATTTGCAAGATTAAAAGCAACGCCATAGAGGGGAATGCTATCTTAGAATATCAATTAGTAACAGGCGTGGTTTTGAACAGGCGGAACACACTCTGATTAGAGCAATTTCAGACCTTCATTAAAATACACGCGAGCTAAACTTAGCATTTGGGCGGAAAAAAGAGAGGGAAAAGTGGCAGGTTTAGGATTATAAGATAACTGGTTAATTAAAATAAATAAATACCTTAATCTCATGAGCAACATGAAAAAAATATGAAAAAGATCTTAATAAAACGTTGGAAAAATCAAAATATTAATTTTCAAGAAATCATTAAATATAGGTACATATCTACGCTTGAAAATTACTACTAATGTTTTTAATTTAGAGGGAAAAAAGAAGTAAAACATTCGATTATTTATAAAACAGAGATTCATATACATTATAATATTCCATCTTTCTCTTAAGAATGAAGCGGTAGTTTTATTCGTATGTAGTACGAAACGATGAAGGTTGTTTGTTCGGAAAATATACATATGCAAGCAATCGAAATATAATTGCATTTCTTAGTTCGCCATTCAGTTTTCTATTATAATTTATTTATTCGCTTAATGCTTTAATTTTAATTAAGTGATGAGAGCTGTAGATTAACTTTGAGGCATAGCGCATTACATATGTTTATGCCTTTTGTGTTAGTGCCTTCAGAAAAATATAATAACACTTTCATACCATTCAATTATATCTTAAATTAGCTGATGTCAAGCTTATTAAATTAACACCTTGTATTTTCCGTCTCATTTGTCTCTGAAGTACCTCACGCTTTTTGACATCCATAGAAACACTGTCAGAAAATAACTAAAACTGCAGACGGACGAATGAAATTCTGTAGCTTTGCCGTACTATCTATATCCAATTATTTTCAAAAACGACTCGTTAAGTTTATTTTGCTCATGAAAATTAAATAAAATTTGTTACAGTTCTGCATTGGTTTTTCAATTTAATTTTTACCTTAGTCAAAATTTATAATTAATACTTCAGAGTTTCAAATAGCTCACTACTATTTTTTGTTTCATCCTAAGATATATCTTTTCCATTAGCGCGTTAGTTAGGACACTCTGCAACTAATTAATTGGTAATATCTATACAGTGTAGTTGTCATTATGATTAATGGAATAATTGATGTATGTGTTACATTATGAGAAAAATTTTATACTTAATTTTGCTCTCAGCTAGAAGCTTTTAGATTGTCAATATTATTTTTTAAATTTAATTCAGAAAGTATTAATTTTTAGAATTAATAAGTATGTAAATAAAAAATTGTCACGTACAGGAACTAGATTGTTTCTAGCCAGAGTTGTATTTAATGTTAAGTAAAAACTTCAATAATTTTATGAAATGTGTTCTTGGTGAAGGTAGTTAAATTACTGAGAGTTAGATTTAAATATAAAGTAAAGGAGAAGAAAATAATTATTTTAATTATACAAATAACTAACAGAAGGAAATCATAATTAGCCAGCTATGTTTTATGCACTCAGTTTAAAAGTGCTTTGTTATCTGATTTTTAACTACATTTTAAAATATGAAAGTTATTTAATCAAAATCATCTTTTATTATAAAAGGCTATTTTCCATCCGACAATTTTAAACTAAAACTAAAGGCATAAAATTTTAGGTAGAAGCAATCTGTGAAGTAAAATACGATTTTTTCCCTTTTGTTTGCATGACTTTAGGTAAATCTAAATCAGGTAGTAGTGAGGTGAATATAAAATTCGTCAGATCGGACTTTCAGCTTAAGTGCTTCTATGAAATAAAATAAACCTAGAATAAGAATTCTTACATTTACGTAATGAGCTTCTAGACGTATGCATAAACAAAAACAACTGAAGCCTTGATAATGTCACTTGGCTGATAAACTATTCATTTCCTATTTGGGGAAAGTATCTGCAATATTCATGCAAAAACCCGTTGTTACTCTTACCACTGTGATAATGTTTTACTGGATACAGTGAATTTTTTTTTCTGTAGTAAAAAAAAAAAAATGCTTCCGTAAAAATCATTTTCGGTGCGTATTGCATCTTTGTTTCTTGTTTTAAAAGAAGAATAAAAGTTCAGATGACTTCTGAAAGCAATCTTTATAATACAAGAACAGTTTTCAAAAATATTTTGGAAGAAAACTAAATTATCTATTTATTATATCTTTTTTTTTTTTTTTTTTTTTTTTTTTTTTAGACAATCAGAATCGTGTTTTCTGAGCATACTTTGTATTAGGCTTTCTGAAACATAAAACACCAAAAATTAGCCATAACCTCCCTGGATTCGAATTCTTGATCAAAATGCTAGCCAGATTATGCTTCCAGCATACCACGAGAGCCCACAGTGAAGACGGCGAAAATTCCTTACAATCCCCCATACTTAAAAAGCGACCGAGAGGAGAGAGACCTAGTTGCCAGATCCAAGTGGTTACCAGAATATGTGAAATACCGAACCGAAAAACATAAATGATCAGCTACTCACTCACCGAGATTCTAACAACAGTTACACCGTCAGAGCACGTAGTGGGAAAGAAATATTTTCTTATTATTTCATAACATAAGACATCAGTGATTTAATTAACTTTCAGATAGTACATTTGTAGATCAAAAAATTTTGTTTCAAATTTCAAGCATCTGCTTGAACTTTTATGTTAAAAATTCTATTTCCTGCGAATGTAAATCTCCAATATTATACATAAATTCTATCTATTTTGTGTGTAAACAGAGTACTGAGGATTTAATTAATTTTCTTCATAATCTTAATTAATTATTAAAGTTTACATTGCACAAAATATTAAAAAAAGTATTGAATTCTGTAAATTACAACAATATATATAAATTAATTCAAACAATACAAAATTTTACAGAAATTATAGGTTTTCGTGGTGAATCTGATGACAAAGAAACTAAATATAGTTCCAGTTATTTTCTCTATTTTGCTAGATAACTCGAAAACTATTTACGGCGTATCAAACTACATATCACTTTCAAGAGACACAATTTGTTTCTTCCCATGATAAATTAATTAGTCTTTTAGCTCAAACTGAGTACGAGCTCTCATTCAAACGAGTCTTAAAATCAAAACATAATTTTTTTGGTATCGAATAAAGCATTTAACAGTCGAATTTTTAATGTAGGATAATACATTGATTTTACTCAGCAATAAATACAACTCAACACAATCAGAAACTTCATTAAACTAAACTCATTTTCGCAGCAGCCCTAGTGGGCTATGGCCTGCAGCGCTCCGATATCTGCATTCTTGACCGTGGGCCCCGGTTGCGTGACCGTGCATTCTTGACCGTGGGCCCCGTGCCTTGAACAAGTGATCAGCTAATTGCAGAACCCCCGGTGTTTAGTCCCCAAGCGATCTTGGTACTCATTTTATTGACCCACTAAAGGGATGAAAGACTGAGTCAACTTTGCCCAGCCCAAAAAAGAAACTTCATTAACGTCAGTAAAATAGGCGTACTTCTTAATAAAAAATCTTGGATATGTCCTAGATCACTAGGCCTCATCACTGATCGAGTGTTTAAGACCGCTAAGTAATGGTAGTTTGACATGGATTCCAATCCAAGCGAACGGGTTGCCTACGTGGTTCCTTCGTGGGTTTTCCCATGTGAGAAGAGAATAGGAAAAATCTCTTTTAGAAAATCCCTCCTTTCAAGCAGATAGCCCGTGTGATTTTTGTAATATCGAAATAGCTTCACCTCCATAACTATGATTACCGATAGGAATTAGAATCCAGGAATATACAGGGTGTTTCATAGATCATGGGACAAACTTGGAGGGGTGGTGGAGCGTACTAAAACATGCATTTTTGTATAGTAAGGTAGGGTCTAAAGTGACGGGTTAAGGTTGGAACGTAAAAAAACGAAACGAGAGGAAAATGTGTTTATGTACAAAATCAACGTAAAGTGCTTCTTTGAAGCAATATAGTATTCACAATAAATGTTCAAAAAAGGGAACACTAACAGTAATAGGAACTACAGCTGTAATTGGCTGGCAATGCAGCGGTAGAGGGTAGTTTGCAGGACAAACCACGATCCGATGCATCAGAGGATCATTCGTAACTCTGATTTCGAGCGTGATGGGTGAGTTTACGCACAGGGAAAAAGCTGACATGCATCTCATGTATAGTGCTGCTAATGGGAACGGCAGAGCAGCGCTGCGTTTGTACCAGGAACGGTTTCCTAACAGGCGTATGCCGAAGCACACAATGTTCGAGAAGTTGCATTGGTCTCTGTGTGAAAACGGGTCATTTGAAGCCACCTCTGACACTAGGAGTGGAAGAAGAAGTGCACGACAGCCTCGCATTGAGGAATCCATCTTGAACATTGTGCATGAATCACCTTAGACAAGAACAAGAGCTATTGCACGTCGTCTGCAGCTGAGTCATTCCGCCGTTTGGAGAGTATTGCATGAAAATGGTTTGCACCCATACCATTTTCAGAGAGACAGATTACCCTCTTCGAGGTCATTTCTATGGTTGGTTCTTGCAGAAGTGTGCGGCTGAGGTGGATTTTCCATTGGATGTGCTATTCACGGACGACACAGCTTTCTCATAGGATGGCATCTTCAATAGCCACTACATGCACGTGTGGGCCAACTCATAATCCACACGGCACACGTCCACATGCATTCCAAACCCGCTTCTCCGTGAATGTGTGGGCGGGTATTGTTAACGACTACCTCATAGGCCCATACTTCTTACCTGCACCTACAAATTGCTTATGTTATCATATTTTTCTGCAAGAGAGGCTACCGGAATTGCTGCAGGATGTTCCGGCTGTCGTTCGTGATCGCATGTAGTTGCAGCATAATGGTGCAGCAGCCCATAACCACGAGCGGGTCCGCATGGCCGTGGTGGACCCGTTCTATGGCCACCCCGTTCTCCAGATTTATCCAGCTTGGATTTTTTTATGGAGCCATCTGAAGAGCATCATTTACGAGATTCCCGTTGACTCACTGGGGACCTCGTTGCACAAACTATTCATTGCGGCTGGAAGCATGCGCGAAATGACTGTCTGACTGTCGTTTTTCAAAATGTTCTTCAATCCCTTTTGCGACGTTACCAAGCATGTATTACTGCTGGTGGTTGCAATTTTGAACATTTATTGTGAACACTGTATTGCTGCAAAGAAGCACTTTGCGTTGATTTTGTACATAAACACATTTTTCTCTCGTGTCTTTTTTTTGCGTTTCTGCCTCAACCCGTCACTTTAGACCCTACATTCCTATAAAAGAATACATGTTTTAGTACGCTCCACCAACCCTCCAAGTTTGTCCCATGATCTATGAAACACCCTGTATGTATTCGCGGGGGGGGGGGGGGGTTAGAGCACATACCCTCTTCCACATATGCATACAGAACTGAGTAAAAAATGCATTTTTGCATTGATTCATATAGAGCCTATTCACATATTCTCACTATATGAATTTTATATTAATTCAGTACTGTATTCTATGATCTACTTGCGGTCCCTTAAAAATTGAGAAAATCAAATAAAAATTTGTTAATGTTTTCAAGTATATCCAATATTCCTTTTCTTGAAAGATTTCTGTGAATTCCCACTTCGAAGAAACTTCATAAAAAATTAATACTAGTGATTAGTAAGGTTACAAAATGTAGCGTTACAGTTTTTTCTGAGGCAAATAAAAGTTGATATGAGGGCATAAAATTAATCATATATTAAGGACAGCCAGTGCTGCAAAGCATATCTACTATGAAGATTACATTCATGACTGAGATTCTCGTTTCCGTTCCACTGTTGTATATTTTTCTTTACATAATATTTTTAGAACTCTTTGTTGTTTTTATATGCATATAACAACAATATGTTTATTCTTATTTAGAACCCATTTTAAAGTTTAAAATTCTGGAAACCAAATGTTGTTCAAAATTGAAAAATAACCTTTCTGCTACAGCCGAAGCATTTAGAAACTGATTGTTTAAACAGAAAACCATTCTTATTAAAAATTCCTGAGCACAATTAGAAACTTCGCATTCTTTGGGCTAATTCCGGGCGTCTGGTAATCCTATTGCTCATGACAATAAATGCATTCCTCCTGTTTTCAAGTACATTCGACTTGACTCAACATAAAGCCTGATGTATGACATTCACAATCTTTAGACAAACTGCATTTTCAATGTATTTCATTATCAGAAAAATTGTGAATGAAAACTTAATGTGATCTTGAGACTAAAAATGAAAGTAAAAACGATCTATATGCAAAGAAGTGGAAAAACGAAGGTTAGAATTCAAGTCATTGATTAATAAAAATTGAATTTTATGGATATGGAATGCCTCATGGAAATCTGGGACACCAAATAGTCTTTATTGGTGACTTTGGAAGAAGCAGAAATTGAATTTGTAGCTTGAAGATGAAACTTGCTGGAGTGTAGTTGCTGTATTTACTCCCTTTTTAAGAAAATAAATTTCGTGTTCCTCTACGTAAAATAATAATAATAATACCTATTTTAAGGTAAGAAATTTGAAGTATGGTGATATATTTATGCATGAAAAATTTAAATAATCCAAGTAAATGAAAATTAATTAATTTTAACAGACACTGATGATTTGGAAACACTGATGTTAATGATCAAATGTGATTCATAAAATATAGTTGCAATCACGGCCGATTTAGCATTAGTTTAGTTGCCTGACATAGATACACTTACCTAACAAGCAAGACAAGCGCCTATTCTAAAAGCCTTTGACGGCATACAGTTTCACTAAGAAAGATTTTCTGAAAACTCCAATGAAAAGAGGTATTTTCTATAATTAAATTCTAAAATGCCCCTGGAGCTTTATACTTTGATTTACATACTTTTAATATATTGCCATAATTTCTAGGACATTTTTCACGATGCACGTATGTGTACTTATCGAAGTCATAAAAATATTCTAGACCAGATTTGTGTATCGCCTTTTCAGTAAGAGAGTTTTAGTAACTTTGTTTTCGCTTATCAAGCTTTTGAAGTAAGGAACGAATGCAGTTACAACAAGCTTGTAAGCCAGAAAGCCCGAGAAAATAAAGCGAAGATTCTAGTATAAAAAGATCGTTCAGAATAGTTCAGTTTTGGTTCGTTATTCTAATTGCTTACTAAAATCTTTAGTTTACAAATTTTAAAGTTATTATTAGCTTAAGAATTCTATGTATCTATTTCAATGACGTTACATACGAATGAGACATGGGTTACATTTGAAATGAAGCAGCTTAGAGGAATTTATTCTAAGCATGTTACATTTTCAGGACATACCAAGGAAATAATTAAATTGAAAACTAGAGTTAAACTGCTAAATTAAGCTATGAATATGAAACTTACAAAGATATACATTTGTGTTATTTGTTACAATGAATCAAAATAAATATTTCTTGTATAATATTTTAATGCTACTTTCTAAAAAGAAAAAAAAATAACACACCTTTCTTGAAGAATCGCAGTATTCATTTGGACTTTAAAAAACACAAAACCTTTTTTCACATCGGACTGAAATTTCATTAGGAATTGGAAATCTTGTGGTTTTTTTCCAAAAATATAGTGCATAACATTTATATTCTACATTATTTACATTATTCATAATTTAGTTTTCAGTTCAAAATTTTATGACTTATATTTTACGGCTATTTTATTTCTCGTTACTTTTTTCCTGCATTAATGAATTAAAAGTCTCAGTTTCATTTGCGATACTTTCTTAACTCTTCATTTTAATTTACTATTACACTTTGCTGTCCTAAAACCAGCAACTGTTTATAGTAAATCACTTCAAACTGTGCTGTTTCGAAATTAATCGTCATCATATGATTCTTATACAGGGCTAATGACACAGATATTTACATAATGCTTCAAGAAATAATAATTTCAAATTCGAATCCAAACTTAAAATTACCCATTTGCAATGAAGCGAATCTAAAACTAAATAATTATGAACCAATCTCTCAACTTGGACACCTCATATTCTTTTTTTCACTTTCCTCTTGCTAATCTGTTTACTCTCCGCTGCACCATTTTGTTTATTCATCTATTAAAAATGTAAAAATTTATTGACGAATATACGTGCTTAGCGCCAGTTTACCAGCGATGCAACAAAAATATTTGCTTACAATGAAACCTTTATTCTCTGTCAATGAATAAAAGAAGTATTATTTTAGCCATGATTGTAAGTATAGCAGTTTTCCTTTTAAAATTATTACATATACTTTCATGTGCACATACATGCATATACACAAATAGATATAAGTGTTGCAAAAATAATCCAAAATCGTAGTTCCGAAGATCAGAGAAACACTACAATCGAACTGCACCCAGATGGTTCCATGTTATACGCTGCAAAAACCTTGGACAAATTGCACTCAACAAAATTGCTAGCTCTTGAGCTTCCATAACTCGACCTAAAGATTAGAACAAAGGAAAAGGGATTACGCAGCTGGTATGTTGAGATTATACTGAATTTGGTTATTAGGAATTATGAATGCCAACAAAGGTTTAATATTATTGAGTAGGCAGAAAATCGTGAATGAAGTAGTTATGATTGCATTGTAAGGTTCCTCACTTTATCTTGTTAAATGTAATGTCGAGTAACCTAGTGAACTGCTAAGCAAATAATCGTTTAAGTCCAAGAACAAAAACGTAAACTCAAGAAGAGTTAATTACTCTTTATTTGCTCAAAATAAAGATTTAACAGTCGGCCCCTTTCTCAGGACGTACAGCAAAGCCTCCACTTGAGCTTCAACTCAGAATGTAAGAAATAAGAAGTAACTAATGACCAGCTGAAGAGATTTAGCCGAAGCTAACCCAATTCTAAACTAGTTGGCCCGTAATATTAAATTAGCCAGCGAAGCTATCAAAAGGCACGTAATACGGTCGAATGTAACAACAGCATAGAGAGATATAGCCTAAAGGCAAACGCGCATTATTCACGAAAATTATTTCTCTCTGGCGAAGTCAGTGGAACTTGACTTAAATACTACTCTACTTCTCATTTGCATTTAACTCGATTCAAAAAGTTAATTATGGTAGGGAGTTGTAAGCTGAAACTACGAAGGATAGGAAAGAGGCCTAAACTTAAAATAACTGTTATAAAATTAAAATATACCTTACAGCATAATAATAATGTACTGAAGTTATGACAGTAAGCAGGCTACACAGGGTGTATGGTTCCAGAAACAGCCAAAAGTATATATTGATTAGATTTCGATAGTATATTTTAGTTACATTAAAGTAAAATTTTGCTTTCATAAACATACGTATATTTACATGTTATGTTGTCTTGGACAGTACCTTGCCAGCATAAGCATAGGAAGCTTATTTTAAAATAAGCAATGTTTGCTGTAAAATTTAGCCAACCATTTAGAAAGATAATTATAGAAACAATCGGCTTTAGTGTAGAATTGGGTGGCCCTTCGATTGGCGAAAAATTTTGTTCAATTTTGGCGATAAAACGCCATTTCTGGTTACCACGATAGTTTTAACTTAGTTTCAGCATCCGTACCGTCACCTTAGGGTTACCGTAACTCTGTTTCAACCTGATATGACGTCATCATTGCGACTTTCTTAAATGTAAATTTTATTGGTTGTTTCGGGATTGCGTAAGTAATTTATGTAAAATTAAATGTAAATTTTATTGGTCGTTTCTGTGACTGCATAAGTAATTTAAGTAAAAATTAAATTAAAATTTTATTGGTTTATTTATTTAATATTATTATTATTATTATTTTGATTGCGTGAGCATTTCGTTTTACTGTTAGTTGCCCGCTTGATATTTAGCGCTATCTTTCTCTGTTATCTAGCAAAGTAGAATGTCTGGAAAAATTAATATGCGTTTTTTTTTTAATTGGAGCAAAATGGTAAGAGAGCTATTATTTATTGGTTTATGCATGAAGGTTTGATTAGTCCTCGCTATGTTTGTCCTGTTTGTATGAAAGATATGCGTTTGATTGAAAGGAAGGATAGATCGGATGGCTACGAATGGGTTTGTCGTGAAAAAAGTGTGAATGCTCATCATAGTAACAGGTCTGTGAGGAAAGGTACGTGGTTTGAAGAGAGTAATATGAGTATTATTGAGATTTTAATACTTTCGTATTTGTGGGTGTATGAATCCGGTATGAATCTGATTATGAATGAGGTGAATGTGAAAACGAATAAAACTGTGGTTGATTGGCGTAATTTTTGTAGAGAAGTGTGTGTGGATGTATGTGTGAAAAAGAGTGAGATGATTGGAGGTTCTTGTATGGCTGTGAAGATTGATGAAAGCAAGTTTGGTAAGAGGAAGTATAATAGAGGCAGACGAGTGAATGGTAAATGGGTGTTTGGTGGAATTGAAAGAGAGAGTGGAAAGTGTTTTTCTGAGGTTGTGGAAGACAGATCGAGAGAGACTTTGCTGGAGGTTATAAGGCGAAAAATTCTGCCTGGGACGATGATTATCTCAGATTGCTGGAAATCTTATGATTGTTTGAAGAATGAAGGTTTCCAGCACTTATCGGTTAACCATTCGTTGAACTTTGTTGAACCTACGACTGGTGCTCATACAAACAACATTGAAAGTATGTGGAGCAATAAAACGGGAATTCCGTAAGAACAGTGTTCGGATATCGTCGGAAGATATTTTTCATTCCTATTGTTCATGCGATGCGTGCGTTGTTATACAACAATTTCAAATTAACTAGAAGTGGACTGTACTAAATATTTTATTCGACAACTTTAATCAAATGCGTGCCATCTTTCAAGCGATGACTTACTACTAACAACAACAGCAATAAAAAAAAAAACTGAGTAAGCGTTTACAGGGTTGCTGTAATGAACATCTGCGCCATGTAAGGCGCCAAGAAGAGAAAAAATGACGTAATCTTACAGTTAAATAGTCTTAATGACTTAACATACCCCCCGGCATTGAAGGGTTACTTCAATAATTTCGTGCGATAATACTCATAATAACCTACAAAATTGTACAATTACTACCTTATACAATAATGCAATACGAATAACATCTCTTAATTCAATATAATAATATTCAATTTTCAATAAAAATTTTTATACACAATACAATGTACAATACAAGTTTTATAATAATAAGCTAACACTTAACACTTAACTAAGCTACTTCTTGGGATAAAATTGCAATTTTTGTAATTCCACGCTTTAATGATGCCCTTTGCTGTCTGTATTTCTACTACTCTAACCTTACCGTCAACTCCAGGAAAAATTCTTGTAATGCGCCCTAACACCCATCTACAAACGGGAAGCTCATCCTCCTTAACTAGTACTAGCATACCTATTTTAATATTCGTTTGTTCTACCTTCCATTTTGAACGCTGTTGTAGTGTGTTTAAATAGTCCCTATGCCAACGATTCCATATCAACTGGACAAATCTGGTAGTTCGTTTCCATCTTGAGAGTCTGTTTTCAGGTATATCAATTAATTCGGGTTCTACTATAGCATTCAAGGCTCTTCCAATGAGAAAATAACCTGGTGTTAATGCCTCTAAATCATTTACATCGGAAGATAAGGGAGTACAGTTAATAACTCCTCGAAAGTCAACCTTGCATTACCTACAATCCGCTTTAAGTGATATTTCACGGATTTTATTCCAGATTCCCATAGTCCACCAAAATTAGGTGTCCGTGGGGGAATAAACTTCCATACTATTCCTTCTTCACCTAAATAATCTGCTAATTTTTTGTCAGGATTTCTAATTAAATTGTTAATTCTTTGCAATTCGGCATTTGCGCCAACGAAGTTTTTTGCGTTGTCTGAGAAAATGATTGAGCATTTTCCGCGCCTAGCAATAAATCTCTTTAAGGTAGCAATAAATGCGTCAGTGGTGAGATCACTCACTAGTTCGAGATGCACTGCCTTTGTTATAAGGCAAATGAAAAGAGCTAAATATACCTTATGAAGAGTTCCTTTCCTCTGTCCCTTGTACCTAATAAAAAATGGACCGCAAAAATCGGTGCCGACATGATTAAAGGGTGAGCTTGGATTTACGCGCTCTGCAGGTAATGACCCCATAATTTGTTCGATAGTGACTGGTTTATTTTTACTACAAATTATACATTCATGGGTAATCTTTCTAGTTAAATTCCTACCTTGTAATGGCCAAAATTTCTGTCTCATAAAACACAATAATGCTTGCGAACCTACGTGTAAATATTTCTGATGATAATGCTCAGCAATCAGCTTAGTTAGTTTGCCTTTAACAGGCAAAATTATTTGATGTTTTTGTGAAAACATTACATTGGCCCCTTGTAATCGGCCTCCTACTCTCATTACATTATTTGCATCTAAAAAAGGGTTCAAAGAAAGTAAATTACTTTTATTATTAATGGGTTTACCTTGTGCGAGGGAGTTATAATCTGAATAAAAACTACATTTTTGAACCTCTCTTACTAAAAAGGATTCTGCCTCATTTAACTCCTTTGAACTTACTCCTCCTGTTCTTCTCTGTGCTCCTTTCTGTTTTGCACACCTAGAGTTCCAAATGAACCTGAAAATATAACTAACAATACGTAATAATTTTAAATAATTGTTAGTGATATCTAGGACATTATCAATAAATTTTGAAGGCAAAGTGCATAAACAAGCAATGTCAGTTCTTTTTCTCAGTTCATTAGAAAATGTCTCTGTTTTTTCTAATTGTTCAAAGTCAATATTCTTGTTAGGTATGACACCCTCACTCAAGAATGGAGGACCTTTCCACCACAGATCAGCATCATGCAGCTTGTCAAAACTCAGTCCTCGGGAAATAAGGTCTGCCGGGTTCTCCTCTGAACGCACATAATTCCACTGGCGTGTATGTGTTAGCTCTTGGATCTGCAACACTCGATTAGCAACAAAAGTTTTTAGTACATGCGGGGGATTCTGAAGCCATGCTAACACTATGGTTGAGTCACACCACAGACATATTTTACTGATGTCCAATTTCAATAAAGGCACCACCTTTGCAACAAGCTGTGCTAGCAGTACAGCTGCGCAGAGTTCCAGTCGAGGTACTGTCAGCGGTTTTAGTGGAGCTACTCTGGACTTGCTGCAAAGCAAATGTGAAGATAAATTATTGTCACTTCTACAGCGTAAATAGATGGCTACTCCGTATGCGTGTTCTGATGCATCTGAAAATCCATGAATTTGTATATCAGAAAAACTATCCTGTAAAACATATCTACTGACTTTCAAATTGTTGATAGATTGCATTGAATCAATAAAAAATTGCCAATCCTTAATTATCCTTTCGGGTAGCGGATCGTTCCAATCAAGCTTCAATAACCAAAGTCTTTGGATGAAGATTTTTGCTTTTGTTATCCCTGGACCAAGCAGTCCTAATGGATCATAAATGCGAGCAATATCAGACAACACTGTTCTCTTTGTGTAAGTAGTTGGTTTCTTGATGGTTGATTTGTACGAAAAACAATCTATCTTTGGATTCCATAATAATCCTAAAGTTTTGATGCTCTGATCGTCATCGAAATTACTGAAAGAATATTCCTCTTGTCCATCCGGAAACTGCAAAAGATCAGGATGATTAGCACACCATCTGTGCAGACGCATTCCTCCACGTGATAATAGGTTAATCAATTGCGACTGTAATTCTTTAGCCTCTATTAGAGTATGGGCTCCTGTGAGTACGTCATCGACATAAAAATCCCTTTGTACTATTGGCGCTGCTAACGAAAAATTATTTTTCTCGTCTTCTGCTAATTGATTAAGTGTGCTTGTTGCTAGATATGGTGCGTTGGAAGTACCGTAAGTTATAGTCTTCAGTCTATAGACCTTAACTGGTTCTTCTTCACTACTCTTCCATAAGATGCGTAATAAATCTCTTTGATGTTTTTTAATCAAAATCTGACGATACATTTTTACAATGTCTGCTGTGAAGGCAATTTTATGCGTTCGAAATCTGCAAATAATATCAAATAGTTCGTCTTGAACTAACCCTCCATTCAGCAGAATATCGTTTAACGAAATTCCAGTAGTCGTAGGAGCAGTAGCATCGAACACTACCCTAAGTTTAGTGCTAGGTTTCTCGGGCCTGAAAACCCCATGGTGAGGAAGATAATATGAGAAACTAGAGCTATCCCCTTCATCAATTTCTTCGGAATGGCCTAATTTATTATATTCCTTAATGAAATCTTCGTATAAGTGTTTCATTGCGGGATTGCGAGTGAAGCGTTTAAGTAGATAATTCAGTCTTTTGCTAGCGTTTTCTCTCGATTCCCCTAAAAGGCTAAGTCCTTCCTCCTTAATTGGCATTTCCACTACATATCTGCCATCATCTTGCCTCGTGTGTGTACGAAGAAAGTGCTGTTCACAAAATTCCTCTTCCTGACTTTTCACTTCTTTTGCTTCATTAATACCTTCAATCTCCCAAAACCTTCTCATGTTGTCAGATAAATTATCCCCATTTTCCACAAACCCACAAAAATTATCAACACTGCCTTGCTGCGGCATGCGTACTGACCCGCTAACGATGTATCCAAAAACTGACTGATGGAGAATCAGGTCTTGCATATTTATTCTATTTGTTCCCAGTAAATCAAAAAATATTTCGTTAGATAATAAAACATGTATTTGACCAGGTTTATAAAACTCTGGATCAGCTAAACCAATGAGTTGCAACTGTTTAACATCAGGAATGTTTGTATATCTAGCAGGCGTTACGCGAGTTATTTTTGGAACGACAAAAAAATGTAAGGTACGAATAAAATCTCTAGTAGCGTTAGCGATGGTTGCTATAGCTTTTTCCTTAACACCCATAACTGTACCATTGATACCTGAAATAGAAGCGTTTATTTTTCTTTTCTTCAAATTCAATAACTCAGCACCTTCTTTAGTAATGAAATTATTTTGAGAACCGGAATCCAGCAAGGCTCTCAGCGAGATAAATTTTCCATCATTACCCTTAACGAAAATAATTGCAGTTGAAAGTAGAACTTGTTTATTAAAAGAACTGGAAATATTTAGCGTAGTACCGTTAATGGACTTTGCTTGGTTGGTTTCATTAGTGTCACTAACCTTTTGGCTGTTTGCCATTGGAGTAAATGTATCAGCATTTGGAGAAAGATTACTGCTTAATTTATTAGTCTTGTTTGTGATTTGATTCGATGTGCCGTTTGCTCTATCGAAATTTTCTTCATTTCGATCAAAATGTAAGAGCGAATTGTGAAATTTCTGACATTTTCTACATGTATTAGAACTTTTACAGTCCTTGATTGTGTGGACCGAAGATAAGCAATTGAAACATAATTTTTTTGTCTTTACAAATTCCAATCGTTTCTTGACTGTTAGATTTAAGAATTGCGCACATTTCAACAATAAATGATCAGCTTTACAATAAGGACAATTTTTTGAATTTTCAGAAAGTGATGTAAGAGCCTTGGTATTAAATAAACGTTTCGATTCCCCATGCGGAGGTTTGTAATGTGATAGGGTGCGAGCGTGTTCCTTCAAAAAACATGTCAGTTGTTTAACCGTTCCTATCTCGTCTTTTTTAAGTGACCTTTCCCACCAACACCGAGTATTTCTATCCAACTTTTCAACTAATAAATAAACAATTAACGTGTCTGAAAATTCTTCCACCTTTTGCTCCAATGCTTCCAAGGATCGTAAACATTCATGCACCTTATCGATAAATTTTAAAAGCGACGAAGTAGAATCACTCGTTTGAGGTATAGAAATTAATTTCTTTATGATAGAATTGATCAAATCTTTTTTGTTGCATTAGCGATCAACCAACAGATTCCATGCTATGTCATAATTCGAATCTGAAATTGGAATGGACTGAATAATATTTAAAGCGTCTGCCTTACACGAACTCTTTAAATATTACAATTTTTGCGCATTAGTTAATTTGCTATTTTTATGCACAGCTGCGGAAAATAAATCCTCAAATTCAATCCATTCTTCGATTTTCCCACTAAATATTGGAAGAGACAATTTAGGCAATTTTATATCCGAAACAATTATGTCTTTACTCGAACCGTTTTCATTTGAGCAGCTATTCCTTTGAGAACGGATCTCAGAAATTTTTCTTTTAATTTTCAAATGAATTTCATCGAGATTATCTACTACATTTTCCTTTTCCTTAATGAATTCGTCAGTGTCCTTTTCTTCACAATGTGCAAATAAAGAATCGAAAATGTTACTTAATTCCTTTTTAAATTCTAATATTTTTGATTCGTATAACTCCAATAAGGAAATATCTGCTTCATCCACTGTAGAATTTACCTTATTTTCAAACTTTCTGATACTGCATTTTAAACTCTTTTTGTTAGCTTTAATTGCTTTCAATTCACTCATCATGAACAAATAAATAATTTATCACTTACCGTGATTGCAGATTTCTCGACAGCAACACCGGAAATGAACGATGACAGAGTATCCAATCTTAATTGCGTAATCCACACGAAAACGAAAGCATTCCAAACACTCTATATGAAGTTATGCGTAATACAACCAAACGAAAGTATTCTAAATGTTCTAAAAGGTTAATTTTAGCAACGATATCTTTTACCTGTGGCTCGGCGGGCCATAAAGTGTTCATGCGATGCGTGCGTTGTTATACAACAATTTCAAATTAACTAGAAGTGGACTGTACTAAATATTTTATTCGACAACTTTAATCAAATGCGTGCCATCTTTCAAGCGATGACTTACTACTAACAACAACAGCAATAAAAAAAACTGAGTAAGCGTTTACAGGGTTGCTGTAATGAACATCTGCGCCATGTAAGGCGCCAAGAAGAGAAAAAATGACGTAATCTTACAGTTAAATAGTCTTAATGACTTAACACCTATTTTGCGGAGTTTATGTGGCGAAGACAATACAGAAATCAGGCGAAAGCAGATCCGTTCTGAGTCTTTTTGAATTGCATAAAAGATCTGTATGTGCCGCAGTTTTCCGACGGTGCCGAAGAGATGTCGAAGTAGCGATCTAGGTAAGTTCTATTTTTTACGAATTGTAAACTACATCATCAGGCTCAATTTTAGAAGATGTTGCACAAGTCTCGTTGTTTACTTATCTTAGGCTTGGATATGCGTTTTATGTCGTAATCTTGCCTACGCTTCTTGTTAAAAACAATTTGTTATGCAAAGCTTCATATTTGAAGAAAAGATAAGTTATATTTTAACTGAGTTGAAATGTTAGGTTTTAATGTTATTGCGCGATTTTTTTTATTATAAATGTTTATTCAACTGTGTGATGTCCTTTACATGAAACGAGATCGCTGTGTACATGGGCAAAGCCAAGGTAGTGCGCAATGCCAAGTTTGTGCAATTCTTCAAATTTTTTATGAAAATTGATCGATGTGCACATGGAAAATGTTAAGGTAGTGCGCAATGCCGAGATTGCGCGCGATGCCGCGTTTCTGCAACTCTTGGATGTTTTTAAGTGAAAATAGATCGATGTGTCCATGAGAAAAGGCAAGAAAATGCGCAATACCGAGGTTGTGCGCGATGCCGAGTTAGTGCAATTCTCGGATTTTTTTTAATTGAAAATAGATCGATGTCTACATGGGAAAAGTCAAGATAATGCGCAATGCCGAGTATGTGCGCGATGCGGATTTTGTGAAATTCTCGGATTTTTTTAAGTGAAAATAGATCGATGTGCACATGGGAAAAGTCATGGTAATGCGTAATGCCGAGGTTGTGCGCGATGCCGAGTTTCTGCAATTCTGGGATTTTTTTTAGGTGAAAAATAGATCGATGTGCATATGGAAAATGTCAGAGTAGTGCGCAATGCCGAGGTTGTGCGCGATGCCGAGTTTGTGCAATTCTGGGATATTTTATTTAAGTGAAAATAGATCGATGTGCACATGGGAAATGTCAGGGTAGTGCGCAATGCCGAGGTTGTGCGCGATGCCGAGTTTGTGCAATTCTGAGACTTTTCTTAAGTGAAAATAGATCGATGTGCACATGGGAAAAGTCATGGTAGTGCGCAATGCCGAGGTTGTGCGCGATGCCGAGTTTGTGCAATTCTGGGATGTTTTATTTAAGTGAAAATAGATCGATGTGCACATGAGAAAAGTGAAGGGAGTGCGCAATGCCGAGGTTGTGCGCGATGCCCAATTTGTGCAATTCTCGGATGTTTTTTAAGTGAAAATAGATGGATGTGCACATGGACACCGAGTTTGTGTAACTAGTGCTTTTCGAGTAAATATAGATCATTGTGTACATAGGCAAAGCGAGGCTGTGTGTGATGCCGCGCAGTAATGTGATATATTTTATGTGAAATGGTTAATATATCGTTTGTATATATTAAATTTGTTTTAATTGTAAATTATATTTTAGTTAACTTTTCGTTGTATTTAAGTTCTATTTTTAATTCCTTGGTTTTTATATGTTGATAATGTTTTCCGACTTACACGATAAATGTTGATAGTCCGACGATTTACTCAACAGTAGCAAAACTGTAAACTTTGACCCTAAAAGTAACTTATTATTTTAATACGCAATGTTATCGTAATTGCACTTCATAATATGAATTCATTGATTCTGTGAGTGAAAAACATTGCTTAGTGTTCCAAATTTGTAGTATTTATTTTCTTATTTTCTCTTCATTGTGAGAAAATATATTTTTTATTTACTAATTTTAGAATTCTAGTATGCCTATAGAGAATATGACGAGATTTAGGAATTTAAGAAACAGTGATATGAAAGCTGTGTATGATTCTGATATGCAATAAATATATTTTTCTTATTTTCATTAATGTGAAGTTTAAAACTGTTACAAAATAATGAAGATTTTGCCGTTACATAGCAATAAGGTAATTTGTAAGAACGTTGTTTACAGTTTTAATAATTGGTAGAATTCACTTACTGTAATATGTAATTTGAAATATAAACAATTTTTATACTTATTTCTATATCTATAGAGAATACCACAGTCGATCTGGTTATGAGAGAATACATTGTAACGTCACAAGCTTAGTCCCACCCAATTATGGACGTAAGTTAGCTCCGCCTTCGCAACTTTGTTTACGCAGTGTATTCTAAGCTTTTATCCATCGTTAATATTACATAAATTTTATTCTTTTCCATAACGTAAAAACTTGTTTTAATATATTCAAGTAAGTGTTGCATGTTATTATTTTTAAAAATATTAACATTCTTATAAAATGTGAAATATGAAATATCATTAGGAATAATTTCAAAACTGATGGTGTCTTCTGTTCGTATGCTGGTTTTGCGTAGCGGCCATCTTAAAATTGTACCTTCTTGGCACCGATATTGGCGTCAAAAAAGAATTACCAAAAAAACAAGGGGCACCCAATTCTACACTTTCACCAAACAATCATACTAAAATGATGAAATAGACATTCAATGTTGCTTGAATGTTGAAAAAAGAATATTAATAAAGAATATCAATCGGCAATAAGATAATTGTTCTTATAAATTGTATTAAATATTTCTAGAGCGCTCAATGAAGCATAAAAATTAACAGTAACAATTAAGATATTCATCTTTATATTCTGTTAACATACAAATTTGCATTTGAATAATTCAATGGTACTAATTTATTCTATCGTAATAACTTCATTTTCACAAGTTATGTACCGATTGCCTGAATTTAATTTTTGTGATTTTAATGGATATGAAATGAATGAATTGATTAGTTCATATATTAGCATTTCAGTAAATTATATTTGAATACAACAGTCATTCAATGCCTGGCACATGGCAACACATTTACATACATTTATGGTGTTCTCTAACTATTGTCTACTCTTTTGCATTTTAAATATAAGCGTTATGTGACGTCGACGACTTTCTGCTAAATTACCCCAGAACCGCCATATCTAATTTTCCGTGCAGATGAATTTTGACAGCAAAGATCTTCACTTCATCCACCTCTCTACCAAGCACATCGATTTATTTGATCAAATCCAACAGCCTGTATTAGAACTTTCCTATCCTGCTGCTGACATATGCACCATCTCATATGCACTGGAACACTGAAGTTTTAGTCTGAAGTCATGCTTTATCACTGGTTATATAGCAATACCCTTCTTTACCTATGTATAAAACTGGTTGCTATTATAAATTCACGTTGATTAATTATTACCAAAATGTATGTTAAGCTTTATGGTGATGTTACATATATATATATATATATATATTGACTAGTTGTCACGAAAATTCATCACTATATACATATACATATATATACATACATATATATATATATATATAAGAATTTATTCCTTATGAATTTCAATTTTTGGTCTTCGTGTAAAATTGGATCTAAATTTCTTAATTTATATCTTTGCTGATCATTTTCCAGCAGCTTAAGAAGCGAAAATACTTATTATGGTTATATTATTTCATTTAAAAAAAATTGTAATTATATATATATATATAAAATCAAATATATTTATATATTTAACAAATAGAATTATATTTTTAGTCCCTTTTAGAACTCTTTTTTTTTTCTTCTATTCTAGATATACATATATGTATATATCGGAAAATGATAAAAGCAAACAGTAAGACAGAACCAGAAGTTTACCTGTTCTAGTTTTATAAAAAATTTTGTTAGATAAAGGTGTACTTTCTGTATTTTAAACGAAACAGCAGCATTACTAAAATAATTTTTATGATTCACAAATAATCCATTCAGCATGGATTAAATCATTTAAAATGTATTAAATTGATAATGGGCATGATAAATTTTATAGAAAGAAAGAACTGAATACTGCCAATGTACTACTTTGGATACTTGTACTGTACTGTACTACTTTGGACACTGTACTGATGAAATATGTATTGCGCACTAAAAGCAAACGTAAACGTTGATACTAATTCATGCAAAACCAAATCTTCTGAATTTTATGTAAGCTTCTGAATTTTATGAGAGATTACAGTCTATATTAAGTGAATGGCTTTAGTATATTTCCGTGGTTTTCGCCATGTAAGATCCGTGTTACAGGCGAAAACATCGCGGACGAAAGCGTCGCAGAGAAGACAACGCAAGACGAAAACATCATCGTATAAAGCATTGTAGGAGGAAAGCAAGAAAGGAGAAACCATTGTAGTACAAAATGACGTCGTCGAAGATAAAGTAACTCAAAAGCTTCGCCTTTAAAAACATCGTGGCTGAAAACATCGCGGTAAAAAATAAAGCAACTATTAATCATCGCATGATGATAAAATAGCAGACATGAGTTGATTTAAAAATTATAAATGCGCTTTTCTGGAATGATTTGTGAGTCCAAGAAATAATCAGGCACATTTTTGCTTTTATATTTTGAATTTGATAAAAATTTTGCTGCAAAATCAAGGAGACTTAAGCATTCAGAAAATGAAAATGAGTAGAAATAATGCTACTTACAGCAGTTAGCAGGACTTTATAATTTGGTAATTATTTAAACTATTTTAATAGAGATAACCACATAGAGTAACCACATCTTCCTTTCTCAATCTATTTTTACTACATATTTTTCATGAAAAATTACCAGTAAAACTTTATAAAATAGATTAATTAATTAATGGCTTTTATTAGTTATTTAAAGAAATTTAAAATTCTATTAAATGAAATATTGCCTACTAACCTAGTATCATTTTTAACTCATTTGCAGTTTTTGAATGCTTAAATTTCCTTCCCAAGGTTTTAGCAAATACTTATTAATTCATTAAAAATATGAAATATAAAGATAAAAATACTCCACATGCCTTCTTTGTTCACAAATCATTACGCCAATATACGAATATACGAATTTTTAAAGCATGTATCGTCATGAGATGATTTGTAGACGCTTTATTTTTTACAACGATATTTGAAAGACTATGTTTTTCAACCGCCTTATTTTCAATGACGATGTTTGTATACGATATTATAGAAGTGCGATGTTTTCTTTTTCCTTTGTACGTCTGGATCACCACTGTTTTCCCGATTGTTTTAAAATTGGACAAATAGTGCTCTTCTCAAAGAAGAACAAGAATCCAGAGGATCCAAGCTCGTACCGCCCAATCAATCTTCTACCAGCTGCTGGAAAATTACTCGAAAGACTCCTCATAAACCGACTGAAATACCATGTATTCAAGGACACTAAAATCAGCTCTCGCCATTTCGGATTTAAACCGAATAGCTCCGCCATTCATCCCATCGATACAGCACTAACGCAAATCCAAGTTAACAAAGGCCAACAACTACACTCTGCGTTGCTATGCCTCGACCTGTCACAAAGCAACAAGCGAGAGGATGTGCACAGAGATCGTGTATGAGCGTGGACCTCTGGAATTTCACTTTTAAGCATATTATCGACCATCACTGGCCTTCCCACACACAAATCGTAGCATTTGCAGACGATGTAGCTTTCATCATCAACGGCCGCTCCAGAGAACAACTCCAGGAAAACTGCAATAGCACCCTTCAAATTTTCAACGCTCAATGCAAAAGAATAAAACTACAGATCTCACAACAAAAATCGCAGGCACTGATTGTCCACAAACCAAGACGAACTATAACTCGAAATCCCACATTTAAAATAGACAACCGCAGGATCCGATGCGTGAAAACGATTAACTACCTCGGCCTCACCATTGATAACAAGTTCAACTGGATTCAGCACTTACACAACAAAAAACGCACCACTATGAAAATAGAAAAAGCTCTGAAGACAATTCGTGGTTAATCATGGGGCTTGAACCACCGAATTATGAAAATACTACTTACAACCGTGGTGAACAAGATCATCACATATGGAGCCGCTATTTGGGCAATACCTATGACCACCAGAAAGGTGCGAGCTCTAAACGCACTACCTCTAACAACGCCCTACAGACACTGGCAGGTATGCTCTTGCTCCCAATCCAAGCACAAATGGACGCAATCTCCACAATAGTCCTCCAACTCAAGAAAACAACTAACTTTAATGACACCACATTCCACCCAACAGACTACGAAGATCAACCTAAAAAGTATTTTCATCACCCAGCTTTGAATCTTCAAAACCTGCACTGCATTTTCGACAAACCACCAACAACAACGGAATACACGGCTTTCACTGACGGCTCAAAGATCGAACAAAAGGTTGGCAGGGCTGCAACCATCCAATATAACTTTAGCTCACACATAAAATGGTAAGGGCACCTTAGAGATCTAAACAGCGTGCACCAAGCTGAACTGACAGCAATCCTCTACAGTGTGCAAGAGCTCCACCAACTACCAACGGACAATGTCCATATCGTCAGTGACAGCCAATCATCAGTCTACGCTATTAAAAATCCCTGCACAAATTCACCAATAGCCCGTAAAATACAATTCCAGCCAAAAGAATTTCAATTCCATCCAAAAGAACTTCGTTTTTACATGGACGAAAGGTCATAGCAGTTGCGCCGGGAATGAAAGAGCGGACTACCTGGCAAAGCAGGCAGCCCTCGAACAGTCAGGCACTACCATCCACATCCCATGGCCACTCTCCACACTGAAGTTTACTGTAAAAGTGATGGCCAAAGAAGAGTGGCAGAGACAATGGAATCAAGGACCGCAAGGCAGAAGGACGCATTCACTTCTCCCATGTGTCGATACTGAGCGCACCATTTGTAATTATTATCTCTCTCAATATATCTCTGGTCATGGACCGTACCCAAATTACTTCTATGAACGAAACCTTTCAGAGACTGAAATATGCGTTTGTGGCAAATCGGGTGATCCAAACCATTATTTCTTTCAATGCCCAATAACAGAAGACTTATCATATCCACCATTCCACAGCACCAGGAACAGACTTCAAACGCTTCTTGATAAAGCACCGGAAAATCCACATTAGTATCAAAAACATAATTGACACACTCCACCGTCATGGCTTGGAACTGTGTGCTCCAAGCACCTAGACGATACGACCATAGTTATGCACATTAAAAATGGCATAACTGGAACTGGTGAACTCTACTGTATGTATGAATTCTGACCCAATTCATGAACTGTCAATGAACTGTGAACCATCTATGAACTGCTAGACTGTCCCAATAACATCACATTAATATCACAATAACTTAGCCAAGATAATAATGTTTAATGTTTTTCCATTCATTTCCTTTTGTTTATTTGTGTACATATATTTATATTTATAATTTCCCCGTCAACTGTAATGTATGGTATTGTATTTGTAATGTCATTGTCATCAGCAACTGTATGTCTACCACAAGTTCTCTGTGCCCTAATGATTAACGTTTCAATTAACATCGATGTCTGGCGTAAGTACGCCCTGTGGAGGTGTTCATCTCAAGACGGTTAGAGTGAAGGAGCGACACCGGTTCTGCCAATGGCGATGTGTTGGTGCTTATCACACTTAGTCCTGTCCTGTCCTGTACGGCGATATTTCGCAGCGATTTTTTTCCCGATATTTTCGGTGTAAAGATTGCATAAATTCAGATTACTAAGCGATACGATCACCTCTAACAGACATACAGGTCGCTCGGCAAATCGTCATATTACACTGCTGGCCATTAACCCTTAGCCTGTCGACTGATTTTCTGCGAATCCCTTTAAAACTGTCGCTAGTTTTGGACCGAACTTCCCGTAAAATGTCGCGAAAATAACCCTAAACCTCTGAAAATTGCCAAGCAGTTATTTTGTTATTTCCCATCCCTCCCAGAATTTTACTTCAATGATTCCGCTAAGTGAGATTGATTACACTAGATATTGTTCGGTAGATGTGAGCTCTCAAGAGAAATGCAAAAGGCTAGACTCTCCGTGATGACCGTCTTAAGGGTCAGGGTACTGCTGCGAAACTTAAAAGTTTCCTTCCGTTAAACAATCTTATCTCTACATATCTTCTCTACATATAATAAAAGAAAGAGTCTGTCTGTGTGTGTGCCTTTCGTTCGCGCTGCGCGTAAGCTAATAGACCCACGGCTACGAAATTTGGTACATAGGTACATCTACACAAGAGCCAGTGCACTTCGAAGCGATTTTTTCGAAATTCGAATTCGAATTTTTTTATTTCATGTTTTGTGACGAAATCGTGTCATTTTAAAACATAATGGGCCGTAGGAAAGCGAGATTTTACTCTACACACTCCATTTTTACAACGTCATGAAACGTAGGCACTTAGCTATTTTACAAACTTAAAATAAATTTCGTGTTTCAATAAATCGATTAAATACGAATTTATTTAACAAAGGGAGCTTAACACTTTTTCAACGGGATTTTTTCTAAAAAAGTTTATTTTTAAAAATGTACAGTTTATTTTTCTTTGATTTTTGGACACGTTAAACTTTCATCCTTGCGAATGCTTTTACAAAAAGAATTTTGGAAAAATGATAATATTTTGTATTTTTAAAAGATTTTTTAAATGAAGCCTCCGAGTATACTTCTCACATCTCACATCTTTAAAAATGTGATTTTGGCAACAATTTTCCTGTCTTATTGTTGTTGATAGATTTTTGATGAAATCGCATCATTTTGAATGATTTCATTCTTTTAGAAATATGGGTTTGGCAACAATTTTTCATCGTATTTCTTATGTCACTGTTTTTAAGAGATTGGTATATTTCATTTTAATTTTTATATAAATATAATATATTTTTATTGATTTTTTTTTTTTTTTTTTTTTTTTTTGATAAAGTTGTTCTGCAGAGTAAAATTCTGCGCGGAATTTTATGTTTTTTGAGTTGCTTTCATGTTATTTTTTGCTTATTTTCCTCTTTATAAGATATTGAAAATTTTGCATGATTTTTGTTTTACGGGAAGTTGGTTAATTTTTTAATTAGGATAATTAATATTTGTATTAAGAGATATAGCTTATTTCATTGTAATTTTTCCCTTGAAAACATAAGATAAAATATCCTTAATTATACTTTGCTTTTCAGAATTTTTTGTTTTTTGCATTCCTTTATTTTATTTATTGCTCATTTCACTGTTTTTAAGATATTGAAAAGTTTTGACTGATTTTTTTAGGAAACAAAGTGCTTAACCTCCTTTACACCATTCGAGTTCTTAAGATTTTGCAAAGGGAATTTGGTTAATTTATTTATTAGGATAATTAATATTTGTATTAAGGGATATTGCTTATTTCATTGTAATTTTGTTATACGTAATAACTTTTTTTATGAAGTTGTTCTGCAGAGTAAAATCCTACGCAGTTTTTAAATTTAACGTTTGGAGTTCCCTTCAGCCATTTTTCCGGTACATTTAATAGCCAGACGAAGGCTCGCAGCGAAGCTGCTAGTTTTCAAATAAATTGGTTTTAAAATTTACCCTGTTATATTTTAAATTATTACACATTTTTAACCTAAGTAACCTAAATCTGTATGCCACTGATTATCACCGGAATTTCAATGCAGACTGATTAAACTGCTATCACTAAAATTATATTCTGACAAATATCTGGTGCAACTGTCATTCCTTCTGAGATATTGCTGAAACATTTCGTATTATTTCCGATTTTCTGTATTTTTGTCATTAATTAAAAATCTTTAAAACCTTCAGCATTTTCCTATATTCTTCAACTGCATGCAACTAATAATTATTTTAAATAATTTATTTTTTCCTTAAATATTACGTAGTTTTAAGAGAGTAATAAGCGAAACATTTGGGTGTTTTTTAAGGGTGATAATATTAATATTAAATTTGCATTTTACTTTTTCATATACATTCAAGATATTCAGGAAGGGAATTAGAACTTGAAACCGTTTTCAGTGTATAATAAATTTATTGATTCAAATTAAAAATTCTTGTTTCCTGTCCAAGAAACACTAGAAAATTTTATCTGAAATAGGAAAGATGAGACATATTAATAACAAACAAAGCAATTAAATTGGAAGTCAAAGAACAAAAACCAGCATTATATTTTCAAATTTTCACAGGACTAGTTTCGTTGGTTTTACCGAACCGTCATCTTCAGCTGCAAAAGCGCAAATCAACGAGATAAGATATAATGAAAATTAGATTGTGAAAATTTGAAAATATAACGCTGATTTTTGTTGTTTGACTTCCAATTTAATGTGTGCTCGGCTTGTTATTGTATATTAATTAAACAAACCAATGTTGTTACTTATTAGCTTACAATATAATTAATTCAATATGGTATTTTTGTAAAGAAAGAGTGTTGCTGTACATTTGGTAAAGTAAAAATAAGCATTTCATTTAATAATTATAAAAGTTATTAATTATTTAATAAATTATCATAAGAATATGAATAATTAAATATTTTTTCGGAGATCTATTTTCCGGCGATATTTTTTTCTAGGGATCCCAGCATACATTTTTGAAGCATTATGCTCTAAATAAATGTCTTGTTTGAACATAGCATTTATTGTTGACAAATCTCCAACCAAAGGTAAACCCTAGTAAACCTTACTAGGGAGGATATTCAAACAAAAATTTTTATTAGAATAAATATTTTCGTTATTTTAATACTACTAATAATATACAAACATTAGTTTAAGTTCACTATAGTTGTGTGAATAAGATTGCTGGATGTTGGTAGTTTGTTGTTGGCAACCGAACAGTTTAGCTGCTTGTGGTCTTTATGATTTTCCCGATGCGTAACGCGAATTCAAGCTAATTTTATTTAGAAAATTGCCCACGAAGGTGTTCTCTTAAAGCAGATAACCCATGACTTCTTAAAAACTGTAAAATATAATCTGTGGATATTTTTCGTTATACGATAACACGAAGAAAATGATTTCCTATACGAAACATATGATTAGCGCTGTTGTTGCCCGCTGTTTAATTAAATGCATCCATCTTATTCCTTACAATTAATTTTCCTTTTTCAAAGAAAGTTTGATTTCAGTAAAATGTACTATTTACAATGTGTCATTTTATTTTGCTCGTTTTTTATGCAAATATTCAAATTCAGATAGATATTGCGTAAGTTCAGAAAGCCAACTAGTCCCCAAGCGGTAAGCTAGCTGAGCTCCGGTAAATTCTAGCGGCTACATGGGAGGCTTAGAGGTTTTTCATAAGTACAATTGATTGAGAATTAACAGTTTGTTTCCCACAAAAAAAAATCTACCTGAAGACTTCCTTTCCCTTAGACAAATAGGTCCTGTGTGCTTTATCATAATCCAAAATCTTAAGCGTATAAATCTTTTATCATAGCCGATGATGACGATAAAATATTTTCTATCTGATGTGTTAAGTTAGCATAATTGTATATTTCTAACGAAAATTGTTTGGCTCATGTTACCCTATAATGAAAAAAAAGATTCAAAAAGGTTTTTAAATAATGAAAAAAAAAAAAAAAAAAGACTCAAATACGTGATATAATTAATAATGAACATACTTTAAGTATGTTCATTATTAATTATATCACGAATTTTATCAATAGTATTCTTAGTATTAATTGCAGGCGTGTATTCAAGAATATAATATACACAAAGCTGTGTCTAATGATCACGGCTAATTTTTATATAAAATTTTATAGTATAAAAATTTAGGTTCATATAGGTCAGCCATATTTGAAAGAGTACTTGTGTATTATAAGAAAAGAGAGAGAGAGAAATTTAAGAATAAAGAAATTTACCACGAAGTAATATAAAAATACAATTAGAATACAAAAGAGTATAATACTATTTCATGTTTTGTGGATATACTTGAAGACAGAAATATGTTTCAGCTGTATTCGTTCATCGGAGAAAAACTTTTCATATGAAGTTATTTTTTTCAATTCTTTCACTATACAAGTAATACAAAAGCAGTATAGGAATTTCTTTTCTTAATACCCAACCGAAGAGCTGAGGGGACGTACAATGATTAACATACAATGGGTGCCATGAATTATTTTGCTTTACATGCAGTTTCCTTATATATGTAAAACAAAATAAACTTTCACCCATTCCAAGATTTCAAGAACTCACAGAGAGAGAGAGAGAGAGAAATATCTATAACAAATTTTATTGCTGTCTGACTGATTGCTACGGGAACGTCTTCCAACTCAAGCTTTCAAGCATCTAGCTATTCAAATATGAACGCTTCTCAGCAAAGCCATTTGGACAGCATCTGCCTTGTTAAAGAAAACCTTTTGGAGGTAAAATCATCCACTTCATCGGGTTTTTCAAACAAAGCAGTCAGTGGTCCTTTTACTACCTACTGACCTAGAGAAATTTCTCAGAAACTTTTGTTCGAAAAAAAACGAGTTTTATATTTTTAAGAATTTCCATTCTGACAGCAAGATTTTGTTATTTTTCATATATAGATGAAAAGAAACTAATTTGTTTTTAATAAAGAAGAAAAAAAATTAATAAGCTTATTTAAATTTTTTACACAGCACCGAGTAAGGAGACGAAATTTAATTTTCTTTATAAATATTTTTCTCAGACAATACTTTAGTGTTTTTCAAATTACGAGAATAGTGCGTTAGTGCATGCATTTTCAAATCAGATTTATTTAATTAATATATATGGATATGCCGAACAAACACACTTTCGCACACATACACTGTATATTATTACATACATAAAAATGAAATAAAATTTGAAAACAAGCAATTTAAAAACTACTGTATTGAAAAATTATTGAAAATTTGTTTTTACCTCATTTTTTTTTCTTTATATACATTTACTTCAGTTTTTTTATATGCATTTACTTAATTTTATTTTCTTATATGCATTTACTTAATTTTATTTTCTTATATGCATTTACTTAATTTTATTTTGTTATATGCATCTGTTAGACTTTTTGAAAAATTTTTAGATTTTTTTGAGTATGGCAAAGGAAACGAGACCTATCAACCGAAGGCAATGAATGTCTCCATGGACGACTTTCTAAGTAAAACGTACTCATGTTCATGTTACACATAGGGGAAATCACAAAATTTAACCAGTTCGTTTGTTTGGGTTCGAATATGAGTCGAAATAGCGATAATCAGATATCTTAGCCAGGAGGCCATTGATTGGGTTTGACAGATTTGGAAACCTAATAAATAGTATTTAATAAATATAATATTATTAAACGAATCAGATTTATATAAACCAAATAAAATTCTTATATCGAACACAACTAAAACTCGATATAACTTACACTGATAAACTGATGTGTAATAACACTGATAAATTAAAATACTGAACGGAATATACATTAATTCTACATAGATAATTTTTTGTAATGTATTTCGCTGGGAATGTCTGGCCGCAAAATCCTGATTATATATACCGCAAAATCCTGATTATATAAGGTTGTCACATATCTGATGGTTTGACTTTTACCTCAAAACACAAAGAATCCTCAAAATTCAGTAAAATTTATAACTTTATTTCCCTGTTGAAAATTCTCTGAATCTTTTCAAATATAAAAGCACACGCGCCAATCAGTTTGCTTTAAATAAATATATGCAGCAACGAGAAGATGCGCTTTTGACAGCAACTCGTTTTGAAAATCGAAAATTTTTCTAAATGTAAGAGATTTGTGGCTTAAATTAATTTTTCATTAACAAAAAAAAAAAAAAAAAAAAAAAAAAATAGAATCGCATATTATTAAAAGAATTTTATTGATAATTCAGATTCTGAAAACAAGAACATTGTTGTTATAAAAAACAAAGAAAAAATAAACAACATACTTCATTCAACGGGGGTCAACTTTGGCGCATAAACTTTTCAACATAAAAATATTTGAAGCATGTTATTGATAAAGGTTTATTTGATTATGGCAAAGTACTCGATGGTTATTAGCCTAAGGTGAAGGATACCTTCGTTTAAGGACTGCCTAACGGAAATTGGCTTGCATACATGTTACACATATGGAAAACTAAGAATATCATTCTGGCAACCAGCCCGTTTGCCGGGATTCGAACCCCGGACAGAACCACCAGTTGTTCCGTTAGACTCCGCTCAGTCGCTGGTGGGCTGTCCGATAAAGGAAAAGTTCAAAATTTCATATTAGAGGAAAAGTGGTAGCATAGTATAATTCGAAGTTATTGCCATTTCAGTAATGTGAAGAGATTTCAAGAATGTTTAATTATTTTATTTAGCTTATGACAAACTAAATAAAATAATTAAACATTCTTGAAATCGCTTCTCGTAACATACTGGTAGTTTGACCTGCATTCAAACCCCCGTGAACAAGCTGATTGCATGGGCGATTTTATGGTTTTAACTTTTTGCAGTGCGAGATCGTTTCCCTTAGAAAATCTATCACGAAAGCATACCATCCCTTAGACAGATCGCCTTCACGTGATTAATAATTTAACAAGCCAAACCAAACACAACCCGAGCGAGGACTCGTAGTCAAGGCACGTCATCATGAAAAGCTAACTAAAATTGGCTCAGATTCACATTAAACATGGGCAGCAAAAATTTGCTAAAACTGGTATGCAGACAATCCATTCGCCAGGATTTGAACCCGCTTCAAACTATTAGTATTCAACGATTTTACCGCTACTTCGTTGGCGGCCTTTTGTAGTATCTATAAGAAAAGTAATCGCAAAGACACAATCATTGCGTACCGACGGATGAATTAAGTTCGTAATTTAAAGAATAACTTCCATTCGTGCTATTGCTGTTAGCATTGACATTTGGACAGATGTTAATTTATTTTAAATTCTTTTAATGTAATTAATTCATATCTTTAAATAATTGATCTTCTGACTGTAATTTTTTGAGCGGAGTATATCTAACCCTTCCGTACACTAACTGTTTTAATTCTTTTACACTCCATTAATTTTAAGAGATTTTATATCGATAGATTTCTTTCCAAAAATGTTTCAAGGATTACATATTTTTTTCTTTACATTTCAAAACATTTTGGATTTAAAATCTTAATAATAAAATTTTTAAAACAAATATTTCTAGAAATTCCTTCGGCGTATTCATTTATTCCATTTAGTTGAAGTTTCGAGTAGAATATCTTCCTTTCAACATTCATATAATTTTTATATGTCAGTTCGCCATTTCTACGGAGCATAGAGCCTCACATACGAGTACAAAACTCAGGCATGCTGAAAGCACAGTTTTAACGTTTAAGAATGTAAAAAGAAGAATATACCATTATAATAACGCGCATTTGACATACAAAGGCAAACAAGAAAGCTGGTTGCAACATTTTATATTTTTTCCTGACGAATCAGAAATTGTAATAATTTTTCAATACAAAAATAAAATATTTGATTCTATAACATATAGGCATAAAGGCGTCCTCCGTTACAATTCTTATTTTTTCTTGTTTCTACTAAAATTCGGCAATGTACTATAACAACGTCGGATCCTGTTTGACTTTCATTTGTATAAAGTACCACAAGGCAAACAGTTGTAAAACGATTTATCTTCTTTCGCAAACTTTTAGTCGGCACACAGACAATACATACCTGCTGTCTGACAAAGATACTTCACTCTAAGGACTTTTTCCTAAAGTGCTCTTTTCAAAGAGACTTCACACCCTATTAAGACCTTTGTGTCAACTGACAGCCGCCTGCAGAAAGGTAGGGGAAGGAAGACCAGATCGCGTCGTCTAAACACGTCTTAAGCAATCTTCGCGAAATTCGGGCTTCGTGTATACACTTCCTAAGCATTTTTCGTGCTATCTGAAATTCGTGTAAAGACTTCTTAAGCATTTTTAAGGAAATTCCAAAAACGTTTAAACACGTCTTAAGCAGTTAAAGGGTTAAAATTAAAACGCCATGAAGGAAAGCAAATACAAAAAAGATATTTATTGCACGTAAACAGTATGACATGCAGACGAAGTGATTAAATTTGTAAGCATTTTGGAGGTTTACAGGGTGCAAAACTAGTAGATACCTGGCACACCTGTCAGCTAAAATGGCCCTTAGACATTAGGCATGGAGTCAAATTTGGTTTGGATGACACATATGGGCAACTCATTCCATGCTGCTTCAATTCTACTTCATCAACCATGTTAGCTGGAAAGAGGTGGCGGGCCAGTCCCTCAACAATCCATGACCAGAAGCTTTCAATAGTGACAGATCTGGAGACTGTGCAGGCCAAGGCAGTAATTGAATATCCCGTGTATCACGGAAGGTTAAACACGACTTGCAGCATGTAGTCTTGCATTATCTTGTTGGAACATGGAGTTTGTGGGCCTCGAAGATAGGACACATCCACTGGACGTACGATTTCTGAAATGTACCCATATGCGTTCAAATTACCGTCGATCCGAACTAAAGATGTGCGTGTAGTGCATCTAATGGCTGTCCAAACCCTCCACACGAGGTGAAAGGTCCTTAGGCCGATATTGAACGCAAACAGGTGACGTGCGGTCGGAGCCTCCACATACGTATACGGCCATCAGAATACTGCATACAGAACCGAAACTCATCTGAAAGGATGACTATCCAAATTTGTCGTTCGGCACACCAAAGTTGCCTTCTCGCTCTAACCTGCATTGTCAAGGGAAAACGAAGTAATGGTCGTAGTGCTGATAGTCCACGCTGCTGCAAACGTCGACACGTCGTACGAGAGGATACTGGGCGTGCTGTAAATATGCCCATTTCCTAATTCCGCTCGGCCGTTCAGTATGTCCCTGAGCAATTCATTGATTCTATATTCGCATGACAATGGTTGTATGTCGATCAGTGCGACGGGTGATATCACTGAACGATAATCTGCACTGAACGATAGGCAACAATCTTTCCTCTATCGATTCCGAAACTTGCTGGTAAGCATTTCCTCTTCTTATTCAAGGCATAACACGATATTCTGAGCAAACTCCAACCTTATAAAGCACTTTCCGAATGAGAAATCCTCCAGACAACGTTTCTTTTGTGCAGTGCTTCAGATGTTGTTTCTCTGTCCCGCTACGTCTAAATGCGCTTAAATACTAATCATTTACATATCCCAAGTTCTTTCCCGCTTCATGAGATTTTTGACGTTCCTTCCTGGTGTTACAATTTTAATAGCCAACAGTGTAATCACCTTGATTTACATATTGACAGCAAAGTATTTGCCCAGCGCCTCTACGTTCAGAAAAATCCCCCAAATTCTTCGCGATGAAACTTGAAGCATACTCGACGTGTATTTGAGTGGTTGAAGGCTCTAGTCCTTGCGAAGGCATTGCACATTTTTTACGTCTCCAGCATCAAAAACCCGAATAACTGTACAAATGTCTCCCGAACTTATAGGTGGTGTAAGATGGTTCATCACGATCAGGAGTTGGCGACTTGGTCCCTTAATCCTCAATCGCCCTTTAAAAGGGAGATTATAGAACTTATTTTCTCCCTCCTTTCCGCGTGCGTTCGTGATACAATTGGAAGAATACTCGACGCGTATTCGAGACATCTAGGGTTCGGGTCCAGGCGAGGGCATTGCACATTTTTCAAGTCTCCAGCATCAAAAACGTTAATGACTCTACAAGGTAATTTGATAAAACACCGGCATTTGTGTAACCGGGATAAGTTACTTTTACTGTGTTGAAAAACATTACAGCTGGGTGTCTTTTCAATAGGCAGTTTTGCTAGGCGTCTTGTTAAACGACCTGCTGTAAGTTTGAAAATTTTGAGTAAGAGGCCTTCTGTTAAACGACCTGGTGTAAGTTTGATATTAAGCGACCTTCTGTTAAGCGACCTGATGTAAGTTTGATATTAAGTGACCTTTTGTTAAACGACCTGTTATTAAGCGACTTGATGTTAAATTGTTATTAAAAAACATAGTGATGAGTCTTCATGGCAGCTGCCATTGAAGCAGTTCTTAGTTTGGGATAGCGGTTCGTGATCTTGGGCTTTATTTAAAGAAAATGAAATGTTTACCTTAATTTTATATATATTTGCTGAAATAACAAAAATAAAATCAGATCAATAAAAAATTAATATTTTCCCCTTGTATTACCGCACATTCATCTTTATGCTATTCATAAATTTATGCAAACCAGTTGAACAAGCATTTTCAATATCCGGATTGGCTTTCAGATGAGTCAAGTTATAAGATATTTTCCCCGCCTTCTTAGCATGCCTTCGTAGTGTAGCGGTCAGCACGCTCGGCGCGTATTCGAGAGGCCCATGGTTCAAGTGCCGGCGAAGGCGTTGCTCATTTTTCATCTCTCCTGTTTTCAAAATTACCTAATGTCTCTACAAAGTCATTTCGAATGTTCTGAATTTTGTGTTTAAATTGAACATGGGAAATATGAAATTGAGAAGATTGATAAATTAAACATTGATAAACTGAACATGGAAAAATCAAATCAAGAATTTTTTCCGTGAATTACCGTAGATTCGTGTTTATGCTATACACAAAGTTATGTAAACCAGTTATCTAGGCATTTTAAATATTCGGATTGGATTTTAAGATTCTTCAAGTTATTTCGAGTATTCTAAATTTTGCCTTATTGAATTGAACATGGAAAAATGCCCACTAAAATTTTAGTAATATAAAGAAGTTTGATTTAAAATAAATAATTAACTTTACTAAAAACATTAGCTGTACATAAATGAATTTGATGACTTCGCAATGCATTCAAATTATGACGAATTGACACAAAATGCCGTTTCGAGAATAATAGCCTTTTTCGGCTAAATCCTCTTTCGGCTAATAGGAGACAAAGGCTAGATTGCCGTCATTTTTTTCTCAAGTTTTGACAATTCGGAAAATTCTCTCATAATTCTTTTATTTTTAGTTTAAATTAAATTATTTAATGGTTGATTAAACACGTTAGAATTACTTGAAATAAATATTAGACTAAAATATTAATATCTCGCTGTCAATACACCTAAATTGCAAAATGTAACCAGTTAAGAACAGTGTGCAGGCACCAAACTTTAAATTTTAGGTATAAAATAAATGTAAATTTTAATTTTTTCTTTTGATTTATTATTATTGCTTTTGTATGTTTGAATAAATATTTAAAAAGTTAAACAATAGTCTCCATTTTACTTGACAGATTTATAGTTAGCTTATGGCAATTGATGGACATCAGTTAATTGCGTTTTGCTATTCGAATGAGCAGCATCATTTGTTATGAACTTTAAATCGAGCTGTATCCTAAATGACACATTTTAATTAGAAGGTGTTCAACAGAAATAAATCTTATCTGAATCTAACGGAACAGAAGGTACTCGGAAGACTGGATGTGACACTTATCCGAAAGAGGACATGTCTGATGATCTTAAAAATATTCTGTCATTTCGGATGGAAGGGCTGCCACTTTTACTCTTTTTACTTATTCCTGAAATTTGCAATAAGCTTAAAGTTTTTGCAAACTTCAGCATACTACAAAGTTCCGACTTATTGTAATGCGCTCTTTAAACGTACATAACATCGAATATCTCATGAAAAAATAATTAATTTTTCCTCAATAGTTTACCTTAATTAGAATAATCAATAGTCAAAGTACACTTGCAGTTCTCACCATTATGTTTAGTGCATAAACTAAGCCTTTATGAACTGCTTTACTAATGTTTATATTTTCTGCATTTATTAGTTGAGTTGTTCAGCAGAGTTGTTTTCATTCAGGATTGAATAGCTTTAAGGTACTGTTGTTCTAAGTAAGATCGATAAAATAATGTTCTGTCAGATAAATTTCTAAGTTTTTTTTTGTTTTTTTATCTTAATAGTTTTATCTTTACTATCACGTTTAATTTCGTTGGTTCCCGCCAGGATGCAAATTGGTTAAAGTACAAACAACAGAATTCTTGACGTTAGTCGACATCTTTTGATAGCGACAGCTAGCTTTTCTCTATATTATCTATGCACAAATCTTAAATTAAAACTACCTAAATCAGGTTTAGTTTGGATTTTTTTTATTAAGGCAAAGCACTGGAGGACTATCTGCCTAAGGGAAGGGATGCCTTCTTGAAGGACTTTCTAAAGAAAATTGGCTCGTATTCACGTTTTACATGAGGAAAACCACGAAAGCGTTCATTAACTTCAAAATTAACTTCAAATATGAAAAATATTAACAAACATGGACAGACGTATTAAATTCGAGCAATTACACACACTTCCCAGTAGAATTTTATTTTTACTTCCAAAAAGTAGGGACGCCAAACGCCTTTTGCATTCTTACATTTCCAATCCGACAGTCCCTTTCTTAAAAAGGAAAAATAAGTCATTCGCCGACTTACCGCCGACGGACTATACCAGATTAACCAAAAAAAAAGGGGGGAACGAGGTAGAAAAACGTACTGCCTACAGTCTTGTGAGTATGTAATTCCAAGAACATGTCTACGGATTAGCTTCTCTATATAATTCTATAAAACTGTACATGCACAAAATGGCTTAGAGTAAGAAAAAGAGTAAGAAAAGAGTAAGAAATGATGTTATGGAAGAAGGGACACTCATACTTACTCCTTGTGGAAAAAGCCTGCCGTGAAAAATAGGGCTAGCGAGATCACATAATCAGTTTTCTATGGACGGGATATGCCTGTCTAATGAAAATTAATTCAGAAGTCAAACAACAAAAATCAGCGTTATATCTACAAAATTTTCACAGGACTAGTTTCGATGGTTTTACCGAACCATCATCTTCAGCTGCAAAACCGCAAAAATGCGGTTTTTGCGGTTTTGCAGCTGAAGATGATGGTTCGGTAAAACCATCGAAACTAGTCCTGTGAAAATTTTGTAGATATAACGCTGATTTTTGTTGTTTGACTTCTGAATTAGTATTTATTCGGCGTGTTATTGTGTCTTAATTAATGAAAATTAGTTCAAAGGAATTGAGACAGTATTATTTCATAGGCAGATCTACTTTTCAGTTTGATTACTAGAATATGCCTCATAATGCTCTGAAATAGCCAAAAATTACCCTAAAAGCCTAGAAAATTCGTTAAAACCTTAAAATTTATAAAATGCTTTGAAACATAAAAAACTAAAAACACGAAAAACACTGCATATGTTATCAAAATCCGGACCTTGTTTATTAACATTAATTTTATTTTGATACAAAGTTTACGTAAGTAAATTTATGTTATAAAAGAATTAGAGGCATATAATTATCTATTTTACTATTATTTACTTTTATTACTAGTCAATAATTTAGAACCATATTCTTAAAAAAAAAGAACTAAGATTTTGCCACTATTGATATTTTAAGATTTCACCAAGAAATATGAAAGGCATGTGTTCTTTATACTACTTCATCGGTGACTTAGAAAGCTTACACTTTATTTATTGTCATCTTTATCTGTGTTTAATGAACATGACTGACTTAGATTGGGTGGATCTAAGATAAAATATTTTCATTTGTTTCCCTCTTTTTAACTAAAGCCGATTTTCTGTAGCCAAAATCTTTCTTTGGAACAGTATTCGTTGTTTACGAACGATTGGTTCTTGATTGAGAATTGTAGCGGTCTTCCAGATGTGTGAGGTTTCACGCCTGCTCAGATCTCTAAGCAATTTCCTGATGTGAAACAAAACCGAATGTTGTTTGTGCTTTTATAAATTCACTGTCAAAGGACATGCTATAGATAAACACATTAAAAATGTTTAGCTTTTGTACAATCATAGCGCCTTTTATTACAGAATCATTGACATACCATAAAAATTCCATTAATATATGCACATAAAAATAATCATAACTCCTTTATTAGACGGAACTTAGTGATAAGAAAAATACTGCTGTATGAAAATATAATTACATATTTAGGGTTACTCTAATGGCCTGAAAATCCTTTTCTCTTTTTTTCCGTTTATCGGAGTTCATTTGTTTCATAATATTCTATTCTTAAAAATGGTAATAGTACAAAATTCTCATTTTGAAGAAATCGGTGTTATAAAGAAATTATAAGTATCTATCCACTTGGCCACAGATCATTTCTTGTCATGAATAAATGTATCAGATATTTACCAGCATTTTTCTCATTTCTTTTAATTTTTTACCTCAGAGCCTCAGATCATGCCTCAAATCTTTTCTTGTCAAGCATAATTATATAAAATTGTTATAGTATTTTTTTGAAGTTCTTTAAAGTTTTAGTCATAGCCTATATATTCGTACATGAATTAAAAATTCTAGGAGTTTTGGACTAATCTCTAAAAACTATTTTCTGCAAAATTAGCGATGAACTTTCATCGTGCGTTGAAACATTGTATCATGAAAAGTTACATTTTCATTTTCATGCATTAAAAAGAACTACATCAAATACAAATTTAATTGTTTAAAAAAAAGATTTAAACATACAATAAACAATGCATTTCAACTGGAAAATGCAGAGTGTCTGGAAGAGATATTTTTTTGAGTTCATATTGCGTTGCCAAAGAAGGTATAAGGCAAAATAAATTACTTATATTTTTAAGAGAGATGTCAAAGGTTTCTTTAGCATATTTATTATTAGCCCAAACGGCGTTAGCCCAGAAGGGCTATTAATTTCGTTTTGGCATTTTGTTTTGGTTCCCTATAAATGTCGGTCCACTTTTCAAATTGTTACCACCAAACATTAAAGCTTGTTATATTTAAAGAAATTAAATAATGAAGAATCTGCATAAATGTATGTACGTTTGTCTCATTGTGATAAAACAACGGTACCTAGAACCATCCAGTTTTGAATAACGTAATCTTTCACTGAATATGGGTACCTGGAGAGCCAAATTTGGAATTTGAAATTTGTTTTATTATCGATTTCATATTTTGTAACACTTTAACGAACTTTTGATTAACAAACTCAACGATTTCAAAGCGAGCAATGGCATCGTTGTACGAAAAAAAAAAAAAAAAAAAAAAAAAAAAAAAAACATTTTTATCTCCAGCGCTCGAGACTGTGTATCGGAAATTCTTAAGATATGCTCATTTTAAAATTACTTTGCGATATTGCTGTTGAATTGAATTTAATGGTTTAAGTGCGAAGAACATGATATTTAATAAATAAAGGTAGCACACAAAACGTTAAAAAAATTCCCCTTTGAGCGTAATGTAAAATCTGAAAGCTTTCAGATTTTATTTATTTATTTATTTTTTTTTTAATTTGTGCTCTCAGTTAACGTTTATAAACTACGTGAGCGATGATTTGTTTTATTTATGTCGTTAAGAATATTTTCATTCAGATTAATGAAATTCGCATGTTTATTTTAAGAATATGAATATTTCAATATGTCCATCAGAAAGGAAATAACACGAGAAGCGCATTTCGTCGGGCTACCATGACCCGTTGAAAGCTCTGGAAATTGTTGACACAAACAAATGGAAACGTTCAGAGACCAACACATAGGCGAACCATCTTACAGAAAGATGGTTTATAGGAGATCCATTTTTACACTGGTCTTATTAATTGTATTCAAGAAGGAATAAATAATACGAAAGAAGGTTTTGTTCTTCTGCACTTAGATTTTTAGTAGTGTTTTGGTACTGACTCATTCTTTTGGATGCTTGGCGTTATTTTGCATTAGGCCCATTAACTTCACAATCGCCATTTTATTTTTATGAACGAACAATAAAGTCTCACACTTCTTTATGAACTCCTCGTATATCAAATTAAAACATACTTGTAGCATATAATTAGCAACTGCTAAATAGTTTTTTATATTTAATTTTACATTTCTTTAGTCTCAGAAGAAAATTAGTCTCCCAAATAGTATATTGTCTATTGAGAATAATCATTTGAATAAATACAAACATAATACTGCTAGTTTACAACTTTAATATAAATGCAAATAAATATTCGAGTACTATATAAATTATTGGTTGAATAAATATTATTTATAATTTTCTGTTTTAAAACAATTCATCAACATTTGTCTTGAAAAATACTATCTAAAAAGTCTTATATCTAAAGATCTTATTCAAAGACAAGGATTTGGTGCTCTTCTTATTTTTAGTTTAATTTAGAAGTGAAGATAGTATTTAAACGCCACTTAATGATACAAATGATTAATTCAGATGAAATTAAATTTAATAATACACATAACTACTTAGATAATGAAAAGAATTTGGGGTGTGGAAGATAGAACGGCTGAGAAAAGAAAGTTCTAAAACGGAGTTGGATTTTTCGGTCAGGACAAAACACATTAGAGCTATCTGTTCTTTTCAAGAACTTCCTTAGCAAAACTGGTCCAATTCCGTTTACATATGAGGAAAATCACAGACACGTCCAACCTGTTTTTAGATATTCGATTCTGGAAATATTCTGATGAACATTGGTTTATCAGTCTTACGGAACCATTCTGAAACAAATATTACTAAAATGTATGTGCGTAATATTTAAAACGCTTTGCAGTTATTTAACCCCTTCTTTGTTGGAGTCACAGCTCTCCAGTAAACAGCCATACTACTAAGAGTACCTGCACCATTGAAAGTGAATTCTTCGCTACTTACACATCCTGTTAAATTCCGAGATTATTTTTTTGTATTTCTGAATTTTGCTAATAATTGGCGTAATTAGTCCTACTTTATATTTTTTTGTAATGAGACTTTTTTGACTTCATCATTTTGTATGTTCTATAACGTCACTTTCTTTAGTTAATATTGCATGTCAAAGTAAAATGCGGAAAAAAAAAAGGACAGTTCTATAATTCCCGTTTTACACGGCGGATTAATGAAATTCAAACTGCGCTCTTCATGTCTCGAAAGCGCGACATAGAATATATATTAGATTTATATAAAGCACTATTCTAACATAGGTATTTTGACACAAAATCGGACTTTTTCTGAAATAACATACCAATGTTTTTTACATATTTCGATTCTACGACTAAAATTATGCCTAATTATTGAATTTTGCAAAATTTGGTGAGAAGTTTACGGAGAAATTCAACAATTTATTTTGACGCTTTTTATTCAGTTTGCGCCAAAATCAGTTCACTTGCCGAACTTCTTAATACGTGGCAACCTATTTTCATTTCCATTTTTACATAGTGCATGAGGGGAAAAAAAAGACTTAATCGTTCCTTCTTTCAAATAATGTTCCTTTATGTTATAATTTTAATTATAATTGTTATTAATTTTAAGATTTTTTTTTCTTTTTCGAATTTCATTTTAATTGTTTACGTTGCATAATTTCTTTCGAATAAATGTTTTAAGAATTTCTATTTACTCATTCGAACTGCGTGGTTTAAATAAAGGTGCATCCTTTTTTTTTTCAAATAGATTTCTTTATACTATATTTTTAGTTATTATTTTAAGTAATTTTAAATTTTTAGACTATTATTTTAATTGTTTTTGTTGCATTTTCTCTTCAAATAATTGTTTTAAAATTTTCTATTTATTCATTCGAACTGGGCATTTTAAATATATTTATTAAAATAAATCTTCCGGAATTTGATTTTATTTATTTGAATTACGTTTCTTTCGAAAGAATATTTTGTGACCCCAGACTACGATGCATTGGAAAACTGCATATATTAAAAGAGAAAATACAGTAAAGCAAAGTTGAACACGCCTTTGAATGTTCCGTTCAGAAAATATATATAAATAAGAGAGATGTATAACCGACATTTTAACTTAGGATAACTTGCATGCATTGCTTTAAGCAGTTTTATCATTGTGCCCATTGCTTTACACAATATTATCATCCTACATTTAGTTTCTTAAAATGCTATTCATATTTTCGCAAATATTTTGTTTTTGAAATCGCAATAATCAATATTGTTTTTTAAATTTTATGCAAAAATTTATTTTTTTTCTTAATGGCTTGCTCTTTTTCTTCAGGCATTCTGCAAGCATATTAAAAAGCTTCCAACTTTTCGAAACATCTTGGTGGAAATTGGGGATTAGAGGAAAATCCTGGTGGTGAAGAATTATCATCCACCACCTTTTAGTTCGAGCGACACTGTAGAGACATTAGGTATTTTTTTGGAAGCGGAGGAAATGAAAAATGAGCAATGCCCTTGCCGGGAATCGAACCACGGACCTCTCGAATACGCACAGAGCGTGCAGACCACTACACCATGAATGCAAGCTAAGAAGGCGGGAGTAATACTTTATAACGCCACTGGATAAATTCCTGAATCTTCAAATAGTTCTACTGAGAAATCATGGGATGTTCCGTTTATGATACGATATGATGTTCTATGATGTAATTTAAATTTATACAACCATATAGTCGCAAACCAGTCGCTCTTCAATTTAATCTGCAATGATATGGTTTTTGTCTTTTCTGTTAGTACTAACTCAATTGCTTCTATTTTCTGGTATGCACATCCAAGTGTTTTCTCTTTGAATACCCAACTTCCTTGAAGTAGATTCCACTTTAAATTTTTGCTTCTCCTCCCCCAATATCCTTCTTTACTTCTACATTTGTTTTCAGTGCTGACACAAAATTAAGATTTTTCGATTAAGATTCACTTCCATAAATTTTGTATTCCTATCATTTTTTTTAAATATCAATTGCATCAAATGCAAGTTTAAAGCAAAGTCCAAAGGATAAATATTTCAATCAAAAGATTTTTATTGAATGAAAAAGAAATAAACCACTCCAGCATCGCTTTTCCTGTACCACGGAGTGGCCTGATTTTTATATCGGGTGCAAACAATCTAAATCATATTATTTAGAGTTTTTAAGCCTAATAATTTCTATATTAAAGAACGTGTTTTTTATATAATCTACAACATGAGACAAAATAACTATGTAAAACATTCTTTCTAAAAGGATTAATGTAAAAATATAAATATATATATATATATTTTTAAAAGCTGGGACATGACCCAAACTGTCAACGTTCTGCTTGATTAAGGGATGGTGGACTTTAAAAATTAGTTTTTTAAGCTTTTTTGTTTTCAATAAGAAATTTTACACATATTATGACATCAAATTATAAAATATATGCTCAAAATTTCAATTTATTTTAAATTAAAAAACTTTAGAACAAATAATTTATTATTTTAATTGATGATTTAAAATGCTTCTTGCGCGCTAATTTTCAATATTTTTCCTAATTTTTCCTTTTAGTTAGTTATAAAGACGTGACAAAAGTTTTTGTGTATCCGTTATTGAATATAATGGATCAGAAAATTTTAAAAAGGAATTTTGTGAACTTAAACCCCGTTTTCGGGAAAAAGTCACCTTTTGTTAAACATTATCACAAGTTTAAACTTCTTAATGGCATCATATCCAAAAATCCAAACACATCTACTGTAACATATAACAAGATAGTTTCTTCCAAATATAATTCATTTTTAACTAAAAATGAGACGCATGGAGCATTTTCAAGACATGCGAACTGCGAAAACATTTGTGTTTGAGAAAACCGAATTTAAAGTTTTTCTTCGAACTTATCTTTAATGCATGGTCATAAGAAACAGCAAATTAACTTTAAATATGAATATATAGACACTGAATAATATTTTCGTATCATTTAACTATTTTTAATCTGATAATATTAAATATGAGAAAAATAAACATATCGCAAATTGGTAATTGAGTCGAAGTTAGAGGCAAAAACAATTTAGGCATTATATCCAATGAAACTTTTAAAATTCACCCGCATCATATGTTTTACCTTCATTTGTTACATTTACATTATTTTTTAATGCTTTACAATATTTTTTATTATTTCTGTTTTTTTTCCAAGCAGGTAAACCTCTCTTTTTGCTATGATTACCTCTCTTTTTGCGACGTTATGAGATTATGAGGTAAATCTCTCTTTTTGCGACGTTGATCACGTTTTATTGCAACGAGTAGGGAAAATGAGTTGGCTTCCTCCTGTTCTATGCCTAAAAGCATTTACATAACCAAAGTTAAATTCATTAATAATTGTCAATACTGACATTTCTAGCCTTTCTTTAAGAAACAAACACTTCTTTTGATCAAATATATAAATTATAACATCAGTAAATAACTGTTGAAATACATTTTTTTACATTTTCTCCAAAATTTAAAGGCAAAGTTTACCATGTTTACACATTTTAAATACTTGTAACTTCTTTAAAAATTAAAATATTTGAACTCGGTTTTTTGCATACCATGTAGTTACGTATGTGGATTATTACGAGAGTAAAAAACAAATTCAATATTTTGGTTGATTTTTAGCTATTTTTAAAGTCCACTGTCCCCTTAACAACATTCTGAAAATAAACATCAAACGAACTTTCTTAGTTTCAAACAATTCAGTTTAAATGAAATTAAAGCAAAGTAGCAGACGATTACACGGCGAAGGCAAAAATTTACAAACATTTAAAAAAAGAAAGAAATTTAATTTTAAAAAAGTTAAATATTTGAATAATAGTATCATCTGTAATTAAAAAAAATAGCTTTTCATATAGTATTGATAAATATTTATTACGCATCATTGAGGGAAACAATTTCATATAATTAATTCTTCGTAAAAATTTATTTGAAATTTAAGGTTAAAAATAGTTGTGGCAATTCGCTATAACAAAATCCATATACCACATTTGGAGTTATTATCGCTCAAAAAAAGATGCCAAATTTCAAAACGCGAATATATGTAAATTCGTGTATATCTTACATAATTTTGAATAAAAAACTCGAATTTTTTTGCAGATATGCTTAGGAGAACACCTACTTTAAGATGATGGTAACATTTTATAGGTTATAATTAAACATTGTTTGCGAAAAATTTATAAATATTATTTAAAAATAGAAATTTTAAAAATAAAACATAAAAAATGGCTGAATTTTATTTGGAATGAACCTAAATTTCGAAATGTGAAAGGAAGAATCAAAAAAGTTAATTAACAAAGAGATATTAATAAATATATGTCAAATTCAATTAATATTGAGGAGCTAAAATTTTGCTAATTTTTTAAAAACTATTCGTACGACTTTTACAAAACTTGGCAGTCTGGCATAATTTGAGTCGTAGAATCGAAATATGTAAAAAACGTGGTATGTTATTTCAGAAAAAGTCCGATTTTGTGTCAAAATACCTATGTTAGAATAGTGCTATATATAAATCTAATATAAATCCTTTAAGAGTATGAGTTCGAAGGCAATTAATAAAATAGTCAAGATTTATGACAAAGTAAATAATAAAATAATTTACAATAAATGATTTCAATCTGTTTTTTACGCTCTGATGATCAAGAAAGATTGTAAAGCTATTTTTACGCTAAAGATGCAAAACTATTTTCCAAAACATGTTTTTATATCATGTTTTATATCATATATTTACATATTTGTATATCATCTTTAATTAACATTTTTACATTCATCTTGAATTCATCTTTAGGTAAAGTTCAAGGACAGCAGTATTCAACGAATGGCTGCTGTTGGCCATTGCTTATTAAGTGAATTATTTTTATCCTATCCAGAATTACCTCGCCAAAATGTTAAATAAAATGGGTCAACAGGGATAATTTTTTAGGTTGTTGATTGCATTTAAATTAATATTTACAATAATCTCTAAACATTTTCTTCTGTGTTAAAAAATGATAGAGAGAATTTCCTGTAAAGCAGATGAATTTTTCTTTTTACTGAAATTGCATTTTTTTGGTAGGAAAATGTTAAAATGTTATAATAACAACGTAGATTAATTCATATCAAATATATCATTATGTTGGTGAATGATATGTTTAAATCTTATAATTTGAAAATGCTGAAACAAAATGTATTTCCTAAAAATGCTTGCTCCTAAACATAAGTTTTAAGGAACGATCATATTACGATAATCTTCCTCTTGTAATTTAAGAAATTCTTTGAATATTTGGAAAATGATCATAAAGTAAAATACATAATATCTAAAATGGCACAATTTAACTGAAATTGGAACTGCAAATACATACTTCGGAGACACAAAAATAATCCGAAAAAGTGCCGTTTCAAGTTTGTGTGGGATTAAACGAAAGATAAAATTTCTGAAATCTCAAATAAAATCGCTTGGCATTCTTGAATTCGAAGAACAACAGAAATGTTTTTTACTGGATGCGTGTTTGGGAAATAATTCTGATCAACTTTAAAAACAAATTTTGATTCTCACTTAAAAAGAAAAATAAGTTCTAAATCTATTTTAAGTGCATGTATAAAATGTCATTTGGAAACCAACTGTAATTATTTTAACATGGATATCAAAGAACATTCTTCTGGGAATCTTGAAACTAAAATAAATTTACTTTCCAATATTTATACTTCACACTGTAGAACTATAGCATACCATAATATATGGCATGGAATCTCCATCTACTATTTATAAGAGTGGCGAGGAAAGAAATATTAAAGCAGTATAGCGATTAATACAAGAAACTATTACATATTGTAAATAAGTAATACAGGGTAATGTTAAAAAAACTTCCCTGATATATGAGCCGCTATAGGCCTGTCCGTTAGACCAATCGAAGTACATTATAGATTGTGATGATAAAATAAAAGTTCACATGGTTACAGATACAGTGAAAATATTTAGAAATTTTCGAGTGGCAAAACCCACTTGTTTCCTGCACAAATTGATCAGCCTACTGAAAACTCATAAAGGGCGTTGGAACGATATGTACTGCCTGGGTAAAATATTTGCAAAGAAGAGCATTGTAAAGGACTAGTGACAATAGGAGGAAACCGTTTATAAAAATTACAAGTTTCCAGGGTGCTCACCTTCGCAACCGATAACGCATTGCATACTCTAGATTATTGACAATGATGACGAACGTAACATTGCAAAAGGAATCTGTATAACTTCACGCATTACTGCATCTTTCAGTTTTGATACATCTCGTGGATTTGATGGATATACTTTAGATCGCAGGTACCCCAGACACAGAAATTCTTTGCAGTGAGGTCGGGGGATCGCGGTGGCCACGAAACTGCAAAGTTACGAGAGATGACTGTATCTTGTAACATTGCACACGTTTTCCGTCTTCTCTTTTGTGTTGCCATTGATCCATTATAATGCGCTTCTTTGCAAATGTTTTACAACGGCAATTTTCGTCATACGTGCATTGCTTCAGTGATAACTATGAATTTTCAATTTTCTGATCAGTTTGCGAAACGAGATGGATATTGTCCTTCGAAATATTTCAAAGTTTTTTCCACTGTAACCGTAACCACAAGATTTATATTGTTTTAAATCATCACACACTTACGCACACCTTCAAATAATAATATCTGTAATTTCATTTCGATTGGTTCAGCGGATAGGTAGCTAGGGATTCATGTATCGAAGAAGCTATCCCATTTATTAGATTATATATGTGGCAATCGTGCCTCAACGAAGCACCAGATGTCGCTCTCTATCTCTACTCTGTACGAACTCTCCAGGTTCCAGGATCTTCAGTTGGTTCGAGAAGTCCGAGAGAAGCGGTCTGACAGAACGCTCGCGCAGGAGCTACAACTAGACGCGTCGCGCGTAGGCGATCGGACTTTTAACTTACCTAAAGTGACCGCACGTATGTGGTCAGTTAAGACTTTAACATCTCCATAGTGGAACCAGTGTGATTACTCTCCTAAACATATTTAATCCATTTGTACATACTCATTCCGTTTATCTTTTCTTCTATAAAAAAGGAATAAAACCTAATGCTTTGTATCGTGAGTGTGATCTCTGTTTGATGATAAGACGTCACCCTCACATATATAAATGCTCTACGCTAAACATTTACTTTTTAGTAAACATAAAAACCGCGTATTATCTTTCTCTCCTTAATTAAACTCTTCTTCAACTAAAAATACGACTTCTCGACACATAAAATAGTTTCACAGGCCTTATCGCTTGCGCAGAAAAAAAGAAAATCTGCCAATTTCACGCGCCTTTCATGGGCTCAAAGTCCCGCTACTGTAAATAGATCTTTATTGGCTTCAAATAAATTGCCACTTCCCTTTGTCTTATTTTACCAAAAACTAAATTAACTCCTCATATGTAAGTAAGATCTCAAGTACAGAAAATGAATTTTTTTGGAAATTTCATATAGAGTTACGTCAGATGAAAGTGTCGTCATACACAAACACACAGATAGACAGATATCATTCTAAAAATAATAAATACGCATTGTAGTGCCTAATTCATGCTTCTTCCAAGAAAACTCACTATCGAATTTTTGGATGAAACCATTACCTCCCTTACTTACGTATATTTCGTGGGAGGAAATAATATATAAAGCTTCATAATTCTCGGTGAAGCTTGATACCATTTCTTTCTCATTTAGAACTTCTTCCTTCATTCATCTTGTGGACCCATATGTGAATCGCACCCAAAAAACTTGACACTTGATAAAAATAAATTTATTAGAGAATTTAAGCAACAATAATCAGATCTAAATTTTATAAATTTGCGATGCTATTTCCGAATATTTGACTACAGAACCTTTTTTACCAGTTGCGGAAGTGAAAATGACGAAAGAGAGGCTTGTGTTAATACGATACCAGTGAGAATAATAGACAAGAAAATTCGAGGAAATTCTATCAAAAAGTAACAGTACGGCTACTGACTCCCTCTTTTGATGAAAAATGAAAACAACTATGAAATAAATTCTTCAAAACCTGATTGTAAGTTCGGACTAGAATTTGGATCATTAACTAGTAGAACAGATTTTTGTGAACGTGAAACACCTTTAGAAAACCTAGTTCGCTAATTGAACACGTTTTTTAAATATTTTCAACTGCAGAAAAATAGAAACTATGATTTTTTGACCAGCAGAGTTAAACAACAAATAATTTATGCGCTCCGGTTTTCATGACATATTCTTCACTACGTCACGTTCCTTAATGAGAAATTTTAAGGTTCACTTAGTTTGTATGTACAGTTACGCGGCTCCAACCAGCACGCAACAAAGTGGTGACTGCTGAAACTGGATATTAGACAGAGTCTTGAGAAGGGTTTAAGCCCCTTTTTATTCAACTTTAGAAATTACAAATGCGTGCTCTTGACGCTCACAAACTACGCCGACCCGGCGGTAAAATAAAAATAAGAAACGAAAAAGATAATAACAAGAGACTAACTACGAGGCTCTCTAAACGTAACTAACCTCACCGCGTTTTACAATACCGCTGATAATTCAGCAAACTCTGAATACCACGTTGAAAGATTAATAATTTGCCGAGGCAAGCCCACAGGCCGAAACGCGTGGTTCTTCAATTTCTAACTAGCTACCACCGCGCTAGTGAAGTAAGGAAAGCACACTTCGAACTCGTTTCCTTTCTATTTAACTCAGAATACTTCCGCTGATAATTTGAATCCTTGCGCGTTCTACTAAAATTTACATACTCTGGCATTGGCAGTTCCAGGGAAAAGTAAGGCTTGACAGGAAAGTTAGTTTAAACTTAAAATAAATGTTAGTTAAAATAAATATAAACCCTACATTTGCCGCTGCCAGAATTTGGAAAACTTGGAAGCAGGTCCTACAAACGACCTGTTGTAAAGTTTCTACAATTCTGAACTAACTTTTAAGAGCCTCGTTTACATAAACAAAATCTTATGTCACAAAAGATATTCCAAATTTCTGTAAATACTTATTTAAATCTCTCTTCTTACAGCAACTTTTCCTGGACTTCAGCAATCAATCTTGTTCTTTTCCTTCCAGCATCTGGAAGGAATAAGTATCAGTATCTTTCTAAATACATTATAATTTACACTTTCTTGACACTGAATACATTTTTGTTTTTAAACGATTTATTTTCCTTAGTTACTGCTTAATTCACATTCATTCAAGTATTCAAACATTAATTTAACTTTACCCTGGCTCTCCACCATGTGTGGTGTCAAACGGGAATATTCGTGTTTTAGTATTGCAACACTTCCGCTAACCACCATGATTTGTTAGAATTCAACGACCAAATAGACACACCTTACTCGACATTCTACAACTCGATGAGCTACTTTAACATTCTTAAAATCCAAATGTAGGTGGAGAACCCTACAAAACACATTCATTCTAACTTCCCCCTCATTCATCTTTAGATATGCAGGCTTTCGTCCTAAAGCATGATTTTATCTACAGTTTAATACTTAAATTGGAATTTATTGCTTTTGAGCATTTACTTTTAGCATCTAAAATTTTATGCTTCTAGACTAAATTCTACTTTTACATAACTTTCAAGTATTTACGTATATTTACAAAATTCTAATACATATGATTTTTACAATTTACCATAAAATGAATAAGAGAAAAGTAAATTTTTACTTTACTCATTCTTCGCCAAGCTGCCGGCACTGAAACTAAAATTCTTATTAATAAAAGTATACGAAGTTATTTTTATCTTCGGCCAAATTGTGGCTTTAACATAACAGAATTAGTCTTTCGACCAACAGAAACTGCTTGTTCTTAGATTTTATACTGAAAGAAAATAATATTTTTGCCTTAACTAAATAAAGTAAAAAAAACTAAGTCTCAACCGAGACACATTGACTTTCGTCAAAACATAGAACTTCGTATTTACGCATAACATTTTGGAAAAAAAGAAAAATTTTATAGAAGATTTTAACTTATCTTTGAGTTTTCGATGATAGGGACTCCGTCATTCTTTTCTTGCAAAACTGTTCCCACGTTATAGGTTTCATGGACGTCAATCTTCTCCTTACTGACGTCCGAGTGTAGTCCACATTAGTTTTTCGTTTTCGTCCTCTGCATGCTGGCCTCTTGGCGTAGTAGTCGTCGGGTTGCTGTCTTTTTCGTGTTTCCCTGGACGGCTGGTCTTGGCGTCCTCCGGTCTGGAGTCATTCTTAAATTTCTTCCGTTGTTGCTGGTCTTTTCGTTCCTCCTGCTGTCTTTTTATTTTCCGGAACGGCGGCCTTGTTTGCACCTGACTCTCTGGCCCTGGGAGCGTTCTCCTTGATGTATAATTTCTACTGCGATACGTTGTAGGTGGTGTTTTCCTCTTTACCAGGTTTTCTTTACGCGGTGGCTTTGCGTTCTTGTTTTTCTTAAATGCTGGAGTCTGAAAGTTTTCGTTTTTTCTTTTCGGTACCGTCGCCTGGGTTGTAGAAGGGCTAGGTCTCTCTTCAGTTCTCTGCTTCTCTGGTGGTGGAACGGGTGACGTTGTTTCTGGACCTTCTACTTCTTTTACGCTTGAGTCCTGCAAGAAACTTTTAAGGATTTCAAAATCATTTTGATTATAGTATTTTTTCACCTGGTCTGGACTTGCTTTACAGATTTCCCCTCTCTCGTTCTTAAGGTACATTACGACTCCTTTGATTTCCTGAATTACATAGGGGCCTTCAAGTTTTGGAGCTAACTTTGCGTAAAGTTGTCTGGGGCACTTGATAAAGAAAATTTTCGCTTCAACACTTTATCCCCTACTTTAAAATCTGCTTCACGGCGTTTTCTATCGTAATATATTTTTTGCCTATTTCTTGCCGTATCCGGGCTTTTAAGCGCCTGGTCAATAAGTTTTTGCACCTCTTTCTGTTTAAATTCTTGCTCTCTTTGTTGTACAAAGAATAATTTATCTAAAGGCGTAATTAACTTTCGGCCTAAAAATAATTCTGCTGGGGCTTTTCCCGTAGTATTGTGATTTGCCGTTCTTAAAGCATAAGCTAACTCATTTATGTAGCCATCCCAGCGCTTGTGATGTGTGCTAACATAACTGCGAATTATTTTTACAATGTTTTTATTATTGTTTACCGTTATCGCTAATGACTTTTATCGGTGCACCGTATTTTAAAATGTATCTGTGTAAGAATGCATCTGCGACTGTTTTGGCTGACGCGCGTTTAAGTGGAACAATTTCTGTCCATTTTGAAAAGTGATCTGCAATTACTAAAAGAAAACGATTTTTATTTAACTCGCTGTGGGGGAAAGGACCAAGAATATCTATGCCTAAAATTTCATTCGGAAATGTAGCGCGAACGCTATTTAAGTACCCGGCCGGGCTGTAATTAATATCATTTATTAACTGACATTGATTGCAGGACCTGACATACGCAGTTACTATTTTGTATAATTGCGGGAAATATACCGCCTCGCGTACCCTTTTTAAAGTCTTTCTGACCCCTAAATGACCCGCTGTTTTTGCGTCGTGTAATTCCTTCAAAATGCTTAATCGAAACGAGGCTGGGATGACTGGTTTGTACTCGAGATTTTCGTTTGTTGTTTTCGTATAAAATAATAAATTATCTATTATTTCATAGTTTTCTGCTCTATTTCTTATCGCATCGATATTTGTGTGTTCAAAGCTTTCGGGTTCTTTCAAATATGCACAGATACTTCCAAATTCAGAATCAGCTTTCAGTTCAGTGATAATTGTGTCTCTAGAATATAAAATTTTTGAAGTCAACACAGCGCATTTAAGTTCATTACCTTCATCGTCCAGTTTTATACGAGAAAGTGCGTCAGCTACATTGTTTTCCTTACCTGGTTTATATTTTATTATTAGATTATATACTTGGAGTTTTAAAGCCCATCTTATTAACCTGGGCGTTAAGTTTTTCCCCGAGTAAAGTCTACCAACAGCAGCATGATCCGAAAAGACTGTTACTGGCGGTTTGCCGAAATAAACTCGAAATTTGTGTACAGCCATTAATACGGCTAATGTTTCTCTCTCTGTAGCTGTATAATTCCTTTGTGTTTGATTCAACGTTTTACTAAAAATGCCAAAGGATGGTTATTTTGCATAAGAACCGCACCCACCGCATAGTCCGACGCATCTGCTGCAATTTCCAGATTTTCGTCCCCCTCCGGGAATTTCAAAAATAGGGCATTGATGAGCGCTTCTTTTAATCTTTCAAATGCGGTATTTGCTTCCGCTGTCCACGTAAATTTACTTTTCTTTCTTTTAATTACTAACAGTGGTTCAACAATATTAGCGAAATCTTTTATCAATGACCGATAGTAAGAACATAACCCAAAGAAAGAACAAAGTTTCTTGGCGGTTTTGGGAGGTGGGAAATTCTTGATTGCTTTTATTTTTGAATCTTGAGTTTCTATACCCTTCTGCGAAATTGTATAACCCAGATATTTAAGTTCTTTAGTTGCGAACTTACATTTTGAGGCGTTAATTGTATGACCGGCCTCTTTTAATAATTTAAAAACTTCTTCTAGATCTTTAATATGTTGTTCCAACGTACTACTCGTTATAATTATATCATCTAGATAGATTAAAGTCGATTTTCCTAGGACAGGTTTTAGAACAATGTCCATAGCTCTCTGGAATGTTGATGGGGCCCCACACAACCCAAAGGGCATGCGTAAAAATGCATAAGTGCCCGATTTCGTTATAAACGCGGTTTTATGTATGTCTTCGGGTCTCATAGCTGTTTGATAGTAGCCAGACGTTAAGTCCAAAGTAGTCATGTATCTAGTAGATTTAACCTTTCTAATAATTTCCTCTATAACCGGCAAAGGGTAAGCTGGGAATTTAGTAATACTATTCAGTTTTCTGTAATCGATAGCAAACCTCCAAGCCCTTTTATCCGAAGGAGGAAACTCGTTCTTTTTCCTACATAGTACGACTGGACTCGCGTACTCACTATGGGCGTATTTATGGGCGTTATTATTTTGTTCTTTAACATTTCCTGAATATGTTCTTCGATGATTACGTCTTTTTGTTTATCATAACGATACGGTTTAGTCCTACATGGTTTTTCGGCAGTTAACTGTATCTGATGCGTAACTATTTGACAGCTACCAGGCCTTTCTGAAAACAAATTTGAAAAAGTACTCACCACTTGCTGGATGGCTTGACTTTCATGGTCATTCAAATGGCTAAGGTCAACTTGCGGTTGTTCCACAGGTTCCATCTCCAGCACAATAGAACTGTCCTGAAATTCAATTTGGCCCTCGCGGCCCTTAAAAACTCCATACCTAAAATAAGAGGATTTTGCAGATTCTTCACTACAAAAATTAATACTTTGAGGCTTTCCTCTTTTAACCTGTATGTTTAATGATAATTTCCCGATGCAGTGACAGATTTTTCCTTGCGCCGCTATAACTTCTGTGTTTTTGTTTTTAAATAATCGTAACCTATAAAAATTCTTTTTGAAGAATGTTTCGCTCATAAAATTACCTTCTGCTCCTGTATCGATGAGGGCTTTTACTGGTACATCGCCAACCAGGACTTGTATAATTGGTAGATGTGAGTTCTTTACGATGACCGTATTTAAGTGTCTTTTTGAGGGTTTTCTTAAAACTTCCGAGGTCTGGACCCTCGCTTTCACAGGCCCCTCTACTCGTTTAAAGCTTTCCTTTCAACTTCTGCCTTCTGGGTACGCGGACGTTTGTTTTCAAATTTCCTTTTTGGGCGTTGACCTTCGAGGTTCGATGAGTTAGCTTGATAGCTCTTTCCCCCATAAGAGCGGTTTGCATTTCTGGTCTGCTCATTTTAAGATTGCCTTCGGATCCCTTGAGAATACGATGCCCCTCTAGCTTTTTCCGCTATTCTGCGATTTTGAAACTTCACCGCCAATTCGAAGAGCTCCTGCAATGTGTTTGGGTTTCTAATTTCGAAGTAGTCTTGAACAGCAGGTAACAATCTTGATAAGATTATTTCAATAATCTCCGCGTCGGGTTTCTTCCCATACAGCATATCCGTCAGCTTAATTTTTCGCAGAATAAAGTCCGTTAACTCTTCTATATCCCGTTGATAAAAACTATATAGTTCGGCTTCTAGCCTTGCTCGATCTTTCACTATGGGGAAGGCCTTTAATAATGATTTTTTGAAATTTTCAAATGTATATGTCTGGCTTCCAAATTCCCCTAATAAAAATTTGCCTATATTCTTCCACCATAGCGCGGCCTGTCCTCTTAGTGCAGATGTGGCGATGGCAAATTTTTGTCTTTCAGGCACAAGGTAGTGCTGAAAGTGATTGTCGAGGTTTTCTCGAAATATCGCCACCGAATGTTTTCCGTCGAAATTGACGTTTGGCCTGATTGACGCTCTCAACGTCTGGACCAGGTATCCAAATCTTTCCAATTGGCTTGCCATTTCTTGTTGTTGTCCCGCGGCTTCCATCCGATTTTCGGCCATTTCAGTTCGACAAGTGTTCGGGCGCCAATGTACATTTGCGCGCCTCCAACCTGCACGCAAGTGGTGACTGCTGAGACTGGATATTAGATAGAGTCTTGAGAAGGGTTTAAGTCCCTTTTTATTCAACTTTAGAAATTACAAATGCGTGCTCTTGACGCTCACAAACTACGCCGACCCGGCGGTAAAATAAAAATAAGAAACGAAAAAGATAATAACAAGAGACTAACTACAAGGCTCTATAAACGTAACTAACCTCACCGCGTTTTACAATACCGCTGATAATTCAGCAAACTCTGAATACCACGTTGAAAGATTAACAATTTGCCGGGGCAAGCCCACAGGCCGAAACGCGTGGTTCTTCAATTTCTAACTAGCTACCTCCGCGCTCGTGAAGTAAGGAAAGCACACTTCGAACTCGTTTCCTTTCTATTTAACTCAGAATACTTCCGCTGATAATTTGAATCCTTGCGCGTTCTACTAAAATTTACATACTCTGGCATTGGCAGTTCCAGGGGAAAGTAAGGCTTGACAGGAAAGATAGTTTAAACTTAAAATAAATGTTAGTTAAAATAAATATAAACCATACATGTATATTAAACTAAAATTGCTAAAAACGCTCTCTCTCTTTCTCTCTCTCTCTCTCTCTATATATATATATATATATATCAGGAGTTCTTATGCGGGAGGAGATAATCTTTCGTAACGAAATGATGTACGAAAATCAGGTTCATTATGCATATGAGGACTTGAGGCAACTACGAACTTGCCTTTCTATTATAGAAATAGGCTGCAAGATTTTCAGTTGTTATGTTTAGAACGCAAAACAAATGATAAATACGTGTTTTGTTTCAAATGTTGTTTGAAAATATTTTTGGTGAAAAATATTGCACTTGAAACGTTATTTATAAACGATTAGTGTAATAAAACGATAGTTTGGAAAAAGTCGGATGCAAGAAAAAGTGAAATTATTTGTACAGAAATAAATTTGGGAATACAAATGGCGAGCGATGCATGCAAAATCAATAAATAAGCCAGTTTACGCATATTAAACTTCATTAATTCGATTACAATAATTACAGCACGTATCTCATTTCATATCAAGACATGGTCTGTTTCCTTCCTGCTTTTAAACTGATTTAGAATTATGGACACAAATGCATGCCCCTATGGCGAAAAATCTAATCTTTGAATACCCTAACACTCCGCAACAGCCCCTGTGGAAACCATGTCCTAAACACTGGCGTTCATGAGCCAATAATTCTATTAGAAATGTAAGTGGCAAAAAAATTGCTTCAATAATGTCACAAGTCTCAGCCAATGCGTCATAGAGCAATTATATCTCAAGAACTTTGACAATGTTATGACATTCATAAGCGCTCACATAGTAATCAGCGTAATTTACAGGCGACACATTCAGTGTGCATTATACCAAGATTAATGTATTGTGTTTTAATGTACTACTGTATTTCTTAGTTAATGTAGAACACTGTTAGGTTAATGCATTGTAATACATAGTTGTTGTATTCTTTTGTGTGGAAAAGTACTGTTAATGTGCTATATTGTATGATTAAATGTATTGTATTATATGGCTAATGCAATATGTTATATGTACAACGGATATACTTTAAGACGAGAGCTAGATAACAACATCAACGGGACTGTTCAGGTGATACATGCGTATACATACAAGTGGACCAGTAGTCCAGTCAAAGATTAAAAGCAAACCACATTATATACGCTTACATTACAGCTGCTTATCACATTTACATTAGAATTCTTTCATAGCATTGCTATAATATGTTACAGTACGATTTGAATCGTATATTATCAGCAACGTTCGTTTCTATGTTAGATATCTTTGAATGACATTGTCAGACATTGCGCCTAATATAATTTATTTTTTAATTTTTATAATACTCGATGCATCACAATAATTCTTATTTTCTTGTCATGAACTTCACATGTTTGTCACATATACGCTTATAACGTTAGGACTTGGTTTCATAATGTTACGTTCATACCGGCCTGCAGTTCCATTTGCCACATTTTGCTTTTTGCCCCGCGGAAATTTCTGTTTTTTTTTTTTTTTTTTTTTCAAGTATTCACATTACCTCAGAAATTTTCTTTCCTGTTCTTTGAATAACGTTGTTTTACCTAAGGCATAATTTATATATGAATTTCTGCCATTATAATTGTAGTAAAGTTTGCTGTTATGATGACGGAAATATGCTGTGAATTTGTAATCAGCTGTAAAGTGGTCTATCTAACCTCTTTCTTCAAAAAGGGTGTAATTGATGTTGATATACTTCTTTCATTAAATACACGAGAAAATAATTCAAATTTTTATTCTTCCCCCTAGAAAACAATATGTTTGAAACCACAGATTTGGAAGGCGGTGTTATTTTGCCAAGAGTTATATCAAAGACATTCCAACATGTTTTTAATTTCTATAAGACTCTTTAATCAGATCAATACAGCTTGACACTTTACTGAGAAATATAACTCTCCGCTTTTACAAGCAAAATAAAAACTATCGCGAGTAATACCCCAAGGAGAAATCAGCAATAAGACCGAAAATCTCGTTAACGCAAGGTATATCTCAGGTCACCAAAACAGCCACAAAACAAGTAAACGCCAGGAAAGAGTTCATCATTGTAAACGCGCTAAGAGTCGCCATCCAAATGACTCACAGCTGTTCATAAAGTCTTGTTTATAATATTGGTTAAGTGCCTCTGGAAATTTCGAGAAAATTGCTCGTAGGCTGTGAAAATTTTTTTTTTTTAAGAAAATTTCAGAATTTTGCCAACTTGATAACGAAAATCGTTGCCAAATCTCTGTCCGAGGATTTCCATCTACATCCTCAGTTCTAATAGGTCGAACCTAAAAAACCAAACATAAGTCAATAGTTAATCACATTGAAATTTCTACAGTACGATACAGTACATAAGTACTTGCAAACATAATAAGTAACCACAAATTCAAAAGTATAAGTATAGAACGTAACAAACACAAAATCAAAACTCAAAACGCACTAAATAAACCAGTCTGTCAACAAAAACATTACATAAAAATTCGATGTGTTGGCATCGATGTGTCGATGTGTTCGCACTTGGCATCTTATTTTAACTTTAATTAAACTCTCACTTCTGGTTGATTGCTTGTAAATAAAATCTACTTTGTTTATAAACTCATGGAAAGAATAGTAGGAAATTAGTAGTAATTATAAACACTACTCATTTTCTCTTATTCTACTCTCCCTTACAATGACAATGATAACTATACGTGTTCATGTATGTACACATCATGATGTGTACATACATGAACACGTTCTCACACTTGTATTTCAATTTATCGTATCGAATTCACAAATAAATGACTTAACAATCACATAATTTCTAAAAACAGCATACAGTGGTGGCCAAAATTGTGGACACTTTTGGAAATTTTTATGTTTTTAAGCTTTGTATGCTTATAGAAAACGTTACGTTTCACAAAATGCAAACTTGTATGTATCATTTTAAAGAGAATTTATCGCTGAGTTCAATACAAAACACAAAATTCAATTATTTGCAATACAAATAAAAGTTAAACGATAATAGTTATCGATATACATTAGATAGTGATGATTGCAATGAGTTATCAGTACTTAGTAGGGTATCCTTTATTTTTGATTACAGCTTCACATCGACGTTTCATTGAGCTGAGAAGAGATTTAAGCTCTTCTTTCGTTATTACATGATGCCAGGAAATAATTATAGCCTCAATTAGTTCTCTATTATATGATGGGGGTCTCATTTGGACAAGAGTTTTCAAACGATGCCACAAATTTTCGATAGGATTGAGGTCAGGACTGTTTCCTGGCCATGACAACAATTTAATGCTCTTTGTAAGAAACCACTCTTTCGGTATTTTGGCCGTATGACAAGGAGCAGAATCCTGCCGAAAAATAAACGAAGCATTGTTGGGAAAGAGATCTCTGATGGAAGGTAGAAGTTTTGGTTCTAGAATAGTGTCAATTTATTTTCTGGCATTCAGTGTCCCATCGATGACATGAAGGCGACCAATACCATCTGCTGACATGCATGACCAAATCATAACACTAACTGGGTTCTTCACAGCTGCTTGAATGCAGTCAGGATGTAGATCTTCTCCTATTCTACGTCTTACATATTTTCGCCCATCACTACCGAATAACGATATCTTAGTTTCATTACTCCATATAACTTGTGACCACTGATCACCTGTTCTATTAATGTGTTCCTTTGCCCACTGTAGTCTTTTTTTTCGTTGCTGAAAATTAGGATATGGCTTTTTTCGTGGAATTCTATCTCTCAGTCCAACATCTGTTAATCTTCTGATTGTTCTTGAACTGACAGAAACACCAGCATCATTCAGATCACTTCTGATGGCCGCTGATGACATTTTTCTATCTTGGAGACATAGTCTTTTTATTCTTTTGTCATCAATAGATGTGGTACACCTTTTTCGGCCTTTTCCTTCTTTGTTTTTTTATTGAATTTGTCTCCTGATACCGTAAACAAAACTTTCGGACTTCAGATGTAGTCATTGAACCAACCACCTGTCTTGCAATTTCAGCATAGGAAAGACCACTTTCTCGTAACACAATAATATTACATCTCTTTCTAGGTGTCCAATCTACTCTTTTATTTGATGTCATTGCTTCTTGACTAAACATTAAAAATTTTTATAAAAGTTCCTACTTGTAATTGCAGTGTATAAGAAACAGGTCCTCCTTCTACAGAACAAAACAAAATAATGAATTGTTTCAAATGTAAACATGATGTCAGCTTCTACTGGCAGTTACTAATATTTGATTGGCTCTCAGAACAAGAACAGTGATTCGCCAGGAAAGCTAGACATTACAAACCACTTCATAACTGTGTTTTTTATTTAAAGTACATATAACTTTTCTTGTATTGCAAATAATTGAATTTTGTGTTTTGTATTGAATTCAGTAATAAATTCTCTTTAAAATGATATATACAAGTTTGCATTTTGCGAAACGTAACATTTTCTTTAAGCATACAAAGTTCAAAAACATAAAAATTTCTAAAAGTGTCCACAATTTTGGCCACCACTGTATATTTAGATTTCATGATTGTATTAAGTGTTGCCATAATTTTTTTTTCAATCTTTCCTCAATTCGTGGTATCAACGCTCAGTTTTCTTAATAAAGTGACAAGCTTTTTACTTGTCTTTTTACTGTGTTTATTTGTCACACTTCACCTTCTTTGCACTCACGCTAAATAAAATTCAACAATAAAATTACGAAATCTTTAAAAGCATTTATCTTTAAAAATCATCGATACAGTTTTAAGTGTTGCCACATATTTCTTTTTTTATCCGTAAAATTATTTATATTTTCTATGTTACCCCTTTAAGAATAATATATAGCGATAGCATTTGGTCGCACTGTCCTTTTATTTGAAAAGTGATTCGATATAAATGTGAAATGAACCCAAAATTGAGGATAACAAACTTAATTTTTTCTTAACCAAAGCAAGCTTTCAATCGCTTATTCTCGTTGTATTTATCAGAAATTCAAGAATGCATTTAATGCTTACAAATATAATATGTTTTTCTTCATCATATACCTAATTTAAAATACCAAATTTGAGAATTTTAGATATATCTCACAATATATTTTTTGCTTAAGTCTGTTCGAAGCTTTCATTCAAACTCTAATGTGTTGCTCCCCATCATATAAATATGTTAAATAACAAAGCTGAAAAGTTTTTAGAAACTGTTAAGGATTTCAAGTAAAGGACGACTTCCGGATTTTCGTCAAAGATAGTTTTGAGCTTTCAACTACCACTTTCGGTTGTCCAGTTTTCCCAAAATCTAAGAAATCTTTATATCAAATAGAAAGCTTTAATACGGAAAACTGAATTTTTTGGAATTTTCATTTAAGAGTTATCGTAGACGAAGCAAATTGTCATAAAAACACAGACATACAGATATATTATAGTAAAAACATGCTGTGGGAACCTAGCACATGTTTATTCAATGAAAATTCTCTATTTAATTTTTGAATTGGAAAGAATACCTCATTGAACTACATGCATAGTTTGGCGGGAGGTAAAAATATAAAAAATATTAAAGAAACAAACTTACAATGAAATGAACTCATACATATATACATAACACACATTTTTTTTATAAAAATTAACTATGAGTGAAAGACGCGTTTCTTTGAGCTCTTGTGTTGCGATTTTGTAAACTGCGGAAAAATTCTAATAATAAATAAGCGAATTGTATACCTTCGTGAAGCCCTAATCGAGAGGTATACACTGATACCACCTGCTAGGCAATAGAACAAATCATCGAAAAGTTATTAATCAAGCAAACTTAAAATCTTCACAGATTGGATTTGTAATTGTAAACAACAATGAAGTAATGCAGTAACGTCTGGGTATGTGTTTATAATTAAATTTTTTTTAAAAAGTGTTTAAAAGTTATACATTAAATTCATAATTAAATCATAGAAAAAATATTTCTCTATTTTGTGATAAAACTTTTGTTCAAATATATCAAGAGTTTTCAAAATTATAGCAATTTTCGTAAAATTTCATGTAAATATTAATTTTAAAAAAATTGATAGAACTTCATTATTTGTATCATTCACATAATAGCTTTAGCTCATGCATATCTTTCAGTAATATCATACTTTAAATAAATAATATTAACCATTTGATTTACATAATGAATTAAATTCTAAGCTGAAAAATATCAAAATAAATAAATATTTTCATATAAATACAAAATTATGGTATATATTTGGTTTATACCAATATGTGATAAGTGATGTTATCACCCAAATAATTAACACAATTATTTCCTCAAGATGAAGAAGTAGCACAACCAAGTTTAAACTCAAAAGCTTTCAATTTCAATAACACAGAAAATTTTGAACAAACATCCTGCAATAATTCCCCAACTCTAATGGAAATAGAAAACATAATTAAACACTTAAAAAAGCTCGTGGACCTGACGGCATAGACAATATAATTTTAAAGCAAATGTTGGAAACCAATAGAAATATCGTAAAGACTTTTGTTAGTTCAGGTTGGAAAACTGCCACTTTTCCTACTGTACTAAAACAAGCCGAAGTAGTTATCTTCTTAAAGAAAAACAAGCCTTAGGATAATCCTCAATCATATCGACCAATATGCCTGTTACCTGGTTTGGGAGAGCTTCTAGAAAAATTAATACTATCAAGACTACAATATCACCTGCATATTAACAAAATCATTCACCCATATCTGTTTGGTTTCAATTTTAATAAATCAGTAGACCATGCTTTCCAGAAATTACATCAAATAAACAGAAATCAAAATAAACATTCTTTAATAATATAATTATTATTAATTCTTTAATAATAATTCTTTAATAATATATTTAATAATAATTAATCAGACATTCAAGCAGCTCTATACGTTGGACAGATGCAATACAGATCCTTAAATTCATCCATTGTCCAAATAAAATATTCCTGTTATTAAACGATTACTTCTATCACAGATCTCTACAATATACATCAAATAGTGAAGTCAAATTATATAAAATTACAAGAGGATGCCCACAAGGATCTTGTTTGAGTCCAGTTATTTGGAATTTAATAGCAAATGAAATATTGAAACATTTTGACAATAACCTTCATACGCACGCACAAGCATATACAGATGATTTCCTACTAATAGTCCAAGGCAATAGTCGCAAAGATATAGAAGATAACTCCAAACAATCCCTACAAATCTTTAAACAATGGGCAAATAAATTTCAGTTAAAAATATCAATTCTCAAGAGTAAAACTCTTTATATACCAAAACAGGGCACCAAGATAAGGAACCTTCGAAACCCAATTATCAGAATAGCACAAGATAAAACAGCAACAGTAAATTCACTACTATACCTAGGTATCATGCTTGATAATAGACTTTCATGGCATCAACATATCAAATATACCCAAAATAAACTTCTAATACGATGGGAAAAATTGTTTCGATGACTAACAGTCTTCAGATACTAGTTAAGTTTGTGAATCGAGGTTTCGTTGTATCATATTCGCTTTTAACGAGACTTTGCTTTATGATTTGAATGAAAAGAATTGGGGAAAATTAAATAAAATATCACCACCCTAAACAGAACTAGAAGATAAGTCGGACGAAAATATAGCGGTCGAACTTTCCCGAAGAAAGCACCGCGAAGAAGGTAAAAACGTTGTACAAAACATCGTAGGAGGAAAGAAAGCAAGACGAAAACATCGCAGTTCTGAAACACCATGATGTAAAACATCCTCGTCGAAAATAAAACAGTTAAAAAATATCGCAGTTTCAAAACATCGTTGTAGATAGTAATATCATGATAAAAAGTAAAACACAATCATCCCATGACAATAACATGACAGACATGTTTACGCGTTTATAAGGTTACGTGTTTTTAAGGTTTATGTGTTTTTAAAAATTAAAAAAAAGCCCCGCAAAGCAGTTTTAGGGTTGCCATAAAATAGCTAAGAATGACAAAGTTGACGCATTTGGCGAGAAATCGCGCATTTGGTGACATTTGGCGACAAAATTGGCGATATGCCATGGATTAATGGAGAACCTTCTGGAACGAATTCTTACCGGTTTAGCCCAGAATGTTCTCGAACACAAGCCGAAAGCTATATAAACCCTGCTGGTCCGCAGTCAGTTAGTATAGAGAGTGTGTGTCTCGAGAGCGCTAGTACCAAGTTGGTATCTCTTCTAGCAAGTCGATTCCTGCGGCGTCGATCGAGTTGACAGCCGGGCAGCGAGTGCCGAGTGAATCGTCGAGTGCACAGAAAGAATCTTGTAGTATATCGCGATTAGTGCATCGTCGAGAGAGCGTGTTGAGCTCCGGGAACGACTGAACCGAAGAGTCAGGAGCTGTGCTCTGTGTGTCGTCGAGTGCATCGCGAGTTTTAGCGTGGAGAGTTTCGAAAGTACGTGGAGTTCCGAGAACGACCAAGCAGAGTCGGGAGCTGTACTCTAGTGCTTTGCCGTGAAGCTGTCTCCACCGTGATAGCCTGATAATCTGGAGGCTGTGTCGCTGAACGTGTCAGCGTGTTTATAACAGTTTGACGATTGTAAAAGTGATTTTGGAGCTATCTGATTAATATTGGTAAACAAAGTATGTTTCGATACTTCATCAAGTGTAGTCGTTATTCACTCCAAATCCATACGAACTTCGTACGAACGTGAAGAAGAAAATAACGTAACAACTGGTGTCAGAAAAGAAAAAATTCGTAACAATATTTTGGGATTCCTTAATAACTTTTTGCTAGGAAAGCTCGAAAGAAACTTACAAGTGAAGGAAAAAAATTTCACAATCTGATAATTAATTAAACGATTTTAATATAGTAATCTCGCGCGGTTACTCATCTTTCTTTTTCTAACTTTTTTTACACACATGTTTCATAAAAGATTGTCAATAAAATTTTATCAAAGATATGAATTAAATAATGATCTTTAAAACTTAAATAGGTAAATCTAAAAATTTATCATTTGTTACGCTGCATTAATTTGCTCATGATTTTCAGATTATAAATGTTTAAGAGTCCTTCTTGCAATTTTATCAAAGTTATTAATGAATTCAAAAATTTGAAATATGGATGAAGAATATTTCTCATTTACTTTTGCTCTCGCAAATCATTATGCGAACATACAATTATAACATTTAAAGCCTGAAAAATTCAAGTATGCTGTGTTATCATTATGTGATGGTATGTAAGTGCTTTATTTCTTGCCACGGTATTATCTGCAACGATGTTTTAAAAGCGCTATGTTTTTGAATACCTTTATTTTCGAGACATTTTATACCACGATGTTTTAGAATTGCGATGTTTTTTCCTACGACAGTTCTTAAGATGACGTTTTCGCCTTGCGTTGCTTTCTCGGAGACGTTTATGACCGCGATGGTTTCGCCTGCAACCCTAGATGGTATTACTTAAGCTATATATCAGTAAAGATTTCAGCTGCGAATAGAAAATAACTAAAATAAAAAATAAAGACTGATGTAGTTAATCATTTCAATGAAAGATAAAATATGTCTCAGAGGAAAAATGAAACATCATTTAGATAGGACAGACAACCTCTTGCAAAATACTCATGAAACAGTTTCCTTTCTTAGTTAAAAAATATGAGTAGTTCGTATTAAAAATTGTCGAAAAGAGAATTATTTAGCTTTATATTAACAGAGTAATAAAGGTGGCTTAAATGACTTATTTCTTAATTGAAAGAAGTCGAGTAATCAATAGAATTTTTTTTTCTCTCTGTTTTATCCTTAAATCTAATTTATTTCAAGAAATGCTTATTTTTATATACATTAATGACAAATACTTCTGCTTATGTAACTGCTGTCGTACCTATTTCTTTTTAATCAGATTTTATGCTTCAGCTAATATAAATAACATATATAAAAGTTCATAAAATTAAGCTAAATGTATAAACTTTTGTATTAAAATTGTCGATGTTTTAATTAGAGGTTTTACTTTGTCATTTTAATTTCTTAGAGTTCCGGTAATTTTCCTTTTACGCAGATATGCAAACACATAAATATAGACAGGCATAATTAATTTTCATATGGCTTATTATTCTTTGTTCAAATTTAAATTAAGCATTATTAGAATAAAATCACCTTTTAATACCACTGAAGTTAAAAATAAATGCACGAAGAAGGAACAAAAAAGTTAACATTTTGCATTTTTTAATGAAGTTGGAATATCTCAGTAACCAATCATCTTTCAGTAAATCATCTTATTTCCTTTTCTACGAGGTAGTAGAAAACAAGTCAAGCCCATTCCAATTCCCTGTTACAGTGAGTATCATATCCCGATAGGTAAACTCATTTCATTAAATACGGAAAACAGGTTTAACAAAAGGGGTTTCCTTCATTCAGACCCATTCTAATAATAAATAAAAGCATATAAGATTAAAAATAAAAATGATGAACATGTGACAATTTAAGCAATAGCCGTAATTTAAATGGAAAGAATTTTGAAAAACCAATATAAAAAGGAAAAATGAATATTAGCAGTGCAGAGGGAAATTATACATATGTCGTCAGGAAGAAGGCATACGCAAAATACCGTTAGTTACGTTTCTAGCCTTGCAATCATGCCCACAAAAATAATAAATAAATTAATTATATCTTTTAAAAATAACATTACATGGCCACCTGTAGTTAGTTCCAGAGCAACTGGAACAAAGTCATAGAAAGTTAACCATTATTACATTAAGCTTAAACTTGCCAAGATATAATGGATTAAAATAGAAATAAGTTAACAAGAAATGGAACATTTATGCCCATGAAGTAAAAAACGTCAAGCAAATTTTACGTCATTTGTCATTAATGAGAAAATACTAACGGAAAAGAATGATATAAAGCTCTCACTATTTCTTGGGACACTTCATGCCGCGCAAAGAAGCAACTCTAAGAACATAACCTAACCCCAATCAATGTGAAAGAGATAGAGCATAAATGTAATGTAAAGTGAAGTTTTGCTGAAGCAAATAAATTGCTCATTAGCTCAAAGGAGCGTTCGCCCAGAAGGGTGATTAGTCTCAAAACGGGATTTTGCGTTAAACCATTATAAAAGTCTGAATTATTTTTCAAATTGTTGCTACCAAATATTATCGCAGTGATATTTAAAGAAATTAAATAACGAAGAATTTGATGAATGTATGCATGTTCTTCGCATTGTGAAAAAACAACGGTACCTAGAATCATCAAATTTTAAATAACATAGTCTTCCACTCAAAAATGGACACCTGGACGCCCGAATTTTGAATTTCGAATTTGTTTTACTGTCTATTTCATATTTCGTAAACCTGTAAACCTTAAACGAATTTCAGTTTAACAAACTCAATGATTTCATAGCGAGCAATGGCAACACTGTACGGAGAAATCATTTATATTTCCAGCGCGCGAGACTGTCTATCGGAAATTCTAAAGCTATGCTGTTTTTAAATATTTTTAGCCCGAATGCTCTCGAAGCATGTATGTGTATGTATGTGAAAAAAACACCCCTTTGGAGGTAATATAAAATCTGAAAGCTTGCATATTTTTTAAAACTGTTTAATGTATTGTTTTAATAGCATTATGTTAAATTAAATGAAGTAATAGAATAAACATATACGTAAAACCTTGGAAGGATTAGAAAGAAATAGTCAAAATAAGATATGATATAAAATCAGTAAGAAAGCTTCACTCTAGCAAGCATCCGTTCAAAAGGTGGTCCAATAAAATATTGATCTTGGGATTCTAAATCACTGGCCAGTGTTTGCGAATATGCATAACAGTGCAGACTTGTATAAATATTTTTGTACCTATTGTTAGAAATTTGCATTCCTTGTTACGGGTGGACAGTGCTAAACACGGTGGCTATCCTGGATATTCGTATCAAGACATCCGTCTGTCTGTAGCTGTGGTTCTCGCCATCGTGAAATGGAATTTCTAGGTACGGAATGCTGACGTTGCTCTAGCTGTCAAAGACAGGAACAGGAGGAAATGTCCAGTATTATGTGAGATTCAAGTCCCAGCCAGCATCTACTATGTAGCAAGCAACACAGGACGGGTAATCAAGTACCTGAGGAGCTAATGAAGGGCCAAGTACACGCGATAAATATGTCGCAGAACTTGTCATTGTCTTGTTAACAGTTGTTAGCTCATCTTGCATTTTTCATATGGCATACGTTCACATCCACTGTTCATCTGTCAAGTCTATATGTCAACCAATTAAAACCTTTTGTTTTTCTCTTCCAGTGATCTCCTTGGAATTCAAAATTCTACTATGTTTTTCCTCTCAACATACATAATATATATTATTAAGGGTGGAAGTTTGATTATCCGAGATATTGTACTGTCTCAAGTAGCTGAAACGTCGGGTAAAATATACAGATACAGTTATTTTGAATTACAAATTATTGCTGTAGAAAATCTGTTAGGTATAGTATAACTTTGAATCCTTATTTTATATATTAGAGAGTTTTAATCATTTAGAAGATTAAAAAGATAGATGCTTGCAATAATTTTATATGTGTGGGATTTGTTACACATTTACTGCCATTGGTTTTAAAAAAATATTTCATTTTTTTGTTACAGTTTAATACCAAAGATTTTTCTCGTGTTGCACATGGAAACAAAATGAAAAAATGTGACAAAAGGAAATCATTGAGTGAATATTATTATTTTACATTCTTTATTAAAAACATTTTTATGTTTTATTTTTATTTATTTACTAATTTAATTTTCGTTAAATTTTTCTTCGCTTTATTACCTTAACTTTACCAGTTATCCCAATGTCGGCAATTCTATTATTTTTCTGTTGAACCAGATAAAAAAAAATAAAAGTAATGTGGCTTCAAAAGGACTTGAAAAACCGCCGGAGAAATCACCTTTTAATTCTGCTGAATACTCCTATTTTCTCTGCACAGTAGTGAAACCGACGTTTTTATAGCTTAAATCAAAAAGAAAATAATAATAATAATATGCGACTTTCATTTAAAATGAATTAAAAAATGAACTGGAGAGAAAAGAATAATTTATCACATAATATAATGGAAATAAAACATTAAATTACACCGTTTAAAATATTCATCTATTATTTTTATATCCTGCATTATAAAATTGTAACGCACCCTTGAAAATAAAGAATTATTTATTACAGTTATATTTAATAACTGATTTTATGTATCCTGAATGTTCCCAAAGTTATTTCAGCAAAACTAACCCATCATATTGGTATCGCTTAAGATTGTTTGCTTTCGGCTTATTTTAAACTTTTTGAATGTAATGAAGTTGGAAGAATATTAAGACACAATAACACGCCGAATAAATACTAATTCAGAAGTCAAACAACAAAAATCAGCGTTATATTTACAAAATTTTCACAGGACTAGTTTCACAGGACTAGTTCAAGATGTCTAGAAACCAGACTTCGCGAATTTCATTTCTCTTGCATCGAAATTGATGAGCTAATTTCTCTCACTCTGTTTGAAACAAACACATTTTGTTTTCCAAAATAAATATTACAAGCAAACTGAGGGGATTAGCCATGGGAAGCCCCCTCAGTCCCATCCTGGCTGATATCTACATGCATTATTATGAATCAAAATTGTTTGAAACTTTAAACTTCCCGGCATGGTTCCGCTACGTAGACGATACTTTTACCCTGTTTGAAGGTAATAAAGATGATTTAAATAAAGTTCTTTCAACAATGAATTCTATTGATCCTGCTATTCAGTTCACTTTTGAACTTGAGACTTGCAATTCTCTTCCGTTTCTCGACATTCTGGTCGCACGTAACACATCCAACTTCAGTACTACAGTTTACCGTAAACCTTCATCGGTTTGCCTTCCATCACACTTTAAATCATGTCATCCGACTAAACAAAAGTTAGCTTCATTTTATTCCTATGTTTTCCGTGCTCTTCAAGTTTGCTCCTCCAAACTAGCCCTTGATGAAGAACTAAATTATTTAAAAGCAATAGCTATTGACAGGGGCTTTTCACCCAACATTATTAATCAAGCAGTTAAAAAATTTTCATCTCAACACACTAAAAGCCACACTCTTATTTTAGGAGATTATAAAAATTCTGTTGTCATTCCCTTCTTTCCATCAATTAGCTATAAAGTTGCACATATTTTGCAGAAATTTAACTTTCGGGTTGTTTATTCTCCCATCAATAAAATGCCCACTTCTATACTCAAGGACCCCATTCCGGATATGAATTCCTGGGGTATTTATAGGATTCCTTGCCAGTGTGGTTTAATTTACATTGGCCAAACTAAGAGAGCCTTAAAATTTCGCGTCAAAGAACATGAGGCATATGTTAGAAAAAAGGAAACACAGAAGTCTTCTGTTTGTTGGTCCGAAAATCACACTTTCGATTTTTCTGCTGCCAAAATTATTCAAAAAACATCTTCCATTGGAGAACTGGATTTTCTAGAGGCATTTCACATTCATAAAAATCTTTCTGTTCTAGTTAACGATCCTAATTCCAATCCAAATTTGCCTTCGGCTTTTAGAGAAATTATGTTTTAGTTCTGGTTTCGCCAACAGATGGCGCCACTTGCTTATTCTTGTCCAGGCTTTCTTATCTTATCTAATCATTATTTCCTCTCTTGTTCATTTGCGGTTTTGCAGCTGAAGATGATGGTTCGGTAAAACCATCGAAACTAGTCCTGTGAAAATTTTGTAAATATAACGCTGATTTTTGTTGTTTGACTTCTGAATTGGAAGAATATGTTTAAAAACAACTCAAGTTTTACTTTTTACTATGTAGAAACATTAGGATTTTTTGGAAGCAAGAGAGATTAAAAAATAACAACGCCTTCGCCGGGAATCGAACCACGGACCTCTGGAATACCGGCCCAGTGTGCAGAACCACTACACCCATGAAAGCAGTCTAGGAAGGCTGGAGCAATATCTTATATACTTCCCCTTTTAAAGGGCGACTGGAGTTTTTAGGGGACCCAATCGCCAAATCCTGGTTGTGGAGAGTCATCATCAACAACCCTTTTAGTTCGGGCGCCGCTGTAGAGACATTAGGATTTTTTGGAAGCAAGAGAGATTGAAAAATTAGCAACGCCTTCGCCAGGAGTCGACACGGACCTCTGGAATACCGGCCCAGTGTGCAGAACCACTACACCACGAAGGCATGCTAGGAAGGCGGGAGAAATACCTTATAACAAAAAACAAACATTTTATTTTTCCAAGGATTCCATATAGGTAAGTTAGAAAGTAATACTTTTCTATGAAAATTTTCCGTAAGTCATTGCGAAGTATTTCTTAGGCGTTGTTTTTGCTAATATGATCTTTATTTACAGCAGTAGAATGTATCCTTTGAACCTGTTAACACTTTCTTTAAGATATTATTTTTTCGTTACATCCACATCCTCCGATTCAGTACAGAGAATTTTCTGCGAAATGTGTCTATACTTCAAAGATTTAAGCGATCCATTTGAAAAAGTGAATTATAACAGTATTAATACATTTAAAGTCTAAAAAGGATACGGTATTAAAAATAATTTATTTCTCCCGAAAAATTTATTTATTCATGAACTTGAAAAATTTATTTAGCTTATAATTTTGGAATACGAAAATAAAAGAAACTTCATTTAATTAACTTTAGATTTTATTTAGCGTATTTCGCTTCCAGTTAAAAGCGAGACTTTCATTAATACAACAGCTTTCTAATTACTAAAATGTAAATTAATTTTTAGTTACAAAAATTATTTTAGCTACAATGGTTTGGCATACAAAGGCAAAGCGTTTAATACCCTCCTCCTAAAAAAAGGGCGAGAAACTCTCATAATCTAACTTGTTATTATTGTTTTAATTTTAGAGTCAATCTTAATACCTGAATTTAAGAGCAATTTTTATTTTGAATTGCTTCTCTTATTTTCGGAGCTGCAAATCACTTTTATGAAAATATTTGTGACACGTTTAGTAAAATATTTGTTTTGCATCTTCTAAACTTCCATTCCCAGAAATTTCCTTTTGCTTTAAAAATTCTGAATACATCAAGAGAATTCTTTCTGAGAGTTCGCGAAATCAATAAATGCATGCGCTATAAAGTAATATTTATAAAAAACATTCATGTAAACCGATTCATATAAATAGCAAAACTCAGATACAGAATTTCAAGACTCTAGTGTGCTGTCAAGAAATTAGAAGTACCAAAGAATAGAAAACTTTATTACACTTAAAGTAGACTTAGTTAAATAACAGCTTATTATATTAAATTCGTTGGAACATCTCAATCACATTTAAGCAGAATGTGTTACATATCTGCTTCTGCAGAGGCCTGGTGCACAAACGATTTTTTCCATTTGAATACGTTATGGTCTTTATCTTTTATTTCATATTAATTTATAGAAGAAGAATACGTTAATTTTTAACTGTCAGTTCGAAAGGTATAATCGGAATGTCTTCGAAATTATACATAACTGTGTTCCGAAGAAATGTTTGCAATATTTGAACAGTACTAGCAAAGAATTTGTTGAAGATAATTTGATTGAATACTTTGTACTTGAAGCTGTTATTGTCTAGGTTGACTTGCTTGAATTCATGCAGGCATTCAAGCAATTTATTTTGTTTTATTTCCCCAAGTAAGAGAAATACATATACAATGGTAGGTGTCACCACAAAGGTTTCCCGAGCAATTTTAGTGGATTTAAAAATATTATTGGAAACGTATTCGGAAGCTTGAGCTTAATCCTTCACTACTGTAACGACCGTTCGGTTTTTGAGCCAAGTGTGAAAGGGAAAGAATTGTGCTTGATGTGTAGAAAGAGTGGTTCTATGACAGGAGAACAGTAATCTAGGAAAGAACTATAAAGACTGTATTATAAACTTTTATAAATTCTCAGAAAATCCACTGACGCTTCCATTTTTTCTTTTCGCCGTCGACAGAAGTTTGCTATACGCGCATCAACCTGTTCGATGGAATTAGAGGATAAGAACTAGAGCTTAATGCAGTGTCCTATGTAAAAGGAGTATTATTGAAAGACGAACCGGAACAAAAAAGTAAAGTTACTATTGTATTATAACATAAGTGGGCATACAGACAGAACAAGACCAAGGTATAGACGCAAGTACAGATGTATAAATGAAATCAGTATAAATATTTAAGCATTACATATCAAGGATGTTAAATATACAAAACTAAGTTAACAAGAATGTTCACGGGTATATACAATAGCTACATATACTCGAAGTTGTGGCTGAATGACACAAGACATGCGAGTGAGACTATCTGTGCTTACCTTCTCTTGGAAATATTTTTGCTGTTTGTCGATCTGTTATACAGCTCTGAAAACCATGTATTAAAGCCAATAGCAGTCATTTAGAACACCTATACTTTTACCGTTCATGACATAAAAAAGTTTAAATTTGATAATATCATAGTAGTTTCTTTTATTAATGTTTAAAGAGTGTAGATATCATTTGGAAACTCTCTTTATTTGCTCCTTTATGTCCTTTTATTTTAACCCTCGTTTTAGTCACACTGCGTAAAAGAAAATTTAATTGTTATCGGTGAATATGAATATTTGAAAAGCATGGGAAAACAGATGGAAAAACATTTCCAATCTACATCTACAAAAGAATATTAAAGGAATAACTGAAGAGGAAAAAAACGGAATCTATCAGCGTTTTGCAGGTGAAGTAAAACTTATTCCGTCTCTTTAAATAACTAGTTCTTTAACACATTGACTATAATAACGATAGTACAAAAATTTAAAACTCAGATCAAGATGGTTTAAAAATTTTAAATCGTGTGCCTTTTGAAGGCTTTGAAATCTCTGTCAAAAATTCTATTGCTGAAACTTTACTTCTATAAATGTACGGATTTAGCAGCAGAAACTACAGCATTTTTTCAGTATTGCGTATTTTGATCGCTGTTTACCGTTCTTTAGAACAGCGGTCGTCAACCCTTAGAAGTTCATGAACCACTGCATATATAATTTTATATTTGGCGGACCACTAATATGAATTCAAAAAAAAACCCTTAAATCAGACCTTAAAAACAACATATTAATAAGCATAAACAATATTCAACTTTCCAATACATGTAATTCTAATTTTCATCTGTTAATATGATTTTCGAAACATTTGGTGTTCAGCTTTATGGAAATGCAGGCTACGCCCCTGATTATGAGTAACAATTAAAACACTACTAAAATCTCACTGATACACATATTTCGTTCACATTGAAAATTTATATGAACAGTACAAAGTCTCACCTTTTAGTACAGAAAGCTTCACATTTCCATATCACTGAAAAGGAACTTCACAAAAAGCAAGAACAAATTGGCAAACGCAAAGCAATATCAATAAACGGAAAGTGGTATGCCGCCAATTTTTAATTACTGTAAATATAATAATCATCGCTTACTCAACAAAAATCTTACCTTTTAGCACAGAAAGCCTCACATTTCCATATCACTGAAAAGGAACTTCACGAAAAGCAAGAACAAATTGGCAAACGCAAAACAATATCAATAAACTGAAAGTGTCATGCCGCCAATTTTTAATTACTGTAAATATAATAATCATCGCTTACTCAACAAGGGCGCCATCGATTAATAGTTAGACAAAACAAAAACGGAAACTTCCAGTGATGCAATTACAAACAACAATGCAGATGGTTCTCATAAAAATCCATCAAGTTGCCTATTGACACAGGGGAATACTGTGTTATTAACGACAACAATTGCATATACTTGTAATTCAAAAGGAAAGAGAATTTCAGTTTGCGCTATTATTGTTAACAGCAGCATATCCATACACGCCAACTCTCACTTTCAAATGTCGCTAGATACACCTGCAAAAGTAGCTAACATGTCGCTAAATTCATAAGGAATTTCGCGAAAAGTAGTAGCTAAAATTTAAAAAACAAAGTATAATCCATATTCCATATTAGGTTTTCTTACTAGTCATTTTTCAAACTGAATCTTCATAAAAATATAAATAATGTCCTAATTTTTCTGCAGACCATCAAAAGGTTTTTCACGGACTACCAGTGGTCCATGGACAACCGGTTGGCGACCGCTGCTCTAGAACATGCTTGTTTCTGCTTTCTGTTCAATATTTGTTGTAAATAAACTTTCATCTTATACGAAGCTTCATTAAACATTTAATGGAACCCGTTAGGCAGTCCTTCGCCAGTTGTTCCCATCTCAAAATTATTTAGAAGAATTTATCTTTAGTTTTCTAGAGATAAATCCAGAAGTTCTAGAGAAAGGTAGAATTTAATACAAGATCAGAAGAGATAAAAATATTAAGTATCAAATGTACGAAAGTATTAATGCTCTATATTCCACTCACAAAGAAAGATTTCTGAAAGATAAATGTTTGACAGGAGGAGAGTGGGAAAAGAAATGGCGAAATGCGGTGAGTGTGGATTGCGATTTCTTAAGGTTAAAGAAGCAATTGTTATTGAAATAGGAACCCCAGATGTTGAAAATGAACCTCAAGCTGAGTTTACGCTATCATGTTCTACGTTCCTCCTTACTTGCTTAGGGAACATTGACTGTCCTGACTCGGAACAGGGAGCTTACTAAAGCTATGTTCAATAAATTTGGGAAGTAGACAGTACACAAATGAAGGGTATACGAAACCCTTTATTTTTCTCTCTTTACAATGATTTCCGGACTTCGGAATACAGAGACCAACCACTTGTGGTCTGAACGTAAGAATATAAAAATATTAACTAAACTCTAACTAAACTTAACTTTGGATTAATCAAACAAGTGCCTACTCCAAGATTGGCCGTATATTAGCAAAAAACCGTATGTAGTACAGAGAACTGCTAACACTACGATACGTTTAAAATTATCAAGAGGATTAAACCTCTGGCCTTGGAGGCAACCAGCAACCGAGTAAAACTACTATGGCAAGCGGCCTGCTTCTTATAGCTCCTTCCTCTCTCTTGCTTGGCAAAAAGCCACAACTTAAGTACTTGGCGTTCGCAAGACAAATTTGCATAAATAAGTTAAAGCTTTTAATTCTGGCCGGAAGTAGAAAATAAGAAGTGATAGTAAAGATTTAAAATAAAATAAACTTTAGTAAAACTTAAGATCCTTACATACTTCCCGCCAGAGTTAATTAGTTTGAAACTGAGGTATAAAACGACCTTGTTGAAAACTTTTAGCTCTAGAATCTAACGCGAGACCAATCTTTTACAAACATTTCTCACTAGAAACTATAAATTTAAAAAAAAAGTCGTTTTTACATTATCAACTCCATGGACAATTACTTTTCATCTGTACTGCATCTAAACAGGAGTTCTTAGTTGAAATCTGGTTCTTTCCAGAGATCTGGAAGGAAAACTAGTTTAATGAAATGTTACAGAATTAAATAGCAAGTAACATGAATACTTATATTTCTCTTAACATTCTTATTTCATTCATGACGTTATTTAATTATCTCTCCCCGTGCTCTCTGACATGTGTTGTAAAAGAAAACACCAAACACTAATGTGTTTATGTACAAGTGTTCAACACTACCGCCTGCAATCAAAACACTAACGTGTTAAAAATTCAACATAACACGACCTCATAACACACCTTATATTCATCTCTAAACCCTGAGGTAGTATTCTGAAAGTGGCTAACTCTGAAGTGTAGCGTCAGAGAGAACTACATTCATTCAACCTTTAACACATATTCACAATAATTTGCTCTTTTTACAGTCACACGAATAAGTTAAAATTTTTGGCATTACTTTCACTTTTAACATATCACAGTATTTCTTAACGTTTAAAATAACAGTTCACATTGTATATAAGGACATATTAACATGCCGTTAATTTTACGCATTTTAAAACATACATTAGTAGTACATTGTTAACTTCTATTCTATTCCAAGCAAGTGCCAATTCTTCTACATTGAAATACTACATTTCAAAAGTCTTTCAGACTAAAACTTCTTTCTTGCCAGAATCTTTTAAATAAAATTTTATACAATAACTTTTACAATATTCAAGTATTTACACATTCCTATTATACATTAATTTTAGTTTTACTCGCGAGTAATTGAAAAATATAATACCAAAATAGGTAACAACTCATTTCTCGCCTTTTTGGCGATAAAGGTAGACCTCACATGAGGTAAAACGTCATGAATTCTGCCACTTGCAGTAAAAATGAAAGCTTAACTTAAGGTTTCAAAGTAACATAAAGTTTTACTTATCTTTGTGATATTCGGACGACATTCTTTTTTCTGCCCAGTCCTGGAAGGTAGCGAAGATTACGGTTTGGTTTATCTTTCTTCTTGTGCGGGTTCGTCCTTCAGTTCTTCCTCCATGAGCTTTCTTTTCCTTCCAGTTTTGTCACCCCTGAAGACTTTCTTTTTAGCCTCTGCCTGTGGTCTCGGCCGTTTGATGGCAGCTGGTCTTGGCAGAACCGGGTCAACTCTCTCTCGTTCCTGCTTGGATTTCGTTGCTGGCCGTTCAAATTTTACTTGTTTCTTTGCCTCCGCAGCTGGTGTTCCTTCATCAATTCGTCGACATTTGCTGCGTAGACTCCTGTCCGATGGGTAGATCTTCCGTTTTGGAGCCGGGTTATAGTTGCCGTCATTTCTCCTGGTTCTCTTTGCATTCGTCGTACTTCTCCCTTCTTCATTCTGGGGATGGTCGTGCTCTCTCTTTTCTGTTCGGTGGAACGGCTTCTTTTTCTTGTTACCTTCAATTTTCGAACGGGGAAACTTTCTTTTCAATTGCTCCTGCCTCCTAATGGCTTGACCTTGTGATTGTCAATGTTCCACCTCTGGAGCTTGTGCCTGCAGTGCCTGCCGTGCCGGATCCTGCAAAAGATCTTTAAATATTTGCATTTTATTACGATTATAGAATGGTTTTATCTGGTCAATGTTTGCGGAGCATGTTTCACCATTCCTGGCTTTTAACACCACTACAGCCTGAGTTATTTTTTCTATGACATATAGTCCTGAAATTGTGGAAAAAATTTGGCAGTTTTATCTTCTGGTGCTGAAGAAAGTGAATGCTTAATTTTTAACACTTCATCTCCTACATTATAAGTTACTCCCCGTAGTTTCATATCATAATAAAGTTTCTGTTTTCTCTGTGCTACTTCAGTGTTCTTTTTTGCTTCTTTAATTAATTTTTTTATATCACCCATTTTAAATTCTGGGGCTCTTTGTTGAACATAAAATAATTTATCTAACGGCGTTATAATCTTTCTGCCTAAAAATACCTCCGCAGGAGTTTTGCCCGTTGTATCATGTTTTGCGGTCCTAAGGGCGAAAGCTAATTCATTGACATAGGTATCCCAGCTTTTATGAAAATTTTTAACATAAATACGGATAATTTTCACTATATTTCTCTTGACCCGTTCCGCTATATTTGATTGCGGCCGATACGGGACCATTTTTAAATGACGTATGCCCAGTTTTTTGCACATGTCTTCAAATATACTACTTACAAATTGAGGACCATTATCCGATATAACTTTTAGGGGCGCCCCGTATTTTAAAATATATTTATTTAAAATAGAATCAACAACTAATTTCGCGGAGTCTCGTTTTAAGGGAACAATTTCGGTCCACTTACTAAAATGATCAACCATAACAAGGAGATACCGACTTTTATTTAACTGACTTTTTGGGAAAGCCCAATAAATGGATGCCAATTATTTCATTTGGAAATTCGGACTTAATGCTATTTAGAAACTCGGCCGAGCCGAAATTAATATAACTAACTGCTTGACATGTTGGGCAGGACTGGACATACGCCCTTGTTAACTTTTGCAGTTCAGGAAAATAAACTGGTTCGCGTACGCGTTGGATGGTTTTTCGAACACCAGCATGAGAAGCTAAAGGGCAGTCGTGTAACTCCTGCAGTATATTTAATCTAAGAGTAGCTGGGATAACAGGTCGAAATTCGTTGTCGGAATTTGTAATTTTTGTATAAAATAATAGACCATCTATTAGTTCGTAATGGGCCGCCCTATTTCTTATCGCCACAAGATCTTGGCGGCTAAAATTTTCAGGATCCTTTAAATACTCATAAATGTTTTTAAATTCAGGATCCTTACCCAGTTCGGTTATTACAGTTTCTCGGGAATTTATCGTACATGCTGTGAGCATTGCCACCTTTACAGTATTACCATCTTCATCTATTTTTATTCTGGATAGGTCATCTGCTACGATATTTTCCTTTCCGGGGGTATGCTTGATTACCAGATTATACTTTTGTAACTTGAGTGCCCATCTTATTAACCTTGGGGATAAGTTTTTCCCTGAGTACAATCTAGTTACCGCCGCATGATCAGAATACACTGTTATTGGCGCCCTTCCAAAATAGACTCGGAACTTTTGCACTGCTAACAGAACTGCAAGTGCCTCTCTCTCAGTCGCGGAATAATTTCTTTGTGTTTGATTTGAAGTTCGACTAAAAAATGCCATGAGCAGCTGATTTTGCAAAAGTACCGCTCCTACCGCATAATCCGAAGCATCCGCTGAAATTTCTATATTCTCATCATTTTCAGGAAATTAGAAAACAGGGGCTTGCGTTAATGCTTGCTTTAATTTTTCGAAAGCACTATTGGCTTCGGCCGTCCACGAGAATTTTGCCTTTTTCCTTTTTAATTTTAACAATGGTTCAGCAATAGCTGCAAAATCTTTTATAAAGGACCTATAATATGAATAAAGTCCTAGAAAAGAAGAGAGCTTCTTCGCCGTATTTGGCGGCGGATACTTTTGCACAGCGATTACTTTTGATTCGTCTGTCTCGATTCCTTTCTGAGATATTTTGTAACCTATGTATTTTAATTCAGGGGCTGCAAATTTGCACGTTTCGACATTAACTTTTAGACCGGCCTCATTTAATAATGAAAATACCTGTCTTAAATTCTGTACATGTTGGTCCAGATTATCACTAGTAATAATGATATCGTCTAAATAGATAAATGTGGACTTTCCAAGAACAGGCCTTAGCACAATGTCCATACATCGCTGAAATGTTGCCGGCGCCCCTGAAAGGCCAAACGGCATATGCAAAAATGCATAAGTGCCAGACTTGGTTATAAAAGCAGTCTTAGGCACATCTTCCGGTCTAAGCCCTATTTGAAAATAACCAGTCGTTAAGTCTAAAGTAGTCATGTATTTGGTAGAAGTTATGTTCCTTAGAATTTCTGCGATAATAGGTAACGGATATACCGGATATTTAGTTATGGAGTTTAATTTACGATAGTCAATTGCAAAACGCTTCCTTTTTGGATGTGTTACCGGATAGTCATTATTTTTCTTACATAACACAACCGGGCTAGCATAACTACTTGAGATGGGCGTTATGATCCTTTTTCGTAACATATCTCTAATGTGCCACTCTATAATTTTTTCTTTATTCTTATCATATCGGTACGGTTTGTGGCGAACTGGCAGTGAATCTCCTTTGTCGATACTATGGTTAGTAACTTGAGTAAATCCTGGAATATCACTAAATAACGAAGCAAATTCACTTACCACTTGTCGAATTTTTTGTTGCTCTTCCTTAGGCAGGTGGTCGAGGTTTAACGTTGGTGGTTCTGTTTTTTCTTCTCGAACTGGTTTCATCGTCAGCTTAAAGGACGCTTCGTTAAAATCCAGCGTTGCTTCTGCCTCTGAAGGAAAGTCTATCCCTAAGATGACATGTGCTTGCAAATTCTTTACGATAAAAAACATAATCTTTACTTGCTCGTCCTTGATACGAACTTATAACTGTAATTTACCTATGCACTTGCATCTTTCTACCTGCGCAGCTAAAACTGTCGTATTATCCGAATTATATATGCGGTATTTACGGAAATACTGCCTAAAAAAATCTTCTGCCACACAGGAACACTGCGCGCCTGTATCGAGGAATGCGGTGGCTGGGATGTTATTCATCAAGACCTCAATCTTTGGAAGAGTCAAATTTTTCACCATCACTGTATTTAACTTGAAGGAAGAGGGGTTTTCTTGGCCTTCGGATTTCCGCACCCTCCCGTCAGCAGAAATCCTTTTTAGTTTAAATCTTGTTTCTTCCTTTCCATGCCTTCCTTCGTTTTCCACTGGCCTTCATACTTTTTTCCTGGCTTACTATTAAACTGTCGACGTTCGCCGCTTGTTTTTGAATAAACGGGTTTCCTTGCTCACTGATTCGCTTTGCTTCCGTAGCCGTGTTCTTGACTTTGCTGTGGTCTTGGCGCACCAAATTGGCTTCGTTGCTCATACTGTCTTCTTCTTTCAATGTCCGCCGTTCTTCTACTTTCAAACTGGATTGCTAGCTCAAATAACTTTTCCAGTGTAGTCGGATTCCTTAATTCAATAAAGTCTTGTACTTGGGGAAGTAACCTCGGCAAAATCACTTGAATTATCTCAGGACGGTTTCCATACAAGAGTTTGAAGACGTGAGTTTTTCTTAAAATAATGGTGGAAAGATTTTCGATTCGTTGCTGATATATGCTGAAAAGTTCCGTTTCTAATCTTGCACGATCTCTTACGACAGGGAAGGCTTTTACTAAGGCGGTGTTAAAATTTTTGTAAGTATAGGTGGGACTTCCCGCTTGACCCAAGAGGCTTCTGCCTATACATTTGAACCAATTAAGCGCTTGGCCCCTCAAAGCGCTGGTAGCTAAGGTGACTTTCTGGAACTCATGCACGGGATACAGCATGAAGTGGTCATCCAATTTTTCCAAAAAACTGGTTACCGGTGAGTTTCCATTAAATGTTGCTTCAGGTTTCATCGATGCGCGCATGGTCTGGACGATGTAACCAAATCCTTCCAGGCCAGCAGCTGGCATTTCTGGATTCTGAGCCGCTTCTGCAGGCAGCACAGGTTCTTCTTGAAACTCGGCCATGGTTATTCTTCTTCGTCGGGCGCCACTATCAGGTTCTGCGTTCCTCCTTTCTTGCTTAGGGAACATTGACTGTCCTGACTTGGAACAGGGAGCTTACTAAAGCTATGTTCAATAAATTTGGGAAGTAGACAATACACACAGGAAGGGTATACGAAACCCTTTATTTTTCTCTCTTTACAATGATTTCCGGACTTCGGAATACAGAGACCAACCACTTGTGGTCTGAACGTAAGAATATAAAAATATTAACTAAACTCTAACTAAACTTAACTTTGGATTAATCAAACAAGTGCCTACTCCAAGATTGGCCGTATATTAGCAAAAAGCCGTATGTAGTACAGAGAACTGCTAACACTACGATACGTTTAAAATTATCAAGAGGATTAAACCTCTGGCCTTGAGGGCAACCAACAACCGAGTAAAACTACTATGGCAAGCGGCCTGCTTCTAATAGCTCCTTCCTCTCTCTTGCTTGGCAAAAAGCCACAACTTAAGTACTTGGCGTTCGCAAGACAAATTTCATAAATAAGTTAAAGCTTTTAATTCTGGCCTAATTAAAATAAGAAGTGATAGTGAAGATTTAAAATAAAATAAACTTTAGTAAAACTTAAGATCCTTACAACGCTACAGATAAAATTATTTATAATATAATTAACAAAATCTGATGGAGAATTAAGAAACTGGATAGATTTCTGAAGCTACTTTGCCTAAATTCATAATAACAATCTTTATCAGCAAAGATACATTCAAATATTTAAGGCTTAGTATGACACCTGGCTTATCAGCATATAAATTGAGTGAAGATTTCCCACTATCAAGCAAAAAATTTAAGAATGTTATAGAAATTTAAGAGTGAGATAAGGAAGAAATAATTTCAAATGCGTTGTATGTTTGTAAATTGTTGCATATAGATTTGCTAAAAGGGAAAAATATTCAAATTTCAGACCTTTATAATAAATTAGCATTCTAACTGAGTATTTTAGTATCGTGAGGCTTAATTAAAGGAAAATATGCAATGATACTTTTCTATTGCAATTTCAAAACACATTTTTAAGGCTTAGGAAAAAATACCGGGTAACTAAAAGACTTCGACTAAAAATCATGATGATTGTTTATGTAAGTTATTGGAGTTTTTGGAAACAAAAGTCGGAGAAAATCGAATAAATCTGAAAAAACATTTCTATTGAACTCGAACATCATAAATTAAATTCGCGATTGACGTGCAAAATAAGAGTCTATATGGCTAATTCTTGAAAACAAGTTCGACTTTTCTTCCACTCCAGGTTTTCCCAGATTTTACATCTTTTTGGCTATTTTCCATTGAACACCTTCCAACTCTATCAATTTTAGATCTTCGAATAAATTACATGAAAGTTCTAATGGAAAAAATTCTTTGTATGGGACCTAAATTTGTCCATTTGTAGTTTTTAATCCTAGCATTTTATTTATTTGGAATATCATTGCTCAATACACCACCACTTGGTTGTCTTTTCCAGGTAATAGTTTATTTAAAACGGCTAACGGTCATTTAGTACATTTAACATAATCACTTCCAATAAGAACTATGTCTTCAAGTTTAATATTTTATTGAGGCTTCTTCGGATCAGTCTTTGAATCAAAAGTCATAGGTATTCAGATTTGAAATTTTTTTCTACATCACTACTTAGTTGTTGACGATATTTTAATCTCTTGTTGAGGGAACTTTCATCAGTCTCTTCCAAATCAGGAACGCCTCACTGATTTTCAAGAATTTTGTAAGAATCAATTGGAAGACAAAGAAATTATTTAAAAATCTTTTAGTGAAACAAAAAATAAATGGACGAGAGTAAATTAAAGATTCCACATCAGACAATACTGTTATAATTTCTTTATAAGATAGCAGAAATTTTCTCAAAACTCTTCTAAGAATTTGTTTCATCACGCCAATTAATTGCTCCTAAAAGTCCCTTCTATCAATAAACAGTTGGAGGATTAAAAACCATTGAATTTTCCAAGTGGTGGTGTATTGAGCAATGATATTTCAATCAACAAGTTTCATTTTGATACTCCAACAAAGTTGCTTCCGTTGCCATAATAAATTACAAAAAGTCGACATCTGCGGGCTATAAACCGGAGAAAATTCTGAAGAAAACAGTCTGCAGACAGTGAAGAAATGAGCTCAAAATAGACAACTTTATTTGTGTATAAATGCAAATCCAAGTGTTGCTTCTCCTTTTAAACACACAGGTTCAGCCATATCAGTACCGATAATTTAAAAACTAGATCCATCCCTTACGCAATTTTCTGGTAATTCAGTAAGCGGGGCTGTTAAATTTCTTTTTACATTTCTTAACGGAGTTACGCATTTGGATAAAAGACTTTTTCTGCGGGTCTAAACTTATGATTTTCGTCACATTCAAAATGCAAGAATGTTTTCTTAGATTACCCAACAACCTTTGGGAATCAGCATGACAGTTCTTCTGTTTCCCTGCCATAATTAACCTTTTGGCAATCTGATTCTCTCCCGGCAAAACAACTGGATGCATAAAGTTATCTGTATCTTTCCGAAATGTAATTTAAGTTTTCAGTCTAATAATTCCTTCTTCGTCCTTGCATGTTCTTAAAGTTTCTAATTTTCTTTGTTGAAAAAATCATAAAAATGTTCCTTTTATATTAATAATATGACTTTGTTTTCTGCATCTTAAACTTCTTCGTAGGATGACTCCGTATTACTTTGTCACAGCTTAAAAAATGATAATAATAGCAACTTGATCCTTAATGTCCCAGAAATTTCAGAACAGATTCACAGAACTTTCTACCTTTATATTGCTAGTTTAATTTTCATTGCTGTTTAAAACAGGCTTCTTAACATTTTGTTAAATTTTTTAGGTAGGTCCATACACATGATAACACTGTGATTCACAAATTGCGCATTTAATAGAGCTCCTGCATTTATTTGCACATTGACAAATCTTTAAAAAGCCAAAGCAGTGCCCTTTATCTTTGGAAAGTTTTAACCTTTCTGTAAATGGCATTTTTGAGCTATAAAACACTTGAACGAATCGTGTTTTCCGCTGACAAATACGTACTTGAGAGCAGGAGAAATCAAAAATCAGCAAGAGAGAAACAAATTCTAGATAATTGACTTTTTAAACCAAAGAAATCAATATTTTGCAATTTAATATATATACATATATTGGGGAGGGGTATGGATTTGGGTGGAGAAGATTATTGTTGAACATTTCTGTCAATATACTAAACAAAAATGTTTTTGAATATGTTTAAAGGAATAATAATCTGTGCAATATGGTAACTATCTTTTCAGTTAAAAATTAGATTATTCATATAAAATGAATTATAGACTTGTTTCTTTCATTTGTTAGTGTGAAAGCAATAAATCTGGACTCATGTAAGAGAGTTTCTTTTCAAAAATGCGTTTAGGATACATATTTATGCTTTACTATTCCAACTTACTACTTTAAATTGCTACTCTCTAGACAAATACTAGTATCTAGAGGTTTGTTAGTATCCCCATCGATGTAAATATTCGTTTCAGTTAAGATATATATCAAATTATTGTTAGTTAAACAACAAGAATCAACGTAATATTTGTAAATTTTGCACGTAGGCAGCTGAAGGAGAAGGTTCTGTATTTAAACAATAGAAACTAGTTCTGCAAAATTTGCAAATATTACTCTGATTCTTGTTGCTCAACCTCTTCAATAATCATTATTCGGCATGTTATTTTAACCTAATTTATATCTCAAAGATTCCGCCACTCTTAATATTTATGTAGCATTTTTTCTCCTATAGCTGTATGCATGGAAACACTTCATATTACATTGATCATGAGTTTCAAACGAGGAAAGGGCCTTCGTCTACGGTAAACATTAATCATTTATACCCATTTACGAAAAATTTCTTTTATTTTTCTGCCTACACGTGCATATTTCAGACAACTATGGATACGTAGGCAGCTTAATTTTGGAATTCCTACAGGATTATTTCTCATGATTTCTTCCCTTATTGAATAACCACGATTTAGCAGATATTTTCATTATATATCCAGCACTGGATTATTTCTCATCGGCAGTTGCTGTGCAAATTCTTATTGATTTTTTTAAGTTCAACGGACTTACTGCGGAAACAAAATTGAAAATAAACACTCAGTTAGTAAACAGTACTTATAATTCATTTGAATTTAAGATAAGATGAAATCCTTCTTTAAAGATCAATAGAATGTTTAAATTTTGCTAAGACATTTAATCAGATTTAGAATTGCATTAAGCCAGTGCTCCCACAACACGTGGTGGAAGTTCAAACAGGATTTAGTATGGCTCATATTTAATGTTAATTACACGTTTGTGTGTGCCTGCTCTCGGCATAATCATGGTTCATATAAATATATTTGTGATTTACACATCATAGTTCATTATTATTTACATAAAATTTAATGCTAAAGGAATAAAGAGAGATTCAAACTAAGTCATTAATGAATGAGAATTCTGTATTAAATCTTAGTCTGAGCTTTTAAAATGTTAATGGCTAAGTTTATAATTTCCCCAAGAAAACAAGAATATTCAAATTTAGTTGAAATAATTTTCAAATTTCCTTTCCTTTAAAATATTCCTAAGCATTTTGAAAAAAGTTATCAGAATCGCCGAAGAATTAAAAAAACGTTGTCAGGATCGCAGAAGAATTTGAGCAATTTTAAATGGAAAGAAATATAATGGATTTGGCTGATACTACATTAATTAACTGTTTTAAATAATTGTATTTAAAACAAATATTAATTAGACTAAATGAAAGAAAAAAACAAATTTCCGATGGACTACTTGAAATGTCATGTTGTGAAATTTTGTGAAATTTCAATTCATGTTGTGAATACATAAATGAACAAAGAATATGAAATTTCAAACTGATATGTCATATTCTTTGTTCATTTATGTATACCTGACATGTAGCACAAGCTTCCGTTAGGGTGGAATCGCATTTGTGATGTCTGGTTCGCAACGTAATAATCATTGTAAAAATGAATCGCACTGAGTCATAAAAAGTGTAAAAAATAGTGCTGAGAATTTTTAAATTTATGATTTTCAGACGAACAAATTGTAATCCTTTGGTCAAATATTTCTTGTTGAAAACTCTTATTGCTTAAAAATAGAAATGGCCATAAGCATATATGATGTTATTTGATAACTGCGAAATTGTAAACGTTTAGAATGGTCTAAACATAATTTAATATTTTATTGAATATTAAGATTTCGAATAGCATTTTAGATCTTCACCATTACAAAGAATACCTTGCAATCAATCCAAGCAATCAACCGTATTACTTTGTCACAGCTTAAAAAATGATAATAATAGGAGCTTGATCCTTAATGTCGCAGAACGTTTTTATTTTATATTGCTAGTTTAATTTTCATTGCTGTTTAAAACAGGCTTCTTAACATTTTGTTAATTTTTTTAGGTAGATCCATACACATGATTGCACTGTAATTCACAAATTGCGCATTTAATAGAGCTCCTGGATTTATTTGCACATTGACCAGTATTTAAACAGCCAAAGCAATGCCCTTTATCTTTGGAAAGTTTTAGCCTCTCTGTAAATGGCATTTTTTGAGCTTTAAAACACGTGTTTTCCACTGCAAAATACGCACTTGAGAGCAGGAAAAATCAAAAATCAAGAGGATAGAAACAAAGTCTAGATAGTTGAATTTTTAAACCAAAAATTAATATTTTACAATATAATATACACAATAATATTGAAAATATATACAAAATTTAATTTTCTGCTGATTTATTCTGAAAATATTCTGCTCATTGTTGAGGAAATTATTCTGCCGGTGCAACAAACAGATTTACATGACAATATTCGGCCATTGATGATTATTTTCTTGATCGCATTGTTTTTAAGGTTTTCTAAAGCTTGATAGGTATTCTTGACTAATTATATTTGATTGCATCGGAAAAACAACTGAAAATTAGAAAATATAGACATAGCCTATTTTATCCACTATACCCCAGTCAATTGCAATTTTACGTCTACACGCTCTGACAAAAACTCTTTCAAATTCTCCCTTAAATATATGCGAGCTAAAATTTGCCTTTTAGCAGGAAAATTGAAACGAAGAAGTGAAAGTAAAGGCTCAGAAGATGAAATAACTGGTTAGTTAGCATAATAATGAATATGTTTAATGATACAGAATGTCAAAAACATTTGCATCCCCCAATGAGTAATAACTTCGACATTCACACTAATCTGGATTATTTAAAAGCTCTTGCCAGTGTACCGTAAATAGGCAAAGCTTCATGATAGTCATAAGTCAGTGATAATATAGCCAAAATCATATGTAAAAAAGGATATAAAAATTATCGTATGCTTAGAAAAATAATAAATCAACCAAAAAATGAATCAGTGTACGTTGAGTAAATATTTCATACAATTTATAAAATAAGAAACTGAATTTAAGAACTACTTTACTACTTTCCATATTAAATGGACCGTGTCCGTTAACAGTTTACCAGCTCGAAGTATGCAAAGTACTTTCAATAGTGAAGTGTGCATGTACAGTTAGAAGTCCATTTACATATAAAGCAAATATAACTGATTGCACAATGTACTTCACAAACTGGAAAGAAGTTACAAACATTCATGATTTGTTGCAGCTATGTTGAATGCTTAGAATAAAGAATGTTTTGTATATATAAATAAACAGGGAAGTAAGTGAAAATGCATGGGGCACCACAGACCTTTACTTCAGAATCGAACATGTATTGCCCCAATACACTAACCGTCTAGACTCTAGAGTATGAAAACCTGAAATGACTGTATTTTTTATTAAAGAACGTTGGAGTTATACACTTAAGTTGTTACATTTAAGCACAAGAAGATAATGACATAAACTTGGAATGACTGTATTTTTTACTAAGGAACGTTGGAGATATACACCAGAGTTGTTACATTTAAGCACAAGAAGATAATGACATAAAATTAGGCAAAGTTACATAATATATTGCAATCTGTTGAGTACACACATTAGAATATTCGATTACTAAGTACAGTAAAATTTGTATTTTAGATCGTCTCATTGGAATTTTTCCATTTTTACGTAAGTAAGTAAACATGTGGGATTGAATTTTGTTACAGATAAGACTGAACTGAGCTCAGATCTTTCAGTCCATAAAATAAGTTCAAAGTTCATAAATAAAGTTCATGGGCTCATCTCAATATTTTTGGAGTTTTGAAGCTTTATGGAAATTGCTAATGTTGCTCGAAATCAATTACTGAGGTGTAGTCTTGTGATTGACCTTTCCGTTTTTTTCGTTTTCTGTCATAAGGTGTGACTTGGCACAGTTGCAGTCCTAGAGAACTGAGCTTTTTATGTATTTTCATGATTTTGGCATATATCACCGGTCTTTTAATATTAAGCTCTATATTGGTGGGTTTCCGAATGTGTAGGTCACTTGTATGAGCTCAGATAAATAGATAATGGTCTGCATCTCTTTTGACTCTACAGATGCAATTGTTGCTATTAGAGAGGTTCCTTTTGAGAAGATAATCTGAGTATAAGCCATGACCAGAGAAGTACTAAGTTTAGAAGGACATGAAGCTTATAATTTCTGTACCAGTTTGGGGGAAGAATTGGTGAGTGCGCCGGTTTGTTGTGGCCTTATTTCACTCTTCTTGCCACTCATCTAAGCCTATATAAATAAGAGCTGCATTATTATATTATTGTTCTTAGGCGCGCTGTATTTTTCTTAGAGTGCATGGATATCCATGGTCTGATACTCTGTGCTGCAGGCTGCAACAGATATGATTTCGAATTGTGATTTTCACGAGAGGTTGCCTGTTCTACGTCATAGATAGTTTGCTCTTGTTTCTGAGTTCGAACATTGTAAAGTTCTAATTTAATTAGCCCAGTCGTCAATTAACTTTACTGTTATCTTCTACTTGCGTCAGCTTTCTCTATAGAATACCAGAGGTTGTCTCTACCACTTCGTGGACAGTTACTGTCGCTACTGAGTGCAAGCGTTGTAAGGTTTTAATTTCATTAGTCCAGTTATCGATTAATTTGGCTTTACTATGAAATTCTACTTTTACCAAATTTCTCTAGAATACAAGATGTTGTCTGTTATACCTAGCGAGCAGTTACTATTGTTTCAGCGTCCAAGCAATGTAAAGTTTTAATTTAAATAGCTCAATTATCGATTTACTCTGGCTTTGGTATAAACTTGTACTTTCGTATATTTCCTCTGGAAGGCAGTTTAGTAATAAATAAACTTTACAAATAACAATGAATAAGCTTTTATTTTTAAATTTTTTTAGGCAGCGACTGGCAGCACAGGCTAGCTGTCATTCTGTTTTACTGTTTTTGTTTTCTTTGTTGTTGTAATTGTTATGTATTAATCGTTATATATTTTTTTTTAACTTAAGTTGTTTTGCTTATTTCAGTTTTGATTTGTAATTGAAGTTCTAATTTTTTTGTTGTTGTTTAAAGTTGGTTGTAAGTTTAAATTGTAACTTTTGTAAACTTTAAGTTTTTGGTTAGGTTGCTTTTAAAAGTTCTGAGTTGAAGTTGTTTAATTTTAATTTGAGTTTAGGGACTTAGATTTTTGTTTTTGTTCTAGTTGTTTTGACCCTTAAGGTTGTTTAACTTTTAACTTTAATTTTTTATTTTAAATCTTTGCTGTTGCACTTTTGTGTGTTATTTTTTTTTCTTAACTTTGAGTAATTTAATTGGTATCCCTCTTTCTTTTAACGTTAAACGAATACATACTTTCTGACTGGCGGTAGAAGAAAAATAATTTGATTCTATTTGTATTTCTTTTGGATAAATTGTGTTTAGTCTCAATTGATGGCTGAGGAAACAATTATTACAGTGCTGACATTTTTATTATGTATTATAATGTGTAATTAGAAGCTTCATTTTTTTAATTTGCCAAAGTCATTTTGTATTAACTTAGTTCGGAGATTTTCACCCCTTGCCCTCTTTCCTTCAGCGGAAATTCTTATCAGCAATTGTACTGTTGTACTGCACCCCAAAATTCCTTTCGGCTAAGCGTTCCACCATGTGTGGGGGGGGCGAAAGTGTTTGATAGTTTTACCATGTGGTTTTCACGAAAAGAGGACCCTGTTTTGCTGGACAAGGCTAGCAGGGTGATGTTCTACAGCATACTTATGGTGGATGAAAATATACGTTGGGACAGAAGATCTGCATTATCGACTGGGACCCTGGAGCGAGGCTAGTTTTCCCCTTGTTTCCGCCTGTAGTTGTGATGACACATTGGTGTGGCCTTGGAAATTTGAACGATGAAATGGATGGAATGGCGAGAAACGGCTCCTTTTGGTAGTCGGGAAACCCTTTCCCGTGAAGATCCAGAGTGTGGGTTGCCTTTTTTTTGGCTTCCTGCTAGTCACCATCTACGCCAAGTTTTCAAAAAACGCGCCAGCTACTAAAACGGCTGCGCAGTGTTTTTCGAGACTTGGGGAGACGGGGACAGTGACGGAGACGACAGAAGAGAGACGGAAAAAAGAAATTTCACGAGAACTTATAAGATGACAACTTGGACGAGCAGCTCTGAGGTGAGTCTCATCTTAGACGTAGCAACGTAAATTAACCAACACCGAAGACAGCCTGCAACACCTATATTTCTAAAATCCTAAAATTTACGCTGTCATGATGGCCTGTGGAGGGAAGACCTGTGTCCTGCTGTTGGGAAGCAGTAATAGGAGAGAAGCCTGGCCTCCGAACCAATAGCTTGGTTGAGTCTCGTCAATCTAATCCCTTTTGTTTTCTAATTTCAGATACTATCCCAAGTTTTTCTCTGAGAAATAAGGTTCGCTAACAAAACTCAAATATATGAAGGATCCCTAATATTTTAAAGAAGGGTATGTCATCCTTTTCTGTTGTTTTCACATTAGTTCTTTAATTGATCCAGCCACCACGTTTAATTGTAATGTTTAGTGAGGTCATGACTCTCTTTTTATGTTTTGTAATCATAATATATTCCTACCTTAAATAAACGTAAGTTGATTTTATTCTCCTGTTTGTATTTATTGTAATTATCTTTTACACTGGACCTTAAACATAGAACGGGTTAACAATATTTTCACAACGCAAGTATTGATTAGTTTACATATTTTGTTTTTATGTTTCACTATGACTGCCCACAATACTTAGTATGTTATTGTTAAAATATTGATTGATATGTTCAGTTAAGTGACTTATACACACAGTTACCTACCGCATAACACAGAATGAACTTTTTCTCTTGTTGTTTCACAAGTTTGGTGTTCATTCGTAATTATTAAGTATGAATTTATGTTGTTTATATAACATAATTAAACTCGAAGAAGTATGGTTCTGTCAGCCGAGACTTCATCTTGAGTACTTAACCAGCGGCGAGTCAGGTTGTTCGGTTGATTAGGCGGATTCATTAGATTAGAGGTTTGATTTTGTACTTTGAATGTTTATTTTGCACTTTGTTGATAGCCTGTTTGTACTTTGATAGATTATTTTCAAAGCGCGTTTGATTAAATACAAAAAATTAGCTTAAATTCTGCTAAATGTTTAGTTTGTTTAAAAATTAAGTAGACTGTTAAGAAACAGCTGTACTTTATACATTTACTTTTGTTGTGATCCTTTTAAATTGAAGGTAATCCAAGCGAAATTTTCTTTGACAATCATTTAGGGCTACTCAGAGGTGAGATGGCACTAGAAAATACTCAGCTTAAGCGTATAACTAAATATGTTAGGAGAAGTCGTGCTGTACTGCATATATATACATGAAATATGAGCAAAGTGTATTTAGTTCTGAAGACACATATGGTAAGTATCAGATGTAAATCACTGTGTATCTGCAGAGTCTGTCTAGTATGGTATAGATTACTCCTGAGCATACATTTGCCATAATCTGAATAAGCTCGGCTGAAGACGCGATGATCTATAATCCTTATCAGAGAATTAACAGAGTTGTGCATTGCATGGGAGGGCGTCAGATACCGAATTAAAGACTGTTATTTATTTTGAATAAAACAGATAACTATTTATTTAACAACAAAAGTAATATAATAATTACATTCGAATAGGCACTGAAGGAAAGATAACTATTTCTATAAAGATACTGTAGAAACAAAAACTAGCGACAGTTGAGTAAATGTGGATTTCAAATTAAATAACTTCGAAGGTTATACTTAACCTTCGAGATCTAGTCCTATTCAGAATGAAAGGTAAACTATGTAATTAAATACTAATACTAATTAGGTACTATTACTATGGTACTAATTATATTGTACTATGGTATAGAAAAAAAAATTAAGAAAAGTTTGTGATGTATTGCCACTTATTTATTTTCAGGCATACCACTGAAATAGTGGTTGCAGGCCTAAATTGAAATCACTCAAATACGTGTGGCTTTTAAAGTTAGAGATAGTTATATACTTGAAAAGAAATGGCAAAAGTATGATACTGGATGCCTTTCAGCTATTTTGAGAGAGATTGTCAGAACCGAAAAAAAAAGTGAACTATTAAAATAATGGTTTCATTATTTCGTACACGTTTCATTTGCTGCAATAGAAGCAGAATTTATTTTCACTTCATAAACATATAAGAATTCTAATCATGGTTAGTCTATTAATCTTTAGATTGATAAAATTACGTGTTTCTTTATGCATTCAAAAGTATTGTTGAATAGAGTTTATTCTTTCATGAACTGAAAACCCCTTCGTGCAATTTCCTTTAACAAATATATAGGGCGATAAAAGTACTTCAGATTTGTTTTTATACTGTAAGATTCTCACTAGTGTATTTCTCAGTTACTGTAGAAAGTGACGAATCTTAAGAACTAGTTAGCAAATAATCGCTTAAGTTCGTGTAACAAGAAACAACAAGATGGAAGCGTAACTAACCTGTTCCGGTTTGACTAGAAACTTTTACTATGCCGATGTTCCGGTTTGATTAGAAACAAACTTTCCTCTGCCTCAGAATGGCAACAGTGAGAACTTGACTTTCGATTTGTTATGACGCAGCTAGAACGCTACTCATGAGATGTAACATTAGATTCGATTCTAGATTCTAGATTAGATTAATTTTAGTATTTTAATAAATCCTTTTAAAACTAGATTGAGTATTTGATCATAGAATTATAGCTGAACCACCGCTTGCAGAAATTTAGATGTGGCATTTAGATACATCATTAGATTCATAGTTAGATGCGTAGGCAGCGACATTCGTGATTCGAATAGTGTACATTAGTGCGTACATAAACATAACCTTTTATTATTCCAATAAGATTTAACAAAACTCCGTCTTGGAGTGTACAATCAAAGCTGACACTTGGGCTTGAACTTAAGAGACTAAGAAATAAACTAAAACTAAGATTAACTAAAGAGATATAGCCGAAGCTATCAAGATTTTAATCGAGTTGGCCCCTTAACTCTATTTGACTACAAAGCTTATCAAGGGCCTGAGTACTTCCGAGCGTAATAACAGCTTGAGAGAGAGTAGCCAAAAGGCAGACGCGCGCTAATCAGAAACTCTGATTCTCTCTAAGTCAGCAAGTAGACTTTGCGGTTTAAATATCGCTCCTCTTCATTAAGTATTCAGAGTGATTCCAAAACTACGTTCTGGCCGGAAGTAGTAAGTTGAAGTTAAAAATTTGACAGGAAAGGAACTTTAACCTAAAATTTAACTGTTAATAAAATTAACATAATCCTTACAATACAGCCAAATAGACTTCTGTCAGCAATTTTTGAAGACCTAAGATTAAAAGCTACACACGTAAACTTATGTGTAATTTCTAAGAAAAGGAGCAATAAATTAAATACTTGAAACCTATATATACGCTACTACTATTCTCAATTACTTTTGTCTCTAATTAACTGTAAATTGAGAGTATAAAAATAAAAGTATAAATAATAGTCATTCCACCATTTCATTTTTAAAACTAAAGAAAGAGTAATGCTAAAATTTTAAGATTGAAATTATAAATGGTTTTGAGTTTTTTTTTTTTTTTTTTTTTGTATATGTAATAAAATCAAAAATCTCTTAAATCATATAAATAGCTTGAGATTACAGAAAATATTAGAGCTAATTCCTTTCCGTTATCATCAGCATTAAGGAAAACAACAACTTTTTATTCAGAAAGTAAAACAATGTAAAAGCAGAACTTTAATATGTCAAATAAAATTTTAATTAATATTTTTCTATTTTCCTCAGCGTTCTTATGAGTAGAAACACCGATGTCGTGGCAAATGTTTAGTAGAAAAAAATATGAACATAGGAATAACGTTTTCACAGCTAAAAAGCTAAATTATTGTAAAAGTTTGCGTCTACATTTTACTAAGTTAAACCGGTTTCAATGATACTCAAAAGACTGTGGTTAATTGCAAAAGTTACGTCATAGTAATATTTATCAGAGTATGAATGTTCATGAAGAATCTTAAGATGGATATTTTAAGAGAATCTCCCTATGAAATGCTCTCATTTCCTTCTGAAAAATGTTTCCTGTTTCATTTTTATATAATCTCAAAGTTGTTCTTTAGGGTAAAATTAAACCAGAACTAAACCAAAATGCAATTATATAAATTAAGAATGCTTAAAATCGTTAATTTAAATTAAAGGAAAGTAAGTTTTGAATATAATAAAAGTAATAATTATATCGCGGAAAGGGGCAATATTCACCAAATTGTGGCAGGATAAAATACGGTATTGTCCAAACGTTTCACGGCCTAGAAATAATGCTAATAAATTAGAAAAATATTTATGACTCATAATTTTTGTATTTGCATTTCTAGGAAAGAAAAAAATTTCTATTAACTACGTAACAAGTCAAATTCTAGTAATGCACTCAACACATTTGCTTGAGATTAAGATCACAATGCATATATAGTTTTAGTTATAATAATAAATGTTTTAATGCAGTAATAATACCTAATTTTAAAATATAATAATGATGCACATGCGTAGATTTCCTTCACTAAATACAAAGGTTTGGTACTTAACTAAATACAAAGTTTTGATAACAGGATGCATGTTGAAGATATTATACCATACCTCAGTTGTGGTAATCCGTTTATCCCATCTCATGATCAGCTATGCGATGATGTCATTGCCAATAAGTGAAGAGAAAACACATCAGTAACTTTCCCTCCGAGAAATTCATTTGCAATTTTTGCTCTGAGAACATATCAAACAGTATTCAGTATGGATTACTTCATTTGGCAGTTATCGAAAAATGAACGGTCGTAATCAGATTTTTCCTAAAAAAAGATAGAATGCATATTAAAAGACCCCTTTCAGAAAAATCATAAATTAAATTCCGTTATTAACGAAGCACAGAAGTGGCTGTGGCAATTGAAGATTGTGCAACAAGGGAAAAAACTTTACAGTGCGGAAATCGGTAAGAAATTTCCCATATTCTTTTTGTAACAGCTAATCGGTTAGTTACTTCTGTGACAAATACTTGTTTAGTTAGAATTCCATGAACTGCAGCTAGGAATGAAACACTAAACATTCGCGTTTATACACAATATTAAGCATTTAAAATTTAAAAAATTTTATGTGAGGACAACCGACATCTCGTTAAAATGAAAACAGCCAAGTTATTTAAGTTTAGAAAAAAGAATCATTCTACATTGAAATTTTGTGTCGGTATCGAAAGGCAACGTAACGTTACTTTTTGTTAACTTAGTAGTTAATTATCTCATCCCCGTGCTCACTTTTAAGACGTAAATGGTAGTAGCACATTCAGGTAGACACCAGAAGATCCAAGGTGTGAATCCCGAGGAAGGCACAGTTGATATTTCAAGATTTTTGTTAAAAAAAAAAAAAAAAAAAAAAAAAAAAAAAAAAAAACTTAACGAGTGTTTGTAATAACATCTGGAATATAACTGTCGTGAAGGAAATCCATCAACTGGGTCTTATGCTTTTGCCCAAATATCTTTTAAAAGAGGATATTGTAAAAAATTAATGTAATCCCTGTCCGGTTTCGGGATGTAAGTGATTAATGTATCAAACTAGCAGTTGGACGATCCGTGGCTCGAATTCCAGCAACTTCGCAGTCAAATTTTTATGTTTTCTAGCATCACGAAATTTAACAGTCTGTTTAACACGAAGTTCTGAATTGGATATAAATACAGTATTATTTTGCAGAGTATTCTTACCATAAATTCTAATAGAAAATAGCAAAAGTGTTATGTTTTCTGACGTCAGGAAACTTTAAGAGTCTGTACAACTCAAAGTTCGAAGTTCTGAATTAGAAATCGAAATAGGATTATTTTTAACATAAATTCTAGGGAAAAGTAGCAGACTTATTAAACTAAAGAATAGAATCTAATAATTAAAATGGAATCTTAAAAATCTGAAAATTTCGAATAAAATCTATTGCGAATTCTCAGATAATCTAAAATTCAAGACAATTAGTACTGTGATGCAAGGATTAGTTTAGAATGGCGTTTTGCAAAACTTTTGATTACTTTAAAAGCCTTTCTTACAAATGTATTACATCTACTTGGAAAGGAACTAGTGCATTTCTCATCTCGGGTAAGGAGATGACAGTAGATCATTAAAAAAATACAACTTTACATTTTCTTACAATATAAAGCAGCAAAGGAATATTTTTCTTTAAAAGGAGAAAGAAAAGGAAACTTACATAATATAAATGATGTAAATAAAGAAAGAAATAAGAAAAGATGCTTTATCACGTCGAACAAAGAGAGAAGAATAGCGAAAGTGAGATATAAAAAGGTGAACATTTTACAGTTCATATATCTTAGAGTTATCAAGCGTGTCTTCTATCGCCTTAACGAAAGGGTAAACTCCCTCGGGATAAAAGTAGTAAAGTTTTGAAAGAAATGGAATTATTTGTGTTTAAGAATTAATGGCACATTTTTACCAAATAATGTAGGTCTTATCTTTATTGCATTGATTTTATACAAACGGGGTGAACCCAAAGAAAATATCAGTAACATAAGACATAACTCCTGAGCAAATTTATGGCCCATTTTGTATTTTATATTGCAAGTTTCGCCATAACAAGATTATAAATAGAATTTAAATAAATTGCATAATTAAAACATATCTAATGAAACGATAATAAAAGAGATAAAATATGCATGAATAATTTTCTTCAGGCTTTAATATCTAGAGTACGCAATAAAATAATCATTTTAAGCTCACGAATTTAGGAAATATATTTATTGGTGTCTTGGTATCATTGGTATACGCTAAAATGAGGTGCATTTGCAGTTTTTATGCTCTGAATTTCGGTACCAGCTTTCTAATTGCATTAACTCCAGTTTTGCCTTAAAGCAATAAATGTCTGTTTAATACTCATAATCTGGTACATAAACGAATCATTTCCGCTCTGTCTGGAACACAAATTCATAATTTTTCCGTGTCGTTTATTTTTCTCTTCCTTTCTGCTTACGTGTTACTTACTTATATTATGCTCTAAAGAGTACTACATTTCCTCTTTGAAAAAAAAATAGGCCTATAACCACCTGTCTAGATACAAACGCGTCACTAAAATCAAAATTAATCGTAAAATTGAATCATCATTAAGGACACGGTCGTAAAGCACGATATATAAGGTACCTAAACAGATTTTGACCTACTTCCGAACTACATCATTAAATACGCTGTATTCTTCTTCTCTTGTATTCCTTTTCAACTGTACTGGGCAGTTTTATATTTACATATATTTGTAAACTCAGTAAAAAGAAACATAATGAAATAAAAACAAAATGAATGGTTTTTATAGATTCTGCATTTTTAGAGTTGCAGAATTAAATTTTCAAATTTTAAAGGCCTGCTGTAATTTTATAGATAAAATGCAATCCTGATTCGATTCAGGCGGACGGGCTGGCGCATAGTCGGTTTTCATGGTTTTTCTCATGCGCAAAGAGAATACGACCCAGTTTCCTACAAAAGGCCCTCCACACAGGCATTCCTCTTCTTATGCAGATAGCCCCCGTGTGCTTTGTCACATTCAAATAACTCAACCAATTTATTAAACAGATATTATATTTGCTTTGAGCTGTAAATCAGAAGCAAAACACAGCTAAATTGAAAAAAAGAATTTGTTATTTTATTAAAATCGTACAACGACATCTCAGTTATCAGCTGGTTATTTGATTTCTTCTTTAATAAATAATGCAAGACATTTTGTCTCAAATAATGCTTTTTTTTTAATTCAGTAATCAGGCAGAATCTATAATATAGTTTGTGTTTCAGGGTCATAAAATATTTTTAAGACTTTTCATTAACCTGTCACCTTCACTAAAAATTCCGCTCATTTGCATATTCATTTGTATTATCTATCATCTTATTAAAAACTCCAAATGTCTTCATATTCATGTTCTCGTTATCAAGACAGCAAGAAAATTACTTAAAGCTCCTGTAAGGGTCAAATAGCGTCAAACCGTTATTAAAATTAAACCAATCTTCGTTTATTCGCTTTCATAGCAAATGTGATGTGTTTCATGTTAGTTTTATGACATCGTTAGTTTTACGACATTATGTGTTACTTTTAAGACAAAGAAAATTAGGTGTTTATTAAATCCTTAATGCTGAGTAACTAAGCATTTTACTCTAACTGTGTAGCGTTTAAGTTATTTTAGTATCCGGTAGAAGAAAAGAAATTAAACGAATTTTATAGGTCCAGTGTTAAATCACGGTATTGTTTTTAAAAGTCAAAGTTCGTTTAATTAACACAGTTAGTTATAAAGTCTAAAGAGAATCATAAATATTTTTTTACGATTCTGATTATTTTACATCATTATTTATATCCATATCTCTCTTTATGATAGATATTATTTTAAATGATTTGAAATAATATTTAGTGAAGCATTTTGGAGATTTGGTTTAAGGTTTTACAAAGGAAAAAATCTGATGTGTACACTACATGACTTCTTGTACAAAACATTAAATTACACGCAATTTTCCTGCATTTCATTTAAACATATTGAATCAATAGTTAAGGAATTTTGAATAAAATCTACTTCGTAGTCCACCAACGGCCGAGCGGTAAAAGCCGCTGAACACTGGTAATTCGGTCCGGGGTTCGAATCTCGGCGAACGGGCTGGCTGCATGGGCGTTATTAAATCAACTGAAGAATTTGCACAAGTTCTATTCAAATAGTATAATAAATCTAAAACGATGTATAAAAGAAATTAAATAAATAAAAAATAAACAGTTTTTCACAGACTATTCAGCCCCGCTTACCTGATGCGCATGCGCTACTAATTAATTTCTTCCTAACTTCGCGGCAATGCAAAAATACATAAAAATTCAAAAAAATTTCATTTAAAATTGAAAAATATAGAAAAACATAAAACACCAACTACAGTTAAAACAATTTTAAAGATAATTTTTACAATTAAAATTATAGTTTCTAAGCAAAAACAATCTAATAACTGAAATGATAATTCCAGAATGAATTAAACATAATTTCATTCGCAGTAATAAAAGAAAACGTTATTTGGTTGTTGCGAAGTTTAGTTTCTCCAGATTGGCAACAAATTCACTATTCTGCTACGTTTCAAATGTAAACAAACATGGCTGCTATCCTAAACAAAAATTAGGCTCAACCGCACTTAAAAATCTTTTGACCTGTTGATAATTATTGCATGCAATAATTGTGAAATTAATAATAATGAAAACCTAAAGGCATAAAAATCTTAACCGGAAGATAAGAACAATATAATTCGATAATTTTTAAAGCAAAAAATACACAGTTTACAAATATATAAAAATAAAGAAACTGAGCTCACTGAGCCGAGTAAGAGTGGATATATATATATATATATATATATACATCTATTTATGTACTTTTGGTGCGGCCTATTGCAACCATAATGGGAGGTGCACATTTACATATTATAGCAGTCCTATATACAAAATTTAAACGTTCTGAGGCTACTTGTTTTGTGTTATGCGAGATACGTTCGTACGTATGTACAGACGCCACGAAAAAAATCTCTTCAGAATTCATTCTAAATCAGTTTTTTCATTTTTTGGGGGAAAAAAGCGTCATTTATTCCGTCCTTACGTACAGATGTCTCACAAAAACATCGTTCATTTGCATTATATAGAGATCAAAATGGATATTTTCGTTGAAATATGATAACCGAAATTTTTCGTGATTACAATACTTCCTTGTTGTACAAGGAAGTAAAAAGTGATTTTTATTTACAAAACAACACATGTAATATCCTTCACCCATGCATTTCATGGCCAAAGAATTTTTGTTTAGACGCTTATATGTCATTACACATTTAAAAACTTTGTAACAAAGACAATTAACAAATTATTAAAAATCATGCAGGCATAATATAGGATCTAAGCTGTGTGAAACTCACTCAAAGTCCCTTAGACCTTATAAAACTGCCAAGCAATATATTGCTCTCATTCAAAATGCACGACAAAAATCTTATTTTTTTTTATTTAAGCTTGAATTAAGCAAAGGTAAAAAATCCTGTGTTTGAGAAAACCGCGACTGTACCATATTTTTTTGGTGGTACAAATACTATCCTGTTATGCTACTAATCCAATGAAGCATCCTGCAGGCGCTCCGTGCAAACCTTTCAAAATATTTTCATGCAGTTATTATTTAGAAGAATTTGTATACCAATATAAAGACATTTTCATAACAGCTATTACTCACATATATCTTATCCTTGTTCTAAAAGGTATTTTACAATATTGTGATTTTGTGAGGAAATTTTCAATTATTTACTATATATTTTCGAAACTCGGGTTCGTTTATAGTTCATCTATCGGTTTTGCTAATGGGCCTTAAAAGAGGTAGTATTCTGGAGATCTCTTTCGCCGCAAACACCGTTGGTGCGAAAACCATATCTGATGATCTGCTATTTTAATTATAACCGCGTGCTGTTTTTCGATTTTTGCGAGTGTGCTTTTCTACTGCGATTAAGTTTTCTTGGCTTCTTTTTCCATGGTTTTTAGTGTTTGGTACATGACTAAATTTGGATACGAATACGGCGGCCGTTGTGTACTCTCCCTTGTTGAATTCTGCTCGTGATTATGTTCCGTGCAAACCTCGTGGGCCGATGCCTCATAACCCGAAGAAGCTAGTGATATGTGTTCAGAAAATGATTCTTCTCAATCAATTATTTTTGTTATATCCTACTACTTTCACAGAATTCTTAGATTGTGATTTTTATAATCGAGAGGTTCTGAAAGCGTTTTCGTGGGTGGGTTTTTCTAACTTCGATGTGTAGGATTGTGCACATGTAGAAAATTCGATACTCCTAAATTCGATACTCCTGTACAAAATTCGATACTCCTAAAAATTCGGTACTCCTAGATTTACTCTTAAAATTGATGCGTTAAAATTTATTATGTCTCCTAATCATCTTTCATTTCTTACAAGCCTGGATAAGTCTCCTTAAGGTCTTGCTATACATCAAAATAAGAATTTTCGCTGCCCTAAGAATTCCTCCAGTTCACTGATCTACATAATGAATGTATCAAGTTTCTCGAAAATAAGTATGAGTCCTTCTGGTTGAATAGAGGCAGAAAGAAACCAGATGTGAACCTAATAATGAAAATAAGCGTAAAAATGATGAATTAATCTCTGATGATACTAATGTTTTTTTAAATCAAGTAAAACTTCTAAAAGCGCGAAGTCAACTATAGGCGAACTTACACCTGGTAAATAAATTCGCTGGTTTAAAAGTTGATGATGTATCTAATAATGATTCTCCTAGGTTCACTAATTCTGCTGCTGTTAATATGGACAGTGCTAATTCTAATGTTTCTCTTACTGCTCTATCTCTTAATATTACTAATGGTGACTCTGATTCCTTTAGCTCAGCAAATGCTGAAAATGCTAATTCTACTGCCAAAGTAACACAAAAAAAAAAAAAAAAAAATTCCGCCCATTATGGGGGAAGTCTAGAGAGGGTATAACATTTTTGGCTTAAAATTTTTAAATGGTGAATTGCCTATTTGTAAATTTTACGGCCGCTTGAGCGGTGAATTCTTGAAAGTTCTACACTTGGATGAGAACAGTCACCGGACACTTAGCCAGTATTTCCTGGATAACGGCATAAAACACTGTGTTATTAATCCCAGACATATAAATCCATGAACGTTCCATTGAAAGGCTTTCCCTCAAATTCTAACATTAATATTATTTCCGAAGCACTTACTGAGAAAAGTTTGAGAGCGCACCAAGTTCTGCAAATTACAAAATATAAGACAAAAGCCCCAATGCCTCTTTTCCACGCGCAGATATTGTCTACTGAAAACTTTGAAATGATCTAAGGCATGACAAATTTTATGTTTTTTCTGACCCAGTTAGAGAAATATATTGTAAAAACCCAGATCCCCCAGAGTCATATTTCCCTGAAATGGATTCTTTCTTATGAGAATTGCCACGTGACTCCCCGGTGCGTTAAACGGGTTCCGGAAAACTAGCAACTGTGATCACCAGGGCCACCTGAAGGCTCCCAAGTATGTAAATTTCTTTAGACAGCATGTAGCATCCTATTGAGGTTACCAGAAATTTCCTTCAGTTAGAAAAGTTAACATCTCTTCCTAACTGAAGCGAGAACTAAGCTCTGCTCATGCATTTAAACATGAAAATGTCACTCTTGAGGTACGTTATGAATTCGCTGAAATAGAGACACCAGAAACTCACATTAATAGCAATCTCTCAAAATCCCGTAAAACCTCCATTGTTAGTGAAAAATCCAAACTTATTCAATTGTCTGAATTTCGTAGATTCTTTGGCCCAAATCTCACCCAAATTATTCGTATTTACAAAAGTAAACTAGATGAAATCATAAACACAACAATTTAGGGTGAAACTGGCTCAGAACGTTCGCAGCCTGGATTCAACTATCAGCAGTTTTGATGCAAGGCCAAAGACCGAGACGATTATTTAAAGTAGCAAACCTAGTAACATGAACCCTTCAATAGGTCAACACGCTCTAAATTAATAATCTCAAAACCTCCCCTTAAATCCACGCAAAGTTATTTTCATTTTGGCGAAAAATGGAAAACAAAACAAGACAGGACAGATTTAAAACATAAAATAATTATTGAAATTAAAGAAAGCTCATATCTTTCCCCGCCAGAATTTAAGTAATCGCAACGAAGTTCTTTAACGACCTTGATAAGATCTTACATTTTAACCAACCAAGAACAAACTTTTTACATGTAAGGAAACTTACAATTTAAACTTAATATAAACTGGTTATCTACATGGCAATTTCTTCATATTATATATTTTATTATAAACAGCAGTTGCTTTCCTTCCAGTCACATGGTCAGGAAAAAGATTTTAGGAAAAAATTTAGGGTATTTTATATCATTTTGTTTTTCATTTTATCATGTAGCACTCTTTTATTCATTTTTCAGTTTATCTAGAATTGAATTTTCTTTGTCCTCTGCTGTCCAATAAAATGTATTGAAGACTACGAGCTTGTTTTTTTTTTTTTTTTTTTTTACAAGAGTTTCAACCCTACCATAGAATCTAAATCATGCAAGTTAGAAAATTAGGCACACTAGACCTGAAAACAAGTTAAATACAAAACTACACCTAATATGTTAATCAACATGCATCATTAAACTTTTGTGTTGGTTGAAAAGCCTAACTTTTAATTTTTTCCATACCGCTAGAGAAATTTGGGAATCATGTAATTCCTAGGAAACTACTCAACCTTAAACTTGCTGGAATAGCCGGTCTTAATTCCTCTCTTATAAAACAAAAGATTATCTATGGTCTCATAATTCGCTGGTTCTATTTCTGAGAGTTATTATGTTGTGATAGTCGAAATGATCAGGTTCGCTTAAATTAGCATGAGCATTTTTAAATTCCGGATCTGTTTGTAGCTCAAAGATAATAATCTCATGAGAATCAAGAATTTTCGCAGTTAACATAGTACATTTGCGTTTGTTTCCCTCTTCGTCTAACTACATTCTCGATGCAGCGTTTGCCCCAAAGTTCGTATTTTCTTGGAGTATGCTAAATAATTAAATTATACTCTTGTAGTTTAAGACCTATCTAATAAATTAACTTCCCTCGGCAGCATGATCTGAGTAAACTATAATCGGTGTTTTCTTAAAATACACTCTAAGTTTTTGAACCCCGAGAAGAACTGCTAATGCTTAACTTTCTGAAGCCGTATAATTCTTCTGAATTATATTAAGACTAACTGAAATAAGCTACCGACTGTTTCTTTTGCTTCAGCACGGCGCCAACCACATAATCTGAAGCATTTACGGCAGTTTCTAAGTCGCCTTCAGGAAATTTCAAAACTGGCGCTTGAATTAAGACTATTTTAAATATTTCGAATGCTATGTTTGCTTTGGCAGACCAGCTAAATCCGTAATTTTTTTCTTTTAAATTTTAACAGCATTTCGGCTATCTGTGGAAAGTATTTGGTAAAAGTTCTATAATAAGAAGACAAACCCCAAATTGAGGACAACGTTTTTGCTGTATCTGGTGGTGGGTCATTTTTTATTGCAGTTATTTTGGAATCCTCTGTCTCAGTTCATTTCTATGATACCTTAGAGCCTAAGTAACGAACTTCTGTCGCCATAAATTTATATTTTGATGCATTTTTTGCTGCTTCATTTAGAAGCTAATTTCGTAAAAATCCTTAATATGTTCACCTATAGTATCACTAATTACATTTACATTACCCAGGTAAGTAAATGTACTCTTTCCGAGGACCGATCTTAGTACCAAATGGCATTCTCAAAGAGGCATAAACACCTGACTTTGTAATAAATGCGCTGCGTGTCACATCGTCTGGTTTCATACACAAGCATTATCATGTAATTCGTTGATTTAATCAACCTAATTATTTCTTTGATTATAGGCAGTAGATAAACGGGATATTTAGCAACGTTATTTAACTTTCGGTATTACTCTGAAAAACGTTTGACTTATTGGCAGGAGATTATTCTTTTTTCTGCAAATTTCCTTTCTTATTTAAACGAATTCTTACTTACTTCATTATGTCATTTTAATTTTATTCCTAAATTAATAAAACTGTGGTGTATTAAGGTTTTCCTTTATGATTTCATTATACCTACTGGTTATTAGTGTTTCCATTATAATTTAGGTATAGGTAGAGCGAAAGTTATATCACGAGGCAAAAGAGGCAAAACATCCAGGGTGATGATGTGGTAAGTTAACAAAATTTGCGAAACTTTTGCAGCCCGTGACTTTTCCTAAAACATTTCATGAAACATTTCTGGGGGAGGAAATATATTAATATTTCGTGGAAGACCAATGTTACTAGTAACAATGAAGTAGCAAAAATTACGGATACCACTTAAATAAACATATATAATGCATTTAAAACTGAAATTTATATTTGTAAACCAATAAAATTTCAAAATAGCGACTTTAATTTTACGGTTTTGTTACATAATAAATTGCATACTTATTGATTATTATACTATTTTTGTAAGGAGAATATTTTTAAGAAAGGACCATTCAACAGAGAAATTGAATTTCGATACTCACAGGAACTAAAAGGCGTCCATTCACATGGAGACGAAGTTTATGTTATCTTAGGGAAAAACAACTGTTACTTACATTCCAGGAGTTCAGCAAATTCAGAGTAATTCAAATATTTGGTTGAATTTCGGAATAAAATTATTCTCTATGGTTTCCTTCCAACCTTTCTAATGAAATACAGTCTAAAATTATTTTAATATAATATAATTTAATAACTATGACAGGAATTCAAAAAAAGGAATAGGAAAAAGCAGAAACTCGAAGAGTGTGAAACGTGTGACATGTGTGAAAATATTTAATAATTAGAAAACCTAAGAATACATTTAATATTACTTTAGCATATTCTTGTGCTTTCAGTATTACTTTTAAAACCACCAATTTCAAACTTCTTCAATTTTTTGTGCACTATTTTTCCAGTTATGTAATTTTAAACTTATTTTATATTGATATTAGTCCCAAAATTGTATAAATTATTTAAATACACACGAAAGAAATGCTGCCTTCATCTCAATATCTTAAAAAAAATATAGTGCAATGACACTTCGCCGGAACTCAGTTGGACATTTTTCCTTGATAGCAGAGCCAACATGAACTATCCTGTACACCTTAACGAAACACCTTTCTCGAGATACTCTATGTGGATAATACCACGGCTGTCCCACTAGATACAAGTGTTGTGCAGAGAATTTGTCTGATCGCGTTATAAAAACTAGGTGAATGATTTTCTGATTTATGGAAATCTTAATTTTATTTGATTCTGAATTATTTATTTTAATGCTTTAATTTTGGGGAAAAACAGATGCTTCTGGGAATATTATTTAGTTTAAAGGATATTATTTATTTTTCTTTTATTTGCAATTTTTGTACAGGCTTTGATTCATTGTGAAAAGAAGCAGGGAAAGGAAGGCAATTTAGCTAAGTCATGATTTCGCGCGCTTTGTCCTTTAGAATGTTCTAGAAGAAATTTCATTGTGCAGTTGACCTTAGGACAGGAAGTACGTGACAGAAGGGTCAGAAGTTGCCACTTAACCTCGATGTAAGTCATTCAGGTTTTGGCGATTGAAAGGTCCGGTTGTTGGTTAGGTAAAGGAGGGGCGCGCACGCGCATTCGCCCTTATTTCCGCATTCGGGGTTGAAACGCAAATTTTGCCCAAATTAAGGGGCCGATAATTGAAGCCATAGTGGAGGCCCGCGTTTGTGAAGGAGAGGAAGAAAATTCGAGTTTGAATCACTGACTTGCTTGCTGAACTTACTTTTGGACGTTACTCTTGAAACTTGCTTGAAAGCAATAGAAAAGTTGTAATTTACGAAGAGAGATGTTTCCCGGCGGGGAGCGGCAAATATGCTCTCCGGCCGCGTTTTGACTAAGAGGCGAGAGACTTTACTCACTTACTCTTCTTACTCTTGGAATCACTTACTGGGTGGACTTGATTACTTTTGGGCTAAGATTGTAACTTCGAGCTTGCTCTTGGGATGAGCGAGAGAAGGCGAGCTGTAATTGCCTAGAGAGACGTTTCCGGCCGGGAGCTGCAAACATGTTCCCCTGCCGCGTTCTGGTTTAAAGGCGAAATTGAACCCGGGCGAGTGACTTGAGACTTTCAAGACCAGGCGGACACTATCCGGCCGTCGCCTTGCTGTCGAAAAGAAAAGGTATTATTAAAGGTAGGGGTGCGCCGCTGGTATTGACCAAATGTAGGTCGTTTGCTGTTAAGTAGTCCTCTAGCGCTTGTCCCTTGGGAGTGATATCTTGGTATCCCCAGTTTACATGATGCGCATTAAGATCACCCCCATAGACTTGTGGCGTTGAATGGCATTTAGATCGGACGTACGTTGCGTTTGCTACGAAATTGTCGATGGAGTCTGTTGGGGAGGAGTACGCAGATATAAGAATCAGTTGTGCATTTTTGAGCACAATTAAAACAGCAACAAAGTCTCTGTCCTGTTTAATTAGCAGCGGATTCCAGGCTGGGTTACAACATATTAAACCCGCTCTTGGTGCTTGATCTTGGTTCCTTGCTTTTGACTGGAAGACCTGCCATGCTATAGGGAAACCTGCAATGCGTCCTTCCTGGCAGTACGGCTCCTGGATCATCAGGAAGTCTACAGAATGCTCCGTTGCATGTTGTATCGCCTGTGCTGTAGCAACTTCTGCTCTTTGCAGGTTTATTTGTGTGCAGCGGATTATCTGTGCTGTCGTAGGGTTATTTGATTCTGTGGGTATCGGTTGATTATTACTTGTTGCTATTAGTTGGCTGTTAGTACGCTGTGCTGCGTTGTTGCCGTTCAATATATCGTGCGTATGTCGGGCATGAGGCTGTGTATGCTGCATGCGCGGTATTGATTTTACCACGTGTTCTGAAATTAAAATCGGCACAGTTGATGCAGGTTGGTCTGCTGGCTCTGCATTCCTTAACGCTGTGACTTCCTGAGCAGAAGGCGCAATGTTGCTGGAATTTACATTCACTTTGTAGGTGTCCGAATGCCTGACATCTATAGCACCGCCGCGTATTAAAATATTCTCTGTAGACTCTCCATCCGAAGCTGATCTTTTTCAGTTGCGTAAGCTTGTCGTATGCCGCAGGTTCGCATTGGATAATCCACTTTGTTCCATTTCGTCCTTCTTTTAGTCTGTACAGAACCTTTGCTGTGGACTTTGTAAGAGCAAATTCTGAAGCTAGAGTCCTTTCGACCTCCTCCCTCTGTACTTCTGGCGGTACAGCGTGAATTGCAACTCTAGGATGCCTTTTTTCCGGGAGTTTCGTCTGTACAAGTTTTTGACCTTCTTCACTGCCCAATGTATTGGCTAGTTTAGAGAGGTCTTCTTTTGTGGGGCAATCTACTGCCAGTCCTCCTTTTTGGATTTTCCTTATTGCATTAACTCTAACTCCTAAGGTAGCAAGGGGGAATTTTTCATTCAAGGTGGCTTTTAGATCTTTGCCTGTTCCTTTGGCGTCTTGGGCCGGATAGATCAGCAGAGTATGGGTTCTGGGTTTTCTAGACTGGCTGGGCTTCGGAATCAGCTTTGCTGCCTCCGCAAAAGATCTTGGGATGGGAACCTGGGGAATTACAGCTGTTTCTACGTCAGTGAAAGGGCTTGGTGCTGCTGAATCACTTGGTCCTGCGTTAGGTTGGAAGTGCGCTAAGCCGCAACAGACGAGGGTAGATGTGTTTGTGCCTGCCTCGTGTGTTGGCGGTTTTGGACTGAAATCTGGCCCTTCGAGTGCCAACCCTTTTAGCACTTCCAGTGAATCCTTGAGCTTGTTCCTTAAGACTTGGGAAAGAACGTGTTTGCCTCCTCGATAAGTGTCGGCAATTAGACTGATGTCCCTTGCTAGAGCTGCAATTCGCTCTTCGCGTGTAAGCTCAGACGTCAATAAGGCCTCCGTATCCAAGTTATCTTGTGAGGTAGTTCCTGCTTTATCTGATAAAGTTGTCGGACGTGTCATGTCAGAGTGGAACACAGCACTGAGCAATTATGCGCTGAACACTAAAAGACTAGCACTTAGCACTTCGAGATGACACTTGCGTCACACTTGGTGAACTTATAACACTTGACACACTTTAACACACTTTTAGCACTATTGCACGATTGTGCCTCTCTGGGTATCTTGGCAGACAGACTTCTCTGTTCTTCATCTGATAATAATTAGTTGAAATCTAATAATTGTTATCCACGGTAAATGTATTTCTAACTTTGACACACACACTTGCACTATATAAACACTGCACTGCACTGAATTCTGCTATTTATTTCTAACTTTGACACACACACTTGCACTATGTAAACACTGCACTGAATTCTGCTATTTATTTCTATCTTTGACACACACACTTGCACTATATAAACACTGCACTGCACTGAATTCTGCTATTTAATTCTAACTTTGACACACACACTTGCACTATGTAAACACTGCACTGCACTGAATTCTGCTATTTATTTCTAATTTTGACACACACACTTGCACTATGTAAAAACTGCACTGCACTGAATTCTGTTATTTAATTCTAACTTTGACACACACACTTGCACTATGTAAACACTGCACTGCACTGAATTCTGCTACTTATTTCTAACTTTGACACACATACTTGCACTATGTAAACACTGCACTGCACTGAATTCTGTTATTTATTCTAACTTTGTCACACACACTTGCACTATGTAAATACTGCACTGCACTGAATTCTGGTATTTAATTCTAACTTTGACACACACACTTGCACTATGTAAACACTGCACTGCACTGAATTCTTCTACTTATTTCTAACTTTGACACACACACTTGCACTATGTAAGCACTACACTGCACTGAATTCTGCTAAGTCCAATAAATAGAGGAAAAAAAATGTATCTCCGGATCTAATTATCGGAATGACACCAAATTTGGAAACTTCTGTCCGCGAAGGTGAAGTATGAGTAATGGCGTTGGTCCCAGATTGGTGCGTCGAGTTGTTCTTTAATTACTACGTTGAATAAAATAACCCACTTGATAAAAATTCGCCGTTGTGAATGACCTTCGCGAACTTCCTAAACGATTACGTACTGCAAAGGTTGGCCAGATGTCACCCTGGCAACAGGAACGGCTCTATCGCAAGTACAGGACTGGAAAGTTAGCGACGAACTAAGCTGCTCGGATCACCGTTACATAAACTTCACAATCAACTGTGACACCAACACCTGTATTTTAAAGCGCTTTAAGTTACCAAAAGCCAAAATCCGTCCTCTGACAGCAGCCTTCTCTACTTTATTAACAGCAGAACAGGAGACACTAGAAGCCTACAACGGCAAAGACGAGATGGAAGAATTTACAGAACATCTTCTGGATAATATTAAGACCATCTGCTCAAATTTGCTTCCAACGCGAGCTGCCAAGAAACGGCACAGCATTTCATGGTGGAGTAAAGAACTCAGGCAACAGCGTCAGAAATGTCGTGCTCTAAGGCGCAGAATAAGAACAGCAACCGACGAAGACACAAAAATGCACTACCTTTCAATTTTCCGTAAGGAAAGGGCATCATACAAAAAGAACATCCTCGCAGCAAAGATAACAAGTTGGAGAACTTTTTGCACGCAGAATAACAATCCATACACGTCCTCCATAAATTGTCGACTAATAAAATCTACCAGCCATCACAGATCTTCGCCCACCCCTCTCTTACAACAGACATCGCAGGAGCCACAGCTGCCACCTACTTAGACGCACTGTTCCCGAATGACGATCCAACACAGGACACAACAGAGCAAAGGGAGATACGTGCAGACTCAACACCTCCAGCAACTCCAGCCGACGAGCCCTTCAGTGACTCAGAAATCAGACAGATCTACCGCCATCTCCCTCTCAAAAAGACACCGGGACCCGATGGCATCGATTATAACATCCTTAGAATAGCCTACAAGGCAAGACCATCCTTCTTTACTAAATTCTTCAATCAGCTCTTGCACCATCGAATTTTCCCTCGCGTCTTTAAAGAGGGACAAGTCGTCCTCTTCTTAAAAAAGAATAAAGATGCAGAAAATCCGCGCTCCTTCAGGCCAATATGCCTTCTATCCTCCCTAGGGAAGATATATGAGAAGTTAATAGTCAATAGACTCAGATTTCACCTTCAACGCAGCCGCTATCTCAGTAATAGACAATTCGGCTTTAGAGTTGAACAATCCACCACTCATGCTCTGCACGCTATCTTGGAGGAAATACAAAGGAATAGATCAGGCAACCTGCACACCGCCTTCATCTCGCTGGACCTCCAGAGTGCCTTTGATACACTCTGGTGGCCAGCAATCAAGCAGGCACTCAGGAAAGCGCAATGCCCCATCAATCTCTACAGCGTCCTCTGCCACTACCTGCAGGACAGAAGTCTACTAATAACTCATAACAACGGAGTTACTACTAAACACCAAGAAAGGGGCTGTCCGCAAGGCTCGTGTGCGGGACCGATTCTTTGGACGATTACTTTCAACGCCATCCTGGAGGCCACATGGCCAAGACATACGTCCATCGTCGCCTACGCTGACGATGCCGCACTGTTAGTACAAGGAAGAACCCGCGACGAGCTTGAGAAGAATGGCACCGAGTCTTGTGCACTCTTTGCAGAACTCTGCGGCAAACTTAAACTTCAACTATCTGCTGAAAAGTCCTGTGCCCTGATCATACCGAAGCAAAGAGCCAACCTGAGACGCAAACAATGCATCAAGTTAATGCAGAGGAACATTAAAATCAATAACACCTTAAAGTACCTTGGCCTTCTGTGGGACAACAAATTAACATGGATCCCTCACCTCCAAAGTATTAAACAGCGAACTTCCAAAATAGCAAGAAAAGCCCGCCTATTTCAGGGGCGAATCTGGGGTCAAAATCCCTACATACAGAAAATTCTTTATCTCACAGTCTCAGAGAAAATAGCCCTTTACGCTTCAGCAATATGGGCCAATCCGATGAGTGGTAGAAAAGTCAAACAGCTGGGAATTATACAACGACCTTACGCCTTACTCTTGTGTAAGGCCTACAGAACAACGGCCACTAGTGCAGCAGTGGTATTATCTGGTCTAATGCCACTGCACATACGCGCAGAAACTGAAGCTGCTTACGCTACTGTTATCCATTTAAAGAAGGAAGCTACCTTCTGCGGAAACACTTATAGTCCAGTTCAGTATGAGCATCCAAAGAATACCCTGGAGACGCACCCTGCGCACAAGGGAAGAAATATAAGGATTCACGTCAGCAGAAGTGGCGAGCAAATTACAATACAGGATCCACGGTACCCAATGCAGTACTATACAGATGGATCCAAGCTCGACGAGGGTACAGGTAGTGCCTTCGTCCTGTACCACGGAGGATGCTAGGAAATCGAGTGGAAGGGGCATCTTCAACCAATAAACAGTACATTCCATGCTGAAGTCATAGCCATCACCACTGCGATTCAGCATGCAATTGACAGCGGGATCACCGATGCAATGCTGTTTACAGATAGCATGTCAACGCTATTCGCCCTAGTCAACCATAACCACACCTCCCCATTGGTAGCGGACCTCCAGAATATTCTACAATCACATCCTCAACTAATTGTAAATTTAATATGGACTAAGGCACACGTTAACAACGAGGGTAACGAGACAGCTGACCAACTGGCAAAGGAGGCAGCAAGCAACATAGCTGCACAGATGGTAACTATTCCAGCGCCACCCTCGTATCTCAAGAGAACTCTTAAGGAAAAAGGTCTGCAGAAGTGGCAAGCTGAATGGGAGACCTGTGATACGGGTCGCAGAACCAATTTATTTCTGCCTAGAGTGAAAATGGAGCGCCAATACTTCATACCTCCCATCACTAATTACATCTCGGGGCACGGGCCCTTTCCCACCTATTTTGAGCGATTTGGTATCTCTCATACAGGCTTGTGCGTCTGTGGGTCGCTCGGAAATCCAGACCATTACATCTTTGAATGCCCGCTCACGGAGGATAATCACCTCCACTTGCCAGCAGACAACCAAATAGCCTTCAAACGATTCATCGTTAATAACAAAGGCACAGTGAATACCATCTGCAGAATAATCAGCCAGATAACCGCCCTGGGGTAAAACCTATGCCAACCCCACTAATTCAGGGTCTTAAGTGAATGTAAGTACTCCTCTGCATCTAAGGAAATACAGTATCTTCCTTCTGCTAAGCGCATGTACCTTCTTTATTAATAGTATTTATGTGTCATGTCATGTATGTGTTATGTTAATATTTTTTTTTCTTTTTCTTTTTTTTTTCCTTAAATGTGTAACCAGTATGTTATGTAACGTATACCTTGCAAACCTAAATCTGTAATACAATATAAATAGCCAATGTATCTCTCATCTGCCCCTGTATGGCAATGTAATAAATCTTTTAAGATCTCAATAAACCTCCGGTAGATAGGGGAGGGCGTGGGACATATGCCTGTTTACCTCTGTTAAACACCAGGCGTCCCCGTCCTCCGTCACCTGTCACCTGTCGAAAAGAAAAAGAATGATACAGCGAGTATTAATTTCAAAAATTATTGGCCAAGTTCCAACCCGGCCAACGTGAGATTTTATATGCGATATCCTGACTGCGAGCTTGAAGATTCTGCTCGGGTGCTGGTTCGAGGGCTTGTTTTCTGAAAGGCTGTGCGAGCGGATTGTGTTGCTGAAAAGAATGGAGTCGGGGTTACCCGGAATTGAGGCCAGTGGCACCGAAAAGCGCGAGAATCCTTAGACGCCTGTGTTCCTCTTACGGAATGAAATTTTCCAGGAATTATGGTGAAATTATAATCCTTTGAATTTTCTCCCAGAATGCAAGGCCAGCCCAATACCTTTCCGGGTGCGTTTCAAGTCGTCAAAATCACAGATAAGTGCTTTATCAAATTTCCTTAGAACTTTTGGAAATTGGAACTTTACCTTAAATAGAATCTTAAATTCAGTCTACTGAAACTGAATTGCTTCCTTTTTCCCCTTTCTTAATTGACCGAGACAAACTTTAAGGTCCTCATATGAATTAGTATGTAATAGTGTAATTTGTTTGTGTAATCTTCCTTAGAGCAGATATTAAATTTCAGATGATATGTTTTCTTTAACCTCTTAGAAATTACAGAACGGGTACCCGTTAAATTAAAAGAGTCATGTAATAGATTTGCAAATCATGAATTTAAATGTAACAAAAGAAAATGACAAATTGAAGAATTCACCTGTGTCTAAAATAAGTAAATTGAAACGGTAACCTGAATAAGAAATTTGACTCTCTGATTAGGATAAGATTTAATTTTAATTGAGAGGAATTTGAATAAACTGGTATTTAATGTGGAAACCTATTACTTATGTTTTCTTTATATCTTTTATGTGTTTTTCTTATATATTTATTGATTTTACATGTTTATTCGATCCTCTCTCGGCGCGGTCCCGGATGCATTTTCACAACGCAATGTATTAAAAATTCACTTATACGATCACTAAAAGTTGGTAATTAGCAAACTCTTAAGATTTTAGTTTCTCAGTTGATATTTAGTTAATTACGGTTTCGCCTGTCTGTTTTTGCATTAGTTTCCTCCCTAAGAGGAAGTAGTAACACTGCATTGGTGCCCATGATTTTTACGGCAAAGTATAGAAACAGAACATTGGTGCAATAGCTACTTAACACAAGCATGATCTTCTTGTGAGTCAAATTGCGACACTGCTGACAGGCTAACCGGGCGCAGATCAGCCACCTTTTCGGCCCATATAAGTAAATCCACTTTTCATCACAAGTGACGATCCGGTCTAGAATTTTGCCCTTGAGTTGATATTCGAGCAGATTATTGCACGCACGAACACGTCTGTCCTTATCTGTTTGAATCAGTTCATGCAGCACCCAGCAATTAAACATGTACTTCACGTCTATGCAATGCATAGCGCGACTAATGGACATTGCACTAACGTCAAACCACTCAGCAAGCTCTCGAATGGTTGCATACAAGTTTTCGAAGGCAGGCTTCATCAACATCAGTAGGCCAGCCAGAGCACTCTGCTTCTTGAATGTCATAGTCCTTGTTTTTGAACTTCCGGTACAAAACCTTCACAGTGTCATATGACACAATAATAGTACCTAAAGCTGTACACATGATTTAGTGGCATTCTGTAGCTGACGGTTTGCAACAGATTTCGAAGTACATGATGGTTCTATTCTGATACAGTAATACGTTAATATATATATCATGCTTCCTAAATTCCTTTCTGTTCACTAAGCTTCGTATTTTATATGAAGCTTATATTTAGGACAGAAGTTTTTTACAAGAGTGTGTAAAATAAAACTTCTAGAGCGTTTCCAAGTGCGGTATTTTCAAGCTATAGCGTCATTAGGTTATACTGACGCAGGAACATGAGAAATATACAATACTCTCTCCGAGATCCATACTCAGGACCTCCCGAATACGGGTCGAGCTTGCTTTCAGTTACATCACGAAGGCTAGCAAAAAATGAATTTATCCACTGTTAGCTAAAAGGTAGTAATTAAAACTCAACATATCAGCCCCATCTAAGTTACACGCTAGCCTTTTGAGTGTAAATTAAATTTTGCAGTGTTAGCTGACAGTTCTTTTCAGCAACTTTCTTATTATTTATCTATTATTCCTAACAAATTTTTATCTTGCGCTTTATAAAGAGTTGAATAGATTTTATTTTGTGTTGAGGGCAAAATTATAAGTGATATTCATCAGACGTTCTGCTGACAATATCTCTAAATTAAATCGTTCATAACTACTGCCTTAAATCTATTTATGCAAATAAAGAATCTAACGTTGATAAAATATGGAAATGCATTCACAAAGATCATCACTACACATTTCACTATCTTTTGCTCGAAAAACGAACTCTAAATGTGCATTCCTGCAAATAAATAAATTAAACATAATCTGCTTATGATTTATCAATAATTTATTCAGAAAAGCAAGCATTCATTTTTATTACAAGCTATTCAGCGAGTAATCTTTCTAATCAGCCGAATTTTTATAAATATTCAGTACTTCAGTCGTAATTTTGTAATAACAGAAATAAGTAATTATGCGCCTTAGTTGAAAGGAAGCGTTAGCCCTATAAGTACTTTTATAAGCGAACTACTCTGCCCTTTGTTCATTTGATTCAAATATGCCCTAAATTCCTTTCTTCTTTCTTTGCTGGAATAAGTGTAATTTTATTTGATTAACATGAATTCAACATACCGTCGTTAATCTCTTTATTGAGAAATACTGAAATACTCTTATATTCATTATATTTCAATTTATATTCTTCAGAACTGTGTACTTTCCTCCCATATCTGTTAATACTCTAAGCACCTAAGTAACGAAAGTAAATAATAATAAAATAATAAATAACTTCAATCGTTTATTTGGAACAAAGTATTCGATATAGAAAGTAATAATCTTAAATTCGCTAAGACATATTCTTCAATAAGAGAAAAAAGAAAGCCTGTGATACAAGAAGTTGATGAAATATTACAAGCCACGTGGCCTTTCTGATACATCTCTCAAACCGGATTAGTATTGCATTATTTAACCTTTCAACAAAAGCACTCTTAAGCTTCTGAGAAATGTTTGTTACTAAGATATTATCCACATGAAAAGGGATTTTTTAAGGTACAACTATCACTATCGTAGTTAGATGCAATCTTCAAATGCCTTTGAATAGTTACTTTGTCGTAGTTACATTCTTTGAATAGGGAAAAGCACACGAAGGGTCTCTGCTTATGAAAAGAACGTTTAAAAGAAACTAGTTCGTATTTACGTTATACAGTACCCGCCGTATATTAAAATTCATTTTCGTACCAAACGTATTAGAGTTACCGGCTGGGTATAAAAACATTTTTACCGGCTGGGTTTAAAAAGCGGCGATTTATGCATTGCAAAGCGTGATATTAGTTTTAAATTGTACATAAAATAATAATTAAATAATTCATAAATTAATTGCAAAACAATAATTAAAAACTAGTACAAAATTCAAATATTTATGGAAATTAAAAATTTATTTTAAAAGTTTTAGCCCAAAAAGGCCATTATTCTCGAAACAGTATTTTGCGTTGTTTCACTTTAAGGCGCTCTTTCGCTTTTCTTTTGAATCTCTGGCCGTACGAAAATCTTAAGATATTATTTTTCATATTTAATCTGTCTGTTGTTAACTAAGGAATTACTCTGTTTAAAAGCAATCGGTGAAGTTTCTCATTTTTTAATATTATTTCTTTTTTACTTTTCAATCTTTTTTACTCTTCAATTGTCGCAATTGATTGATTTAAATGAAAATGCATTTAATTCATGATATATCTGAACAGAAACATTAGATAGTTTTAAGTAATCACATTCCATATTTTTTCCTTTTTAAACATACAGCAGATATGTAAAGCTCCCAAGTTAGTCTAAATGCATATTCACTTAATATCTTATTAAATGTATCGATAATCTGTACTGATAAACTACCATTAAATCCTATTTTGCGTGGTCCTTAAAATCTGAACACTTTCAAATTTTCTTATAAAGCTATTTTTATAATTACGTTCTTGATGAAATTTTATATTTTGCAAACAATTCTTCTACCTATATATTTGTTTCACATTGATCAACAACACTTTTTAAATTTTTTTCTCATTTTCGCAAAGCTGCTGATAGCTTTCTTGATCAGTACCTTTCACGTTAAAAATGTTTCTCAGAATTTGCAGCGCTTTTCTAGATTCGATTAATGATGGCATGTCATCGCTTTCTCCTGCATCACTTTCGCATTCCGTTTCTGCAGTTCATTTAGGGCAGTACTCTGTACATATTAAGGTTTTAGACATACTGTCTGAATAGTGTTGCAAGTTGATACATATTTTAAAAGGATCAGTGATGATGATGTATGCCAGACTTGTACTGACATATTTTAAGAATAAACCCTCATAACCTTTCTCAGTGATGTCTTAAACAATAGCTGCAATTTGTGATACCTTTGAGGTTTCTTCTACATAAAAGTTATATTTTTTAAAATATTTCTTAACTGATTTTAAGTGACACATTGATTACAGTATGCATTGCATCTAGCAGAGATATAGACTTACATACATCCTTCGAAGTGCCTGCATTTTAAAAAATCCAACTTTCGCCAATAATTTAGTTTTAGAATTAATTTTAATTAATAATTTAGGCATTAATTATTGGATTAACTGATAGTTACTCTCTTACCAAAAACATTCAAAGTTGATACCTAATTTTCAATATTAAAATCTCAGTTTTCATACATATGTTTGGATGTCTCAGTTTTTATTATATATGTTTGGAAGGGAAGTGATTTTGATAAGCGACAGTTACTGTATTTTACCTTTTACTACTTTTACCTTCTCTGGCTATTTGGGCAATCATGCACAAAGAAACATTTTCTTTTAAAGATAAGTTTCTTACAACCTTTCTTACAAATCTTTTCCCCGAGGACTAAGAAAAGATTTGGCTCATTAACACGACAGTAAGTATGTTCATTTGTGCTATGGACACAGTAAAGGCTAAAAATTCCTTTACGTAAAATCTTTTTGTTTATCATCAATCTTTTCTGCACCTGAAACTTAATTACCCACACGCAGAGTTATTCGACTTTATATTTGCCATCGAAACAAATAAGTAGTTAAAATTATCACTGAAGCATATTCTGTGGGATTGGGGATAACTTTTTTTCTTTACGGAACGAAAGACAAAAATGTTTTTATAATTCACGCACAGAAAAACAATCTCTACCGACTGTGGAGGGTTTTATCACGTCTAGCCAGCAGAAAAATACATATACTATATAAATTTAACTTTCTTAAGTAAATATCTTAAAAGAATGCAAAGGAGATTCCTCCTTCATATTATTTGGGGTTACGAGGCTGTTATGAAGCCGTATTTGTCATTGGTCCCCAGCACTAACGAATTTTGTATTCAGATAGGTAATTTTAGAGCAATAATAATTAAAATTGTTGTATTTTTCTGTGTAATAAAGCGCGAGACAAATTTCAAGAGAAAGCTATTCCGGAAAGGTCGGAATAAAGGGGCACTTGCATTTAACATTGAGTAAATAGGTATATCGGTAATTTGTATCGAAACGAAATAAATTTAATTGACCACTATGTTAGCAGTAACCGTAATTCCATCTTCACATTGCTTTCCAGTATTTTCGAGGAGCAGAAAATACTAGAAATAAATCGCGGCTGGTTTAAACTACTTCAGGCCGAAGAGATAGTATCTCATCTCAGTGTCTTTTTAAGGCACCAGAAGTGAGCGCAGCCCAACCCACGTAACAAAACTATATATTCTTATGGTCATAAAAGACCACGCCCATTGCTTTATAAGGTATTTTCTCTCTCCTTCCAGCATGCCTTCGTGGTCTAACAGTAGCACATTCGTTGCGAATTCGAGATCTCATGGTTCGAGTCCCGGCGAAGGCATTGCTCATTTTTCATGCCTCTTGCTTCAAAATAACCTAATAAATCTACAGTGGATACCGAAATAAAAAAGGTGGTGGATGACGATTCTTCATCACCAGGATTTGGCGACTGGGTTTCCTAATCCCCAGTCGCCTTTTAAAAGGGAGAGTATATAAGGCATTTTCTCCCTCCTCCCAGCATGTCTTGGTAGTGTAACGGTTAGCACACTCTGCTCGTATTCAAGTGTTCTGGGTTCGAGTCCCGATGAGAGCATTGCTGATTTTTCATGTCTTCTCCTTCAAAAAATCCTAATAATTCTACAGCTTAATTACTGTTGTCGCGAAGTGTTTAGTTCCGCGTGAATTGAGATATAAGTATTAGCCTTCTTTTTAGATTCGTTTTGCATTGCGTTACATTTAACGTTCTTAAGTTTGAAGTGTAACTGCTGATTATACTGTGTGATACAGTGAACACTTGTACGAATATTTCTGTGGAAAATTCCAGAGTTCTGAAATATTTCTATTATTGAAAGATTGAGAGAAAAGCTTGAAGCAGATCAAGAGGAAATAAAAAAAGAAATTACCTGCATAATAGAAAGAAAATTCGAATCTATGAAAGGCAGAATTGTTGGAAAGACAGTTGGACAAACTAAAGAAAGAGTTTCTTCTGACAAAGAACAAATAGAAGAAAAAGTTTCTGTTGGGAAACAACGAATCGAAGGAGTTTAAATTTTTTTTTTCCGATGCCTGCTCGTCCCTCTTTAAGGCTATCCACAAATGATAGGAAGGCCTTTCGGCAAGTGTAGAACACACAATTTTCTATAGTTGCGGAGGCGAACGGATGGGTTTCCCAACCTAATATCTATCATATAGCCGCTTCTCTCAGAGCAGACGCCGCGGATATTCTTCAAACTCTTCCAGAAAAACAGAGACTAGACTTCGAAGTTCTATTCATCGTGTTGGAGCTGCGCTTTGTCAAGAAATGTTTAAAAGACTGTAGAGTTCCTCACTTTGTAATGTCAATGTTTGAAGTGAAGAATTTTAAGAACTGATAAGCGAATAATCGTTCAAGTTCGGGTGACAAGAAACAGCAAGATAGAAGGGTAACTAACCTTTCATTATTCCACTAAGATTTAACAAAACTCCGCCTGGGAGTGTACAAAGAAAGCCGACACTCGGGCTTGAACTTAAGAGATTAAGAACTAAATTAAAACTAAGATTAACTTGAGAAATATAGCCGAAGCTATCAATATTCAAATCGAGTTGGCTCCTTAACGTATTTGACTACGAAGCTTAGCAAGGGTCTGAGTACGGCCGAGCCTAATAACAGCTTTGAGAGAGAGAGTGCCCAAAAAGGCAGACGCGCGTAAATCAGAAACTCTGATTCTCTCTGGCTCTGTAAGTAACTTCGTGGTTTAAATACCGCTCCTCTTAATTAAATATTCAGCAAGATTCCAAAACTACGTTCCGGCCGGAAGTAGTAAGTTAAGAATTTGACAGGAAAGGAACTTAAAATTTAACTGTTAAAAAAATTAACATAATCCTTACAAGACTACAATACGCTTCAATCAAAATCCCGTCAACAGAAGCCCACGGATACACTCCTGGAGCTCGCCACGGATGTTGAAAGGCTATCTCATCTCACCTTTTTGGAGTGCCCGTCAAAAACAACTGATATCATGTCCCTGCAGCACTTCATCGACTCTTCGGGATCCGAAAATATAGAAAGCTCTGCGAAAGGCGGATGTCAAGATAGCAATACCATTTCTCCTTGGGATTTAAAAAAAACGAACTACATTCTGCCTCTGAGGACATAAACCTATTCGGAAATTAATGATGAAGGAGTTAAATCCGTCCGCAAAATTATAGCTCAAGACAATATCATAGTACCAGCAAGAACAGAATTTTTACTTCCTGGGTCCACAGCCGAAAACAGAAATTTCCAAATTCAAAGAATATCAAACGAAATGTAACAGCTCGAACTGGGTAGTAGTAGCCTCAGCACTCGTCTACTTATCGAGGAGAGTTATCCCGGTGAGTGAGTTGCCAATGTAACGGAAAAGACGACCAATTGTAAGAAAGGTGAAGTGATTGCAGCATGTACTTCAGCGACCAGCGTAAAAAAATCTGATGTGTACACCACATGACTTCCTTGTACGGAATATTAAATTATACGCATTTTTTCTTGCATTTTATTTAAACTTATTAGATTGAATTAAACCTACTTCGCCGACAGCGCATAAACCACAAGAGAATAAATGCATTCTTTAAAATTCACTTTGTTTACCATAGCGGCACTCTGGCGCTAGGTTAACTTAACAGTATTATATTTCATTCATATTATAACTCAGAATGCACAAAACGTATATCATTTAAAGAATTATCTAATCGTTGCCACATGTTCTATTCAAATACTATAATAAAGCTAGAATTATGTATAAAAGAAATTAAGCAAATAAAACAAAAAAGAAACAGTTTTTACAGACGATTGAGTATTTCTCATTTAATTAATTCAATTCTTACTTCGCGAGAAGGCAAAAATACATAAAAACTCAAAATATCTATATTAAAAATTACGAAGTAAATCTCAAACGCTTATTTCCTCGAAAAAATTCCAGAAAGAATTAAGCATGATTTAATTGGCAATAATAATAACAATAAATAATAATAAATGAATAAGCAATAATAATAAATGAATGCGTTATCTTTTTTGTTGCGAAGCTAAGTTTCTCTACATTGGCAACAAATCCACTAGTCTCCTGTTTGAAATGTAAACATCAATGGCCGCCATTAAACAACTTTAAAATTGCTGATAATTCTAAAAATATCGCACACAGATTTACTAAAGGCATAAAATCCTTAACCGTAAGATAAGAACAATATAATTCAATCATTTCTAAAGAAAAAAATGTACAATTTACAAACATATAAGAGTAAAGAAACTGAGATCACTGAGCCGGGCAATAGAGTAGATATATATATAAATATATTTATATACGTTTGGTGCGGCCGATTGTAACTAAAATACGAGGTGCACATCTACATGTTATAGCAGTCCTATATACAAAATTTCAACGTTCTGAGGCTACTCGTTTTTATACGTACGTACGCACGAACGTACGTACATACGTTCGTACAGACGCCACGAAAAATTCTCTTCAGAATTAATTTTAAAGCAGTTTTATAATTTTTTGAAGGAAAAGAGTATTTTATTCTGTCCTTACGTACAGATATCACGCAAAAACATCGTTAAATTGCATTCGATAGCGGTCAAAATGGATATTTTCGTTGAAATATGCTGCCTGAAACTTTTCGCGATTACAATACTTCCTTTTTACTTCGTACAAGGAAGTAAAAAACAGTAGCACTCCAGAATCCGTGTCTTCAGAGAGTATAACATCGAAGGTATTGTAGAATGCACAATTAAGCGAAGAAGAGAGGAAAGCTGTCGACCGTGTCATTCAAAAATTTCAAGGTGTTTCCTCCTGCTCGTCCTCTTACATAGATGGAAACAGTTTGACACAGCATAGAATCGATACCGGGGAGCAGCCACCAATTAAGCAACATCCAAGACGTTGACCGATTACTAAACAGGAAGAAGCAGGAAAATTTCTAAAGGACGTGCAAGAAAGGGATATCATCTTGCCTTTAGCATGTCTATGGCATTTCCCATCGTCCTCGTCAGAACCAAAGACGGTTCAACAAGATTTTGCGTTGAAGGCAAAATAGTAATAAATCAAGTTCATACCTTTCCTTTATCTCATACCTAAGTAAAAAAAAATCTGATGTGTACACTACATGATTTCCTTGTAAGGAATATTAAATGATATTTTCCTGCATTTCATTTAAACTTATTTCCCCGAATTTCATTAGAGATTATTTCTCTTTAAATTAATTCAGTTCTCACTTCGCGACATGGCACAAATAATGACAAATAATTAACATAAAATCTAAAAATATCTATACGTAAAAATGGGAAGATATAGAAAAACATAAAACACCAAATACAGTTAAAACAAGTTTTAAAATATTAAAATTAAAGTTACAATTTCTACGCAAAAACAAACAATTCGGCCAACGGGCAAAAAGGCAGCTTTTTCGGTGCACAAAACTGAAAGTTTGCTTTTGGTCTCACTCGTCAAAAAGACACTGAAGGCGTAGAAACTGAATTTGTTGCGGTCTCTGAGTCAATATATGAGATAATTTAATAATTTAACTAACAATTCCAGAATGGATTAAGCATAATTTAATTCGCAATATTAAAAGAAGACGTTACTTTGCGGTTGTGTAGTTTTTCTAGATTGGCAACAAATCAGCTATTCTGATAGGTTTCAAATGTAAACAAATATGGCTGCTATAGTAAAAAATTTAGGCTTAGCAGCACTTAAACAACTTATAAATTGTTGATAATTCTACAATTATAACATGCAGTTTAACTAAAGGCAAAAAAACTTAACCAGAAGATAAAAACAGCATAATTCAATTAATTTTAAAGTAAAAAATGCACAATTTACAAACTTATAATAATAAAGAAACTGAGCTCACTGAGCCTAATAACAGAATGGATATATATATATATATGTATATATATATATATATACATATATTGATATACTTTTAGTGAGGACGATTGCAACCAAAAAGGAATTTCCATATCTATATGTTATAGCAGTCCCACATACAAAATTTCAACGTTCTGAAGCTATTGGTTTTTGAGTATTTGAGATACATACATACGCACGTACAGACGCCACAAAAAAATCTCTTTTGAATCCATTTTAAATAAGCTTTATAATTCGTTTGGGAAAAAGTATCCTTTATTCTGTCCTTACGTAGAGATGTCTCGCAAAAACATTGTTAAATTGCATTCGATGGCGATAAAAATGGGTATTTTCATTGAAATATCATACCCGGAATTTTTCGCGAGTACAGTATTTCCTTTACTTCGTACAAGGAAGTAAAAATTATCTTGAAGAATTTCGCAAATATGTTACTGATTTTTCTTTATATGCTCAGAGAATACAGTATGAGAAAACCAGAGACATAAATCTAGCGCTGTCTCCGAAATGAATTTGCGAAAGGACATAACATATCGCTAATAGGAATTTTTACATTGCTTTTTCACATCTTGGTTACATTTTAAAATATCAGTATAATGTGCCTGGTTAATGTTGTAAAACGTTTCAACAACGCTTGCTTACTAAGCGTTCGAATAAACGCATTTTTTCAAATGCAGAGAATTAATTTTTCATTTCCTTGGTTGCTAGTATGCTTTAAATATAAAAATGCAGTGTTCAGTAAATATTTTCTCTTCAATATTTATTCGTTAGTTATTTTAAAATTCTCAAGTATACGAGACTCTCCTTAAAAACCAACCCTTTCACCTCTCTTAAATCAGGTTCAGGTCTTTTCTATTAGGAAATCATTAACAAAAGGAAAACATTAATATCCCTTTCATGAACTTTCAGTCTGAATCACTGCATGATTTACAAAGGGCTTGGTAATAAATAAGTTTTTTAAAGTTATATTTGACTTCAAGGAAACAAATTATATCTGAATATTCTTTTCAATTTCTTCTCAGCTACGTTACTTGAATATCACAAAGCCACGATGGCTATTTGCGTAAGAAGAGGAATACATTCGTGGAGGACATTCTAAGGGAAACTGGCTCGTATTCATGTTTACACACGGAGAAAAACACAAAAACCAACCATGCAACCAGTCCGTTTGCCTGGGATCGTACCCAAGACAAGGCAAACTATCAGCATTTATCGATCTTAACCACTCTGCCACTGGTGGGGGGCCTTCTCAGCTAGAATTTAAACTTTAAAATTTCATATAACTTTTCTTAACTTTTTATCCATACCTTTTTACAAATATTAATATTTCAATAAAGCTAATGCTGCATTAATAATATGATTTTTCTTAAAACTTTTCAAGCCTTTTTTTAGAAACTCAACAGAAGAACAGCAGAATAACAAACTAACTATTTACATTACAGAAACCATAGAATTTATAAAAATAAATATTTCTGAAATATGCAGGATCATCGTTCTACACGTCGCAATTTTTTATAAAATTAATATGGAAATTGGATAAGGAAGAAGTGAGCTGTTTTCTTTTAACTGGTTCAAATTGCTAAGAAAATACCACAGCTCTTGTTCTCTTCAGTGACATATTTTGCGTAATACTCAATACTTAAATTGGTTAAGGATTTTTAATTTAACGTAAATTCTTATCTTACAGTAATCTACATAATCTATTAGTAATGGTTTCTTTACACGTAACTATCTGAAATACCCTGTATAGAATTTGCTTTACGCAGAGCGAAGAAGTTCTACTTAATAGGAGGATGCAGGCAGGTTTTTCGAAATCTGAGGTATGCAGTGATTTTCCTCCTATTTTGATTTAAGATGAATTGCGTAAAATTTTATCAAACTCGAATAAAAGTGATATCCAATTCGAATGAGAAAATACAGTCGCTTGAAATCGAAAGGCATACTATTTGAATCCCTGGGAATCAGCGGAATGTGAAAACTTATTGTCTTCACCTGCAGCCATTCCCGCGATGATGGTGATCTCTATTATACTCGGCAATATATTTTTCATGTTGAGCCTTATTCCGCTGGACAGGTTTCGCTATTTGATCTTACCTAATAATATAATAGGGAATACTTTTTTAAAAGTCAGCTTCTGTGGCGATATTCCTGGTCGCTCAAAAAACTTTTAAAACTTTTGGCAGGTAACGTACAGCTAGATCTGCATCCGTTACTATATTAATGGATACAGTTACTGTATTTATAGCAGTGGTGCTGGGAAGTATTTCCTGATAAGCTACTTAACATATTTGACGTTTCGTTTCTTGGTCTTAAAATGGTATTTTCATGCTGCCAAAGATGCGAGACATCATTTTTCCGTACTTCGTAAATACTTTAGCTATTATGGCGTCAGATTGTAACTTAATCACATTGCAAAATTTTCAGAGAAACAAGGTTAGATCTATAACGGAATCGACAGAGCATTCTGCATGGCCAAGTGAAAGCAATTGTTGCCAAACTTAACTGCATCTTTTTCTTCATATATATACCGTAAGATTCATCTTAAGAAGCGAAAGGTAAACAAAATGACTACAAATCAATGCTTAAAAGTACTAAAAATCGACATGAAAAAACAAGATGGTTTAGCTGATATGTAGTAATCCAAGCTCACGACTACGCTAAGCAACAGCAAAATCAGAAATGGTGATTTAATAACTCCCGCGGTACTTAAATAACTCGTGCGGAGAAAGTTCCAGATCTCAGTGGAAATTCGTAGAACATTCCAAAGACGATGGAGGCAAGAACAGCAAAAAGAATTGGGAAATGAATGACCAACGAAACGAAATAATGAACGATTGATCCGTTCAGATCACCGAAGGTTGCTATAAAAATTCCGAAACGCTTTAGCCGATCAGGACTATTAGAACACTGAAGTAATATGTGAAATACACTCTTAGACAAAAAAAAAACGACACACCAAGAAGGAATTATCCAAATGGGACGAAAATCGGTAGAAGTGATGTACATATACAGAAAAACAATTGATTACAGTTTGAGAAAAATTGGATGATTTATTGAAGTGATAGAGCTTCACAAAGCGAAAAAGTCAGTAACGCGTTTGTCCATCTCTGGCCCTTATGCAAACAGTTATTCGGCTTGGCATCGATTGATAGATGTTGCGGATGTCCTCCTGAGGGATATTGTGCCAAATTCTGCCCAGCTGGTGCGTTAGATCGTCAACATCCTAAGACTGGTTGGAGGTTGCTGGTGCTAAGACTGGTTGCTGGTTGGAGGGCCCTGCCCATAATGCTCCAAACGTGCTTAATAGGAGAGAGATCCGGCGACATTGCTAGTCAAGGTAATATTCGGCAAGCACTAAGGCAAGCAGCAGAAACATGTACATTGTGGGGGCGGGCATTATCTTGCTGAAATGTAACCCCAGGGTGGCGTGACATGAAGGGCAACACAACGGGCCTTAGAATTTCGTCGACGTACCGCTGTGCTGTAAGGTTGCGACGGATGATAACCAAAGGGGTCCTACTATGATCCTGGTTTTTGGCCTGTCTGCTGGAAGACAGTCACCGCTGTCCGAGGCGTCTCGAGACTCGCCTTCGCTGATCATCGGAGCTGAGTTCAAAGCAGGATTCATCACTGAAGACTACTCTACTCCAGTTAGTGACATTCCAATGCGAATGAGCCTTACACCATTGCAAACGGGCTTGACGTTGTACAGAGGTCAATGCTAGTCGGCGCAAGGGGCGCCGTGACCTCAGTCCCTTTTCTGTGGGCCGTCCGTGAATGGTCCTGGCGGTCACTGAAGCACTAGTTGCACATACAATTGATGATAATGATCTGTGGCTGTGAGTGCCGCTCTGACGATTGCTCGGTCTTCACGTTCTGTCGTTTCTCTAGGCCTACCGCTTCCTTCTTGACGCTGTGTGCGGGCATGGTTCCCCCATTCCTGCCAACATCATCTAATAGCTATTCGCCGATAAGAGCTTCTTTGAGCCTAACTACACGACCTCTCTCAAATTCTAACATCTGCGCGTATCGTTCGCGCACCAGTATGCGAAACGTAGTTACTGTCTACCAGAGTACACGGAATGAAATCCGTGAAAAATTTATAACCTGGAATCGTAATTTTTCCTCTTAAATAACCTGCCAGTTGCGAAGATCAAATGCGCTGTAGCAATAACCGTTCATTCATTGGCAGCCAAAATGTAAAATTTTGCATTTTCCGTAGAAACCTGTATGCATATCAATTTGTGTCCAATTTGCTTTATATGTTCTCGGTGTGTCGTAGAGCATTTTTTCCCCCCAAGTCTAAGAGTGTATAAACGTCGCTAACAGGGAACCATACTACATCTGTATTGATATCTATGTAATTTTGAGGAAATTAGCTTTTCGAAAACCATCGTTCATTTCAGTCAATTTTTTCGCTGTTTTTGAAATAGTCATGAAAAACGGACAAAGAGTTCACTTAAATTCTGCTTTAGAAGTCTATTGTTTCGGGAATTTCTATACTATTCTAGAGATTGAACGAACTCAGCGGCATCTAAGGGGTTTCTTAAGAACTCACATTTGCTTTGTAATTGATTATGTCATTTTTTTTTTTTTTTTTTTTTTTTTTTTTTTTCGAAAATGAGCTTTTGAAAAATCACCATCCACTTTGATTTATTTCTTAATCATTTTCGAAATTTTCGCGAGAAATTAGCAAAAGGACGACTTAAATTCTGCTTTAAAACTCTCCGAGCGGCATGATCGCCTTAATCCGGTCATGAGATTTTTTGTCACTTGGCACATATTAGCTTATAATTTAAGATATTTGCTTTTTTACTTTCTTCGATAATGTAAATCTCATTGTAATAAATGAAAGTTAATGAAAAGAAACTATAAGAATTTACAGAAATTTAGCTAATAAATGCTTTTAAATATGGCAGATCGAAAATCCTGCGCCGCTAAGAGAATTAAAGCTTCTGCACTCCTCTGGAAAGTTCTACACTGCTCTAAAGTGTAAGCGAACATGACACCATCTAATGGTTTTAGTAGAACTGATAGCAGGAACGGAACAATGGCTACCTGAACCTAAGATAGGTCACGTGATTTCAAAATTGAAACGGTGGAAAATTATTAATATGTATTTTTGCTTAGCATACTTCCATCGACAGCTGTAACACAACACCAGCAACATGAACCTAAAAATAAGTCACATGGTCAGAAGTTGGTTATCGTAAACGAAATTTTATTTAAATACTCCGAGTGTGGACCCCGTGCGAGGGTTTTTGTCAAATATTATGTAGACAGCGGCCTTCCTGTTGTTTTGAAGGTCAAGTGTGAAAACTTTCTTCAAACTTGTAGATCTGTATTAATTAAACACACACAATCAAATAAACTTTCTTTAAATGGACACTCTTCTTTAGATATATGTAGAGAAGGAGAGACATTAGTAGGATTTTCATTTTACACAAGTCACTTCGCACATTTTGGAAATGCTTTTATGAATTTCATAAAGGCGCATTACACTATAGATATGATACAATGCACTTGTTTCCTTTTTAATAAATTTAACTAATAGCCTAATATAAATAAAGACCGGTTGCATAATGATGAATTGCCATACACTTACTTCTTAAACATTGCAGTCTTAGCATGGAATTTAAATTCAGTATAGTCTTTCTAATATATATTAAAAATAGTTTAAATTTCTTAACATTCAATTTTGAAATGTTTTAGTTAGTAAAAGCCTTCAGAATTTATGCTAATAGTAGATCGTGACAAAACCCTCACTACCAAATCAATGTAAATTATATTCGGTTTGTAACTGTGTTGAGAAATTTAGGAAAGTTTCGACATGTTTTTTGTTGGAAAAAAACTTAACTTGTATTATTAAAAAACCTAATCTAAAGGCAAAACACCAGAGTTTTAACACTACAGTTTCTTATTATTTCTTTAAACCTTATTTTTTATCTTTTATTAAAGATTTTTAATACAGCAAAATTTCAGAAAATTTGAGCTTTAAAGGTTTTGTTGGAAACTTTCATTTTATAATTTACGAATCTCTTTTTAAATTTATTGCAGAACACTAGTACTACATTTTAATTAAACTCTGAGTTCTAAGCATGCGGTCAAGAAAGTGCATCATTATATTTTCATTAAAGAAAGATTTTTATAATCGTATTTTCAAATTCTAAGGGATCAATGTGTCTGTTTCGAATTCTTTTATTATAAAAAATGAACTGAATCAGGGAATATTTGCTGAATATTAAAGTGCTAATCTGACAAAAGGTACCGAAGTTTGTGAAATGCTTTTATTATTAAAATAAGCTTTTGTTTAGAGCTCAGTTATGACTTTTCTTATTAAAGATTTTTGACACTTATTATAATTCATAAATGCTTCGGTTTCTGTACTGAGCATTAAATATTAGTTCGTTTCCTCACTGTAAATTTTTAAGTCAGAATAATTTTAAAACTGCCAGTTAATCAGTGAAATATATTAATAGGTTTCTGAGATGAAGCATAATTAAAGAATCAAAAGAATCCAGCAGAAAATTCTAAACTCGCGTTGATTAAACAGTCTAGATATTTAACGTCACAGTCTAAAGGCCTTTGGCGCAACTGTTTTAAAGCGAAAAATGTCAATGCTGGTATTGATTTAAAAGTTATTACAAGAACATAAGCAGACTTGGTGGTATAGGATATTGCAGATGAAAATTATTGATTGCTGCTGTTTGGACAGAAAAATGTCGTTTTAAGTCATCTTGGTACAGCTCTTGCAAGTGATCACGTTTAGGAAACATAACATTAGAAATAATTCTATAAGTAGTATTATTTTTATAAATAATTTAATTTTCTTAAATAGGTTTATATTATAAGTAATTTTATCTTCTATAAATAAGTTTAGACCATTGGTCTAAAATGGTATGCGAGCTGAAAGCCGAATCTCAAAATAAAATCTTTTATTAAAAATTTTAAAATATTTTTAATAATTTTAAATAAGTATTATAAATAATTTATATAATAAATTTAAACTAGTGTAGAGTATAAATAATTAATTATAAAATCATTTAAATGATAAAGTTTTTTCTAAATATTTCTCAAAGCAAACATAAACAATAATAATACTATCCAAACAATTCACTTATTTTCTGCAATAAATTTTAAAGACAGACATTTTTGCTCATTACACTTTTAATTCACATATACTAACAGCTGAATATTACATTTTAAAACGGATACATGCTTAAAATAAATATAACATATTTAATTAATCATTAAATAAATTACTGTATTTCAAACTTTAAATAAACAAATTATGAAAACTTCCTACGTTTTCAGAGAAAACTTTCCAAACAAGACAAAATTTGAAAATAGATAATGGCAACTTCCCTTATTTTTAAAATTCTTCCCTTATTTTTAAAATTTTTCTAACTAGATTCTAACTAGAAACGACTCAGTAACACAAAATACATAAAAATTACCGTATACGTTTAAAATGAACACAGATAACGATCCACGAAATGATAAATCCGATTTCCAGCATTACTATTATTTAGTGATGGGGGAATAATCAGCAGAGAATTCATTTTCAAAGTACGCTATCAAACGTTTGGTCTGACAGTAATCCCCATTGAAATACTTCTCGTATTTCCGTGAACGTCTGGGCAGGTATCTTAAGCAATTACCTGGTAGGCCCGTACAATCATGCGAGACCGTATCTTCTTGGAACAAGTGCTTCCCATTTTATTGCAGCTGTTCCGGTACCTATCAAGAGAGACATGTAGTTTTTGCACGACGGAGCCCCTACACATTCTTCCTTTCCGGTCCGTAACATTTTGAATGCCACATATCCCGCACGATGGGCGTGGCGAACCTGTGGCTTGGCCTCCTCATCGCGCCTTAAGCCATTAAACTTAATCTTCTAGGGCACATGAAATCTTTAATGTACGAGAAGCCTGTGGACTTAGCTGAAGATCTCGTGGCGAGAATCGTTGTTTCCGTGGACAAAATTAATATGACACAAAAAATCTTCGAGAGGGTGCGCCAGTCGTCCCTTTGCCGATGTCAGTTGTGCAAAGACACGCGTGGTCGACATTTTGAAATACCCTCATATGCGGTCAGGTCGTAAATTTAGAACCCTTTTTTTTCTAGTGAGGGGCTGAAAAGTAGGGGATAATCTTGCTCCTGCTCTTGACAAAATGTGGGGAGTCGTTTAAACATCTAACTTCTCTACATTCAGTTACAGAGGAAAATACAAATTGAATTCTTCGAATGAATGCAATTTTGTACAATGAAAATGTATTACTTAACGATAAACTGTAAGATAAATAACATCTTTTTTAAACCCATAGGTGTAGAAAGACAGATATTTGTTACACGAATGAATTTGTAGTAAATATTGAGTTTTTCATTTCGAATGCTATGTTCCATGTATGCGAAGTAGCTGAGTATGCGAGATAATAGTCATAACCGAATGGCTTTCAACCTTTTCACGGCTAAAGACTGTTTCTCAATTACATTGTGGTCGCTTCTTTTTGGTTAATTTTCTAATGACATATAAACAATAACTGTTTTTATTTGAGACTTATGAATAAAATAACGCAAACTAGACTGCAGAAAATTCTTAAGGATGAAGTTAAATAATACTGAAAAATACATTATTGATGCACTTTTTGTGTTTTATATGTAGTAGTATTAACTACTACTTTAATCCTTAAATGGAATCCTTAAATTATGTATATCTATGTATAGGTATATATAAATGGAATTAAATATAGAACAAGGTATAAAATATCTTTATTATACAATGTTCATTACCATACGTATATTTACGTAATATCAATATAAATAGTTAGTTAGGTTTCGTACGTATATAATTTATTTTTATATTTTGTATTTTTTGTATTAGATTCAGTATTGTATACGTATCTGAAGTTTAATTTGTTCTCTTTTTGGGTTACGACTTTAAGTGAGAAAGAATTGTTAGGGCCTTCATAGGGATTACAATATATACAATAAGTTAGGATCCGACTTTTCCTTTCTTTTAATCATTATATATATTGAAATACTACTTGATAAGTATACATAAAATATAGCAGTTTTTTAAGCTACTTATTTATATATCTATTGTTTGGACTGGTTTGTTTGATTATAGCAAAGCATTCGACGGTTATTTGCCTAAGGGTAAGGGTGCCTCGTGGAGAACTTTCTAAGCAAAACTGACTCTTATGTACGTTACACGTGGGGAAAACCTCGAAAACGCCAATAAAGCCACCCCCGTCGATCCGGATTCGAACCCCGGATCGACCTGCCAGAGTTCAACGACTTGCCAGAGTTCAACTCAGCCGCTAGTGAGCCCCCCCCCCACACACATCCACACATATACATTAAATAGTATTTACATGTCGTTTATAAAATATAATTGAGTGCAATTTAATCATAAAGAGTTAGAAAATATTCTACGGAATTACTTCACTTCGTAGACTTTTTGTTAAGCTTCACCATATTTCTTAAAGAGAATCTCAATGCTAGTTCCATTTCCAAGCTGTTTATGTACCTTATTTTTCATGCTTTGAATTATATTTAGAAAATTATTTCACTTGGTTATAGCTGAAAATGCAGTTTTTTTATTGAAGAATTTAAGGGTAAGAATTTAAGGGTATGCCCTTTTTTAATTATTCTTGAAGCATTTAATTTTTTTTAAAAAAAAGCGCACATTAATACGAATCACTGAACTAAAGTGCTCGATACAAGACAGATTAATTAGCTACTAAATTTTGATTTTCGTTGAGTAAAAATGAATTCATCTGCATTCTATAAGAAAGTAAATATTCAATAAAATGTTTTTTTTCCCTATTCTCGCAGTCATAATATTTTTCTTAAATATTCAGCTAATTCATATTCAAATATTCCAATTCATTACAATAAGTAATAAATCGATACAGTAAATAAATTACCCTATTGCATACATTAGAAATACTTATTCTCGTAATAACAGATACGTATGTGTTATTCTCTTCGTAATTTTCAGTATATATATTTATATTTATAATTAAGAAATCTTTTGAAAGCAGCGTCAAACAGCTGTCAAAATTATATTTTAAAATTATTATTTAGAAATGCGCTTATAATGGTTTTTATATTTACGAAAGATACTTCCCGTTTACTCAGGATCACCATATTCAAGTCGATAGGACCAATTGAATGGAAAGATCGATTTGTTAATTCATTTCCAAGTTTCAAATCGGATGAATGGACTCGCGAATAAAATAACACATTAAAATACGGTCACTGAACTACAGTGAACAATGAAAATTTTAACAAAGGTTTTGTACTTTATCTTATGAAAACAAAATATCAGAATCTAATTAAATGTTTCACTTATTAGAAAAATAGAAAATATAAATATTTGTGAATAAAAAGAAATTATCTTTAAAAAAATAAAATTTAAATGAAAAAAAATAAAAGAATTACAAAATATTGCAGAAATTACATAAAATAGCGAATAAACTTATTCGGCACAAGCTTGCTAAATGTAAAACAGATTGTACAGTCAGAAAGCTCGCCTTGTCACAGAAATATACTGTTCATCGGGTTTAAAGGTTATTCAGACTAACGTGCGAAGTTCAGTGAGTAATTTGTATTTTCCTTTGAATGTATAAACTAGCTAAAAAAATTGAGCACTTGACAATTAGATGCAAATTTAACAGATGGGAGCACTTGACAATTAGATGCAAATTTAACAGATGGATTGAAGGAACCCTACTGCAACGTACCACTTTGTGTAAGCATTTTCGTGGATTTCCTTAAGGTATGTAAATATGAGCCCATTTTCCTTAGAAAATTCTCCATGAAATCATGCCTAGCCAACCCTCATATGTTTTGCTATATTCAAAACAAAATCATTATTTAGATGATTAATTAATTAATTTTATGTTAGATGATACGAAGCTTTACAAAAACTAGGATGCTTTCCGTAAACAATTAGTATTAGTAAGTGCTGTTCAACTGGAATTGGGTTGGATTATTTGTTTATAGCAGTGCTTTTCGGCCGACTTACTGTATGTATTGCTCAGAGGGGGTGGAAGGAAATTCCTGAACGAAAACAATGTAATAATGAAATGTTAATAAACAAATAAATATAACTTTTCGTATCTTATGTAATTTGTCTCCATTCTGATACCATGTGCATCATTTATTTCTGATATACTGATATTGAATGAGGCCTAAAAACACATTTTTTTAAATATATCTCCCCTTATGATCCCTGACACAGCCGTTTACTTTCCCCTTCCGTAATTAACGTCAGTCTCCTGCTGTTGACCGCATTTGCCAAGCCACCGACATTTTGACCACTTTTGTGGGTTTTTCAATAAACAATAAATCTGATTCCACAAATATTGGTGTCATTCCTTCGCTTTCCCAACACTGTTGTAAGTTCAGTTTGGAATTCTAATATTCCTCTTTTCTGCCTCTCAGAGTGGAACGCGAACCTATGCCTTATGGTAATTATTGCTCGTCTGAATGGGTACTATCACGCCTTTTAATTTGTAAAAACAATTTAGAATCACCCTGTATAAGCTACTTATGTTTTAAAATATATTCAGCACCCTACATTAGATCATGATTACTATTTAATTGGGCAGTACACTCAGGGCCAGAACGAGGGTGAGGCACTTGCCTCGGGTGAACAAATAGAAGAGGCGCCAAATTAGCTATTCGATCAAAAATTCAGAAATTTATTTTTAACTTTTAATTTCGGAATACATCAGTGAATAATAAAAGAATTTTGTGTTATAAACACTTCAGCTAAAAAACGAAAAACAAGACTAATAGCGTTAATTTATTATCAAAAGACGGGAGCTTTCACAGTAGTGTATATAATATTTTCTAATATTACAATTTGTTGTTAAAAGTAGCTTTAAGGAACTAATTACATATTCCGTAACGAATTATATAGACTAAACGTTCATAAAAAATATTATAATGCCGACATTAGTTGTTCTTTGCTGTCTCTCATTAGTTTGACTTCAGATCTTTACTTAGTCATAAAAAAATTATTACTTAGTAGTTGTTAAGAAGACTTTCCGCGATCAAAAATATCGCGGAATGCTTAAAATGAATCGTGCTTAAAATGAAAGTCGCAATTTTACTTCACAAACCGAAGAGCATTATTTGTGGAACTGTGTTAAAGGTTAAAAAAAGCGAAAGATCTGTAAAATTCATTGCGCATAACAGAAGTTCAACCAATGACCGAAACATGTTCGTATAATTTTAGAAATGCTATCAGGTTCAATGTTCCGTCTTACTTTCTTCGGGAACATGCAAGGACCTGACTCGGAACAGAGAGCTTACTAAAGCTATGTTCAATAACTGTGGGAAGTAGACAGGATACACAAGAAGGGTATACAAAACCCTTTATTTTTCTCTATTTACAATAACTTCCGTACTTCGGAATACAAAGACCCACTACTTGTGGTCTAAACGTAAAAATATAAAAATAAAACTAAACTCTAATTTAACTTCAAAATAATAAACGTGGAAGATTGGCCTTATATTAACAGGAAGCCGTATGTAGTACAGAGAACTGTGAACACTACAATACGTTTAAAGTTATCAAGAGGATTAAACCTCTGGCCTGGAAGGCAACCAGCAACCGAGTAAAACTTCTAAGGTAAGCGGCCTGCTTCGACTAACTGCTTCCTCTCTTTCGTTTGGCAAAAAGCCACAATTTAAGTACTTGGCGTTCGCCAGACAAACTTTGCATAAATACGTTAACGCTTATAATTCTGGCCGGAAGGAGAAAATAAGAAGTGATAGTAAAGATTTAAAATAAAATAAACGTTAGTAAAACTTAAGATCCTTACAATGCAAAAACGTTTGAGTATAATAACCATACTCAGGTTTCATTAATATTGTAATGTACAGAGGATTAGTAATTTAAATTCAGAACTATAATGGATTTTGATACATTAATAATAAAACTGTGGTAAAACAACATAACAAACATTATATAACGAAACCATAGCTCGCATTAAAGCATATGCTATTATTCGTTTCATAACAACCCGAACTTCACAATTTTTTACAAAGTAAGCACCAGTAAGTTGCCCAGTAAGCACAGTTCTCTTATGAGTATATTATTCTTTTCAAAGTAAGCATTGGGAATAATTTTTAAAGTATGGCAACCCGCTGTTAAAAGGGGTGATAGTACCCATTCCGACCATTAATCCTAAAGACAATTTTTACTGCAGTTGAAATGAACTGATTATGAAAGTATGATTTTCTCACTGAAAATATCACGTTGGCAAATATAATTTTCTGGAGAAAATTGTTTGGCGCACCTTCTCTTATAAAGTTTATATAAAAGCGCAAATGAACGTTACTTTGCACTTTTGCAGCTGAGGATGGTGGTTCGGTAAAACCATCGAAGCTAGTCCTGTGAAAATTTGAAAATATAACGCTGATTTTTGTTTTTTGACTTCTGAATTAGTCACAATTTACCTCTTAAAGGTACGCAGGAAATTATTGGGAGTTCAAGTACAAGAATGTTCCTAAATTTAATTGAATTAATAAGTCATTATGATAGAAATATTGATTATCATATAGCTAATCATAGAACGGAATCCGTTTCTTATCTGTCTAATTAAGTACAAGAGGAGTTCATATTACTCTAAGGTAATCATGTTCGATTTAAAATTCGTTCTAGGATCAAAAAGGCGAAATATTTTTCTTTGATGTTTGATCGTACACCAGATTTTTCGCATCATGAGCAACTGTGTCAGATTATTAGATACGTGTACGTAAAAGACGAATTCATATTTATATAAGACGAATTCATATAAAACTTATAGAAATAAAAAATAAAACTGGTAGCGGTTTAGCAAAAAAAAAAAAAAAAAAAAATTATAAGTTAAAAAAGGATGACCTCGACATTCAAAATGTTTGAGGACAAGGTTATGATGACTGGGCCAATATGGCTGGATTGTAAAAAGGCGTGCAGGCCATTATTTGTCAAAGAAATGATCAAGCTACATATAGTCCTTGTTCGACTCATAGTTTAAATTTAGTATGCAAAAATGCCGCTTCAACAAATTCAAGTATATATATTTCTTTTGGCACTGTACCGAGGATTTATAATTTTTTGTATCTTCAACGATTAGATGGGATGCACTTATGTCCGTTTTGAAAACAACATTAAAATGTAATACGGATACACATTGGTCATCAAGAGCAAATGCTGTTAAAGAATTAGATCTAAAAATAACAGAAGTACATAGATTATTGAAAGATATGCCATTAAATCACAAATCTTTGCATTGGGCTGAAAATAACATCATTTTGAAGCAAATCCATTTTAAATTTTTATGTTTGTTATTTGCGTGGAATTTAATACTGCAAGAAATTAAAGAAAGTAAAGCCTTATATTCAAAAACTATAAATGTCTATAAAACCGGCACGCTTAATAGAAGGACTATGATTACAGAAAAAGATAGAAAATATTTCTCAATGCAGTTTTGAAAAATGTAAAACTTCAGCATTAGATATGAGTATATCATCAGAATTTGAAGAGAAACGAAAACGAAAAGTTAATAAATAAAATTGTGATGAATCAATTGATATAAATTGTAGTTTTTCATAAAAATACATTTTTACAGAAATTAAAGAAGTGTTCGACGTTTTAATTTCATAACTGAAATGGCGATAAGAAAAATTGAATGAAATCTCTTCCGATTTTTAATTTCTAACTGGTTAACAATTAACGTCATTAGATTTAAGTAATTTAAAGGCAGCAGCTTATAACTTAGCACTTAAATATCTGAATGATATGAACGCTGAAGAAATTCAGTCAGAAATATCTAGTTTTAAAAACCATGCTATTTCTGTAAGTTCGAGCACAAAAGTAGCTGCAAGCTTAGAATATTTAAAAATAATTCACGATTATAATTTAGTTCATTTTTATCCAAATTTGGAAGCAGCGATAATTTTTTAACGTTGCCAGTTACTGTAACTAGTGACGAAACAAGATTTAGCAAACTTAAAATAATAAGCAACTATATAACATCTTCACTAGGCAAAAAAAAAAAACTTTCAAACATGGCCATTCTATCTATAGAACATGACTTACGTAATCAAATAGATTTGGAAAAAAGTATTGATGATTTTTCTTCTTTAAAAGCAAGACAGATTAAATTATAAATATGCTTGAAAAGTTTATGCCATAAAATTTTGAGAAGATGTTTTATTTATACTACTTAATATTTGTTATTTTTTCAAAAACCATACTTTTAATGCTTTCCATTTCAAAATTTTTAATCATTATATAGATTTCATTTTGTAGAATAAGCAATGTTATAATTAAATATTGCTGTAAGACTTATTGTATTTTCACTTGAAATAGTTACTTTTAATGTGCGTAAAATATATGTAAATTAATTTGTTCTATATGTGTGATTATATGTATTAAATGTTGCATGATCTTAAATTCATTTAGTGCGAAAACAAGTTGCTACTACTTGCGCAATTGCTGCAAAGTAAGTTAATAATAATTTATTTACAAAATAATATTAATTAATTGATTATATTATCTAAGTTTAATTATAGTAGGATTATCTTAAAAGAGTAAATACATACTAGTAAGTTATATTTTGAAAGATGTTTTGAAGTAACTTGAAAGTAAAATGTTAAAAATGTTTTAACGCGGACTGGAATTAAATCATGAATAACAAAATTTCAATTGTAAAGGGAATAAATTAAAGGCAAGAATAGGCATAATGACATTTTCCAATGTTTAATTTTTACAAATAATATTGAACTCAAATGCATAAACACGAGGATGTCGGGGGACGGTTACTCGAGCATTTTCGAAATTTACTGCAGAAATTGCTATTCACTCAAAATTGAATTGGCTAAAATGCTTCATAGGAATAAGTTCTTTAAATATCAGCATTGGTTCATAATCCCTTCTATTCACGGAAATATTTGGCCTGACTTGAATTGCCGGTTTGGCTTAGCCTTATTGCTCGAGTAAAGACGAAACACCTTCGTATTTATTTATTAATTATTGTTCATTGAACGGGAGTTGGTTTGTTCCCCTTGAAAGGTCAACTAATTTCCGATCAATGACAATGATTACTTGCATTTAATTTAATGCTTGAAATTTTGTTATTCATGATTTAATTCCAGCCCCCGTTAAAACATTTTTAACATTTTACTTTCAAGTTACTTCAAAACATCTTTCAAAATGTAACTTACTAGTATGGATTCACTCTTTTAAGATAATCCTACTATAATTAAACTTAGAAGATAATATAAACAATTAATCAATATTATATGTATTATATATATATACATATATATTGCGCGTGTTTGTATAATATTATGTTTTCGAACATCATTTAGTATTATTTATTTATTCTCACCCCCCCCCCACAAATAGGTAAATAGATAATCTTGCATTGTATACAGAGGCGCATATTTACTTCTTTACCTCAGGTGAAAAAAATATGTAGGCAGGGCTCTGCATATACTGTTTATACACAGATTATTTGTCGGTGTTTTGAAACAGAAAGGTACATTTTATGAAGCTCGGTATATTATTTTTCCCGTAGCAGAATTCTAATAAATAGTTTCGCAAACATTTTAGAAATAAAGCTGCATAAAATTATTTAAATAAAAGACAATTCGAACTCTTATCAGAGAAATTTTTAAAATGTTAAAACAACTCACAATTCGCAAATTTTTATAAGATATTCTTTGGAAAAATAATCTGTTTTTTTCAAAAATCTTAGAAATTCCAGAACATTTTCGCAGAAATTTCCGTCACGATATTGTTATTGGTCTAATAATGAGACCAGAAAGAAAATGAAAACTTAACGCACTGAGAACATATAAAACAGAAATTTAGGTATAAAATGTTTCAGAGAAATTAGAAAGAATGGCAGAGCGCAAATGGATGTGACATATCAAAGCACACAGTATCCTTTTTGTATTTTACTTACAGCAAGCGTGGAATTTATTTAAAGTATTATTAATTCTTATTAATTAGTTTTTATTATAGATCAATTTTACTATAAAGTACATTTAAAGTTGTAGAGTCACTAGGGATTTTTCTACAAAAAACTCAATTTCATAACCAACTTTGCTGCCCTTCTCAGTAAAAGTGTTTTCCTAGCAACTTTCAGTTATCAGCAAATAAAGTCGAAAATTGATTGAAAGCTTTATTCACAAGTTTGTCAGCGATTTCATTGGCACTGTCGTCTACTCGTGCTTTTTTCCGATGGTGACTAGTTAGATGTCGCTATGCTTTCCAGAGTCATTCTAGTCTTGTCTTATAGTTGGTGATGTATGTCTACTGTTCACGATGGCGTACAGGCGGATGCGTCAGTGGTGTATGTTTTCTGCAGCGATATATTTGAGTGCTTTGATTATTGCTAATACCTATGCTTGTTATACCAAGGTAGGATTGGCTGTAAGGTGACCAAGGGAGGATTGGCTTAATTCTTGTTAGACCAAGGGAGGATTGGCTAAATTCTGTGTAATTCCTCTAGGACGGGACGGTCCGAAGTTCTCGCAGGAGCATTTTTCACGACAAGTTAAATTTTCAGGCTTAAATGTTTGGTCATGTTCCTCCACGAGACCGAGAACTAGAAATAGTGACCCTGCAGGCCCAGTCAGATTGGATAGAATAGTGAATTTTTTAAATCTGTCACCGGGTTTACATAAATCGCCGGCACTAAATACAGAATTTTTCATCACTTAGTGGTGGGTTTTTTTCAGCCTGTCTCCCAATACCTGTCTATTACGAAGGTGAAGAGGAAGTGGAACAGGACATGTAATGCTCTATTTTGTGTATCGTTAAATTTTCAGGCTTAAATGTTTGGTCATGTTCCTCCCCGAGACCGAGAACTGGAAATGGTGACCCTGCAGGCCCAGTCAGATTGGTTAGAATAGCGAATTTTTTAAATCTGTCACCGGTTTTACATAAATCGCCGGCACTAAATACAGAATTTTTCATCACTTAGTGGTGTGTTTTTTTCAGCCTGTCTCCCGGTACCTGTCTATTACGAAGGTGAAGAGGAAGTGGAACAGGACATGTAATGCTCTATTTTGTGTATCGGTACACAGAGCTCTAATCTAAACCCTGAGGCAGATAGCTTTGCCATAATCCGATTGAATTCATGTATTTTGTTCATTCGGCATGGCATTAAATCATCATGACAGGCATTTGCTGAATATACTCTCATTTTCTAAATAGTAAATATGCATGTCAGTAAATTGTACATATATATAAATTGCGCAAATAAAAAGTATTATGCTATCTTTGTTTTAATCTGGTAAAAAAGGAGATTTCTACTGAAACAACATCCTGTCTTCATGTCAACTGTTGTTTCAAACTTCACTATTTAAATTTGAAGTCTTAATCTGTTTTAATCTGTAAGTTTCTATTACATAATTACATTTATATTTTTATGCAATATCTTTTAAAGTACAGAATACCTTTACTTTTAATGATTATTTCACTGAAATCATCAGAGCTTTCACCAGATTAAAGACTTAAAATATCAAAAAACTATTATTTGTTTTTTAAAGTTTCATGAAAAGAAAATTTAAAAGACATAAAAATTATTTATAAAGTATTCATCGTTTGCAGAATTGAAAGATTAAAGAGATAACATGCTGCATGTTGCTAAGAAATGTTTCAATTAAAAGGTAATTATTTATTAATTAGCCACAATTATTCAGAAAATAATAATGTTAAAGATATTATATACTTATGTCTTTCAACACATTTCTTTTATATTACATATTTCACACTTTCTGGGACAGTAATCTTAGGACAAAAGTTATTAAATTTTGAACAATAAATGCATAGGAAAGGTACTTATGTTTGACATAGAAATATGAAAAAATTTTATTTTTTTGCATAGAAAGTTGAATAGTTGCGTTTTTTTTTTTTTATTTCATACATTAAAGCGGCTATATCTGTTTAACTGCTCTATCAAAATTATGTTCTTTCAAATACTGAACTTACTGAAATCATCGTTATTATCACCCATATTATTGTTATTATTATGTTAACTCTGTCCTCATCTCATTTTGTTTTACAAACCCACAACGTATAACACTAACAAAATAAATAATAACAGACAAAATAAATAATTATAACACTAACAAAATAAATAATTATAACACTAACAAAATAAATAATTATAACACTAACAAAATACAAAATAACAAATACCATATCACTACAAATAAAAAAGAGGAGAAAACATTTTTGGAGATTCATTTAATTTACCTAACAGTTAATTTTTGTTTTAAAGCAACTTTCCTTTGAATCTCATTTTCATCCACTCTTTCTTGCCAGAATGTTAATAAGCTAGCGCAGGTGTATTGAATTGAGATAGAAAGAAGTGGTATTTAAGAGAAGGCTTTGGAAGGTGATTTTAGAGCGTGTTATGCCTGCTTCATGGCCATGTTGCTATCTTGAATTGCTAGGGATTCGATCTCTGTGTCGCTGAGTGCTGAGTGCCGTTAAGCTTGTTTACGCCGACGTTTACAAATCAGAGCATTCCTTCTCGTTAAATTATCGTGTGAGTCGTAAGGCTAAACTTACTACATTAAATTTTAAGTTCATGGCTACCTGTTTGATGTAAGCCAGAATTATTGGCTTTGTGTACGCCCAAGTGGGGCCATCTGTAATCTTATACTGAGTGAATAAAGGGTTTTTTACGTCCTTCTTTGGATTTATCATACTTAAGATTTGAGGATAATTCTTCACGCAGTCTTCTAGGTCTCTCTAGTTTACGCTACCCAAATCTACGAGACGTTATAAATTACATAAAAATAAAAATTAAGAAACTCAAAAAACAAAATTCCGAATGAACCTCCGAGAAGTCTCTTTAGTCCATAAAAGTTCAGAAACAATTTTGGCTAAGACAATCATCTAGAGCACAAAATTAACGCAAATACCATAAAACCAGCAAATACATTAATTGACTTTAGAATTAACGTAAATAGTAGTGGATTATTTAAGGATTTAAGATTATACATTATTTTAGTTTTAAAGAAATGCACCATCTTTATTACATTGAAGATCAAAATTAGATGTGTTTAAAGGTAATAGAAGAGTTGTGGTCTATCGTTAGTTAATAATATTATTTAATTTGGAAACGGCAAATATTGATAAATATTAGCAAAATCATTTTTAAAAACTGCAGTACAATAATCTGTATTTATATTAACGGTGAAAAACCATAAGTGAGCACAGTCTGGCCACTGAAAGAAAAATGCATTTTAAAAATGAAACACTGTTTCCATTCCAGATATAGCTTAAGCTGTATATATTACATCCGATTTTATCACATATATTCATTGTTCATTCATATCAATAATTACCAATTTTATCATGACGTAATAATATTTTATTATTATCTTAACGATACATACATCATAGCATAAAATCTTTCGAGCTTTGATATCAATCAATCTGAAAAAAATAAAAGTAACTTTTCAAGAACTAAGCATGGGAAGATTGCGATCACAGGTAATATTATTCCTAAAATATATTTATAGGACAACTGAGCACATTTGCCATGTGTGCACATTTTATATTACAAAAACTATCTACTACATGATAATCAAAAGAATTTGTTGTCTTGGGATTTCTTCTTTCTTCTTCTGTAAATTTTCAAATTTCTGAACTGCATGAGTGCATGTCGTCAACTTTCAGATTTTCGTGTAGAATACTTCTCCTTCTTTCAGATCTTCATATAATCACTAAGAAAAACCACGCGATATCTGCAATTTAAAATTGCCGTGTTAGAAAGACCTTCTTAATAATAACAGTAATCTCTTTTCGCAGATGCAAACATCAGGAGCGATCAGTGAGAGTCAGGAAGGTTATTTTAAAGGAATCTTTAGCTAGGCAACCTGCAGGTTATGGTAGGGTATGACGCGTATGTTCCAACTGCTAAACAAATCTATCGTAATGCTTCCAACGATTAACGTTAGGAGGATTTGGGCGTCAAAGTACAAGTGTTACATATGTTCTTCAAACCAGACCTTGATTATTTTGGCAATGTACCTTAATACTATTTTAAGGAGTCAGTAAGTATGGAGAGATCCTGAGATTTAGTTTAATACATTGTGTATCTTGCTAATGACGAATTTAACCTGTAAATATTTGCTGACGGTTCTCGCGATAAGATTCTGACACACTTTTCCTAGAACGAAGAAGAGAATTAAAGCAATAATTCTCTGAACCTTTCTCTTCAGTGCCTATTCTTTAGAAGTTAATGGTCATAACTACTTTTAGAAACTAGAAAAATTGTATAACATTAGACTGTCGGTATATACGTTGCTAAGAAAGTATTTACAAGGTGTTATTGGTAATTGCCTTATAAAGCTCTTACCTCCACTGCTAAATATTTGAGTAATCCACTGTTAAAAGTTTGCATTGACATACTGAAGTGTGAACTTATGTTAGTTAGGTATGATTTTCATGTTCTTGCTGCATTTTGATGTTCGTAGAAGTACTGTATCCGAAAACAATCTGCTAGTATGGCTGTAATTTCAAAGTTTACCAATGTCATAGTTTAATCATAGTTTACCAGTTTTAACAATCTTTTCAAGATGCGGGCTTATAATCCTAGCTATAATTGGCAAAATCAAATTCCTTTACAGCACTTATTTTGATTTACTTGGTAGTTGTTGAAATTTTCTATTGTAATTCCGACATTCAGGTCTGAGTTTTGTAGTAACATATAAATGCCATTTCAGATTAGAATACGTGATATTTTTTTAGATTTCCTGAGGTAATTTTTGTATCTTTTGTTAGTTAACACGCGCCTGGCAAACTGACATGCTTTCATTTGTTTGATTAATAGAGATATTGACTGATGAATTTTATTTTAAGATAGTTCATTTAAGTATCGAAAAATGTAATTAATTTTAATCTTTTATCCTGGACAGGTCTACAGATAGGGGCCAGGTTGATACCCCTATAATATCATAACTGCTTGAGGTACTTTAAACCTAGCTAACTATGAAGTTCCCCTCCCCAATTTTGAGAAAGAATACCGGGGGTGGGGTTCTTCCATCTTCTTCCCAATCCACCGATTACTGCTTTCTCGAAAAGGCTTTTAACTCGTCACGTTTTTAGACTGTACCTTTGCAGCACAGATACACACTGTATGCTTACAAACATTCATGCCTTCTCTGGGATTCGAACTCGATCCTTTCGGTACTGCAGTCAGTATCACTAACCACTATACCTGCTGGGCGTCCATAACTCGGAAAAACAGATTTGCGTGTAGCCGTGAGTATTCATGATAAATTCACTTTTTTAATGAGTTCTCATGCTTCATTCTATTTGATAACACTTATTCTTCACTATCTTTCTACACCGTAATTTCCAAGATAATAAAGAATTTTGTAGTATGGAAAGAGATATTTTGCCGCATTCCTCTTGAACAGCTTTCCAAAGTCCAAAGAGGGCTATCGGTCAACGTTCGGACAATCTGCGTTTTAAAAGTCCAGAAGCACAAACATCCATGGATGATCCGTCAGGAGATTTAGTGTGAATGTGAGTGAAGATTATGTCCTTCATACACGTTTCTTTTCCATTCCTTCCAAGAAATTAACAGTAGATTTTGACATGTGGTTGCTTGCTTTGTCTTGATGCTGTTCCACTGATTAATTGCCCTGCGGGTAAAAAGAAGGTATTTCATATTTGAAAACTGGATATAAACTGGATTCTCGATAATGTCTGGTCTTAATATTTTTCTCTACTCCCTTAAAACCTTCCAGCGGGCGCGCGTATGTGTGACATACACTAGATTTTAATTTTGAATTTTTTTCGTAGACCGGAAGGCGCTATGACCGCGTGTTCTTGGCTATTCTCTCTTCTTCGTTCAACCTTCTTTCAGTCGTCTGCTGGATTTCGAGGGGTTAATGCGAGTCTGCAGATTTACTATTTGTATTCCAGAAATACGCGCGACCGTTGAAGTAAGTTTTTGCTATATCTAATTTCCTTTTTTATTATAGCAAATCTTTATTATTTTACATCTAAATCTTATGATTTTGTATAATTTGTGTGCATAATTACTTTTAATGATAAAATAGAAGCACTGTATGCGTCACATACGCACGACCATGTATGATATTTTTGTTCTTTTTTTTTTTCAGTTATGGCGAATAAAAGTAAAATGCTCGACATGAATGATCCGAAGGATCTTGAGATTATAAGAAATATGCTTTTATGTGACAGTGATGACGATGAGGACATTATTTTAGATGAAAGCATTACAGATGAAGAAGAGCGAATTTCAGAAAAAAGTGATTCAGAATCGGAAATTAGTGCAGAGGGCAATTCTGAAGAGGGAAATAATGATGATAATTCTTCCGAAATGTATATAGCTCATCAAATGAAAAACAGAAAAGTCATCGTTTCTTGGACATGGCATAAAAAGAAAACTAAACGAGCGCCTCGTAACATATGTGTTCATGTTTCTGGAGTCATCGGTGAAGCTAAATAGCTAACAGATATTTTGGATATATGGAAATGCCTCTTTACTGATAGTTTGATAGAAATCATCGCTGAAGATACGAATAAGTTTATTTCTTCTGTGAAGTCTAATTATTCTCGTATAAGAGACAGAGAAACGAATGGGCAGAAATAAGCTGTTTTGGGCTTACTTTACTTAGCTGGTATTTATCATGGTCACAGAGTTCTGGAATCTTGAGGAACTGTGGAGAATGGAGGAATTTGAAGTAGTAATGAACTTGAAGAGATTTTTGTTTTTACTAAGAGCTTTACGGTTTGATGACATAAACACAAGAGCAGAACGAAGAGAAGTCGACCGCTTGGCTCCAATAAGAAACATTTTTGAAAAGTTTGTCTCTAATTGCCAGAAGTGCTATTCACTTGGAGAGAATGTCACAGCCGATGAGAAATTAGAAGGATTTTGAGGAAGATGTGGTTTCATTCAATACATTCCCCCAAAACACCGAACAAATATGGCATAAAAATTTATGCCATGGTAGACGCTCGTATGTTTTATACATACAATATGGGCATTTAGCTGGAGCGCAGCCAGATTGTCTCTTTACGTAAGCAATAAACCACAAGATGTTGTAAAAAGGTTGACAGAACCCATTGATAACACTGGAAGAAATGTAACCACAGACAAATGGTTTTCAAGTTTTGAGTTAGTACGAGAAATAGATGAAAAAAATTGTCATTTGTAGGTACTTTGAAAAACAATAAACCTCAAATTCCGGATCAGTTCAAGCTGACGAAAACTCGGGAACCCAATATGAGTCTTTTTGGATTTAGAAAAATTATGATACTTCTCTCCTATGTACCCAAACGTTATAAAAACGTCATATTGATTTCAAATCTTCATGATGACGTAGCAATAGATGAAAATACCCAAGACCAAAAAAGCCTGAGATTATCACATTTTACAATCGTACCAAAGGAGGTGTGGATACAGTGGATAAACTCTGTGCTTCCTACAATGTTGCCAGGAACACCAGGCGTTGGCCTCTTGTAGTTTTCTTCTCTATGCTGAATATAGCAGCAATCAATAGCTACATAATTCATTCAACGAATAATAGTGAAAAATTACTTAGAAGATAATATCTGCGAAAGCTGGCAAATGCTCTTGTGAAGGAAAACGTTGAAAGAAGAATCCCTAACTCTCTTCAAAGTGAGCTGAGATTTAAATTGTTGAAACGAAAAGCAGAATTAGCTATCGTTGAAGAAATGACTTCAGGGAAAAAAAGATGCAAACCCTGCCAAAATGACAAGCATACTAGAATTACGAGGTTCAGCTGTGAGATTTGCTTAAAATTCATTTGTCTGCAACACTGTAATTTCACTGTAAACATATTTGTTCAGACTGCACCGATGCAATGAAGTGACTATGAAATTGATTTGTTATGTAATATTTAATGTGTTTTTTCACTTACTGCTTAAAAATATAAAAGTTCAGTTGAAATATTGGCAGTTTAATTTTGTTTTACTTTTAAGTTAGTTTGATAAGTCTTTAGTCCATTTTATATTGTTTTTTTTTTTTTTGCTTTATACTTATTTTATTTTCCTTAATTTAAAGTTAATATTGTTTAACTCAATTGTACTTATTAACATTTACAAACTAATTTTAATATTTTTGCTCTGGAAAATTTATTTTTTTATAATAGCGTATCTAAGAAATACGCGCGACCTTTCTTGTTGGTGCAGAAGGCGCGTCCGCTGGAAGGTTAACTTTTAAATTTCTCTTATATGAAAAATCAACAACAATCATAAATCCTTTGAAAAACTTCATTTAGATTCTTTTAACCATGTTTTAAGAATTTTTTCTCCTCTTTGATGATAATAAACGGGTCACATTTCATTGCAGCCATTTAAATGCACTCAAAACTCATTTATTGTGACAATATATTTCCATTCTTTTTCGGATAAATGTTTCTCGTAAAGAACTCTGCAGCCCGTTCTACGTTCGGCGATATATCGAGGACAAAGGCGATGCACATTTTGTTTTTTCGCTTTTTTAAATTCAAATCAGCATTAATAATTTTGTTTGCAGTTGAAACTGAGCATTTTAATGATTTTGCAATTGTCTTTGACTTGGTGGATTTTCCCTGAGCATTAAAGATCTTACCTTTGCTACATTCGACACATTCCGTTTTTCGCCTTGGAGAAGTATTTGGAACAATGTTTCCACCTGAAAAACAAGCTTTGACTATTCTTCTTTTTGGTCTTTCTTGTTGACAATATTACCTATCTAATCTTTAGATATCGAAAAACCACGGCTATCGCAGCGTTTTTTAATAACTAGATAGGAATAATTTTCTTTCGAAAGAGCACAGACATAGACTTCCATCCATTGCTGCATGTAAAAAAAACTGTCAAATAGCAGACGATAACTTATATTCTTTTGGGGAATATTCTTTACTGTTACATCACAGGTCACGCCCTATAGGAACTCTTACAGTAACTAACGAGAATAGGGAACACTACCACCTGCTGCAAGCCAGTATACCGACGAAGTATCAAAGTATCAAGACGAATCATTACGAAGCTCGAAGGCGCCCTCTTGCGAAGATCATAAATAAATTAAACAATAAAGACCTGAACACTGTTAAGCGTGTTATCGTTACCTCTGGATATGTAAGAGAAAGTCTTACAAAGCTTTTAATTAAACCTTTTATATTGGACTTTGAATTTACCAGAACGCACAACTTGTACTTGCTCTGCCACTGTTGTGTAATTTGAAGAAAAAGGCTAGAGGGCGCTGATGCTCGCATGATTGAAGGAGAATAAGTTTGTTCATGTTGAAGGCGGCGGCCTAAGAATACGCTCTGTATATAGTAATTAAAACATTGTTAAAAATGTAAAAGTGTTAAAATTAGTGAACTCACTGAACCACCATTATCTGATTTGAAAATGCACAAAATTATTAGATGGTGCATCGGCGTATTGTATTAAGGCTTTGTGAAGATTTTAGGTGTTCGATCCAAGTGTTTCGATTTAGGATATTTCATATTCAAGGGACAATGGAATTCCAAATAAAGGTAGGGAAATCTTAAATTAATTATTTAGTGATTATTTGTAGTAAATTAGTAAGTATTTATTATTGCTGTCGTGGGTGTATTTAAATTAAATAAAATGGAAGAGAAGTTAGATAGATTGAAACGTAAACGTTCCACATTGAGATCGTCTGTTACTAGGTTAATTAAAGTGATTGAAGATAAATTAAAATTTGAAGGGGAGGAAAAATCGATTAAAAAATTACGGGAATTGTTTAAATTATTAACCGAAAAGAAAAATAATTTGAGAACGCTTGATGATGAAATACAAGAATTAATTGATGTTAACTTAATTGAAGAAGATTATAGTATAAGCGAAGAATACAATGACAAATGTATAATTGCTTGTAGTCAAATTAAGCAGTTTCTAGGTGCGGTTACCGCAGTACTGCCAGCGAGGAATCTCCAAAGTTCTGATTTAAACCAGTCTAGTGGTAATGGAATTTTGCATATAAGTTCCAATTATAGTTGGAGTAGTACGGTGAAATTACCAAAATTAATGATTGATAAATTTTGGGGAGACCCCAAACAATGGAATGAATTTTGGAATAGTTTCGAAAATTCGATACATAAAAACGAAACGTTTTCAAAAATACAAAAATTTGCATACTTAAAAACATTCTTAACGGGACAAGCTTTCAATGTTGTTTTAGGCTTTGAGTTAACAGAAATTAATTATGATAGTTGTGTAGCATCACTAAAGGACAGATATGGTCGAAAAGACCTGATCATTAATTCATTCATGAATAAAATTCTCAATTTAGAAGCCGTTAAAAATTCTACTAACGTAAAGGCTTTACGTAAATTATATGACGAATTAGAAGTTTCGATTCGTAATTTGGAAACTTTAGAAGTAACTTCTGGCTCATATGGACATTTATTAATTCCAATATATTTAAAATTAATTACGGACGATTTAGTTTTGGAATTTAATCGGCAAAGAGGATCGAAAGATAAAGATAAAGTTGAAGTTTCGGAATTAACGCAATTTATTAAAACGGAAATAGAATGCAGGGAAGTTTCAAATCTAGTATTAAATGAAAGGAAAAATCCTGTGCGTCCGCTAGTCGATCAATCAAAATATGAAACTAGAAAATATGTAAAAAATACACCCACGGCTGCATTTCATACTGCAGTTAACCGAAAATGTATCTTTTTTGATAATTTGCACGAGTCATTTAAATGCGAAGTGAATGTTTCTGATAAATTAAAGAAACTAAGATCCGAAAATCGCTGCTATTCTTGTTTTAAAAAATTTCATACATCAAAAAAGTGTAGAAATAAAACTAAATGTAATCAATGTGGCGGTATGTATCACAATGAATCGATTTGTACTAATAAATCCCCTGTAAACAAAAACTCGGAACAAGGTTACTCCGAAAATGAAACTGAATCTCTGACATTGATTTTCTGAGGAAAGAAATAAAGTTCAAAACTTACCAACCATTGCATGGAGATGGTCGCCTGCTGCTTCTTTGCTTCATCCCTGTATGAACTTACATACGGTAGTGAGAAGAAGAAGCACTTAGGTTTTTCTTCTGGCTTTAGAGGGCATTCTTTACTTCTATGGTGCTGTCCACACTTGCAGCATCGCTCAGGATTTGAGCAAAGATGTTGCGAATGTCCATATTCTTGACATCTATAGCATCGAATTACGCGTTTTTTCGGGGCAAACTTCTCGATCTTGACATTAACACTTGACATATTGTTGAGTCCATGAATTGCACGTCCTTCCTTCGTTTTCTTCAGCTCCAACAGGAAAATTGGAAGTTTCTCGATAGCGTCTCCTCTTCGTCTGGAAAACTGCTTGACTTTACTTATCGGGAATTTCCTTGTCTCCAGATCTGCCTGGATTATTTCTTCCTTCATTGTCGATAGGAGGCCCTTAAGAACAACCTTAATAGGTTTTTCGCTGAGTAGCTGGAAAGTATGAAATGGTATATTTCTTTTCTGCAAAACCAGAGTTCCTTTTTTGTAATCGTCTACTGACTTTAAATTAACATATAGTAGTTTCATTTTCATATCGGCTTCGAATTCTTCATTGCAGGTATTGATAAGGATTTCATGAATTGTAGGCCAATCCACTTCGCTTTGCTGGAAAACTATTGGGGGTGGAGTTTCCTCTTTTTCGGCTCCTCCTTCTTCTTCCATACCTTCTACTTCACTTAGCTGCTCAAATCGATTTTCCGTCGTAACTTCCATTGGAGCTTCGTTTTCTGATACTTTCGCGGTTTTCTTAGGAGAAATCCATTCTTGTTCCCTGCTGTCTGTTCCTCTTTCAGTTATCTGCCCTGGATAAAATTTTTTCGTGAATGTCTCTACATCCATCTCACCTTTAGTTCTTTTATGAAAGTAATTGCAAATTACGTCAAATCCAAATTTCGCAATCTGGTCCCGGATTTCTTCTTCAGAACATGACTTGAATTTTAAGATGTCCTCATCATTTCCCATTGATAAATCTTCTGGTGTCTGTTCATCAGTAGCGTCTCCATTCGGTGTTTGAATGTCTCTTTTTTCCTTACCAGGTTTAACATCTTTCTTCTTACTTGGTTGTTCGCTTTCCGTATCTGACATAGTTTTCGCCTTTTTCACTTTACTTTTCTTTTCTTTGGCCATAAGGATGAAATCCTCTTTCTTCAATGGATAGGTCTTGTTGGTTTTGGACGAACGCTCGCTTCGGTAGTCCTCTTCATCAGAACTATCAAGTGGTGTCCTATAAAAGGACATTTTTGTTTTTCGGTTTCGCAAATCAATGACTTATTTATAGACACAAAACTTTTTGACAACAGCGTACGTTTAGAACTCCCAGTAGACTGTAAATAATCAACGTCTTACGAACTGAGAGGTTTTCCTCCTTTATAAGATTTTAAAATCGCGCGCGAAAATTTTCTAGTACTTTCTCGAAATCAAAAAGAGATATTTATTAAATGTTACACGTACGAGCTCTTGTATTTTCAATTTTCCGGCTTAGCTTTCTTTTAATATTCGTCACGCGCTGCACTGCGCGGGAAATAAAACCATTTAATTTACAATTCAACTAACATAAGCTATTTAAATACCAAATCCGTAACAGTATGTATTCTTATTGAAATGTACGTAAGTTTCCTTTAAAAAAATAGTACTGTGATAGTTATCTGTAGTTTATTCATAACAACGTTGATTCCTAATTACTATGACTACTTCATTTATTATGTTCTTATTGTAACCGTGTTCTTCAGAAACTAAATTGTTTGCAAAATATTCCCCCCTCTCACTTTTCAGGCGATAAAGCTAGTTAAAAAACGGAAAAAGCATGCGAGGACATACAAAATTTATTTTCCGATGTAAAGAACAAAGTTTTATATTTTCATTGTGTTGTGTTTAAACTGTTAACAACAGAGCCTATAAAATTTCGCTCAGAATTATCGTTTGTGAGAAGCACACTGCAACTCAACACTTCTCTAACAACGCACTCAGAACGAACGGTGGATAAATAAAAATATATGTATTCCATGACATGTAAGCAACGTATTCATGAGAGATAAAATTTGAATTGTAATAAGGTAATGTTATTTTAAATATATTCTAGTGTTCGTATATGTGTGGCTTTTTAATTTAGTTCTGTTTTTCTTTGAATGCTGATTCAACATCATCGTAGCAACCATCACCTCGGGAAGAAAAGGTAGGATAAATTTTGATATTTCATTTGAAATAAAAACTTTTAGAGAAAATATAAAATTATCAAGTTAATTTTTTACCATAAACTTTCAAGCCGAAGAATTTATTCATTTTTCTAGAATTCTATAAAATGTGAAAGACTCAAACATCGATACACTTTATTTATTTATTTATTTATTTTGTTTCTTTTCAACTCGAAATATAAGCATCCAAAGTAAATGCTATAAATACCTATAATATATATAATAAATATACACAAACGGATTTCGTTTACATAAGCGGTTTTCTAAAATCCCGTTGAGAAATTAAATACACGTAAGTAGTTTGCTGAATGACCCTCCTAGCTCGCATTTGCGTTAAGCGATGTACGAGCCTCCATAATTTACATACGCTGAAAGAGGCTTTGTTATGCGAGGCGTGAATAAGGAGATTTAGTATGAGTAGCTGTGATATTTAATCCCTCTCTCCATTTTCAGATTATAATTACTCACTTAATTACTATCTACATCGTCATTATACGTCATCAAATACGAACAGCTTAAGTTACCGCTCTCGTGTGTTTTTCCGCATACACCACAAATTTTTCTCTTAGTTTGAAAATCAATCTACAGGTTTAACGTAAAATATCATGAAAAACAAAAAACGGTACATGTATTTCGTTTCTTTTCGAAAGTAAATTTAAATGCAGTAGTACCTTGAAGTCATCCAGAAATTCCCTCCTACACGGATAACATTTGTTAAGATGACTTTTGAGGAGTTAATGTTTTCATGAATTTAATGCTAAAATAGTAAGGACAGTAACGGAAGGTTAATTTTTGCAAAAGTATGTGGAACTTAACTATTTTTGGAAACTGAGAAAATTTTAGAATGAATAGGGAACTTCTGTGTCTGTAATATACAGATTATCGGTATAGTGTATAATAAATAGTATATAGTGTTTATTCTAATTATATACTAACGTATACAATATGATGATGATATATACATATGTATGATATAGTGTTTATTATAATCATATTCTACTGTAGATGCGACTTTGGTAGATGGTTGCACGGATTTTGGCGATTACTTTTTTGGCGAGCAATACGATTTACGGTAAACCCATTGCTAGACAAGTTATTTAAGGTAACTGATACTTTGCTGTCATTTTATTAAAAAAATAATGCGTTTTATTATGCATAAATTCCGTGTTTTTAATATTATTTATGACTTCTAAATAATAAAAATGAACTTAATTTTGCATTTTTATTTTAAATAAAAAATGTTATTGTTTATGATATTTTATGGAATTTTATGTTGTGAATGATGTAATGAATGATGTCACATTATTTTAAAAGTAAGGTACTTTTCTGTTTCGCCGGCGCAAATCTCGCCAAGCAGACTTTATTGGCGACAACATACAGTATACACATAAAAAATATTTAAAAAATTTTAGTTCTAAGAATTTTTTATTTTGAAGGCATAAGCATTTTAATATCGCTTAAAATTTTATAAAAAGCCAATAAATAAAGACAATAAATTTGTAAAAAGACATTAATTTAAGAATTTACTATGCTTTCATGGTTCAACATCCTGATTCGTCGGTTCATATCACGTGACCCCAAGCGATCTCATCTCACACAAATTCTACAAAAATCTACAAAAATTCTACAAAAATCTAATGCTCTCAGTAATTATCTACATTAATTTCAAGTTAAATCTTAATTTGGAACACAAGTTTAAATGCAAGAAATATTTCAATGCGTACGAATAGCTTACTCAGAAATTATGTAAAACTGCAGTGCTTTACTTCGCTAATGCATTCTCATTAGAATTGATGAATTTAATCTTTGACTTTACCTTTTCTATATTTTCGGCTTCGGGTAAGCGCTGTGATTGCATCCTAATTGACATAATTACCGAAAATGGCCTTAGGCATAAAACTGAACTATCTGATAAGAATTCTATGTAATTATATGCCAGTATTGAAAGAAACAATCAATCTGATAAGAAAAAGCTGCGACTTGTTTTGAAAATGAGGCCTAAAAGGTTACCAGCGAGAATATTCCGTTTGGCATCGGTTGTACCATTATTGGCGACTTTATCGCTTGCGCCGGCAAAACGGAAAAGTACCAAAAGTAATCTAGTAAAGTAAAAGTTTTAATATCTATAAATTTAATCTAATGTTTTATATACTTTATTTATGGCTGTTAAATATTAAAATACAATTTAATCTTGCATTTTTTTAAAAATGATTTTATTATGAATGATTATTTAAATTATTTTAATTCTATGCGTGATGTAATCAGCTTCCTGATTGGTTACTGAATATTTGTGCATTACCGCGCCGTTTTAAAATTTTATTATTCATCTCTTCGAATTCCTCAGATTTCAAAGCGAATGGATGTCTCCGTTTCGAAGATTAATGTTGTTATTGGTAATTACTAAGAATTATTGGTATCGGCATAAAACTGGCGTTTGAGACCTTATTTTGGCCAACCTGGATTTCCTAATCAAAGATTTATTTATTGTTAGAAGGGTCAGAGGAAATTTATTAAAACTTTTTGGCGGAAACCTCGCTAATTGTTTTTTCAATGAAGTGCGAGAGATGTGGATAACAGGTGAAGATCTTTTCTTTTTTTTTTCCTGGTACTTATCAATATACGGAAGGTAAAATGCTTAAAAAAATGTAAGTACATATTTTTCTTTTACTTTATTATTTTATATTTCAGTTTTTATTAAAAAATTAATACACTTTTTTCAAAAATTTCTGACATATTTATTGCCACATATGTTTTAATTTGAAATAATTATATCCTATAAAACTTATTTTAAAGAATTTGAATTTAAGTAATTGAAAAATTTTAATTGTTTTAAACGTTGGTATGATGTTTTTAATTCAATTTAAGTAATATTTTATTCCAATTAAATGTTGGCGCAATGTTTTTATAACGGTGTTTTTATTCTATTATATGGAAGTAATAATTTAACCTCACTTTAGCATTTTATACTCTTAGTAAATGTATTTATTTACATTTGCCGGACATTAAAAAAAAAAAAAAAAAAAAACTTTTCAACAAAAAAATTAATTCATTATTTTTAACGATATTTATTTTTTTAAAGTCTCGGATACTTTACTATGCGTGAAATACGTAAAAACAGCTTTTTTCAAGATGGCTGACGACTGTAAAAACCGCGCCAACAATTGCGCCAATGTAAATCGCCAATAATCCGCGCAACCGTCTACCAAAGCAGTACCCCGCGGCATTTTAAATTTTATTTATTATTCATCTCTACGAATTCCTTAGATTTCATAGGGAACGGATATGTCTCTTAAAAAGATTAATGTTGTTATTGGTAAGTACCAAGAATTATTGGTATCGGAATAAAAAAATTGTCTTTTGAGATCTTATTTAGGCCAACTTGGCTTTCCTAATCAAAGATTTATTTAAAAATTGTTACAAGAGTCAGAGGAAATTTATTTTAAATTTTTGAAGGAAACCTCGCTAATTGCGTCTTTAATGAAGTGCGAGAAGTGTGGATCACAAAGGAAGATCTTTAAAAGAGCCGATTCTGAGGGCAGCCGTATATGGTGTTGTGGTCACGGTGGAAGAAATAACCGCTGTAACGGTCAAAAAAAGTATTAGATATTCCTCCTTTTTTACCGGTAGTGAACTTCTAATTGCTGCCATTTTATCTCTAGGTGTACAAAGCGTTCTTATTTACTTATTTTAAAGTATTTGAATTTAAGTAATATTTTAATTCTTTTAAACGTTGGTATGATAATTTTTAATTCGATATTCAGTTTAAGTAATATTTTAATCCAATTAAACGTTGGCCCAATATTTTTATATCGGTGTTTTTATTCTATTTCATTGCTATATTAAGGTAATAATTCAACCTTACTTAAGTATTTTATACTCATAGTAAATGTATTTATTTACATTTGCCTACCATCCTAAAAAAAACGTTTTTAATAAAAAATTAATGCATTATTTCTTTTAAAGTTTCGAATACGTAAAATACGTAGAAATAGCGCAAAGTTTTTACACTATGCGCAAAATACGTAAAAACAGCGTTTTTCAAGATGGCTGACGATTGTAAAAACCACGCAAACAATTGCGCCAAAAATCCGTGCAGCCGTCTACCAAAGTAGCACCCTAGTGTATACAAATGAAACTGTCTTAAAAATGATAGAATCTTTTTACAGTGAGAAAACGTCCACACTGAAATTGAATCGATATGTTTCTTCGGATTTAGCAGCTCCTCATAGCAATAAGCAAACTTATTATTTTTCCGCCTACTGTTAGAGGAACACCAGATTTGACAAAATTAAGAGCTATTAGGTATATACGTATATATATGTATGTAAGTATATATCCGGTGGCCATAATTAAACTGACAGTGCTCACAGTGTTCTGTAGCGCGTTCTATTTGCGAGAATGACGCCACATTTTGTAGGAAGATTAAACAAGACGGGGGAGGAAGGATTCCGCGATGAAACTAATTAGTGCCAAAAGTAACCGCTAGAGAATATTTGGCGCTGTGTAATAGAAAATAGAGTTTTAACAAATGCAAATCAATACGGAAATTACCTTTTATTTTGCATTCAAATGAGGTTCAATGTGGCGGTACTATTTTGGTAGACGGTTGCACGGATTTTTGGCGATTTACTTTGGCGCAATTGTTGGCGCGGTTTTTACAATCGTCAGCCATCTTGAAGAACGCCGATTTTACGTTATTTTCCGCATAGTAAAGTATTCGAAACTTAAAAAAAAAATAAATATCGTTAAAAATAATGGATTAATTTTTTTGTTGAAAGCGTTGTTTTTTAAGATGGCAAGCAAATGTAAATAAATACATTTACTACGAGTATAAAATACTAAAGAAAGGTTAAATTATTACTTTCATATAGCACAGAAATAGAATAAAAATACCGCTATAAAAACATTGCGCCAACGTCAGTCATCAAAAACAACAGTCATCTTTGAAGGAGACATTTTTGAAGGAATTCGAAGATATGAATTAAGTTTTCAAACGGCGCGGTAATGCACAAATTTTCAGCAACCTATCAGGGAGCTGATTACAGCTCGTTAATGCACAAATATTCTATAACCAATCAGAGAGCTGATTTCATCACGCCTAGAATTAAAATTATTTAAATAATCATACATAATAAAACCATTTTAAAAAAATGCAAAATTAAAGTGTATTTTAATATTTAACAGCCATAAATAATGTTTAAAACATTAGATTAAATTTATAGATATTAAAACCAATTACTTTTAAAATAATGTGACGTCATTCATTACATCATTCACAACATAAAATTTCATAAAATATCATAAATAATAAAATTTTTATTTAAAAATGCAGAATTATTTATTAAAAAATGCAAAATTAAATTTATTTTTATTATAATAAGTCATAAATAATATTTAGAACACGGAATTTATGCATAATAAAACGCATTATTTTTTAAATAAAATGACAACAAAGTATCGGTTACCATAAATAACTTGTCTAGCAATGGTTTACCATAAGTCGTATCGCTCGCCAAAAAATCACCAAAATCCGTGCAACGGTCTATTAAAGTAGCACCAATGTGGCTGCCGTTGTTGTGGACCATATATTGCATTCTGTGCACAGTATGCACAACAGCAGAAAGTAATATGTCTGCAGGAATCTCCCGTACAGTTCGTGATATGTTATCCTACAACGTAGCCAGGTCCTGGACCACTCCTTGATAGACCTTGGACTTAAGGTAACCCCATAGCCAGAAGTCGCATGGGTAAGATCAGGCGACCGAGGTGGCTATGCAGTTGGAAAGTAGCGGCTAATGACTCTTTCTTGTGAATTTCTGTCGTAGCATCTGTTGCACCAGTACAGCAACGTGTGGAGGGTCTCCATCTTGTATGAAAATGATTTCCCCCAGGCATTGTCTTTGCTGAAGTGCCGGAATGACAAAGCTGTTCAACATGTGGCGATAATTCTCTCCGGTAACAGAACAGGTTTCCGGTCCTGTCGGGGTAATGTTCTCATAGAAGAATGGACCTACGATAAATTCCGCCGTGAACCCACACCAAACAGTTACCTTTGCGGAATGTAAGGGAATTGCTGTGAGTGCATGTGGTGATTTGTCATCCCAAATTCGGTAGGGTATTCACAGTTCCATTCGGGTAAAAGTGGACCTCGTCTCCCCATAAGATTTTCCACGGCCAAGCATCATCCACCTCATCCTGTGCCTGACTGAACTTTCAGAGAACCTGTTTTCTCAAACGTCGCAACTATTGCTTTTAGCCCATTAACTGGCACAGGACCGTTACCTTTACGCATTTTATTGTGCGTTCTAAAAGCACGAAGAGCGGCTGACGCATTGCACTGGTTGAGGTAGAAGAATTTGACCAGTAACGCAGGCTCGACTAAAGAAGGAGACATTGCACATAAACTTTCAATCCTATTGATTCGAAACGTAACACATTACCTTTTAAAACCCAAGCAGCTGGCACTGTGTGAATGGATGTAACGTGAAATTTGAATAAAGAACTTCTTCTGTTCAGCGTACGTGATATTGTAGATCACGAGACTTTATCGCTGTTTATGTAGATTTTACGCTTTTTTAAAAGTGTTGCCATATTGCACTTGAACTAAATCAGAAAATGTGCATAATAAAAGGCAATTTTATTCCGTATTAATTTGCATTTGTTAACACTCTATTTTCTATTACACAGCGCCAAATATTCCCCTAGCAGTGACTTTTGGAACTAATTTGTTTTTTCACGGAATCCTTCGTCCCCCGTCTTGTTTAATCTTCCTACAAAATGTGGCGTCATTCTCGCGAATAGATCGCGCTACAGAACTCTGTGAGCACTGTCAGTTTAATTATGGTCACCCGGATAGAAGTACCGGTACATATATATACATACATACACACACGCGCGCACACACACACACACATATATATATATATATGTAATAATAAAATTCCATAGTCAAGCATACACTTAAAATTCTAACTGTATGTTCTTTTCATTTTTAATGGCGACGTTCTCTTATTTGCAAGTACGTGGAATTAAATCCACAGCCCCGTAGTCAAATTGTCTTTTCCCGCCTTTTGTACACGTACAGTTATAGAATGTTCTGGAAGTATTTAAAGCGAACTGGAATGGTTGACGAGGCTGACGTCATTTCTTGGAAGCTCCGCCTTTCCAGAGGCTATAAAAAGACTCGCAAAAGAACATCGGGGCTTTTTCTTAAATGTCACGATGCAGTAAACTTCACACAAAAAATTATTAATAATTCTTTTTATTTACTCCGGATATCTGATTTTGTAACTGCTATTTCTCCTGAATAATAATAAATGGATCCTGTTTTTTTTTAAACTTATCGTCTGATAATTTAAGCTACGACTAAAGCTGGTACATCACACACACACGCACATACACACACACACACATATATATATATGTAGGATGGCGCTGTCTACAATTATCAGATGTCGCGGCAAGCTGTGAAAACATTTTTTTCTTTTTTTTCGATGGGAGAAGACAGACGATTCCGTCATTAAGACGATGACGAGATTAAAAGATGTTTGCATGTTACTTCTCTTTTCATGAGTAAATAATCTTATATGTTTCCTTCTACGCATGTAATCATTTTGTAGCTCGTAGAAACTATTCATGCTTCCATTAAATATTCAAATTTTTTAGAAATCGGGCTAGTTTATTAGCCTCTAGACAGCCATCTCGGAAGGAAATTCACAAACATCATACTACTAGACAGTAAGTATCGTTTCCATAGATTATTGGCACTCAGGCCGCGATGAGCTTAGGAAGAATCACAACAAAAATTGCAGGAAAACGAGTACGTTTGTTTTAACTATTTCTATCTTGTTACTTTTAAGAATAGAGCACTACTATATTGTTAATTAAGATGACTACTTTAAATTCTATTCCTAGAATTTCTAATTCTTTAAGAACTGGTTCTACAAAGTCTATAAAAATTTTACACCAAATTGTATTTGGAACTGTATGTGATAGTAAAACTAAAGCGAGATTGTGTAACTTTCGTAGTTTTTCATCTAATTTTAATATTGCAGAAACAAAACAAAATTTACTTCAGACTTTGACTACAAACAATTTTATTTCTACGAGTACTTTCTTACATCCTAATTATGAGTTAAATGCTGATAAAAAACTGTGATTTAATACTAAAGCCTTAACGATTTTAAGCATTTAAAATCCGAAAATGATGACGATGATTAGTTTTCCGAAAACGAATGTGTTCACAGTTCTGATAAGGATGATGGTATTAATTCTGCTCAATTCAGAATCAACTCTCATAAATAAATCAGTAGATCAAAACATTACGACGCCTAGTAAAATTTCGCTACATTTTCGTGGCATTTTAGAATTTAATGGTACTGATACATATCCGGCTGAATTATTCATTTGCGAGCTATAAGGATCCTTTAAATTATTTAATTTATCTGAATTATAAAAGTTTATGTTTACTAAAAATTCTTTACTGGTTCTGCTAACGTATTTATTCGGTCTTTGAAAGGTATTATATCATGGAACAAGTTGAAAGAAAATCTTTTATTTGAATTTGGTTCTAAAATAAACGTTGCACAACTTCATAATTTATTACAGAAACGACATTTAAAATCTGGTGAATCCCTTTCTAAGTATTTAATTGCAATGCCAGAAATAGCCAGTTGGGGTTCTGTTGATGATTCATCAGTTCTTAATTATGTAATTGATGGAATACCGATCTACGTAGCAACAAAATTATCTTGTAAGGGTGCAAAACTATTTCTAAATTTAAAGAGAAATTAAAAATATACGAGAAAATTCGCGTTCCAGATACAAAGAGTAAATATTACTTAAATACTAACACACAAAATAATGCACGTGCTATACCTTACTAGGTTATCTTACTTAAAGAACCAAGGTGTGTAAGAATCTTAAGTTTTACTAACGTTTATTTTATTTTAAATCTTTACTATCACTTCTTATTTTCTACTTCCGGCCAGAATTATAAGCGTTAAGGTTTTTATGCAAAGTTTGTCTGGCGAACGCCAAGTATTTAAGTGGTGGCTTTTTGCCAAGCGAGGGAGAGGAAGCAGACAGTCGAAGCAGGCCGCTTACCTTAGAAGTTACGCAGTTGCTTGTTGCCTTCCAGGCCAGAGGTTTTAATCCTCTTGATAAATTTAAACGTATTCTAGTGTTCACAGTTCTCTGTACTACATACGCTTCCTGTTATATAAGGCCAATCTTCCACGTGTATTATTTTAAAGTTAAATTAGAGTTTAGTTCTATTTTTATATTTTTACGTTAGACCCCGAGTAGCGGGTCTGTGTATTCCGAATTACGGAAGTTTTTGTAAATAGAGAAAAATAAAGGGTTTTGTATACCCTTCTTGTGTATCCTGTTTACTTCCCACAGTTTTGAACATAGCTTTAGTAAGCTCTCTGTTCCGAGTCAGGTCCTTGCATGTTCCCGGAGAAGGTTAGAAGGAACAATTGAACCTGATAGTGGCGCCCAACGAAAAAGAATAACCATGGCCGAGTTTCAAGAAGAACCTGTGCTGCCTGCAGAAACGGCTCGGAATCCAGAAATGCCAGGTGCCGCCCTGGAAGGATTTGGTTACATCGTTCAGACCATGCGCGCTTCGATGAAACCAGAAGCAACATTTAATGGAAACTCACCGGTAACCAGTTTTTTGGAAAAATTGGATGACCACTTCATGCTCTACCCCGCGCACGAGTTTCAAAAAGTGACCTTAGCTACCAGCGCTTTGAGGAGCCAAGCGCTTAACTGGTTCAAATGTATAGGCAGAAGTCTCTTGGGTCAAGCAGGAAGTCCCACATATACTTACGAAAATTTCAAGACTGCCCTAGTAAAAGCCTTCCCTGTTGTAAGGGATCGTGCGAAATTAGAAACGGAAATTTTTAGTATATATCAACAAAGAATCGAAAACCTCTCAAGCATTATTTTAAGAAAAATTCACGTCTTCAAACTCTTGTATGGAAACCGTCCGGATCCTGAAATAATTCAAGTGATTTTGCCGAGGTTACTGCCCCAAGTGCAAGACTTTATTGAATTAAGAAATCCGACTACACTGGAAAAGTTATTTGAGCTAGCAATCCAGTTTGAAAGTAGAAGAACGGCGGACGTCGAAATAAGATGCCAATATCAACAGCGAAACCAATTTGGTGCGCCAAGACTACAGCAAACGCCCATCTCAAGTAGTTATGCTAGCCCGGTGGTTTTATGTAAGAAAAATAATGACTATCCTTTGACGCATCCAAAAAGGTGGAGATTCGCTATTGATTACCGTAAATTAAACTCCATAACTAAACATCCGGTATATCCGTTACCGATCATTGAAGAAATTTTAAGGAACATAAAATCAACCAAATTTATGACGACTTTAGACTTAACGACTGGTTATTTTCAAATAGGGGTTAGGCCTGAGGACGTGCCTAAGACTGCTTTTATAACCAAGTCTGGCACTTATGCATTTTTGCGTATGCCGTTTGGCCTTTCAGGGGCCCCGGCAACATTTACGCGATGCATGGACATTGTGTTGAGACCTGTTCTTGGAAAGTCCACATATATCTATTTAGACGATATCATTATTACTAGTGATAATCTAACCAACATGTACAGGATTTAAGACAGGTGTTTTCTTTATTAAATGAGGCCGGTCTAAAAGTTAATGTCGAAAGGTGCAAATTTGCAGCCCCTGAATTAAAATATTTAAGTTACAAAATATCTCAGAAAGAAATAGAAACAGACGAATCAAAAATAATCGCTGTACAAAAGTATCCGACTCCAAACACGGCAAAGAAGCTCTCTTCTTTTCTAGGACTGTTCATATTATAGGTCCTTTATAAAAAATTTTGCAGCTATTGCTGAACCATTGTTAAAATTAAAAAGGAAAAAGGCAAGATTCTGGTGGACGGCCGAAGCCAATAGTGCTTTCGAAAAATTAAAACAAGCATTAACGCAAGCCCCTGTGCTGAAATTTCCTGAAAAGGATGAGAATTTAGAAATTTCAGCGGATGCTTCGGATTATGCGGTAGGAGCGGTACTTTCGCAAAATCAGCAGCCCGTGGCATTTTTTAGCCGAACTTTAAATCAAACACAAAGAAAGTATTCCGCGACCGAGAGAGAGGCACTTGCAGTTCTGTTAGCAGTGCAAACGTTCCGAGTCTATTTTGGAAAGGCGCCGATAACAGTGTACTCTGATCATGCGGCGGTAACTAGATTGTACTCAGGAAAAAATGTATCCCCAAGGTTAATAAGATGGGCACTCAAGCTACAAGAATATAATCTGGTAATCAAGCATACCCCCGGAAAGCAAAATATCGTAGCAGATGCCCTATCAAGAATTAAAATAGACGAACAAGGTAATACCGTAAAGGTGGCAATGCTTACAGCATGTACAATAAATTCCCGAGAAACTGTAATAACCGAACTGGGTAAGGATCCTGAGTTTGGAAGTATTTATGAGTATTTAAAGGATCCTGAAAATTTTAGCCACCAAGATATTGTGGCGATAAGAAATAGGGCGGCCCATTACGATATAATAGATGGTCTATTATTTTATACAAAAACTACGAATTCCAACAACGAATTTCGACCTGTTATCCCAGCTAGTCTTAGATTAAATATCCTGCAGGAGCTCCATGACCGCCCTTTAGCTTCTCATGCTGGTATTCGAAAAACTATCCAACGCGTACGCGAGGCAGTCTACTTTCCTGAACTGCAAAAGTTAACAAGGGCGTATGTCCAGTCCTGCCCAACATGTCAAGCCGTTAATTATATTAATTTCCGCCCGGCCGGGTTTCTAAATAGTATTAAATCCGAATTTCCAAATGAAATAATTGGCATCGATTTATTGGGCCCTTTCCCAAAAAGTCAGTTAAATAAATGTCGCTATCTCCTTGTTATGGTTGATCATTTTAGTAAATGGACCGAAATTGTTCCCTTAAAACGAGCCTCCGCGAAATTAGTTACTGATTCTATTTTAAATAAATATATTTTAAAATACGGGACGCCCCTAAAAGTTATATCGGATAATGGTCCTCAATTTGTAAGTAATATATTTGAAGACATGTGCCAAAAACTGGGCATACGTCATTTAAAAATGGTCCCGTATCGGCCGCAATCAAATATAGCGGAACGGGTCAAGAGAAATATAGTGAAAATTATCCGTAGTTATGTTAAAAAGTTTCATAAAAGCTGGGATAACTATGTCAATGAATTTGCTTTCGCCCTTAGGACCGCAAAACATGATACAACGGGCAAAACTCCTGCTGAGTTATTTTTAGGCAGAAAGATTATAACGCCGTTAGATAAATTATTTTATGTGCAACAAAGAGTTCCAGAATTTAAAATGGGTGACATAGAAAAACTAATTAAGGAAGCAAAGAAGAATACGGAAGTAGCACAAAGAAAACAGAAGCTCTATTATGATTTGAAACGACGGGGAGCAACTTATAAAGTAGGGGATGAAGTTTTAAAAATTAAGCATTCACTTTCTTCAGCACCAGAAGATAAAACTGCCAAATTTTTTCCACGATTTGAAGGACCATATGTTATAGAAAAAATAACTCACGCTGTAGTAGTGTTAAAAGCCAGAAATGGTGAAACCTGCTCCGCAAACATTGATCAAATCAAACCCTACTTTGATCGTAATAAAATGCAAATATTTTCAGATCTTTTGCAGGATCCGTCACGGCAGAAACCGCAGGCACAAGCTCCAGAGGTGGAAAAACGACAAGTACAAGGGCAAGCCATTAAGAGGCAGGAGGAAGTGAAAAGAAAATTTCCCCGCGGAAAAATTGAAGGTAGCAAGAAAAAGAAGCCGTTCCACCGTCCAGAAAAGAGAGTTCATGAACACCCCCAGAATGAAGAAGGGAGAAGGACGACGGATGTGAAGAGAAACAGGAGAAATGACGGCAACTATAACCCGGCTCTAAAACGGAAGATCTACTCATCCGACAAGACTCTCCGCAGCAAATGCCGCCGAAATGCGGAAGGGCCATCAACGGCGGAGGAAAAGTTACAAGGAAAATTTGAACGGCCAGCAACGAGGTCCAAGCAGGAACACGAAAGAAGGTTCTCGGTTCCGCCAAGACCAGCTGCCATCAAACGGCCAAGACCACAAGCAAAGGAGAAGAAGAAGGTATTCAAGGGTGACCGAACTGGTGAAAAAGGGAAGCTTCCAGAGGAAGGCACTGAAGGGCGAGCCCGTACAAGAAGGAGGATAAATCAAACTACTATCTGCAATACCTTTAAAGACTGGGCCCAGAAAAGGATGTCCGAATATCACAAAGATAAGTAAAATTTTATGTTACTTTGCAAACTTAAGTTAATCTTTCATTCTTATTGCAAGTGGCGGATTTCAAGAAGTTTTACCTCATGCGAGGTCTACCTTTATCGCCAAAAGGGCGAGAAATGAGTTGTTACCGATTTTGGTATTATGTTTTTCAATTACTCGCGCGGATAACTAAAGTTGATGTATAATAGCGTTGTGTAAAGACTTAAATATTGTAAAAAGTTATTGTATAAATTTTATTTAAAACATTCTAGCAAGAAAGAAGTTTTAGTCTGAAAGACTTTTTGAAATGTAGTATTTGAATGTAGAAAGAATTGGCACTTGCTTTGAAAAGAATAGAAGTTAACAACGTACTACTAATGTATGTTTTCAAATGCGTAAAATTAACGGCATGTTAATATGTTCTTTTATATAATGTGAACTGTTATTTTAAATGTTAAGAAATACCGTGATATGGTAAAAGTGAATGTTAATTTTTTTTTTATTCGTGTGACTGTAAAAAGACTAAAGCATGGCGAATATGTGCTTTAGTCTCTGGAAGAAACCAGATTTGAATAAGAGCTCCTGTTTGGATGCAGTACAGATGAAAAAAAATTTGTGTATCCTGGGAGCTGCTGTTGTAAAAACAAATTTCTTTCTTTTAAATTTCTAGTCTCTAGCTAAAAATTTTTGTAAAAGATTGGCCTCGCGTTAGATTCTAGAGCTAAAAGTTTTCAACAAGGTCGTTTTAGACCTCAGTTTCAAGCTAATTAACTCTGGCGGGAAGTATGTAAGGATCTTAAGTTTTACTAACGTTTATTTTATTTTAAATCTTTACTATCACTTCTTATTTTCTACTTCCGGCCAGAATTATAAGCGTTAAGGTTTTTATGCAAAGTTTGTCTGGCGAACGCCAAGTATTTAAGTGGTGGCTTTTTGCCACAAGCGAGGGAGAGGAAGCAGAGAGTCGAAGCAGGCCGCTTACCTTAGAAGTTACGCAGTTGCTTGTTGCCTTCGAGGCCAGAGGTTTTAATCCTCTTGATAAATTTAAACGTATTCTAGTGTTCACAGTTCTCTGTACTACATACGCTTCCTGTTATATAAGGCCAATCTTCCACGTGTATTATTTTAAAGTTAAATTAGAGTTTAGTTCTATTTTTATATTTTTACGTTAGACCCCGAGTAGCGGGTCTGTGTATTCCGAAGTACGGAAGTTTTTGTAAATAGAAAAAAATAAAGGGTTTTGTATACCCTTCTTGTGTATCCTGTTTACTTCCCACAGTTTTGAACATAGCTTTAGTAAGCTCTCTGTTCCGAGTCAGGTCCTTGCATGTTCCCGAAGAAGGTTAGAAGGAACAATTGAACCTGATAGGTGTTATAACCCTTTTTGGTGCACTATACTTTAAAGTCGGTATTTCAACAAGAAAATTTGTATGCAGTCTGTCTAGGCCTAAAAGAGTATACAGGTAAAATTTTGTAAAAATTGCACTTACCGTTTCAATTCTCTGGGTGTTCCATGATGTGGAACACTGCGCCGTCAGGGCTCTTAAAAGTGCGACTAAGCGAGCATTGCAGTGAAGCAAGGAAATGAGCAGAAGCTTATGTATAGTAATGAAAAAAACACTGTATTATAGCTTTATATATGGGTTTCTGCATATACACAACTTTCTTGAATATATAAGGATAAATGAGATAAATATATGTATGTACACAAGTCCTATATACAAAAATATTTACAAATTTTTCGATTTCATAGCTTCGTAAAATTTTCAAATCATGTCACAGCTATTTGATAGAAGCGCATACCAACTGTGCAGATTTAGAACACAAAAAATAAAAACTTTAGGCTGTGTAGAGGGGCTTGGGTGAGATGGATTTTCAACTTTCTCATCAAATAAATGAGTTTCATCCAACATATCACCATCGGATTACAGAAGTGTTTCAGGAACGTATATCTCAGTATCGCTCTATCTTCATGCTCTGATTCAGAATCAGAGGGTAATTCATGAAGCACTTTTAGCGCTTCGGAAAGAGTTAAGCAGCTCCATGCTATTTATGGAAAATTAATAATAAAATATTAACTGCAATTAATATTAAAAATAAAGAAAAATAAGCTATAAGATATACATACACAAAAATATCTACACATTTATTGTAAATAAACGGAAATGACACTAAAAAGCGACAGCAAAAAATTCGCGCAGCTTCCCTAAATAAAGATGACTCAAACTACTGATAAAATTCCCACCTGAAAAAATACTCACAAAAATTTCAACATACCCATATTAGAGCTTCCATAGCACAAATGACACCTCACCACTCAAATTGCTTTGTTTGAATTTCATTCCCCTCCAAAACAACGGAAATAGAAAACATATACAACAGATGTTTTCTCCTAAGACAGATGTTCTGATGCGTAACAGCATGACATCGCTAACGGCGCAGTGTTCCAGCTAATGGAACACCACGTTTTATTCAATGATTCTGCGCATACTTTTTGTATCAAAAATGTAAAAAAATATATAACAAATAATATAGAATACAAATTTTATTACTTATTATATGGAAATTTTTTTTCAAACAATTTTTTTTGTATCACAAATATATATATATATATATATATATATAGAAATTGACTAGAGAAAAATGTGGATTTTAATAAAACTTCATAAATGAAAATTCTGGGTCTTCTTGTGATATGCTGCCATCTAATATTTAAAAGGAGAAGTTCGAAGTATACTATAAAGGCATTTTTATCCATTTATGGTTGAATTTAACGGTTTCAGAAGCGATTCAAGTTGGGTGTTCCATGTAGTAGAACACTGAGCCACAAAGGGCTGTGGGAGTATGAGGTTATAAATCGAACTGTTCCGAAACGTCTCCTAAAAATATCCGTCTCTTCATCTTTAAATAATCTCATCTCTTTCCTTCTACGCATGTAATAATTTTGGGGTTTGTAGCAACTATTCATGTTCCCATTAAATATTCGAGTTTTTTACAAATCGGACTAGTTTATTAACCCCTAGACAGCTATTTCGGAAGTAAATTCACAGACATCATACGCCTAGACCAGCGGTCTTCAATCCTTAGAACTTCACGCACCCTTACATATATAATTTTATATTTGGCGGGCCACTAATATGAATTAAAAGAAAGGTACATACATTTATACAATAATAATCAGCAAATTACACAAATTTCGTTCACATTGAAAAATTATATGAAAAGTACAAAAATCTTACCTTCTTGTACAGAAAGCTTCACATTTCCACATCACTGGAAAGGATCTTCACGAAAAGCAAGAACAAACCGGCAAACGCAAAACAATATCAAACTGATAGTGTTATGCCGCCAGATTTTAATTATTGTAAACATAATAATCATCGTTTACTCAGCAATGGCACCATCGATCAACAGTTAGACAAAACAAAAACGGAAACTTCCAGTGATGCAATTATAAACAAGAACGCAGATGGTTCTTATAAAAATTAATCAATCCTATTGACACGTAGGAAAACTGTGTTATTAACGACTGCAATAGCATATGTTTGTAATTCAAAAGGAAAGAGAATTCCAGTTCGCGCTAATATTGATAACAGCAGCATATCCATGGATGCCAACTCTCACATTCAAATGTCGCTGATACACCTGGAAAAGTAGCTAAAAGGTAGCTAAATTCAGAAAGAATTTCTCTAAATGTAGTAGCTAAAATTTAAAAAAAAGTATCATTAATATTCCATAACAGGTTTTTGTTACTCGTGATTTTTTAAAATGAATCTTCATAAAAATATAAATAATGTCCCAATTTTTCTGCAGACCATCACACTGTAAAAAAAAAACCTCGAAGTTTACAGACAAAAGTCTTGTATAGCTACAGAAATGCGAACAATTACGAAGGAAATATCTGTAACGAACACAGAATCAAACCAAACTGTAAACTACAGGAATTTTTCAAGAAGTTTTGCTTTGATTTTGTCAGTAGCGTGTGATCACGTGGCTTAAAACGGCTGAGAGAGAAGAACCAATCAGGAAGAAGGTGGAAACAGCGTTTTAGCAGGAGAGTTCAACGATAGTCGCCATGTTAGCCATTATTTTTGCTATGGTCGAGGTAAGTCCGAAATCAGTGTTTGACGTGTATTTTATTAATTTTATGTAATGTATTTGTTATGTTCTTTATCTATAATTAAATTTTTTTAATGTTTAGCTTATAATTCTAATGCTCCTAAATAAACCTGTGTTGAATTACTGTTAGAGTTCAAATCACAGAGCTTGTGTTCCACTTAGTAAAATAACAACTTTTATTCGTTACATCTGCAGGTGTCTGCAGTTAAACTGCTCATATTTATAAACAGAAACAAATTTGTTAATATGTTAGTTTAAAAACAAATAAGCTTAATATTAATGTTCTATCTATAGTCTAATAATTTCTCATGTTAAATATTTATGTATCTTTTAAAACATATCGCGTTAGAATATTCATATTTTTCATTTTGTGGACAGATGTAACATTATTATTCCATACATGTTATCATTAATCCCAGCGTGAACTGCTTTAGAATATTTTTCAGAGCATTATTACACTATGTATGTTATTATTAATCTCAACGAAAAAGAAAAAATAAATGTAATACTATATTTAAAATATTCGACAAAATAACTTAACATACATTAAAAATGGAATATTATTTCATTAATACATGCGATAAGTTCGCCTTAAAAGATTATATAGTCGGAGAGCAATTACATATTTGTAAAAGTATTCCATGTATATTATTTTTTGTGTTAAGATAGTTTTAATCCAGAACAGTCTTTACCAACTTATAAAGCATCTATTAAGTTATATTATAACCAACATTTACAAAGGCAATAATCGAAATGCCATGACTTATTTTTAACTATGATGTAACATACTAGGAATATTAGAGAAAAAAATTCTATTTTTTTTTCTTTATGCTTGTTGAAAAGTAAAATATTAATAAAATGGTACAACATTCATTCTAGTACTTATAATGTTTGGTGCAAAGTTCATTATAAAATGCATTTGCTAATATTTAATACTTATAGCATTCAATATCAAATCATGGAAATTTAAGTAATGATACGTCAGTTGCATATATTAATTTCAATACTCAGCTCAATGCCAAATTTCTTCTATATCTGAGATAACATGTATTTTTTTAGAATAATTCTTTTGTGTCATCTTTTTATTTAAAAATCTCTTTGAGATATATTTTAATTTGAATTATTTTCAAAATTATCCTCATTAGAATGAATGTTGTTCTCTTTATTATGTTTGAAACTGCCGTTACGCTAAAAAATATATTCAGAAAACTATTTATTGCTGAATGTTTAAAATGTGTTCTACTGCTCCTTTTTGACAAAGAGTATCCATTTGAATTGCAGTTGGTTTTAATTAATCGTTGGTTGTATTTTTAAGAACTACTTGATAAAATTCAACAAATTAGTTCAATCTATGAGTTCATCTGAAAAACCTAAACTTTTTATTCCAATTCTGTCATGTGTATATATTTCAAGAATGAAAAAGAATTACAAATTCACTATCCAACAATACTGAGTAATATAAGTTGTTGATATAGCCAAACTTAAAATGACCCATTTTAAAACCAGATTAAATAAATCATCGCGTATCATCGAATTTCTTTGGCGTTAAAAGTGTCATAGATTTAGTAAATCCAAGGGTCAAGGTAAGCTCAGAGATTTTTTTTCATAGTTCATATTTGCTAAGTTATAAATTTTGCTCATGCAAAAGTTATGTAACTTATGCAAACATATACTTAGAATATTTGAACTAATGTTGAAAAATCACTGGAATTTAAAATGTAATTGACAGTATGCCTTAAAGCCTGTTTTGGTAAAAGCATATTTATGGGGGCTCCTTGGCAAAAATTGGCGATTTTTGGCAGTACATGGATACCGAGTTTGTGCAATTCTTTGACCATGTTATTTTGGCTTGTGTAGCGAAGATTTGTGAGCCAAAAACCGCCGCTATACAAAGATAAGAGATTGCACATACTCGGTATCCATGTACACATCAACCTATTTTCACTTAAAAAAAATCTGCGAATTGTACAAACTTGGCATCGCGCACTCCCTTGACCTTATCCATGTACACATCAACCTATTTTCACTTAAGAAAACATCAGAGAATTGCACAAACTTGCGCTCCCTTGATAATACAGGGGGCACCCTTCAATATACTCTAACTGCTGTTTTTCATAAATTAAAACATTTTAGGCATTTAAGATATCTTCCTGTAAGTTACAACTAAATGAAAGACTCTTAAGCATAAAAAATATCAATTTTTTATGCTTAAGAGTAGAAGGAGTTATACACTTTTTAAATAACAGTGTCAGAAAAATATACTTTTTAAAATATGTAAACTATTGTTTGAAGTACAGAAAAACCTTCCTTAGCAACTCTACCTCTTTAAGTGACTATGTCAAGTATTCTGGTAATACAAACATTGATATTAATGATCACTAAGAATCATGTTTTGTGAAGTAACCACCTCCATTAAATATCAAAATTGTACAAAATTATGGAAGGTTATAGAGAGGTTTTACTGTATACTTAAAGTATATCATATCACTGTTAGATATTGATGATGTAAAAGATATTATCTAATCATAAATATTTCAAGCATTAAATAGCTTACTAAGTCAATAAGTTTCCAGATTCTGACTTTGTACTCTGTCTTTCACTATGTAATATTTTTCTAGCAACTGTGTTAAGTACTAGTATGTTTCTGTCTTAAATACCACTTAATGTAATCAGGTTTCATCTGTTCTGTCTGTAAAACTTAATCGTAATTAGTGAACAAATGAATATCTGTAAAACTAAAGATAACACTCTATGTAAAAAATACAAGTATTAAAATATCTATGAGAGGAACATTTAAAATATTAAATCCACGATCAACTTTTGTGACATCTCTTAGATGTTAGAAAATACCCAAAGGCTCAGGTGCTGGGCACTTCAGCAGGCTCCTAGGCTGGGACAGCCACATCCTGTGCAGAATTCAGTGTAGATAGGCATATCTTTCCTGGCATAACATATTGGAGAGTATAATTGAGGAAGAATGAATTTTTCCTCAAGAGAATTCAGTGGTTGTTGTATCATGGCATAGGTAAAGATAAGCAATTCCGAACGATAGTCAATTCATGAGCCTTGCGTACATACAAATCGTAAAGCCAGAACGTCCGTCAAGAGAGATAAGCCTAACAGCTACTGCTTCGACATCCGGCGCTCAAATGAGTGAGAAACAGGTAGCAGGGCAGGTCCATGGCTGGATGGGAGGAGCTACTGGTCATGTGATCCAATGGGTGTCCTGGAAAGAGAGTGCATTTTCTTGCTCGACAGGCATTGGTGGGGGCAAATTTTAAAGTTTAAACTTGGTTGAAATCCTGAGTACATTTATTTGATATAACAAAAAGAAAGTTATCAAGATACAATACAATAATGAGAAGTAAAGGGATCCTGGACTGAAATAAGTTGGCCTAATTGTAATGCGTTCTGAACTAAGTATTAAAATAAGATATATTGTAACATACAAGGTGTTGGTGAAATGAATTAGTGATTCTTATTCTGAAAGACAGATGGCGACACATGAGCGTGTGCTTTTAAGAGTTGCATATGTACGGTGAAGGTTTGCAAACATAAAACAAATATGGAAATGCATAAAAGCAGTACTTAAAACAGTAGATAAAATTAAATTAAGTGCCGGAGAACTGCTCCGGGTCTTTTTTTGTTAGCTTCGCTGGTATAATTATAGTTTAGTCTTGGGATAGAGCTGTTGTTGATCTTTTCGATGTTGTTAAAGAATTTCCGTGCTATTTTTGCTATGTGTATGCTAATGCTTTCAATATTTAACTCGTTCTGAATAGCCTCGTTCCTGAAGAACCAAGGGCTATTGGATACAATCCTCAGCATAACATTTTGACTTTGCTGAATTTTCAGCATGTGAGTTTTGCACACATAACCCCAGACTGGGCAGGCATAGGTGATAATAGGTCGCAGCATGGATCTATATACATGAAGTTTGTTTTGGATAGATAAAACGGAGTTTCGGGCAATTAAGGGGCTCAGTAAAGCTTTAGTACCCCGAAACTTGTTCAAAACAAATGTTATGTGTGGGGCCCAAGTGAGTTTTTGGTCTAAAATGACACCGAGGTATTTGGCTTGCTTGGCCCAGGGAATGTTGACGTCGTACATTTTGAGGGTGATACTTAAGTCGAAAATCCTTTTCTTCGTGAAGTAAACAGCTTCCGACTTTTCAACATTTTTCTTGATTTTCCACTTAATCATCCAGGACTCTAATGCATGGATGTATTCTTGTAGTGTCTGTACGACTGCGGCCATAGACGCAGCTTGGTAGAGGATCGCAGTGTCGTCTGCATAGAGTGCTAGTGTAGTGAGAGGGTTGTGAGGGATGTCGTTCGTATAAATTGAAAATAATGTGGGCGAAAGTAAACTTCCTTGCGGTAAGCCCGCAAGGGTTACTTTGCGTGTAGAGTGAGTGTTGTTATAACGAACGACAAAGTGTCTATCGTATAGATAGGAATTAATGATGTTAATGATGTAATCTGGGAAACCCAGAGTGATTAGCTTGTATGTGAGGCCTTGTAACCATACACAATCAAAGGCTTTCGAAATATCGAGAAAGAGTGCTCCAGTGATGTGTCTTTTTTGGAATCCTTCAGCAATCATTTCTGTGACTCTGTACAATTGATGAGTTGTAGAGTGTTTGCTCCGGAATCCGTATTGCTGTGGAATAAGAATTTGAGGTTCTTCGAGGAACTCTTGGATCCTATTTAGAATAACTGCTTCGGCGATTTTGCTTAAGGTCGACAGTAAACTGATCTGCTTGTAGGAGGAAGCCAGCGTAGGGTCTTTTCCGGGTTTCAGGATCGGTGCGATGATTGCAGTTTTCCAATTGCTTGGAAAGTGATGTAGGCGGAGCGTAGCGTTCAATAGTTTGGAGAATTTGCATAACATTTTTGCTCCCATTTCCTTGATCATCTTATTACTGATCTTGTCAATACCAGGGCTTTTCCGGTTCTTTCACTTCTCGATATATCTAATAACCTCTGATGGCATAATTAAGGGTGTGTTGGTTGTGTGTGTTTTTGTTTGGAATTGTGTGATGAGTGCCGTAACTGAGTGTTCTGTATGGGGGTTAGAAATGTTGTGAGTGCGAAATTGAGATGCATAGTGATCTGCAATAGACTCAGCTTTCTCAAAATCGGTGTATGCGATCCCGTTGGGGCCATTAATGAGCGGAATATTAGTGTTGCGTCTTTTAAATTTAAATACAGCACTCCACATTGAGTTATCATCTGTGGATAATGCTTCTAAATGTCTGGCCCAGTCAAGTTGTGCATGTTTTTTCAGTAGAGTCCTGACTTGTTGGTTTAATTGATTAAGTAGAATTTTGTCCGTGGGACATCTGAAACGCTGCCATTGCTTTCGTATACGGTTTCTTTTTCGGATCATCTCCCGGATGGCACTGTTCTTGAATCTTCTATCAGCTCTCATTGCTTTGCTGTTTTTGAGTAAGGCATCTTGAAGCTCATCTGTAAATTCTTCAGTGTAAGCGTCTAACGCAGCTATTGAGTGTATCGTGGTGGTGGGGTACTGACTGTTGTTTAGAGCTTTGGCATAACCTGCCCAGTTTGTAAAAAGGGCTCTTTTGTGTGGTGTACTGTAGGAGTCGTTAGATATTTCCATCATCACCGGATTGTGATCTGAAGACAATTCTGTCAGACTTTCGACATAACTCGGGGAGTTGATGTTTTTTAAAATGAAAAAAATCCATGATTGATGGTCTACCTATCCCACAGTGTGTTGGTTTATCTGGTACTGCCAGGTGAATATTGGCCGCTAGGGCAATGTCGTGTATGACTCGTCCGTGCTGATTGATATCCCAGCAGTTCCACTCGCGGTGGTGTGCGTTGAAATCTCCACCTATGATGACTCGATTGTTAGTATTTAATAGTGTTTGCAAATCTGTCCTGACAGAATTTGTAGGTGAGTGTATAGGAAAATAGGTGGAGGTAATGGTGATTGGTCGTGACGTGTTTGGCGTGAGTGTAATAGCTAGGGCTTCGACCGCTAAAAGCTGTGGTAGTGGAGTGACATGATGAGGGATGGAGCGCTTAACTAAGATTAGCAGACCTCCTCGTGCATTTCCTCTTGTGCAAATCTACCTTCAGTAGGCCTCGTCCATCGATGCGTAATATAATTGGAAGCTTTGAAATAATTTTGGGTACCAAGCATGTGTTCTTGTAGGAGTAAAATATCGGGGGAAACTTCATGTAAAAACTCCTTAAGCTCGTAGGCTTTTTGGAGCAATCCATTTGCGATAAAAGTGAGAGGCATATTAGGGTTGTTCTGAAACATGATTGTTGATCTCACTAACAATTTCGTAGAACATAAATAGCTTGACTACAGGGTCAGACAATGTTTTCAATTTAGGTAAATAATTTTTAAAGATATTATTCATCAATCTAATATTATTGATTCCAAGAATACTGTTAAATTCGGCTATGTTTTTTATAAAGTTAAGGAATTCAGAGCCTTGTGGCTTCTCCTGGCTATCCATAACATTTTCTTTTCTTTTACTATTGGGGTTATCACTATTAGTCATATTTAAATTTTTTAAAGCATTGCTTAGATCACTGAGCTTAATATTTTCATTTGCCTTTGAGTGCATATTTTGTGCAGCAGTAGCCGATTCTGAGGGATTAAAATTAGCATTTCCATTAAGCATATTGCTATGTTTTTTGGCCATATCAGCGTAGGAGATGCCTTTTCTAAGAACGCTGTTTTTTTTTTTTTTTTTTTTTTTTTGGGTAGGTCTATTTCGTGGGAATTTCTCACACCCACGGTATGAGGCTACGTGGTTTTTGAGGCAGTTGGCGCACTTGGGCTCTTCCATACTTCCTTTGGTCGGGCAATCCATGGTTTTGTGTTCCAGTGAGCACTTAACGCATCGTGGTGTAAAGTGGCAGTTTTCAGAAGAATGGTGCCACTTTTGGCAGTTATAGCACTGTGGCACCTGATTCTTTGAAATATATTTCTCGACTGAAACAGCAAAGAGAAGGAGGTCGGTGACTTGATATATCTCGTCCGCTTTTTCATTTTTGATGATTTGGACAAGGAATAAAGGCATGGGAGCTTTGGTTCTTCGTCTTGTAAGTTGTGTGACTTTACTTATTCCGAACCACTTGTCCGATAAGGCAGTGGCTATATCCTCCGGTTTTGTGGTTATAGACAGTCCTCCTAGAACCACTTTGATTGGGCGAGCGTAATTTGCGTTGATGACGTAGTGCTCAACTTTTTTTTTCCAGGAAAAGAGATGTCAGGATTCTATGGTCGTCTGCAGTGCGTGGTAGGACTTTCAGGAGTTCTCCATTAACCTTTCCCAAAAATTTGGCTTCAGTTTGCAGAGCTAATTCCTTGAGAAAAGCCTCGTGGGTCAGTCCCCCCATAATGGTGGGATTAACCATTATGGGGGGAATAGCCTGTGATTGGCTGTTGGTCGGCTGCTGCTGCACGGCCTGTCCGTCTGGGTTATTATCAGCATTAACATTTTCCTCATTACCAGAATTTTCATTTAATACAGAGTATCGATTTACAGTTTCTAAATTTAATGGTACTTTATCTAATTTTTGCTGTTTAGCAGTTTTTACGGGTAACTTAAAACCATCATTATCTATAATTATGTTACCATGACTAATTTTCCTCCTTTAACTTCCTCATTTTTCCTTTTCATACTAGAAATAACAGGGGGGACAATGCCTGAAGAGCAAGATAATAGAAAATACCCAAACTGACTAGTTAATTCAGAGGATGAATGCATGTAACATTATTGTTCATGTGTTTGTTAATTGCGTAAGTTTTGAAGTTCATGCATTAATTGATGTTCATTGATAACTATATTATTGGCCTTATATATATACTTGCATTTCAAAATTTTGTATATTTTGCCAGTGAGCTAAGTATTAAATGCTGTTATGTATAAGTTCATATTATGTGGAAAAGTAGTTTTTGATTTAACACTTTCTGAGAATTTTTTAATGTTGATCATCAAGCTTAAAGCATACGGCTGAAATTACCAGTCTTAACCATAATTTAATTAATTCTCCTGTTTCAGCGTTTCTCAAACTTTTTTCGAATAGAGATTATGTGAATTATCATAATTTGTGAATCACCTTGCTGCTGTTCCCTTCGAAAGCAATTTTTAGCATATATTACTAGTACACTTATATTTTGAATATATAATTAAAATCCGTTATATTTTATAATTAAGTCCATTGAAGAAAAGTTATATTTCTAATATTTCACGTTTATTAATGAGAAGGACGAGTTGTAATTCTTGCATGGCTCTTCTATATTTGGATATATGATGGTAAGACCACAGTCATAGTGGATATATGATAGTATATTTGGATATATGATGGTAAGTACCACAGTTATAGTGCTTTAAATCCATCTTTTACTGCTAAGACTGAGTGGGAAGTCTGTAGGTAGGGTAACCAATAATAAATTTCATTAAATGTCTATCTTACGAGAAAAGGTGATAGATGATTGTCATATGTAATTTTTAAACTCTGACATTTTTCATCTAAATTTTTTTGTCTCCTTTGGAAACTTCGGAGGACCATGAGGGCAAGCTGTATTATCCACAAATTGAGAAATGCTACCTTAATACATTTCAATTTCTAGAGAAATTAATCTTAAAAAAAATCTGATCATTATTAAAACTACTTAACAGATTATTTTATATTACACATAAGTATAGTAAATATCTATTAAACCTCAAATTATTTTATGCAAAATGAATTATTTAAATTTGTACTGCTTTTGCTTCAAAAATGGATGATACATGCAATTTATGATTTCATGAAAGGACCAAAAGGAATCTTGTTTGCAATTTAATTATTTAATTTTAAAAAAGATTTGAATCATTTGGAATATGTGCAAGTGCATGTAATTATTATGAAGAGATTCTGAATTAAAATGTCACATAACAAATTTAGAATATGTTATGTACTTCTAACGAATGATTTTTTCTTTATTTAGGAGCCATGCTTTGAATTCTAAGAAGAGGACTGCTACTTCACAACTATGATTAATTAAAAATAACAATAATATATAAATTTTACCTATTTTTTAATTTTATTTTCCTTTTGGATAGTTTTCAAATAAAAATAAACCTATTTTTGTTTCTATATTCTGTGTATTGGAATAAAGAGTTCCCCCCCCCCAGTGTTCACTGATATGCATGTAAAAGAATTGTGTGCAAAATTAAATCAATTTTTGTTTGTCACATTCATTTTTCACAGTGTGTACAATTTTCAAGATCTACAATAGAAGATTCATTGTAGCATTTGGATAAGTCTTTTTTTTTTCTGTGTATTTTAAATATAAGATCTGTTTTTGTATATATCAACATTTTCCATACCTTTTTCTTATTTAAATTATAAAAACGTTAAAATATAATAAAATCGAAATAAGTGTATATCTATTTTTCAAGTTGGGTAAGGAGGAGAGGCATGATCTAGCAAAGGTAAAATGGTTGAGAACCACTAATATATGGTATTAAAAGTATTTTCATTTGTGCATTAAATTGCTGGAACCAAATAGATCTTTTATATTATCTTTAATAGTTTTTGTCAACTAAATCTAATCTTGCAAGATGTAGTTATGCATAACGAAATTCATTATTATGAATTATACTGAGTGTTAATTATAGATCTTCACGCTAGCTGTATATGTTAGGAGTGAAATACATTGCAATATCCAATATTTTCAGAATACGATATTTTTCGAAATAAAATATATGATTATGGAATATTATATTAAAATGAAATGGTTCCTTATGTAACCTGTATGTTACACTAAAAGGCTGCATCGAATACTTGTAAAGTAATGAGCAAATACTAAGTTAATATCTTGTGTGAATGAATATTATCTTACAGAATTTTTTATTCCATAAAAATCTATCTAAAAATATAATTTTGTTGAATGAAGATTTAAACATTTTTCCCGAAGATTAAATTAAATCAATCTGAAAGTAGTTTGAAATAATGATAACAAAAACATTAATCTGAAGCATTTAATAAATGAATAGAAAATTTTGAGAACAATTAAATCATCCACAGGAATTTTAAAAGAATCATCGTATTTTTGACATCAATTAAAGGAAGAAAATCTGAGTCATTTTGATTATAGTGATACATTAGTTCCATTAATAGTAGGATAGAAAATTAAAATTTTAAGTAACCATTATGCATTATCAATTTTTCATTAAAAATTTTTAGTTTATTACTACTGTCATATCAATTATTAATGCTGAATTCTTTATCTTCAGTTTCTACATTCTTAAGTATACTTTTCTTAATTTTTTGGGCATAGCAGAGAAAAATATAATTATAGGATCAAGGCATTTCCAAATAAGTTATATTTTCTTCCTTAAATTTTTAAGATCATTCTATATTCATCATGTATTATAGACACAGTATCAAGGGATTCTGTTCAATTTTTCAGTTAGAATTTGGGACGAAGTTGTGAAGTCATACCTACATTAAATGCCTGAATTGATTATTTGAAAAATGACAAAGCAAGAGAGGGACATCTGTCCAAGGAAAGGAATATTTTAAGGAAAAATTGATGTTACACAAACATTTACACAGGCAGCCCATTCTCTGGGATTTAAATCTAGAGCCAAATGCTAGTGTTCAACTTACTGTCTGGCTGGCTGTAGGCAATAAATGTTTTAGTAAAAGGAATACTTGAAAAATTAAATTTAGGACTAACTAATTCTTCAATTTTGTATTCAATGAGAAGGATGTAATTTATTAATAAAGTTTTAAATCTGGGAAAATGCCTGTACAACTGTCCGATTAATTAATCTATTATTTCAATTAATGGTTAGTAGCAGAAGAGATTAAAAAGCATTTATGCCTAAAAGAATTATATGTTGTAATTTAAATGAATTATACAATTAAGCATGAAAATAATTTTGGATAGCTTGTTATAACTGAATTTAAGTTCATTGTTGAGTTATATCTGTAATTTTTTTTAGTTTTTAGAATTTGAAAAAATATTTAGAATTGTTTATTGAAACAATTTCATTAAAATATTTTTTTACTGTAATCATATCCAATTGCAGTCTCTTTAGATTACACTGTTGGGTAAAAGGAGAATGATTTGGTTTAGTTTATTTAAGTATGGCAAAGCACACTAGGACTACCTGCCTAAGCGTAGAAATGCCTTTGTGGGGGGACTTTCGAAGGGAACTGGCTTATATACATGTTACACATGGAGAAAACCATGAAAATACCCATACAACCAGCCCATTCGCGGGATTTGAACCTCGGACGGAACTACCAGTGTTCAGCGGAGGAATTCTAGAACATTACTAATTTATTGCCAAAAAACCATTAAGTGTAATACACAAGTTTTTTTTCCAGCTATTTCATGATGCATATGTAACTTTGAGATGTCTTAAAATTCAATAAAGGAAAGTAATGCACATGTCAGAAAAACATAAAATTTGAGCTTCTTTTTAACGTTGGGAATATTTTGAAAGAAAATGTTGTATATCTTTTAGAAAATTTTTCCTTAAAAAAACTTAATAATATTTAAAGTTACATAACTTCTCTTTCCCCACAAATAAATAAATGCAGCATATTTTGTTACAAGCAGTAGCTGTAGAAATTTCACATAAAACATATGTTCTACATGTGTAATTATTTATAGTAATATTAGAATCAAAATATTTAATATTTGAGAATACATCATTTTTGTATTTTGTATAAAACAAATATGTTCTATATGCATAATTATTTGGAAGAACTTTTAAGTAAATTATCTGCAACTTTTACATATATAACCTTTAAAATTTCACATGAAAATACATGTTCTTACATAATCACTTGCAATAACCTTACAAACAGAACACTAGTACAAATATTCCCTTTAGTAATTCACATACAAAAATTACGATCTACTTACACTATTATTTCCTGTAATCTTTACATTGGTAAATGTAATGTTTACATTGGTAAATCACATATGAAAACCATGTTATACTTACCCGATAGTTTCCTGTAACATTACAGATCTTTGATCTGTAACCTTTACAGATATATGCTTCGGTAATCAACATACAAAAACTTTGTTATGCCTACAGAAGATCTTCCTGTAACATTACATGTCAAACATCTGTAACCATTACACTATAATCTCTGAAAAGTTACTAAGAATATTCCTGTTTTGATTACTCAAATAATCCATGGCATCCCAGTTTCAACGACCTTTCTTAGTAACTTTACAGATTTTTTTTACAGTGCAAAACGTTTTCACGGACTACCGGTTGGCGACCGCTGGCCTAGGCAGTAAGTACAATTCTACATATATATATATATATAAATGCTATTATTTATGTACATATATAATGGTAAATAAATTCAAGTTCATTTCATATTCATTTCGGAACTAACCATGTGCAAAAAAACAAGAAACACAGAATCATAGTGGTAAACAGCATGAAAGGCGCAAAGGCGCAAAAACGACAAAAAGAAAAAAGAAAAAAGAAATTTACCGTCTACCTGCATTTGTCATCGCGGAGTTGGTATGATGAAAGATACAAATACATCAGATTGTTTCTGAACCAAAACAAGACAAAAATTAAAGTCTAATACGTCACATAACTAATCACAGTAATCTGTATCTTTATCAGTACAACACCTATAGGCAGTACACAAATTTCCAAAATTACGGCATAAAAACTCTAAACAAGCTCAAAGGAGCTTAAAAAAGTCTTTTTTAACAAAGCGAGTTCAAAAAGCAAAATACGTAATTGCTAGCAATCCAACACATGCAAAAATAAAAACATATCGAAATTTGAAACCATATACGCGGAGTAAAATATTGCAAAATTATAGCATCCGAATCATAAAGACGCTTCAAAAAAGCTTAAATAATCTAATAAAAATTTTTGTGTACAAGTAAACCGAGTCCAAAAAATAAAATATGTAAACGGAAGCATCCAACATATGAAAAAATAATAACGAATGAAAATGTCATTCAAAAAATATAAAATAAAAAGAAGAGTTGCTTTTTTAAATCTATAACATTAGAGCAATAAAAGTTCTGAAATGAAAAAAAAGAAGGATAATTGGACGTTCCTAGTAGCAAAGACTGTTCTTAACTCTTAACAAGTGCTAAGTAATGAATTAAATTAACTACGAATTTTAAACTGATTAATAAAAATAAGTTAAATTAAAAAAATGAAAATAAAGAGTAACAAAATCCGAGAGTTTTCATATATCTCCTAAATGGGCTTTTTTAACGTTTTGTATGTTGTTTTTTTTTATTAAATATTATGTTCTTCGCACTTAAACCATATAAAATTCAATTCAACAGCAATATCACAAAATATTTAAAAAGAGCATATCTTTAGAATTTTCGATACACAGTCTTGTGCGTTGGAGATATATTTTTTTTTTTTTTTGTTATAGTGTTGCCATTGTTCGCTTTGAAATCGTTGAGTTTTTTAATCAAAAATTTGTTAAAGGTTTGCAGAATATCACACAGATAATAAGACAATCTCCAAATTCCAAATTTGGGCTTCCAAATGCCCATATTCGAGTGGAGGACTACGTCATTCAAAATGTAATGTCTTTAGATACCGTTGTTTTTTCACAATGCGAGAAGCATACCTACATATATTCATGCAGATTCTTCATTATTTAATTTTTTTAATATAATATAATCTCTCGGGGGAGCCTGTAACCCCTAGAGAGCGCGTCCACAGGTGGCGGATCGGGGAATGCCTCCATAGGTTTATCCTTGGATGGTAGGAGGGAAATAAAATACCTCCCGCGAACCAACAGGCAGAAGTCCAACCTCTTCGAGACTCTGACAGCTTCTTTTTCTATGAATCGGTAAGTTAAAGGAAACTCCATCCCGGAATTGAACTGTGACAGAGCCATATCGACTATCATAACTAAACTTAGGACAAATCACTTAAAAGGGATGAGGATTTCTGCAGACGGACAGCGTAGTTACACCAACATTTCTCCTCATTGCCCAGATGACATCCCATTGTCTGGCCATCACATCTTCAGTTGCCCATCAATTCAGGCCAGACTGTTTAACATCGGCATTGAAGACCCAGTGGACCTACTTTATACTGATACAGCTGCCGAGATTGCAAAAGCTGTCTTTGACAGCTTCGAAGCTATATAATTGCACTTTGTCATAGACACAACATCATCATCAATATAATATAATGCAGGCTCTAATATTTGGCTGTAATTTTATTTCTACTTAGTTTAAAATTTTAAATTCTTAGTTTGATTTATAAAAAATATATGCTGGCTGAGTTTATACACCAGGATGCCTTCTATCCCACATGTTGAGTTTAATAAAAGGGTCTTTTACACCCTCTATTCGTGTTTGTAATACTTTCTGCAAGACTTAGCGATAAGTCACTACCTGATCTTAGTTAAGAGTTTGGTTAATGTGCATAATATCAGAACACATTAACTGTATGAGCTTTAATACAGATACAAAGCATACATAAGAAAGGATGCAAAGCATACAACGTGTGTGCCATGCCACCTATTTAAAGATACAGTCTGATAGAAAAAAATTAGACAGGTATCGGAAAATGTATATCAGATATCACAAAACCTTTCGTCGAATGCTGAGAGATACAAAGGTGCCCCAGTACCTATTACTCTACTCTACTATATACTGTACTCTGGTTTGAACAGAATACATTGCCAAAAAACTTAAATAAGTTATAAAATTATTCGCGAATAGTGTGTGTATGTTGTATGCATATATCTATATATCTATAGATTTATTGTGTAAAAATAGCAAATGAATGTAACATAAATTTTGTCAAAGATTGTATCAATGTGCAAAATACTGATATTATTATCAATACACATAGTATTATTGACACATTAAAAAAAGATAGTTTACAAGTACACTGTGGGAAAAAAAAAAAAAAAAGGACAGTTCTATATCTCCTGTTCTACTGGGCCGATTGACGAAATTCAAATTGCGTTCTTCATGTCTCGAAAGCGCGACTTAGGATATATATTATATTTATATATAGCTCTATTCTAACATAGTTATTTTGACACAAAATCAGGACTTTTTCTGAAATGGCATACCAATTTTTTTTCTATATTGCGATTCTACGACTCAAATTATATATAAGGCAACCTATTTTCCTTTCCCGTGAGCGGAAAAAAAGTCACAATCGTTCCTTTTTTTCAAATAATGTTCTTTACGTTATATTTTTAATTATAACTGTTATTATTGTAATTAATATTTTCTTTTTAGAATTTCATTTTAATTGTTTAAGTTGCACGGTTTCTTTCGAATAAGTGTTTTAAAAATTTTTGTTACCCATTCGAACTGCGCAGTTTAAATAATAGATGCATCGTTTATTTTTTTCCTAGGTAGTTTTCTTTATAATTTATTTTTTGGGTAATTTTTAAATTTTTAGACTTTTATTTTAATTGTTTGTGTTGCATTGTCTCTTCAGATAATTGTTTTAAAATTTTCTATTTATTCATTCGAACTGAGCATTTTAAATATATTTATTAATATAAATTTTCCAGGATTTGATTTTATTTATTTAAATTGCGTTTCTTTCGGAAGAATACTCTGTGTACCAGAATACGATGCATCTGAGAACTGAATATATTAAAAGAGAAAATACAGTAAAGCACAGTTAACACGCCTTTCAATGTTCCGTTTAGAAAAGATATATATATAAATGAGGAAGATGTATAACCGACATTTTAACTTAGGATAACTAGTATATATTGCTTTAAATAGCTTTAACATTGTGCTCATTGCTTTACATAATTTTATCATCCTACATTTAGTTTCTTAAAATGTTATTCATATTTTAGTCAAATATTTTATTTTTGAAATCGCAAGATAAGATTGTTCAGGCATTCTGCAAGTATATTAAAAAGCATCCAACTATTCGAAACATCTTGCTATTTCTGACATCCATTTTAAATAAAATTATCGCCTTCCATTTCATAAAGGCCCACAAACGGCCGAGTGGTAAAGTCGCTGAACACTAGTAGTTCTCTCGGGAGTTCGAATCCCTGCGAAAGGGCTGGTTGCATAGGCGTTTTCGTGGTTTTTTTCATTCTAACGTGCATGCCAGCTGGTTTCTCTTAGAAAGTTTTTCACGAAGGCATTCCTCGTTTTAGGGAGATAGCCCTGCTTTGCTGTAACTTAATAATCCAATTCAATCTATTTCATCAGTATTTAGTCAGAGCCTTTATCAGTCTTTAAAAGCTAAGCATTTTGAAGGCATGAGATGAAAGGAAACACTGGTTTCATCAAGAGGGAAAACGTCTTTAGGTGACATCCACATACATCACTGGATAAATTCCTGAATAATCAAATAATTCGACTAAGAAATAATGGGATTCTCCGTTTATGATGAAATGATGCTCTGTAACGTAATTCAAATTTATACAAACATATAGTCGAAAACCAGTCGCTCTTCACTTTAATTTGCAATGATATCGTTTTTGTCTTTTCCGTTAGCACAAGTTCAGTTGATGGTATTTGATGGTGTACACGTCCAAGTGTTTTTTTCTCTTTGAACACCCAAATTGCTTGAAGCATTCTGAAAATATATTCAAAAGCATCCAACTTTTCGAAACACCTTGGTATTTATGACAGCCAAATTCCCCTTCAAAATTTTGCTTACTTTTCTCTTAATTTTTCTTCTTTCCTTCTACATTTATTTATTTATTTTCAGTGCTCAATTAAAAAAGAAAATTAAGATTTTTGATTGTTACACTTCCATAAATTTTGCATTCTTGCCAATTTTTAAAAAATATCAAGTACATCAACTGCGTAAGCTGAAGATAGCTTTTCATTTTCTAGGCATTTTACAGTGTCTCACAAGAGTGATGGGACACTTGTGCTTTACGAAAGGAAACTGTAGTAAAATAATTTAAAAAACATGTAAAAATTTTTTGTGGGTGTGTTTCATACTTAAATTTAGTAACAATTATTACGTAACATGCATTTTCTCAAAATATTAAAATATTAATTTAATAAAAATACAATTGTTTAGAACGGAGCAAAAAATGGCTCACATAAGTGATGGGACACTTACTTTTCCATCAAATATTTATCCAAAAATTTTACTTTTTAAAAGGTTTTATTATTTTGTTGGATTTCCTTTTACTTTTAAAATATGATTTAATCTTCTTGGGATGGATTCGACTAATTTTTTTGCGATTTCTGGAGTGATTTTACCCCATTCTTCTTGAAGCCATGATTTTAATTGTTGTTTTGAAGAAATGGTGTGTTTGCGAATTCTTGATTCTAATTCTTGCCAAATATTCTCTATGGGATTTAAGTCTGGAGATTGTGGTGGTGTTTTTATCATTTCAGGATAGTTATACAGCACCCAGAGTCTAACGTTCAAAGCAGTGTGCTTGGGGTCATTGTCCTGGTAGAATTTAAAATCGTTATGAAGAATCAATTTTCGTGCTGAAGATTTCAAATTTTGATTTAAAATGTCAATATACTTGTACTGATCCATTATACTATCAATAAAATCAAGATTACCAACTCCAGCGGACGACATACACCCCCATACCATAACTCCTCCTCCACCGTGTTTTACGGTTGGCACCAAGTTCTGTTTGCGAAATTCTTTCCTGGGTTTTCTCTACCCCAAGATTCTACCGTCAGAATGAAATGTATTAAATTTACTCTCATGAGCAAATATAACTTCATTCTAGTAATCAGAGTTCTTATTTATGTTGGATTTTGCAAAAGCCAGTCTGAGTTTTCTATTCTTTTCACTTACGAAGAATTTTTTCCTGGCTGCTTTACCGTGATATCCAGCAGATCGAATTACTCTTCTAATAGTCTCAGAATTAACAATTACTCCATATAATGCTTGTAAATCAGCAGCAACTTTAGGAGCACTCATTCTTGGATTTTTTTTAATATTTTGAACAATAATTCGCTTTATTATATTGGATAGCTTTGATGGTCAGCCAGGTCTTCTTTTATCCTGAATCATATGATTCTTTGTATATCGTTTAATGATATTGAAAACTATTGAATGACTCATGTTAACTGTTTCAGCAGTTTCTCTAATAGATTTTCCACGTTCAATATGCAAATAATAACTAATTTTCGAATTTCAGGCAAAGTTTCTTTTCGTTTAGCATTCATGGTTGCACAGAGCTAAAAAACACAAAAATTCCAAAACAAACTGGTGAGAAAGACTGCAGACGATTTTATAAATTATTGCCAATTGCTTCTGAATAAAAATAAAAACACCAAAAAATATTTTTATTGTAGTACGTAGTAGTATCTAATGGTGTTCCATCAGTTATGTGAGCCATTTTTTGCTCCGTTCTAAACAGTTGTATTTTTATTAAATTAATATTTTAATATTTTGAGAAAATGCATGTTACGTACTAATTGTTACTAAATTTAAGTATGAAACACTCCCACAAAAATTTTTTACATGTTTTTTTAATTTATTTTATTACAGTTTCCTTTTGTAAAGCACAAGTGTCCCATCACTTTTGTGAGACACTGTAACTATAAATAAAGTTTAAAGCAAAGTCCAAAGGATAAATGTTTTAATCAAAAGATTTTTTGCTAAATGACAAAGAAACAAAACAGTCCAGCAGTGTTTAATCTCTACCATTGAGTAACCCGATTATTATATCGGCTACAAAAAATCTAAATCATATAAAGATCATGTTTTTTATACAATCTATTACACGGACAAAATTAGCTACTTAAATCATTCTTTCGAAGAGGATTAATATAAAAATGTATATTTATATATACATAATTTTTAAAGCTGGGATATGACCCAAACTGTCAACATCCTGTTTGCTTTAAAACATTGTGAAAATGAACATCAAAAAACTTTCTCAGTTTTAGACAATTCAATTTAAATGCTGTCAAAGTAAGCAGACGATAACATGGCGAAGGTAAAAATTTACTCTCACAAATATTTAAAGAAAAAAAAGGAAGAAAGAAAGAAATTATAAAAAAGTTAAAAATTAGAATAATATCATCTATAATTTAAAACAAATAACTTTTCATATAGTATTAATAAATATTTATTACGCATCATTGAGGGAAAAATTTAATATAATTAATTCTCCTTAAAAATTTATTTGAAATCTAAGGTTAAAAATAGCTGTGTCATTTCACTGTAACAAAATTCCATAAACCACATTTGGTGTTATTATCGCTTAAAAAAAGATGTCAAATTTCAAAACGCGAAAATATGTAAATTCGTGTATATCTTAGAAAATTTTGATTAAAAAGCTCTAATTTTTTGCAGGCATGCTTAGGAGAACACCTACTTTAAGATGACGGAAAAACTTTCATAGGTTATAATTCAAAAATGTTTTCGAAAAATTTATAAAAATTATTTAAAAATAGAAATTTTAAAAATAAACACAATAAATGAGTGAATTTTATTTGGAATGAACCTAAATTTCGAAATGTGAAAGGAAAAATCAGAAAAGAGATATTAATAAATATATGCCAAATTCAATTAACATTGAGTAGCTAAAATTTTGAGAGCTAATTTTTTAAAAACTACTCGCACGATTTTTACAAAACTTGGCAGTCTGGCGTAATTTAAGTCGTAGAATCGAAATATGGAAAAAACCATTGGTATGTTATTTCAAAAAAAGTCTGATTTTGTGTTAAAATATCTACGTTATAATAGTGCTATATATAAATCTAATATATATTCTAAGACGTGCTTTCGAGACATGAAAATAGCAATTTGAATTTTGTCAATCGGCCCAGTAGAACGGGAGATATAGGAACTGTCCCACATTTTTGCGCAGTGTACATGTTTAAAAATTAAGAGGACGAGTTGTATTTAACAAAATTCACGACAAAAGTAACGGTAAATTTCCTCTGAAGGATGCAAGTTACCGTATAACATAATTGATCAGTTATATTGAGTATTTTTAATTTACTATAGCAACCTGACATGGACATTTTAAGAAAGGGTTCACGTAAACTGCCACTGCATGCATGTAGAAGTGCTGTTCACAGTCTGCTGTTTAAGTAACTGACAGCAGACAGAATTCTACTGACAATATTAGAATTACTCAATATGTGAGATGACCATCCTTCCCAGTGCTCTGATATACGTTGATGAAAGAAAATTAGGTCAAATAAATTCTTTGGAAATGGCGAAGATCTGTTTGCCTAAGGGAAGGGACGCCTTCACGAAGGAAGTTCTAAGAAAAACTGGCTCGTATCTAGGTGGTGCATGTAGGACAAAACTAGGAGAGATTTATTATGAATCAAGATTTCTCTTTTCTCCAAAACTGCATTGACCAATGCTTTTAATAATAAGTCTTGTCATTTAGGCTATGTGCGGTGAAGAATACATCGATATGTGAACTTAAGTTTTAGATATAGATAACTAACTATCCCTGAGATTAAGGCGCATATCCTGCTAACAGTGGTACTTGTGCTCCAGATGGAGCACAAGTACCATTTGCCATTTATTAAGTAATTATATACAACTTACTCTATTTAGGTGAGAAGTTGAAAGCAAGAAATTTTAGTGTACAACCAAGGGCATGGTTACTGGCTGTTGACTGATTCACTTTAGGTACATTGTTAGAAATATGTCCATATAAAATGTTACTTAGCAGAGGACCTGTGAAGGTTGAGTAAAATCTAACTTTTTCCACTGCGACCCTAGCAGTAAGCGTCGAAATTTCCACCCCAGTAAACTTTTGCTATTGATGCCCTTTGCAGCAATGAGATATAAGCTGAATCCTACAGCTGAACGTCCATGGATTGCAAGCATATTTAACAGTACCTCACAGTTGTTGAGGTTTTACTTCTGCTCGGAAAACCGTCTTTCCATCTCTCGGTTTGGTTCCTCTATGTGTAATCTGTGCGTCATCCTGATACACATAGAAACTACATTCGTAATATAATCACTTTTCTTGCTGTCCGTGAACAGAGCGCATTCTATTGTATAACATTATCGCGTGACACATTTGCTCATACATCATGTTACTCGTGAGGTTTCGGCCTTTAAATAAATCTACAAGATCTCCGTTCATTCTGCATGCCTTCGTGGTGTAACGGTAACACAATTGACGCGCATTCGAGAGATCCAGGTTCAAGTCCCGGCGAAGGCAGTACTAATTTTTCATGTCTCCTTCAAAAAACATAATGACTTTACAAATTAAAATTTTTTAACTTATTTATCTGGAATCAGATTACGAATTAGTCTAGTACAATAGCAGGTTTTTCCCATTCCAGTAAACGCACACAAACCGTCAAAACTTTATTGGTCTGAGCCTGCACTAAGGTCGAAAAGTGCAATATTTAAACTACGTGATTTCTGAGAATGCACCAGTCGCTGGCACTCAAAATATTGCAACGTGTCGAAAATACATGATATGAATAAACAGTTTTTTTCTTGCTTTAACATGCTTTAAATCACGTTTTTTCAAATGCTTCTGTGGCTAATTACTTTTCGTTAACAGGTCTTGAATTTCTGAATGGTGAAAATAATCTGATCTGGTATTTTTTGGATATCTTGTCCTCGAAAATAGTACGAAGCTTTATTCCGAGGCACTACCAAAGGTATTCAAAATTAAGTAAAGGAACAAATATTCGTTTTGTTGTTTTGCAGGAAATATTTATAATGCCGGTAGTTTAGTTGCATCATTTAAAGATGAGAATTCACAGATAATTGAATAAAACACATACTAAAAATATTCATTAAATAATTAAATAAAATTCACTACCCTTAAATCTAGTTATCTAATCAATATCTGCTTACATCAATAGCGTTGAGTAAGAAAGATCACAAATATTGTTCTTTTATGAAAGGATCATACAATAGAGTATCGTGGTTAATACCTGCATTTCAGGAAAAAATCATTTTAGCCTAAGGTAATAATAAAATGCCCGACGAGTAATCCCCGAAACTAAATGCAATATTTGAATGTTTTGCATTACATTTGTTTATTTTTAAGTATTAGAATATCTTACACGTATTTAACCTGCGAGCGAAGAAACCTTTCTGAAAACACTCCATTTTCCTTAAGTGGTTGTTGTTCAGTGTAGTTTCCTCCAAGGTCATCGTTCTTATGATTTCGAAGATTTTCGCCGGACATTTGATTCGAAATTTTGTTTTGATCGTATCGGGTCTTTCAGACCCAGCGCGGCTATTCGCATTGCTGTTAGATTGCTGTAGCAGAGAAAGCTGCAAACACGTAGCGTAATTTATCCTACAAGGAAGAAATATTATGTTTCCAAAAATTATTAGAAAATGTGTCAACTGGTGAAGAATCCATTGAAGAAACTGAGGATCAAAGTGATAATGAATCTTTTAAGTTCTTTTGATATTAAATGGATGAGATGGATTCTGAAAACGAAAATGAGAATGAAATTAATTGTTTTATTGGAAAAGACAAAAGATCAGGTGATCAAAAGAAAAGTCTAAAGCCGATGTTAAAAAACATTATTATTAAATTGTCTCAAAACATCGGTAAAGCAAAATATGTGTAGACTCCAACTGAATCGTGGGAGTCTACACATATTTTGCTTTACCACATATTTTGCCGAAGATCGTCAGTTATACAAATATTTATATTGCATCTATTACTGACAATTTTCAAAGAGAGCGACAGAGAGATGCTCGTCACATAACTCTAATTGAAATTCGCACTTTTATAGGTCTTTAATCTTTCTGTGGTGTTCATAAGTCATCTCATGTAAATGTGCGGGATGTGTGGGCAACAGATGGATCCGGCTTGGAAATTTTCCACAAAACTATGTCCAACAAACGTTTTCTTTTTTATCAAGATTTCTACGTTTTCATGAGATAGGAACTCGCGTCGTCAGGAAAGAATCAGATGAACTTGCACCTATAAGAGAATGTTTTGAAGATTTTGTGAATAATTGCCAGAAATATTTACACTGTCGGTGACTTCATAAAAATTCATAAAACTTGAAGCCTTTCGAGGAAGATATTCTTTCAAGCAGTATATTCCTAATAATTAAATATATGCGAAATATGAGATAAAAGATTTTGCGTTAGTTGATGCAAGAGCGTTTTATATGTGGAATTTGGAAATCTATCTTTTATCTTTTTGCAACCACAAGGCCTGAATTTTGTGAAAAACTCACCCGATGAGATCGTAAAAGGACTGTGCCAAAACCTGTATGGATCGGCTCTAAATATCACTATAGGTAACTGGTACACGAGAAACAATCTTTCAAAAGATCTGCTAAGAAAAGGTAACTATCGACGGAACAATTCTGAAGAACAAAAGAGAATTACCCACAGACTTTGTTTCCGCTAAAAATCGAGAAGTATTTCCGTAAATTTTCAGTTTTCAGAAATACCTTTGGTTTCTTATGTGCCTAAAAAAGTAAATGTGTCAATTTGTTACAATAATGCAATCGATTGTGAAACAGGCGAATACAAAAAGCCTGAAATTGTAAAATTTTATAACTTTACGTAAGGGGCTGTAGCCGTAGTTCACGAAATGTCAGCTTCGTATTCTACATCCAAAATATCTAAAAGGTGGCCTAGGGCAGTGTTTTTTTTCTATTTTAAGGAGACTCATTTTGTCATCCAAAATATTGTGTCCCCCAAATTCACATTTTTTTGAACCATAGCAGCCATATTTGTTCACATTTGAAACTTAGCAGAATAGCGAATTGAGTTTTTCTGCACATTCAGTGTCTTTTTGCCGAGTGGGACCAAAAGGAAAATTTTAGTTTTGCGAACCAAAAAATATGCCTTCTTGCCTGCTGGATGAATTACTTGTTTTTGTGTAGAAATTGTAATTTTAATTGCAAAGTTTTTTTAATTGTTTTAACTGTATTTGGTGTTTTATATTTCTCTTCATCTTTTAATTCTTAATGAAATTGTCCTATGTATTTTTGACTTGCCGCGAAGTGAGAACTGAATTAATTGAATGAGAAATGCATCTCTAATGTAATTCGAGAAAATAAGTTTAAATGAAATTCAGGAAAAAAGTATTTCGTACAAGGAAGTCTTATGGTGTACACATCAGATTTTTGCTCTCTGTTTATGGTGATAATAAAGAAAATAAAGAATATGTGCAGAGCAAATGTATGCTATTTTTAATGTTAATATAATACGTTTTTTTATTCCTTTAAAAAATTTTACTTCACAAAAAATATTGGAGGAATTAAAATTTAACTTTTCACTTTTATAATTTGCATACCTTTTATGTTTGATCACGAAATTTTAGCATAAATATAAAACCTTTACCTAAAGAGTAACAGTCTTTCTTCAAAACACGAGCTATGTCTTTTCGACCAGGGAACGTGCTCCTGTAACTCGGATTAACATATATTTAGAGTAACGAGAAGGGAATTACATACTAAAGAGAAGAACAACGAGCCATATTTCTCTTAAGTAAGACACACAGCTCTAGCTGAGCCTGATCAACGTCCTCCAAAGACATTCAAAGTACCAAGCCTTCAAAGTGAAGGACAAAAACCACAGGTACAGGTTGAAGCAAAGCCAAAACCTAGTATGCATATTAGGTATCCAGTAGGTATCCATATTAGGTATTAGTACATCCAGTAGGCATATTAGGTACAGCTGGTTCTTTCTAAATTCCCCCCCCCTGATAAAATTCGAAGAAGAATACTCCACGGTGCAGTCTGAGTGTCTCAAACATTTCTCCCTTATCACCAACCTAACGAGAAACTTTCGGCTCGCCTTATATTCTGAGAGCCCCTTTGTCGCACAGACACTATCTGCTGATAAACATCCATGCGTTCTCCGCGGTTCGTGCATGCGCCCTTCGGCAGTACGCTCTAGACACATGAGTTAAGTCTAGGGGGTGTTGCCTTCAGTATGGCAGCCACAGTCACTAACCGCTGATTCGTCTGGGCTGCCACAGGCTCCAACAGCAGACCTTCTGATAGATTGGTAGGTACTTGGGGTGAAGGTGATTTTGTGCCTCTGTCATCATCTAACCATCATTAGATGGCTTCATTCGCGACTCTATAAGCCTAATCCGGAAATTAATTGACATCAACGTTTCTCAATTCCATGACATTTATGTGTCTGGGAAGTAAACTAGACGAGCCCATTTCTTCCTCTGGCAACTCACTATGCAATCCTCAGGTAAAATGACGCTCTTCGAAATAGAGGTCCTACTTTTTATTGTCATCTTTTATTCTAGACCAGAGAAATTTATTCATCTAGCAGCTCAGCATTTTCCAAATAAGGCAATGGAATCAAACTTTGTGGGTCTTTTAATCTGAAAGGAAATGTAACAGTTACCATGAAAGCTGTTCTTTTATTGCTCCTAAAAATTTTCCTATTCTCAAAATGTAAGTTGTTATCTGTTGGGGTCACGTTGTTAAAAAAAAAACTGCTACGAAACTGTTCCGTAACTGGGGAAGAAAGGTAACTTAAATCCCTATGAAAAAGCGGGACTCAGTCTTTCTAGAACAATCTTTTCCCAGTTCTCAAATATTTTCGAGAAAATCCATAAAATTCACATGCCCTAAGACAATGAAAAATCCTTCACCAAAAATAACTTCATATATACATTATAAGTAACAGCTCAATCATTTGTTTTTACATAATCTTTTGCAATAATTAATTTTATAATTAGTACACTGTATTTCCTAAGAATAATATTACCATTACCCTGATTTGTAAACAAAAATATCACCTTGCGTTGCGAATAACACTACTGCAATGCTTGAGAAACGAGCTACAAGGCTGCAAGATTTTCTAATAAAGCCAAACGTTCGTTGTTTCAAAACGTGTGACGTTTTGGAAATTGTTCATGAAATTTACGTTAGCTTCTCTAAAAATGAGATAAACTCTATTTGTCGGTATTTCATGTTTTTTTTTAGAAAAGTACTTTACGAACAATGTTATAAAGGCAATATATCAGGTTTGGACTTACGCACTTACTACTGAATCGAAATAGGAGTACAGTTTCCTAAATACGAACTAATTGGAATATGGTCGTAAGATACCTGCTAAATAGCTTTAATTACTGCGAGAAATCCCAGTATCCCAGAAGATCTGACACCAGGAATGTCCGAAATGGCCAGCCCATTAATTGTGGTGGAAATTATTAATTAAGTAACATTACCATTATTTGAAGTTCTGAAGTTTATTATGATAATAAAGTAACTGAAAGTTGAAAAGTGGAATACTTTTCTAGTGAACTACAACGAATAATTTATGAAATGATTAAGCTGGAAAAATAGGGCAATGAATTATTTTTATTTGCACGATTTTATGACATCTTTAATTTTGACAAATTTGAGCCTATAGTAGGAAGAGTGGATTCCTATAAAAGACCATACTCAATATAATTATAGACAGCATTTTTAGATTGAATAAAATTATAGATATCAAGCAGAATTTTCTCAAGAGACTTCCGCATTAGTATGACGTCCATTCTGTCATACCTTGAGCATCTATATCATGTTTTATATGATCCTCTTTTAACGTAATTTTATATTAGAAAAGACGAAGAAAAACACATTTCTATGGCATAAATGCATTCAGCCGATCAATGTTTATTAATGTTTAACAACGTTTAGCACTATTTTTACACAAAATGCTCTATACAGTGACTTTTTTCATCAATTTCTTGAACTCATTTGTTTTATTAACTTTATTGCTCATTGTTGTTCAAAGTTTGAATTATGTTGTAAAAGAGACCAATAAATTAATTGATCCACTTTCGTTTGATCTTTACTTACTATTATTTATTAGCCCAAAAGGGAGTTAGCCCGAATGGGCTATTAGTCTCGGAATGGAAATTTTGCGTCGTCCACTATAAAAAACAAATCCCTTTTCAAATTACTGCCACCAATATTTATCACCTTGTATTATTTTCAAAGAAATTAAATAATGAAGAGTTTCTCTGTGTGTATGTATGTTTCTCGCGTTGTGAGAAAACGATGGTACCTAGAGGTATTAAATTTTGAATAACATTGTCCTCTACCTGAACACATGGTCCTTGAACCTCGAATTCTGAATTTTGAATGTTATGTTTCATATTTTGTAAACGTTTAATGAATTTGCGATTAACGTACTCGACTAGATTTAACAAATAAAGCCAGATATGAAAGCAAACAGTGCCAAAACTGTATGGAATAAAATGTTTTTACCTCTAGCGCGTGAGACTGTCTCTCGGAAAATCTTAAGATCACCTGTTTTTAAGTATTTTGTGATTTTCCTGTTGAATGAAAGTTTATGTGACGTAAGTGCAAAGAACGGGATATCTAATAAATAAAGTTAACACACAAAACTTAATAATAAAAAGGCACACAAAAGAAGTTTTGTAAGGACTTTTCTTTTACCGTCTTACTAAGAAAACTGAATACTCATGTGAAGAAAGAAAAAAAAACTGAAAAAAAGTAGATAAACGTAGGCGAGCAACGCTGCATTTTGAATTCTAAACATATGCTGCTGTTAAATTTTTTGTAATTTTGCTGTTGAATTCTATACGGCATAAGTGCGAAGAAAATGGTCCTCAATAATAAAGCTAGCGGAAGTGAATGCAGCAGCAATGCGAGTTCTGCGAGAGCGTGAAAAACCGTAACAGATCCTTTTGGGCGATTGTTAAAATCTGAACTTTCATTTTTTTAATTTTTTAATTTTTTCATTTTTTTAATTCGTTTAATCTTATAGCGAAGTCTAAAAGTTTACATACAGCTCTAAACTTGAACTTATTGTCTACTTTTAAATTCTCCTTCTCATGTAATTCCTACCGTAGTGAGTGTCACCCGTTCTGTTACGTCGTGAAACAAAAACAATTTTACTTTACACCTGACTGCCACTGGCTCAGACATAGCAATGTGAATTCTCTACATCTAAAATTTTAGAACACCATTCCAGAATTTTAAATGTTTATTTAATAGAATTCTATTCATATATTTGCAAGTTATACACTATAAACACAATAAACAAAATTTGAACTTATCTGCACCAACGTGAATAAGCCTGGCATAATATTCTGGACTCGACGCAACTTTAGGAGGAATATTACCGCAAATTCAAACACAAGGTTTCATCCTTTCCAACGCAGCTAATTTTCTAAATACATTTTACTAATATTCGCAGCGGGACAGCGGATTCATTTCATTCACCCAAATGTCAAATGTTTTAACGCAATAATATCGCAAAGAAAACATCGACTCAAAATCAAAATATTAAAATCTATAGAATATCATCCGCTGTTACCATTCCAGCACTGCTAAGTTTTTCTTCCTGCAGCTGTTGCCAGACTTATCCTCGCTGTATGATGAGAGGTACAACATCCTCCCACCCTGATTTTCTCAAAATTGCATAAAATGCATAAAATTTTCTAACATTACGAATAAAACAAAACAGTACTATGTATTAGTTTAGAAAACACATAAAAGAGACTCGGTTAACATACAATATATATTACAGATCATACTAAAATGAGATCAATAAAGAATAAACTTCTAATTAAAGTCATTGCTAAAGAAAAGAGGATATAAGTCCAAAATGTCTGTATTGTACATTATGTCTAAGAGCATGTCCTTGGTTTTAAGAGTCTACCGTAGCTAGATCTGTTTTCAGTTGCCAGAGTTAGCACAGGATCACTGGAAGTTGAAACTTCTAGTGGATACAGTTTTTTGATTGGCCTTACCAAATATCCACTGCTTGTATTTACCTGTACCACTCTGGTAGCCCCATATCTTCTACTGAATATTTTTACAATTTTGCCCATTGGCCACATTAGACTTTTTTATTGTCTAGTTCTATGAGGACTACATCCCCCACCTTTAGGTTTTGACATGAAGCGCTTGCCTTCTGCACTAGTTGAGCCAGATATTCCTTGCGGAAGCGACTTCTCAGTTCTTGTTTCAACGTATTGCAGTAATTTACACGCACATTCAGTTTCTGGGAATCGATGTAATCCAGATCTGGTACCCCCACTTGTTTTATGTCTTGCAAAAACAGGGAAGGTGTCAGAGGTACGAGCTCTTCCGAATCATCATAGATGTATGTTAAAGGACGGTTGTTTAATGTGGATTCAACATCACACAAGACGGTCAGTAACTCCTCGAAATTCACTGACGATCTCCCTAGAATTAGCACGAGAAGAGTCTTGGTGGAACGAACTAAGCACTCCCACCATCCTCCCCACCACGCAGCCGTAGGGGGGGGTGAATTTCCATTTTATTAGAAAACACTCGTTTTCTGTGATTTTTCTTCAATTCAGGCATCTCAGAGCATTGTCTGCTCCGGTAAAATTGGTTCCGTTATCTGAATACATTGTCGCAGGACGGCCTCGTCTGGCTATGAACCGTCTCAGAGCCTGTAGAAACGTTTGGGTACTCAGAGAGGTGATAGGCTCCACTTGAATTGCCCGGTACACGGCGCAGGTGAACAAGACGATCCAAGCTTTACTCTTTGGTCTCAGAAGTAAAGGTCCACAAAGATCGACTCCATTTGTTTCAAAAACTGCCGAATCTCTTATTCTCTCAAGGGGTAACTGGATCGGAGGGGTAGATAAAGCCTTAGCGGTAAATCTCCTACATACTACACATCGACTTACGCAAGATCTTATATTACGTTTCGACGAAATGATCCAGTATCGCTCTCTTAACTGAGCAGCTAATATCTGCACTCCCGCATGACAGTTCTTTTCATGATACTCTCTTATGAGGCATTCAGTTAAGTAATGCTTAGACGGAAGCAACAGGGAATAAAGGAAGCAGAATTCATCATCACGTTCAATGATTTTAGTTTTAACTCTGGACTCCGTCGTTGTCTCTCACTACCAATAATCCATGGACGGAATCTTCTTTCTCTTGAAAGTGCTTCCTTTGCTCTAAACTCCACAAAAATGTTTCGGCGTTAGTTTTTTCTTCTACTGTTAAGGTATCCGAAGAATACGAGGGCTTCTTTAGGAGTTTATTAGTAAAGCGTAGAACCCAGCAGAATACTCGATCTATTTTAGAAAAACTCGAAAAACGTTTGTACCACTCAGAATCTTCTAATTTTATACTCAAATTGACAATCACTCCCTTCTTAATTTCTGCTGCAACAGAATTTTCGTCTGGAGTAAACTCAAAGTCTGGCCATTCTTTCGGAGAGCTTTTCAGAAATTCGGGGCCCTCCCACCAATTGCATTGCCGCAAATGTTCAGGCGTACAGCCACGAGTTGCCAATCAGCCGGATTCAATTTCCCAGGGATATATCTTCAACATTCCTGCTTCGAGAGTTTCCGAATCTCCTTTACTCTATTATTCACAAATACTCTCGTTTTCCTCTCGTTGTATCCAGCTAAGAGCCACAGTAGCTTCTGTCCAATAATATATCTGGACATCGACTAAGCACAGGGTTTCAACAGTATACCTTGCCAAGCGTGCACCTAGAACACAGGCTAGCAACTCCAAACGCGAAATAGTTATTTCCTTTAAGGGCGATACCCGTGATTTTGCTATGATGAATTTCACGAAAACTTTGTCTTCTTCCCTACTTCGTAAGTAAATGACAGTTGCATAAGCAGCTTGACTGGCATCGCAAAAGACGTGTAGAGTCCATGAATCCTTAATTCCATGACCCATGCGACGAGGTAATTTAAGGCTGGAAAGACTAGGCAACCTTTCGTACCATCTCTCAAATCTTGTTTGAAGTTCATCCGGTAATGGCTTATACCAGGTCGATTTTGTTGCCCAAGCCTCTAGAAGAATTAATTTCGCAGGTAATATGACGGGCACAAAGAAACCTAGCGGGTCAAAAACAGCATTGAATAGAGACAATAGTCTCCTTTTTGATAAGTCTCTTTTAACGATTTCTCTTTGGACGGATATTGTAAGGCTGTCATCTCGTCGGTCCCACTGCAAGCCTAGAACTGCGGAGACTGGATCACTCTCTTCAGCTGCTAGATCTTGATCACCATATTGATTAAAAGTCCACATTCGAAGATCCATTTTGGCTTCTGCTATAATAGTAATCGACTGGCTCATAAAAACCTTTAGCTCTTCGTTATCATCGACTGACGTGACACAATTGTCAACATAAAATGATTTGGCAAGTTTATTCGCAACAGCTTTGAATTCAGGTGAAACGTGGGACAAATGAAATTAAATCACAGCTGCCAATAAATAGGGGCTACTAGTTAACCCAAAAACAACCCTCTTGTGACGAAACACTTCAATTCTCTTATTTACCCACCACAAAAACTTTAAGTAATTTTGATCCTCACGCTCTACCTCAATCTGTAAAAAGGCCCGCCTAATATCGTATGTTACACCAATTGCCTTTTCCCTAAACCGCAGTAGAATGGCTGAGATTTCTTCTACAAGGTTTGGACCTTTTATCAAGCAATCATTTAGTGAAAGCGAACCAACGACTTTGCTCGACGCATCGAATACAGGCCTAATCTTGGTAGTGAGGCTACCTAATTTTATTACTGGATGGTGTGGTTGATAATGCCCTCCCGTCATTCTTTACTGATTTTTGGACAATTTCTATGACATCTTCCGCTAGCCATTCGTTAAATACTGTACTATACTCATCAAATTTATTTAATTTTCTCAATTTTCTCGTAGTAGCAAAGAGCCTCTTTTCTGCAATATGACAGTTAGAGGGAATATCAGGAGGGAATTTTAGAGCCCAAGCTAAACTCACGCAATATCTACCATTTCCGGTTCTGCGAAGGCCTCTAAGAAACTGCTCTTTCGCTGCTTGATCTTCTGCGACCCTGGAAATGCTTTGCGCATCATCTGCAATGCCGATAGTTTCTAACTTCCACATAAAGGAAGGTTCCCCGTCTTGAATAAGAAGATTAGTTACTAACATAGATAGGGTACCCTCAAAACTTTGGATAATCGTTCTTTTCGATTCCCCGCACAGCGTCCATTCCAGTTTAGTATTTATGGCTGTCAAACCACACTCAAGCTGAATTACTTCACCAGTAAGTATTTGCCCATAAATATCACTCCCTATGAGGATTTCTATTTCCAGGTGACCCTCACCGACATCTGAAATCCAAATTCTGTGTCTTTTTAATTCCTTCAATAACGGTCCTTTAGGTATGCGTGGTATGCCTCCACAAATGGTATTTTGATCCAGAAAACTAAATTGGCACACTTTGTTTTTCTCAACCGGGCTTAGACCTATAGAATATCTCTTGTGAATTTTTGACTCAGTCCTTGTTCCGCCAAATAACGCGTGAGTTAAAGTTTCAGAGGAAGTGCTTTTCAGATTTAAAGCTTCAGCTGTGGATTGTAAAACATAAGATCGTTGGGATCCACAATCCAAGATGCACCTGACCACCTTCTTTACAGTGCCTACAACTATTTCAACCATTAACGTCATAAGAGTGACTTCATTCATACATAAGGGAGAAGACATTGTACTTTGTACCATTACTGACTCGTTTCGTTTTTCCTTATTGTCAGCATTGTTTTCTGATACCTCCGGGCATAAAATTATAGGGTGAGATCGCCTACACAAATAGCATTGAATAAACTGTGGGCACTTCTTCGCAAAATGCCCAGGTTTAAGACAGCGGAGGCAGCATTTTAAAGCTCTTAATTTGTCTAATCTTTCCTTTAAGCTCATCGATCGAGCTATTAAACATTCTTTGCTTTCGTGAGATTTTCCCCAAAAAACACATTTTTGTTCTTTGACAGCCACTAGACCTGCTGCGCTAGCGATTGGTTTTTTGGTCTTAACTTTTACATCTTTAGAATGTTCATTGCGCGAAGTAGAAGAAATTTCAAATCCAGACCTAGCTAGTTTAACTCTCTGCTCTCCTTCGACCTCTTTACGCAAAAATTCCAGGAGATTTGTGAGACGTGATTCTTCTTTACTGAACAAAACGCTTCTCTGCCATCGAAGCATCTCAGCAGACAGACAAGACTCGACCATGGGATATAACCAGAAGACATTAGTATCCAGGGCTAAGCCTAAAGACTAGAGATATGAGATGGGATTCGATTTTGTCAAACAGTGACACTAGCGGCAACCGATCCTTCCCTTGTGAGCGTACATTTTGGATAATTAATTTCAACAATTCCCTCACATATATCTCAGTTAAAATTAACTTGTTACCAAAACGCTCCTCAAACGCAGAAATAGCTTTCGGGTAATTTTCAGCCGTTAAAGGATAACTATCTATCAACTCACTAGCCCGATTTCCGGGTAACATTGATTGAGCTAAATAATGGACTTTGTCAACGTCATAAAGCTCCTTATCCTCATGGATCTTTTTAAATTGACCCCAAAATGTAAGGTAACTTAATAATTGTCCATCGAATTTTTTTAATTTGAATTTTCGGCAACTTGTACCGTTTTCCATTAGAAGCACTTATGCTACTATCCGTGTTAGAACTCGTATTGACACTACGGTCAAACGCATTATCTATATTCTCTTTCACCCGACGATTAAGTGTGATAAACTCATCTGAATATTTTTCGCAGCCTATGACCTCTGTTTCCAGATCATCTTCAGCGGCTTTTCCCTTAATCATTGAATCTAGTATTTCTGAATCGCAAGATCTCAACTCAGCAATTATCATCTGCAACTTCAAAATTTTGTCTTTCAATACATCTCTATCCGCTTGAACATCTTTACAAAGTTCTGTTTTTAGAATTTTAGCCGTCCTAGTAAAGGCATTGCGTGCCATTGCACGCTTTTACTTCAACATATCAACATCCATTTTATCTTTAAGTACAGACCCACTCAAAACTCAAAATCTGTAATGTTATCACCAATCCGACAAATCCTCAAAATTCGTCTTTACTCAGCAATTCCAAAAATATAACTCAATATAATAAAAATGAATAACAATATGTCATAACATTCATAATACAGCAAAACAAAATTATTTTGAATATCACCGTAGAAGATTTAACGCATAACCTTTTCTACGTTTACACTGCAGACGATTTAACGCATAGCATTTCGATTGAAAATTGAAACTAATTCGAATACAAATACGAAATTCAACATTGCGAACGATAAAACGCATTACGTTTCCAAATAACACTTAAATTAATATTTACTTCTACAATAATATAATAGAGCAAACACAATACTTTCTCAACTATATTAATATAATAATCCCAACACATTCGAATCAGGATCGCAATCCTGGCTGGCTCGCCATTTTGTTATGTCGTGGAGCAAAAACAATTTTACGTTACACCTGACTGCCACTGGCTCAGACATAGCAATGTGAATACTCTACATCTAAAATTTTAGAACACCATTCCAGAATTTTAAATGTTTATTTAATAGAATTCTATTCATATATTTGCAAGTTATACACTATAAACACAATAAACAAAATTTGAACTTACGGGCACCAGCGTGAATAAGCCTGGCATAATATTCTGAACTCGACGCAACTTTAGGAGGAACATTACCACAAATTCAAACACAAGGTTTCATCCTTTTCAACGCAGCTAATTTTCTAAATATATTTTACTAATATTCGCAGCGGGACAGCGGATTCATTTCATTCACCCAAAACTCAAATGTTTTAACGCAATAATATCGCAAAGGAAACATCGACTCAAAATCAAAATATTAAAATCTATAGAATATCATCCGCTGTTGCCATTCCAGCACTGCCAAGTTTTTCTTCCTGCAACTGTTGCCAGACTTATCCTCGCTGTATGATGAGAGGTACAACACGTTCATTTATTCCATTCTTTAGTGAATAGGGGGCTTACTAGTATTGCATAAACCGTCAGTGCATGTTCTAAACTCAAACATCATCAGTAAACTAGGTAATAATGAAAATAGTAAATTTAATGAAATCAGTTTGGGCAGAAGTGTCTGAAACTATTAACAACTCTATATAAGGGGCATTATGTAGCGTCAGAAGCAGGTCATGAAAGCTAACACTAGCGATAATGAAACAATTATCCTGTAAAACCTTTTAAATGTATTACCATTCCTCCGCATAGTGCTGTCTCTTAAAAGTCTGCAAAAACTTTCATCCGTTTTATGTCATGCAAAATAAGTTACTACCCTTTCAGAGATGACAAAGCCTCTGTCTCTTGAGAATGACTCTTTGTGTTTTTATGGTGTAGCAAACAGAGTTCTGAAAGATAGTATTTTTTGAATTGTTTAAACATGAGCTTGTGTTATTTAGTTACTTTTAAGTGTTAAAGTTTTCTAGATAATTAAAACATCAAATGCCCTGCGCGTTTCATTTCCTTGGCCGGTTTTATTAAACTCTTCAAATATGTCGTTAATACGGTTGTTGTCCTTCAATTCTATCTCCAGTTATGCGTATTAACCTTTGCTAAGACTCTGCTAATGAAGCAGATGCATCATTATTACTATTGTAATGTAAGCCGACAATCAACATACATGATTAGCAAAATTTACGTTCAATTTTCGACTGTAGATTACGAATTAAGTAGGAGAACGCTTTCCTCCTGAAACGGCCAGATATCACGTGCTTGTTGATAATTGACATATTAATCAAGATCAACATTGATTTCGCCGCTAAAGCTATTGCTTGTGCGCTGTTATTGTCTTCTGACATAACTATTAGTTGCTCTCGTATTTATTGAAACGTAATAGAATGCGAAATATATGCAAATAAGATCATTCGCTCTAAACTGCACATATTACAGTTAAATTATCGTAAATCGAAACATTTTAACGATTTACAAGAAGGTTAACTAAAGGAAATTTGTAAAACTTCCAGAATTAGTTAAATGGTTTAGCACCTGTTGAAAATATACTGCTTTAAATTAATATAAACATTAAATAATTTTATTGGGAAGATATTTAACTATCAGGAAAAGCCAATTTACCATTTTTAATTATCATCAGATAATTTACCATCAGAATAGCTGATTTACCCTATCTGTATATTAATCTCTAGACAACAAGTATTAAAACAATAACCAATTTGCTAATCGCAAATTTGTGTATATATTAATTTATGCGAGTTGCAATTAACCTGTAGCTATCTTCAGTGACATCAAAATACTGCCAACAATTATTAGCACTAGTGCGAAAATATCTCAGAACCTGCGCAAGAAACTGACCCGTTCATTTCTTCACGGCTGCTGTCATGGTGTAAGTGGTTAGCACATCCAGCTAATAGTTGGTAGATCCGTGGTTCGTATCTTGATAGGGGTCATAATTTATTTTCTTAGACTGTTCAGCTTTGAAAAATTCAGTACTCTTTATACGTTTTACAGAATCTTTGAATCAATACCTTTGGAAATGTTTTTTACGTTAAGTATTATTACATGAATTCCTTTGCTTTTTAAGGTTTTACTTAAAAAATAATAAATGAAGTATTTGAATTTTCAAATTGACAATTGTTGCATTTGCTTTATACTTTAATTTAATTTCAGAATCATATTGTGTAGCTTTAAAACAGACTGGAAATTTAATGCTTTACGCAATATACAGGGAGTATCAGTACAGCGGTGACAAACATTTAGGAGAGATAGAGCAGACTTAAATTATGAAAAATCACATAGCAATGCATGGTTGGAAACGCTTTCCTGGCGCGGTAAGTGACGATATAAAACGCAAAAAGGAAGGGCACAAACAGTGAGACAAAACGTGTTTATTATTCGCAGTGCAACAAAAACAAAGAAAACAACATAAAGAGACAATGATCATCGTAAAACAATGTGTTCGAAATTACGACTCGGACCGTGATGCAGGAACCGCTCGTCATGCATCTTCTATTCGTGATATAGATCTTCCAGGCGATGTAAGGTCCATCACAGTCCGGGGTCGTATTTCGAACACCTTCTTTAATGATAATCATTGTTTGTTTTTGTTCTTATTTGTGGGTTTCTGCTGTACTAAACATATTAAGGCATGTTCTGTCTTACTGTTTGTATCCTTCCTTTTTTGCGTTTTGTGTCGTCACTACTGCGCCAGGAAAGCGTTTCCGACCATGAATTGCTATGTGATTTCCCACCGTCTATATGTATATCTCTCCTGAAAGTTTATCACCGCTGTACTAATACACCCTGTATACTATAAATATCCATTGTATTTGGTTTATTCTAGATTTGGTTCATTAAATTTTGTACACTTTTTTAAATTATTAAGCAATATCAAATATAATAGAACTCGATATTTGTATATATATATATTGTTTCATAAGAAACTAATTAGTAAAGTTAAAAAATTATTAAAAGGTTAAATAATTCTTTTGCGCCAATGCTGATATATATCTATATATATATACGTATATATATATTTGTAACAATAAAATTCCTTAGTCAAGAATACACCTAAAATTCTAACTGTATGTTCTTTTCATTTTTTAATGGCGACGGTCTCTTATTTGAAAGTACGTGGAATTAAATCACAGCCCCGTAGTCAAGTTGTTTTTCCCGCCTTTTCTACACGTACAGTTATAGGTTCTGGAGATATTTAAAGTGAACTGGAATGGCTGACGAGGCTGACGTCATTTCTTGGAAGCTCCGGCTTTCCAGAGGCTATAAAAGGACTCGCAAAGGAATATCGGGCTTTTCTTTAATGTAACGATGCAGTAAACTTCATACAAAAAGTTATTAGTAATTCATTTTTTATTTACTCTGGAAATGAGATTTTTGTAACTGCTATTCCTCCTGACCAATAATAAATGGATCCTGTTTTTTAAACTTACCGTCTGATAATTTAAGTTACGACTACATCTATATTTCTTCACCATTCTATTTATTCCGGACAAGAGCTGGTACATCACATATATATATAATGAAAATAATAATAGGTATTATTTAAAGCATTAAAAGCAATGAATAATGTGTTACATTTAACAAATATTGCTCAAGACGTACAGAAAGAATATTGTCACCCTAGTAGTAATTGTTTACTGATATTGCGAATAGAAAGCTAAATGTAATAATTCATAATTATTAAGCTTTAACTGATAGTCTTCTACCTGCTAGATATACAATACGCAAGAAATTCAGGCTGTCTTATGTTATGAGCCACAAAATATTGCAAAAATAATGACTGGCAATGAATTTATTGACTGCGTAACGCCTGGCCTTTTTAGAAAACCATAAATATTACACTGAATGTTTTTTTTTAATGAAGAAATAAGAAATTTTCCAATAAAGAGAACTGGAGAAATAAAAAAGTTATTAACTGGAAAAAGCTCAAATTTTTCTAACCTGACAGCAATGATAGAAAGAAAGTAAGTTTGTTTAATTAGCTATTGCTGTTTAAGTCTCTCTAAGTTCTGATTAGAACATAATTCTTGCATTTAGATAACACTCCTAATAAACCACAAAAAGCATGAAGCCATTCCAAGAGGCGAACTGGCTTGAATTATCAGTGTTCATGACTTTAGCTATCCTACCATTCCTACATTTCAAAAGTAAGAAAGAAACAACTAATTAAAATAAGGAATTTGAAGCTTTAAATATAAAAAATTATTTTCACCTATTCTTTTGTTGTCATAACCTTAATTGAGGCTACATAACTAGAAAATACTGTGAAGTCGAAACTAGCGTGTTAAAGGTTGAAGTAACCAGTCCACTTGTATTAAGTGCTAAAACTGTCATTTTGATGATAAATGGTTGGACGTAATATGTATTTTAGTCTTTATTTTGTAATTTTGCGTTTACAGTGGTAGTCTCCTTAATCAGTTACCTGTCAAACTGCGAGCTGAATTCCAGCGTTTTATGAAACAAACAGAAAAATTAAATATTTGCTTTAAAATATGGCTTTCCTTGCAACCAGATTTCTACCAACAGTGCAGAACGTTTAAAATTAATCCTTTCTGTCAACCGCATTGTAAACAGCTCGCAAAGTTAAAAAAGTAAAATAAAATATATTGCACCCGCAAAATCGAAGTCATCCATTACCTCGATAATGCGAGTTGTACTTATGTGGTGGTAACAGCGATTTGTTGCAACAAGCTCAACTTAATATTCTAGAATCGGAAAAGTCTGTTATGTCAAACATAATTTAAAGAACTACAGAAAATTCTTTGCTTTGTGTTTGAGGTTATATATGAAGTCAGTCATATTTCAGAAAGCAGTTAAAAGCAAATTCAAAACATTTGCTGTGCCATTCATTCAAAAAATATATATGCTTCTTTGTAACACAAATAATTCAAGTGTAAATGAGAGGTAAATCTAACGAAAGCAAACATTCTTCAGCAAATAGGAATATGTAATTTTTCTTTGAATAACTGGAAATTTAAATAATAATGGTACTCAAATAAAGGATTTTCTTTTTTTTTTCTTAAAAACAATATTCTCTATTGAGTTACACTGGGCAAACTTTGTTGTTCATCGAAAATCTCATATTATTATTGAAATTTTCATTTTACTGCTTTCAATCTCAACACTAAAGTGAATAATTTCTCTTTTGCATTCATAATAATAATTTCACATTCTGTTTAATTCAAAAACAATATAAAACTTAGATAAGGTTATAAAAACTTTCTTCTGAAGAAAGATTTCGACAAATATCTGCCATACATTTTCCTGAAGTCAATTTTATGACAAAATTCAATGCATTCCTTTTGCTTCCTTTTAAAACACGTTACATTTAACAATGATAAAAATGGTGGTGAAATTATGCTGAAGTGGTAGCGTATGCTGCGTATTATCATTATTAATAAATGCTTATACAGGTGGCTTTTAGCAATTATCTTTGGTGAAAACCTTTCGGTGCAAACTCTAAAACTCTAAACGTAATATTAATAAGGAAAGCCAGCTGATCAAAGATAAATCCGGTAAGGGCCATAGCAGAAATACAATGTTGAAGACATATTGTCAGTGGCTTTTCTTTTACAGAAACTTGATTTGGCGTAACATGCAAAGAAGAAACCTCATAAAAATTATGATATACTGCAGTATGTATGTACAACCTAATGAATTTGAAAATGCAAGTCATTCAAAACGATTATATCGAAATTTCATTAAGTTTTATATATGAGGTCTAGTACAGTGAAATTTTCTAAACTTGATCAATATTTGCATCATTATTACATTTTATATTTTAGTCAAACCAGTCATAAGCATCTTTTGTAATTAATTACTTTTCGCACAATAACAAAAGTTAGGCAGATATCTTTTTCAAGAGGTAAATAAACTGTAAGACCAGAACTGCTAAATTACGTTTTGCCAAGAAAATAAAAAGCTCAACTAACATTAATCAATTAATTAAGATTAGTCAAAATTCAACTGGTATAATTTCCTTACCTTTCTTCTTAAAATGATATATCTGTTCAAACACCTCATTATTTACTAATTGTTAAATTTAGTTGTTATCAAATTTAATTAAATATGCTATTTAAATGTAAATAAAATTACTTTCATTATCAAAATTTTGCTGATTATCGAATCCAATGCCATTATAAAACATTTTTCCTGATTAGTCTATACATCATAAACGGTGAAGTCTCATTTTCATCTAGTATCACTAAATCAGTTCAATATTTATTCATTAATGCACGACATCAGACTTTCTGTGAAATTTAAAAGATTTTTTTGCTCTGTTTTTAGACAAAAAAATTTTTTAGCAGCCGCCTAATTAATACTACAGTGGCTAAAGATGTAGAATAACACACATGTTAAACAATTTTAAGACAGGCAGATTTTTCACATCTAACGTCGTGCATCAATGTTTCATGCTAAAACTATATTTGACTACATATTTTACGTTAACTGAAAACTAATATAACTGAGTACTAAACATACATTGATTAAGATTCAGGATTTGCACCGTCCGTTTATTCTTACAATGTCATGAAAAAGCTCTTGAGGTTCATTTTTCTTGTAACACTGTACGTAACTCAGAAACTAATGCATGTGTATGTCAGGCATATATTAACATGTCCTATATGTGGTCTATTAGATTTAGAATCGTGTAGGCATTTTCGTGAAGCGAATATATTAATTGTCCAGCAGGTCAGAAACAGCCGTTATAGGTATAGCACTTTTATCCATGAAAGTGAATTTAGAGCCTCAACACTTGGAAAAAAGGGCACATGAGCAGGAATAACCTAATACGATAGCAAGCGTTAATGCATGAATCTCATTGGAGAAGGTAGATCATATCAAGTATTATGTCACTTTGTCCTTAATTTTTGTTCAGCAGTGCAGCAGCTCATTCTGGTTTTTATCCCTACTGACTGGAGTGTGACTCCATGGGATTTTAGGCAATTTTCTCTTGTGTAATACAAAGAAAATTAATATGTCTTAGAACGTTTTCCACGAAAGCACCATTCACTTTAAGAAGACATTTCCAAGAGCATGCATAAATAGCAAACTATAACACCGTTAAAGACCTCTTTTCATTATATTTGTATTCTCAAATGTCTATCAAATGCCTCAAATGTGTATCACATATCGCTTACCCCTTCGTTAGCCAGTCAAATCAGTACCAAATCACATCAGATGCCAATCTTATCTGATTAATTTGAGGGGAACAAATACTTAAACGATTACTTCAAAATACGGAAAAGTACAAAATGTGCCATTACGCGGAATAATTGCAGTTCTTCGCGCAATTCCTTAATTAACGCATATTAAATTACCTATCGAATTATTGAGCAAATATGTGCAAGTTAACAATATAGTAAAACATCAGTCTTTTATAAAGACATCCTTATCTCTGCTTAATAGTTTAAGAGAAGAAAGGTCGTTGATGAAACGGTAACTATTAGTGAAAATAAAAGCAATCACCGCATTCTTGCAGCCTAACTGGAAACTCTAGAAGTTAATTGAATAATGGATCACAAGTAAAATTCCTTTAACTATGAAAAGTTTCTATATCAGTATCAGATAAACGAATTAAGCTTAGCTAATGAGTGCCGTAGTTTAATAACATCGTTCTTCTTTTTCGGTTCAACCAGAAAGCCGCCATGGAAACAAAGAGTAATTTAACTCTCGCAGGAGTCGCTGACCTGGATATCGTCATTAAGTATGATTTAGGGCTCGCATTGGACAGATAAGCGACAATTTTTGGATGAAATATCAAATACGAAGGATGAGAAAAAATAATTCATTTACTTTCAAGGTGTGATACATGTACATTGAACATGCATATTACTTTTTCCAGTTATCTAAGTTATTAACATTCTGTGTTAACTTACACGTGGACACGATTAATACTTTACTCGATTAGATCAATTATGTCTAATATTTACTAGAATAAATTTTATTATTCCTTACCTTAAACAATTTAATATTAGCCAGGGACTAAGTTTAGTGACAAAGCAACTGTTAGTTTTTGAAAGTAATTTATGCTAAGTAAATCATACAAAAACCCGTAATAAGTTCTTGCAAAAATATTCTCATACATTATTTAACACCGCATTGTAGCATACAAGTAAATTGCACTTTTATTACAAAAACAAAGCTTGATTATTTTAAGAGATAGCACATTTAAAATTTTCGAGACTTTGGAAGTTTCTGGCTAGTAGTCATCAAAGTGGTGATTTTGGATTGGCTCGCGAAGGTTCAGTCTGTTTCTTCATATCAAACATCAGGATGAAGCTACTTCTCGTATACATTACTTCATCTTCATAGCATATAAGCTTTGCTGAATAGAATTGCGCTGGTGTAAATAGTCTCTAAGAAGTATACGGTAAATTCAGATAATATGTATCCTTCTTCAACCTAAGATTTACCCAGCAATTTTGTGAAATATTAGGTTAGGATTAATACTGGCATTCCAAAATTACAATAGGCGTTGTTTATGTCATCCGGTTAATGCTATCATTCAGCTACTGTTATCGAATTCTCGAAGACCCGCCCATTTTTATATAAAATCACAGAAAATACATCGCTTATTGTGATCAATAAGTCGGTTAATGTTATAAAATATTATAGAAGGAGCAAAGTCGCACTCGAATAGTGGCCAAGGCCAACATCTTGCCTCCTTATCACGATGAATTTCGTTAGCTTGGTTTGATATCAGGCAAACGAGATTAATCACAGCAACAACAAATATTCTAAACTGAAAGAGTGTCACCAAATAAAAGATGAAATCCTCAAATTATAGTCGAAATAGAGCAAACGATCGCCAAATGAGAGAGCTATGTCTCCAGCCATCTTGTTTGGACTTAAGACCACATTGAAGTCATGGAACAGTGTCTTGGAACAATAAAGACTTGGTGGGAAAGTTCCAATTCAAGATCATTTTAAACCTCATCTTAGTTTTTCGGATATTGGAAGTATTGTTAATCCTATTTCTGGTAATGCATATGAAAATGTTGATAAATGATTGTTGAATTTGAAGATGTCATAAATTTTTTGAAATTGAGTGATTTGCATAAATTAGTTTTTGCTAAAAGATCATTAACAGGTAAAGCGAAACTATTCATTCAGAGGTTGTAAGTTAAAAAAGCTTTTGAAATCTGGATTTGGTAAATCTTTTAATTCAGCGGAATTGCATGAAATGTTATGTAAGCGTAAATTAATGCCCAATGAATCTTTAGATGAGTATTTTTTGAAAATTAAAGAAATGTGTTCGCGGGGTAACATTGAGAATGATTCACTAATTAAATATGTCATAGATGGTATTCCCGATTCGGTGGTAAGGAAAACTATACTATATGGTTGCGAAACAATATCTGAATTTAAACAAAGGCTAAAAATTTATGATCAAATTAGATCGGACAATGATAAGTTTAAAAATCCGAAACCGAAAGTGGACACTCAAATTAAAGATAGAAGTAAGCTTGCGTTATTAAACCGAAATCAGTCTAGCGTAAATAAAGTGTTTTAGTTGTGATGAATTGGGTCATAAATCTTCTGAGTGTAAAAACAAATCGAGTGGGCTAAAATGCTTTAAATGTTAAAAGTTTGGGCATAAATCGACTGACTGTCAAAACCAGATCCCCGAGAAGCAAGCATCTTTAGTACAGCGTATTTCGGATGATAGTAGAATTATGAAGACTATAGAAATAAGTAATCATTTAGTTCATACTCTAGTTGACACTGGTTCAGATGTTACAATATGCAGTGTAGAGTTACATAAGCAAATTGGTTCTCAAATTTTAAATTTTACCGATATCACATTGTTCAGTATCGAAGCAAAGCAAATGTATCCCATTGGCTTTTTTTTATTTTTGATGTTTTAATTGATGGTTTTTCACTTCGTACGAAAATTTATGTTGTCAAGTCATTATGTAATCAAATTGTCTTAGGCTTAGATGTAATGAATCAGTTTAACTTCTCTTCTACTGAGAATGGCCTTCAAATAATTTCTCATCGGAATAAAAGTAATGTTAATATGATAACTGCTGAGTCATATCGAAATGCTAACGTTCGTTGCGTTATGGGAAATTTGAATATCGTTGTGTCATTGAAAAATGTTTATGATCTTTCACAATCGCTTAGCGTCTCTGTTAATGTAAACAAAAATCCCGAAAGCGGAAGTGGCTTGGAATTTAATTACTCTTCACAGCTGGTGAAGGCTATTTCTGTCAACGAGATTATCGCAAATTTCGAATGTGGAACATAAAGAAAGACTGTGTAAATTAATTAATTCTTACCAGTCTCGGAAAAATAAGCAATCTGACTTTAAGATGCGAATGAATTTATGCGATGAAATCCCTGTCTGTCAAAATAGAAGATACATGTCTTTCGCGGAACAACAAATTTTAGACGAGCAAATTAAAAAATGGTTGAACGATGGTATAATAAAGCCTAGCAATTCTAATTATTCGGCATCTATAGTTTTGCGTAACAAGCGAGACGGCTGTAAAAGATTATGCACAGATTATCGGAAATTAAATAAGAAGGTTACTAAAGACAAATTTCCACTGCCTTTAATCCCAGAAATACTTGATCGGTTAGAACAATCAAAGGTCTTCACGACACTAGATTTAAAAAATGCCTTTTTCCATGTAGATATAGATGAAAATGCACAAAATACACCACCTTCGTAACACATAATGGTATTTACCAATTTCTTAAAGCTCTTTTTGGTTTAGGTATTAATCCAAATGTTTTTCAAAGGTATATTTACTCAGTATTTCGTGACTTGCTAAATGAAGGTGTACTAATTATTTATATGGATGATATATAGTCGTACCGGCTAATGATGAAGTTGAATGTTAAGAGAAATTAGAAAGTGTATTCAAAACTGCTTCAGAATACGGATTACAAATAAATTTCAAGATATGCTAATTCTAAAATAAAAAAATTGAACTTTGGGGACATGTAATTGAAAACGGAACTATTCGACCATCACTTTCCAAAACTGTTGCTGTTCAAAATTCCACAACTGCGTAATTATAAACAACTACAAAGATTTTTAGGATTAGCGGAATATTTTCGCAAATTCATTCCTCATTATGCTAAAATAGCTAAACCTCTTAGTGACTTACTTAGGAAAGGGACTAGTTTTAAGTTCGATTCCGAACAACAGGAAGCTTTTTGTAGATTAAAAGAAATTCCCTCTCAAGCGCCTGTTCTACATATATTTAGGCAAGGATATCCATTAGAACTTCACACTTGTGCTAGTAGCAAAGGCTTTGGTGTGGTACTACTCCAATTGTCTGATGATGGTAATTATCACCCAATCCACTATATGGGTAAGAAGACTTCACCGCAGCAAGAGAAACTCTGTAATTACAAATTAGAAGCCCTTGCAGTTATAGAAGATCTTAAGAAGTTTAGAAAATATTTGTTAGGCTCTAAATTCGAAATAGTAACTGACTGTAGTGCTTTTCAGAAAATTTTAGATAAAAAAGATTTAACTCCCAAGATTGCAAGATGGGCAATGTTTATTGAAGAATTCTATTACGAAATTGTACGTCGTTCAGGAAGCCAAATGAAACATGCTGATGTTTTAAGTAGGAATGCTTTAATTTTAACATTATACACATCCGACGTAACTGAGAATATTCGGTTGGCACAACAACAGAATGAAGATGAACATGTGAAATTGATCAAGAATATGGTCGAAAAAGGAGAAGAAAATGGATTCTTCCTGAGAAATGATATTTTGCATAAATTGGAAAATGGAAAAGATCTGCTAATAGTGCCAGAGTCATTACAAAACGAAACCATACAGAAGGTACATACATTCATGTCCATAAATTAAGGATAATGCAAAATCAGGCAGAGGAAGAGTTAGAAGCAAAACAAATTTGAATTATTTGTAAAGCTTATTTATTAAACAAAAGGTAAAAAGCAAAAAAAGATGCTATATGTTTGATATTATTAAAAAATTAACGATTTTTTCTCCCTGGAGCAAATTACAAAAAAACCTATTTACAAAAAAAAAAAAAAAAAAAAACAATATTACATGGTTGGTAGGATTGTTAATACATTGTATGTCTCCCAGACGATGCAATACAGTCCATACAACGCCTAGGCATGCTGAGTATCAAATTATCGATCTGATCTTGGGGGATATTACACCACTGAAAATGCAATGCTCTCCGAAGTTCCGGTAGACATGTAGGAGGAGGTTGACGGGTTGCAACTCGTCGACCAAGCATGTCTCACACGTGCTCTACTGGATTCAAGTCCGGTGAGAATGCTGGCCAGTCCATACGGGTGATATCCTCCGATTGAAGGCATTCGCTTACGATGTTTGCACGGTGAGGACGGGCGTTGTCATCCATAAACACAAATTGTGCGCCCATGGCGCCCCGAAACAAACGTACATGTTGTTCCAGAATGACGTCCCGATATATTTGGCTTGTCATGGTTTCAATTTGAACATGCAAGTCAGTTCTGAATCCAGAATAATTCCACCCCAAACGAGCACTCTTGCACCACCGTAACGGTGTCGTTCAATGATGTTTTCTTGGTAGTAACGGGTACATGGAGCTCTCCATGTGAAAGTCCGGCGAGAATCAGACTGCAAGCTAAACTTGGACTCGTCAGAAAACATCACACAAGCCCACTGTTGCGGTGTCCACAATGCATGCTCTCTACTCTAGGCTAACCGCAGGCGACGGTGAGTTGCAGTAAGTGGAACGCATCTGACAGGTCTACGAGCATATAGACCAAACTGCAATAAGCGTCTGTAGACGGTCTTCCTTGAAATTGTCGTACCAGTGGCTGAAGAGAGATGACGAGACAGTTCTGAGGCTGTGCTCCGCCTGTTTCTTTTGGCAGTAACTGCCAAATACCGGTCCTCATTTGGCGTTGTAAGTCTAGGGTGACCTGTGCTGTAACGTCTACTCACATTACCTTCATCTTGGAATCGTTGCCAAAGCCTGGAGATGACACTCTGGGCAATTTCAAGTTCGTCTGATACTTCCAGTTGGGTACGCCCACATTTCAGACGACCGATATTTCTACCACGTAAAAAATGATCCAAATGCGTCCTTTGTGTCATATCTATTCGGTTATTGCACTGAAATGCTTATAAAGCGCCTGCGAACAATTTTACTTCTTTGCCTGTATTCCTTGTATATCACTCTCTTACACTCTCGTCATTGTGACATACCATCGGTGTCATCTGATTACTTCCTGAAATTTGCATATGATTCTGGAAGATGTGTGTAGTGATTTTACAGGTGATATATTTATTTTAGAGTTCGATTTCCGCGTGATTCCGAATTATCCTTAATTTATGGATATGAGTGTAAAAAGGGTCATTTTGCTCTAGAGAAAACTGTGAATGCTGTAGAGCAGGAATTCTATATTCCCAGACTGAAATGCAAAGTTGAAAGAATAATTGAAAACTGTATAGAATGTATACCGTACAACAAGAAGCAAGGAAAAACAGAAGGATTTCTTCATCCTCTACCGAGAGAAAACGTTCCCTTGAATACATACTATGTCGACTTTATTGGACCTCTTCCATTGACGAACAAGAGATACTAACACATTCTAACTGTGGTTGACGCTTTTACGAAATTTAGTTGGTTCTATCCAGTGAAATCCCCAACTACGCAAGAAGTCATTTCAATATTGAGGCAACAACAGACTGTATTTGGGAATCCAGCCAGAATCATTTCTGATCCAGGTAGTGCCTTTATATCAAAAGAATTTTCAGCTTATTGTACGGAAGAAGGCCTAGGACATGTTAAAATTATTACTGGTATTTCAAGAGGTAACGGACAGATTGAGCGAATCCATAGAATTTTATTCCTTTTTTGTCGAAATTATCACATGAGGATTCAAGAAAATGGTTTAAATATGCTCCAGATGTCCAGAGAATAAGCAACAGTACAAGTACGAGAAATACAAAATATTCACCGTTTGAGCTTCTCATAGGCACGGAAATGAAGAACAAGGAAGATCTAAGAATTAGTGTGACATTAAACGAAGAATATCTAAAGCAGTTGACTCAAGAATGTGATGAAATGAGAGAAGATGCGAAAAACAATATTTTGAAGTTACAAGAAGAGAATCGTAAACGATTTAACAGAAGACGGAAGAAATGAATGTTTGCGCCATTTTACATAAGATACAAGACAGTGAGAGTTGGCTTCAACGTCTGCTCAGCAGAAAAAGAGAAAAAATGAGGTTGTGAATTAGAAAGACAAGAAGGATAGACGTTTGATGAGTACAGTCCATAATAACTCAATGATTGATGTTGGAACACGGAAAAGAACTGTGAAATAACCAATAATTGTAAAAGATTACAACAACAAAATCGGAGTAGTGGACGGCCTGGATCAGATGTTATCAAATTATCCTGCTATTAGAAACAACCAGAGATATTATTATTTTTCCATTATGCTTTATTTCCATATAATTTTACTTAATATTCATTGACATTCATCCACTACGAAAGTCATGCATGGAAAGTTATGATGTACAGAGAAAACAACATTACAGGCTACGAAAAACAGACGGCCGCTCGGGGGAGGAATTTTCGCGGACAGGAGAGGGCGGCGAAAAGGTTAATATTAGTAAAAATAAACCGTTTAATAATGCATACGTAGTGTTCTACCATATTTTTTGAAAGTAATATCCGCTTCACGCGGCTTCACGCTTCACGCAGCAATTAGTGACACATAAGCAAACTTGAGCGACGTAAATAAGCAAAGTAAATCCTACATAAATGGAAATTTTCGTAATGCATTTTAAAATTATTCGGCGACTTTACTTCAGTTTGAAAAACTTGTTCTCTAATATTTTGATCTTGCTAACTGAACTGTTAATCATATTAAGTCATATATTTTACATATTTTCAACAAAAGAGATGGACTTCAGCCATTCGATAAAAATATCCGTATAACATTAACCGCCATTACATTAAGTAGCGTATACATTTATTGAAATATGAAAAGGATTCTTCAATCAAGATTACAAATTTTAAAATAATAGGAAAAATCCTAAATTCTCGGACATGTTCGACACATGCGGAAAAGAAACTACATCCAAGAAATATTACAAATTCAAAAAGATTATCGCAGAAATTTGCGCAGCGATAATGTTAGGGCCCTACGTATAGCCACACGCGAATGATTGAATGATTTTCTTTTGACCTCATGAAATCGGCGAACAGAGACGTTGCTGAATTTCAAGGAATCACTACCATGCATTTCAACTAATTCTGTAAATTCTAATTAGAATTTTCTGTCACAAAATTATACTACAAATTACTGCATTTTAATCACAAACAATTGATTTGATGTTTCTTGCTCTAAAGTGAGATACGGTTGATGGTTCTAGAAATCATCAACCATCTCTATCAACTTACAATGCAATACTCAGACAAAATTGTCTGTCAGCTTGCAGTATAAATTGCGAACCCTGTGATGAGAATATTTTTTTTTTATTCTTCGTCGCATGTTTTCTAAAATCTTTCAGGAGTAGTAATGATTTCATAAATAATGCGTTAAATGGTGCATTTTGTTATAAATTTAGACTTTTTGATATCGATATATCCTGATTATGAATCTAAACGTTATTTGCCATTACTTTAAAGAATATACGAAATATCTTAAATTATTGACTGTGATAATTAAATATGATATGCTATATTTGTCTTAGTTAAAGCTTTGCTGACAGATATCAAAAATATGAAAAATAAATCGGAATTTTATATGTATAAATGCAAATATTTCCGTAGTTTTATAGAAAGAAAGCAGCTACATATAATCCCTCTGTCTCGCTTCAGTCATTTTTAAAGCACTAGAAGGAGCGCTCACGCAAGTAATCATTCATTTGCGTTATCTACACAGTAGAAAAAACTATAGAGTCTTTCTCTCTTGTTCCACAAAACTAGAATAAACCCTATAACGACCTGGCACAGCCGTGAATTAAACTACTGACTCAGACGAAGGGTAAAAATAAGCCTTTATTAATTCAAAATAGTTAACAGAAGGGCACGGTCTTTGTGCATTACAAAAGCACCGTCAACTTGCGGTGCAAACTAAACGTAGACTATAATGTAAGTCAAACCTAAAATAAATAGTGCAAGATAGCACTTGAGTTACGCCTAAGAGGTGGACTCGCAGGAACGGGGTATTTGGTCAAGCTATTTAGCTTGACCTCGGGGATCGAAAATTTGAAGGAGGCAGATCATTTTTTATCCTACACAGCACGACAAGACTCGCATAAGGACTACTTATTGGCTTAATTATTTTGTTTTCGAGCACGTGCTGAATGTGCTCCTCAATTATTTTTTTCTTTATCATATCTGTATGACCTGGCCTTTAAGGGCTTCTCACTTTTTAACTTAATTTCATGATGCACTATCTGAGTGAGTCCAGGTGTTTCAAAAAATAAATCAGAGAAATGTCTTACCATTTCTTGTAGCTTGCTTTGGTCTTCAATTTTCACATGTTCAGGTTCAGGTTCGGAAGTAGGCCCACCAGCGGCCGAGCGGTAAAGTCGCTGAACACTGGTAGTTCGGTTTGAGGTTCGAATCCCGCGAACGGGCTGGCTGCATGGGTGTTTTCGTGGTTTTCCCCATGTGTAACGTGTATACGAGCCAGTTTCCCTTAGAAAGTCCTCCACGAAGGCATCCCTCCCTTTAGGCAGATAGCCCTAGCGAGCTTTGCCATAATTAAATACACACACACACAGGTTCGGAAGTTCCACAGCTTCTGCTTCCCGCGGCTTCATGTGCTGCTGCAAAGATTCATTCTGCAAATTAATTTGGGCTCCCGCTGTTTTTAAAAAATTAGTTCCCCAATGTTACCGAAACTTGTAAATTTCGCACTACAATCAATATAAATTTTTGAACTTCATTCTTTATCTCCACATTAAACGTCGCTTTACCTATACATGCTATGTTTGTGTGTAATGTTTGCCCTGTGCTGCAATAACTTTAGTATTTTGGGTGTTAAATAAGCTATAATTTTTTAATTACTTCGAAAAAAATGTTCGAGTAGGAAGTTTGCTTGCGCCCCTGCATCGAGCAAGACCTCTGTTGGCAACTCATTTAGTCGAATGTGTATCACAGGTAGGGATAATTTTCTTTTTATTATCGCCGTATTCAATTAAACTTTTGAGGGATTTTTATTCGACTGGGTTGACTGTACACCTTTTCAGCAGCCACCCGTCCTAGTTTAAATCCTTTTTAAGTACCCCTCTACCCCCTTTTTTCTTCCTTGTACAAAGTAAAACGGAAGTATTGTAATCGCGAAAAGTTTCAGGCAGCATATTTCAACGAAAATATCCATTTTGACCGCTATCGAATGCAATTTAACGATGTTTTTGCGTGATATCTGTACGTAAAAACAGAATAAAATACTCTTTTCCTTCAAAAAAATTATAAAACTGCTTTTTTTTTTCGTGCCGTCTGTACGAACGTATGTACGTACATATCTGAAGAGAATTTTTCGTGCCGTCTGTACGAACGTATGTACGTACATATCTCGCATAACTCAAAAACGAGTAGCCTCAGGACGTTGAAATTTTGTATATAGGACTGCTATAACATGTAGATGTACACCTCGTATTTTGGTTTCAATCGGCCGCACCAAACGTATATAAATATATTTATATATATATCCACTTTGTTACCCGGCTCAGTGATCTCAGTTTCTTTACTCTTATATGTTTGTAAATTGTACATTTTTCGCTTTAAAATGATTGTATTATGTTGTTTTTATCCTTCGGTTAAGGTTTTTATGCCTTTAGTAAATCTTTATGCAATATTTTTAGAATTATCAACAATTTTAAATTTGTCTAAGTGCCACTAAGCCTTTTTTTAATGGCGGCCATTGATGTTTACATTTGAAACAGGAGACTAGTGGATTTGTTGCCAATCTAGCGAAACTTAGCTTCGCAACAACAAAGATAACGCATTCATTTATTATTGCCAATTAAATCATACTTAATTCTTTCTGGAATATTTTCGAGGAAATAAGTGTTTAAGATTTATTTCGTAATTTTTAATATAGATATTTTGAGTTTTTATGTATTTTTGCCTTCTCGCGAAGTGAGAACTGAATTAATTAAATGAGAAATACTCAATCGTCTGTGAAAAACTGTTTCTTTTTTGTTTTGTTTGCTTAATTTCTTTTATACATAATTCTAGCTTTATTATAGTATTTGAATAGAACATGTGGCAACGATTAGATAATTCTATTCTTTAAATGATATAAATTTTGTGCATTATGAGTTATAATATGGACGAAATATAATACTGTTAAGTGAATCTAGCGCCAGAGTGTCGCTATGGTAAACAAATACTAGAGTGAATTTTAAAGAATGCATTTATTCTATTTTGTTTTATGCGCTGTCGGCGAGGTAGATTTAATTCAATCCAATAAGTTTAAATGAAATGCAAGAAAAAATGCGTATAATTTAATATTCCGTACAAGGAAGTCATGTGATGTACACATCAGATTTTTAATCTTGCAGCCTACTTTGGCGATCGCCTTTCTTTTTATCTTGAAATTTATTTCCGGTATAGGATTTTTTCGTTTGTTCCGCATATGGCCTCAAAAACTGTCCGTTTGGTCTTTGGCCCAAACTTCTCGTACGCGTACTTTCTGCTACCCTCCTACTCTCGAATTTCGCCGCCAGCTCAAACAATTGTTCTAGAGTACTGGGGTTTCTTACTTCAATATAATCCTGAACTTGCGGCAGGTAAGATAATTTGAATTAATTCTTCGTCGGCCTTTTTAAATTTAATTTTTAAATTAATTCTTCGTCGGGCATATAATAAATTAGAAACTTGAACCTTACTTAAAATGAAGTTTTATAACTTGTAATGTTGCGCGCTTCCAACCTGCACGCAACAATAGTGGTGACTTTTATTAACTGGAAAGTACAACAGTGTCTTGAGAAGGGTTTAATCCCTTTTTATTCAACTTTAGAAATTACAGATGCATGCTCTTGACGCTCACAAACTACGCCGACCCGACGGTAAAATAAAAATAAGAAACTAAATAAAAGAATAGTAACAAGTGACTAACTACGAGGCTCTCTAAACGTAACTAACCTCACCGGGTTCTAAGATACCGCTGATAATTCAGCAAACTTCTGAATATTACGTTGAAAGATTTAACTATCTACCGAGGCAAGCACACAAACCGAAACGCGTGGTTCTTCAATTTCTAACTAGCCACCTCCACGCTCGTGAAGCAAGAAAGCACACTTTCGAACTCGTTTCCCTTCTATTTAACTCAGAATACTTCCGCTGACAATTTTGAATACTTTGCGCGTTCTATTAAAATTTACATACTCTGGCATTGGCAATTCCAGGGGAAAGTAAGGCTTAACAGGAAAGATAGTTTAAACTTAAAATAAATGTTAGTTAAAATAAATATAAACCCTACAAACTCTTCAATTTTAAGTTGGTACTAGCCGTACAATTCGGCCTCAAGCCTAGCTCTGTCGTTAACCACGGGAAAAGCTTTTACCAGCGCGGCTTTAAAATTGTCAAACGTATATGTGGGACTTCCAAATTCTCCCAATCGAAATTTTCCGATGCTTTTAAACCAGCTTAATGCCTGTCCTGGTAAGTCGGTCTTTTCTATCGAAATCCTTTGGACATCAGGAACGTGATAAAGCAAAAAGTTATTATCTAAATTTTCTAATAATCTAGTAGCCGATGTTCTTCCCTCATATGTCACTGAGGGTTTCATGGAGGCCCTCATTGTTTCAACAAGATAACCAAAGCCTTCCATCATATTGCCAGGCGCCGGTGAAGTTTGCGATGTCGAAGTAGCTAGCTCATGTGCAGCCTCGTTGTCATCCATGAGTTCGAAAAAATTCGGGGGCCACTTATACGGTCTTTTTCTCTTGTTCCAAATAAACTTGAATAGACCCTATAACGACCTGGCGAATTCTCGCACAGGCGTGAATAAAACTACAGACTCAGTCGAAGGGTACAATTAACTCGTTATTAATACAAAATAGTTAACAGATAGGCACGGCCTTCGTACGTTACAAAAGCACCGTCAGCTTGCGGTGGAAACGAAACGTAGAATACAATGTAAGTCAAACCTAAAATAAATAGTGCAAGATAGCACTTAAGTTACGCCTAAGAAGTGGACTCGCAGGAACCTAACCGGCGTGATACTAAATCTGATAAGGCCAAGAGGCTTACTACCGTAACAACGAAACATGCGCTTGGCTAGCGAAACACGCTCTGAAAAACTCAGATATTCACCCGTTTAAATATGCACTTAACTTTAAATTTACATTCTGGAGATAAAATGTGAGGGAAAGTTGAGAAGTCTATAATAGGTATCAAACTTAAAATTAATTTGTTATGCAAAATAAGGAAAACCCTACGAAACCTGCGAAGAAGAACTATGTTTGACCAGAATAGGGAAATACCATTAAGACCACCTACGGCAATGTAAAAAGGATACTGGAGAAATTGATAAAAATAAGAAGATATTTAGTTTGCAATGAGATAAATGTGCATTGGTTGGCAATGATCTGAGTAGCTTAGTGTTACAAGAAAGGAAAGCTCTTCACGAAGTCAGTGGTGGAGTATTCTGACAGTTACCACGTATACGATTATAATTAAAATGGAAAAAAGGAAAGTACTGAACCCTGAATATGCAACAAATATAAAACAGGAATGGCAAGTAAGACAGTAATGATAAGGATGGTTATGCTAAGAATAAATCATAATATTAATTAACTAAAATAGAAAGGCATCTGCGTCATGTTAATGGTTTTTCGTGGTATTTACATAGTTATGGTGCAGCGAGGTTGTGAAGGAAATACCGCATTCACATTAAGAATATTCAGTATAGTTTAATATCTTTTACAGCTGACAGTTGACGGAAAGAGGAAAAACCATCCTTCTACCAAAAGGCTCTGTAGTATTCACATATCTAGCATTAGAAGAGACATCATATAACATTTTAAGATATTATTACCGTTGTGGCCCGGGGCATAATTACATAATTAAGACATAATTCCAGAAGCTGAAATTACTTTACAGCAGAACATACACTTTACAATAATGCACATTTCAAACACAAAAATGTTCTTAAGATCGAAACTGAAGATGGCTGTAAGGCAAGCATTGAGTCTTTATTTCCAGGATGTAGCCTTTCGTAGGCATGACTTCATGTGTGGTAGATTTCCTTTTCTATATCCGTACTAGTGTTCGCTGATTGTGTTTGTTTTATGTAAGTGATGTTTCGGCGGTTGACTAAAAGATTTTCATATGCCTCCCCTAGAGCTGAAAACAGGCATATTGGATGGTGGAAATTCAGGCTATGAAAGTCTTTGTAGCGTTTAATGAAGAATATGACTTGTCCGAATTTGAAATCAGTGTGGAAGAAATCGGCATGCAGAAGCTTGTTGAAATCTATTAAGGGGATTCATACACGTTAAACCCCTCATGATCTTCGAATATGTGACTGTTGCAGAAATTGGGATATTTTATTTATTTTAAAAGCAATTACTTCCAACTTTTTACAGCTGTTTACATAATATACCTGCTTTGGAAACTAGTAACCAGAAAGTTTGTGTTGCCACAAATATTTTTGTAATTTAATCCTCTTTGTGACAAAATATTTCGCCATGTTTCCACCTTGCGCGCATGATATTTTAAAAATGGCTAATGGTACATACTTGAAATTCGATGGAATTCTTTATATGGGCACTGTTTTCTAACTGAACTAACAATCTGACGAATGTTTCAATATTGAAAAATTTTATGGACGAAAACATTACAAATATTTTTAATAAAATACATTTTATAAACTCAACTCAAAATAAAATAAAAATTTAACATGAAAATTTTAGAATTTTAGGTGCACAGTAGTTTCCAAATGTTATAAAAGCTATATATTAAATATGGAATTAAATTATGAAACATGATGTTTTAAAGCGTGCGCGCGATTTGGAAACATGACGAAAAATGTTGACACGAAGCGAATTAAATTATAAAAATATTTGTGGAAACACAAACTTTCTGATTACTATTTCAGAAAGCAGCTATATTATGTACACAGCTGTAAAAAGTTGGTAGTAATTGCTTTTAAAATAAATACGTTATCCCAATTCTTGCAACAGTCAACTATTCGAACATCTTATGGGTTTTAAGGTGTATGAGTCCCCTTAAGAAGAATGCTGGAAAATTTATATATATATATATATGTATATATTTGACTATTGCATACTTTATACCGTCAGGGCCAGGTGCTTTCTTCAAAGAAAGATTCTCGAAGCTCCATTGCATTTCTTCTTTTGTAAAATCTTTATCATCTGCAATACTCTATTGTTGGTAGTAATCTTGTGAAAACTGCCATGCGTGTCTCAATTTTTAATGCAGAAATCTCTACAGTTCTTTATTTTGCTTTGATGATCATTCTTTTGTAGATTGCTCTTTCCTTTCTAAATGACTTAGTTATAGTTGGAATATTCAGTTGTTTCTCCGTTTTAAAACTAAGGCGCGGTGTTCTGCATTTGTTTTGCTGAGCACGGAGATCCTTCTTCAGATAATTAAGAATTTGTAATTTCGTAATTTGTCTGGTTTCGAGTATTTCCTCACTTGTCTTCCGTATTGTACTTAGCACTTGCATTGTATACCTGCTGTGCATTCTTGTATATCTTGAGTGAATGTAGGAATATTTTATCGAATGCATCTGTTGAAAATGTTAATATTGCTGCCTTGCAGAAATGGAACGATTTCTTGTGAAGTTGATATAGTTATGAGCAGAGAGATTCCTTTCTTCATCTACTGCCCAATCTTGAAAGATATTTTTGGCGTGTTGGTCTTGACATCATACACGATAAATGTTGGTTCGTCTGTTGTAGTGATATGTATCTTCCGGTTATTGGCAGCTATGTAGTCCTCGAGCTCATCCCCAGATTGTTCAGTTGCATTGCAGTCTCCTGACTATAATTTTAAAAATATTGATATATTCCATTACAATTATCAATGAAATTAAGACTAGCACTTATTGTTTGGTAATGGCTATTATATAATGGTTAAATTTCAGAAGTGCGGCTACATTGTCATTGCTAAGATGGTGAGCGGGAACCATTCTGAGTTGCAACAGGTAACGGCTACCCTCGGTTCAGGACATCATTGATGACTCATAGATGTTCCATTTCAGAGGAACATCTGAAAATATCAAAATCGCAATAACAACCTTGTACTCAGCGTACATATATTGAAACAATCGATTTCGAGGGCAGCTAAAGGTCCCTCCTCATCAAAACAAAATTACTAGGAAAGGGGAAAAAGAATAAAAATAAAGCATTGGCTAAGGATTCTCAGAAACACGTGGTCATTATCAGCACTGCACGTAGTCGTAACCGGATTTGAATCAGAGTTACACTGGCCGCCTACTTTTACTGAGCCAAACTAGCTGATCAAACATATAAGGTCCCAATCACATTATGTTTCGGCTATGCTGGACTTGACATCGAAAGGGACAATTCTTAGAACCCGCACAATTCCAGGAAATATACCTAGCTAGGTCACCATTCTCACTTACTTTTGGAACTTTGGAACTTTGCGGTTATACTGGCTTTCAGCAGGAAATTAAAGTCCTTCTCTTGCCAGTTCCTGATGTGATCCCATGTGGGGCCTGACAGAGTAGAAACCTGAAAGAAATTTTCTCTCGTGGAGGTAGAAGTGTGCTGGAGAGAGAAAAAGAGAAAAAGAAGCACTTTGCTCCTGTACTGCTACATCTTGGATGGAATCCGCCTAGCAGGGGCCGGAGAAAGAAACTTCGGATGACCTGTGTAAGATAGCCCGAATACTAACTGTTCATTCGTCGGAGCCAGTCACGTGGGAGGTCACCCTCCCAGAAACTGACCCCGATCGATGCTGCTTGAAAACCAGAAAACTGGAACTTAGAATTCTGAACTCAAGAGGTGGGCGGCAAATGGGCGGAGGTTTTTGTCTTCAGCCAGGATTTCGTAGATAAGAATGTCCGTGAAATTAGCGGGATTTACATTGATAATATTATTAAAAAAGTTGTTGTTTATTCTGCTGAGGTAGTCCTGAATAGTATCTATTTTCAAGTCGGAGTGGAGAGTCCTATTCCGAACATAGTAAGGAGCTTTTGTGATGATTCTTAGCACCTTATTTTGAAGCACTTGGAGTTTGCTAATTTCGTTTGCTTTGTAGTTTGCCCAGGCTGGGGAAGCATACGTGAGAATGGGTCGGATTACAGTTTCATAAATCCTCTTTTTCAGTCTGAGGGTGAGGTTTTCATTCTTTAGGAGAGGAAAAAGCCTGAAAATGATCCCGTGTGCTTTTCCGCTTACTCTAAGCTCTCACTTACTACAAAGACTTAATCGCCAAATACTAATAGATTATCGCTCAAATTGGGATCACGTGATTCTTCAGTAGCAGAACTTTCTTCTGATTGGTTGTCTCTACCCAGGACCCGAGACATTTTCGGTCAGGTTTGAAAAAATCCCTCGTAGCCGTAACACCGCTTCCGTAGCTAGGCGGGACTTCACTTCAGGCACGGCTCTTTTTTCTAGGAATCCTCCCGGTTAAATAAGTACCTCCAGAATCTCGTTTCTCAAAAAAGTCCCGTCTAGCCGGGACTGTAGCCAAGTGTGATAAGGGTTTAACACATAAACTAAAACAAAACAAAAAAATCAGCGAAGTCGAAAAATAGGGAGCGGGGGGAAACTGCACCTTCACGCACCAAATCTGAACCTCGAAAGTCTTCTTCCGTTGGTGAATTGGATTTTCTTGAGGCTTTTCATACTCACAAGGATTTGGCATGTTTAGTGAATGATTTTAAGTCCAATCCAGTCCTTCCTAACGCTTTTAAAATTCTATTAACATAATTCCCGGTTACTATTTTTGCCGATAGATGGCGTTGCCTCCTCGCTTTTGGTCCTACCGGGGGATATAAAAAGCCGTTACAGAAGGTTCCTTTCCCTTCCAACGCACTATACGCACAACGGACTAGGGGATATTTTAGATATAGTTTTGATGAAAAACCTTCCTAATATTCCTAATCTTGATGTTCTCCCAGAACTTTCGTCTGACCATCTCCTTATAGTCTTCAACTTCTATGGATTTTATCCCCCTCTCTCTAAAGCTCATACAAAAGTTAATTGGTATATGGTTACCGAACAGCTAAATTCTGTTAACAGCAGAGCCACACTTCGTTATGACTGCGATATTGAGCTGGAAATCACCAGATTAAACTTCAAAGTTCAAAACGCTATCGATAATGCTACCTATACAGTCAAGAATAAAAATCCCTATGGCATCCCAGAAGAAATTAAATCCCTTATACAAGAAAGAAATAGACTTAGAAAAAGATGGCATATTACTCGCAATCCTACTGAAAAACGTCATATTAATTATTTAAACAGAAAAATAAAAGAAGACATCGCCACCCATCGATCAAATTCGTGGGATAATTTCCTAGAAAACATGGATCTTTACCCAAACTCTGTTTGGAAAGTAGCTAAATCACTCAGAAATCTTTCACCCAATCAAATTCACCCCCTGTATCACATGGGCAAAATTCACCACTCCGAAGACTCCATAGCTGAAATTCATGCAAAAGAATTAGAAAACATTTTTAAACAACATGAAAATAAAAATTCTGATCACGAAAAAGATATTAATTACTCTGTCAATAGCATCCTCAACAGACCCAGCATTAATTTTTTTACTCCTGCATCTCCAAACGAAGTTCAACAAATTATTAAAAAATTAAAGAAGCGCAAAGCTAAAGGATATGACATGATTTCTAATGAAGCGTTGCAAGCTTTACCTAGAAGATGCATAGTCTTAATTACAAATATTTTTAATGCTTGTATTAGACTCAGCTACTTTCCGTCGCAGTGGAAACATTCGATCATTGTTACGATCCCCAAACCAGGAAAAGATCCAAAGCTAGCAAAAAATTACAGACCCATCAGTCTTCTGCCAGCGCTTGGAAAAGTTTTCGAACGAGTACTTAGTGCTCGGCTCACCAATCATCTAGAACGCCTTAATCTAATAGACAAGCATCAATTTGGATTCCGTAAAGGCCACAATACCACACATCAAATATTAAATTTAGTTGAATTTATTGCCCAAGAATTTACAAAAAAGAACGGTGTAGCGGCATGCTTCCTCGATTTCGAAAAAGCTTTCGATCGAGTGTGGCATGCTGGCTTACTTCATAAGCTATCTAACTTCCTTTTACCAGACAGCTTTATTAAGCTTATGCATTCTTATTTTAAACATCGTACTTTTCAAGTGCGCTGTGGTGAAGCAATCTCTTCAAAAAAAGTGATTTACAGTGGAGTAGCTCAAGGTAGTGTTTTAGGACCGAAGCTTTTTACAATATTCATAAATGATATGCCTCTACCTTTTCATTCTAATATACTCAAATATGCCGACGACACAGTCATTCTCACCAGTTCACGAAGTCCAAATAATGCTTTAGAGAAACTTCAGCTCCAAGTCAACATTATTAACAAATTTTGTCAAGACTGGAAAATCAAACTAAATACTGATAAATGCTGCGTAGTTCTCTTTCGCAGATACAGAAAAAATATCCCAGTGAATATAAATATCCGACTCAATAACCAAGATATTCCTGTTGCCAACTCCTATAAATATTTAGGTCTCTATATTGACAAAACCCTAAATTTCAAAGATCATATTCAATATGTTACAAATAAGGCTAACGCTGCTTTCATTGCTCTCATTAATTGGAAGAAACTCTAAGTTAAACCTCCGTACCAAGAAAAATATCTACATCTCACTTATTCGACCAATAATCCTCTATGCAGTTCCAGCCTGGGCTACTGCCCGAAAAATAGACAGACAAAAATTAAATGTACTTCAAAACAAAATCTTACGTAGCATAGTGAACGCACCCTGGTTCGTGCGAAATTCTCAAATTCACAAAGACCTGGATATCAATCCAATTCACGACCAAATCCTAATTTCTGCACACAACTTCTTTGAAGATATGAGAAATTATCCCTATGAAGCTATTAAATCGCTTACAGACTATGACCCTACTATTGAGAACGTAGTGAAAAGACCTCGAACGATCCACCACAATTCTAAGTGGTGGTAGTGTATATAATGTATATATAAAAAAAAAAAATTACTATGCCTTTGCAGTTACTATTCAAGAAAGATGAACTTTGCAAAATTAGGACTTTATTTTTCATCGATGAATTCTTCGTTTTACTACTTATTTAACCAAGATTTTTACTTTTTACTTTTACTATTTCGTATCATGTGTTTTAAAATCAAAGTTCGTGGTAACACCAAGTGCTTACTTTCACTCATTAGCCCTAGTGAGCTACATGACCTCATTTTCGCCTTTTACAGTTTCCTATTCATTTAATGATTATATCGCAAGTTTAGAAGATTTTCAAGTGTTTCAAAAGACATAAGACTCTTAAATCCACAAATAGATGTTGCTTTTACTATGTTCGAACTTTATTTATTGCCAAAAACTACAAAAACTTCATTTTTCGAACTCTGACTCCTCGACCAATCTAAATGTCGGACGCTGATCACGTGTTTCTGCTCTTCTTGACTCACGCAGAAGCTTAGATTTTCATTTCGCTTCTCGCCACCATTTACGTATATAATCACCTATGCTATGCCATGATATGCAATTTAGCAAAACTTATTTTATGAGTTCTCTCATTTATTGATCTCGCCTTCGGGCGCGGTGTATTTTAAAACCACCTCTTAAATTTTTAACTTTATGGCCTATGGTAAAATGATAATATACTGGTAAGAGCTCCTAGTAGCTAAAGCCAGCAGTAAAGATATGATCCAAGATCCAAGATCCTTTCCCTTTTTCACTTTGAATCCTGTCCTCCGGACACACTAATGCATTTGCTATTACCTGCAGTGTACTTGTTAATTCATGACAGCCGGTATACAGCTTGCTATCTGCAACCTACACATTATTCGAGGTTCAGACTTGGTGCGTGAAGGTGCATTTGTCCCTCGCTCCCTATTTTTTTGACTTCGCTGGTTTTTTTTCCCCCTTTTAGTCTATGTGTTATATGTTTAATCAGATAACCTGGCTCAGTAAAAGTAGGCGGCCAGTGTAACTCTGATTCAAAATCCAGTTACGACCACGTGTTTTTGAGACTGATTGATGCTTTATTTTTCTTCTTTTTCCCCCTTTCTAGTAATTTAGTTCTCCTGATGAGGAGGGACCTTTAGCTGCCCTCGAAATCGATTGAGTGTTTCAATATATGTACGCTGAGTACATGGTTGTTATTGCGATTTTGAATGTCACATTGGCGTGTTTCTCTTCTGATCTGAAAATATGCTATTTTTGTGATATGGCTCTTACGCTAAGATTACATCTGCTGTTTTTTCGATTGTTTACGCGACTTCAATATTTTTGCAATATTTTTAGAATAATACATAATATATATGCGATATTTTTAGAATTATCAACAATTTTAAAGTTGTCTAAGTGCCTCTAAGCCTTTTTTTAATGGCGGCCATTGATGTTTACATTTAAAACAGGAGACTAGTGGATTTGTTGCCAATCTAGAGAAACTTAGCTTCGCAACAACAAAGATAACGCATTCATTTATTATTGCCAATTAAATCATGCTTAATTCTTTCTGGAATTTTTTCGAGGAAATAAGCGTTTAAGATTTACTTCGTAATTTTTAATATAGATATTTTGAGTTTTTATGTATTTTTGCCTTCTCACGAAGTGAGAACTGAATTAGTTTAATGAGAAATACTCAATCGTCTGTGTAAAACTGTTTCTTTTTTGTTTTGTTTGATTAATTTCTTTTATACATCAATCTAGCTTTATTATAGTATTTGAATAGAACATGTGGCAACGATTAGATAATTCTATTCTTTAAATGATATAAATTTTGTGCATTATGAGTTATAATATGAATGAAATATGTAAGTTAAATGTTATATAATTATTGGATTATATAACAGTTAACTTAGTTTCCGTTATATAATTATTATATAAGTTAACTGTTATATAATTATTAATACTGTTAAGTGAATCTAGCGCCAGAGTGTCGCTATGGTAAACAAATACTAGAGTGAATTTTAAAGAATGCATTTATTCTATTGTGGCTTATGCGCTGTCGGCGAAGTAGATTTAATTCAATCCAATGAGTTTAAATGAAATGCAAGAAAAAATGCGTATAATTTAATATTCCAATTTAATATCCCAATACAAGGAAGTCATGTGGTGTACACATCAGATTTTTTATACAAACCTGTGAAATAAAGTGTCAAATGATTTAACTATGAAAACGTACTATCAGAAAACTTCCACCTGAAGAAATTTACATCCCCAAATCAAAACTATATACCATAGCGATAAGAATAATTCTAACATTCTCTAAACAAGTAGCTTTATTTCTGCTAATAAATTGTTCTGACTCTTCTCAAAAGTAGCGCTATATTTCTTCTGTGATTTACGAATATATCTGTAGCTTCCTATTTCTGACTTTTGTTTAGCCAATACTTCATTTAGAGAAATACAGCGTACTTAAGTTACGACATTCTAGGGTGCAAGTTATGAAGCGAGTTTTCCTTTCTTATCCGGGAGGATTTATATCTGAACTTAAGAAAATACTATGCAGCTCATTGGTTCCAATAATGGATTTTTTTAACATATCGATTTGAATATTGCTTCCATCAAGAACGGCTCCAGACATAAGCGACATGGACAGCCGTCTAAGCCATTGAATGTCCGAGGACGCCAGCTAAATTATTCTTATAAGTGACAAATAGATAAGGTAAATTTCCCTTTTATTTATTAAATATGTTTGATTTACATCGAGTGCCAGCCTTACTGATTTTCTAAGATGTTGTAAATTCTGAAGCCTAGCATGCTATTCATGCTTACGAAACGAAGTAAAAAATTGAAAATTACCATATTACATCCCCAGATAACATTCGTCTTAGTAGGTTGGCTCCTTTCAAGATGGTGGAGGATTTGTAAAGGATAACTTCAAAATGATGCTCTGTCATAAAGATGCTGATGCCTTTATGATAATCCTACACAAATGTTGAAGAACAAGAACCCTAACAAAGGTGGGCGCATCCTCATGAAGATCAAATGTTAACTTGAAAACTTCAACCTTCATAATGGTTCTGATACCTTTATGCTTGACCCCGTTATATTAGAAATGTTTTAGTTTTCTGCTCTAATAATAAACTGAACTTTTGCTTAGATAGTGAAACCTCGGCATTAAAGTTTCATGCTGAATTCTTCAAGTTCAGAATTAGTCTTTATAAAGATGCAAATCTCTTTATATGAGGGCATCCTTGTGAAGATTTTTGTCTTTGTCAGTAGGGGACAATTTGCATAAAATTGCTAAAACTGTCACCATTTCAGAAACTTCCATAATTGCGCAAGAAACATTTTAAAGAAACACATTAGTTGTCTTAGTGTACTTAAATAAAAATTTAAATGCCACTTCGCTACAAAGATATGCTGATTTAATTTCTTATACTTTTTATAACATTTGTAAAAATTTAAGGGATGTTTTATTTTGGAAAAAAATTAGCTTTCGAAACAGGTCAATATTAACAATTCATTACTCAAAGAATACTCATAAAATCATCTAGTGGTTCCTAAGGTCCTCGTTCGTTATGCTCTGTTGAAACATTTTAGGTGTCTGCTGAGCGATGATTCTAAAACTGACGTATAGAATATAATTGAGCAAAATGGTGAACAAGGGTGGCTTGTAATTCCTCTTCCAATTCGATGAGACCATAACATAAATTCTTGCAATGTTTTCATATAGTGTATGCTGCTACTGCAATACTATTTTAAATTTTAATATGCACCTACAGACTTTTTTTTATTAAATATTATTAAACAACGAAATTAATTCACCCATTGACACAATCTTAAACACAACATGATCTCAAACAATGAAATAAAGGCAAACAGTGTGTATGATTTAAAACTGGTTTCTGTTAAAAAGCAAAGACTTCTTCAAAAATGGCTGTCAGTAGTATTGTTGTTATTTCTAGAGTTTCTGTAGCTAGTACCAGAATTACCCGTATACCCCATTATTTTTTACGTAAACGGAACTTCATTACGTTTACGTAAAAAATAAGTTACACGTGTCTTGTCATCGTAGTTCATCATAAGTCTTTCGAATATTCTTATTTCATGAAGATTAAACTAATAGCATAGACTTCGCAAAAAGAGATGAACAAAGTTTTCTACATATTGATTTTACCAGAGCTTTAACTTCTGATATCAGCTATTCAAGAGCCCTTTTTCCTGTATGAGGTGTATCCTGATCTTAAACACAAAACATAAAACAGAAAGCCCTACAATTCAAAGTCATTTTACTTAATAAATTCAATTTTGCATCTGAGAATTAGTTGCTCATACCTCATGTTCAGCGAATATATTGAATGTAACCGATTTCTTATGAAAATTTTACTTTAAAATACTAAATATAATTTTATTTCTTACTCTTGAAGGAGAAGTTGAAATTTGTCGTAAGCCATACTTGAAAACTTTTTATCATTATAACGACAATGAATTCTGTATAAAATTATGAATGCACCTGCTTTAATATTTTGCAAAATTTCCATTCCGTTTTTTCCAGGTAAACAAGAAATTCCACATTAATTCAGTTCTCCACTTCAAAATGTTCCTCATATAGACCAAGGACTCATCTAATTTTTAATAAAATCCTCGTAGAATGAAATCTACAATAAAAGAAATATTTATTATACTTTCAAAATTTAGAAATAAACGCTTCCATTCCTTTGCTTAGAAGATTCATAACTATATTCAAAAGTAAATTACTGAATTATCAGTTTTTTTTCTCTTAAAGGTTCAAGATAGTTTAAACAAATTTATGGAGTAATTACAAAATAACATTTGCTATTTTGATGATTATTAACACCATTTTGTCGGTAAAACAACATTAATTATTAAATTTTCACTTAGTTCCTTGTGAATATGCATTTTAATTTACGAATGTTTATGTATTTTAGCAGCTAAAGCCAATGGAGAAATTTAATTTTGGAATTTTTGTCTAAGATAAAATGAGCAAAACGTTATCTTATCATTTCTTTTACCCACAAGGTTAAAACTAATTTTATAAAATTCTTTCCCTTGATTTTTAACGCACTGTGGAACAAAATATTCTTCCTATACCTTCGCACTGCTGCCACAATGCATTGCTATGTTAACTCAGCATTTAAAATTATTAAAGGAATTATCAATTTTTTATACGAACGCGTTACAATATTCGGTACTTATTTGTTATAGCGAGCCCCAAACATATTTGTCGATTTCAGATTTGAGCCAAGATCTCAGCTGTTAATTTCAACAAGCTCGTGAAGCGCAATGTAAAAATAAAGAACACAATATATAATAAGCAGCCCTTTCCTAAGAATATTTTTAAATACTTAGCCTTATTATTATTAGTCCCTAAAGGAAACGGACATTCAAAGTTTTCGTTTCGCGATTTTGCGTCGAATCACTCTGAATGTCCGTTTCACTTTTCAAACTGTTGCCACCAAATATCATCGCCCTGTATTATATTTGAAGAAATTAAATAACGAAGAATCTGCATAAATGTATGCATGTTTCTCGCATTGTGATAAAACAACGGCACCTAGAGCCATCCAATTTTGAATAACGTAATCCTACTGCGAATATGGGCACATGGAAGCCCAAATGTTCGTTAAAATTCGTTAAAGTTTTACAAAATATGAAATAGATAATAAAACAAATTCCAAATTTTGGCTTTCAGATGCCTATATTCGGGTGGAAACGTACGTTATTCAAAATTTGAGGGATCTATGTACCGTTATTTTACCACAATGCGAGGTACATTTATGCAGATTCTTCATTATTTAGTTTCTTTAAATATAATACAGGGCTTTAATATCTTTAATATTTGATGGTAAAAATTTGAAAAGTGTACCGACATTTATAGTGAATCAACGCAAAATGCGAGAAACGAAATTAATAGACCTTCTGGGCAAATTGCCCTTTTGGACTAAAAATATTGCAGAAAAGCTGTTCAATAAAATTTGAAATCAGAGGTATAAATTGATTAGAATGTTATTTATTGAAACATTCATCGAAAATTTATGAATTTGCTTATGAAACTGAATAAATCTGACCAGTTTTAAACTTCTATTAATGTATTCATATTCAGAATGAAAACAAATTTACATAACGGCTATATGCAAATGCTTTTCTTTAATAAAATAATTTATTATACCAGCCATCAAATATATGATTCAATTTGGGAATAGTTATCAATATTTAACAGAAAAAGAGTTACATATTACAAAAATAGCGCTTTTTAATAAACTCGGAATGCCCTGTTAATTCATTTTTCTTTTGTGAAATCTTTAAAATTTTTTAATTTACATTTTTAGCAATTTTGTTCACAATACCACGATGAATAATTTTCTAACACTTTATACATATCCTTACTTCTCACAATTGCTTAATAAATTCTAAAATTATTCAGGTATTCAGAATTTCGTTAGTTATGCGAATCACGAAAAAATCAATAGCGGTAAAATTTGTACAAATAACAATAGTCTCTGTCAAACGCAGGTGCCTTGTTATAGAAAATGAATTTTCTTCAACAAAAACACAAAAAAAAACGAACTTTAATGAAAAGAGTTTTATTTTCTATATAAAATACTGCTCACGCTGAGGTTTTTAATTACATGCGCTTCTGTAAAGACTAGAAAAAGAAGCAAATTCTTAGCATTAAAGAACAGTCAAAGTATTGTCTTAGTGTATATCGAAAGAAAATTTAGATTTTCATTAGCTAATATGATAAGTTCCAAGACGTATAATAAGGAAAAGAGGCTTAGAAAAGATACTGCAGCCGTTGCATAAATTTTGCCCTTTTCCTTAGCATCGAATTTTTTTATTTAAAGTGATCTGAAATTTATGAATATTTTGAATACAGCTATATAATTAATGTTTAAAAGCATCAGGATCGTTCATATTTTTAATTTACATACTCTTTCGTATAAAAATAAAGGGAAGAAACAAATCATACTTGTGATCCTAACAAATCGAAAGAAGTCAGCTACTCAATTATTTTTATTAACTTTATCTCAAATATGATGAATTGAAAGAACTCGGAGTGAGACAACATCTTTGAAAGAAGCTAATTTTAGTCCAGTACTCCATTAAAATACATAACAATAAAAAGCACAAAATGTTGTCGAAAATGTTTTGCCCGAAATCGTATTACCCATTAGGGAAAGAAATAAAAAAAACAGTAAAATCCAAATTTCATTTTCAATTTAAATTCTCAGAAGTCCAATTATATATCTTTCTAAGTTAATGAGATCTAAAAAATGAAAAATTGTAGATTAAAAATAAAATATTAATTAAAAATTCAAGTTTTGAGAACTGAAATGTAATTTCAAACCTTTCAGAGGAACAATGTCATTCATAATTGACACAGCACTAGTGATAATGAAATTTATACCGAGTAATGTTTTCATCTATGCAGACAAGACTACAAAATAAAGTACATATGTTAGGTTTAAAATTTCAATGTGAAATTCTTATTACTGCAGAAAACCTACACTTAAAGAATAATATACAGACTTAAATATACTCAATGAGAATGGAAGCTCCTATAGAAATTGAAGGATGAATGTCATTTGAAACCTTCAAACCTTTTTGTCCGTTAATGGTTGTGAATCTCATGAAGTGTGTGTTAAAGGGAAATCCGCTTGCAGAAAGTATTCTCCGTCGTTTGTTTACTGATATAACACTTTGTGGAGAGAAAGTGTCCAATTAATCCATCAGTCATATTTTTCACTTTCAAAATCATCTGGGGGGTCAGAAAAAGATGAAGCGGCGAATCTATTTCAGGATTAATGATCCAGGCCACATTCAACCCAAACGATTTCTACGTTGCGAACAGCTGAAGATATATTTCAAATTGACGAATCACCCTTACTGTAATCGGTGAAATGATTATATTCTTCTGGCACTTAAATGAACGCAGTAAGCATCGAAAAACAATTCAAATTACGAAGAATATTATTCTAATACAGGAAAAAATATATTTAGGAAAAGCAGAGATAGAAAATATGACTAGTAGTACATTTTCAATTTTATGAACTTTTAGATGCACAAGGCGGGTAAGTGCTTCAACAAGATAATTAGTTCATAAAATGATCAATGAATTCATTATGTGTTCAAAGGCACATGAATTATATCTCCTTTTTTTCTAAATATTTATGAGAAATGTGGAATCAGATCCTTGCGACGATACGCGAAAACGTTTTGCAAGATTTCACTTTTGTGATTTCTTAGAGAAAATCTTTGGATGAAGGGATATAAGATATCAACTATCGAAATTCTATTCAATGATAATGGAAACATTTCGCGTGGGATAAGCAAAATGTAAGGCCAATAAAACTGGGAATGTGTTTGTAGTGACTTTCATTAATATGTTAAATTCCTAATATGTTATGTTAGTTAAGCACACATAGAGAAAAGATTCATTCATAATCCATATATAATGACTTTTCGATGAAGCAGTTGACACGGATAATGCTGTACATGCCAAAGACGAAGCTCCTCGGATCAAGGAAACACTTTAACAGATAAATGAGAAAAGAATCAAAACTTTCTTCTAAGACAGTTTTGGAGATAAATACGACTCTATTAAAAATATTGACTATCAAATTTTAGATAAAAACTAAAATCCAAACGAGTAAAATAATAAAAAATGAAAAACACTTGGAAAATATAAAGCATGTTTTCAGTTCCTAAGTACTATTTTATTGTAATATCCAAAAATGATTTTTTATTGAAGTTAAAATGCTGAACCTTGATGCTTAATTAATACGCAAATAAATGCTTAGATATTTTTTATGAGGTTCATCAGCGGCCAAGCGGTAAAGACGCTGAACACTGGTAGTTCGGTCCGAGGTTCGAATCGCGCGAACGGACTGGCTGCATGAGTGTTTTCGTGGTTTACTCCATGTGTAACATGTATACGAGCCACTTTCCCTTAGAAAGTCCTCCACGAAAGTATCCCTCCCCTTAGGCAGATAGCCCTTGAGGCTTTACCGTGATTAAATAACCTAATCTAAAATTTTTAATGAAAAAAGCAATATTTTCATGAAAAATATATACGGAAAAAGCGATGTCAGTGATTAATAATAAAAAATTATTGTTCAATTTAAGCCCTTGCAAGCGAAATTCAGAATATTCTGAATAACATTAATGATACAGCAATTTTTTCCATGAAAAAAAAAATATATACGAAAAAGACGATGCCTATGATTAATAATGAAGAAGTATTGCTCATTTTAAGTCCTTGGTAGCGAAGTTAATAATATTCGGAATGACATTAAAGAAAGTTTTAATTGAAGTGACAAATGTAATCCGTTTTATATCTTTCAGATGCTAAAGAAATTTTTTAAGAATTCGCATCTGAAAAAATAACGTTTAAAAGTTAATTTTGTTAAGCTCTTCTTAAAGTGTTTATTTTAGAACATGAAAGAAAGATAAATGCCGAAAATAGCAAAATAAGAAGTCAAATATCGAAATTTCGAGACGACAAAAAATGATATTTTTAAAATTTTATATTTGCTTCACACGTTTTTCAGAATTTACACTTTTAAACCAAAATAATATGATCCCCATTATACTATTCGAATATGCTAGTAATAATTACGAAGATTACACTAACATGATAGAAATGTAATTTAACTGCTATCGAGAGATGCTGCATTACTACATGGACTACGCGTGCCTGTAATTTTAATGGTCAAACAACTTCGATAAGCGCCGGATTGTGATCACCTAAGGTCAAGGAACAAATATCTCTGAAATGTCACTGCTTGTCGAGTTTTAACAAGCTGCCGTTATTAGTGCTTATGAGAAATGAAAGAAGGACAGTCAAAAAGGTAAAAGACGTCGAGGCATTGGGCATTAGTATATGTTCAACGAAACTGGACCTTGAGAAAATATCTCACTTCGTTAAGGCAAATAGGCGGCTGCTCGTCACTCACTTAACAGCCGAATATAGTGCAGATCCAAGATTCTGATGCTGTGGAACTCTAAAATTTTTATGTACCTGTCTTACAGCATCATCTAAGTTTACAACTACAATTGGCCTGAAAATATCATGACTGGACTACGCAATAATGGAAAAGAGTTGACTGGACAAATGTATCACGATGTCTTTATCTCGTAGACTAGTAGTTGAGGTTTTTTGCTTTGGCGGATTTCTCATGGTGGTCTCTGCAGCCAATCTTTGTAACAGAACCCACTATGATAGTTGCAGACTGTGGGAATATCATAGTGAATAGTTGCACCTTTATGCGGCTTCTGTCTTCCGTATCAAAACTAGTCTCTCCCCGCACGAAATTGCTAATTGCCATAAGTCCTATTCTTATTTGAGGTTAGGTTATTTGAATATGGCAAAGCTACGATGGCTACCTACTTAAGAGGAAGGGTGAATCTGGGGCAAACTACCGGTATTCAACTGTTTGATATATTCGTCAGACGGTGAGTGTCATAGTTCTTCCCCCCCCCACTGAAAATTGAAAATGTGCCTTATATATGATTCCATTCTTGTACTATAAACTGTTTTTAAAGTCCAACACAGATTTATTCAGCAAAGGCGAGTCGAAACCATGTTAAATTGACCAATTTCAGTGTACCTTTTCTTAAACTCTGCTATAGATGCACTTTTGGAATATTTTTATGTAATTAAAATACATATTTCTGATTATACTGAAATAAGCTGTTGAAACATTTTGTGTTTTAGAGTAATTTATAGAATATCATATTAGGCATAGTAAAATTTAGCACTTTTTTCACAAACAAAAATTTTTAAATGTTTTTCTTAGTTTACTACAAAAAGCTCATTTTAGTAAACATTAGGAAACATAATAAATAGAGCCATAAGAAATTTACTTATCTGCAAGCAGTTGTTTCTGAGAAAAGGTCCGTCGAGTATAAAAATGTCACACTAGGGAGCAAAACGCATTTTTGTGTAAATATACTCATTTAATTAAAACATTCAATGAGAATTAAAACTAGGTTTTTTTACAATTCTAAATTTTCGTTGAGATTAAAGTATGATAGTTTCAGAAAGATAAAAGTGCAGAGAATTTGAAAACGCAAAAATTCCAAATCTCCATTTGTTGAAGATTATTGGCTTCCAACACCCGTTTTAACGAGGTAATAACGTAAATTAGAACTAATTTTCATTGATGGTTTTAACTCAAATTGTGAAGTAAACAATTAATGGCCTTTAATACATTTTAAATGGATATTTTTTTACCATCATGGTTTAAAAAATTACAAGGAAACAAATAATTAATTTCGTTGCAAAACAAAAACATACGCATGCAGTTTTGCACAAGCAAAACCTTTATAAGCAATATAAAGAAACAATTTTCATTCACAGTGTTTCATATGATAATCATTAATACAAATACATTATTTTGCTAAAGGATAGTCAAATCAAACATTTTTAATGTTTAGATCTGTTAAGAAGTTGTAAATATCAGTTTTCTGTCACAAGTGCAGATTCAGACTTTGTGAAGTGGATTGGATTGTTTAAATGGTTAAAGAAACATTAAAGGAACATGGTGGTCTCTCCAGCTCCCTTTTAGTGCTAGTGCAGATTGCCCAGGAGTTTTCAGTTCGAATGGATTGCATTTATCTTTTCCTATTACTAATTTCTTGAAAAATCTTTCGTATCAACACTTTTTGAATGCCCCCATTGAGCAAAAACACAATAGTCAAGAACATCTTGTCTTAAAGACTTTTAAACGAGATAACGATGTGATAATCAGCTATCATTAACCAAATATAACATTCAGAGAATCGTTTAAATTTTTTCGTTTTTAAAAGTATAAAAAATCTTTAGGAAAAAAATTTCATATAAAAACCATATTCTATTCTCATAAAATAAAATTTCTCCGAAGACGTGAGAACTTATATTACATTTATACGTGTAAGATTAATAGTTCAATAGAATAAAAGATCACTAAATTCATTCATATAGATTAGTATATGCTGAACTGAAATCCATTTTAATTAGGAAGAATTCGGAAGAAGATGTAATGGAAAACTACTAATTGAATTCATGAGAACGCTCACTAATTACAAAATGAACACTCTGAAATAAAGATAAAACTGAAAACAACTTGTTGAATGCAGTTCAATATAATTTCAAGCTTTTAAAAGACGCACTTCTTTTCTGCTTTTATGCAGTTCTCAAAACTTCATTAAAGCAGAAAAGGAAACTCCTGAGAAGTTCTAAGAGAAATATTTGAAAGAGATATTTGTTTTCTTAATCTACTTAAATTCTTCAAAGACATCCTCGAAAGGTTACCGATCAAAAGACTAATCTGACTACGAAATATGCTTTTAGTAAAATATGCCCACCAGCGGTCGAGCGGTAAAGACGCTGAACACTGGTAGTTCGGTCTGAGGTTCGAATCCCGCGAACGAGCTGGCTGCATGGGCGTTTTCGTGGTTTTCCCTATGTGTAACGTGTATACGAGCCAGTTTCCCTTAGAAAGTCCTCCACGAAAGGCATCCCTCCCTTTAGGCAGATAGCCCTCGTGTGCTTTGCCATAATTAAATACACCAACATTTAGTAAAATATGTGAAAATAATATGCTCATTTAATATCAAAAACCTGTTATTTTTGGTTGAAAGACTTAACTTATATTAAAGTTTCATTACGAATTCTTTTAGATACGTGTTTCAGAAATTCGCAATTTTTACATGTGAAAGAATGATTTAATTGCGTTTGAAACCAAGAACCATTTTATTTCAAACGGAAAAATCTGAATTAAAATAATTTCATTAATAGGTAATTCAAATTAAAGAATCCTCGGAGATTAATGAAGAAAGTCATTCTTTAAATTCATTTTTATTACTAAAATAAATTACATAGATACTTTTATGTTAATAATTTCTTATAACAAACTTTCCTAAACTGCGTCATTTAAAAATTAATAACCATTAGGACTTTTACGTATCACTGGTGGCTCAAATCGTTTTGCGAACTGAAACTCAAACAGTCGACAGTATATTTAAAGAGTAACCAATAAAACATAAACCACTAAAAAGCCTAACCAATACAAATTAACCAATAAAACGATACTGAAATCGAAACTAAATCATTCTGAACTTTGATTTCATCTCTAGTACATGTCAGCCGCTTTCCGTCTTTCCTACTCGCTATGCTGTGCAGCTGGTTCTCTACATACCGCAGTGACATTAAAAATATGAAGGTTTTGGTACAGGCGCGTTTACTGCGCCAAGTTATTTGTGGTTGCAAATATCAACAATAAAGAGAACTAGTTAATTTGGCTATGTCACCAACTATTTATTTGTGCCTCGATATCTATCTTCTACAGTTGCGTAAGTTATTATAGTACATATACAGAAAGAGATAAATAGGTAGATAAATATATGGCAATGTTTGGAGTTGAATGTATATGAAGATGATGCTGAAGCAGATTTCGGAGGTTGTTTTTACTAATAGGCGACCCAACAGTGGACGAGCGGTAAAATCGCTGAACACTAGTAGTTCGGTTCCTAGGTTCGAATCCCACGAACGGGCTGGCTTCATGGACGTTTTCGTGGTTTTCCCCACGTGTAACGTGTGTACGAGCCAGTTTAATTTAGGAAGTCCTTCACGAAGGCATACCTGCCTTAGGCAGATAGCCTTCGAGGCTTGGCTAAAATCAAACCAAACGTTTACTAATATGTAGTGACGCACTCTTCAAAAGATTTTTATTTAGGCAGAAAGTATCAAATAAATATAATGAAGCAATTTAAGTACTGAGACAGCTGCATCCACCGTTCGTTTATTTCAAGTATAAGTTTGCACATATTTACAACTTTATAGCAAGCGATAAAGGGATGCCGCAGACTACATAATACTAGTCAAAGGCAACTGGGTAAAGTGGAAGGTTATCTTACGCATATTAAATTAAGAATTGCTTAAATAAGAAGTTGCTTAATTTCTCAATGATGGATATAGTGTTGTTTTATTGAATTTGATTATTATGGGATAAAAAAACTTCAGTATCATTTTCGCCTTTATGTTTCTGCATATGGCACCCGCGATAAGTAACATTAATCGCAAGACAGGGAAATATTTAGACTACTTATTACAGAAAGACTTTTTTAAATTATGGCATTCATTTAATGGAGCAAGAAAGGCCAAAATTCGCAGGATAAAGCAGTGAAAGTTTGAAGGGTAGCATTTCAAAAAATAATAATAATAATAATAATAATAATAATTGTGATAACACAAATTGTGGTGATTGAATACGTCACCTCTATTTAATGTGGCCTCATCAGTGAACCAGACATAAGCTTGGAAATTGGTATCTCGGACACTTTGTGTTGTTGTCGTTGTATTGTGACTTATCTCACTTCTCTGCCAATGACATCAGAACAAGCCCGCAAAGTTCATCTTGGCAAGGTGAGCAAAATTACGCCTGTTGTTGGCAAGAGCCTTGAGCACCATAACAGGTGATAGTACAACTTCGCTCAGTTCCCCCCCCCCAGTTTTGAAAGAGAGAGTACCACGTGGGGACGGGTTCGAACGAGTCCGAAGGTCTTCCTGAACCATCAACCTTTCTAGAGGACTTTCGGCTCGCCGCATATTTATAGTGCGCCCCGTGCCGTTCAGACATTATACATTTACAAACATCCAGGCCTTCTCCGAGATTCGAACCCTGGCCCTTTTGTATCGCAGTAGGCTCCTGTAACTACTATACCGTTTGGGCGGCTCACTAGACACTTTGTTGGAGTTACCAATTTCCGAAACGTGCACGTTCAGGATGATCATCAGGGAGCAGTAACTAAACCCTTTGGATATTTAAGGCAAGTAAGGAATTGGGCATTCAAAATACGCTGTACACAGCAAAGAAACACTCTTAATCTTTTAACTGTCAAGTTATTTTGATAATTTGGGTACATAAATTGTCAATTTTTTTAATTCTAAAAATGAAAGTTTGCCTCGCAATCAAAAAAAAAAAAAAAAAGCTGCGCACTTTGAACTTTAACTTCTATCCTTTGAAACTTTCAGTAAAGTCCTGCCATCTGTTGAATCGAAGCCAAAATAAACTTCGCACGACATATATTCGGGTATAATAATACGATGCACTCAAAAAAAATTAGGCATTTTGGCATTTTGGAATATTAGTGCTGTGCCCGAGGTTATTTTGGGCATGACAGTTAAGGTAGAGGCTATAGCACACATGCTGGTACTTGGATTAGTCTTCACAGCATCCAAAAACACAATTTCTTCCATAGCGACCGAACACGTCAATCTGGCCAGTCAGATGTAACATTAGTCCTGCTAACATATGAATTACCCGTAATAATTATAAACTCCGATGCACACATGCAAACACACTGTAGTGCTGTTGATTATCTGTCTGTGAAGAATTCTCTATAAATTCCGTTACTAGCTTGTCTATTTGCCTCAGCTATTCCATACACAAACTGAAAGCACGCCGTTAGTATATCGTTGCATGCTCGCACTATGTTGGCTACCGCTTGAATGAAGAAATCCTCACTTTCCTCTCCAGTGGTTTCGTGCAGCGAACAACCTAGCGGCGAACTATGATGTTTCCGGTCATGGGTAGCTATGCAATTCTCAATCCTTATGATGCACCCTACATCGCCTAAAAGTTTGTCGCTACGTATGTGAGACACCATATATGTTGTAAGGATTATGTTAATTTTATTAACAGCTAAATTTCCTTTCCTATGGATTCTTAACTTCAACTTACCACTTACGGCCAGAACGTAGTTTTAGAATCATGTCTGAATACATAATGAGGAAGAGCGGTATTTAACCGCGAAGTTCTTCGGTCTTAGTGAGAGAGATACCAAGTATTCTGGCTGCATGCGTCCCGCTTTTTAGGCTACTCTCTCTCTTATCACGCTCGGCCGTACTTTAGGCTCTTGATAGCTTCACAATCTGTTGATGTTAAGGGGCCAACTCTGTTAGAATTTTGATAGCTTCGGCTATACCTGTTTAGTTTAGATTAGTTTAGTTTAATTCTTAGTCTCTTAAGTCCAAGCCCAAGTGTCGGCTTTATTGTACAACTCCAAGACGGAGTTCTGTCAAATCTTATTTTGAATAATAAAGGGTTATTTTACCCTTCCATCTTTATGTCTCCTGTCACACGAAGTCAAGCGATTATTCGCTTACTAGTTCTTAAGATTCTCCACTTTCAACAGTAATTTAGAATTACCCAGTGAGGAACTCTACAATGTGTAAGATAGCAATAGATATAATAAAATATTAACTTTATGCCCTTGGCGGAATTCGAATTCCGGATTTTACAACTGGCGGACGTGTTACCAATTGCATCACGAGAGCACGTATAAAAGAAGGCAATTATTCCTTATACTATATCTCACTTAAAAAGTGATTGAGCAATATGAAACAATACCAAGTCGGCCAAATCGAAATAGCCGCGAACATTTTAGACAGACACCACTAAAGAGATATTAGGCATTTATTTGGAGCAGAGAACATAAAGAATTAATAAACATAAAAAATAAAATTTACCAGTTACACTACCAGAGCAAACATGGAAGAAGATGATAATTCTTTACAAACGTACATCAAAAGTGAAGTGAAATTTAATTCGAAATCATGAACTAAGACAAACTGATATTAATTATTACAAAAAAAATACTTATCTTCAATGCATTCTGAATTTATTTTGGAAAAAGAAAAAATATATAAGAGGTAAGCATTATAAATTAATTATTGCAAGAGCGATGCATTTTTAATACAACTTACTAATGATGGTGGTATTAGATCTGCAAAGAAGTATTTTTCTTTACCTGCTATCACAATAGTAATTTTTATCATTATAAAAAGGCTTTAATTTATGATTTAAAATAATGAAAATCTTTGCTTACAATTTATTAAGAAAAGCAAAGTAACAACAAGATTTAATTGCGAATTAGTTTTATGCTTTTAAAATAATTGTTAATAAATACACAAGTACACAGTGCAGATATGCAAGAAATAAATTAAATTATCACATTAAATGTTATACATACACTAGTGTGCAAAAATTAAGGACGAAGTCGAAAAATTAGCGTATCAGCTGAACGAAAAGGCAGAGCGGACAGAAAGACAAATCAGGTGATTAAGTAAGGTGATGTACGGTAGCACATGCGCAGATATGCAGATAGACGTAATGGGGGAGTGTCTGAGTAGTATAAAGCATGTTGTCGGTGTAAGATCAGTATTTCTGGCAAAGAGATTGCACGCCGCATAGCAGTTAAAATCACACCGAGTTGCTGCCTCAGCGAGAAATGGCGAATAATCAATCTGCTAGACTACATCTGGATGCTTTTACCGGAGGTCGAATCATTGGGAAGTTGGAGGAAGGCCGCAGTGTGACAAGTGTGGCTGCAGAGTTCGGAATTGCTCACAGCATCGTTTCGCGACTTTGGAGACAATTTCAAACTACAGGAACAGGTGACAGGTGAATGCAGGGCCCAGACACCCGGACGGCTTAATATGACAAATCGGGTGTCGTCCGGTACCCGCACCTATTTAGGACAACACAACCCTGGCGACTTCCTGAAAGGGTTGCATCGGTAATATATTAATGGAGAATATGTGGTATTGACGTGGCCAAACAAGGGCGTGTGCATATATATGCTTCAGTATACAATTAATAAAAAGTTTCATACATAGGTACATTGGTGGTATAGGTACATTGGATACATATGTATATTGGTCTAAGTGGTTAATGACATAGGCAAACAATAAACACTTATACATTAAAAGAAATGAAACACTGACGCAACTGGCGCAATAATGCAGAAGATGACAATTAATGAATACACGTAATCGTGTGTCATCCTATATGACTATACATAAACTACTAGAAATGATATGCATAAACACATACAAATGATGGCGATAAATGAAAACACATAATCATACATTATTCTACTGGACTATACACACATCAACAAAAATGATACATACACACCTATACGTTGACAGAAATGATACACTGAGAATGAAAATTGTGTATCAGTGTGAACGGTGACAATTAAAGGTTACACATATTCGTGTATTACCTGACTTGGATATACATATATATTAGTACAAATGATACACTTAAACACTTATACATTAATGGAAATGAAATATTGAAAATGACACTTATACATTATACGATAGATGAAGAATAATGGTAACACGTAAGCGTGTATAATCCTAAGTGGAAAAAAAAAAAAAAAAACTACAGGAACAGCTATCCGGGGGTTTAGTAGTGGTCGTCCACGAGGAAATACAGGTGACAGGTGACGGAAGACGGGGACGCCTGGTGTTTAACAGTGGTAAACAGGCATATGTCCCACGCCTTCCCCTGTGTAGAAGCAGCAACTTTAAATTAATAAAAGTATTTACAGTGCAACAAGAGCAGATGAGTGATTGTGTTACATTGCAGTTCAGGTTACATTAGCATGTCATAAATAGTCAAGTGCAAGACATAAAGAGAAAGGGTCTTAAATTTAAAAAGAAAAAAAAGAAAAAGAAAAAGAAAAAGAAAACAACACATTAATCACATAAACATAAGGCTTAATTAGATGCCAGTACTCTTCACTCAATACATAAACTTAAGCATATTGCCAATGCATGATAGTGTATATTGGGAATACTGAGGTATCTAGAGATTCTATACTTACTACAGGGTGTACAGACAGTGAACAAAAGCTTAGTAAAAACATGATACTTGATAAAATACAGGACAAAATACATGATACAATACATGAGACACGGAATACATTGATAAAATACAAGAGACATGAAATACATTGATAAAATACATGAAACATGATGCAACTTTAGAAATAGTACACAACACTAAAAATGTGATATACAGAGCGGAATACGTATACAAAGGTATTAACAGAATACAAAACAGAAGATAGTGCATTAAAGATTTATGTACAATGGATATATACACAGAATACCCACACAGGTGACAGGTGACGGAGGACGGGGACGTCTGGCGTCTAACAGAGGTAAACAGGCATATGTCCCACACCCTCCCCTATCCAGACGCAACAACTACACATTACACATTAATATGATACATAATTAAGCACACACATTTGAAATACATGACAAATAAATATACATAGAGAAAACACAGTTCAACACAAAATATACAAAACATAACAGTACAATGATACAAAGTACACACAATACGACATTAAACAGCATAAAACATATATAAACATTACGTTAAACACACACATTGCATTAAACACATAAGACATATAAGGTGCACAGTTATAGTGGCAGTTCAGTATAGTTTCAGGGAAAGTACTTTACAGTGGCAGTACTAGGCACATTGCGCAGAATGTACGCAATACCCACAAGTGAAACACTAGCGGTATACAGCATGCAGTATGTATTGTTGCACAGTTTGTTAAGGCAGATTGCAGTCACTGAGACCATTATGAATAGCACTGTTTTATAATGGGAGGCAAAGGTCTTGGCCGTAGGCCTTAATGGTGTTAACGATTTTGCACACTGTGTTGATTTCCGCTTTATTTTTAAGGATAAACTTGTGGAAGGCAGGTATGTTCGTGGGTTCCGGGAAATGATGCTGTTCTGTGAGTGGGCACCGGAAGATATAGTGATCGGGTGTCCCCTCTTCCCCGCATACACAGCGATCCGTATTAGAAATAGTGCGTCTGTTGAAGTCCGGGAAGGGACCGTGCCCAGTTACAAAGTTAGTAAGTGGAGCGTTTGCTATGAGTCTCTCCGTTGTCACCATCGGTAGAAAACCATACACTCTTCTTCCTGTGTTTCCATGTTCCCATACTCTTTGCCACCACTGGACTGCTGCGCCTTTCAGCAGTCTTTTAAGATGGGAAGGTGGCGCCGGAACAGCGATGGAACGTGCGTTGATGTTTGAGGCTGCCTCTTTGGCGAGCACGTCCGCTGCCTCATTACCTGCATTGCCTTCGTGAGCTTTCACCCATGTCATGTCCACGTGTACCTGTGGGTTATCTTTTAAGAGTTTTTGAAGGCGGATGATCAACGGGGAAACATGGTTGTGTTTGCTTAGGGCCAGCAAGGCAGACATACTATCCGTATAGAGATAAGCTTTTGAGATTTTTCGGCTTATTAGATATTCAACAGCAGCTGTAATTGCTATCACTTCTGCCTGAAAGACGCTATTGCTGTCACCTAGGTGGCCTTTCCAATGATGTAATTCTTGGCTTTGCCAACAGTGCAGGAAAGCACTGCCAACGCCTTCAGCATATTTAGAACCATCAGTGTAAAGTGTATGGTTGCTGACGTGCTGTATTTCCTTGTTGGGCTGTTGCATGATGTGGGTGTGGACCCCTAGTCCTTTATGCGCTGGATGTGTGTGCAGCGGTGTCTTGGGGTGCTCATAAAGTGCTGGACTGTAGAGAGTACCTGCGAAGGAGGCGTCTTTCCTCAAGTGAAGGACTCTCGTATATATCGCCTCTAGCTCGGCCTGGATGTGTAGAGGGACTATACCTGCTAGAGTAAGGGCGGAGCTCGTGGCTGTTGTGCAGTATGCCCTGCAGATGCTTATGACAAAAGGGCGTTGGAGTGATGTTAACTGCTTGATTTTCCTCGTTGTCATCGGTTGAGCCCAGATTGCAGCTGCGTACAGCGCAATCTTTTCCACCACCGTGCTATAAAGCACTTTTTGAATGTGGGGATATAGTCCCCAATTCCTTCCTTGAAATTTCCGTGTCATTCTGTCTATAGCGGAGGTTTTTGCTCTCTGTTGCTGCAAATGTGGCACCCATGTTAAGCCAGAGTCCCAGACCACTCCTAGATACTTCTGTGTATCCATGAATTTAATGTTGCGGCCAAGTAATCGGATACAGGGACGACGTACACGCCTCGTGCCCGGTCTTGGGATGAAGAGTGCAGAAGACTTGGTGATAGAAATCCTCTCAGCTTAAGGTCTTCGCATAGGCTTGCGAACTTGGCGCACGCTTCGCTGCCATTGGCTTCAATTTCGTCTCGTGTGCGACCTTTAACAAGGAGAGTCGCGTCATTAGCATATGCAATGATAGTTGTGTGATCAGGCCACGTCGCTTCGAGGATTTTGTTAAATGTCAGGTTCCAGAGCAAGGGCCCTGCACAGGACCCTTGTGGGCAGCCTCTGACTTGGGTCTTAGTAACAATGCCATTATTGTTTGCCATAAGTAATTGCCTATCTGTGAGATAACTCTCAAAGACTTGGTAGATGTTCTCCGGGCATTACGCCTCTCTGAGGGCCTGCTTGATGGCGGGCCACCAAAGGGTGTCGAAAGCGCTCTGGAGGTCTATTGAGATGAATGCAGTCTGAAGATTCTGTGAGCGATTAAGCTGGACTTCATCATATATTCGTTGAAGGGCATGTGTGGTTGAGCAACCTGAACGGAAGCCATATTGCTTGGGACTGAGGAAGTTGTTTTTGTGAATATGATACTTCAGCCTGTTAACTATGATCTTTTCATAGATCTTACCCAACGCTGAAAGGAGACAGATCGGACGAAAGGAGCTGGGGTCTATTGGGTTCTTATATTTTTTGAGAAAAAGTACCACGTGTCCCTTCTTGAAAGCTTGTGGAAATACTCTGTGGTGCAGGAGTTTATTGAAGTAGAGGCGAAAGAAGGTGGGCCGTGCTCGGAAGGCGACCTTTAAGATTGCATAATCAAGTCCGTCCGGACCCGGTGCCTTCTTCAGTGGTAGATGGCGGAAGATGTGAGTGATTTCCTGCATTCTAATGGGGACATCTTCTGGCGTTCTTGGGAGCTCTGTGGAGTTTCTCAAAAGTCGCTGGGCCGTCGTGTCATCCTGTTCTGGATCCGCTGGGAAGATTGCATCAAGCAGTGCTGTGGCCGTGGACCCTGCTAAGTCAATTGTTTGTGGTAGATTCCCTGGCACTTGTGCCGACTGGAAGATTTTCTGCGTGGCCAGTTTATGCAGGATTTCGTAAGGATTGCTATTGCTGGTACAAAAATTGCGCCAGCTGTTGATTTTGGCTTCTAGAATTGCTTTTTTATAAGTAGCCCGTGCTTGTCGAATGCAGTTAGCAACCTTTCCGTTTCTGTGCCGTCTACAGCCGTTCGGAGACGGCGACGTAATGCTCTGCACCTTTGGCGCATTTGTCTCAGCTGCCTAGTCCACCACGTAATGCCTTGCAGTTTCTTGGCAGTCCTGATTGGTAGAATTCGCTCGCATGTGTCCTTGAGAGTGGTGAGAAGATTATCTGTGTAGATATTCATATCATAATGGTCATTATGCGTATTAAGCTCCATCTCTTCTCTTCTGAGAGTTTCGCTGAGAATGCGATGCAGATGCCTAATCTTGCCACCCGGAAGCTTAAACCTTTTTAAAATGCTAATGCTGGTGTCTACTTGAATGAGGAAATGGATGTACTTATGATCGGAATTGCTTTCATCATCCATGACAGTCCAAGAGTAAATATTGTTGACAATGTCCGATGTTGAAAGGGTCAAGTCGGGCCAGCCTTTATGATACGAGTTGTCAAATGTCGGCTGTGCACCGGGGCTGTTATGCAAATGCAGGTTATTGCTCGCCATGAAGTTTTCCATTTCGTGGCCCTTAGCAGTCGTGTCACGGTAGCCCCAAATGAGGTTGTGGGCGTTGAAGTCGCCTCCAATGATGTGTGGTACCGTAGGACATTTCAGTCTAACGTGATTGTATGCTGTAGTTGCGTCAGTGAGGTCATCGCTGGGGGAGGAATAAACGGAGCTTAGTATGAAATGTTGATTGTTAAAAATAACTAGTACGGAGACGAAATCTCGTTCCATTGAAACCAGGAAAGGTGTCCAGGTAGGGTTACAGCAGGCAATGGCTGCTCTGGGTGCCTGCTCTGCTGTGGATTTCCTTTGGAAGACCTTCCATGCCAGGGGAAAACTTGCCACCTGGCCTTCACGGCAGTATGGTTCCTGGATTAGAAGAAAGTCTAAATTATGATGTATTGCATGTTGTATGGCTTGGGTTGAGGCAGCTTCTGCTCTCTGCAAATTAATTTGAGCGCATCGTATGGGTCTCTGGTGCTGGATGGTTTCCACTTTTGTTTCTGGTCGATCTTCAGTGGGTGTATTTTCCGTTTTGTGTGGCGTCCATGCTGGTGCGGAGGTACTTGGTCGTTGTGCGTTATTCGTAGATTGTGCTTCGTCGGATTCGCTCAACATACCGTGCATAGGTTGGGCATCGGATGTCGTATGCTGGATGGTTGCAGGGCATTGTACTATGTGTTCGGAAATTTGTATCTGCGCAGTTGATACAGGTGGGCTGGCATGCGTAGCAGTCCTTGATGCTGTGGTTGCCCGAACAGAAGGCGCAGTAGATTTTATTCGTGCAGCCTTGTTGAGTATGACCGAACTCTTAGCATCGGAAACATCTCTTGGTATTGAAGTGTTCCGCGATGCGGTGTCTTTGCCAACCAATGAACAATTTGGGCCATTGGAGGAGACTTCGGTAAGCTGCTGGCTGGCACTCCACGATCCATTTAACAGTATTTTCTCTGTCTTTGAGACGGTAGAGGATCTTTGCTGATGCTTTGGATAGATGGAACTCGGAGCTGAGCGCTTTTTCCAATTCTTCTGGCTGGACATCAAGTGACACACTGTGTATGGCCACTCTCGGTAATCTGGTCTGTGGTTGTCTGGTCTTGACCAGATCTTGCCCCTGTTTACTCTGTAGGGTGTTGACTAATTTCGTTGCGTCCTCTTTGGTTACGCAGTCTACCGCTAATCCTCCCTTCTGCAGGTTCCGGATGGTGCTAATTTTGACTCCCAGCTTTTGTAGTGGAAATTTCTCGTTGAGGACTGTTTTCAGGTCTTTGCTAGAGGTTGCTGTATTCTCTGTTGGATAAATGAGAATATTATGCTTCAGCTTCGGGGCGGCAACTTGTGCGTAAGATTTAACGCGTGTGCTGTTGGAAGCTGCCGTCTGTATGGTGATCGGTGCTGTGAGAACTTCTTCCTCAGTGTTCACACCTATTTCAGTAGTAGGAGGGTTATCGCTGTCTGGACCCTGTAGGGCCAGCTCTCTGAGTGCTTCTATTATAAATCTAATTTGGTCTCGTAAGTCAGTTGGAAGTACTGCTCATTTGCCGCACTTTGTTTTGCTGATGCGCAGAGCCTCGTCTGAAAATGAATGAATCTTCTCCGAGTAGCTTAGAGTGTCTCTCTGGGCTGGATTTGTAAGGTCGAGGTCCCTTGCTAAAATGGAGTTGTCACTTTCTTGCATATTTCATCAATTGCTTAGTTGCAGGAGAAAGTAAATTATAATCACTTTGTCGCTGAGAACACTGTTGTGAACACTTGAGCTGTGTGCTAAACACAGATTGGGTAGAATACTGTTACAAATACTTATACACTTGAACACAGAGCACTTTTATAAACACTTGGGATGTGTGCTAAACACTGATTGCCCGGAACACTTTTGCTAACACTTGCACAGTATATTATCACAGTATGACATTTGTACACTTTAACACTTCGGCACTAAATTAGTGTTGCATTATGCACTACACATTATTCTTGGTGATCGTGCACATAGTTACACTATTTAAGCAATTATCACACAGTTACACTATTAAGCAATTTACACTATTTAAGCAATTATCACACAGTTACACTATTAAGCAATTTACACTATTTAAGCAATTAAATACCCTATTTAAGCAATTGTATACAATTTGTACTACACTAATCACTAAGGTTACTGTGGTGCAGATAAAGTTTTGATTACTTGAACACTGAATTAATGTGGCACTCTATACTTAATATATTATTGTCATTCGCTACCTTGTATATTGCACAAAAGTGAAAACACTGTTGAGCACAGTAGATATGCGAACCAAGGTGCAGTGAAGATAAATGTTAATTAAGTGGTACCGATAATCACAAATAATTAATTAATTTGAATAACTAAAGTTAGATCATTACTTTCACAAATGCCAGTTAATACATTGTGATTGATATCGTTATCAGAATGCAAGAAAAATACAGCAATTATACTTGAGCACAGATAATAGGAGAACTGAGATACATAGCAAATTGGAGTAAATTTGGTAGAACCGATAAGTACAGATAATTAAGACACAATAACACGCCGAATAAATACTAATTCAGAAGTCAAACAACAAAATTTGTAAATTAACGCTGATTTTTGTTGTTTGACTTCTGAATTAGTACAGATAATTAATTAATTTATTTAAGCGAAAACTTAATAGTCCGGTTTCTCTAGAAGTCTGTATACTATTCGTCACTTAAGGATGACCAGTAAATTTAATGTAGTTAAATAGCAGATATTTGCGGTAATTGGGAGACGAGATAATTAATTGTTGCTGCTAATTAAAATATTAAAAAACGAAAGGCCTACCTTGGCCGTTATGTTTCTTCTGTTTTCATCTGTTGCTTGCACTGCAGGTAATCCAATGTAATCCGATTGAGAAAAACACACTCACACTGCACTGTATAATATCGCAAAAATTGAAGAATTTCTTAAGTCCCGAAAATTGCTGAAGAAATTAGTAAATTCAGAAGTTATTGACGGATTTTCTCCAAATTTTGAAACTTCCACTTCCTGGGGCTTGAGTTAAAGAATGCCGTTTATTCCAGAATGCTACGCCAATTAGGGGCTTAATTAGCAGGCTGATTAGTATTACTCCAGTACCTCTTGTTTACCTTTGTAGACTGGTTTCAATTCGAGGACGACGGGGGATAGATGACATCCGGTTGACCGTCGGAGTGGGAAAAGGTCAGAGTTCACCAAATTAAAACGTGGTAAATCATATAAAAATTAATTTCGCGACTTCTAATTATCTGACTGCTATGAAATTACCATCAACATACTCGTGAAGATGTGGAGCGTCTAGCAGTATGAAAATCCAGGCTCATCGATGAAAGGTGACTGCTGGGCGGGCGTTCAAATACGCGTTGTAAGGCTTACTTGGGTATTCGAAGCGTAGATGAAGCAATTAATCTGTAATTAATTAAACGGTGGACCAATCTTGAAAATTTTGCATCGATGTGCTCCTTAAGATGTTGGCTATCCACTGCAGGTGATTTTAGCTAGATGAGCTGCGTATTTCCGCGAATGCTGGGGTAGAAAACGGAGCAACAAAGGAACGACCTTCACACACGCCGTCAACGGCAGCTTCTCCGCGCACGGAAGTGCAACTTCATAACGCCCCTCTTCGTTTAGTGATACAGAATTTTCGAACTGCAATTTTGCTTGCAAATCCCTTTCCTCTCTAGCCTTCTTTGTAATTGGATCTGTTATTCCGATAACATCAAGCCTCTACAGTTCTGACAGCGTGGCATCAGAAATATGTAAAGATAACGAAAGCGTGGAAAAGGAATTTTCTATTTCATAATTGTCAGTGTTCCCTTTCCCCATGACTGTCCACCCAAGTCTTTTACTTACAGCAACTAATCTTCCCCAAAGAAGAACTTCGATTTTACCTGTAAATAAATTTGCAGCAACATCTGCCCCTAACAACAAATGAATCTCTTGGGGGTTCTCCTGAAATAATCTGCAATTTTCAAAAACATCACTGACGTAAATTCCTCTTCTTCTAAGTTCCCTAATCCAGTGTATATTTTTGATTTTAGGGACCGAAGAACATATTTTTGTTTCATCCAATACATTGATTTCGCAATTATACCGTTTATCTACGCTACCCAATTTTATTCTATAACGTTTATGTTTTTCCGAAACTTCTATGCCACCGAAAAGTCCGTGGGTTACACTTTGTTCACCTAAGCTTCTTAATTGTAACCTTTCTGCTGCATACTTGCTTATGTATGAGTTTTGACTTCCGGTGTCAATTATCGCTCAAACAAATTGATTATTCCCTCTTCCATATATGCGAACAATTAAAGTTTGCAAATATACTTCTGAACATCCTGCTTGATTTGAAAGTACTTTATTTTCTATCTGTTCGTCTTTTTTAATTTCCGAAACCTCGACAGAAGGATTTTGTTTATTACACATAATAGTTGCATGTTGTTTTTTACAAATAGAACAAGTTATTTTTGTTCTGCAGTTTTGAGCCAAATGGTGTAATTTTAGGCATTTATAGCAAGCACATTTTCTTTTTAAAATGTCCCTTTTTGCTTGTAATGATAAGCCGGAAACGAAACTACAGTCATAAATCTTGTGGAATTGATTACAGAAGACGCAGTTCATATTTTCCTCTCTGCATTCGGATTTTGTAAACAAATCTGTAGCGGTCGGAATCTTTGGTTTATTATGTCTATTTGAGAGACCATATGCGCTTTTCGTTGCAGGGGGGGGGAAGAAGACTGTCGCCGATCGGATACTTTTTGCTGTTGCGAAACCGTTGACCTCGTGCGTTCACGGGATGAAAGTTCTGCGTGTAAAAATGACATTAAATCTTTTATGTTATAATCGGTGCCAACATTTTGTGTTCTATGAAATTCAAGCGTTAATTCTGAAGGCAATAACTTCAAAATCATCGGACACAGCAAAGCGCTGTAAGATTCCGATACAACATCTAACGCTTCGAGACATCTAATCTGCGTTTGTACATTATCATACAAGTTACGAATTCCCATTTTTTAATGATTCAATATTCAGCAAATTATTCATGTGCGCATTAATAAGAATGTCTCTCCTTCCAAAGCGGTCGTGTAAGATTTGAATTGCTGAAGATCATAATGTTTCGGCGATAACGGAAGTCCTTGAACGCAACTAGCAGCTGTTCCTCCTAAATATGCTTTCAGGTAATTAAATTTGTCTACTTTGTTCAATGATTCGTTATTATGTATTGCGGACTCAAAACTATTCCAAAAAGTAAGCCATTGACTACTGTTCCCATAAAATACGGGAATCGAAAGTTTTGGTAATTTAACATTAGGTGTGTCTTTTATATTTTGCTGAGTGTTCGGTGCATTTAAGTCATGATTAAGTTCCTTAATCCGTTTCTTAAGCCTGAATTTCCATAAGTTATCTTCTCGCGATATTGTTCTGTTGTGGTGATGGCGATAAGGAGCGCGCCTTGCGCCCTCCGATAAGTGTGGCAACCCTAGAGGAGAAGTTTCTTACGAGTAGCGAGCAGAGCGAAACAGGCAGGCTGTCGGGCAGTGTGCGCGAAGTTCCTAAATAAAGCTTAATTTTTATTGTGCACTATGTCTCGTTAATATTATATTAATGCAGTAAGAACATAATCTGTGATATGGAATTCGAGGATTGGTGGTAAAAACATAACAGGAAATCACCATAATGGTAACCCGGACTGTGTTAAATCGTATGAACAGTTCTCAAGCACTTTCGGTTTTGACTACAAGCCATCACTCAAGATCTCCAAACCAGAAGTAATGGATTACATCGGTTTTCATCCTCCGGATCACAGATGAGTAGTAATTATAGATCATTTTATAATTACGTTTTCTACTTATCATTTAATTTCATTTTCTTTAGTTAAATTTTTCCTTTTATTTTGGCTTAAAAACCTTGCACAATGTCTGATGTTTATGCCATCCAAATTCCGGTTTATAACCGATCAGACCCATCTTTATGGTTTATTATGTGTGAAAGTACTTTTGCTCTTGCCACCCCCAAACCTATCACAGAATCCATTACTAAATATAATTATGTAGTTGCTCATCTTCCTCCAGATATTGCTTCAATAGTACGGGATTTACTTATGAAACCAGACCCTATTGATCCATATGCAAAGCTTAAAACTGAGTTAATAAATCGTTCAGGAGAATCTTCTCAGCAAGAAATTCGCCAATTATTATCTGGAGAAGAATTAGGTTCTCGAAAACCTTCCGATTTGCTTAGAAATATGAAACGTCGAGCAGAATCTTTAAATGTTCCTGATAACTTAATGTTAGAATTATTCCTTCAACGTTTGCCTTCGACTGTTCAGTCTATTTTGGCAGCGGTTTCCAATTTAACTGTAGATAAAGCTGCAGAAATTGCCGACAGAATTTTAGAAGTAAATCCAACCCCAGGGACTTGTGCCGTTTCTCGCACAGTCGATCAGTCTCTTGAGGATAAATTATTTAAACAAATAGAAAAATTAAACAAACGTATTGATCGCATTTCTCTTTCTCGTGGTCGCTCGCCAAATCGCGGAGATCGCAATAAGGAAAGAAGCAATTCCAAAAGGAGAGATTATTCTGTTTGCTGGTATCATAGACGTTTTGGGAAAAAGTGTAGAGATGACAAATGTACAAAACCTTGTTCATGGCAGGGAAACGAAACCAGCAAAGAATAGAGGCGACTTATTCTTTGCCTCAAGTTTCACGTCGCCTGTTCGTTCGTGACCGTAGAACAAACCTTTCATTCTTGGTCGATACCAGCTCTGACGTGTCCTTACTTCCAGCAAATAATTCTCAAAAACGGAATTCGTCCCAACAAACACTTTTCGCTGCTAATTCTTCTACTATTCATGTTTATGGTCAAAAAACACTTTCTTTGGATTTCAAATTAAGACGACAGTTTACATGGACTTTTCTTATAGCAAATGTTAGTACACCCATTCTTGGAGCAGATTTTCTCCATTTCTTTGAATTGGTGCCTGATCTCAGAAACAAATGTCTCAAAGATTTAAAAACGCATTTTAAAACCGTCGGTTGCGTGAAAAATGCAAGCATTTATTCAGTAAAAACTGTATTTAGTGATACACCATATCACAAAATTTTAAAAGAATTTCCTTCAGTTACTAGATTACGAGATCCTAACCAACCTGTTAAACATAACACCGTTCATTATATCATAACTAAAGGTCCACCTGTGGTTGCAAAACCTCGTCGGTTAGCTCCAGATCGCTTAAAAATAGCAAAACAAGAATTTCAAACTATGATGCAATTGGGGCATTTGAGACCTTCGAGCAGCAATTATGCATCCCCACTTCACATGGTTCCAAAAAAGGGAAGTCTGGAATGGAGACCTGTAGGAGATTATCGAGCATTGAACGCTCAAACAATAAAAGACAAATACCCTATTCTATGTTTAGCCGATTTTACTGCTGCATTGCACGGTACTAAAATTTTTAGTCATGTCGACCTGATTAAGGCATACCATCAAATACCAATTAACCCAGCCGACATCCACAAAACCGCCATATGCACACCATTCGGTTTATTCGAAAGTATCCGTATGCAATTCCGCTTATGCAATGCATCTGCGACTTTTCAACGTTTTATAGATGAAGTCACGCGGGATTTAGAAGGCGTTTACGCTTTTGTCGATGACTTGCTCATAGCCTCTAAAGATTCTGAGGAACATTACAGGCATTTGAAAGCTTTATTTTCCAAACTTCAGGAATATGGACATTGCATAAATGTTTCAAAATGCACCTTTCGTCAAACATCTATTGATTTCTTAGGTTTTCACCTTAGTGAAAACGGAATTGAACCTCTTCCTGACAAAGTCAAATGTATTTTAGATTTTCCTCAACCTACCACTCTCACTCAGCTTCGCCGATTTTTAGGCATGTTTAACTTTTACAGATGTTTCATACCTAAAGCAGCACATATTCTTTCTCCTTAATAAAATTGTCAGAAGGCTATATTAATAAAAAGAAACCTCGTTCTCGTGTTCAGGATTCATCCCCACAATTAAATTGGAACGAGAATGCTGAACAAGCCTTTATTGCTGCCAAAAATGCCATTGCTCAGGCTACCCTTTTGAGACACCCTATTCCCGGAGCCCAGCTTAAGCATCTGGGTAGATGCCTCAGACGTCGCAATCGGCGGCACACTTATGCAGTTGTCTCAACAAACATGGGAACCTATAGCATTTTTCTCTATGAAACTCAGTAAAAGTCAACAGAAATGGTCCGCGTACGATAGGGAATTATTTTCTATTTATTCTGCAATTAAGAAATTCCGACACATGTTAGAGGGCAGAAATTTTATAATTTATACGGATCAAAAACCGTTAATATACGCTTTTAAACAGAACCCTCATAAATGTTCACCTCGACAATTGCGCCATTTAGATTTTATTTCTCAGTACTCTACTGATATTAGGCATGTGCAAGGTTCAAAAAACGTCGTTGCTGACGCTCTTTCAAGAATCGAAATTTATTCCATAACAAAATCTCCATTTTTGGATTTTAAAAAATTTTCGGAAGCTCAACGGCATGATCTGGAGGTACAAGACCTTCTCAAAAACAACACATCATCTTTGAAACTGGAATTTAAACCGTGCCAATATTCTGATGGTAATATTCTTTGTGACATATCAACGGACATTCCTCGTCCATTTGTTCCGAATTCCTTTCGCAGACTCATCTTTAATCATCTGCATAATCTGTCACATCCAGGAATTGCAGCTACTACGAAGCTTATTTGTTCTCGTTATGTATGGCCCGATATGAAACGTCATATCAAAAATTGGGTGAAATCCTGTGAATCTTGCCAAAAATCGAAAATTACTAGGCATACTAAAGCACCACTGGGCACATTCTCTCTTCCTGATGCACGTTTTTCAGAAATCCATATGGATATCGTCGGACCGTTACCTCCATCAGAAGGCAATGTGTACCTTTTGACTCTAATAGATAGATTCTCCAGATGGCCTGAAGCCATTCCCATCTCGGATATGAAAACGGAAACCATTTGCAGAGCCATCTTCAACTGTTGGATATCTCGTTTTGGCTGCCCATCGATCATAACAACAGACCAAGGTTCTCAAATGAGATCCGCACTTTTTGCAGAATTCACGCGCATTTTGGGTACGAACAGAATCACAACAACAGCCTATCATCCAATGTCAAACGGCATTGTTGAACGATTTCATCGACATTTAAAATCTTCTCTCAAGGCTCACGAGACCAATAACTGGACTGAAACACTACCAGTTGTTATGCTTGGTATTCGGACAGCCGTAAAGGAAGATCTACAGTCATCTTGTGCTGAACTGGTGTACGGCACAACTCTCAAGCTGCCTAGTGATATGATAACGTCATCTAAGATATCTCCGTATGACACACAATTTATCACGAATCTTAGGCATAGAATGCAACAGTTGAATCCAATAGCAACATCTGCACATTGCCAAGAAAAATGTTAAGTAAGTGCTACCTTAAAGTCGTGTACGCATGTATACTTACGTGTCGATCGAGTAAAGCCACCTCTGTGCCAACCATATACAGGTCCGCATAAAGTTCTTTCTAGAACGGACAAAACTTTCACAATTGATATTAACGGTCTGAAATCTACTGTGTCTATAGACCGTGTGAAACCAGCCTATTTGCTTTCGGACTCTAATTTGCCTGAACTGAAAACAAATAAAGACTTAAAGACAGTTCAGCAGAATAAATCTGCAAACGAACTCTCTAAGACACAAACTGTCACCAGATCGGGAAGACATGTTCACTTCCCTAAGAAACTTGCTTCTTACATAACAATTTAAAACACTTTTTTTAAATTCATATCTTAACATATTTCTTGTTATTTCATGTTTATTATATGTGTCAATACCTTGTTATATATTGAATTTCATTTTGATCTTTTCTAATTTTATACTCTAATTTTGTAATCATGTAAAAATACCCGACAGTACGGATACTCTGAGATAATTTCATAACCTATGTCGTTCCTTTGAATAGCCATTAAAGGAACTGGGGGGAAACTCTGTGGTGATGGCGATAAGGAGCGCGCCTTGCGCCCTCCGATAAGTGTGGCAACCCTAGAGGAGAAGTTTCTTACGAGTAGCGAGCAGAGCGAAACAGGCAGGCTGTCGGGCAGTGTGCGCGAAGTTCCTAAATAAAGCTTAATTTTTATTGTGCACTATGTCTTGTTAATATTATATTAATGCAGTAAGAACATAATCTGTGATATGGAATTCGAGGATTGGTGGTAAAAACATAACAGGAAATCACCATACTGTAATTTCGAATTCATTTTCGAATTCATCTACACTCAGAATTGGTTCAACTTCTACATCGGCATTAGCTAGTGTTTCGGCTTTAGCATTAAGCTGTTCTAACAATTCTTCGAGCTCATTAATACTACCTTCAGATTTATTTAATTCACTTTCGATTTTCTTAAATAGTTTTGTAACGGCAGTGCATAAGATACTTCTTTTCTTTTTTAATTTATCTACTTCTGCCATTATCTTTCTTAGATTCAAACACTTACACAAAAAATAGACGTCTCATGAAAAACAAATATTTAACTCTTACTTAGAAAACAAAATTATTCTTTTGCTGAATACTTCAAGAACAAGTACTAAAATCTTCAATTTTAATATTCAGCTTTTCAATTCACTTTATTAGAACTTTTCAAAAAACCTGGCGTCCCGATTCGGGCGCCATAAAAATGTTGCATCAGGTTCCTCTATTTACAATAAAATTAATGTAAAATTCCTTACCTGCTGCATCTTCAGTGTTCTCGACGCCAGGCTTCTAATAATCACGTTTCCAGTAAGAGTTTCTATTACAATTAGCAGGCCATCTTGTCTTTTAATTATTTATTCAAAGAAAACGCTAATATACACTATTTACAAGGTAGGTGATAATTATTTTAAGACAGTACATTTTTAATTATGAGTCTTTACGCTCCTCAGAGCGGTTCCAATCTAGTCTCGTTCCCGGAACTCAATTACAGAAAAAGTAAAGGAAGAGATGCCCGCCATCTAGTGGCAAGAATGTGACACATATGGAAGAACTACAGTCAACTGTATTGTTTCAGAAAAGAGTATATCCTCTTACTGAATCTTTTCCTGCACTTATTGTTTGATTTAATATTTCCAGTATAGTGGAATGACCATTATGAAGACATAGCGTCCTGTAGCTCTTTCTATATAATTCCATTCAGATATTCACACTTTTATTTTTGTAAGTTAATGCAGAAGACAATACATATTTACATCTATTTCTGATACTTCTAATTTTAAGGAATAATCATGGAGTCTATACTGTTACATAGAAGATGCTAAAACAATACTTAACAGGAAGTTTCACATTATTCATGCAACAAAGGAGCTGAGGTTTATTGCAGTTTTAACAATATGTTAAAACTCATACAAGCATTTATTTCTTTTTTTATTATAGATGTAAATCAATGACCAGTTCGTAAAGTATTGAAGGATAAAAGTCAAGGAAAAAATTCTCAGTTCGTAGTGCCAAAGTATTTTGTTAATAATGATCAAATTCAATTACAAAAGGATTACTCATGTTATTATGTAGAATTGATGCTAAAATTCTATATTAGAAACAATTATCGATTAATTGTGTTAGGTAGAATTAAAGAATAAACATCGGGCGGAAATTTATTAAATGCATAAAACATAGCAAAAGCCAGCGCTGTATTTATTTATCCATTTCAAAAATTGTGGCTTTTCTATCCAACTGTCTTCAAATCTGTGAAATCAGAAAAAACTCTAAAATTGTAATTTTTTTCACAGAAGCATTTCCATCCTCAGAAAAATAAATGTTAAAAAAGAATTGAAATACAAAATTTGTGGATTTTTTGCAGAAAGTGAAAAGAAAATCATTATTTCATTATAATTTTAATCATAAAAACAAATCTGCTTAATATTATTTTTTGTAACAATAACAATAGAATAATAAATATTTCTTTAAGTATGTCCAATGATATTAAAAATAGTTTTAAATTTTGATTTTGACTTGCAGATGTCCCAGAGGAGCTGCATGAGATCTAAAATTTCTCTGAAACATAGTTTGAAAACCTTCAAACTACTTGCAAACTTCAAATTATATGAAAAAAAAAAGAAATGTAGATGTAAAAAGCAGTGATTAAAAAGTTTTAATCACCAAAATATTTTCATTCCATCAGATTGTTTGTTTTGAAGAAGACACTGTAGAGACATTAGGATTTTTTTTGGAAGCTGAGAGACGTGAAAAACGAGCATTGCCCTCCCTGCGGCTCGAACCATGGACCTCTCGAATATGTGGCGAATGTGCTGATCATGTAGACATGCTACGAAGGCAAGAGAAATACCTTATAACACAAGCCGATAATAAGATCACAAATAGAAGATAAGATTTTTTTTCTTCTGGAAAATTTTAAAAAAATATTCATAACTAATAATCACAAGATACTACATTTTGATCAGTAACATGGGATGTTTTAACTAACTAAGAAAAAACTTTAAATTGCATCAGTATTATAACGAGCTAATAAATTTTAAATAGCAAAATACAGTGAACCGTCTGTAAGACAGCCAGGCACAGCTGCTATAATTTTTTTTCTATGGAAGTGGTTGTCTTAGGGAGAGGATAATTGATACCAATGTTATTTATGTTGTTAAATTACCACTTTTGCCGTCCTGGTACTGTTCTCTGTCTATACATTTTGAATCTGAAATAAGGCATTCAGCATGACATGCACACTGGGTGTAAGGAAAGAGAAGAAACTGGACAGTTTGGTTAAATGATAAAAACCAAATCCTTAATACCACTATTGGCAGAGAGACTTCAGTAGATTCTAATATTTATTTTATAATCATGCATTATTACTACTTAGGCAACAATACAGACATATATAAATTTTCACTATTCTTTACTGTCATTACATGCACAATTGTTGTTTTTTATTAACAAAAGAACTGAACAAAGCATATCAATACTTGTGTATCAGCAATATGAGTAAGTTTCTTTTATTAAGACTTTTAAAGTTCTCACGATGAATTAATTCGAATAATGGAAATAATTGACTGTAGCACAGATATTTATTCGTATTGCTTCCACTCTCGTATACAGCAAGAAAAAAAAATTAAATATGAAGAGCGGCCCTTATCAATTCCGTAAGATTTTCCACATACAACCTTACCACAATTCCGCATAAAACGTAAACAAAGTATCGAGACTTCGTAATCGATTACAAAGTGCAAAGCTATCAGCTATTCGTCATCGATGGGGAAAGGAAAGTCTGGGCCATCTGAAAAAGCGGCGACCTCCCGATGATAGAAGTCAGACGATTCCGCCGTTAAGACGATGATGCGACTGAAAGATGTTTACATGTAAAAGACGGTCGATTCACTTCATCCGTAATTTATCATCTATGTAAATTAATCCTTCTACACGTGTAATCATTTTTTAGTTTGTAGCAAATGTTCATGTTTCCATTAAATATTCAAGTTACTTGTAAATTGGACTAGTTTATTAGCCCCCAGACAGCCACAAAAGAAGTAAGTTTACAGACATCATATTCCTAGACAGTAAGTACCGATTATACATAAATATATTTAAATGAATTCAAAATTGTATTCTTTGAAATAAGAGATTATATATTATCATATCAAGGGATATCTCCTCTCGTCATTAGAAAAATTATAATCCTAGTCAAAAATTAGACTTGCGTATTTCATTAAGTCTATTATATCGTATGTATGCATGCTATATTATAAAGGTCGAAGAGAAATAAAATGTATGTGTCGTAGATGCACTCAGTTGAATAATGTTTATTAATGTTTTAAAATTTTTAACAATGTTTAGAAATATTTACAATTGTTTTTAGCTTGAGTATGTCGTAAAATAAAACTAATAAAATATTTGATCACTTTTTGCTTAATTTTTATGCAATATTATTTATTTATTATTTAATCTTATAGTCGTTTATTCTTATCGCCAACGCTCAAAATGCATATGCAACTTTTAAAGTTGTTTATTTATTCTCTATATTTTAATTCTCCCATACTCATTCCCATGCAATTCATACTGTAGCGAGTTTCACCCGTTGTTCTTTTATTCTATTCGTTAGAGAATCGGAAACTTACGAGTTATAATATATATTGAAAAATACTTATCGATACTTAAGTTAATTAAACGATGATAATTTTCACTGCAATTGGAAGACAGACGTGCAAAGACTCTTTTGTTAAAGATTAACTTTCCGAATATCGAGTAAAGTTATGAACAAAATTTCAGAATTAAATGTAAAATTAAAATTACAGTAAACGTAAATTGAAATATTTTGGGGGGGTGTAAGGGAAAAGATGCATACAGTAGAACTAAAAGTAATGAGTGAAATTTAAAAAAAATTATAACAATAATAGCTGATACATATTTTAATTACAATTTCATTCATTTCATTTCGGACGTAATATATGATTAACATTCTTTATCAGTCAAAATTTGACTCTAACAAAATCAATCACATTCAAATAATCTACTGAAGATTCATTCGTTATATTTCAAATTCCTTACATGAAATAAAAATAAATGTTATTATATGTGATTAATTTCACCTAAAATATTCTACAATACACAAATTGAAAGTAATTATATCTTTACTAAGCGAAATAGGTTTATGATGGAACATAATTGCGAGGATCATATATTAGAATATATAATATATAAAGAATACATATATAAAGAGGAAGGGGATCGAATATCCCTACTGTAACTAGAAGCAAGTCTTTAAAATTAATCAATCTTAAAGTTTAAAGGACTAAAACTAAAATCTTGCGCTATTGCTGCAAAGATAATATTTAATTTTATAAAGTAATAGAGAATATAAAGAAAATTATCTCTTACGAAATTCGAAGTGAAATTTAAAAAGCAAGTATTGTGGTAATAATTAATTGTAACTTGTAAATAAGTACCTTGGAATAGTCAATTAAAATGTTGTTATATCTGAAAAAAATTTATGTTTTTAATATACTTTTAACTTTAAACTTTGACTGATGGTGCCGGACGAAAATTATCAAAAAAAATCCAATATCAAATAATTCATTCAAAATCTAATTCATAATATTCATATATCATATCGACATCTTATAAACATTCGTATAGTAAATCTATCAATCAATCGTATAGTGGTAGTACAATTTAACGTTTAAGGTTTGCGTTGTGAGTAACCTATGTAAAAGGAAATATCAATAACTCCAAATTCAATTAAACTCCATGTTTCTTAAAAGCCTCCCGGCTCAAACAAATGGAGGGACATGACAAACCACAGTAAATTATATACAACATAAATACACAAATGCAATTAAATTTTAAACACACATTTATTAAATTCTTGACTATTTTATATAATTAAATAATGGATAACTGATCAGTAATACATATTTTTCTAAGTCAAAATAACACATAATACTACACCAAACTACAAGATTAACATTGTTTTTTTTTTCAAATTAATTAGGTGTAACAAAATTTAATCTTCCAAATAACAGGTTCTTATTAATTAGAAAGTAATGTTTTTCTAGCTCACAAAATTCAGTAGGTGAAACAAATTTTAATTCTCCCCAAACTGGCATTCACTTGAAATTATATATAACTTCTCAATTATTCTAACTGTAATATTTAATTTATATAAGTAATAACAATATACTGGTAGATAAATCCCTATTAACTGTTCTGCATTCGGGAAAACTAAGAAAGAGAGAGAGAGCGAATATATACTAAAAAAAAATTTCACTCACAGATGGAAAACAGTTTTTCCTGATTTGCCGGATCCTTAGTGTCCAATCCACATGGAAATGGGCCAAGCCCATTTTTCTTTACTGTCCATTGGGTGGGAACCAATAGTCCAATTTAGAAGGATCTTTTATCTGTCCATTAGGTGGGAACCAATAGTCCAATTTAGAAGGATCTTTTATCTGTCCATTAGATGGGAACCAATAGTCCAATTCAGAAGGATCTTTTTTCAATTCAATAACAGGTAGCTGAATATACATCAGTTTTTTAGCACAATCACGTTAATTTATATAAGTAATAACAATATACTGGTAGATAAATCCCTATTAACTGTTCTGCATTCGGGAAAACTAAGAAAGAGAGAGAGAGCGAATATATACTAAAAAAAATTTCACTCACAGATGGAAAACAGTTTTTCCTGATTTGCCGGATCCTTAGTGTCCAATCCACATGGAAATGGGCCAAGCCCATTTTTCTTTACTGTCCATTGGGTGGGAACCAATAGTCCAATTTAGAAGGATCTTTTATCTGTCCATTAGGGGGGAACCAATAGTCCAATTTAGAATGATCTTTTATCTGTCCATTAGATGGGAACCAATAGTCCAATTCAGAAGGATCTTTTTTCAATTCAATAACAGGTAGCTGAATATACATCAGTTTTTTAGCACAATCACGTGCATCATCAAAGCTTCGAGGCAACATTTATGCTGAATGTTTCGGAAAAAGGCTCAGGTGAAGAGAGAAAACCTGTGCTAAATTTTCTTGGTAGATTTTTCTCTATACATCTCAATCAGCTCTCGGTAAAATGCTCTTTGCAGCTCGTGCACATTTCTTTAGACATCTCGCAGGAAAATGTTCCTTGCATCTCTCACCCAAAACTTAACATCTCACAGAACAGAAGAATCCACTAGAGCAAAGATATACGGTACCTAGTCCCTCTGGCTCAGGAAGCCCGCAGCAGAGCAAAGCGCCCCACGATCTTTCTTTCTCTATCACATCGCGGCTGCTCAAATTTCACTCAAATCCGACTCCGCTACAACCATCCCAGCAGCCCGCTTGTACAAGTCGCTCGCCCCGCAAAACTTTCTGCTTCTCCTTTTCCTTTTCGCTCTAAAAATCTGAATCAGAGTGATCTCTAGCCTGGTGCAAGCACCCAGGAAATCTCGGTTTCTCCGCCTCTGTGAGTTCATAGGCTTTCAAAAAAATCATAAAATTAAATCTTACCAATCCCGGAATTTTATGTTATCGAAATTGAGAAAATGACACACCCATGACGAATCAAACACCAGAAAATCTGACAATGAAATCCGAAAAACATCTGCACACATAACGTGAGAAAAAGAAGTAGACCCAACTAACAAGCGAAACTAGCTTTTACGAGCATCCAATTGTCTAACTTAGTACACCTCCTACTGTCTTGAAGTAAGAAAACTGCAAACTTTAACAAAGCGATTTCCGTTTCCCACGCAGAGTTAAAAGGGCCACAGACGACTCCCAACTGCCTCCATTGTTGGAAAAGGCCATAAACCAGATGGCTCCCGCAACCGTTTCCCGCCTGAGTTACAATTCCTACTCAGGAACAACAAGTTAAACAACACCTTAAGAGCTTAAGAATACTTTTTTCCAGATTAAAATACACATGAATACAAATAAAAATATTAGAATAATAACTTGAAACACATATTAATAATTGAAATTCGCGACATGACATATTCCTATTAGAATAATAATAACTTGAAACACATATTAATAATAAATTCGCGACATGACAATGTAAAAGAAAAGAATAAAACGAGAGAACTACGCTGATTCCACAGAAAGATTCCCGACTTATCAAGGGAATTAAAACTTCTCCATACAACCATCAACATCTCAAGAAAAGCGCGTTTTGTCATCCCGCATATCTGAAAAATTCTTTTTTCAATTTTGCATTTTTGTCCAGTTTTAGAATATCCAAACTACGTTTTATCAATTAAGATAATTCCTCAGCGAATGGGCAGACTATTAATTACAATTAAATTCGAAAATAAACAACATAACAGTCAAATAATATATATAAATATATATATATATATATGTGTGTGTGTGTGTGTATGTATATATCATATACGATGGTAGATAAATAAAACTAATTTATTATAACAAATAAATTTCAATTTTCTGTGAAAATTAAATTTTCCAAATTTCAAATAATAGAATACAGCATCGATATACTTACTTTTAAGAAAGTTGAACTTTCCACATATAAAGAAAATCACGTTTCGTTAAACATATTGATTAAAATTGATTGCGTTTTACCAGGTTATATAAAAAAAAGTAATATTAAATGCGTTATCAATTTTCAAACTCAGTTGTACAGACTCAGATACATAAAACAATTACTTTCAGTATTTGTTTCATGTATATTTTGCTCAGGAATAGAGTATCCTTACAAATACCTATTGCTAGTTTCACCTATTAATAATTCATAAACAATGATGTTTGTTAGCAATGACATCCGTTGAGAATAATCATTCGACCATATTTCAAAAAAAATTTTAAGTTTTATATTTTTATAAAATAAGCTCACAGTCAAATCTCATAAACTAATTACAGAACTGATAGGAAGAAAATAATTTATCATAAAGCTGTATGGGAACAGGAGATCAAATAATCCTCTTTAACAAATTTGTCTACTATGTTAAATCGCAAATAATAAAATTGTGAGGTACGCTGAAAAAATTTATTGATATTGGCCTATACGTTGTACTACGTAATTGGATTCTTCGACTTCGTTAGTATTCGCGATGTAAAATTATAGATGACTTTGTAAAGAGAATTCTTTATACTCTTGTTCCCTTTAAGCTTCATTTATTATTTTTCTCCGTTTAGTTTATTATTTACTTTATGATATTTTTATAAAAGCGTATTTTACTATTTGTTTTTATTTTCATCTTTTTACTCTTAATGAAAAATTAAGAACCAAATTATTCAACTAAAAAATCATTTTTTAACACTTAAAAATTACTCTTTTCCAATACTTCCAACAATTCTGTGGCGTAAATAATCGAAACAAATCCAATGAATTTGCCAAAAAAATCCGAAATTACATTGAAATCTCGTATAAACATTATTTAATGATTTTTCCGTTCTATTCCATGATGCAAACAATAAACTCTTACTTAAAACATATTACTGTCATTTGTGTTTGTGCAAAATGTGAAGTAGACAGGTTTACCGGAGAATAGTTTAAAAATATGTTTTGATACCAGTGACAAATACCATGAGAGAGCTGAATAAAAGCTTATAAAATCGTATCTGGTAAAAAAAAAAAAAAAAAAAAAAAAAAAAAATCTAAAAGAAGAAGAGGGAGGAGGAAGGAAAATTCTAGGAAATCGCCTAATTAATATGTTTCTCATTATACTTGTTTAAAAAGATTGGGAAAGAGTTTCTTTCATAACCTTAGAAAATTTCTTATCTTTATAACAAATACATTTTGGGAAATTAGAGTTTTAAAGTCCTAAGAACGAACACAATATTACATACCACAATAAAATTGAGAAAAATCAGCTCTTAAAATGAAATACTGAGTAAAATGTAAATAAACCTATGAAATGTAAATACTAAAAATGATGCTATAAATACCATTATGATGTAGCAATATCATAGCCTTCAAACGTTTCCCATTATTGCTGAAAGAAGAAGTGGTATGTCTATTGTTTCACAGGGTAGAATATTTCTTTAAATGTAGAAAATCCCCCAATTCATGTTTTTTATCAATCTGGAAATTTTACACAAATTTCCTTTGAAAGATTTTTTTTCGTTCTATTAAATCTAGCTTTCTTAGTTAATAATACTTATATCATAAAATAGTTCAATAGAATTTTGAAATAAATTTAAAAGTTTTTCTCCTCGAAATTTTTTCATGGTTTCTTGTGATATAAAATCCTCATTCCTTGAAGGTCTAGTGAAAGATAGGTTTAAATGTCTAGTAAACACACTTTGAGAATTTCATTTCTCATCTCTTGAATTTGGCGATTTCATTACTCAGTTTTGTCTGAAACAAACACATTTTGTTTTTAAAAATAAGTATTACAACCAAACTGAGGAATTAGCCAGGGGAAACTCTTTTAGTCTTATCCTTGCTGATATCTATATGCGTCATTTTGAATTCAAATTATGTGAAGTTTTTAAATTTCCTTGTGTGGTTCTGCTACTTTTACAAGACATTTACTCTGTTTGACAGAAATAAAGATGGTTTAAATAAAGTTTGATGAATAATGAATTTCAATGATCCTGGTATTCAATTCACTTTTGAATTGGAGACATCCAGTTCCTTTCCGTTCCTTGATATCTTGATCGCAGGTAATATATCCAACTTCAGTGCTACTGTATACCGTAAATATCCAATTTGTTTGCCTTCTATCATATTTCAAATCATCTCATTAGACTAAACAGAAGTTAGCTTCATTTTATTCCTTTGTTTTCAGAATACTTCAAGTTCTGCCCTTCCAGTCGGCTCCTGACAATGAACTGCAGTATTTAAAAGCAGTTCCTATTGACAGAGGCTTTTCATCTAACATTACTGACCAAATGGTTAAAAAATTCTCACATTGTCACATCGAAAAGCACTCTCTCGTATCAAGGTATTACAAGAGTTCTGCTGTCATTCATTTCTTTTCCATCCATTGGATATAAAACTGCACGTATTTTACAGAAATTCAACTTTCGGGTCGTTTTCGATCGTTAAAATTCGCAGTTGCATAATTTAAGATCTCATTCTATATGAACTTCTGGGGTATGCGCAGTATTCTTTGGAAATGAGGTTTAATTTACAGTGGTCATACTAAGAGAGCCTTAAAATTACTCTCTAAGTTACGTCAGGTGTATGTTAGGAAAGAAAAAACATATAAATCAATGTTACCAATCATTGTTGGTCAGAAAATCGCGTTTTCCATTTGTCAGGAACTGTTTAAAAACATCTTCCGCATGCAAATTATTTAGATATTTTAAAGATGTTTCACATTCATAAATTTCTTTCAGTCCTAGTTAAGAATCCCAATTCCAGTCCATCTTTACCCTCAGCTTTTAAGGAAATTATTTAATAGTTGCTTTCATTTTTGACCAGTTGATGCGTCAGTAGTTTGATTTCCTTTCTCATAATTTTATCACCTGAGTAGAGGTTTCTCTTCCGTCCTTTGTACTTCTGTTGCTGAAGAAGAAAGTTTTATGTTTAAATCTTCAAAACCGGTCCTGCACATTTTCAAATATTATGCCGATTCTTGTTGCCTTGTAATCTCCAATAATCGTTGTTGTTCAGCGTGTTATTTTAATTCATATCTATTTGATAGTGCAAACAGTAAATTTATGATATTTTAGTTTATTCATTAAAGGAAGAATGTGCGAAAAATCGTTTAAACATTTAACTTAAAAATATGTAAGTCAAATTTTGACAACAGCGCTTAATCTTGTTGCATTGTCATTCACAAACAATTCGTGTACAAGATTTGAACTGGATATGTTACCAAGAAATAGGTCAAAAATCGATGACAAACTCTTAACCACAGTTATAAACACTAAGTTAACTAAATAAAAGCTTATAAATAATAATAATAACAATAATAATAATGCATGTAAATAGCATCTTTTAATAAAGAGGTATTTCTTTAGGACAACTTGCAGAGACATTAGGTAGTTTGGAAGCAGGAGAGATGAAAAATGAGCTACCGCCTTCGCCGGGAATCAAACCGCGGACCTCTGGAATACGCGCCCAGCGCGCAGATCACCACACCACGAAGGCATGCCAAGAAGGTGGGAGAAATACCTTATATACTCCCCCTTTTAAAGGACGACTGGGGTTTTTAGGGAACCCAATCGCCAAATCCTGGGTGAGGAGGATCATCATCTAACACCCTTTTAGTTCGGGCGGAACTGTTGAGACATTAGGTGGTTTGGAAGCAGGAAAGATAGAAAATGAGCAATCGCCTTCGCCAGTAATCGAACCGCGGACATCTGGAATGCGCGCCCAGCGTGCAGACCACCACGCCGCGAAGGCATGCCAAGAAGGCGGGAGAAATACCTTATAAACGTTCTATTCTTTTCTAATTTGTTAGCATTTACATTTCCCTTGGATAAAATAACTGAAATGTATAACAAATACTTATTCCGAAATCGCAGCCTGCAAAAACTATCACTGCTGAACAATCTAGACTATTATGTCACTAGTTGGTAGGTATTTGATAGAAAAATATTCTAGATTTTTTAACTGAGTCTTAGAATTTATCACGATGAGGAAATCAAATTAAAAAATTTCAAAACACAAGAAAAGTTAAGAATACTATACATTGCTTAATGGCTATCAGATAATGAAAATAAATACAGCAATGGACTAAACAGAAGATAACTGTTTTTTTTTTTTAAACCTATTTCAGAAAACCTAAATAACAGATTAATTTCTCGGATTTAAAGAATGAAAAACTGAATTCTCCAAAATTTGTTTTTATGACTATTACTTCATTAAATGATACCTTTGTTGAAAAGAGATTACACTGAAAACTCGTAATTAAGCTAAGAGAAGAGGAGGTATTTTTAAGTTTGTAAACAAGCTCTAGGGAATTATCTTGTTGAGAACTTCCTTCGATAGCATCAGAGTAGTTCTGATTACATATTACTTAAACGGAATGGGAAAATAATGCATTCTTAATTAAATCTTAATCAGTTTTCAATACTTGGAATTTAACTAGAATTTTTAAAACATAATAGTTATGGACGCATAACGAACTTTATTTTAAAGTGAATATGAGCATTTGTTTTTTCTGTTGTTGAAGCAATTAATTCTGTGTTAATTAAATTCATTCAACCAGTTTAAAAAATTATAATTTAAAACATATTTTAACACTTTAATTGCAAAAGAAATTGAAAATATTCAAGAGTTGACTAATTGTTACATCCTGAGGTTTAAATTCAGTTAAAAATAAAGATTATAGTTTAGAGAATGACATCAATGATAGATGTATTCTTCATTTTTCATCAATATACTTATTTCAGGTTACGTGATCAATTTTATTTCAAACAATTTAAAAGGTGAATTATGGAAACCTCAGTGTCTGGAACAGAATAACAGTTCATGATATTTATTCATGTAGCGCAAAATTAAAACTATGTATTGGATGGGCGCAAAAGTTTTCAGCGCTACCGTTAAGCAGCTCTATGAACCTAACTGTATAATAAAACAATATGCACCTAGTTGCTCGATAGACATAGTTGCTCCATAAAATGATTCTTACTTCATTTCCCATGCCTACCGATAAACATGCATGTTCAACACCGTATACTACTCCTGTCTAACCTTGTAAAATCTGGTGCGGAAGCCGAAAGAACGTTCACCAGATGTATGGAGAGGAAGGTATTGTATAAATAAGATGAAAGAATGGTCCGTCAAGTTCAAAAACGGAGATTTCAAGCTGCAAGACAGGCCAAAAACTGGAACTCCGCGAAAATTCAAGTATTTATGATCTGAAAGCTCTACCTGAAGGTGATCCATGCCAAAAAATAAGGGACTGAATGAGAAGATTAGAGTTGACCACTAAAGAAGCATTACACATCTGCACTTCCTTGGCGAGATCCAGAGAGCTGGCAAATAGGTTCTAAATGAGCTTACAAAACGCAACATTGAAAGTGATCTAAAGCTTGTGCATCGCGTCTTGTTTTTCATAAAATAAACTCTTTTCTGCGGAAATTCGTAGCAGGAGATAAAAAGGAGTTTACTACAATAACCTTTATAGTCAAAAAACGTAGTTCAGTCCTGGTCAGCCGTCAGTATATGTTGCTAAAATAATAGTCTTGGCAAAAACGTTTTATTTTACATCTGTTGGATGGAAGGGCGTGGTAGAAGGGTAGAAGCGGGTGTTCTATTACGAATTGTCAAAGCCTGATGAAATCATTGATATCGAGCTCTACATTGATTTCTTTATTTGAGGGGGAAAATCGACAAAAAGCGATCTTTTACTGATCAAGGAATGCGGCGCGTCATGACAATGCTAGTTTACATGTCACCTTTTCAACAAAGAAACGTGCTTGAACTTAGGTGAAGTTCTTCCACATGCTGCATAGTCACCTGCTCTTACTTTTTTTATCAATTGTGATTATTTTCACGCTAGATGGTCTCATTAACAACACAATATAGTGTTGTCAGTGCCATGGCATTCAGATCGTAACTGACCTACAACTGTTTGGATATGTACTTTTAAGTAGATTATACTTAGTAGCAGTAGTTTGAATGTATTAAAGTTATAAGAAAACGAAATTTCTCAGTTATTTTTTGGTACCATTTAAATTCACGACCATTAAACAATCTGTTTAACTCCCTACAGCACATACTTTCTTGCCAGTGGTTTACAGACACCGATAATATCAAACCATATATGAACTAAACGCCCTGAGATTGCAGCGACTTCTGAAGTTACGAAAATTGAAAACTCAATTTTGTACTTGCTGTAATTAGTTTCATGGATGCTCAAAGTTTTAGTTTTAAGTACTAAACCAGACGTTCCCTTCCTGTGGTCCACATACCCCTGGGGATATGTGAGGGTGTAATCAGGGGTACGCGAAAACATTATTAGGAATGGCAATAAAAACAAAGAATTATAATAAACGGCTGCTAGAAAAGCAAAATACTTGGTTTGAATTCGGTGTTCAATAAACGTAAAATAAATTTGCATTTTAATTTTTAAAGTAGTTTCCAACTGATTGATATTTGAAGGTCATCTTGAAAAAAAGATCATATTACTTCCTTTCGAACTGAAAACAATTATCGTAATTAAAAGGACATTCTTCATGATTGGAGACGTTACCTCTTCAAATTTTATCCTGACTTCAAAACATTATACTCAGCAAAGAGAGCTGCAGAATCACAGTTATAATGAGGCTTTAGCAACAATTCAAGAATACTTTACTAAGGTTGTTTTTAATGGTTTTTATGGAATTATGGTTATTTAATTACTTTTTTAAATATACGATACGAGACAAAATCATTCATTTTGTGGCTATTAGCATTTTCTGATAGAATATATATCGAATCTTAATAATGCGTTTAGTCCGAACCAAATTATATTTTAATTTACTTATGATTTTTAATACTTTATGCGAATAAAACATTGTTTCAAGAACGCTTAGACTTTTTTGTTTAGATCTAGATTTCACGTATAGTCAATAATTTCATTCATTCACTCTTATTCTCGATTCCGTTTTACAAAAAACATGACATAGAAAATAATTGAAACATATTAATAATGCTATTTAATTTAAAATTATGTGTAGTAAATGTGTTTATTTGAAATAAATAAGATAATGATCAGTTTTTGTTTGATTACATTTTTCTGGTTTAAGTCGTTGCAGTTAATACCTTTTGAGCATTACAATGCTACAGCAGTAAGATAACTACAGGAATGTTGGAAGAGCAGTGTTCTTAGGTTCTGAACGAAGAATTAAGGGGTGCCCTTCAGTTGCAAAGTCTTATTACGGACTACGTGATAGAAAAATAATCGGAACCTTTACATTAACGCTATTTGAACAAGCATCGAAGAACCTAATAAGTCCTTACAATTTTAGATAAGGTATCATCTACATTTCATGAGCAATAAATAAAAATACTCGTCCACATACATAGCTATTTCACTAAGAAATTCTAAATATATCCTAGCTTTCCATAGTTACATCTGTTATTTGCAATATCCTAATGTGGAATGATATGCTAGTAAAGGTTATAACTCAACCATAATTCAACGTTTGAACGTCATGAGACGTCAATGCCCTTCCGATCGAGAATCTGAATGCCAATGTTTATTTCAAAACTTGTATTACAATCCCTCCTAGTTTCCGTTCAGTCGGCAAAGTACATTTACGACTGACAGGTTTTGTGAGCTATTTATTACACTTGATCGGTATTCTAGGTTATTGCTAAACTGTAAAAAAGCAGCAATATTATTTCTCTTAAGATATGCATTTCTATATAGAAAAAATTTCTGGAAGCTACTAATAAGTGCAATATCCTTTCATTGCATAAACATATCTAATATACATATATAACAAAATAATACTAGTATATATATATATATGTATATATATATAATCTTAAATTCATTTAGGGCGAAAACAAGTTACTACTACTTGCACAATTGCTGCAAAATTGACGAAACACCTTTGTATTTATTTATTAATTATTGTTCATTGAACAGGAGTTGGTTTGTTCCCCTTAAAAAGTCAACTAATATCGGATCAATGACAATGATTACATGCATTTAATTTAATTCTTGCCTTTAGTTTATTCCTTTTACAATTGAAATTTTGTTATTCATTCGTGATTTAATTCCAGTCTCCGTTAAAACATTTTTAAGATTTTACTTTCATGTTACTTCAAAACATGTTTCAAAATATAACTTACTAGTATGGATTCACTCTTTTAAGATAATCCGATTATAATTAAACTTAGGAGATTATATAATCAATTAATCAATATTATTTAGTTAATAAATTATTATATATAAATATATATATATATATATATATATATATAGCAATAGCCTCTTTGTAATTTGGGTACTTCCTCTCTCTAATAAAACTAATAACTTTTTACTTTCTTGTACGAAGTAAAGGAAATACTGTAAGCATGAAAAATTTCTTAAATCATATTTTGATGAAAATATCCATTTTGACCGCTCTCGAATCCATTTAAATGTGATCTTTAAGTGGCATCTGTAAGTACGGACAGCATATAGAATTCTTTTTTTTTTCAAACGAATCCTAAAATGGATTTAAAATTAATTCAGAGCAGATTTTTTTCCTGAAATCTCTACGTACATACTACGTATATGTTTCGCATAACTCAAAAGAAAATAGAAGCCATACATAGAAAGTTGAAATTTTGTATATTTGACTGCTATGACATCTAGTTATGCAACTCTCTTTATCGTTTAAATCGGCAGTAGCAAATATATATATATATATATATATAATAATTTATTTCCTAAACCGTATTGATTAATTGATTATATTATCTCCTAAGTTTAATTAAAGTAGAATTATTTTAAAAGTGTGCATCCATACTGGTAAGTACTACTTACATACTATCCATACTGGTAATAAATAATAACTTGTATTCGCACTAAATGGATTTAAGTTCATACAACATTATATATATATATATATATATATATATTTATATATATATATATATATATACTCTGTTACCCGGGTCGGTGAGCTCAGTTTTTTTCATGCTTATATGTTGGTAAATTGTGTATTTTTTGCTTTAATGTTGATTGAATTGCGTTATTCTTAGATTTCGGTTAAGATTTTCCATCCTATAGTTAATCTGCATGCAATAGATCTGGAATTATTAACAATTTTAATGGCCTGATGAGGCCACCATTTGCTGAAATAGTGAATTAAATTAGTTGTCCTGCTCACTACCCGAGTTACTCGTTTTTGTGTAGAAACTCTAATTTCAAATGTAAAAAAAAAAAAAAAAAAAAAAAAAAAAAAAAAAATGGTGTTTTACATTTTTTTGTATTTTACAATATTTAATGAAGACGTTTTGAGTTTTTATATAGTTTTGTCTTTTCGCAAAGTGACAACTGAATTCACTGAACGAGGAATATATCTTTAATGAAATTCGAGGAAATAAGTTTAAATGAAGCGCAGCAAAATGGGCATACAAGGAAGTCGTGATATTTTAAAGATATTTTAAAGCATCAGATATTTATTCCTTTTACAATTGAAATTTTGTTATTCATGATTTAATTCCAGTCCCCGTTAAAACATTGTTAATATTTTACTTTCATGTTACTTCAAAACATCTTTCAAAATATAACTTACTGGTATGGATTCACTCTTTTAAGATAATCCTACTACTACTACTAAGCACGTCTTTCAGAATTAATCCATTTATGTAATCATGCTTGCAATGTGGTGAAATCTCAGTCAATCACATTAATGAAATGACTTCCTCTATATCTGCAAACCCCTTTTTTCGCTTATACTGCCGACATTAGTTGTTCTTTGCTGTCTCTCATTAGTTTGACTTCAGCTCTTTACTTAATCATAACAAACTTCTCAAAGTCCACTTACTGAACATAGAAGGTGACATAACTGCTGAGTTTTGCAATGTCATAAACGCCTTCTAGAATAGCAGCCGAAGAATAAACAAGAGTGATTGAAAATGAAATGTACTATATTATCAGTTATTTCACTTTTTTGTATTCACACTCATGTTCCAAAGTACTTAGTGGAAGATTTAAGAAAAACTTCTAATGTCATTAATTGATTTTGACGTAACAAATATCTTTTAAAAAATTTTGATTTGTTCCGTTCAATCTTTAAAATTTATAAAAATATATCTAAAAGATATGCTTCTTGCTAAAAACAATTTAAGAAATACTCGTTGCTGTGAATAAAAATTCATTACAAACACCTATCATAGTCGCGAAGTTTAACACATAAACCTTTCTTGAGTTAATTGAGGAGGTGCAATAAAAGTAAAGATAAAATATGAAGTATAATTAAATCTTCTTAATTTTAAAATTATACTTCTATAGTCGACATATCATGAGATTGTTAGGGAAAAAAATGTCTGACAGCCAAACTATTGGCATATTTAAAAAAGATGGCATATAAATTTCTGCTTAAGCTCAAATACACTTTTCGTCGGGGTGGAGAGTTTAATTGATGAAAGTTTCTGTAATTATCAAAGACTGATTTCATTGATTAATCTATTATAATGATGCTGGCGACACTATATGCGTTAGAAGCGATGCTTTCGTAGAGGATGTTCTGATAGAACTCTCTGATATTCAAGGTACAGAAGACTAAATGGAGTCAATCCGATTACTACAATTACTTAGAAGTAGTTAAGAAGACTTTCCGCAATCAAGAATATCTCTTTAAGTGCTTAAAATGAAAGTCGCAATTTTACTTTACATACCGAAGAGAATTATTTGTGGAACTGCGTTAAAAGTAAAAAAAAAATAATAATAAATGAAAGAACTAAAAAATTTATTGCACATAAAAGAATTTCAACCAATGACGGAAACATGTTTGTATAAATTTTAGAAATGCGAAATGGTTTCAGTATAGTAACCATACTCAGGTTTCATTAATATTGCAGGATTTTGATAAATTAATAACATAACTGTGGTAAAACAACATTGCAAACTTTATGTAACCGAAACCATAGCTCGTATTAAAATATATGATATTTTTCGTTTCATAACAACCCGAACTTCATAATTTTCTACAGAGTTAGCAGTTATCTATCAAGCACAGTTAAATTCTTATCTCTTATGACTATATTATTGTTTTCAAAGTAAGTATTGTGAATAATTTTTTAATTGTTTTTAAATTGTTTCAAAGTAAGTATTGTGAATAATTTTTTAATTGTTTTTAAATTGTTTCAAAGTAAGTATTGTGAATAATTTTTTAAAGTTTGCAATGGTAAAACAACATTGCAAACTTTGCGTAACGAAACCATAGCTCGTGTTAAAATATATGATATTTTTCGTTTCATAACAACCCGAACTTCACAATTTTCTACAGAGTTAGCAGTTATCTATCAAGCACAGTTAAATTCTTATCTCTTATGATAAGTGGAGTGGTGGTTTGTTGTTAGACCGCAGTCAAATAGGTAGTGCTCGGGAGAACCTAGCATGCCACAGACACAATTGTCAGATGCTGAGATGCCATGACGCATAAAATAAGATGGAAATGGGCCATGACCCGTTATGTACTTTGTCAGTGGGGCTATTGTTATAAGACGTTCCGTCTCTACCTTTGGTAGGAAGTTATACGTCCTTCTCCCTGTGCCGCCACTATTCCATTCTTCTTGCCACTTTTCTTTACAGATATTACGCAGAGTTTTCTTGAGGTGTGAGACGGGGGTAGGAGCTCTTATAGTTTGAGCGTGGATGTTGTTGGCAGCCTCATTAGCCAGTCGGTCTGCGACGTCATTCCCTTCGTTGTCGGAGTGTCTTTTCACCCATACCATGTTAAAGCGGGCTTGATGATTATTGCGTAAAAGTTGCTGTATATCTATGATGATGGGTGAAGTGTGGTGATGATCCCTGAGTGCGTGTAGCACTGACATGCTATCTGTGTAAAAAGTCGCATTGGTAAGGGAAAGTTTGAGGGCATGTCGTAGCGCATTCAATATTGCTAGTGCCTCTGCTTGGAAAATACTATTGCTGTTAGTGAGATGTCCTTTCCATTCCTTTACTAGTGTGCCATGTTCGTAGTGAGCAAACGCGCAGCCCACTCCCTGATCATGTTTTGATCCATCAGTGAACAGTTGTGTAATCGCAGAGGAAGTGCGTTGTCTGGAGTGCGAATGCTGATGTTGGATTTTGACATGGATCCCTCTACCTTTGATGGCAGGGTGGATGTGTTGCACACTGCCAGGGAGTTCGTAGTCTGTTGTTCTGAACGTAATTCCTGCATATGTGGCTTCTTGTCTGTGATGGGTGATTCGTACATAGGTAGCCTCTGCCTCTGCCTTTATGTGTAATGGCAGCAAGCCTGCAAGTATCGTGGCGGCGCTGGACGCTGTTGCGCGATAACCTCCGCAGATGTTTAATGCAAACGGCCGTTGAATTGTGGTCAGTAGCTTGGTCTTTCGGCTGCTCATTGGTTGTGTCCATATGACTGCTGCGTAGAGAATTATTCTCTCTGCCACTGTCAGATATAATAGTTTTCTGATATGGAGGTTTTGTCCCCAATTTCTCCCTTGAAATTGCCTGGCTTTCCTTGCGATGGTCGATGTTTTTGTACGTATTTCTTGGAGGTGCGGTAACCAGGTGAGTCTTTGATCCCAAGTGACTCCTAGATATTTAATCGACTTCGTTATTTTTAAGTTCTTGCCAAGTACCTTTATACATGGACGTCTTGTGGGATTTGTGCCAGGACGTGGAATTACGATGGCTGCGGACTTTTGTCAAGAGATGATTAACTTAAGTTTATTGCATAGGTCCGTGAATATCGAGCAGGTTTCTGTGGCATTCCGTTCCAGGTCATCTCTTGTGTGGCCAGACACCAGAAGGGCTACATCGTCGGCGTATGCTATGATATCTGTGTGCAAAGGCCATTCATGTTGTAGTATGGAGTTAAAGGTCCAGAGCAACGGACCGGCGCAAGAGCCTTGTGGACACCCTCTTTCCTGCCGCTTGATAGTGAGGCCATTGTTGTTGGCTACTATGAGGCTACGTGCATGTAGATAGTCCGTGATGATGTTAAAGATGTTTTGGGGACATTGTGCCTCTCTAAGTGCTTCCTTTATAGCAGGCCACCAGAGGGTGTCAAAGGCGCTTTGCAGGTCCAGGGATATGAATGCCGTGTGAAGATTTCTGCCTCTATTTTGTTCTATGCTATCTTTAAGATGACTCAGGGCATGCGTGGTTGACAAGCCAGTTCGGAACCCGTATTGCCGTGGGCTGAGGAAGTTTGTCTGCTGGTGATGGAATTTAAGTCTGTTTACCAGTAATTTTTCATAAATTTTTCCCAGAGACGAAAGTAGGCAAATTGGCCGAAACGAGCTTGGGTCATCTGGGGATCTCTGCTTAGGAACAGGACCACTTCTCCTTTTTTGAAAGCAGTTGGGAAGATCTGGTATTTTAAGAGCTTGCTGAAATATTTCTCGAAGAAGGTAGGGCGGGATGTGTAAACCACCTTTATTATTGCATAGTCTAGACCGTCTGGTCCCGGAGCCTTTTTTATGGGAAGAAAACGGAAGATTTGCTGTATTTCAGCTGAGTCGAAGGGAATGTCGTCTGGTGTGTTAGGAATGGAATGGTTGTCCCGTATCTTCTGTTGTTCTGTTGAGTCATCATCCAAGTTATCTGCTGGGAAGACTGCATTAAGGATAGCAGATGCTGTGGTTTCTGCAAGATTGGTGGTGTCTGAATTATTGGCTGATTGGGCATAAAGCTGGTCAGGCTTGTAAACTTTATTTGTAGCTAGTTTATGCAGGATTCCATAGACGTTGGTATTAGCTGTGAAAAATTTCCGCCAGCTATTGACTTTGGCTCGTAGTATGCATTTTTTTTAATGCGCCCTTTCCCTGCGGAATGTGGTCAGCAATGCCATTTTGGTGGCTTCGTCCATTACACCTCGGAGACGCCGTCTTAGGGCTCTGCACTTTTGCCGTAATTGGCGTAGTTCCTTAGTCCACCAGCATATGCCTTGTATGCGTTTAGCAGTGCGAGTCTTCAAGAGCTTGTCGCAAATACATCGCAATGTATTGAGGAGATGATTTGTATAAGTGTCTAATTCCTCTGGGCTATTTATTTGGTCTATTACTTCTTCTTCACTCTGTAGGGTATCCGAGAAAGCCTTTGTTAATGCACGCAGTTTATTGCCTGGGATCTTGTAGCGCTTAAGGATAGTGATGCTTGTGTCGGTATTAATTGCAAAGTGGATATATTTATGATCAGAACAACTCTCGTCGTCTGTGACCCTCCAATATGTTATATTGTTGGCTATGTTACTTGTAGCTATTGTTAAATCAGGCCATCCTTTGTTGTATGAGTTGTCGAACGTCGGTGGGGCATTCTGAGTATTTATTAACTGTAGATTGGCTGTCATTATAAATTCTTCTAACGCTGTTCCTTTCGGTGAGGTATCTGGGTATCCCCAAATGACGTTGTGCGCATTTAGGTCTCCACTTATTACGTGAGGAATGGTAGTATGTTTTCTGTGTATTTCTGCTATACTATCTACTGCATTGCTGATGTCTTCTGGTGGAGAGCTGTAGACGGATGATAGGATAATCTGGGAGTTATTATAATTCAGAAGAATTGCAATATGATCTCGTGCCTGCATGATAATGAGTGGGGACCATTGTGGATTACAACAAATGATCGCCGCTCTCGGGGGTAGTTCGTTAAGTTGCGCTTTCCGCTGGAAGATCTTCCATGAGAGTGGTAGGCAGGCTATTGCTCCGTTTCTGCAGTAAGGCTCTTGGAGAAGGATGATATCTATCTCATGATCAAGGACATGCTGCACTAGTTGCGTATTAGCTGCTTCTGCCCGTTGGAGGTTAATTTGCGTGCATTTTATGGAGCCTGCTGAGGAATGAGTTAGAATCAGGTTGACTGGGTTGTCGATATTTGTCGGTAGGATCTCTTGTGAGATAGTGTTGCTATCTTCAGACGCATTAAGTAGTAACATAGCATTGGTAGGCTGCTGAGATGTTATAGCTTCAGTATTGTGTGTTACAGCGTGTGTTGTAGACGGCTCTCTGGTACATCGGGCATTCCGGGTGGTATGCCGGATGTTCAAAGTAGTAGGAGGTGCCGTTGCGGTAGTTAGAGTCCCCGGAATTGATACAGGCTGGTGACTCTGCTTGACAGACTTTGGTGTTGTGCGACCCAGCGCAGAAGGCACAGAACTGTTTCTTGCTGCGGCAGAGATCCTGGGAGTGCCCGAATTGCTGGCATCTATAACATCTACGGATTCCCAAGAACTCCGTGATAGTATGAGCCTGCCATGCTGTGAACAGACGTCTGATGTTGATGGCGATTCCAAAGCTCTCCGTGGTACACTCGAGAACCCATTTGACTCTGGTTGCTCGGCCCTCTTTAAGTCGGAACGGGGGTTTGTATACTCTTGCTGATAGACCTGCTGTTGCGCTGAACTCTGCGATGAGCTGTTCTGGTTTAACATGTTCTGGAACATTATGGATGGCTATTCTCGGCTGCCTCTTTTGCCTGAGACGAACCTCCGCCTGGACCTCAGCTTTTTTGATGTGCTCCTCTAACTTGAGTACCTCCTCGTTTGTATTACAAAAAACTTCTAGTCCGCCTTTTGGAGCCGGTTTGATAGCGTTGACGACAACTGGGATCTCACTAAGTGGAACCTTTTCCTGTAACTGTGTTCTTAGATTACGTCGATGGATACTCCCTAAGGGGTTGATGATCTGACTGGGTTTACTGAACTGTTTAAGCACTGCCGCAAAGGTTGGTTTCTGGGGCACAATCGCTGATGGTGTTGTCGCTGACTTCAAGTGGCTGTGCCTTTCCCCGGTGTTCCTGGAGCCTGCGTAATTGCTGTTACTGGCAGGGAGTCCGTGTTTGTACTTGAAGTAACCACCTCAGGGTAAGGGGTGTTAGTGCCAGTGGTACAGCGCGGGATTACAGAAGTGTTCACGTCTTTGTTGACTACCTCTGTTCCACGTAATGCGATGTCCCGAAAGATCTCTAGAGTGGTTATGAGGCGTGGTAATATATTTTTATTACCTCGAACTGTATTGGCTATTTGTACGCTCTCGTCGAAGACCGCTTTTATTTTTTCTCTATATGAGAAGTCAGTTGAAACTAAGTGATTTGGCAAATCTAGATCACTGCAGTGTGTGGAGGTACGCATTTTAGACATACTGCATTGAGTCTATTGTATGAAATCACTAATGATAAAAAATATATATAAATTATTCTGCTATTCCGCAGAGTCACTAATTGCTATTGGAATCTTTAAAATTATGCACTAAGTCTCTAATTTCGCTGTGTAGACTATCTCACTGAATGCTGTAGAAATCTCTATATTATGGCAATTAGAGGCACTATACTGAGCACTAAATTGTGGCACTATAACAAGGAATTATCTTAAGGCATTGCAATCTCTATATTAAAGCACTGCTGTTGAAGTCTTATATTAGGAAGCTGTTGAGATCTCTATATTAAGGCACTGAGTCTCTAATTCACTGAATACACTAAATCACAAAGCCACTGCGTAACTGTAGTTCACTTGAGCAGTGCTTAAAATTGAGCCCGCAGGAAGAATTGCAATGTAAAGTGCACACAAATTATCACTTACGCAGAACTTGAAACTGAGCACGTAGTGAGAGTTACAGTACACAACACAGCAAATGTGTGATGGAAATAATTAATTATTAATGCACAAAAGTTTCAGTAAGTACACTAAATAGCAGTACACATGATATTTTGTAAGTATACACATATATTTAAGTGATAAACACGTAAACCGAGAGGTTGTAGTGGTATGCCAGAGGCCCGAGGAATGTTAATAAGTCAAAGATAGCAAAGAGAAGAGATGAGTGATGAAAAATGGGGGAGAATGTAAGGAATAGTTGAAACGTGAACAGAAGGAGAATTGCAGGTGCAGAAAGAGTAGTAATAGGAGAGCCTGGACCTTAAAGAGGTTGCGGGTTTACAGCAGGAAGAATGTGGAGGTGTTTCCACTAGAGGAAACTGTAAAAAAAAAAAAAATTCTAAAAATACAACAAGTGTATAGTTGCAAAAATTGCTCGAAAAAGAGGATTAATTAAAATATAAAAACAAAGTGTGAGGAGGGGGTGGAGTGGAAAGAAAGAGGGGGTCAGCAAAAGAAAAAAAAATAAGAAGGTAAAGAGGGGAAAATGAAAAGAGGGCGCTATCTAATGTAGTTAAGGAGAAAACTTAGGAATTAAAAGGGAATAACAGGATAACAAGGGGATGAAAAGAAAAGTTTGAGGCCGCTAAGTTACATAGAAGCGAAGTTATCAGAGAAATAAAAAGAAGGGGAAGTCAGTTAAAGGGGGAAAGAAGAGGGGAAAAGGCTTGAAGACAGCTTAACTAGAAAGTCATAGAGGAAATAAAATTAATGTTGGATTGAGAACTTATACTACCTGTAACTTAAACCACAAAATACAGACATTTTAGTAGGAGAGAGATAGAGAGAGGAAAAAAAAAAAAAGGTTAGAAAGTGCAAACACAAAATTATTAAATTTATATCAATAGTCAGTAATTTATACATAATACAATCAGTAAATTTCATTAATCAATAAATTTACATCTATAAAGTATAAAAAGATTGTAACATAAACATGAATGGGCGAATAAATGACTAAGTTGAAGTTCGAAACATAAACAAAGCCGCGCGGTAAAAAGTTCTGATGTCACAGGTGTCAACAGGTTCTGTGCCAAGTGCGCATGCGCTTTGTAGGTGGAGGGGAAAGGTCGTTGTTAACATGCTAACCCTGAGGGGCTTCTTGAGAAAACAACAACCTTGCAACCCCTGCGTCGCAAAATTCGACTTGGAAGAAGTTAGTAGGGGGGAACACGAGTTACGGATTATAAAAATAACACAAAAGTGTGCATAGCAGATGAACTAATAAACATAAATTCAAAGCAAGGGTACCGAAATAAAGAGTACAAGAAGACCTACTTTGCCGAGGATAAATGATGATGATATTCCAAATAGAAGCCAAGATATCCTAGACGAAATCCGCAAAAATGACACTTTATGGACTCTAATTAAAATAATCATAACTCTGCTTAAACACACAGCACAAACACAATTCTTGCACCGTTAGAAAGCGGAATGAGCCAGCTTTCTCCAGATATCTGTGTTGAGAACAGAAGGCAATTTGGTCGCGAGTAATCACTTAACAACGACGGAGCATAAAGCAGCACATCATTTTTTTCTTCCGGTTCTTCATTCAAAAACATAGGCTCATGCGTAGACAATGGATAAGAATTTAAAAATTTCAATAACTCCGGAATTATAAGACGTAGGAACACAAATCAAGCATCAAAATTTGTAGCTTTTTGAGACATTTACGATGTTACTAACTTTGTAGACACACGACAAATATTACCGCGGTTATAACTCGTTCAACGAGGAGCTCCTAACACACTGCTGCAGCGTTGTCACGGGGCAGAGATGCAACTCCTAGATCAAGGACAAGAGGATCAGTTCAGAGAATCTACTTCATATGATGGCAGAAGATTTTCCAGAGAATGACTTTTTAAGAAGTGTTCTAATGGGAAGGCAATACATCGCAACTGCCTCATTTATTCAAAAAGACCTCTGTCGTCATTCTGCTTTCCATACATTCCTTTTACTAGATAAGACAGATTCTACTATTTCGGATTCAAAAAGAGGTTTTGATTGGAAGATTGGAAAATCTTCGAATTCCCAATCACGAAATTTCTATGTTTCAGTGTGATGCTTATCTTCAATGGCAATGCTTTGAACCAAAAACTAAAGGAGGATGTTTCATAGATGATTCCCTGCATAAAGCAGTAGAATCAGAAAAAAAAGTGGCGCCATATTATACGCGTTATATTAGACATCACTTTGTTTTGTGAAAAACACAATTTATCTTTTAGAGGTAGGCATGAAATTATAGAGAGTTCAAGTATAGGAATGTTCCTAAATTTAATTGAATTAATAAGTCATTATCATAGAAATATTGCTTATTATATAGCTAATCACAGAAATGGATCCGTGTTTTATCTGTCTAATCAAGTACAAGATTATTTTATATTACTTTTAGGTAATCATGTTCGATTTAAAATTCGTTTTAGGATCAAAAGAGGGAAATATGTTTCTTGGATATTTGATTGTACACCAGATGTTCGCATCATGAGCAACTATGTCAGATTATTAGATACGCGTGCATAAAAAACGAATCCATATTTATTGAAGAAAGCTTTATAGAAACAAAAGGAAAAAACTGGTAGTGGTTTAGCAAATAAAATTATTTATAAGTTAGAAAAGGATGGCCTCGACATTCAAAATGTTCGAAGTCAAGGTTATGATAACAGGGCCAATATGCCTGGATTGTACACAGGCGTGCAAGCCATTATTTGCCAAAGAAATGATCAAGCTACATATATTCCTTGTTCAGCTCATAGTTTAAATTTAGTATGCAAAAATGCCACTTCAACAAATTCAAGTATATATATATTTTTTGGCACTGTACAGAGGTCGGAATACGGTTTAATCTCAGTAACATCACGGAAAGAGACCGTTACGGTGTCCTGAAAATCTTGTCTGGAGAGGCATTATGCTGAACGGGCGGATAGAGCTCCACGTTTTCGACAGAAGTCCTGTAACCGGAGATCGCTATTGTCATGAGCTGATCCTTCCCCATGTGCGTCTGTTCCGAAGTGTCATTGGAGCAGACTTCGTTTTTATGGATAACAATGCACGGCCACACCATACTCCTGCTGTTCAGAAGCTACTGAAAAGTGAAGATATCACTCAAATGGATTGGCCAGCGTGCTCCCCTGATTTAAATCCCGTAGAACATGTGTTGAATGCTTTGGGAAGATGCCTTGTGGCACGATTACATCCTCCGGAGAACACCCAGTAACTGAAACAGATGCTGATTGAGGAATGGGCCGTCTTACCTCAAGATCTGTTGAACAATCTGGTGCTGAGTATGGAAAGACCGTTCGAAGCAACCATTGCAGTAAAGGGAGGGCATATCTCATAGTAAAGAACATCTGCTTGTTGTTCTTCCTCTTGTACAGGTAATCATGTATAACGATACTATGAGTTAAATAAAGCCTATTTTTGTTTAATTTCATACTTTATGCATTGTATTCATTTTCAGAGCAGTTATGCTTTTGTCATCTGTTCGATGTTATGCAAATTGTATTTCTTTCTTTGTACCGAGGAGCGGCGCAAACGCAAATTTGTTAGGTTTTTAAAGCTCGCGTTTAGAGCTTTGAGGTTGCTGTGAATTACTGGAGTTTCAACTAAGCAGAGGTTCTTCTGAGTTTGTGTTGGTAAGCCGCTACCGATGTCGGAGTTTGCAGTGTGGTCTTCGCCGTTCCTCAACTAACCTACTGTTTGAAAACCAATAAAGAAGTTTCGGTCGACATTATGACTCTGAGGTTTCTTGGGTTCTATACTGAAGTAATATGAAGTCAATTTACAGTCCACTATTTTTAACAACGGATCGTACATGTTTTTTGGTCCGTCGAGCCGGAGTCGCAGTAAATTTGGTGAGTTAGTGTGTTTTTTTATCTTTCTTATTAGATAATGGAATTTACAACGCTTAAGACTAAAAAGCGTGTAGCTAAAGCTAAGTTAAGTAAACTTAAAGAGAAAATTACAGTGACTTACGATTCTGCTGATGTTGATCAGTTAGAACTTTTTAAATCTAGGTTAAATAATTTAATGACCGAACTTTCGGATATTTTTAGTAACATATTTGTAGTGTGTGAAGAAAAAGATATTGATGTATTTATAGAAGAACAACAGGTCATACAAGATACTGTTGATGAGTTAATTTTAGTACTAACCAGAGTTAAGAATGTTAAAGACATTAGTGTGGAAACTAAATCTTGTGAAATAGCGAGTATACGCTTACCTAAGCTAACTCTTCCTGTATTTAGTGACAGTACTGAAGAATGGTTATCATTTTTTGATTTATTTAAAACGGCGATAGTGGATAATGACCGTTTATCAGGTGCACAAAAGCTACAATATTTAAAGGGTTCTTTAAAAGGAGATGCTTTGCGGATTGTTCAAGCTTTAACTATTTGTGACAGGAATTTCGAAATAGCGTGGCATTTATTGTGTTAAAGATTTTCACATCAGAGAGAATTACTTTCATCTTTATTAAAGAAAATATTGTATTTATCAAATTTACAAGCTGAAATTCCTAGTCAGATATTAGCGTTAGTAGACACTGTAAGAGAGTGTGTATGTTCGTTTGAAAATCTAGAATTCAAAGTGGAGCAATTCGCGGATACTATTTTAATGTTAATAGTACAGTTTAAATGGATTCTTCGACGAGAAGATGGTGGGAAAGAGCATTAAAAAGTGAGGAAATACCAACACTTAATAATCTGCTAGAGTTCTTGAAATCTCATGCCAGAACCTTGCAAGCAGGTAAAACGCAAGGTGTTAAAAAACAAGTTACAAAAGACAAATTAACTTCATTGGCTTCAGAGATTCGCGCGCAGTGTACGTATTGTAAAGCCGGTCATTCAGTTTTTAAATGTCATAAGTTTTTAAATCTGAATGTTCAGGAACGCGTTAATTTTGTCAAGAGAAATAATGTTTGTTTTAATTGTTTGGTTTCAAATCATAAAGCTTTCGAGTGTAGAAGTACACATAAATGTAAAAAGTGCTTTAAAAATCATCACACACTACTGCATTTCGAAAGAGTTCAAAATGAACCAAAGGCACGTAAAGGAGTTACGAATAGTTCGAATGAATTATCAGTGACGGCTAAGCCATTTTTCCCTGGGGCAGAACCTCGCGCTCAATCGACTGGGTCAGGGGAGAATATCGCAAGTTCTAGTCCAGTAATTAAATCTTGTGTTTCAGACTTTAATTTTCAGAGTGAAGTTTTATTATGTACGGCTGTTATTAAAGTTTTAGATTCATCGGGTGAATATCAATTGTGTAGAGCCCTCCTTGACCCTGGCAGTCAAGCAAGCCTGATTTCAGAAGATTGTGTACAAAGGCTAGGGTTAGCAAGAAGAAATGCCAAAGTTTTTATTTTATGTTTAGGGTCTTTGGATACGAAAACTAATGGAATTACGGAAATAAACTTCGTTCCGCATTTTCCGGCGAAAGTGTCATTTAAAACACTAGTATTTATCATCAATAGAATTATTGGAACTTTGCCGCATTTTACATTGGATAAGAAGTACGTTGAGGAATATAATGATTTAATATTATCAGATCCAACATTTTACAAAATTGGGCTGGTGATATACTTTTAGGCGTAGATATTGCCTTACCTCTTTTAAAGGGAGAAATAATTAAATGCGAAGAAGGTAAACCGATAGCTTCTCGTTCTGAAATAGGATGGATTATTTCAGGTAGTGTGAATAATTCAACAGAAATTAATCCTACTATCTATGTTAATAATATACAAGTGGAAACTGATCAGATGCTGTCTGACTTTTGGAAGTTGGATGCTGTACCTACGTTTGACATGCTTACTAAATCGGAGAGAGCATGTGAAGATTATTTCAGATCTACATATACGAGAGAGGAAAGTGAGGTATATACTGTGAAATTACCGTTTCACTCTCCGCCTTCTCAGCTTGGAGATTCCAGACAATTAGTTATGCGTAGATTCCAATCTTTAGAAAATTCACTTCTAAAAAGGCCTCAGATATATGAACAGTATAAGGATTTCATGAGGGAATACCTTGAGCTGAGACATATGGAGGGAGTTCCTGAGGGAGAGATTCTTATTGACTCTACGTATTACATGCATCATCATGCCGTATTAAAGGAATCAGTACTACGACTAAACTGAGAGTTGTTTTCGATGCTTCAGCTAAAACGACATCGGGTCTTTCATTGAATGATATTTTGATGGTTGGGCCAAGAGTTCAGCAAGAGCTGTTTCTAATTCTTCTACGGTTTAGAACTTACAAAATTGCAGTATGTGCCGATGTAGAGAAGATGTTCAGACAAATTCGTGTCCACCCAGAAGATACAAATTGGCAACGAATGCTTTGGAGGGATAGTCCTAGTGAGCCCTTGAGTACATTTAGATTAGTGACAGTTACATATGGGACTGCCTGTGCGCCATATTTGTCTACTAGAGTAATGAAACAACTTGCATTAGATGATGAAGTGAGATTTCCTTTAGGATCAAAAATTGCCCTTCGTGATTTTTATGTTGATGATTTGCTTTCAGGGGCACAAAGTGAAGAGAAAGCGAATGTTCTAGTTCAGCAGTTGAATGAAATGATGAAAAGGGGTGGATTTCGCTTAAGGAAGTGGATTTCAAACAGTTCAGCTATTTTAGAGAATATTCCCGAGTGCTTACGGGAATCCAGTATTTCTCTTGAAATAACCAGTGACAAGAAAGTAAAAGTATTGGGAATTAATTGGAACAATTCTAGTGATACGTTTCATTTTTCGGTATGCATAAGTGATAAAGAGTTTACTAAGAGGACTATTTTATCAGAAGTAGCCAAAATCTTTGATCCAATGGGATGGTTAGCGCCAACAATAATATACGCGAAAATATTATTACAACAGTTATGGAACTTACAGCTGGGCTGGGATGAACTCGTTGATAACAGAATATGTAGAAAATGGAAGCGTTTCTATCTAGAACTGCCCTTACTTTCAAGCTTACAATTTCCGAGGTATGTCTTGAGTCCGAAGGCAGTAGTGATAGATATCCATGCTTTCTGCGACGCTTCAGAAAAGGCTTATTGTGCAGTCATCTATCTCCGAACAATCGACCTTGATTCGTCAGTCAAAGTCAGCCTTCTGACATCGAAAACCAGAGTAGCGCCCTTAAAAACCCAGTCTCTTCCGAGACTAGAGTTGTGTGCTGCGTTACTTTTAACCAACCTCTTACATGCAGTATTATTATGCATAGAACTGCCTATTAAACCTTTAACTGCTTAAGACGTGTTTAAACGTTTTTGGAATATCTTTAAAAATGCTTAAGACGTCTTTACACGAATTTCAAATCGCACGAAAAATGCTTAAGACGTGTATTCACGGAGCCCGAATTCCGAGAAGATTGCTTAAGACGTGTTTAGACGACGCGATCTGGTCTTCCTTCCCCTACCTTTCTGCAGGCGGCTGTCAGTTGACACAAAGGTCTTAATAGGGTGTGAAGTCTCTTTGAAAAGAGCACTTTAGGAAAAAGTCCTTAGAGTGAAGTATCTTTGTCAGACAGCAGGTATGTATTGTCTGTGTGCCGACTAAAAGTTTGCGAAAGAAGATAAATCGTTTTACAACTGTTTGCCTTGTGGTACTTTATACAAATGAAAGTCAAACAGGATCCGACGTTGTTATAGTACATTGCCGAATTTTAGTAGAAACAAGAAAAAATAAGAATTGTAACGGAGGACGCCTTTATGCCTATATGTTATAGAATCAAATATTTTATTTTTGTATTGAAAAATTATTACAATTTCTGATTCGTCAGGAAAAAATATAAAATGTTGCAACCAGCTTTCTTGTTTGCCTTCGTATTTCAAATGCGCGTTATTATAATGGTATATTCTTCTTTTTACATTCTTAAATGTTAAAACTGTGCTTTCAGCATGCCTGAGTTTTGTACTCGTATGTGAGGCTCTATGCTCCGTAGAAATGGCGAACTGACATATAAAAATTATATGAATGTTGAAAGGAAGATATTCTACTCGAAACTTCAACTAAATGGAATAAATGAATACGCCGAAGGAATTTCTAGAAATATTTGTTTTAAAAATTTTATTATTAAGATTTTAAATCCAAAATGTTTTGAAATCTAAAGAAAAAAATATGTAATCCTTGAAACATTTTTGGAAAGAAATCTATCGATATAAAAATCTCTTAAAACTAATGGAGTGTAAATTAATTAAAACAGTTAGTGTACGGAAGGGTTAGATATACTGCGCACAAAAAATTACAGTCAGAAGATCAATTATTTAAAGATATAAATTAATTACATTAAAAGAATTTTAAATAAATTAACATCTGTCCAAATGTCAATGCTAACAGCAATAGCACGAATGAAAGTTATTCTTTAAATTCCGAACTTAGTTCATCCGTCGGTACGCAATGATTGTGTCTTTGCGATTACTTTTCTTATAGATACTACAAAAGGCCACCAACGAAGTAGCGGTAAAATCGTTGAATACTAATAGTTTGAAGCGGGTTCAAATCCTGATGAATGGATTGCCTGCATACCAGTTTTAGCGAATGTTTTTTGCGCATGTTTAATGTGAATATGAGTCAATTTTAGTTAGCTTTTCATGATGACGTGCCTTGACTACGAGTCCTCGCTCGGGTTGTGTTTGGTTTGGCTTGTTAGATTATTAAGCACGTGAAGGCGATCTGTCTAAGGGGAGGTATGCTTTCGTGACAAATTTTCTAAGGGAAACAATTTCGCACTACAAAAAGTTACAACCATAAAAACGCCCATGCAATCACCTTGTTCACGGGGATTTGAATGCAAGTCAAACTACCAGTATGTTAAGATAAGCGATTCCAAGAATGTTTAATTATTTTAAGATATCTGATTATCGCTATTTCGACTCATATTCGAACCCAAACAAACGAACTGGTTGAATTTTGTGATTTTCCCTATGTTTAACATGAACATGAGTACGTTTTACTTAGAAAGTCGTCCATGGAGACATTCATTGCCTTCGGCTGATAGGTCTCGTTACCTTTGCCATACTCAAAAAATCTAAAAATTTTTCAAAAAGTCTAACAGATGCATATAACAAAATTAAATTAAGTAAATGCATATAAGAAAATAAAATTAAGTAAATGCATATAAAAAAACTAAAGTAAATGTATATAACGAAAAAAGAAAAATGAGGTAAAAACAAATTTTCAATAATTTTTCAATACAGTAGTTTTTAAATTGCTTGTTTTCAAATTTTATATCATTTTTATGTATGTACTAATATACAGTGTATGTGTGCGAAAGTGTGCTTGTTCGGCATATCCATATATATTAATTAAATAAATCTGATTTGAAAATGCATGCAATAACGCGCTATTCTCGTAATTTGAAAAACACTAAAGTATTGTCTGAGATAAATGTTTATTAATTTTTTTCTTCTTTATTAAAAAACAAATTAGTTTCTTTTCATCTGTATATGAAAAATAACAAAATTTTGCTGTCAGAATGGAAATTATTAAAAATATAAAACTCATTTTTTTCGAACAAAAGTTTCTGAGAAATTTCTCTAGGTCAGCAGGTAGTAACAGGACCACTGACTGCTTTGTTTGAAAAACCCGATGAAGTGGATGATTTTACCCACAAAAGGTTTTCTTTAACAAAGCAGATGCGGTGCAAATGGCTTTGCTGAGAAGCGTTCGTATTTGAATAGCTTGAAGCTTGAAAGCTTGAAGCTGCGTTCACACTGGCGCGGCAACGCGTTCGCGCGTAAAGCGTTAACCAATCAGAAGCGAGCTCAGAGGCGGCATTCGCCGGATGACGGATGGCCGGATGGATTGATTCAACTTCAACTTTTCGACGCTTGACGCGTGTGTTTCTCGATTCACGTGATTGCAACAACCAATGATTATGTTTGTTTACCTACCCGCTTACTACTGCAGCTTTGGAAGCCATTTTTACCCATTTTAGCACTTTGTACCAACAAAAAATCAAACAAACAAAAATTAAAAATGAGTGTTTCTCTAGCGACGGATGAACTTTTAATAAATGAAATTCAGAAATACCCGTATTTATATAATCTGAACGATAAACGCCACAAAAATTCCCTGATGAGGAGGAATGCGTGGATCAGCATAGCTGAAGCCATTGGATCTACAGGTGAGTGGCATACAATTTTTCTGCATTTTAAACTGATTAAAATTCTTTCTATTTTAACTACTTACGCTAATTCTTGAAATATAACTAATTCAGTTTGACTAAAATTAACTTTTAAATAAACTCATAAAGCATGATTTACTGAATTTGTAAATTAAAAATATCGTAATTTCCTCTCATACTACTGCTTAAGTGAATACTATGTTTTATTTCATTTTTAGTTTATATTCTTTAATCAATTTAAATAACGAAGTATTACGATCTATGACTTTTCTACAGATTAAAGTTTCTCATATTTATGATTTGTTCTTGCAGCTGACAGATGCCAGGAGCGATACAAATCGCTCCGAGATCGCTTCAGGAAAGAAAAACGTTTGCTTAAGCAGACGAGTGGCAGTGGTGCAAAAAGGAAAAGAGAATGGCCACTGTTTCAATCAATGACATTTCTTGAGCCGTTTTTAATTGATAAAGAGTAAGATTTTTAAATTATGTACCTGTTCCACAATATTCTTGCATAGCATTATGATTAACTACATACAATATTATTTTACCTAACAGAACATTTTTTGAGGATTTTAATTTGGAAAGATAATTTTAAGCAATTAATATTTTTTAAATGTATATAGTTTCTTTTGTGTGAGTTTATATGGTTTGAAAATATGTTAGATATGCTTAAGGGATTGAAATGCAGATTGAAAATAGGTATTAGTGTCCTATCAAATTAATATCATCACTGAAATTAATATACAAAAACATCTGAATGAAATTTAACATCAAATTTATTCATGTTAAAATGTATATATATTTTAAGAAGTGTTTCTATGAATTTTAAAGCACTTCTTTTTACCTTAAAAATTTGATTACTTTGAACAGGTCAAGTAATCAAATTTTGAACATTTGAACGTCCAAATTTAAGCTTTTTTCTTTTTTGTATAGAAGACCCTTTATCAAATGGCAAACATTTAACTGTAATTCTTTAATACGATACTAAGAAGTTTTACTTTGAGAGAAACAAGTGCCTATTTATATCGTGAAAAAATATTATTTGAAAACTTCATCTTTTGATGCTGGGAATAAAATGTAAACATTATACAGTATAAAGTCCGGAATGATATAAAATCTGGACCTCAAAACTCCCCCACCTCATTTGCCTCCCCAACCCCTCCATGCATAATAAAACATGTGAAGAGTCCCGATTCTTAATTTCACTTCTACACTAAATAAAATACATTCTTATTGAAGAAACAATCATTTTAGCATAAATTTGTACAATCAGTAATTTGGCTTCATTGCTGCGTTTGAGATGCATTGGCACACATCTCAAACAGAAACATTCCATATAGATACATCGCTGATGTGACACCAACCTGGCAAATCATTATTTATGTGTATTATACTTTCCTTTCATCATGCCATGTTTTGCCTAAACAATTTTTTTTTTATGTTAGAAATTGAATAATAAAGGAGTATGTTAACCTTTTATATTGACACTACGCTTGGCGATGATGAGGTAACATTTAACAAAAATTTCTTTGCATATGCTAAAAAAAGATTTTGTTGATGAGACTCATAGACCCAAAGTTTAACTTTAGGGTTGCTGAGTTCATTGGAAAAAATGGCAACTTGCCATACAACAGCACTATTCAAGTGAGACTTCTTTAACACATTTTGAAAACAATCTTAAACATCATATGATGACATACATACTTTCTTGGACAATTTTTTATTGAAATGAGCTAGGGATGAAAATGAAAAAATTGTAGAGAAAAAGGTCAGTAGGTAGTAAAAGGACCACTGACTGCTTTGTTTGAAAAACCCGATGAAGTGGATGATTTTACCTCCAAAAGGTTTTCTTTAACAAGGCAGATGCTGTCCAAATGGCTTTGCTGAGAAGCGTTCATATTTGAATAGCTAGATGCTTGAAAGCTTGAGTTGGAAGACGTTCCCGTAGCAATCAGTCAGACAGCAATAAAATTTGTTATAGATATTTCTCTCTCTCTCTCTCTCTCTGTGAGTTCTTGAAATCTTGGAATGGGTGAAAGTTTATTTTGTTTTACATATATAAGGAAACTGCATGTAAAGCAAAATAATTCATGGCACCCATTGTATGTTAATCATTGTACGTCCCCTCAGCTCTTCGGTTGGGTATTAAGAAAAGAAATTCCTATACTGCTTTTGTATTACTTGTATAGTGAAAGAATTGAAAAAAATAACTTCATATGAAAAGTTTTTCTCCGATGAACGAATACAGCTGAAACATATTTCTGTCTTCAAGTATATCCACAAAACATGAAATAGTATTATACTCTTTTGTATTCTAATTGTATTTTTATATTACTTCGTGGTAAATTTTTTGATTCTTAAATTTCTCTCTCTCTTTTCTTATAATACACAAATACTCTTTCAAATATGGATGACCTATGAACCTAAATATTTATTCTATAAAATGTTATATAAAAATTAGTCGCAATCAGTAGACACAGCTTTGTGTATATTATATTCTTGAATACATGCCTGCAATTAATACTAAGAATACTATTGATAAAATTCGTGATAGGATTAATAATGAAAATACTGTTTAAGCTAAAAACCGATTTGAATCTTTTTTTCATTATAGGGTAATAGGGTAACATGAGCCAAACAATTTTCGTTAGAAATATACAATTATGCTAACTTGACACATCAGATAGAAAATATTATCGTCAGCGTCGGCTATGATAAAAGATTTTTACGCTTAAGATTTTGGATTATGATAAAGCACACAGGACCTATTTGTCTAAGGGAAAGGAAGTCTTTGGGGTAGATTTTTTGTGGGAAACAAACTGTTAATTCACAATGAATTGTACTTATGAAAAACCCCTAAACACCCCATGCAGCCGCGAGAATTTACCGGTGCTCAGCTATCTTACCGCTTGGAGACTAGTTGGCTTTCTGAACTTACGCAATACCTATCTGAATTTTAATATTTGCATAAAAAACGAGCAAAATAAAATGACACATTGTAAATAGTACATTTTACTGAAATCAGACTTTCTTTGAAAAAGGAAAATTAATTGTAAGGAATAAGATGGATGCATTTAATTAAACGGCGGGCAATAACAGCGCTGATCATATGTTTCGTATAGGAAATCATTTTCTTCGTGTTATCGTATAACGGAAAATAGCCACAGATTATATTTTACAGTTTTTAAGAAGTCATGGGTTATCTGCTTTAAGAGAACACCTTCGTGGGCAATTTTCTAAATAAAATTGGCTTGAATTCACGTTACGCATCGGGAAAATCATAAAGACCACAAGCAGCTAAACTGTTCGGTTGCCAACAACAAAATACCAACATCAAGCAATCGTATTCACTCAACTATAGTGAACTTAAACTAATGTTTGTATATTATTAATAGTATTAAAATAACGAAAATATTTATTCTAATAAAAATTTTTGTTTGAATATCCTCCTAATAAGGTATTTCCTTTGGTTGGACATTTGTCAACAATAAATGCTATGTTTAAACAAGACATTTATTTAGAGCATAATGCTTCAAAAGTGTATGCTGGGATCCCTAGAAAAAAAATATCGCCGGAAAATATATCTCCGAAAAAATATTTAATTATTCATATTCTTATGATTAATTATTAAATAATTAATGACTTTTATAATTATTAAATGAAATGCTTATTTATACTTTACCAAATGTACAGCAACACTCTTTCTTTAAAAAAATACCATATTGAATAAATTATATTGTAAGCTAATAAGTAACAACATTGCTTTGTTTAATTAAGATACAATAACAAGCCGAACAAACATTAAATTGGAAGTCAAACAACAAAAATCAGCGTTATATTTTAAAATTTTCACAATCTAATTTTCATTATATCTTATCTCGTTCATTTGCGCTTTTGCAGCTGAAGATGATGGTTCGGTAAAACCATCGAAACTAGTCCTGTGAAAATTTGAAAATATAACGCTGATTTTTGTTCTTTGACTTCCAAATTAATTGCTTTGTTTGTTATTAATATGTCTCATCTTTCCTATTTCAGATAAAATTTACTAGTGTTTCTTGGACAGGAAAGCAAGAATTTTTAATTTGAATCAATAAATTTATGATACACTGAAAACGGTTTCATGTTATAATTCGCTTTCTGAATATCTTGAATGTATATGAAAAAGTAAAATGCAAATTTAATATTAATATTATCACCCTTAAAAACACCCAAATATTTCGTTTATTACTCTCTTAAAACTACGTAATAATTAAGGAAAAAAGAAATTATTTAAAATAATTATTAGTTGCCTGCAGTTGAAGAATATAGGAAAATGCTGAAGGTTTTAAAGATTTTTAATTAATGACAAAAATACAGAAAATCGGAAATAATACGAAATATTTCAGCAATATCTCAGTAGGAATGAAAGTTGCACCAGATATTTGTCAGAATATAATTTTAGTGATAGCAGTTTAATCAGTCCGCATTGAAATTCCGGTGATAATCAGTGACATACAGATTTAGGTTACTTAGGTTAAAAATGCGTAATAATTTAAAATACAACTGGGTAAATTTTAAAACCAATTTATTTGAAAACTAGCAGCTTCGCTGCGAGCTTTCGCCTGGCTTTTAAATGTACCGGAAAAATGGCTGAAGGGAACTCCAAACGTTAAATTTAAAAACTGCGTAGGATTTTATTCTGCAGAACAACTTCATAAAAAAGTTATTACGTATAACAAAATTACAATGAAATAAGCAATATCCCTTAATACAAATATTAATTATCCTAATATATAAATTAACCAAATTCCATTTGCAAAATCTTAAGAACTCAAATGGTATGAAGGAGGATAAGAACTTTGTTTATTAAAAAAATCAGTCAAAACTTTTCAATATCTTAAACACAGTGAAATGAGCAATAAGTAAAATAAAGGAATGCAAAAAACAAAAAATTCTGAAAAGCAAAGTATAATTAATGATATTTTATCTTATGTTTTCAAGGGGAAAAAATTACAATGAAATAAGCTATATCTCTTAATACAAATAGTAATTATCCTAATTAAAAAATTAACCAACTTTCCGTAGAAGAACAAAAATCATGCAAAACTTTTCAATATCTTATAAACAGGGAAATAAGCAAAAAAAATGACATGAAAGCAACTCAAAAAACATAAAATTCCGCGCAGAATTTTACTCCACAGAACAACTTTATCAAAAAAAAAAATCAAGAAAACTATATTATATTTATATAAAAATGACAATGAAATATGCCAATCTCTTAAAAACAGTGACATAAGAAATACGATGAAAAATTGTTGCCAAACCCATATTTCTAAAAGAATGAAACTATTCAAAATGATGTGATTTCATCAAAAATCTATCAACAACAATAAGACAGGAAAATTGTTGCCAAAATCAAATTTTTAAAGATGTGAGATGTGAAAAATGTACTCGGAAGCTTCATTTAAAAAATCTTTTAAAAATACAAAATATTATCATTTTTCCAAAATTCTTTTTGTAAAAGCATTCGCAAGGATGAAAGTTTAACGTGTCCAAAAATCAAAGAAAAATAAAGTGTACATTTTTAAAAATAAACTTTTTTAGAAAAAATCCCATTGAAAAAGTGTTAAGCTCCCTTTGTTAAATAAATTCGTATTTAATCGATTTATTGAAACACGAAATTTATTTTAAGTTCGTAAAATAGCTAAGTGCCTACGTTTCATGATGATGTGAAAATGGAGTGTGTAGAGTAAAATCTCGCTTTCCTATAGCCCATTATATTTCAAAATGACACGATTTCGTCACAAAACATGAAATTAAAAAAATTCGAATTCGAATTTCGAAAAAATCGCTTCGAAGTGCATTGGCTCTTGTGTAGATGTACCTATGTACCAAATTTCGTAGCCGTGGGTTTATTAGTTTACGCGCAGCGCGAACGAAAGGCGCACACACACAGACAGACACTTTCTTTTTATTATACTGTTGCGTGCGTACGGGTTCGTTACGAAAAGAATGCACAAGTCCGATGAAAAATGAACAAAAATTTATTATTATCACAACAAAATGCTTAAATTTTCTCAAGTTATGATGCAGTATTACAATATCTCCCAGTAGTTATCTTTTAACTACTCAAATGTCCATTAGAACGTAATTCAAAACAGCTAAAGAACGCTAATCCGCGAATTCGCTACAATCAACAAGAGCAGTTTTCTAAACAACAACAAACTAAGCAGCAACTACAACTACTACAAACTGAGATGTTTTCCTCCTTTTATAAGATTTTAAAATCACGCGCTAGAATTTTCCAGTACTTTCTCGAAATCAAAAAGAGATATTTATTTATTTAATGCACGCGCTCTTGTATTTTCAATTTTCCGGCTTAGCTTTCTTTTAACCACTTCACCGTTTGCCCCGATAGAGCATCGTCAGTTTGAAATGTTTATTTAACCGTCAGCGACGGCAGACTATCGTCGAGGTGAAATTTGGCATGAACCGTGACCCCCGAGAGAGATTCGACGCTTCTTATTTTTCCTACCCCTCAGTACCAGTCGAAAAGGAAAAGAAGTGATTGATGGCTTAATTGACCAGACTCACTCCACAGATTGTACCTGAAAAGCAAACGACAGGGGATCGCTTTTTCCGAGGGAATAATCCCCCTTAACACAGATTTCGAGAGATGCACAACAATTCACACACCTTCCCATTAACTAACAAACAAGTCTGAAGGTTTTAAATGCTATCCTTTCAAATCCGAACGTGGCCTTTTTTTTTTTTTTTTTTTTTTTTTTTTTTATGAGTACATACACTGTATACTCTGAACTCTTTCTGAAGTAATAAGAATTTCGCATAGAAATAATTCCCTTACCCCTTCATGATTAACTTAGTATAAATAAAATATTTTCTGTTTTAATTTTGATTCCTTGAAGAATTTTTTTTTTAACTTTTTGAATGTAGAGAAATGAATTCACTTTGAAAACGTACCACTTTTTCAGGTTATTTGGCTGTTTTTTAGTTGAAGTGATTGTATTCGCTTTTGTTTTATTTTATTACTGTGAGAAGTAAAGGAAGTTTATAAGCACGAAAATTTTTGGGGTTCATATTTCATCGGAAATATCCATTTTGCCCGTTCCCAAATCCATTTTCACAATCCTTTTCCAACTGTGCGTACGGACAGAATAAAGAAGTCATTTTTTCTTAAATGGGTAGTTAAACAGTAAAATAGATTCAAAATAGATTTTTTTCCTGACATCTGTATGGTACGTACATACGTATGTATGTATCTCGCATAACTCAAAAACGATTAGTCCTATAACAATGAAATTTTGTATGTTGGGCAGCTATAACATCTAGTTGTGCACTTCTCTTTTTTATTGCAATCGGCAGTACCAAATATATATATATATATATATACTGCTCCTTACCAGCTTAAATGTTTTTACACGGCTTTTATTTTATTTTCACAATCTTTGGTGGTAGTCATGTATATCCAATTATGAAAGTATTATAAATGATGAAAATATGCATGTTTTGACAATGTCAAATTAAAAGAAAAAAAAATTATTTGGATAAATATTGAAATCTATCTTTCAATGTGTTCTTCAGGTTCCCATGCCTATTTAGGCTAGTTCTGTACTCGTTATGAAGAAAAAAAAAAAAAAAAAAGTTTCAAGAAGCTTGACATCTGCACGACAAAAATTTCCCGGGATATTCAGTGCTATTTTTCGTCTCATTTTCAACTTGCATGAGGGATCGGTTAATTAGAATAATTCGAGAAAATAAGTTTAAATGAAACGCAGAAAAAATATGTATGATGTAAATAAGTCGTCTTGTGGTGTTCACATCAGTTTTTTTTATTCTTCTTTTTGTTCATTCCCCAAAGTATTTCGGTTTGGTTTATATGTATGCGGCAAAGCATTCGAGGGCTATCTGCATAAGAGGAGGGATGCCTTCGTAGAGGCCTTTGTAAGGGAAACTGGCTCGTATACATGTTACAAATCGAAAAACAACGAAAGCGCCCATGCAGCCAGCCTCTCCGCAGGGATTCGAACCCCAGACCAAACTACCAGTTTTCAGCGAGTTTACCGCTCAGTTGCTGGTGGGCTCACAAAAATAAACGAGATGTTTGACAAAATATTTGATAATGAAAGAGAAATATCTTATTTTTTTTCCGAATGGCAACAGTCTCGCGAGTCGGAGATAAAAAATGTTTTATTTGGAATAGTGTTGCCACTGCTCGCTTTCCGATCTTTGAGACTGTTAACTAATAATTAATTAAAGTATTACAAAATATGAAAAAATAATAAAACAAATTCGAAATTAAAATTTGTGCTTTCAGGTGCACATGTTCGCATGAAAATTACATTATTCAAAATTTGACGGTTGTATCTACCATCATTTTTTCACAATACATGCAGATTCTTCATTATTTAATTTCTTTAAAAATAATGCAAGGCGATAACATACTTGGTGGGATCAATTTAAAAATGATTCAGACATTTAAAGTGACAGGACGAGAAATCCCGATATGAGATTAATAGCGCTTTTGGGCTAATAATTAAATGTATGAAAATATATGAGAAGTAATTCGAGCGTGTTTTATTACAGTGCATTAAGAAAAATAGTAGCAAAACATTATTTATAGCTATTTCAGATAAGCAAATATACTCATTTTTGCTTTAATTAACAAAGCTTTTATTTCACAATCAAAAATGGCATTTGCATTTGAATAACTTTCAATCGATTTTACTCTTCTTACTAATTATCAGATGCAAATCGAAAAGTCCTAAAATGCATAGCATTAGATGAGACGGATGCGAGTTTTTAACACGTTTTATCATCACATCATTACCCCGAATACACACACACACATTTATATATATATATATATATATATATTATATAAGATATTAAGATATTTTATTTATTTTTATGTAAGATTTTTAATTTAGGAATATTTCGTACGAATATAGTTTTATTATTTATAAAATGATGTATGATATATTACACTTTAAAATTATTCCTATATTTAAAATAATTATAAAAACAGATTTCCAGGGACGACATAGCTTGGTCTTAAATGGTAGTGTGGTCAAAGCTGATAATATCTCCTCTACGAGGTACCAGCTTTTGTGTTCGATGGTCGCCTTTATGGGGTTGTCACTGACGTCCTTGAGTGTGACAAGTACGGGGTTCAGGTTCATTTCAATAGAATTTCTCAATAGACCTCACAGGTAGTGGAAGGGGGAAGGAAATATTTCTCTCGTTAATTGAGCTAAATTTCAGACACAAAATGTTTACCTTTGGAAGAGAAAAATGGTACAAAATATAGAAGTTTTGCTCGTCGTTGAAGTGGTTAATATTCGTCACGCGCTGCACTGCGCGAGAAATAAAACCATTTAATTTATAATTGAACTAACATTAGCTTTTTAAATACCAAATTCGTAACAATATGTAGAGAAGATATATAGAGATAAGATTGTTTAAGGGAAGGAAACTTTCAAGTTTCGCAGCTGTAGCCTGCGGCATTAAGACGATCATCACGGAGAGTCTAGCCTTTTGCAATTCTCTTGAGAGCTCCCAGCTACTGAACAATATCTAGTGTAATCAATCTCACTTAGCGGAATCATTGAAGTAAAATTCTGGGAGGGATGGGAAATAACAAAAGAACTGCTTGACAATTTTCAGAGGTTTAGGGTTATTTTCGCGACATTTTACGGGAAGTTCAGTCCAAAACTAGCGACAATTTTAAAGGGATTCGCAGAAAATCACTCGACAGGCTAAGGGTTAACTATATTTACACTTGGACCGACTCGCGGGTTACATTGGCATGGGTCTCGTCCCTACCTCGCCGTTGGCTACCTTTTGTGGCAAATCGAGTTGCAAAAATCCAGGAAGCTGTTTCAGGTATTCAATGGAATTATGTTGCTGGGAAAGAAAATCCTGCAGACTGTGGGACCAGAGGTTTTATTCCATCAGAATTCTTACAATGTGAGTTATGGATGAAGGGACCGCAGTGGTTAAACGAATCCCTAATTCATGTACAGCAAAATTCAAGTGTAGAATTAGAGGGTGAAGTTATGTTGAAAGAATTGAAAAGGAGTTTCAGTTCAAATGTTTCCAAATTTGAAGAGCCTAGTGTGTTTTCAAGATTTTCATCATAGTTAAAGTTATGTCGAGTGTTAGCGTGGTGTTTAAGATTCAGAAATAATTGTAGTAAGTTACCTACAGAGCGTACAAAGGGTTCTTTATCTACTGAAGAATTCTGTGAAGTTACTTCTATGATTGTTAGGATTGTGCAAAGAGCCGAATTTCCAGAAGAATTATTCTGTTTAGAATCTGGTAAACCCTTGAACACATCAAATAAATTACTGTCTTCAAGTCCTTTCTTGGATTCCGCGAGAGTAATGCGTATAGGCGGAAGGCTCAGAAACTCTACAGTTTCAAATAATCAGAAACATCCTATGATTTTACCTAAGAATCACAATATTACGCGTTTAATTATTAAGCATTATCATGACACGTATCTTCACGCAGGTACGCAGCTACTCACTTCTGTCATACGACATAGATTTTGGATTGTGAATGCTAGAGATATTGTTGCGTGCGTACGGGTTCGTTATGAAATGAATGCACAAGTCCGATAAAAAATGAACAAAAATTTATTATTATCACAACAAAAATGCTTAAATTTTCTCAAATTATCATGCAGTATTACAATATCTCACAGCAGTTATCTTTTAACTACTCAAATGTCCAATAGAACGTAATTCAAAACAGCTAAAGAACGCTAATCCGCGAATTCACTACAATCAACAAGAGCAGTTTTCTAAACAACAACAAACTAAGCAACTACTACAAACTGAGATGTTTTCCTCCTTTTATAAGATTTTAAAATCACGCGCTAGAATTTTCCAGTACTTTCTCGAAATCAAAAAGAGATATTTATTTATTTAATGCACGCGCTCTTGTATTTTCAATTTTCCGGCTTAGCTTTCTTTTAATATTCGTCACGCGCTGCACTGCACGAGAAATAAAACCATTTAATTTATAATTGAACTAACATTAGTTTTTTTAATACCAAATTCGTAACACTGCCCCCTTCCCAAGGACTGCACGTCCCGGGCAGTACAATCCCTGGACAGGAAGCTAAACTTACAACTGTGGCATAAATGCATTAATAAGCATTACATTACAATAATAAACAACATGAACAATAAATGCAATAAATAAAACAAATCAAATGCTATCAAATACAAATCAAATACACATTTAAAAACAAAAAGGACCGTGGTTTTATACTATTTACAATTATTTACATTACGTACTATGGCCATAGTAATGGGCTAACCTGTCGTAATGACCGACTTTAGGTTTAGAGTTCGAAGACTTACGGATCCGAACCACGACGTCATTCAGCCTGTTTAGGACCGTGTACGGACCATCCCAAGGTGACTGTAATTTCGGACAGAGTCCCTTCCGTCGAGTCGGATTCCACAACCACATCTTGTCTCCTTCGTGGAATTGATGTTCAGTAGCTCTTGTGTCGTATCGGGTCTTCATCTTCTCCGTCGCCAAGTTGACTCGCTCTCGTGCAAGGTTGTGCATCACTTCAAACCGGGCCTGTAGATCTTGAATATATTCCTCAGGCGATGAAGGAGCATCCGGAGGGCGGCCAAACAATAGATCACAAGGCAAACGAAGGTCACGACCGAAAAGCATCTGTGATGGAGAATAGCCGCAGTCTCGTAGACAGCACTGCGGTAAGCCAGTAAAAAGAGTGGTAATTTCTTGTCCCAGTCCTGTTGGTTTCTGGAAACCACTAATGAGAGGTTATTAAGGATGGTTCGATTGAACCTCTCTACCATGCCGTCCGACTGGGGATGCAATGGCGTCGTTTGAGTTTTGTCAATGCCGAGTAGTTTGCATAGTTCTTTGATTACTGCCGAGTCAAAATTCCTTCCCTGATCGGAATGTAACTGAAGAGGGACTCCGAACCTGGAAATCCAGTGCTGTATCATTACCTCAGCTACTGTGACAGCCTCTTGATCAGGAATAGGATAAGCTTCAGGCCACTTGGTGAAGTAATCAATGACAACGAGTATGTATTTGTTGCCATCAGCAGTTCGTGGCAGAGGTCCCAAGATGTCAAAGGCGATACGTTCAAACGGCGCACCTACGTTGTAACGTTGCAGCTTGCCTCGGCTGCGTTTCCTCGGTCCTTTCCGACCTGCACAGGTATCGCAAGATCGGCACCACTTTTGTACGTCATCCTTTGCATTATTCCAGTAAAAGCGCTCACGAACTCTCTGTAAGGTCTTCATAATTCCAAAGTGACCTCCTGTAGGGCTGTTATGTAGTTCTTTAAGGACATCAGGAATCCGGGATCTTGGAAGTATCAGTTGCCATCGGAACGTCTTCCCATCATCCGATTCGAATTTCCGGTATAAGACGCCGTTTCGAATGTGAAGTGAATCCCAGAGTGTCCAGTATTGTTTTGTTGTAGGACTACAGATAGAAATGTCCTGCCAAGTAGGTTTTCTGTTTGATGACTCCATTAAATCAATTATGGGTTTAATGTCGCGGTCTTCCAGTTAGTCTTTCCTGACTTCATCATCACTCCACGGGTCTCGATCAGCCGTTGTTGATTTTGTAATTTGTTTTGCGACCGGAGTCAGCAGCTCGTATTTCGCTTCCACCCTGGAACAATATCGGCAGCTTTCTGGGCAAGGTCGTCTAGACAGGGCGTCGGCGTTCCCGTGTGATGATCCCTTACGATGACGGATAGTGATGTCATATTCTTGGAGTCTCTGTATCCACCTGGCTATTTGACCCTCAGGATTCTTGACATTTAAAAGCCAGGCCAATGAGGCATGGTCCGTGCGGAGGAGGAATTTTCTGCCGTATAGATAATGATGGAAATGTTCTACAGCTTTGACTATGGCGAGCAACTCTTTCCTTGTGACACAGTAATTCCTCTCCGGTTTAGACAGGCACTTGCTCCAGTAAGCTACTACACGTTCTTGGCCGTCTATTTCTTGGGACAAAACCGCACCGACACTTTCATTGCTCGCGTCCGTGTCGAGAATAAATGGTCTGTCGAGCTGAGGATACGTCAGGATTGGAGCAGATGTTAAAGATTCCTTTAAGTCGCTAAATGCATCCTCGCATTCTTTTGTCCACAAAAACGTTTGCTTGCTCTCTGTCCGCTTGTGAGGGGGTCTTGCGATGGAAGAAAAGTCCTTCACGAATCTCCTATAGTAGGTGCAAAGCCCTAGGAAGCTTCTCAGCTGATGGACATTTTCGGGACGTTTCCAGGATTTAACCGCTGATACCTTTTCAGGATCCGTGCGTACACCTTCTGCAGAGATGACATGTCCAAGGTAAGTCACTTCCTTTCGGAACAATTTGCATTTAGCGGGACTCAGCTTCATTAAGGATGGTTCGATTGAACCTCTCTACCATGCCGTCCGACTGGGGATGCAATGGCGTCGTTTGAGTTTTGTCAATGCCGAGTAGTTTGCATAGTTCTTTGATTACTGCCGAGTCAAAATTCCTTCCCTGATCGGAATGTAACTGAAGAGGGACTCCGAACCTGGAAATCCAGTGCTGTATCATTACCTCAGCTACTGTGACAGCCTCTTGATCAGGAATAGGATAAGCTTCAGGCCACTTGGTGAAGTAATCAATGACAACGAGTATGTATTTGTTGCCATCAGCAGTTCGTGGCAGAGGTCCCAAGATGTCAAAGGCGATACGTTCAAACGGCGCACCTACGTTGTAACGTTGCAGCTTGCCTCGGCTGCGTTTCCTCGGTCCTTTCCGACCTGCACAGGTATCGCAAGATCGGCACCACTTTTGTACGTCATCCTTTGCATTATTCCAGTAAAAGCGCTCACGAACTCTCTGTAAGGTCTTCATAATTCCAAAGTGACCTTCATAATTCCAAAGTGACCGGTATAAGACGCCGTTTCGAATGTGAAGTGAATCCCAGAGTGTCCAGTATTGTTTTGTTGTAGGACTACAGATAGAAATGTCCTGCCAAGTAGGTTTTCTGTTTGATGACTCCATTAAATCAATTATGGGTTTAATGTCGCGGTCTTCCAGTTAGTCTTTCCTGACTTCATCATCACTCCACGGGTCTCGATCAGCCGTTGTTGATTTTGTAATTTGTTTTGCGACCGGAGTCAGCAGCTCGTATTTCGCTTCCACCCTGGAACAATATCGGCAGCTTTCTGGGCAAGGTCGTCTAGACAGGGCGTCGGCGTTCCCGTGTGATGATCCCTTACGATGACGGATAGTGATGTCATTTCCGACGATGATGATGTCGTCCAGGTATATCAGGCAGGCTTCGTAGGAAAGGCCTTTCAAAACAGTCTCCATGAGGCGTTCGAATGTTGCCGGCGCATTACACAGTCCAAACGGCATCACCTTGAATTGCCAAAGCCCTTGTCCCGTAGTAAATGCCGTCTTTTCTAGATCATCAGGATGGATTTCTACCTGCCAATACCCACTCTTTAAATCAAGTGTTGAGAACCACTTGCTTCCAGAAAGAGTGTCTAGAATGTCATCAATTCTAGGAAGAGGGTAACTGTCTTTCTTCGTAACCTCATTCAACCGGCGATAGTCAACGCAAAATCTTGTTGAGCCGTCTTTCTTTCTGACGAGAACGATGGGAGATGCCCATGGACTCGCTGAAGGCTCGATGACATCGCCTTCTTCCATATCTTTTAACAGTGTTCGCACCTCTTCCTGTTTAGCAAACGGTAGACGTCTTGGATGTTGCTTGATCGGGGGATGATCGCCGGTATCGATTCTATGTTGTGTCAAACTAGTTCGACCCACGTCAGAAGACGAGCGGGAGAAAACAACTTGAAGATCTTTAATGAGGCGATCGGCAACATTTCTCTCTTAATCGTTTAATTGTGCATTCTGCAATAACTCCGATGTAATGCTCTCTGAGGACACGGGTTCTGGGATGTTACTCTTTCTTTCAACGCTGGTTATTGGAGTACATGCTGCAATCACTTCACCTTTCTTAATAATTCTCACCTTCCTTCTCAGTTACATTGGCAACTCTCATCGGGATAACCGTTCTGGATAGGTCGACGAGTGTTGAGGCTACTAGTACTCCTTTTGGGCTATTACAGTTATTGGGATATTCTATGATGCCGTAGCGGAAATTTCTGTTTTCGGCTATGGATCCAGGAAGTAAAATTTCTGTTCTTGCCGGTATTGTGATATTGTCTTGTGCTATGATTTTATGGACAGATTTCACTTCTTCATCATTATCTAGAAATAACGCTATGTCCTCAGATATAGAATGCAATTCGTTATTTTTAAAATCCAAGGAAAAATTGTATTTACTTAGAAAGTCCAATCCGAGTATGCAAGAATCAGTGATCTCTGCTACATATGCCGTGTGATGGTAAGCGGCACTTCCAAACGTGATGTTAACATTTACTTTTCCGTCGATGTCGATCTTCTCACCGGACACAGTCTGGAGGGTAACCCAGGGCGGCGTCCAGATAAGTTTGTTTCCTAGTTGTTGAGCCAAATCTTTTCGGATGATGGTAACGTTGGCTCCTGTATCTATAGTCATATTGCACGGAATTCCATTAATATGTCCTATATGTCCATTAATATGTTATGAAAAGTCCATTACTGCCGCCTCTCACTGCAGAAATCTGAAGCGCTTTAAACGGGGGCTTTTCATTATCTGGCAACCTCCGCCCCGCGAGATGGCCAATAATTAGTTTCCCTGCTGCTTGTTAGAAGCGGTCTTAACATCCGTACCCTGGGCTATTCTGCAGTTTCGTCGTATGTGTCCTTCAGCACCGCAGTTCCAGCACTTAACGGTCGGTTTCTTCTCACCAATATTCCGTCTCAAGGCGTTCAGTTGTCTAGTTAAATCGTCTAGACGAGCGGTGCCTTGATCCTCTGGCTCTTGGACTTGAGCAGCTCTGACTGGGTGGCGGTCTCGACGAGTGGCTTGCTGGGCTGCCTCGAATTTCATGGCGTATACTAGAGCGCTTTTTGAATCTTTTACATCTGCCATTCGTAGAGCTTTCTGTATTTCAGTATCCTGGATGCCGTCGATAAAGTATTGCAAGGACAGGATTTCCCTTGTTTCTGTCGGGCATTCCGAAAAGGCGAGATGGGACAGCCTTTCAACATCCGTGGCGAGCTCCTGAAGTGTTTCGGTAGGCTTCTGTTGACGAGATTTTAATTGGAGCCTGCTGTAGTCTTTTAAACACTTCTCCCCAAAGCGCAGCTCCAAGGCGCCGGACAGAGCTTCGAAATCTGACCTTTTGTTTTCGGGAAGTGTCTGAAGGATATCCGCTGTGTCTGCTCTCAAAGAAGCGGCGAGATGACAGGCCTTAATTTGGGAATCCCACCCATTCGCATCCGCCACTATAGCAAATTGTGTTTTATACACTTGCCAGGAAGTCTTCCCATCATATGTGGATAGCTTCAGAGATGGACGAGTAGGCATCGGTAAGAATTTAAAACCATCACTATTATTCCCTGCCGTCGCTACGAATTTCTTTAAAATATCCACTTCTTTGGCTACTGCAGAAACCCTATCATCAATTTGTTGTTCGATTTGGTGTTGGACGGCACAAACTCTTCCTTCAATTCGTTCCTCCACAGCAGAAACTCTCCCTTCTATATGTTCTTTTACAGAAGAAACTTTTTCTTCTATTTCTTCTTTCACCGAAGAAACTCTTTCTTCAATTTGATTTCTTACGGAAGAAACTTTTTTTTCAATTTGTACAACTTCATTTTCAACTGTCTCAATTCTGCCTTCTATAGCTTCAAATTTATTTTCTATTATGCAGGTAATTTCTCTTTTCATTTCTTCTTGACCAGCTTGAACGGCTTTCATTTCGTCCTTAACGGATTCCTGGCCCAATTTCATTTCTTCCTTAACGGATTCCTGGCCCAATTTCATTTCTTCCTTAACGGATTCCTGGCCCAATTTCATTTCTTCCTTAACGGAGTTGACGGCTCCTTCCATCTTTTCTTGGAAAGCAGCAAATGCAGTCATCATTTGCCTGAATTGTTCTTCCATCGCTCTTGTTATTGGCATTCAATTCTCACTTCTGACACCAAAAATTGTTGCGTGCGTACGGGTTCGTTATGAAATGAATGCACAAGTCCGATGAAAAATGAACAAAAATTTATTATTATCACAACAAAAATGCTTAAATTTTCTCAAATTATCATGCAGTATTACAATATCTCACAGTAGTTATCTTTTAACTACTCAAATGTCCAATAGAACGTAATTCAAAACAGCTAAAGAACGCTAATCCGCGAATTCACTACAATCAACAAGAGCAGTTTTCTAAACAACAACAAACTAAGCAACTACTACAAACTGAGATGTTATCCTCCTTTTATAAGATTTTAAAATCACGCGCTAGAATTTTCCAGTACTTTCTCGAAATCAAAAAGAGATATTTATTTATTTAATGCACGCGCTCTTGTATTTTCAATTTTCCGGCTTAGCTTTCTTTTAATATTCGTCACGCGCTGCACTGCGCGAGAAATAAAACCATTTAATTTATAATTGAACTAACATTAGATTTTTAAATACCAAATTCGTAACAATATTATAAGAAAGTGTACAAACCAATGTGTTATCTGCCGTAGAGTTAGAGCGCAAACTGCAACTCAGCTAATGGCAGATTTACCCGCTTCAAGAGCTACTCAAAGTAGAGCTTATTCTCGTGTAGGGATTGATTTAGCAGGACCATTTAACGTTAAATATCGTTCTGGTAGAGGAGTCAAAATCTTTAAGTGTTACGTATGTCTATTTATTTGTTTTACTACAAGAACAATACACTTAGAATAACTAATTCAGAAGACAAACAACAAAAATCAGCGTTATATTTACAAAATTTCCACAGGACTAGTTTCGATGGTTTTACCGAACCACCATCCTCAGTTGCAAAACCGCAAATGAACAAGATAGGAAAAAATGATTAGATAAGATAAGAAAGCCTGGACAAGAATAAGCAAGTGGCGCCATCTGTTGGTGAAACTAGAACTAAAACATAATTTCTTTAAAGGCCGAAGGCAAATTTGGATTGGAATTAGGATAGTTAACTAGAACAGAAAGATTTTTATGAATGTAAAATGCCTCTAGAAAATCCAGGTCTCCAACGGAAGATGTTTTTTGAATAATTTTGGCAGCAGAAAAATTGAAAGTGTGATTTTCGGACCAACAATGTTGCGCAACAGAAGACTTCTGTGTTTCCTTTTTTCTAACATATGCCTCATGTTCCTAGACGCGAAATTTTAAAGCTCTCTTAGTTTGGCCAATGTAAATTAAACCACACTGTCAAGGAATCCTATAAATACCCCAGGAATTCATGTCCGGAAGGGGGTCCTTAAGTATGGAACTCGGAATTTTATTGATGGGAGAATAAACAACCCGAAAGTTAAATTTCTGCAAAATATGTGCAACTTTATAGCTAATTGATGGAAAGAAGGGAATGACAACAGAATTTTTATAATCTCCTAAAACAAGAGTGTGCATTTTAGTGTGTTGAGATGAGAATTTTTTAACTGCTTGATTAATAATGTTGGGTGAAAAGCCCCTGTCAATAGCTATTCCATTTAAATAATTTAGTTCTTCATCAAGGGCTAGTTTGGAGGAGCAAACTTCACGAGCACGGAAAACATAGGAATAAAATGAAGCTAACTTTTGTTTAGTCGGATGACATGATTTAAAGTGTGGTGGAAAGCAAACCGATGAAGGTTTACGGTAAACTGTAGTACTGAAGTTGGATGTGTTACGTGTGACCAGAATGTCGAGAAACGGAAGAGAATTGCAAGTCTCAAGTTCAAAAGTGAACTGAATAGCAGGATCAATAGAATTCATTGTTGAAAGAACTTTATTTAAATCATCTTTATTACTTTCAAACAGGGTAAAAGTATCGTCTACGTAGCGGAACCATGCCGGGAAGTTTAAAGTTTCAAACAATTTTGATTCATAATAATGCATGTAGATATCAGCCAGGATGGGACTGAGGGGGCTTCCCATGGCTAATCCCTCAGTTTGCTTGTAATATTTATTTTGGAAAACAAAATGTGTTTGTTTCAAACAGAGTTGAGTGAGAGAAATTAGCTCATCAATCAAAAAACTCCTTTTAGTGTGTTACAGTTTAATCAAAAAACTCCTTTTACAGTCTTCCAGTTCAAGTAGTTCAAAAAATCTTCCCATTGTAAACATCAAGCCAATAGTTAATATTTCTAATGTTAGTCTTCCAGAAGAACAAGAGAGAATTCTAAAATATAATTTTAACTTCTCACAAACCTGCAAACCCTCGATTCCAAAGATTTTGGCTCCTATCGAAAAAGCTTTCAAGTTCAGTAAAGTTTCAGATTCACAGAAAGAAATGATTAGGCATCTTATCGCTCATAATGTGAAATTCAATAATAAACCTTTGAAACCAAATCTAACTGCGAGAGAAAGAGCTACAATGCACGAAATTCATTCTAACCCGGATATTATCATTTCAAAGGCCGACAAAGGTGGCCAAATAGTCGTCATGGATAAGAACACTTACATCGATGGTGTCACTAAACTCTTAAACGATGGACCATATAATCCGATCCCTAAAGATCCTTCACCTTCCGACTTATCAAAAATAAAATCTGCGATCAAATCTTTGCAAATCATTTCAAGCAACTTAAAACATTCGCTTATCCCATCTGTTGCGAATTGTGCCAGATTATATGCTCTTCACAAAATTCATAAAAGTGGTATTCCTTTCCGCCCTATTGTATCAAATTTAGGTACTGCCTCGTATCCATTAGCTAAATATTTGGTTTCTAGATTTTCCACACTCTTAGACAATAACATTTACACCATAAAAAATTCAATAGATTTTGTAAAAAGTTTAAAAACATTTCTCCTAGTAATTTACTCATGGTTTCTTTTGATGTAAAATCATTATTCACCAATGTCCCGGTGGAGGGTGCATTAAGATGTCTAGAAACCAGACTTCGCGAATTTCATTTCTCTTGCAACGAAATTGATGAGCTAATTTCTCTCACTCAACACTGTTTGAAGCAAACACATTTTGTTTTCCAAAATAAATATTACATACAAACTGAGGGATTAGCCATGGGAAGGCCCCTCAGTCCCATCCTGGCTGATATCTACATGCATTATTATGAATCAAAATTGTTTGAAACTTTAAACTTCCCGGCATGGTTCCGCTACGTAGACGATACTTTTACCCTGTTTGAAAGTAATAAAGATGATTTAAATAAAGTTCTTTCAACAATGAATTCCATTGATCCTGCTATTCAGTTCACTTTTGAACTTGAGACTTGCAATTCTCTTCCGTTTCTCGACATTCTGGTCACACGTAACACATCCAACTTCAGTACTACAGTTTTACGGTAAACCTTCATCGGTTTGCCTTCCACCACACTTTAAATCATGTCATCCGACTAAACAAAAGTTAGCTTCATTTTATTCCTATGTTTTCCGTGCTCTTCAAGTTTGCTCCTCCAAACTAGCCCTTGATGAAGAACTAAATTATTTAAAAGCAATAGCTATTGACAGGGGCTTTTCACGCAAAATCATTAATCAAGCAGTTAAAAAATTCTCATCTCAACACACTAAAAGGCACACTCTTGTTTTAGGAGATTATAAAATTTCTGTTGTCATTCTCTTCTTTCCATCAATTAGCTATAAAGTTGCACATATTTTGCAGAAATTTAACTTTCGGGTTGTTTATTCTCCCATTAATAAAATGCCGAATTCCATACTTAAGGACCCCATTTCGGATATGAATTCCTGGGTTATTTATAGCATTCCTTGCCAGTGTGGTTTAATTTAGATTGGCCAAACTAAGAGAGCCTTAAAATTTCGCGTCAAGGAACATGAGGCATATGTTAGAAAAAAGGAAACGCAGAAGTCTTCTGTGGCGCAACATTATTTGTCCGAAAATCTCACTTTCAATTTTTCTGCTGCCAAAATTATTCAAAAAACATCTTTCATTGGAGAACTGTATTTTCTAGAGGCATTTCACATTCATAAATATCTTTCTGTTCTAGTTAACGATCCTAATTCCAATCCAAATTTGCCTTCGGCCTTTAAAGAAATTATGTTTTAGTTCTAGTTTCACCAACAGATGGCGCCACTTGCTTATTCTTGTCCAGGCTTTCTTATCTTATCTAATCATTTTTTCCTATCTTGTTCATTTGCGGTTTTGCAGCTGAGGATGGTGGTTCGGTAAAACCATCGAAACTAGTCCTGTGGAAATTTTGTAAATATAACGCTGATTTTTGTTGTTTGTCTTCTGAATTAGTATTTATTCGGCGTGTTATTGTGTCTTAATTTTCTTACTTAGAATTAGTTGGAGATCTTTCAACAAAATCATTCCTCGCGACACTTAATTGGTTTAAAGCTCGTAGAGGCAAACCATGTGAAATTCACTGTGATTGTGCAACGAATTTTATAGGAGCTAATAAAGAATTAAGGAAAGCCTTTTCTACTGTTCAACGCGATGAACAGCTACAGGGTTATATTTCTTCAGAAAATATTAAATGGTTATTTAATCCTCCCTCTGCCCCTCATTTTGGAGGGCTTTGGGAAGCGGGTATCAAGTCTATGAAACATAACTTAAAAAGATGTTTAGGAACACATATTTTAACATACGAGGAATTTTTGACATTAATAACCCAAATTGAATCCTGTCTTAATTCTAGGCCTTTGGTACCAGCTTCAAGTGATTGTAGCCACTATGAGGCGATAACACCAGGACACTTTTTAACCGGAGCGGCTTTAAGCGCTATTCCAGAATCTAACCAAATTCAAGAAACCATGAGCTGCAGTGACCGTTGGAGAAACGTGCAAAGGTTTTTTCAACATTTCTGGAATCGATGGAGCAGTGAGTATTTATCTAGATTGCAGCAGAGACCCAAGTGGTGCAAGTTACAACAAGATCTGAAGATTGGTGATATGGTTCTTATTAAGAACGAAAATCTACCTCCGCTACGTTGGAAATTAAATAGAATTACTAAAGTGTATCCTGGTCTTGATGAGAAAGTTCGAGTGGTGAGTTTACGCACGTCTAATGGTGAAATAAAACGACCTATAGCAAAGCTCTGTGCTTTGCCATTTAATTCCTGATTTATAGACTTTAATTTTTATTTTTCAGGTTTATACAGTTCAACAGTTTAAATTTATTGTTTGAACCCCTTGGGACTTCAAGGCTGGGGTTATGTTCGATGTTATGCAAATTGTATTTCTTTCTTTGTACCGAGGAGCGGCGCAGACGCAAATTTGTTAGGATTTTAAAGCTCGCGTTTAGAGCTTTGAGGTTGCTGTGAATTACTGGAGTTTCAACTAAGCAGAGGTTCTTCTGAGTTTGTGTTGGTAAGCCGCTACCGATGTCGGAGTTTGCAGTGTGGTCTTCGCCGTTCCTCAACCAACCTACTGTTTGAAAGCCAATAAAGAAGTTTCGGTCGACATTATGACTCTGAGGTTTCTTGGGTTCTATACTGAAGTAATATCAAGTCAATTTACAGTCCACTATTTTTAACAACGGATCATACATCATCGTTTAAAAACAAAATGTTGTCTCTTAATTCTGAATTTCATGTCTCTCAGATGATTTCTCGTGGAGTTATGCAAAAAAAGAATACCTTTGCTTAAGTTTTGCACACCAGTGTACATTGATACAGAAACACTAGCAAGATTAAACAGCGCCCTCTTACGGGGGCCAATGGATGGCGTAACATCGTATATGTTTCACTTTGTGGCGTAACATCGTATATGTTTCACTTTCAATTATAATTAAATATTACTGTAAGACTTACTGTATTTTCATTTGAAATAGTTACTTTTAATGTCTTAAAATATATATAAATATAGTTAATTTGTCTATTTGCATATATATATTGCGCGTGTTTGTACAATGCTATGCTTTCAAACATTATTTTTAGTAGTATTTATTTATTCTCCCTCCCCCCACACACAAATAAATAAATAAATAATCTTGCATTGCATACAGGGGAGCTCATTTACCACTTTGCCTCAGGTGAAAAAATATGTAGGCATGTCTCTGAATGCAGCAGGAGACTTATTTTAAGAGAAAGCTACGCCGAGAATGTAAAAATGCAGCTGTTTATGTGAGTATTGTTTGCTTCATTTTATTGTTGCAAACAGCATAAATTTCTTTTGTTTCTCTTCGTTTAGTTTTGAACTTTATGTGTGGCAACAAGATAATTAATTGACTGATAGAATTGTGTTTGTGACAGCCATGTAGAATGGCTCGCTTATTGTGTATTAATTATTTCGCATCGCTGATATCTTTTTTATAATTAGTGTAATGAAATAAAAGTGAAGGAATACAGTCCGTGTGTTATTATTGTTTGTGAAACATATTAAGTAAAGATCATTTACTAATGGTCAAAAGTCTAGCCGGAGTGCTAGTGAAGATAGTGACTGTTCTAAGTGCATTGTAACAACGCAAATATGTATATTGGTTGGTGACAAGTTGCTCCACTTTGTGAGGTAAGTAGATTTTGAACATTTATATTCTACTAAAAATTAGTTTATAACAGATTTTAAGAACAATGTTGTAATACAGCATAGAAAAGTGTTTCGATTTCGTTTTAATAATAGTGTTAAGTGATTTAAGAACAATTTCTGTTTTTGAATTGATCAATTATGAGTGAACTTATAACTTTTAAAACAAAAAGAGCAGTTTTACGCAGGAGTGTTACTAATTATGTAAACAAAATTGAAACTATTTTAACTGTAGATGAAATTAATTTAATAGAACTAGAGGAATGTGTCGAATTATTGAAACAAAATAAAACTGAGTTAAGGAAGCTTGATTCTGAAATCAAAAGTTTAATTACAGATACAGAATTAGAAAAGAAATAGATAATGTTCAGGTGTACACAGATAAAATTTATTTGTGGAAATTTAAAGGTGAAAAAATATTAAAAAATCAAAATAGTAAAAATAATTCTAATAGTGTAATTTCAGAACAGGTTCTTGACAATATTAAATTACCAAAAAATATTACCGACTTTTGGTGGTAATATTACAGAATGGATAGCTTTTAAAGATCTTTTCAGTGCTTCTGTAAGAAATAATACAAATTTATCTAATGCTCAAAAATTGCAGTATTTGAAGGCTTCGTTGAAAGGTGAAGCATATCGCATTATTCAAACCATTCAAATTTCGGATTGTAATTTTGAAATAGCATGGAATCTGTTAGACGAAAGATATTCAAATAAGAGAGAACAAATTTTTGCATATATTAAACGTTTTCTAAGCTTACTAACTACTCAAAATGAATCAGCATTTGCTATTTTAAATTTAGTTGACTATATTAATGAAGTAATTCGTTCTTTAGAAGTATTGAATCAAACCATTGATAATTTGGGTGACATTTTAATGACTTTAATTAATTATATTTAATTTTGCAAAAATTAGATCCTTCTACAAAATTATGGTGGGAACGTCAGTTAAAATGTAATGAAATTCCAAAACTTACGAATTTAATTGAATTCCTAAAAAACTATGCAAGAACACTTCAAAATAGCAAATCAACAAGTAATAAGGTACCTAAATCTGGGTTTCAAAATAAGAATAATGTTCTGGTTGCTACTTTGGGTTGTGGTTATTGTAAAGAAGATCATAGTTTAGCCAAATGTTCTAAATTTCTAAATTTATCGATACAGCAAAGAATCGAATTTGTAAAATCTAATCGTTACTATTTTAATTGTTTATCTAATATGCACTTGCTCAAAAAATGCAAGAGTTTAAATACATGTCAATATTGCTTTAAGAAGCATCACAGTATTTTGCACATTGTAAATAATTCAAAGAATAAAACTCAGTTAAACAGTATATCTCCGCCTACGCAATCTATCCCTAAAAGAGATGAATTAACGACTCCTAAGGATGTTTCAGCCACAGTTTGTGTCTCTCATTATGATTCGAATGCAAAAAGTAATCAAACCAGCCACATTTTATTGTGTACTGCTTTAATACAAGTTCAAAATTCTGAACAACAATTTGTGAAGTGTAGATGTTTATATGACACTGGATCTCAGAGATAATTTATTTCAAGGAATCGTGTGAAGAAATAAGGATTACGAGTGAAAGATATTTCCATTTCTGTATCATGTCTAGGAGAATTTAATACTATAAGTAATTGGGAAGTTGATTTAGTATTCACTTCTCATTTTAAAAGTGATATTCGTGTATCAACATCAGAGTTTGTACTGGTCAAGGTGACAGATAACATTCCCTATGTATCTTTGCCATCAATCATCTTCGATAACTTTAGTGATTTACAATTAGCTGATCCATTATTTTACAAGTCACAACCAGTTGACATTTTATTTGGAGTAAATGTATTTCTGCATTTAATGACGGGAGAAATTGTCAAACGTGGTCCTGATCTACCATTTGCTCTAAATTCGAGGTTGAGATGGATAATTTCGGGTACTACAAATTTTGAGCCAGTATATGTAAATCATTTGAATACAAACACAGATGAATTAGAAAATTCTTTCTGGGAGTTAGAAAAGTTTCCAAATGTACAACCTTTAACAAATGAAGAAAAACTTTGTGAAGAACATTTTAAAAACTCGCATTTTAGAGACACATCAGGTCGTTATTCAGTTGCATTACCATTCAAAAGTAAGAGAGATATTCTAGGTGACTCCCGTGAAATGGCGCACAGAAGATTTCAATACTTGGAGAAGAGGCTGTTATCTATGAAAGAAATTTACAACCAGTATATTCAGTTTATGAAAGAGTACTTTTCACTAGAACACATAGAATTAGTGCCAGACACAGATTATGAGTTAAAGAATAAACACTATTATATCCCACATCACTTCGTGTTGAAGGACTCTAGCTTAACAACAAAATTGAGAGTTGTTTTCGATGCGAGCGCTAAAACAACCACAGGTGTTTCTTTTAATTATACGGTAATGACAGGCCCAAAAATACAAGATGACTTAATTTGTATTTTACTAAGATTTAGACTTCATAACATTGCAATAACCGCTGATATTAAAATGATGTACAGACAGATAAAGGTTCATGAAAATGCTAGAGATTTTTCAGAGAATATTATGGAGAGATAGCCCGTATAAACAAATGCAAGTTTGTCGTTTGGAAAAACAGTTACATATGGAACTTCAGCTGCTCCATATCTTGCAACCAAAGTTTTGAGTCAGTTAGCGATTGATGAAGGATTGAACTTTCCAAAGGCAAAGAATATAGTTTTAAGAGATTTTTATGTTGATGATATGTTAACTGGTGTAAAAGATAGTTCGGGAGGTATTGCACTAATAGACGAATTGCAACAACTGCTAAAAATGGGTGGCTTTGAGCTTCACAAATGGTCGACAAGTGAACCGTCATTGTTAAAAACCTCTGGCTTAACAAACACACATAGTGACAATATTCATCGTGTAATAGAAGACAAAACTTTGAAAGTTCTGGGATTGGAATGGCATCTGGACAATGATGAATTCAAATATAATGTCGGTGTAATAGAGTATCAAAGTGTTCCGACTAAAAGGATTATTTTGTCATTCGTATCAAAGCTATTCGATCCATTGGGGTGGATAGCTCCGTTTGGTAATTCTCGCTAAAATGATCCTTCAGCCATTGTGGAAATTACAATTATCATGGGATGATCCTGTAACAGAAGAGATTGATCGAAATTGGAGAAATCTATGTAGAGAAGTTAAACTTTTGAATTCTATAAATATACCTAGGAAAATTCTGCTACCTGATTATTTTCAATGTGAACTTCACGGATTTTGTGATGCGTCTGAAAGGGGTTATGCAGCAGTTATTTATATCAAAACTTGCAATAACTCTGACATTAATGTTAAACTTGTAACAGCTAAAACTCGCGTAGCACCATTAAAATATATTACGATTCCAAGACTGGAATTATGTGCAGCAGTGTTATTGGCACGCTTGATTCAGTCTGTAAAAGCTGCATTAGTTATAAATTTTGATTTAGTGCAAGCTTGGAGTGATTCACAAATTGTGTTGTCATGGCTAAGGTAAGATCCTAAAAAAATGGCAAGTATTTGTATCCAATAGAGTTTCTGAAATACAATCCATCTTACCACCTGAGAACTGGAGTCATGTTGATGGAAAAGAAAATCCAGCTGATTGTGCTTCACGTGGGTTATTTCCTGCAGAACTATTAGCTCATCAATTATGGTGGAATGGTTCTTCTTGGTTAAAGTGCAGTGAGATTGCCTTGTCTAAAAATATTCTTATAGATGAAGAGGCATTACCAGATGCACGTAAAACAGTCTCATTTGTAGTTTCTGAACCTGTACAGGAACTTGCTATTATATCAAATATATCTTCATTTCCAAAGTTACAACACATATTTGCTTGGATATTAAGATTCATATCGAATTCTAAAGTAGCATATCTAAAAAGAAATACTTTTTTTATCTAGTAAGGAAATTCGAGCTGCAACTTTCTGTATTGTCCGAATAATGCAGCGATTTCATTTTTTTAAAGGAATTCAGTGTTTGGAGTCGGAAAAGGACTTACCTACAAACAGCAACCTCCTTAGCTTGTGTCCAAGTTTAGATGACAATAAAGTGTTACGTGTAGGAGGAAAACTGAAAAATGCGCAACTATCAGAAAATGAAAAACATCCAATCTTATTACCTTCAAAACACAATCTGACAGAAATCATAATTAGACACTTTCATGTCAAATATCTGCATGCAGCACCAGAACTTCTTCTATCTTTAATTAGACAGCAATTTTGGATCATAGTTGCTAGATCTGCTATCCGAAAAATAGTAAGATCTTGTATCACGTGTTGTAAACTTACAGCTAAAACTGCAAGTCAAATAATGGCTGATCGGAATCTAGAGTAACACAATCGCAACCATTTCATCGAACTGGAATAGATTTTTCTAGACCGTTCATGATAAATCATCGTGCAGGACGTGGACAAAAATCATTTAAATGTTACGTATGCTTATTTGTGTGCTTTGTAATAAAGGCAGTACATCTTGAAGTGGTAGAAGATTTGTGAACAAAGGCATTTTTAAGTGCATTGAAACGATTTATTGCAAGAAGAGGGAAACCATTTGAGATTTATAGTGACTGCGGTACTAACTTTAAAGGTGCAGACAAAGAAATCAGAAAATGTTTTTTGCAATGTAAGGAAAATCAAGAAATTAACCAATTTTTGTCTTTAGAGGAAATAAAATGGATATTCAACCCGCCATCATCTCCCCATTTTGGTGGACTATGGGAATCGGCAGTAAAGTCAATGAAATTACATCTAAAAAGGACTGTTGGTGATACTGTGCTGACCTATCCGGAATTTCAGACCTTGATAGCGCAGGTTGACGTTTGTCTCAACTCTAGGCCATTGTCTCCAACATCGGCTGATCCAAATGATTTAACTGCATTAACACCTGGTCATTTCCTAATAGGAACGTCTTTAACTGCCAGTCCTGAACCAGACCTAAATTATAGTTCCTTCAATCACCTTGACAGATGGCATGTGAGACAGTTTATTTTTCAGCACTTCTGGAAAAGATGGAGTCGAGAATACCTGTCTCAGCTTCAGCAAAGACCTAAATGGCAAAACAGTCAAAACAATTTAGAAGTCAATGACTTAGTCCTCATCAAAGAAGACAGTCTTCCGCCTCTTAAATGGAGGTTAGGGAGAATAATTGCTATTCATCCGGGCTCAGATCGTAGAGTCGGAATTACTAGTATTAAACCTGGTCATGGTGTCATAAAACGACCAGTCGTGAAATTGTGTCCTCTTCCTATTCAGACTAAAAACTATGAACTGCTTCGCATATAATATTTTGTATTATTTTTCTTATGTTTATCTTTTATTACAGACTAAGAAGTTTCAAAATGCTCCAACTGTTGAAATCCCCTGGGATTTCAACGAGGGCCAGGATGTTTATGTGAGTATCGTTTGCTTCATTTTATTGTTGCAAACAGCGTAAATTTCTTTTGTTTTTCTTCCTTTAGTTTTGAACTTTATGTGAGATAATTAATTGAGTCATAGAATTGTGTTTGTGACAGCCATGTAGAATGGCTCGCTTATTGTGTATCAATTATTTCGCATCGCTGACAGCTTATTTATAATTAGTGTAATGAAATAAAAGTGAAGGAATACAATCCATGTGTTATTATTGTTTGTGAAACATATTAAATAAAGATCATTTATTAACAGTACGCGCATTTAACATTTAATAAATATACATCTCGTTCTTCTACTTTTTTGCTTTTCAGAAATCTCGAGAAAACGGAAATTACCAGAAGCTTCTCGTGACTGTTTAAAAAGCTCTAAAAAACTGGAGAAAAACATCTCAGTTGAGTTTTTATTAGTTGCTGTTTACTTAGCTGCGGTAAATTTTGTTGAACGGATCTGCATTCTCTTCGATTTGGATTGCATTCTATTTAACGTTTCGTTTTAGTAGTTTAAAATATAGCCACTGATTATATTGCGTGATATTTTGATATTATACGAATATCTCTGAGGAAAACCTTTTCATTCAACATTTCATTTTATTTCTTGTGATAAGAATAAATTTTATTAACTTTTTATCGGATTTGTGTATTCGATCTATTACGAACCCGTACACACGCAACATATAATAAAAATTATCATTTGGTAATTCAGTTACGATACAAAGTATTCTTAACTGCTCCACTAGATTAGTTACTTCCAAGATATTAATCACGTTTAGCATGTATTATTACCAAGTTAACAACATTAAATGTACTCACATATTTTATGTTAGCAAAATCGGTTAAAGAAAGGAAACTCTTGTTACATTCTACTTATTTTTAAACAGCAATTAATATGCTTTTCCTAAATTTCTAAATTAAAGTTATAAACTTTTAATTTAAATCGAAGGCATCATGCTTAAGCTAAAAATTTATAGCACTTTCCATGTTACTGAAAAGAAGTGCAGTTTATTCTATTGATGATATCTCAATTAATTAATATGAAAAACATGTGGCCTGATCCTTGAAATCACTTTATTATAAACATTCGGACTGAATTTTCAGTCACTAGTATACCGCTGTAAAACTTTTTTTTTCTTTCCATTTCTAGATCTTGCCATTGAGCATCTTGTGTAAACGACGATGGTTAAAATATTATGGTAGATGGTTATAATATTTTACAGACACAAAAAAAAAATTATCACTTCAAGATGCTAAACAGAATGGCTTGAATGTAAAATTTATCTACTAATCACATTAATTTGAAGATGCATACATCCAATTTTTTATACATTCCGTGTTGAAGAATGGAGCATTAATTTTATCTTGATACACTGAAACATTTTGCTGAGAGAAATCAATTTTGCCGTTAGTGCTACACGCGCTTACGACAAGCATTAACTTCATTTCATTTTCATACTCGGAAACGTTTTGCTAAGGCAAAATCCATAGGTGTCCCGGCACTTACGATATCCTTTCGACGGATTCTAATAGAGAAGATTTAGCTGTATTGATAGCGTATAATGTGGTTTCAAACTGAAATGCAAACTTGGCAGAGGGAAAAACATATTAATCTTTATTTCAATTGACATTTGCGGCCGCAGTTCACTTGGCACTCTAATCGTGGTTACTGAAGGACATTTTAATTTTTTATACTGCTGCCAGAGGAAGAAAAGCGGCACGCGAACATCTTAACGGTAAAAGATCTAGAAGCAAAAGAGCCCAGTTATCCAATATGGCAGCTATTAAGAGAAAGTTTGGGTTTAAATACCGAATTATCTACGTCATCACTGAAGTCATATGAAAATCATATGAAATGAACTAATCTAGACATGACCCAGTCCAAAAAAGGAATTACTGTTTTTAGAGTACATAACAGGAATTAATGAGCTATTTGAAGTTTAAATTATAATTGAGATTAATTTTATCTTTATAATTTTTATCTAATGTTTTTGTCTTATTTTAATATTATTTTAATTTATATTACAATCTTACATAATGTTGTAGATTTAGATATAATGATGTAATAATGTTGACTATGTGGATACAAGGATGACATTCACAGATGTCACAGATGCCTGAATTTAACATAATTGTATTGCTGGATAAAGCACTTCCAGATGCTTAATATTGATTCATATATTTTTATCATGGCTGCGATAAGTACCGCAAAGTTTCATTATATCTTGCATATCTTGAAACAATGAAATTATGCAGAGAGAGAAAGAAGCGAACGTTGCTAGCAGCAAGCGAAGGGGTTTAAACGGCAGAGGCTGGCTTCCGCTCCGTAATGGCAAACCGCACGTTGAGTTGATCAATGTTAACCGAATTTCGCTAACTGCGCATGCCCAGAATAGAATTTCGTGCAATTTTAAAAGACGATACGCACGGTATATGGTTGATATTGTGTTATCTACGCGTAAACAGTTCGGGGTTTTAAAATTTGTTAGATTGTAAGTTGCTTCATTACTTTGATTATAATTATCGATTGTAAACTACGCACATTTTCGTTTAAGAAGTATTACAAACAAGAAATATTACACGATATATTAGCCGAATTCTTATTGATTATACTTCTGAGGAATAAAAGCAATTGAGCATTTACTATACGTTCCTTTCATATATACTGTCAAAAATTAAGGAATAAATCCAGTTTAAATTACTGAATTAAAGTCAAATTGTCAGGACTTGTGGTTCTCTTGATTTACTTTGGAAACATAAATGGTCCTGAATAGGAACAGGGAGCTTACTCAAGCTATGTTCAAGAAGGTGTGAAGTAGACAGCACAAGCAGTAAGGGTATACGAAACCCTTTATTTTCAATCTTTTTACAGGGTCTTCCTAGCTTCGGAATACAAAGACCAACCACTTGTGACCTGAACGTAAGAATATAAAAACTACTAACTAAAACTCTAACTAAAAGAACTAACTTTGAATTAGTATACAAATGCCTAGCACTAAGACTAGCCTTTCTTTAAAAAAGGTATGTATGTAGTACGCCGAACTGTTTAAACTACAATACGTTTGCAACTATCAAGAGGGCTAAACCTCTGACCTTAAAGGCAACCAGCAACAAAGTGACAACTCGTAAAACTACACTGGCAAGCGGCTTGCTTCCTATAACTCCTTCTCTCTCTTTCTTGGCAAAAAGCCACAACTTAAGTACTTGGGCGTTAACAAGACAATTTGCATAAACAAGTTAAAGCATTTAATTCTGGCCGGAAGTAGAAAATAAGAAGTGATAGTACAGTTTTAAAATAAAATAAACGTTAGTAAAACTTAGGATCCTTACAAAATAACTGATGTTAAATTAAATGTTTATGAACAAAATAAAACAGAACGAAATGAAACAGAAGCACATGCAATAAGCACACACAAATTTCTGTAGTACTGCAATTGTAAAACAGTAAAACCAACATGACTAACAGGCTTGTGTAGGGTTTCCCCCCCCCCTTAGTCGCCAGTATTTCCTCCCACGCCAACGGTACACCACTGAGCATGCGCACTAAGCGAAATTTATTAAAATTGATCAACTCAATATGCGGTTTGCCATTACGCGCCCCGATATATCTGGGTATACCCATACGGAATTGAGTGCCAACCCAGCAGGGAGATGCCAAAGAGGATCATCCCACGATAACGCAACTCCGTGGAGACGGCAAATTTAATGTTCTATTACTAGAAAAAGAAAGGAGGGTTCACAACAGGGCCACGGTTACGACGCCCTTGATGAGTTGCTAACATTCTATTGTCATACTGCATAAGTCAAGTAATAGGGGTTACAACAACTGAGTATGAAAATACATACACTGTTGTTGCATTACATATTGTTACGAATTTGGTATTTAAAAAGCTAATGTTAATTCAATTATAAATTAAATGGTTTTATTTCTCGCGCAGTGCAGCGCGTGACGAATATTAAAAGAAAGCTAAGCCGGAAAATTGAAAATACAAGAGCGCGTGCATTAAATAAATAAATAACTTTTTTTTTCATTTCGAGAAAGTACTGGAAAATTCTAGCGCGTGATTTTAAAATGTTATAAAAGGAGGAAAACATCTCAGTTTGTAGTAGTTGCTTAGTTTGTTGTTGTTTAGAAAACTACTGTTGTTGATTGTAGCGAATTCGTGGATTAGCGTTCTTTAGCTGTTTTGAATTACGTTCTATTGGACATTTGAGTAGTTAAAAGAAATCTACTGTGAGATATTGTAATACTGCATGATAATTTGAGAAAATTTAAGCATTTTTGTTGTGATAATAATAAATTTTTGTTCATTTTTCATCGGACTTGTGCATTCATTTCATAACGAACCCGTACGCACGCAACAATTTTTGGTGTCAGGAGTGGGGTTTGAATGCCAATAACAAGAGCGATGGAAGAACAATTGAGACAGCTCATTAGTGCTTTTGCTGCATTCCAAGAAAAGATGGAAGCTGGCCAAGCATCATTTAAGGAAGAAATGAAATTGGGCCAGGAATCCGTTAAGAACGAAATGAAAGCCGTTCAAGCTGGTCAAGAAGAAATGAAAAGAGAAATTACTTGCATAATAGAAAATAAATTTGAAGCTATGGAAGGCAGAATTGACGCAGTTGAAAATAAAGTTGGACATATTGAAGAGAGTTTCTTCGGTGAAAGAAGAAATAGAAGAAAGGGTTTCTTCTGTAAAAGAACAAATTGATGAGAGAGTTTCTGCAGTTGCCAAAGAAATGGATACTTTAAAGAAATTCGTAGCGTCGGCAGGGAGCAGGAGTGATGATTTTAAATTCTTACCAATGCCTGCTCGTCCACCTCTGAAGCTATCCACATACGATGGGAAGACCTACTGGCAGGTGTATAAGACACAATTTTCTATCGTGGCGGATGCGAATGGATGGGATTCCCAAGCTAAGGCCTGTCATCTCGCCGCTTCTCTAAGAGCCGACGCAGCGGATATCCTTCAGACTCTTCCCGAAAACAAAAGGTTAGATTTCGAAGCTCTGTCCGGCGCCTTGGAGTTGCGCTTTGAGGAGAAGTGTTTAAAAGACTACAGCAGGCTCCAATTAAAATCTCGTCAACAGAAGCCTACCGAAACACTTCAGGAGCTCGCCGCGGATGTTGAAAGGCTGTCCCATCTCGCCTTTTCGGAATGCCCGACAGAAACAAGGGAAATCCTGTCCTTGCAATACTTTATCGACGGCATCCGGGATCCCGAAATACAGAAGGCTCTACGAACGGCAGATGTAAAGGATGTAAAAAGCACTCTGTTGTACGCCGTGAAATTGGAAGCAGCCCAGCAAGCAACTCTTAGAGATCGCTACCCAGTCAGAGCTGTGCTAGTCCACGACCCAGGGGACCAATTGATGGCTCGTTTAGATGATTTATACAGACAAGTCGATGCTTTGATACGGAGTAGCAGTGAGAACAAAGTGGCTGTAAGATGTTGGAGATGTGGTTCTGAAGGTCACCTACGACGGCATTGCAGAACACCCCAGGGCACGGATAATAAAACGGATGAGTTGACAAGACCAGTGAATGCTTTAAGACGGAATAGTGGTGAAACAAAACCGACCCTAAAGTGCTGGAATTGCGGTGTTAAAGGCCACCTACGAAGGAACTGCAGAACTCTTCAGAGCACGGAAAATAAGGCATACGATTTAAACAGACAATTAAATGCCACGGGAAGGAAAAGGACTGACAAGAAACCAAAGTGCTGGAACTGTGGAGCTGAAGGCCACGTACGAAAGAATTGCAGAACACCCCAGGGTACGAAAATTGAGAAAATTTCTGAGCAACGACGCAGGAAACAAATTAATGACCATATCAAGGAACGGAGGTTGCCAGATAATGAAAAACCTTGTTTTAAAGCACTTAAAATTTATACAGTGAGTGGCAACAGTAACGGACTGTCCATTAATGGGAATATCGATGGAGTTCCTTGCAATATGATCATTGACACAGGAGCTAATGTTACCATCATTAGGAAAGATTTAGCTGAACAGTTTAAAGATAAACTTATTTGGACGCCATCCTGTGTTACCCTTCAGACTGCGTCTGGTGATAAGATCGATATAACTGTTAAGTTAAACGTAAGCATCACGTTTGGAAGTGCCGCCTACCATCACACGGCCTATGTGGCGGATATCATAAATCCATGCATACTCGGATTGGACTTTTTAAGGAAATACAATTTTTCCTTAGACTTGAAAAACAACAAACTGCTTTCAGCATCTGATGGCATGACTATCCATCCTCAAAAAGGATCCTCGCCTGGAAATGCCGACGCCTTGTCCGAAAGATCCAGCTTGGGAAGCTGCCGAAATCATACTAGGGTCGAAAAGAAACGCAAGACTACCAGCTCTTCTCCAGCCCAGATGCTCTTTGGTCGAGACCTTCGTCTGCCTTGTGACCGCCAGTTTGATCGCCATACGGATGCGCCTTCATCGCCTGAGGAACACATCCAAGATGTCCAGGCCCGGTTTGAAGTTTGAAGTGATGCACAATTTTGCACGAGAGCGAGTCAACTTGGCGACGGAGAAGATGAAGACCCGATACGACACAAGAGCTACCGAACATCAATTCCACGAAGGAGACAAGGTGTGGTTGTGGAATCCGACTCGACGAAAAGGACTCAGTCCTAAACTACAGTCACCTTCGGATGGTCCATGTACAGTGCGGAACAGACTGAATGACGTCTCCGTAAGTCTTCGAACTCTAAACCTAAAGTCGGTCATTACGACAGGTTAGCTCATTACTATGGCCATAGTACGTAATGTAAATAATTGTAAATAGTATAAGACCATGGTCGTTTTTGTTTTTAAATGTGTATTTGATTTGATTTGTATTTAGTATTTGATTTGTATTTGATAGCACTTGATTTGTTTAAGTTAGTTATTGCATTTATTGTTCATGCTGTTTGATATTGTAATGTAATGTTTATGCCTCAGTTGCATTTATGTCACAGTTGTAAGTTTAGCTTCCTGTCCAGGGATTGTACTGCCCGGGACGTTCAGTCCTTGGGAAGGGGGCAGTGTTACGAATTTGGTATTAAAAAAACTAATGTTAGTTCAATTATAAATTAAATGGTTTTATTTCTCGTGCAGTGCAGCGCGTGACGAATATTAAAAGAAAGCTAAGCCGGAAAATTGAAAATACAAGAGCGCGTGCATTAAATAAATAAATAACTTTTTTTTTCATTTCGAGAAAGTACTGGAAAATTCTAGCGCGTGATTTTAAAATGTTATAAAAGGAGGAAAACATCTCAGTTTGTAGTAGTTGCTTAGTTTGTTGTTGTTTAGAAAACTACTGTTGTTGATTGTAGCGAATTCGCGGATTAGCGTTCTTTAGCTGTTTTGAATTACGTTCTATTGGACATTTGAGTAGTTAAAAGAAAACTACTGTGAGATATTGTAATACTGCATGATAATTTGAGAAAATTTAAGCATTTTTGTTGTGATAATAATAAATTTTTGTTCATTTTTCATCGGACTTCTGCATTCATTTCATAACGAACCCGTACGCACGCAACAATATGATTAAGAGGTACAAGTGCGTAGATTTACATAGAGTTACAAGTTAATAATAATACACATTTATATGATATTGGTTACAATTATATATAGAGAAATTCAAACTATACATAGAGAAATGCTCGTGGTTACCACCAACAGGGTACAGACAGAAGAGTGTAGGAGCTTTACGAGTTTACATTAGTTGAGAGTTATGTAGTTCATGTGCTAGTGCATACCTCCATATGAAGGTGATACATTACAATGTAACTACCAGTTGACAATCAGAAGTAGGTAGCTGTGCTGAAGCTGATGTCTCTAATTATTAAGGTTTGATGAGTCAATGTTGGCCATAGTCACAGAGATACTATGTGCCCAGCGAGCAAATGTCTGCCGGTGTGTATACACTGAGCCCTAAGGGCTTTCAAGTGGGCCACTATGGTCGTTACTGCAAATTTGCACTCATGTTTCTGGGCTGTGCCCTGTACATTATTACGCATTCATCTATTACAGCCTTGACCTTTAGCTAGTCTTATCTTAGTCTCTTTGTAGTCTGGAACCATTGGAACCAGTAATTGCCATTAGGCTTTTTGAGTCTGTACTGGGCTCTGAGGGTGCATGAAAAGAAAAAATTTGTACGTGAGGAATAGGCCATGTCCCGTTAAAAACTGCGTCATAAAATATGTGTGGGACTGTGTATCGGTCTTGACCTTTGGGATAAACTTAAAGACCAGACGTCCCGTGGTGCCCTGAGTCCATCTCTGTTGCCACTGAGACAGTAATTGTTCTTGCGTCTGTCGTTTGATGAAAGAGATCGGCTTTAATGTGTCTTCCTCATTGGCGTCAGTGGAGCGTGCTGCCTCCTTTGCCGCAGCATCAGCCAGATCGTTGCTTGATATAACGTATGAGCCAGAACTCAGCTGAGACTTGGGGCGTGCTCCTGGTTGAATTGTAACAACTCTCGCCTAATTTCTTGAACTAGCGGTCTACGTGCTCTCGTTAGCAAGGCCGCCAGACTAGAGGCCGAGTCGAGTAGATCTGTGTGGGAGCTCCTTCAATTTCTGCGCTATACTTCAGATCAGCACTGATGGGCAGCAGTTCAGCCTGATATACGGAGTTGTAGTGCGCCAGTCTCCTTTTCCATACATGCATCACTTCCCCGTCTGAGACGTGGCAGAATGCGCAGCCGGTTCCTGTCGATGTCATAGAACCATCGGTAAAGAGACCGATAGGCTGTATGTCTTGAGTTGCTCTCGAAATGGTAATATAAGTTTGGATGTTGTTTTCCGCCGGGTGACAGGGGATAACTGGCCTATGCTCTTCATATTCTTCATTGTTGTAAGTCTGCTGTAGGGAAAGTTTTATAAACAGTGCAAATCATTAGCAGTTGTTGCCGCTGTATAGTATTCAGTTTGCGTCGCATGTTGGTGTTAAGACATGTACCCCATACTGATGCACCATAGGTTACAATGTGTGGCTGTGTGGCAATCTTCTGCTCTATTTTTGTGGACTGTGTCGACTAACTGTTGTAGCGCATGTTCGGTTAACCAGCACGAAAACCATACTGTGCTTGATGAATTAGGTTATTATGTTCGAGATGGAACCACAGTCGGCGCAGGATTAGTCTCTCCAAAAGTTTCCCAAGTGCATGAAGTTGGCGGATGGGTCTATACGAGGATGGATTGATAGGATCTTTCCCTTGATTGAGAAAGAGGGCTACCTCAGCTATCTTTGTGCCAGCAGGGAAGCAGCAGAGCTTTCAACTGGCTGAGAAAGGCTGTAAGAAGGTATAGGAACGTGCTGCTGATAATCTTAATGATATTATTATCGAGTCCATCAGGTCTAGGAGCTTTATTCGAGTCTAGCGCTTTTACTAACCGCCCTATCTCTGTGGCAGTTGGGGGAGTTTCATAGTACTGTTGTAGTTTCCCTTTATAGTTAATGAATTTCCTTTGCATTTTCCGGTGCATTGGCTGGTTTCTTGCCACATTATCCTCTGGGAAAATGTTATCAGGGATATGTCTTACCACATCTGCATTGTATTTCGCACTCGGGTAGATATTTCTCGGAAGCGTCGTAGGTCGAAAAACTTTATTGGCTGCTACTTTGTAAGCCTGATTATATACAGTGATTGTGTTGTGTTGGTTCAGAAGTTCCGCCAGGAAGCGACCTTACTAAGCTGAACTGCCTTTTTATATTTCGCACGGGATTTACGATACTCCTGTAGCTGGAGCTCTCTTACAGTCGGATCTTGTGCAGCTTGCGCATGTCGACGTAGGGCCCTTGTGCGGCTCCGTTGCATTTTGAGCTCTTGGGTCCACCAAAGCATATTTCGCCAGCTCTTGTAATTCTTGGTCCTGTAAGCACTTTTGCATGCAGTATCTATGTAGCTAACCATTTGATTGTAGGCATCATCCAGGTCCTCTTGAGTTTCACATGTTGTGAGCAAGTCAATTAGATGTGGGACATGGGGAGCCAGGGCATTTAGAAAATTTTGATATCCTCCGTAAACGGTTTTGTAACGCTTCTTCACTACATATGTAGTGGGAAGCCAATTTTGAAGGTAATCAGACGATGGTCGCTGGCTGTCTCTTCATCTTCTACTTTTCAATCCTGCAGTGGAGCAGCTGTGTTTGGCATTGCGATAGTCAAGTCCGGCCATCTCTCAGCTCGCGTTGTCCAAAAAGTTGGTGGGGAATCTGCTTGACTTGCGACCACAAGATTATGGCATGCCAGGAGGTCCATGAGTATCCTGGCACGTGTATCTTCTCTCCTCCCTCCCCACAAAGGGCAGGTGGCGTTGAAATCTCCGGCTATAATCCCATATGTTGCCGAGTGAGTAAAACTAACTTCCAGATCTCATAAAGGAGGATCTATCGGTGAACTAGGAGGACAGTAAATGGAGGTGATCATAAATTTTGTATCTCTTGTCTCAAAAATTGAAGCGAAAGGGTGGAAAGGGTTCGCAACAGCAAAGCGCTAGATCTGTAGTAAAATATTTCATTAATCCAATTGGCTGAGAGTTTGCTGAGACACTGCAACGTGACTGCATAAAAGACATGAAACTTATTAATTTTCAGATGATACAATTTATGTTCATACATTAGTATTTTTAAGACAGGAAGGGGCAGTGACCAAAATATAACTATAGTTGTGAGTCTCACCTTTAATGGTGAGCCGAAATGTAGTGCACTTATACAGATTTTAAAAGACTGGCAATACGACGTATTATAGAAAACAAAATGCAAATGGTTCTAGAAAATAGTTATTGCATATAATGTATTGTTGCGTGCTATGGATTCATCTAATTCTTCTTAAATATCTTAGCCACCTGAACAGGAAAACTTGAATCTTAGTTGACATGAACAGTTAAACAACTCACATCACAAAACAAAAATAAATTAGAAACAGCCGAGAAGAAAAAAAAATGAGATGGAGCAAAAGTCTTCTTAATATGTGAAAAATATCTCAGATCAACAAAATCGCTCGCACTGCAAATAATCCAAAATTCGAAACACTAAGTTGAATTAACTGACTGACCACAGCTAATAACTTCCCCCTAACACTTCTGGAAGTTTCGAGAATAATCGTCCTCAAATTTTGGTAAAGTGTTTTTCAGAAAACCAGGATGGAAAATCTTTTTTTCCAGGCGAGAAGTTGTGAAATACAACCAAAATCTGTTAAAAGGGTCTCTACCTATATTTCTGAACTTGAGCTATGTTTGCAATCCAAATGTCAATTGACTCAAACATCAGAGATCTGCATCATTATAACACATTAAACAAGCACGTACAAAGACAAGAAGCAGCCTCATATTCATAATTACTTAAAATCATTAATTTTCTATAATTTATTTATTTATTCAGTAAAACTAAAGTATGAAGTAATAGAGCAAATATTTTAAAAAAATTAAGACAACATATAAATGTCCATTGCCATCATATCAACCCATAAAAAGCTATTCAAATTCAACTTTGGATTCATCTTTGGATTCGTTTATCCTTGAGAAGACACATGCTGGACTACCAGATTAATCGCCTTTCCCGAATGCAACGTTTTCCTTATTTGCTGTTCGTCTTTGAGTCGCAATAACAATTTGCGATAAGCAATCTTAAGCTCAAAGAATGATGCCCATTGAGCAAGAAAATATTGTGGGCTGTATAAAAGCTGTGTTAGTTATTTCTTTCGTTTTTCATGGAATATTGAGGAAAAATGTGGTAGCTTTTGTTAGATGAAGATCTGGTTATTTTGCGCATGTTTTGGGTATAATCCCAAGGAGTCATACAATTTTTACAAATGATATTTCAAATAAAAAAACGAAATCTCGCAAAAGGTCTAATTGTACGACCTTTTGTGTAGTTTTCGCCCTATGCAATTTAAATACAAGCCAGTTTCCTTTAAAAGGTACTGTTGCTTTGGCACAGTAAATTTAAAAGTTTTAAATGAACTATTGTGAAAACGCTACGAATAAAAAAGTCATACTTCGTTTTTTCAATACACTTCTCATCAATGATATAAATTCAAGACAAGATGAAAAAAATAATATACAAAGTACACTTCCTGTTTAATTCTTTTAAATTTTAGAAAATAAAATTCACAGCAGTTTATAAAAGTTATACAATATGCATTTGGCTATAACATTAAAACAAAAAATAATGAAAACTCAAATTAGACAAGATAGACTCTTTCTGAAAATGTAGTTCCGGAAAACAACTTCTCTATGCTCATCAGTTTCATTTTGCCGAGAAAGACGCATTTGCTCTGCGACTGAAGCAAGCCTTGTCTTTCTCTGCTCAGTTTGTGATAAGGTCGCATAAAGGAAGAAGAAACTGAAGCTTAATATGAATAAGAATGTCTCGAGAACATAAGATGAATATTATTATTATTTAACTTCCGAGTACGTTTTCAATAGTTAAGTTGAATTAATTGTTTTAAAATTAATATTAATATGTTGGCATTGTTTCAAACGCCAGGCTCGAGAGCCACGTATTGCTCTCGCACGTAAAATGTAGAGATATTTGAATTTGTTTAAAAAAAAAAAAAAAGAAAGATATAGGTTTTTCTCTTGTTGATTGTATGTAGCCTTTTATTTTGGACGTTCAATAAAATCTTCATGCGGTGTACCATCATTAAAGTTTTCATTAGAGTTCAACACCACACCGTTGAACACACAAGCATTAAATACACACCACAAGTGGTTTCTTTTTGTCGAGAAAGCCGTTTTTATGCAGCTTTAGCTCCTTTTCTCTCCTCTTCACTGCTGTATTTTCTAGGAGGCATTCTTTAAAGAAATTACGTTAAGACGTAGTTTTTATGTAAACCAAATGATTGCCAATGCAAACAAATATTCACCTTCCCCCTGACACGCTTAGTTTGCGTTCAGTTGTAAACCATTTCAAAAACAGATGATTGCTAATGCAAACAAATGTTCACGTTCCCCCTGACACGCTCAATTTGCGTTCAGCTGAAAATTCAGTTTCAAGCACAATGTCGAAATAAAATTGGGCAAAATTGTAAACTCTTTACGCGAAAGGATATTTAGCATAGGAGTTTGGGTAAACCTACCTGACGCACGACTAGTTAGTTGATTTCGTCTCCTTTAATTTCTCAACGTTTGCAAGTTTCTAGGTAATTCATATATAAATATAGTTAAATGCATTATAAGCAACAATTGTATGAATTAAAGATATTTAAATGTTCTTAAATACCATGATAATTTAATTAAAACAAAGCTAACTGCATGTATGGTATCTGTGTATATGGACTATTTGAATACCGTGGCAACTTCACCCCATTGGCTAGTACAGTTACGCAAACAGCCAATAAACTATCGGCGACAAACAGACACTCAAGCCGCATATAATAAAGTACGCAAGCAAACAAATAAACTATCGGCGGCAAACAGACACTTCGGCCGCATATAGTAAAGATTTTACTGTTTTTAGATTTTTTATTAGTGTACTAAAATTTTCAGAGTTTTCTTCAATACATTTATATACATATTAGTAGTAAGCTTTGTTAGTTATTTCTTTCAGTGTAGGGGTATATTGGAGAAATGTCTAGAACTGAGAGTTCACTGACTGGTGATAGTGAAGATAAAGGTTTTGATTTAGCTATGAATGAAGCTATTGATATTGTCGCTTTGGCTAGAGAATCACTGAAGATCGTGGAAGAGACTAAAAATTAAAAGAAAATAGGCAGTACATTGCCGGCTAGGTTAATTGAAGGACTACATAAACTTCTTCACCTTGCTCTAAAACAGAGTGTCCTTATGGCAGAAGTCTATATTATGCGCGGTAATAGAAATGATATTGTTACCAAATATACAGACGCGGTAAGATGGCTTCCCCGCAAAGCATTTTTAGGGTTGCCGTAAAATAGCAAGGAAGGTAGAGTCGATCGAGTTGACAGCCGGGCAGTGGCTAGTGGGTCGTTGAGTGCACCGAAAGAGTCGCGTAGTGTATCGCGGTTAGTGCATCGTCGAGAGAGCGTGTTGAGCTCCGGGAACGACTGAACCGAAGAGTTGAGAGCTGTGCTCTGTGTGTCGTTGAGTGCCTTGCGAGTTGTAGTGTGGAGAGTCTCGAGAGTACGTGGAGTTCCGAGAACGGCCAAGCAGAGTCGGAAGCTGTACTCTAGTGCTTTGACGTGAAGCTGTCTCCACCGTGATAACCTGGAGGATGTGTCGTTGATCGTGTCAGCGTGTTTATAGTAGTTCATCGACGACTATAAAAACGTGTTTTGGAGCTGTCCTGACAATACTTTCCAATAAAGTGTGTTTTGATACTTCATCAAATGTCGTCTTTATTCACTCCAAATCTACGAATCCCGTACAAACCAGAAGGAAGAAAATAACGTAACAATTGGTGTCAGAAAAGAAAAACACAACAATATTAAAGACATTAAAGATGAAATTTCTGATCTTAAGATCTCCCTATTGAAACGAATGGATTGCTTTAGTGAAAATAAGATATCCAACTTGAAAAGAACGGCTTTTTCTTTTCTTGAAAAAGGTCATGATGAGATACTGATAAAGCCTGCCTCTGATGATGTTGATGTATTTGATGAACTTAGTAGCATGATCAAGCCAGACGATATCGAGGTTTAGATTAAAAGGTCCATTGGAAGAGAAAGTGAAGATTTTTTGTTGAAACTAGGTAGTAAAGATGAAGTAGTTAGTCGCTTTGCCAAGAGAAGCCGAAATATGGTCGTCGTGTCGATAGTTCACGCGGCTGCAAACGTCAACACACCTTACGAGCTGATACTGGACGTGCTTCAAATATGCCCATTTACTGACTAATGGTCCGTGATGTGGTCATACGGTTTTGCAGGGTTGACCTCACAATATATCTGTCCTCTCTGGCGTTAGTCATTGAAGAGTGTTGAGATTCTGCATGCCGTTCATTATGACCCTCAGCAATCCATTGATTCCATATTCGCATGACAGTGGTTGAATGTCGACCAGTGCAACTGGCGATATCACGGAATGATAATCTACACTTTTGATAGGCAACGATCCTGCCTCTATCGAATTTTGAAACTTGCTGGTAAGCATTTCCTCTTCTTATTCGAGGCATAACATGATATTCGCAGCAAACTCCAACCTTACAAAGCACTTTCCGAATGAGAAAATCACTACACAACTTTTCTTTTATGCAATTCTTCAAATGTTGTTTCTCCCTCCTGCGTCGTCTAAATGTACTGAAATACTAATCATTTGCATGTTCCAACTTCTTTCTTTCATGTTATTTTCATGTTCCAACTTCTTTCTTTCATGTTATTTTCATGTTCATCACAGATTATTCCTTCCTGATGTTGAAATTTTAATGGCCACCAGTGTATATAAAACCAAGGAGGGGTAGATTTATTAAACCGAAAATAACCGAAAACCTAAAAACCGAAAATTATGGTGTGGGAGGAGACTTTTAAGAAAGAAGAGCTTGTAGATGCCTTGAAGCGTAATTGTGTATGTAATGCCGAATGTGATAGGCATTTGTTTGATATTCCTGTAACATGACTAGGATGGAGACCCCATTGTGTTTTTTCTGTTAATTCTGTTTGCCAAATATTGGAAAAGCAATGTCTGGCAAAAGGATGGCGTGTTTCTTTTGCGATGTTAGTGCTGGCGTGCTTCTTTTGCAATGTTAGTGCATTTGCTAAGAACTGCCTCTCTTTAAAGAGATAAATTGAATTTATTGGAGATCATATGGAGTGATTTTAAGTAATAATTAGTATAATATAATTTTTATGAATTTTAGCATGTATATACTCGTTGGTTCTAGTATTTTATATAATTAGATTTTAGCATCTGTGTTTGCATTTATGTGTATATTTGTTTTATTTTCACATGATTTTACTATATATTTATATGATTATTTTAAGTATCAACCTAACTCACTGTGCCTTAGCTGCTTCTCAGCTCTCTATTCTCCAAACTGTTATTGGTATTATTCCTCATACGATGCTACTGCAAGAGCCTCATTGTGTTAATGGAAAATTGGGTTAAAAAAATTTATTGAAAATAGTTGGAAAATTGCAGCTGGAGATAGAGGACGAACTGCAACTGTTGTTTTAAAAGAGGAAATTGGTTTTGTAGTGGATTATGAAATGGATGAAATATGTAGTACTGTATTAATGGAGACTAGAAGTTGAGTTTTATATCTGTATACTTTTTGCCTGCAGAGGACGTTGCTATGAATCTTCATAAGTTGGATCATGTTTTAAAAGATATATAAGGTTTTTAACCATTGGGGATTTTAATGCAAAGCATTTTAGCTGGGGGGGCCAAATTGTTTTATGCAAGAGGAACATTGGTATTTGATTTAATTTAATTTTGTTTAATGATTTTAATTCTATTGCAATTTTTAATTCTGCTGTAGGACAGATTTGGTTAGGGGACCTAGTAACCTGCTTAGTGGCAAATGTAAACTTGAAATTAATACTGAAGAATCAGCGAATGATCATTGATATGTAATCCTTCAAATGTCAGATTCTTATCTTCAATATGGAAAACGGACTTTGTTATTGAGAAATATTTTGTGTGTCAATAGGCTGTGTAAGAAACTTAAAGGTGATTTGACGAGACTTGGCTAGAGAATTGGTGTTGTAAAAGATAGTGAGCAATTGATTGGCGTAGTAAACGATTTTAGAATGTTGCTTTAGGCGAGAATAGATTGTGACTTGCTGATACAGAGGAACAGTAGAAATGTGATCTCATGGCAGACGACCGAATTAGGAAAGTTTAAAAGACGTATTCATGCATATAGGAGAAGCTCACAGGTGATTGGATTAGATGATAATGCTAGAATTTTATGTAAGATAAAGTATAAGAGAATTAGTTATTTATAAATGTTTGATTAGGAATACCAAGAGAGTATGTAAAGAGAATTAGTTTTTTAAAACATTGTTATTATGATGGTTTTTATAAGACGGTATTTGGAAGGCGAAATTTACAGCTTAAGGTGAAAGGACCTGGTGGCATGGGTGATGGCCAAGATATTAATACAATACTGTGTATGTTGAAGGAATGTTTGATTTGGGTGAACCAACAGATTTACATATTTTTGAAGATGATGTTTTGAAATGTAATGGAAATAATTCACCATTCATATATGATGAAGTATTATATTCAGTTTGAATAATATGGCTGCTGCAAGTCCGGATCGCATGTGATCTGTTTTTGATTAAAAGATTGGTCTTCCACTTCCTAGATTTTTTGTTTGCCTATAAAATGCCTGCGTTTACTCATTCTCCAGATTGTTGGAGAATTGGTCGAATTATTTTGATCCCTAATGGAAAGCAAAGACCCATTACACTTTTCAATGTTATTGATAACTAGAGTTTTACATTTTACGGTTAATAAATATCCATTTAGTGAGTTTCAATATATATTTACCTTTGGAGCATGTACTTTATCGGTTGTTGGATATGTCAGACGTTTGAGAGCTGAACAGCTCGTAGTTTTGGTTTCTTTAGACATTTCGGCTGCATTTGACTCTGTTGATTGTTTTCTCCTGTTACATAGTTTAACTGATTTAAAAATACCTAGAAATTTGTTTTATGCATATTATTATATTTTAGTAACAGAAATATTGTTTTGATTGCTTTAAACATAAGAGTGTAAAGATTTAATAATGAATATTTATAAGGCATGCCGTCAGGCTTCCTGCAGTGCTCCCCTGCTCTGAAATATTATTCTGGATAAATTTCTGAAACGGAAGTTTTTTGAAAATGTGGAATTAGTTGCATGTGCTGATGATATTATTGTTCTTATGAAGCACGATTCCCTTGAAAAAAATGGACAATTTATTTGATGAAACTGCTCTAATACTGAGTGATTTTCAAAACAAAGAAAAATTACAATTTAATATTGAAAAGACATGTGCATTGTTTTTCCCAGAGGAGGTTAAAAGGACTAGACCACCACATGTGAAATAGCAAGGTAAAAGAATAATATTTGTAGATAATATCAAACATCTTGTCATTATGATTGATTAAATTTCATAAAAGATTTAAACTGATACAAAGACGAACTGATCTAATCTTATGAAGTTATAGAAGAACGTTTTTAAATGATATTTTAGTCATGAAAGCCTCCATTCTGAGAAAGATTTACTTAAATGTTGTACCGCCAATCATCATATATGGAATTGGAGCTTAGGGATCGAGGACGGGGAAATTGGTTAAAATACGGATGAAGTTAGACAGTATTGAGGGAGCTTGGGGTTTAGCTTTAACCCGATGTTTTAGAAAGGTGCCTTTCGAGGCCGTCTTTGTGTTGTCTAGGCTGCCGCCTCTCTCAATTTTATATGAATTTTATTATGAGAATTTTTTTTTAGAACTGGACGAATGGAATTGAAAATGTATGAAGATTATTTGATTACAAAGAATGCTTTTGAAAAATTTAATATTAATTTAATATATCCTTCCAATAGATTTGATTTCGATTTTGATGGAATTAATCCAACTGTTGATGTATTTAATATATATACAGATGGTTCAGGGTCAAAGGGAGCATAGGAGCTGCTGTTGTTTTTTACTGTTGAACTGAGATGGACAGTAAAATGTTTAAGTTGAATACATATAATTCAGTATTCCAAGCATAAAGCGAAGCTTTCAAATAAGCCTTGTTATGGATTAAAAATACCTTGTTTATGCCCACGTCTGCAAGTATTTATACTGACTGCCTCTCACTTCACTATGCGCTCTCCCGCCCAGACAATTTCAACCCATTAATTGTCGAAATTAAGAGTCACTTAGAAACTTTGAGTCTGTATTTAAATATTAGGCTACATTGGGTTAATTTAAATGTTAAGCTACTTTGTGAGGCCCTCTCATTACCAATAAAGCCAATGTTGGCTTTACTAGTAATGAGAGAGCCGACATTCTGGCTAAGTAGGCGGTCTCAGATGTCAGTGCAACTAATATTGCAATTCTTAATCCTTATGATGTGCCCTACCTTCCCTAGAAGTTTGTCGCAATATTTACGGTACACCCTGCATATAATACAACTTAATGTCATATAATATATTTAATATAATGAAATGTAATTTTCGTAATGCAATATAATAGAACGTAATGTAATGTAATGTACATGCGCTTTAAAGCTGGTGCAGTTATGGTGTTGAACTCTCCAAACGCTAGTGAAACCAGGCACATTGACAAATGACAAAACCTCAAACTCACGTAATACATGATCATACATTCGCAAGTGATTATGAGCCTACTTTTTTGGCGTTCTTACAAGGATCACTTCGCATAGTTCTTGGGGTACGTGTACCCCACTTTGGAGGTAGATCACTATTGTATACTGTGCCTGATTTTGTTTTAGATTACTTTCATTTGCCTATATTATAGTCAAGAAACACGTTTGTATAGTTTTTTTAAGTGCTGGAACGTCTGTTTTTACGACGTTTATACGAAAGAAGCAGAAATCATATTCTATTTTTTTTTTAATTTTACGCCTTCATATTGATTTCCGTCATTGCTAGTTCGGGCGCCACTGCAGATACATTAGGATTTTTTTGGAAGCAGGGGGGAAAAAATTAGCAACGCCTTCGCCGGGAATCGAACCACGGACCTCTGGAAAACCGGCCCAATGTGAAGAACCACTATACCACGAAGGCACGCTAGGAAATGCCTTATATTTTTTACTGTGAGTTTAATGGCTAATTAATAATATCTCTGATAACCTCCTTTTTTGCAGTATGTTAAAAGCATTTTTTCTGTCATACCATAACAGTACAAAAAAACGAGAGTTCCATATGTAATAAATGTATTAAAAGCGTTTTCTTAACACCTTCAATTTTCATAAGAAGTACTCTTTCTTCATCTGAAAATAAATTTAGGATATTACTTCAAATGAAACAAAGAACTGTTGAATTGGTGACTAATCAGGCATCGTTGAATGACGCTACCTACGGTATTTTGACAAAAAATGATAAACTGCATTAAATTATTGGAGTTTTAAGTATTTAAATCAATTCCAAGTTTCCATTTCCGTATGCTTAGGAAGACTGATATTTGCCATTGCTTTTTGAGACTAACTTTAAAAGAATTCACTCCTTCTCCATTCGCTTTCAAATACATATTCATTGCGTGAAAAGTCCACAGGAAGCCTCACAGTATTCTTTTCATTTCAGACTATATTAGAAAGAGCCACCTTTTCTAGGAATCCATATCAAAGTTGCGAATATTTTATTGATATCATCTTCTGCCTTTCGTAAATGTGATAGATAACGTAGATACAAGTAACTGCTATTTCTGATACCATATAAGTTGAATTTATTCTGCTTGAAAAAGTAAGGTGCTTCTTATTTCCGCACTATTTTCGTTTGATATTCTTTTTTCTCACTTTCGTAAATTAAATGCTTTTGAATTCCTCCTTCCAATGAAAGCCTGAATAGCTAATCTACTGTAGAGTACAGAAGAAATGAAGGAATGCTTGATGCCTCGTTTATGCAAGAAGTTATTTCAGTTACTCATTTTACTGTAAAAAAATAATTACAATAGAGTGCAATAATTAGCATTTTATTGAATGAGATATATGTGAACAATATTTTATTTGGTTTTAAACGCTGAATCTTTAAACGCTGGTTCTTTAAACGCTGAATAAGTAAGATTTTTATAAGTTACCTATAGCTAAACGAAAACAATTTAGATCTTAGATTAATAATTTGTATTGATGAAATCCGAAATTTCATGTAGATGTGCAAATAAATTTCTTATAGACATTAAGTAAAATTGTTAAATGCTGCAAATGTATATGAACTAATGTTTTACAAAGTTTCATAAGCAGATAATATACCTTTAGTTTCAAATTATTATAATCATATTAAAATTTGCAAGAAAATAAAATTCACTTCAAATAACGCTACTTTGTCATCATTTTACAGCTTAAGCAAACATATATTTGTATAATCTTAAGGGCAATTTATTACTTCTAATATATATTTTAATAAACTCTTTTTCCAAACTGTGTCACATTTTAGTCGGATCAATGGTATACATCCATTATATTCCTTTATGGTACTTTCGTATTAACGAACCACCCTGGCGCAGTTACAGTCAGGATAAAGGGGAAATAAAGGTTGATTCGGTGAATTTTGCAACTTACAATGGGTTATGGTTATCTAAAGAACTCTTATGCGCATGGTTGTCAGAGCTTAACTTACGATGGGATATGGTTACTTAGAGAACTGTTGTGCGCATGGCTGCCAGAGTTTGGCGATTTCTACTAAGGTGATTTTAATAATATGTAAGTACCTCATTTATTATTATAGATTTATCATATAATGTAACATTAATATTTATTACATTATTAAACTGTGAAGTTCGCAGTTAACACTTTTCCAGTTCGAAGAGAATTTTTTTGCTTTTTACCATTATTAGCTTTAGCCTGTTTTCTAATGTGAAGTGCTATATATGATTTGCCTATAATAATACACTCACGTTTGTGAAAATTGCAACACCAAGAAGGAATCGTCATAATTGAATGCAATTTAATACACAGTTGAGTGGTAGTGGTACAAATAAATGATTAAATGTTCAAAGCAAACAAACAAGAACAAGAGATCAGAATCAGTATTTTGTGTGGCCACCACGCGCCGCAATAAGTGCTGCTACACGACGTGGCATGGAGTCAAACAAAGTTTGAATGTATGACTGAGGAAGAGCATTCCATATCGTTTGTACGCGTACCCAAAGTTCGTCTGCAGACGCAACAGGACGAGGATCACGAGCAATACGCCGACCAATGACATCCCACACATGTTCAATTGGCGACATATCCGGGGAACACGCAGGCCAAGGAAGAAGCTGTACCTGCTGCGCTGCAAAGAAGGATTTAACAATCCGAGCAGTATGAGGGCGGGCATTGTCCTGTTGAAATACAGCGCCTGGCAAGCTTTGAAGGAAGGGAACAGCTTCGGGCTGTAGAACTTCACGGATATACCGGTTGCTGTTCAGATTGCCCACAATTCGTAGCAATTGAGATCGTCTATGATATGCTATGGCGCCCCAGACCATAACTCCGGGTGTTCGTCCACTGTGGCGTTCGATAATGCACTCCGGAAGGTGGCGTTCACCGGCATAGCGTCTGACACGAATGCGGCCATCATGGTACCACAAATTAAAGCGGGATTCGTCAGAAAACACGACATGCTGCCAATCAGCACGCCAGTCTCTATGCTGATTGGCCCATTGTAGCCGCAGGCGGCGATGGTCGTGCGTTAGGGGGATCCTGTATAAAGGAGTCCGTGCGCGCAGTCCACACTGCAGCAGACGTCTACGAATTGATGAAGCACACAATGAAACACCTGTAGCTATTGACCACAGTGCTGCCAATTGTCTAGAGGAAGCTGTACGGTCCGTCCGCACCATGCGGACCAGGTGTCTATCATCGCGAGCTGACGTCACATTTCGGGGTCCACTCCCGGATTTCCGAGTTGTCCGACACTCGTCCGTCCACTGCTTCCAAACGCGCATCGCTGTGCTGCTGTTACGCTGCACACGAGAGGCTACTGCACGATACGACAATCCAGCTTCACGAAGGCCGATGATTCTCCCTCGTTCAAACTCTGTAAGTTGTTCAAATCTCGCTCTCTTTCGTCGACGAGGCATAAGTACAGATTGAGTTAACGTTTACCACTAGCAGATAACCACCGATAACCATACACGCCTCGCTACAGCCGTCTATTTATTCGGATCCATCAGCCGTTCAGAGGGCGCTGCTCAGCATACGCATGCGCTACGCATTTGCAATTCTAATCATTTGCATATCATGCGCTACTTTGCATTTCCTGAAAATTTCAGCTCACTCGCGTAAGTCCTTCATGGTGTTGCAATTTTCACAAACGTGAGTGTACATCTTTAATTTTATGTTCTTTGCTAAGCTCTATGTTCTCAGATAAAAATCAGAAAATGCTTCTAAAGACTTTTATATTGAACAAATTTATAGCTAGCGAAATCATCTATTAAATATAACAGAAGGTCTTATGTAAGAAATACTTTCTATACTGTTACCTTGCATATCCATAAGACCTTCAAATCTGAAACGAAACTTGGAATTAAAATATTCGAATTAAATAACAAATGGATAGATTTCTTTATAAATGTGGAGAAAGAATTGATAGCTAGTGTAATGTTAACTCCATGTGTCTAACTGCAATAAAACAACTTTTTGGTAAGCGCGTAAATTTTTTATTATCCAGTGTGAATAGCTTTTTTCTTTTACAAGAATTACGCATCACCTATTTGACTGTACAAATTAAATGGCAATAATAGGATTAAAAACGTAGCAGCAGTACGTTTTTAATCCTATTATTATAATCATAATCCCATCAGCCACTCATTAGCTAGTCATCACGTTCAGTAGTTGATGAGTGAGTACAAGACTAGGAATCGCTTGCTCCCTTTGTGCCAAGCTGACAACGATATTTACATAAATACTCTGTTACATTCTCTCCTCCCCCGATGAAGACGTTCATCTGAAATAAAAGTTAAATCGTATTAAATTAAACTAAGATACCTTTACAAACTTCTAAAGCAGCAAGTAATAATGCACTGATCTCCTTAAAGCTCCAAGTCTTCAAAGTGCAAATACGTAACTTACCGTCTCGTCCTGTATAAGTTTCTGCGATCTTTCCAAGCCTTCGCATACAGCGAGGAAAGCTGTCATTGGATTAGCACTTCATCAACAGTCTCAAATTCATGTGAAATCGATGGCGCTAGTAATGAGCACTTTCCAGTTGCATTCTATACAATATCTAGACTAAAAGTTATTCAGCAAATTTTGACGATATAGATACTTCTTCAGGATATTTCTCCTGAAGCATGTTTGCGATTCAGAAATTGTCCCATTTAATGAAGCCGGTTCTGCAGTAAAGCCATACGCAAATTTCATCATACATTACAGCGAAGTTTAATTTGTTTTACTTTCTATTTTAAGGACGTATAAATGAAAAAAGGGTGTGAATAAGCAAATATGAAAAACTTGAAGTTGGAAAGTAAACTTAATTTCCACCAAAGAACTGGAAGCTCTTCTTGTGAGGATGGCTAGAGAAATATTTCTGATGGTGAGAAAGAGGAAAGAACACAAAGAATCCATGCCTATTTGCAACTACCAAAGTCCTTCTGAAGAAATGGAAGTCACACTAATTCTTGTTTTAAGCTAAAATTTTGTTTAATTAGAAGCGTGAAGCGATCAAAATCAAAAATACTCAATTAGATGATATGTTGAATGATTTTATTACGGATAACTTCAACACCATTTTGAAGAAGAAAAAGACGATTATTGAACCCTTTTAGACAAATTCTTAATAATAGGAATCCCGTAAAAACCAAAACATTCGTAAACAAGATAGTCAAAGACAGCTGTGTCCTTCTACCGCCAGTGGAAATCTAGCAATATATAATTAGTTTTATAGGTAAAACATAATACAAGTTTTAATGTTTCGAATATTGCGACGATTTCAATAATTTTTTTGATTTTTACTGTGTTTTGCGATTTCGGGCGAAGCTTCGGAATAGAGTAAAATTATTCGCACAGTATCCTACAGAAAGGACCGCTCCGCATATCGATCCCATCGAGGAACTCATTGAAATCATTATGCAAAGTTCTATTATTTCAAGATAGCCAAGAGGTTTCAGAAGTTTGAAATAAAATAGGACAAACCACGAAATGCGTTTAAGAACTTAGTAGCTCTTGGTGCATGCTACGTAAAGCTTTCATGTTCTTTTAATTAACTTCTTTTAATTAACTAGAATTCATATAATCATTCTTATTTCTTGCTAAAGATTTTAGATAGATCTCTGGATAGAACTCACGAAGAACAAACAACATGAAGAACTAAAATTATTGCTTCAAACAAAATGTTGTAAAGTCGAATTCTTATGTGATCGAGTGAATAATTAAACTGATAACAATGTTTTTCAAATTATTAAATTCATCATGCTTAAAATGATCTAGCATTAAAAATAACCGCTTTAGTTGATTTCAGCTATACGTTCATAGTTCCTGAAATCATGGAAGTGAATTTTTCATTTTCCAGTATGCTTTTAAATCGTTATATAAACATACACAAATGTGTGTTTGCATAATAAAAACATATTCATTATTCACTATCCAAATAACTTATCAGTCAGAACATAAAGAAGGTTTTTTTCATGTAATTTCTTTATGATTTCTGTTCTAGATTTATATATTCATTGTAAGACATAAAAGTGAAATGCGACTCAACAGGATAAATTCCAGTTATGAGATCATTATTTGCAGATATTGAATGAATACGATCAACTTTCACTTTTGATACTCAAAGGTATTTTCTTCTTTGAAAATAATGGGTTTTTGGAAATATTTGCATTATTTTACTCGTTTTTCTCTTTTGCAGAAGTAGTCCTATTACGTAGCTTTAACTTATCTAGTAGAGGTGAGCCCTCCAGTTTTTATCTCCTGTACTCCCGTATGAGCATATTATTGAAGGATTAGATCACATGTTAAGGAACTGACAATTTCCTTTTATACTTACGTACGTAAAAGTAACTTAGTGAATGGAAAAAGTAGTGTTAGCATTTAATAGTTTTGTATTTCAGCTTTACTACTGGTTATTGATCTGCAAATGGTTTGTTCGGAAATTATTACTTAAATCATAATTCTACATGAATAAGACTAGATTTTCTCAAACTATGATACATGTGCTACATTACATTATTTTATTATATTATTTTTTAGATATTATTTATAATAATAATAAAACCACTTGTGGTTGTCGTCTTCATGGCGCAGTGTATTGTGCTGTACGGAACGCTGAAGCCGTTGTAGTAGTCAAAGACACAAGTGGCCGTAGGAGTCGATTAGAGAGTGGATTCTAGTACTGGCCAGAATCCACTGTATAGCTAAGCGTTGAATTGACGTCAAGCGCCTGCCAACGGGCATAATGCCAAGTAGACCCAACGGCTGGAGTGTCATCATGATCAAGTTACAACCAGTGTCTCTGTAGCTCCAAAACTGTTCATTTCACCTTGCATTTAACGGTCATATGTTCGTCCATATAGTTAAGTCTTAAGTAAAGAAGATTCCCTTATATTGTAGACACTTATATTGTAGAGGCATTAGGTTAATTGGAAAAGCCGGAAAGATGAAAAATGAGCAACCGCCTTCGCTGGGAATCGAACCACGGACTTCTGGAATACCAGCGGCCCAGCGTGCAGAGCCACTACACCACGAAGGCACGCTAGGAAGGTGGGGAAAATGCCTTATAATATAACTGGAAGTATATGGCTACGACCAATGATTTCGAAAACAAAGGACTGGTAAGGAGGTTTGTTATATATATATAAACATATTTTTAAAGAAAATATTATAATGATAAAACTTAATTTTTTTTCAAATTCTTATTATAATGATTTTTTTAAAGTTTAGTCCTCTACAGCTCAAGCGCAGGAATTATTTAATTAAATTTATTTCAATTTTCTTTACCTTATGTATCTATCTATCTATATATATATTTGGAACTGCCGCTTGTAATAAAAAAGTGAGGTGTACAATTATATGGCTAATCGTTTTTGACTTATACAAGATACATACATACGAAAGTACAGACGTCACGAAAAAGTCCATTTTAAGCCATTTTACAATCCGCTTTGAAACAAAAATTCCTATATTCTACCCGTACGTATAGACGTCATGCGAAAAAATAGTCAAAATGGATTCGGAGACTGTAAAAATGGATATAACAGAAAATTTTCCAGATTACAATACTTCTCTAGCTTCGTATAAGGTAACTTCTTCGAAGTACAATTGATAGGGAATGACGGAATAAAATTATATCTCCATGTTATAAGCTAGTAGGAATCTAAAACTTATTAATTATTACACTTTATTACTCGAAACAAATACTCCTGTTTCTCTTTCAAATTGCTTTACATTCGAAATTTTCAAGGCAAGGTATTACGTAAAGTAAAAGAGGTGTTACGCAGATTTACTTGCAGGAGTTGTGTGGACTCTCTTCAGTTACAAATAATTTACTAATTTTTGTCACATTCCTTCCAGCAAGAAATTATAAATAAAACTTATGAAGAATGAAGGAATAAAAATGTATCTTTATCATTATTAACTCGTACGAAGTTTAAGCCAGTTCACTAAGCACCATACAGTATTGCTGAAAATAACTGGCCTGATTTCTTTCTAAAATCACTTTATGTTTAGAAATTGAGAACGTAAACACCAGTAACAATGTGGTTCTTGGCATTATGTAGATATGCGTGCAGACATGGCCTGAATTCATTTTTAACATAAACGTCGAAGGAAATTTTCGCACTGTATATTCATTGTCCTAGGTAGCTGGCTCTCAAACTCTAAATCATGGAAACTTAGCCAATGCAGTTATTGCTCCTTCGAAGAACTTAAATATGGGTTATGAAAAGACAGCATTCTACACCTATATTCAAGCTATTCGAGCGATACTCTAAAACTCGAAACTTTTTTTCATTAAATGTTTATATAATTAATGTCCTTTTAACAGGTACAAAATTGCAATTTATTACAGTACAATTATTGAGATCAGTAATCCTAATTAGGCCTGTACACTTAATTACATATTGAAATTAACTCCATAAAAGATCCCTAATGCTATAAATAAGGGTTTCTATTTATAAACCTTTTCTCAGTCGAACAAAGCTTTATATTGCCGTATTAAAAACCCTTAACACTTTGTCATATTAAAAAATAGTGTTGTTAAAAGCTGTTAGGTTTATTTTCTGAAAGGGAAATATAAAAAATTAGAGCTATGCATTTGCCAGGATTCGAACCACGAATCATCCAACTGCAAGCCGGACTTCTGTCAATTACACTGGGAAAGAATGCACAGTGGAAGGAAATAATTAGGTATACACTGAATTATTAAATAGTACATGAGATGAATTTCAATATGTAATTAATGATTCAGAGTTTTATAGTAGATCTTTCTTGTACAAAATAATAATTTTCAATATTTCTTTCTTTTACTTCCTTCCTTGGCCAATACCGCAGAACATAACTTTGTAATCATGTATCAGGTTATTAAGGTAATTTTAATCTCTTTAAAAATATATTTATCATCATTATGATTTAAAAAATTAGTTATTAATAATGTAACATAACTGTAATGCAAAATGTTTCACCAGGAATTTCTTCAACAAAAAGAAAAAAAAAAAAAAAAAATACAGTTGAAATTTTTCTGAACCAATTTTTAAACTCTTATTCTGGTTTCGAGAAATCATAAATTCTTAAAGTTAAAAAAAGAGGAATGTGCTTCATATTGATTTTTGATACCTGGGTGCGACTAGGTAAAACTTTAGTCAAAGTCTGGTGCTAAATTTAGCCTATTCCGGACTTATCATGGATGAAAAATAACTTTACGAGCACGTTAACTTTTTGGGCAGTATAAATCAGAAAAACATTTACCGCTAAGTTACTACAATTTCAGCTCGACTAATATGGCAAAGTTAGATGCGAAATAGATACAAGAAAATACAAAATAACTAATGAATATAAGTGTGTATTAGATTTTTATTGCCATCCACCCCATTTGAAGAAATGTTTTTCCCCATCCACCCCTTTACATTTTTCTCGGTAATATGCAATATACAACTTAATCATAACAGAAATAATTGCACATAAATTACTTAAAGATAACAATTGAAAACACTCATAACATTTTTGGACTCTCAATTCTAACAATTTATTAAAAATCCAATTATGTTAAAAGACGCTCGCTATTTCCATATGGCAGCTTAAGTCTTTTTCTTCTTCTTCTAGCTGGTGCTGCTATAATAGCGCTTATATCTAGTACGGAATATGGTTTAATTTATTATACTGCACTTTTTAAAAAATTAATGGTAATTTAAATCAATTTTCGGATTTTTAAAATATATTAATTAATTTTAATTTATTTCCCCCCTTATATTTCTTTTATATGATTTCTTTGCTTACTATGATACAACTTTATATCAACAAACAATGAATTATCATATTAATTAATAATTTTTTGTAATCAATGTGATTTTTATTATGCCGAAACATTACCAGTGCATATTCGGCTACCAATTCCTTGATCATCATTGAATCGCTTTAAAGTTTCGTCGACCACCAGGGGCCAATACCAACCCACATCAGTTTTAGTAGCAAGTTTGAAATGAAGTGCTCAGCGTTGAATATAACACCCATAAATGTTTCGCAAATAAAATAGTTATTGCAACCTGTCATTATATTGAAATCTCGGTAATATTTTAATATTATGATAAATTTTTAAATGAGTGGAGATATTACTATCCCATTTCCATGTACTCTTTAGTCATTATCAAGATGTCTCAGTTCCTGCTGAGAGAAGAAATCAAAGCCTATATTTGTACATTATGATTAATCCTTTTTGTTAACTCAAAATTTCTTCATGTATAATTATGATATACTTATCATTTTTACTACATTACTAGAAATAACCTGTAACAAATGAGTCTATATCGTTGGGTCCGTTTCGTAATAGATTGAATGTACACAGAACCGATGAGAGCTTGATAAAATTTATTTTACCGAAATAAACACTTCACAGTTCTGGAAATTTCCACAAAAGTACTCGTACAGCTCTTTTCAGTATCACATAGCACAATTAGTAGTTATACTTCACACTATTAAGAATGTTAAACACAACGCAATAAAAAGAACATCAAAAAATTCGAAGCTCGTACGGATATTTCAGTACTTCGAATTTAGCTCTGAACTAACAACTCCTGAGCGCTGAACTCTCTTATATAGTTTTACCCCGGCCGCTAAGAAATCTCTATTATATTCCATTTCTCAAAATTACTAGAAGGTATATTAGGGCCGGATACAGTTAAAGTTACATATAGCGATCAATTTCACTTATGTAATCATAATACAAGTTATAATTATACAGGGATAACTTTAATTGGTATACATATATATAATATATATTATACTGGGATGAGACCAAAATGTCTCCGAATAGTAGCCAAGTTTGGCTGCTTTTCTCGATTTCTCGCTAAATTTGGTGACAAAGCCGAAACCATTACCAGCTTGAGATATATCGCCTAGTTACCGAAATAGCCATTTACTTAATATTAAATAGACTTGCCTCTGTATGCTTATTTTTCCGCGAATTGCGAATTTTTCCTTGCTGTTTAAATTTGCTAGCAACGATTTACTTAGAAGTAATTAATATTGATCGAAGGCTTCATCGACTTCGATTGCCGCTCGACTTTGGTAAGCACCCACTTCTACACTGACTACCATTAAGTATTTGGACACCTGTGATAGAAAAGAAAAACTAAATTTATTCAAAATCAATAGCTGGTAGAGCCTCCACGAGAGGTAATTACAGTGTGGACCCTCCGGGGCATACTTTCCACAAGTCTTTGTATGACAGCTAGTGGTATTTTCTTCCTCTCGACTTGGAGAAGACATAGAAGTTCCTTCACCGATTTTGCACGGGTAGTGCACCCCTGAATTCGGCAATGCAACTCGTCCCAGAGGTTCTCGATAGGGTTCAGGTCTGGACTTTGGGCAGGCCAGTCCATTCGATGAACTCCATTGGCACCATACCAAGCCTTGGTTAACGTCGAAACATGACAACTGGCATTGTCGTCCTGAAAGTAACAGGGGTCCAACCCGTAAAACTGCCACAGTGTAGGAAGCACATTGTCATTCAAAATAGTGCAGTAGGCATCGGAGTTGAGCTTACCATGAATGGGGACCAATGGTCCCAGCCCATACTAGGAGAAACACCCCCAGACCATAATTCCACCTCCGCCGAACTTGACTGTTGGCACAATGCATTCTGGCAGGAGACGTTCTCCAGGTAGACGCCAGACCCAGACGCTGCCACCGCGCGGTAAAGGGTGAACCTTGATTCGTCACTCCAAAGAACTCGTTTCCACTGATCTACGGTCCAATTTCGATGTGCTTTGAACCACTTAACCGAGCAGCGCGGTTGGACTTTGTGATCAAAGGCTTATGGGCAGCAGCACGACCATGAAAACCAAGAAGATGTGCTGCCTTACGGATGGTATTCATTGAAACAATACTCCCGGATGCCTGTTGAAACTCCTCGCGGATGAGGGCCATCGGTTGGATGCGGTTCTTCCGAATTTCTCTGGACAGCACTCGTCGGTCTCTATCTCCCAGTTTCGTTGGTCTGCCGACTCGGGGAACATTCCGGCAATCACCGCTCACCTTCCACTTCTTAATCACATAGGCCACTGTCGATTTTAGGTACTTGAGATTGCTAGATATGTCCCTTAAGGATCGGCCACATTTGTGATACCCGATAATTCTACCTTTCTCGAAATCAGAGAGCTCCGAACTGCGAGGCATCTTGCATGCGACTAAAGCCGATGCTGTTTCCTATACGATATATACCGGCGGAGTCCGGGACGTACCTTAGGACCGCAGATATCGTCATTTGCATAGGTGTCCAAATACTTATTGGTAGTCAGTGTATAACAGCTTTAATTAAAGTTTTACTAAAGTAAAAGCTATCCTCTTTACTGTACCAAATAAAGAACGCACTGTAATCGAGAAAACTTTCGATTTCTCATTTCAAAGGAAATATACATTTTGATTGCTCCCGAATATATTTCCACTATTCTTTTGCGGTACGCAAGGACATCCAAAACAGATTGTAAAATAGATTCAAATTGGATTCAAAATGGCTATTTTCGTGACGTATGTACGTACGTATATATCTGTCATAACTCTAAAGCAATTAGCCATAGAACTCTGCAATATTGTGTGTATGGGACTGCTGTAGCATCTAGTTGTGCACCTCTGCTTTTTATTGCAATCGGCAGTACCAAAAGTATGTATGTTCTCATCCGGCCACGGCCTCAACCGGGCCACGCCTCTTTTTCAGGCCTTTATTTACGCAATCGTATGTCGTAATTATATTCTTCCAACTACAAAAATGTTTTAAACGACGAAAATATTCATGTACTAGCAACGTCAAATTTTACAAATAACGAAATCTAGCTTTAAATACTGTCTCCCGATTCCTATGCTTATATTTGGGGAAACTGTATACTCGTTACGAAAAAATAAAAATATAAGAAGTTTGCTACTCATTTTGAAATCAAATATTCTGGTCAGATAAAAAACTGGCCGAGATATTTAATTTCAAAATTTGTAATTTTTTATGTCATTTTTAATTTTTCCTGAGAATTCGTTTAATTAACGTAGAATAACTCGAGGAAATAAGTTTGAAAAAAGTGCAGCAAAATGTGTATAATTAAATAGCCCGTACAAGAAAGTCATTCGGTCTCCGCATCAGATTTTTGATATAGGCTTACGTAGATATAATATGTATTTAGCGCCACCTCTAAATATTTTAATTTGAAGGCATATTTGCATTCGATGCATTATACATTATGCGTTTGTCATCATGTAATTTGAACCCATTGCTGCTTGATTAGCAATTTTCTACAATGTAAAATATCTTTCAGAAATGTAGTTTTTAGCACAGAATATCAACTATAAGCTGAGAATGCAAACGAACTTAAAGATAATAGCAGCGTCTTTAAGGAAAATGGTTAGCATGGAACCTCTTCTCTTCCTTTCAGAATCAATAATATAAGTATGAAGCAGTTACCCTCAAAAATCTGCATGTAAAAATTCCTATCACTTTCTTTCCCATGACCAATTTCTTATTTCTTTGCATACTGTGAAATATTAATTCCAAATCATTTTTCACTATAACCTACTATAAATATCAAAATTTAACCTTATATCGTCGTTAATTTCTCTGCAAAAGAGGCCATTTTTATGCGTTTTGGGAAAGGAATCAATTTGCTTTTATACAGAAATTAGACTCAATACAACTGGAATAGCTTTACTTATCAAAGCTGTCCAGCGTACCTCGTACGGTGTTGCATAATTTGAAGGAAAAGCCTAAAGGGCGCTGTTGCTAGCATAGTTGACAGAATAAAGTTTGCTTATGTTGAAGGCGGCGGCCTAAGAATACACTCTGTATATAGTGAATTAAAATATTGTTAAAAATGTAAAAGTGTTAAAATTACTAAACTCACTGAACCACCATCATTTGATTTAGAAATGCACAAATTATTAAATGGCACATGCGGCCGAGAATATAAGACTGAGATTCTAGGTGTTCGATCTGAGTGTTTCGATTTGGATTTAACAATGGATATTTCATATTCAAAAGACAATGGAATTCCAAATAAAGGTAGGGAAATATTAAATTAATTATTTAGTGATTATTTGTAGCAAATTAGTAAGTATTTATTATTACTGTCGTGGGTGTATTTAAATTAAATAAAATGGAAGATAAATTAGACAGGTTGAAACGTAAACGTTCCACATTGAGATCGTCTGTTACAAGGTTAATTAAAGTGATTAAAGATAAATTAAAAATTGCAGGGGGGAAAATTCGATTAAATAATTACAGGAATTGTTTGAATTATTAACCGAAAAAAAAATAATTTGAGAACGCTTGATCATGATACAAGAGTTAATTGATGTTAACTTAATTGAAGAAGATTATAGTATAAGCTAAGAATACAATGACAAATGTATAATTGCTTGTAGTCAAATTAAGCAGTTTCTAGGTGCGGTTACCGCAGTACCGCCAGCGAGGAATCCCCAAAGTTCTGATTTAAACAAGTCTAGTGTTAATGGAATTTTGCATGTAAGTTCCAGTTCTAGTAGGAGTAGTACGCTGGAATTGGCAAAATTAATGATTGATAAATTTTCGGGAGACCCGAAACAATGGAATGAATTTTGGAATAGTTTCGAAAATTCGATAGATTAAAAGGAAACGCTTTCCAAAATACAAAAATTTACATACTTAAAAACATTCTTAACGGGACAAGCTTCGAATATTGTTTCAGGCTTTGAATTAACAGAAAGTAATTATGATAGTTGTGTAGCATCACTAAAGTACAGATATGGTCGAAAAGACCTGATCATTAATTCATTCATGAATAAAATTCTCAATTTAGAAGCCGTTAAAAATTCTACTAACGTAAAGGCTTTACGTAAATTATATGACGAATTAAAAGTTTCGATTCGTAATTTAGAAACTTTAGAAGTAACTTCTGGCTCATATGTATATTTACTAATTCCAATATTATTAAAATTAATTCCGGACAATTTAGTTTTGGAATTTAATCGGCAAAGAGGATCGAAAGATAAAGTTGAAGTTTCGGAATTAACACAGTTTATTAAAATGGAAATAGAATGCAGGGAAGTTTCAAATCTAGTATTAAATGAAAGGAAAAATCCTGTGCCTCCGCTAGTCGATCAATCAAAATATGAAACTAGAAAATATGTGAAAAAATACACCCACGGCTGCATTTCATACTGCAGTTAACCGAAAATGCATCTTTTGTGATAATTTGCACGAGTCATTTAAATACGAACTGAATGTTTCTGATAAATTAAAGAAACTAAGATCCGAAAACCGCTGATATTCTTGTTTTAGAAAATTTCATGCATCAAAAAAGTGTAGAAATAAAACTAAATGTAATAAATGTGGCGGCATATATCGAAATGAGTCGATTTGTACTAATAAATCCCCTGTAATCAAAACGTCGGAACAAAGTTATTCCGAAAATGAAACTGAATCTCTGACTTTGAATCTGAAAATGAAACTGAATCTTTGAATTCTAAGGAAAGAAATAAAGTTCAAAACTTAAAATTGATTACTTCTGTTCCTCAGTGTGATAATAATAATGACTGTAATGCCAGGGAAATATTATTACAAACTTGTACAGTTTATGCTTGTTCTAAATATAAATCAAAATTAACTAGATTAATTCTTAATCAAGGCAGACACAAATCCTTTATGACTAAAAAAATGGCCGACTATTTAAAACTTACTCCAATCCGTTTTGAAAGACTTTCTGTTTATTCATTCGGTGCGATCAAGACAATGAATCATTCCTATACGGTCGTTAAAATCGGAATTCAGAATTGGAAACAAAATAATAAAATAAAGATTTGAATGTTTGATCTCGGATGTTATTTCCTCGGCGCCCATCAGTGTGCCTAGTAAACATATTAAAGACTTCATGGAGCATCTGGTGTTGCAGATCGTCGATTGCTCAAGAAAAAATAATAGATGTTGATATTAATTGACGGGGATGAATTCTGGAACGTTGTTTATTCAGAGAGAATTAAAATATCTGAAGGGTTGTACGCAGTCAGTTCTGAGTTTGGTTGGGTTGCTGCAGGAGTCGAGAAAAATAAAACGAATAAAAATTGTTCTGAAAATCTAGCGGTAATGATAAACACTATTGTGTTGAAAGATTTAAGAGGTTTTGGGGAATTAGAACATATGGGAATTAACGATTCTGATTATTATTCCGATATTGACTGCGAAATAATAGACCAGTTTGAAAGAAATTTGCAGTTTAAAAAACGATAGATATGAGGCAAATTTAATCTGGAAATACAGTCCGAACAGTTTGGGAAGTAATTTTAAAGTAGCTAAGAAACAATTCGCAAAACTTCACAATAAACTAAATAAAACTAAGGAGATTTTTCAGGAATATAAAAATATAATTGAGGACCAGATATTAGAAGGAATTGTGGAGGAATATCCGAATAATGATACAAATTTGAGATATTTTATGCCGCACCGAGCAGTGATACGATCTAGTGAAACCACTAAGGTAAGAATTGTGTACGATGCTAGTTCAAGGACAGAGGACACGAATTCGTTAAATGACTGCCTTGAATCGGGACCTAATCTAAATCCAAATATACTACACATTATGTTAAATTTTCGTAAATTTAAGATAGCGTTTTCTGGAGACGTGGAAAAAGCCTTTTTGATTATAGCAATTGCTGATAGACAATTTCTAAAATTTCTTTGGTTTAATGAAAATAATGACTCGTTTAAGATTATGCAAATGTGTCGCGTAGCTTTCGGTTTGACTATATCTCCTTTCATTTTGGCCGCCACTATAAAATATCACTTCGGAAATATAAAGATAAAATGCCGGACAGTTTCCAAATGTTGAATTCTTCTGTCTATGTCGACCACCTATTAGTTATCTTTTATGCAGGTAACTGCATCAATTTATTTGCTGCATTAGGATCACTGGTGTCATGACAATTTTAAATGTATTTTTGTGTCACCAACACTGAATGTATTTTGTATTTTCATCACTAGTGTCATGACAATTTTAAATGTATTTTTGTGTCACCAACACTGAATGTATTTTGTATTTTCATTGTATAGTATCGTATAGCATCTACTGTATCGTATTGTATTGTGGTATTGTATCTACTGTATCGTATTGTATTGTGGTATTGTATAGTATTGTATAGTATTGTATAGTATCTTATATCAGTTGGCTTTTAGTACAGGTTAAATATGTTAATTTTTTTTGTATTGTATTGTATTGTAATATTGTATAGTATTGTATGGTATCCTATATTCGTTAACTTTTATGCAGGCTAAATATATTATTTTTATTCCTCATAATCGTATAATTAGCCTTATTGCATGTTTTTCCCACAATACCACGTGATCAATTGTATTGTACCGCTATTGCATTCTGTTACTAAGTGTGGTACGAGTCCTGTACCATAATTGGTAGTAACCAATGTATCGACCTTTGTATATCTTAAACACAGTTGCATGATAAATATATTTTGTATAACATATTCCTTTTTCCTAACTATTGTTGTACTATAGGGATTGAATGCGTACCGAGATCAAATTATATTGTACGCTACCTACTTCTGTATCACATCACTACCTGCGGTATTGTAACATGACTTTGTCATAGCGAATATCTAGTTTATTACACTGACTTTTAATATGTTGCTTTGTCACATATATGTACTTGGCTATGCAATGTATCCCAATCCAGTTGTTAGTCTTCTGAATTAAGTCGAATTCTGAATGCTTTACGCATTTCCCATGTATCAGTACTTGCAGTCACACACTGATGGCTATTGTATTTTTTTATATTTATTTCTTTTGGTGTATCCTCTGTGTATTGCTGTAATCATTTACATTCATTATGTCACTATATTCTCTGTTTTTATGTTATATTGTCATTAAGTCTTATTAGGAGATAGTATTTTATACTTATTTATTTCCTAACATAAACATGAAGTATAGAACAAGCAAAAAGACATTTATAAATACAAAAAACGTAAGTGATGCCATTCACAAAAAGGGTAATGTTATTTTTAATAGTTCGCTGGCTTTGCCGCAACATCCTCCCCACCCTGGTCAACCTCCGGGGGGATGACCAGCTGCACAGGTCGGTTAATGGTATGTCCATTGGTGCGCAGAACACAAGTACGAACTCTTTTGTCGCGGCCAAGGATTAGCTCCACAACACGGGCCTTCTTCCAGGTGTGGCGAGGTCTAACATCTTCTTGTAGTAGGACAATGTCCCCTTTCCGTAGTTTATTTGTTTCAGATAGATTCCGCACTTGATGAAATGTACGCAAGTCCATCAAATATTCCTTTTGCCATCTTTTCCAAAAGGAGTCATCAAATGTTGACGATTTTTCCACATATGATTTAAATTTGTTTCAGGATTTGTGAGGCTGGAAGGAATAGTGGTTAATTTCTTTCCTATGAGGAAGTGCGAGGTTGTTAAAGCTTCCTCAAAGTCATATTTTATTCCATATTCGTGGACAATCAGTCTACTGTTAAGAGCGGCTTCAATATCACATAATACAGTGATCAAACCAGCGTCATCCAAAAGAGCCTTACCTAATGTTTTCCGAAGGCATCGCTTAATTGAGCCAATCATTCTTTCCCACCATCCTCCCCACCAAGCCGCTCGGGGGGCGATGAATTTCCATTTGATGTTGTGGTGGGCATAAAACTGTTGTGCCTTGGCAGAGGATATAGTATCCCACAATAACTTCAGCTCTTTGTCCGCAGCGCAGAAAGTTGTAGCATTATCAGTGTACACTGTATGAGGAAGTGAACGTCTATAGACAAAACGTTGTAATGCAAGTAGGAAGACGTCAGTACGCAGATCGGAAACTAATTCTAAGTGGATAGCTCGAGTTGTAGCACATGTGAAGATGACAATGTAGGCTTTTGTAAGAGTTATTATTTTTTACGTAGAGTGGTCCAGCAAAATCAATTCCGGTAGTTTCGAAAGGAGATGACTTTTGAATGCGCTCAGCTGGTAGTGGAGCTTCTATCTGTTCACTTCTCTTTTGTTTCAGTACTTTACATGGAAGGCAAGTCTTTATCACTTTTTAATGGCTTGTCTTGCTCTTAATATCCAATATTCTGAACGAAGCTGAGAAAGTACAATCCGAACACCGAGATGATGCATTCGTAAATGTGTTTGGCGTATCAGTAGGATTGTAAAAGGATGAGAACCTTCCAGTAATATGGGATGTTTTTCAGCATGAGATAAATCAGAAAATTGTAGTCGACCACCAAGAAGTATAATATTGTTCTTGAAGAAAGGGTTAAATTGTTTTATCCTTAATTTCTTAGGGAGTGATTTTCCTGTCAACAGAGCTTCATATTCTGAAGGAAAGGATTCTTTCTGAACGGTCTGTATCCAATAAATACGAGCTTGATTCAGTTCTGTGGCATGTAACTTACCCACTAAGTTCTTTTGTTTCCTACAGTTGTGAATAAAGCGAAGAATCCAAGATGTTACACGTAACAATCGAACGTAAGAACTGTAGTTTCCAGCCTTTATGATTGGTTGAGTAGATACGATGTGAAGGATCTGAACTTTTTCTTTCTTTGCCTCAATGTTATGACTGTAATCTTGAGAAATAGTATTAGAATGAGGCCAATATTCTAGAGATTTGACTAACCATGGAGGGCCGTTCCACCAAATTTCCAGGTTTTTTAGTGTTGATGGTGAAACACCTCGAGAAAGTTTGTCAGCTGGATTGTCTTTGCCAGGGCAGTGTCTCCACTGTGAAGGATTGGTATAGGAAATAATTTCTGTTACTCTGTTGCTAACAAAAGTTTTCCATTTGTTGGGGTCACTGCTTATCCACCCTAAGACAACTTGAGAATCACTCCACAATGTTGCATTTGACGAACAGATGTTTGTTTCAGCACAGAAATATTGCAACAATCGTGCTCCCATCAGGGCGGCCAAGAGCTCCAAACGAGGTAAGGTAACTTTCTTTATAGGAGCTAGTTTGTTGCGACTACACACTAAATTCACATTCGATTGGTCACCTTTAAAGGTAACAATGTACAGAACTGAACCATAGGCACGTTCAGATGCGTCACGAGGTAAGGTAACTTTCTTTATAGGAGCTAGTTTGTTGCGACTACACACTAAATTCACATTCGATTGGTCACCTTTAAAGGTAACAATGTACAGAACTGAACCATAGGCACGTTCAGATGCGTCACAAAACACATGAATAGCAAAAGGAACATGTGATGAAATCCCTATGTATCGAGGAATTTGAAGGGAGCAAATTTCATCAAGTTCTTTCACAGCTGCATACCATAAAGTTGATAAATTAGCAGGTAGTAATTCATCTCACTTGATTCCAAGAATCCATGTATCTTGGAATAAGATTTTCCCAAGAATAGTAAACGGTGAAAAAAGGCCTAAGGGATCATAAAAACTAGCAATGCAGCGGAGTAACCATCTCTTTGTAAGTGGTTTGTCTGTAAAAACACAGAGGGAAGTCTTGAATGCATGCTTCAAAGTGTCAGAAGTTGTATTCCAGCTAATACCTAAGACAGTTGTTTCCGTTTTGTGAGATTCTTCATGTGTTTGTAGTACATCTTTGAGTTTCAAAGAGTTTGTAGCCCATTTTTCCATAGGCAATTTTATTAGAGACATTAAATTCTTGATCTCGTGATATAGCATTATAATGCGTGATTCAGTTTCCATACTAGCAAGAAAGTCATCCATATAGAGATGTTTATCTATCATTGGTGCAGCAATTGGAAATTCTGCGATATGTTTTGCAGCCAATTCTCATGTCGAAGCACAGAGTAAAAACGGACTGCAAGTAAGGCCAAATGGTAAACGAGTAAATCTGTAAAGAGTTATTTCATCTGTAAAAGTAGTAGGTTGAGATGAATCAGATTTTAATTTGTACCAGAAAAATTTTGTGACGTCCCTATCTTCTTTATATAGTGACAACTGTAAAAAAGCTTGCTTACCATCACATGTAACAGCGAATTCATGCAATCGAAATCTTAGTAGACAACCAATAGATTCAGGAAGAAGATTCGGGCCAGCTTCCAAGGTATCGTTCAGTGAAATCATTCCTGGAGCATGCGAGGAAGCATCAAACACAATTCTCCACTTGGTTTCAGATTGTGTTTTCTTTCTTACAGCATGATGAGGAAGGTAATATACTGGCTTCTCATTGGATTCATCTATGGAACAAACTTCAACATGCTTTTGTTCAATGTAATTCAGCATGCAGTTGTCATATTGTGTCTTTAACACATCACTAGATGCGAGTCTTTTTTTAAGAGAATGAAATCTGTTTTCCGCTATAATTTTGTTTGTAGGCAAAGGTGTGACGAATGGTTTTCTAGGCAGAGACACAATTCTTCGATTGTCTTCAGTGTTATAAGTTTTGTGAAATTCTGATAAAATTTCTTCATCTCGAGTATTCATTTTTCGTTTTTGCGCATCTTGTATCCCTATGGAGTGTAATTCCCAGAAGCGACGTACCTGATCATTTAAACCAGTGGTGCGCAAACTGGGGGTCGCCAGAAGTTTTTTTGGAGTCCCCAAATTTTTATGAAATGCATTATGCCTGCATGTTGCATACCATACAGTGTACATATAAAGAGTGAAGCGCCGTCCCTCACTGTTTAATTGCAATTTCATGCTGTCTGCTCTTTCTTTGACCGTAATGCGTAATATATGTAAAGTGTGAAGACGGTAGATAGCGCCCTCTTCGCGAAAATTCCCCAGTTTTACTGAAAAGCGCCTATTTGACTAGACGTTAACCGCAGGGAAAGGGGAAAAATTCGCTTCCGTGATCAGTCAATCAGATGGCGAGGTACGCGGTGTATCTGAAGTCAGAGTGAAGACGTGAAGTTTTCGCATGAAGTTGTAGCATGTAGCAGTTGGCCTGCAATTGTTTTAGTTTATCCTCGAGTTTTATCATGTGACGTTGTGTAATTATGATTTTTATATTTTTATCGGGCTTTGCTACTCTTTGTTATCAGGTATGTACTATCATTAGAGAATGATATCTGTTAATTTTATTGAACTTCTCGAAAAAATGATAAAATTTTATATATTATTTGTTTTAGTTTAAATAATTTTAACCCCCATCTTCATAATGGATAAATGGGTAATACGTACACCAGGTACATCTTCAGCTAACAAACGAACAAATACTGATGAGGAGTCGCAAAATACTGAACTAAATGCCCGAGCTAAAAACATAAGAAAATACAGTGAGGAATTTATTAAGTATGGTTTTACATTTTGTATTGTTGATGATGAAAAACGTCCGATATGTGTCATTTGCAACGAAAAATTAGCAAATGAGAGCATGAAACCAGCTAAATTAAAAAGGCACCTGGAAACTAAACATAAAGAACTTCAAAGTAAACATGCCGATTTTTTTCAAAGATGAGCTGAAATCTGAAAATTCAAAGTGCACATTTAAAGATATTTACAACAATACCTCAGAAAGCATTACGAGCTTCTTTAGAAGTTTCTTATCTAATAGGAAAAACAAAGAAACCCCATACAATTGGAGAATCCCTTACCCTTCCTGCAGCAAATAAGATGGCATAAATTATGCATGGCGATAAATATGGAAATGAACTAAAAACAATACCATTATCAAGAGATACCGAGTCTCGGCGGATTTCCGAAATGTCACGAAATATCGAGTCAGAAGTCATAAAACGCATACAAAATTCATCTGTATTTGCTTTACAACTGGACTCTCGTCCAGTTGTAAAGCAACCGATATTACTAAAATAGCTACCGATATTACTAAAATGTCACAACTAATTATTTACGTTAAGTTTATTTTTAATGAAGATATAACAGAAATGTTTTTATGTTGCAAAAGTTTGGAAGAAAAAACAACTGGAGAAATAATATTCGAAGTAATAAATGAATATTTTGAAACTAAGTCCCTTACCTGGGCAAACTATGTTGCGGTTTGTACTGATGGTGCTGCAGCATTAACAGGTTCGAATAAAGGGCTCAGAGCTTAATTCAGAAGGTGGCGCCTCATATGGTATTTAATCACTGTATGATTCATCGGCAAGCTCTTGTTGCAAAAGATATGGATGAAGAGTTGCACAACATATTACAAGACGCTGTTAGTTCAATTAACTACATTAAATGCAACATCCACAACAGCCGTCTCTTTTCAATACTTTGCAATGAGATGGGCTCAACGTATGAGAGATTACTGTTACACACCGAAGTCAGATGGCTTTCACGTGGGAAAATACTACGACGGATGTTTGATTTGAGAAATGAAGTGTACATGTTTTTAATCTAAAAGAAACATAGATTGGCAAGTTATTATATCAATGAAGTTTCGCTAGGGAAGCTGAGATATTCAGTTGATATTTTCGAAACACTTAACGACTTAAATTTTAGCTTGCAGGATGAGAGTTGAACTACCATAACTTCAGCCAGTAAAATTCAAGCTTTTAAGTATAAGCTTAGTCTCTGGCAAGCTGAACTGAATAAAAACAACACCGACGTGTTCCCTTGCTTTAACGATTTTATCAAGGGAAATAATATAGATATATTTACATTTAAAAACATCATTTCCAATCACATTGAAAAGTTAAAGGAAAATTTTTCGAGAAGATTCGAGGATTTTCCTGAAAACGATTTTGGTTGGATTCGTGATCCATTTTCCTTTGACATATGCAGTTCAACTCTTCAAATTATTGAGAAAGAGCAATTGATAGATCTAATTAGTGATTAAACTCTTCGAAATCAATTTAAGACGCAGCCTTGCCGAAAATTTTGGCTATCCGTGGAAAAACAATATCCCGTTTTATGCAAGAATGCCATCAGAGTGTTAATACAATTTGCATCAACGTATTTATGTGAAACTGGATTTAGCAAACTAGTTTCAATAAAAACTAAATACCGCTCGTGTTTAAACCCTGAAGATGATATGCGAATTGATATTAGCAACATACATCCAAACATCGATGAGATAATTAGAAACTTGCAGCCACATACATCTCATTAAAGCGCAATTTACTGATTTTTGTGTTATACAAAGATTATTTTCTTAAAATTATAAATAAAATTAATATGAGTCAGATATGATGATGTTTTTATTCGATGAAACGAAAGAAATGCGCGAAATATACATCGTATTTGTGAACATTTATCTCTAGGGGTCGCCAAAAATTTTCTCTCTACAAAAGGGTTCGCAGTCGAAAAAAGTTTGCGCACCACTGATTTAAACAATCAGTTTTAACTTGCACACAAACTTGATGGATTGTAGTATGTGTCAGCGATTGTAGTATGTGTTCTTGTTTCACCCATCCAAACACTGACGGTACCATAACAAAAGATTCTGAAAGCTTGATTGGAGCTTCTGTGGAAACAATTTGCCAATAATGATCACCACCAATAAGTACTTCTATGGGCAGTGAAGAGTCATCCGGAGGATCAGCAATTCTCAATCTTTTCTTCTGAGCAAAGTGAACTATTTCTGGTGGAGCAGTAGGATGTGTAGTATAGGAATTGGAGCTTTCAAATGCGGAGATCAAAAATGCTTGGTTGCTCCACAAACTTGAAAGTGACAGTTGAACACATCTACGTTGTTCTTGTGAAGTAAAAGATTCAAATGCTTGAACTGAAAGTGACAACTTTAAGCTTCAGTTTTTCAATGAGGTTTGTGTGAACAAAACTTGCTTGGCTACCACCATCTAAAATGCAACGTGTTAATTTAGTAATGCCTGTGGGGCCAGTAACGTACACACGAGCAGTTTGCAAATGTGTGAAAATTGTTTTAGGAAAGGTTATGTGATTTACAGCACTGTTAGTTATCCGCAGTTGATTGTTTTCAACAGGAGGACAAATAGAAACATGATGCCTTTTCTTGCATTTAGTGCACCGTGCAGTATTTTATCTTGGGCAGTTTGAAACTCTATGACCACGGTTAGTACACAGAAAGCAGCGATTTGAAGTTTTAAGTTTCTGGACACGAGTATCATAGTCTGTAACAGTTTCACAATATTGAGGCCAATGTCCTGTAGTATCACAAAATGAACAAAATGGTGAAATTTTTTGAATTGATATTAAAATTTTCTACAGTGCACTTTACGGTGTGATCAGAAAAAGACGTACTTTTAACTCTTTATGCTGCAACTACACCTTCCACTTCTTCTGCCAAGAACTGCATCAATCTAGTAATATTACCTTCGTTTAGTTTTTCACGCTTGGCATAGATAATCCAGCGGCAACAAATATCATTGGGGAATGCACGAATAATTTTTGGCACTAGGATTCTACCGTATGCTTCAATATTTTCACCCAGAGCAGTTAAAGCTTGAATTCTTCTGTTACATTCTATGTAAAGATCATTTAGATGCGTAGGAGATGGGTCTTGAATAACATTTAAATGTTCTAAGTAATCTAAGTGTGATTGGATAATTCGATCTTTATTTCCATATCTTTCCTCCAACAATTTTTTTGTTGTTTCATAGGTGGCTCCTATTACACTAATTCCATCAACAAGGCGTTTAGCTTCACCATCTAAATAACCTCTGAGGAAAACATGTTTATCAATAACAGAAAGATGTGGATTGGCATCTATAGAAGATTTAAACTGTTCCCAAAAACATTGCCACTGTTCAATTTCTCCTGTAAATGACTGTAGTTTAATTGTTGGCAATTTAACTGTATATGGTTGAGTCATAGGCACTGTAGTAGGAGGGTCGCCAATTGTCATCGCTAAATCATTGGTATCCATATTCGAAGCAGTAACATTATTTGGAGTTGGGGATAATTTATTTTGAATAATTTTTCGTGCTTTGAAAATTGCTGATTCACCAGTATCTATGTAGTTTTCACACTGCAAATTATCACTTTCATATTCATCGTCAGAAAGGAAGTTGTTAATTTCGTTATCTATTAGTTTCATATCATTTAAAGCAGTTGTTAAGCAATTACAAATATATTCAACTTTCTCAATTGAGAAATCATCGTTCAAAGTATCAATTTCAGTAGAAAAGCGAGAAACATAACTTCGCACGGCTTTCCGCTTTCGTTTCAGTTGCGTCATTTTGTCTACAGCTTCACCGGTCGGCGCCATTGCCCGAGTAGTAGAAAAGAACAAAAACAAAACTAAGTTTTAATGTCGGAAGTAAAATATTTCAGCAAGAATAATCCAACAGTAGGAAGTATAAGTTCAAGGTCCTGTTTCGTAAATGGTTTTTTTCAGCACCAGATATTAGGAGATAGTATTTTATACTTATTTGTTTCCTAACATAAACATGAAGTATAGAACAAGCAAAAAGACATTTATAAATACAAAAAACGTAAGTGATGCCATTCACAAAAAGGGTAATGTTATTTTTAATAGTTCGCTGGCTTTGCCGCAACAAGTCTAATTCTACTGTCTATATTTTACTCATTGAATATTATTGGGCTGCCCATAATCAGACTGTACTTTAGCTTATGTATATTCTATATTTGTGTCTATTACACCTTTGTAAAATTTTTGCTTATTGTCAAAACTCGCCCTTTTTTGGCCCTGTATGCTTTTGTTATTTTATTTAATAAATGTGGGGCCTGGGCGGTTGTCGGGACTGTCTTTCGTGGGCATTTGGTCTGTAGGACTGCCCCCGGGTTGAATTTGGCTCTGGGTTTGGGAGCCCAGTGCGTGGCGTCTTGTGATTCCTCTTTAGGCTCTAGATATAGGTGGACGTGGTGCTATACCGATTAACCTTTTGGTAAAGGGACAGTGCCCACGTCCTCCGTTGCTTATCGCTTATATTTTGGAACAGGAACGGTTGAAGATGCATATCAGTTATCTGTAAATGCGGTTAATATATTTAAGGATTCTGGGATGAATTTCAGAAAATTCAGAACTAATTCTAAAGCATTAAACGATTTATGGGTCTTAAATGGGATTAAGGAATCAGATAACAAATTAACTAGTGAATCGAATTTAGGTATGATTTGGAATTCCATTGAGGACAATATAAAGTTAAATTTAAAAAATTGACTTTTCTATTGGAAAAGATTTTGCTACAAAAAGGAAACTTTTGCAAAGTATCGCCCAACTATACGATGCATTTAGATTTATTGAACCCTTTGTTATTCAGGCAAAAACTATTATGCAAGTGTTGTGAAGAGAATTTGTCTGATCGCGTTATAAAACCTAGGTGAATGATTTCCTGATTTATGGAAATCTTAATTTTATTTGATTCCGAATTATTTATTTTAATGCTTTAATTTTGAGGAAAAACAGATGCTTCTGGGAATATTATTTAGTTTAAAGGATATTATTTATTTTTCTTTTATATGCAATTTTTGTACAAGCTTTGATTCATTGTGAAAAGAAGCAGTGAAAGGGAGGCAATTTTGCTAAGTCATGATTCCGCGCGCTTTTGTCCTTTAGAATTTTCTAGAAGAAATTTCATTGTGCAGTTCCTTGTGTTGTAACGTTCTTTTCTTTCTAATGCTTGGCCCTGATCAGGCCGCTTCTATCCTTAGACGTGATTGTTTGGGATTCATTCTTGGTAGTTATTCAATTTCGTAGTTCTTAGGGGGTCTTTACTCTTTGTTTGAATACGTTCATGTGACATATTTTATGTGGAATTGTTTGAATTATTAGTGTGTTTATTTTCTCAGGAATTTATTTTATGTATCTGCGGCGCGTTAATTATCGTATTTTTATTTATTTCTTTTTTTGTGTGTGAACAATTGGATTAGATTATTTCTTTCTTCGGGTGTGTATAAATTCAGTGGCTTATCTATCGTCAGGGAAAAAATTGACAGATAAAGTCTTCAACTTTGAAAGAGTGATTGTTCTTCCTTGGTCGTTAGGGGGTGAAATCTGGTTTTTCTTTTTAGGTCAAGTTTCTTGGCTTGTATTCTACTAAACTGTCAGTCAGCTGTTTGTGTTTCGAGCATTGTGATCTTCTACTAAAGGGTATTGTGGTGCTGAGTTCTTACATTACGGGGTTGTTGCTTTCACTTTCTCGCGTTGAAGACTGCAGGGGGGAGTTGCTAACACAACGATTTCTAACTACAGGATTTCCCTCGCTTGCATTGACAGATCCGTACTCATTTAATGTACTCCATGATTGTGCTCGGCAGAAATTGTCACAATAGTAGAATGTGTTCGACCTCAGGTGAAGTTGTTTACATTAATCGACTGAAAAACAAAAGAATGAATAGATAAATAAATGTTCAGAAATGTGGCCACACAGAGACTGCAACACTAGTGTGATGAAATGAACTGAAAAAAAGAGAAATTCTTTTTGTCATAAAATTCTTGAATTCTTGATCTTAGACATATTTTGTTTGTGATTAACGCCTTATTTCTTATTTTTATTTTTGTATGTGTTCTGAATATTTCTAGGTTTAATTAATTAAGTGATTTAATTGATGTTTTTGATTAATTATTTTTGTTGATCTTCCTTGAGTATTTTAATTAGTAATTGCTTTGATTAATCTTGTTGTTTTGCTTGCACATGTTGGATTGAGATTTAATGTGTCAGTTACGTCACTGTTACCAAGGGGTCGTGTGAAATATTGGTACATTATGCTATCCTTTAGCCTTATTGCACAGTATGAGTCATGGTATTTCAAGAAGTGTCTGTCTTCTAAATTTTGGTAACCCAAAATTTAATTCCTTAGGGGAAAGGGATGTTGTGTAGAGAATTTGTCTGATCGCGTTATAAAACCTAGGAGAATGATTTCCTGATTTAAGGAAATCTTAATTTTATTTGATTCCGATGATAATGATTAATTTATTTGATTTATGGAAATCTTAATTTTATTGATTAATATTAAAATCAATAATCAAATAAATAAATAAATAATATTATTATTTATTTATTTATTTGATTATTGATTTTAAAAAATTTAATTATTTGTTTTAATGCTTTAATTTTGGGGAAAAACAGATGCTTCTGGGAATATTATTTAGTTTAAAGGATATTATTTATTTTTCTTTTATTTGCAATTTTTGTACAAGCTTTGATTCATTGTGAAAAGAAGCAGGGAAAGGGAGGCAATTTTACTAAGTCATGATTTCGCGCGCTTTTGTCCTTTAGAATGTTCTAAAAGAAATTTCATTCTGCAGTTGACCTTAGGACAGGAAGTACGTGACAGAAGGGTCAGAGGTTGCCACTTAACTTTCGAGGTAAGTCATTCAGGTTTTGGCGATTGAGGGTCCGGTTGTTGGCTAAGTGAAGAAGAGCGCGCATGCACGATCACCCTTATTTCCGCAATCAGGGGAGGAAAACGAAAATTTTGCCAAAATTAAGGGGGCGATAATTGAAGCCATAGTGGGAGCCCGCGTTGTGGAGGAGAGGAAGAAAATTCGAGTTTGAATCACTTTTCGTGCGAAACTTGCTTGCGGATCTTACTTTGGACGTTACACTTGAAACTTGCTCTGGGGTTGAGCGTTCGAAACGATGTAATTTACGAAGAGAGATGCTCCCCGGCCGCGTTTTGACTAAGAGGCGAGAGACTTTACTCACTTACTCTTGGAATCACTTACTGGGTGGACTTGCTTACTTTTGGGCTAAGATTGTAACTTCGAGCTTGCTCTTGGGATGAGCGAGAGAAGGCGAGCTGTAATTGCCTAGAGAGACTTTCCGGCCGGGAGCTGCAAACATGCTCCCCTGCGGCGTTCTGGTTTAAAAGCGAAATTGAACCCGGGCGAGTGACTTAAGGCTTTCAAGACCAGGCGGACAGCCGTGCTGGGTAGCAGTGCCCCTGTTTCTGTTTTTCCAGAGTGAAAATTGCTTCGTCGTTATGAAAACCAGTTTATTTTTTGTGTTTGAACTTTAAGTAAGGTTTCAACAACTTCCTTGGAATGTAAAAACAACGTCGAATCTTAAATTAATTCTCAGGCTTTCAATTGTTTCCTTGTCCTCTTCCGAATTGACCGAGACAAACTTTAAGGTCTTTATATGAATTAGGATGTAATAATTTAAGTTGTTTGTGTAATCTTCCTTAGAACAGATGTGAATTGCAAATAATATGTTTTCTTTAACCTCTTAGAAATTATAGAACGGATACCCGTTAAATTAAAAGAGTCATGTAATAGATTTGCAAATCATGAATTTAGATGTAACAAAAGTAAATGACAAATTGAAGAACTCCCATGTGTTTAAAATAAGTATATTGAAACGGTAACCTTGTAGGGTTTATATCTATTTTAACTAACATTTATTTTAAGTTTAAACTATCTTTCCTGTCAAGCCTTACTTTCCCCCTGGAACTGACAATGCCAGAGTATGTAAATTTTAGTAGAACGCGCAAGGATTCAAATTATCAGCGGAAGTATTCTGAGTAAAATAGAAAGGAAACGAGTTCGAGGTGTGCTGTTCTTACTTCACGAGCGCGGAGGTAGTTAGCCAGAAATTGAAGAACCCCGCGTTTCGGCCTGTGTGCTTGCCTTGGAGAATTGTTAATCGTTCAACGGGATATTCAAAGTATGCTGAATTAGCAGCGGTATTGTAAAACGCGGTGAGGTTAGTTACTTTTAGAGAGCCTCGTAGTTAGAGTATTGTTATTATTTTCTTTTCAGGTTCTTATTTTTATTTTACCGCCGGGTTGGCGTAGTTTGTGAGCATCAAGATCACGCAATTGTACTTTCTTAAAGTTGAATAAAAAGGGACTTAAACCCTTAGCAAGACTCTGTCTGTTTTCCAGTTTCAACAGTCACCTCTTGGTTGCGTGCAATTTGGAGGCGCGGAACTCTACATTGGCGCCCGAACACTTATCGAACTGAAATGGCCGAAAATCGGATGGAAGCCGCTGGACAACACCAAGAAATGGCAAGCCAATTGGAAGGATTTGGATACCTGGTCCAGACTTTGAGAGCGTCAATCAAGCCAAAAGTCAATTTCGACGGAAAAAATTCGGTGGGGATATTTCTATAAGGCTTAGAAAATCACTTTCAGGTCTACCCTGTGCCTGAAAGACAAAATGTTGCCATCGCCACATCTGCACTAAGAGGACAGGCCGCGCTATGGTGGAAGAATATAGGTAAATTTTTATTAAGGGAATTTGGAAGCCAGACATATACATTTGAAAATTTCAAAAAATCGTTAGTAAAGGCTTTCCCCATAGTGAAAGATCGAGCAAGGCTGGAAGCCGAACTATATATTTTCTATCAACGGGATATAGAAAAGTTGACGGACTTTATTCTACGAAAAATTAAGCTGACGGATATGCTGTATGGGAAGAAACCCGACGCGGAGATTATTGAAATAATCTTACCAAGATTGTTACCTGCTGTTCAAGACTGCTTCGAAATTAGAAACCCAAGCACATTGCAGGAGCTCTTCGAATTGGCGGTGAAGTTTCAAAATCGCAGAATAGCGGGAAAAGCTAGAGGGTCATCGTATTCTCAAAGTACCCGAAGGAAATCTTCAAATGAGCAAACCAGAAATGCAAACCGCTCTTATGGGGGAAAGAGCTATCAAGCTAACTCATCGAACCTCGAAGGTCAAGGCCCAAAAATAAAATTCGAAAACAAACATCCGCGTATCCAGAAGGCAGAACGTGAAAGGAAACCTTTAAACGAGTAGAGGGGCCTGTGAAAGCGAGGGTCCAGTCCCCGGAAGGTTTTAAAAAACCCTCAAAAAGACATTTAAATACGGTCATCGTAAAAAACTCACATCTACCAATTATACAAGTCCTGGTTGGCGATGTACCAGTAGAAATCCTCATCGATACAGGAGCAGAAGGAAATTTTATGAGCGAAACATTCTTCAAAAAGAATTTTTATAGGATACGATTATTTAAAACCAAAAATACGGAAATTATAGCGGCGCAAGGAAAAACCTGTCACTGCATCGGGAAATTATCATTAAACATACAGGTAAAAGAGGAAAGCCTCAAAGTATTAATTTTTGTAGTGAAGAATCTTCAAAATCCTCTTATTTTAGGTATGGAGTTTTTAAGGGCCGAGGAGGCCAAATTGAATTTTCAAGACATTTCAGTTGTGCTGGAGATGGACCAGAAGGTGGTGGAACCTGTGGAGAAACCGCAAGTTGACCTTAGCCATCTGAATGACCATGAAAGTCAAGCCATCCAGCAAGTGGTGAGTAATTTTTCTAACTTGTTTTCAGAAAAGCCTGGTAGTTGTCAAATAGTTACGCATCAGATACAATTAAATGCCGAAAAATCTTGTTGGACTAAACCATACCGTTATGACAAACAAAAAGACGTAATCATCGAAGAACATATTCAGGAGATGTTAAAGAATAAAATAATAACCCCCATAAATAGTGAGTACGCGAGTCCAGTCGTACTATGTAGGAAAAAGAACGAGTTTCCTCCTTCGGATAAAAGGGCTTGGAGGTTTGCTATCGATTACAGAAAACTAAATAGTATTACTAAATTCCCAGTTTACCCTTTGCCGGTTATAGAGGAAAGAATTAGAAAGATCAAATCTACAAGATACATGTCTACTTTGGACTTAACGTCTGGCTACTATCAAATAGCTATGAGACCCGAAGACATACATAAAACCGCGTTTATAACAAAATCGGGCACTTATACATTTTTACGCATGCCCTTTGGGTTGTGTGGGGCCCCATCAACATTCCAGAGAGCTATGGACATTGTTCTTTAAAGCCTGTCCTAGGAAAATCGACTTTAATCTATCTAGATGATATAATTATAACGAGTAGTACGTTGGAACAACACATTAAAGATCTAGAAGAAGTTTTTAAATTATTAAAAGAGGCCGGTCTTACAATTAACGCCTCAAAATGCAAGTTCGCAACTAAAGAACTTAAATATCTCGGTTATAAAATTTCGCAAAAGGGTATAGAAACGCAAGATTCAAAAATAAAAGCAATCAAGAATTTTCCACCGCCCAACACCGCCAAGAAACATTCTTCTTTCCTTGGGTTATGTTCTTACTATCGGTCTTTCATAAAAGATTTCGCTAATATTGTTGAACCACTCTTAGTAATCAAAAGAAAGAGAAGCAAATTTACGTGGACAGCGGAAGCAAATACAGCATTTGAAAGATTAAAAGAAGCGCTCATCAATGCCCCTGTCTTGAAATTCCCGGAGGGGGACAAAAACCTGGAAATTGCAGCAGATGCGTCGGCCTATGCGGTGGGTGCGGTTCTTATGCAAAATAGCCATCCTCTGGCATTTTTTAGTAAAACGTTGAATCAGACACAAAGGAATTATACAGCTACTGAGAGAGAAACATTAGCCGTATTAATGGCTTTACACAAATTTCGAGTTTATTTCGGCAAAGCGCCAGTAACAGTCTTTTCGGATCATGCGGCTGTTGGTAGACTTTACTCGGGGAAAAACCTAACGCCCAGGTTAATAAGATCGGCTTTAAAACTCCAAGAATATAATCTCAGAATAAAATATAAACCGGGTAAGGAAAACAATGTAGCTGACGCACTTTCTCGTATAAAACTGGACGATGTAGGAAATGAACTTAAATGCGCTGTGTTGACTTCGAAAATTTTAGATTCTAGAGATACGATTATCACTGAACTGAAAGCTAATCCTGAATTTGGAAATATCTATGCATATTTCAAAGACCCCGAAAGCTTTGAGCACACAGCTATCGATGCGATAAGAAATAGAGCAGAAAACTATGAAATAATAGATAATTTATTATTTTATACGAAAACAACAAACGAAAATCTCGAGTACACACCAGTCATCCCATCCTCGCTTCGATTAAGCAATTTGAAGGAATTACACGACGCGAAAACAGCGGGTCATTTAGGGGTCAGAAAGACTTTAAAAATGGTACGCGAGGTGGTATATTTCCCGCAATTATACAAAATAGTAACTGCGTATGTCAGGTCCTGCAATCAATGTCAGTTAATAAATGATATTAATTACAACCCGGCCGGGTACTTAAATAGCATTCGCGCTACATTTCCGAATGAAATTTTAGGCATAGATCTTCTTGGTCCCTTCCCCCAGAGCGAGTTAAATAAAAAATCGTTTTCTTTTAGTAATAGTAGATCATTTTTCAAAATGGACAGAAATTGTTCCACTTAAACGGGCGTCAGCCAAAACAGTCGCAGATGGATTCTTACACAGATACATTTTAAAATACGGTGCACCGATAGAAGTCATTAGCGATAAATGAAAACAATTCATTAGTCAAATATTTGAAAACATATGCACTGGACTTGGCATACGCCATATCAAAATGGTTCCGTATAGACCACAGGCAAACATAGCAGAAAGAGTGAATACAAACATCGTAAAAATAATTCGCAGTTACGTTAGCACACATCACAAGTGCTGGGATGGCTACATAAATGAATTAGCTTATGCTTTAAGAACAGCAAATCACGATACTACGGGAAAAACTCCAGCAGAATTATTTTTAGGCCGAAAGTTAATTACGCCTTTAGATAAATTATTCTTTGTGCAACAAAGAGAGCAAGAGTTTTAACAGAAAGATGTGCAAAAACTTATTGATCAGGCGCTTAAAAGCTCGGATACGGCAATAAATAAGCAAAAAGTGTATTACGATAGAAAACGCCGTGAAGCAGATTTTAAAGTTGGGGATAAAGTATTGAAGCGGAAATTTTCTTTATCAAGTGCCCCAGACAATTTTACTGCAAAGTTAGCTCCAAAATTTGAAGGCCCCTATGTAATTCAAGAAATGAAAGGAGTCGTATGGTACCTTAAGAACGAGAGAGGGGAAATCTGTAAAGCAAGTCCCAACCAGGTGAAAAAATACTATAATCCAAATGATTTTGAAATCCTTAAAAGTTTCTTGCAGGACTCAAGTCTAAAAGAAGTAGAAGGTCCAGAAATAACAACTGTTCCACCACCCAAGAAGCAGAGAACTGAAGAGAGACCTACCCCTTCTACAAGCCAGACGACGGTACCAAAAAGAAAAAATGAAAACTTTCAAACTCCAGCATTTAAGAAAAACAAGAATGCAGATCCACCGCGTAAAGAAACCTTGGTAAAGAGGAAAACACCACCTACAACGTATCGCAGTAGAAATTATACATCAAGGAGAACGCTCCCAGGGCCAGAGAGTCAGGTGCAAGCAAGGCCGCCGTTCCGGAAACTGAAAAGGCAGCAGGAGGAACGAAAATACCAGGAACAACAGAAGAAATTCGAGAAGGACTCCAGACCGGAGGATGTCAAGACCAGCCGTCCAATGGAAAAACAAAAACGACAACAACCCGACGATTACTCCGCCAAGAGGCCAGCATGCAGAGGACGCAAAAGAAAAACTAATGTGGACGACACTCGGACGTCAGTAAGGAGAAGATTGACGTCCATGAAACCTATAACATGGGAACAATTTTGCCAGAAAAGAATGACGGAGTTTCAATCATCGAAAACTCAAAGATAAGTTAAAATCTTCTATAAAATTTTTTCTTTTGATCCGAAATGTTATGCATAAGACGAAGTTCTATGTTTTGACGAAAGTCAATATGTCTCGGTTGAGACTTAGTTTTGTTTTACTTTATTTAGCTAAGGCAAAAGTATTATTTTCTTTAAGTATAAAAGCTAAGAACAAGCATTTTCTGTTGGTCGAAAGACTAATTCTGTTATGTTAAAGCCAAAATTTGGCCGAAGTTAAAAATAACTTCGTATTCTTGTATTAATAAGAATTTTAATTTCAGTGCCGCCAGCTTGGCGAAGAATGAGTAAAGTAAAAATTTATTTGCTCTTATTCATTTTATGGTAAATTGTAAAAATCATATGTATTAAAATTTTGTAAATGTACGTAAATACTTGAATGTTATGTAAAAGTAGAATTTAGTCTAGAAGCATAAAATTTTAGATGCTAAAAGTAAAATGCTCAAAAGCAATGAATTCAAACTTTAAGTATTAAACTGTAGATAAAATCATGCTTTAGAGCGAAAGCCTGCATGTCTAAAGATGGATGAGGGGGAAGTTAGAATGAATGTGTTTTGTAGGGTTCTCCACCTACACTTGAATTTTTAAGAATGTTAAAGTAGCTCATCGAGTTGTAGAATGTCGAGTAAGGTGTGTCTATTTGGTCGTTGAATTCTAACAAATCATGGTGGTTAGGGGAAGTGTTGTAAGACTAAAACACGAATACTCCCGTTTGACACCACACATGGTGGAGAGCCAGGGTAAAGTTAAATTAATGTTTGAAATATTGAATGAATGTGAATTAAGCAATAACTAAGGAAAACGAATGGTTTAAAAACAAATTCAGTTTATTCAGTGTCAAGAAAGTGTAAATTATAATGTATTTAGAAAAATACTGATACTTATTCCTTCCAGATGCTGGAAGGAAAAGAACAAGATTGATTGATGAAGTCCAGGAAAAGTTGCTGTAAGAAGAGAGATTTATAAGTATCGACAGAAATTTAGTATACAATTTGTTACATAAGATTTTTTTTTTTTTTTTTTTTTTTTTGTGTGTGTGTGTAAACGAGGCTCTTGAGAGTTAGTTCAGAATTTTAGAAACTTTACAACAGGTCGTTTGTAGGACCTGCTTCCAAGTTTTTCAAATTCTGGCAGCGGCAAATGTAGGGTTTATATTTATTTTAACTAACATTTATTTTAAGTTTAAACTATCTTTCCTGTCAAGCCTTACTTTCCCCTGGAACTGACAATATCAGAGTATGTAAATTTTAGTAGAACGCGCAAGGATTCAAATTATCAGCGGAAGTATTCTGAGTAAAATAGAAAGGAAACGAGTTCGAGGTGTGCTGTTCTTACTTCACGAGCGTGGAGGTAGTTAGCCAGAAATTGAAGAACCCCGCATTTCGGCCTGTGTGCTTGTCTTGGAGAATTGTTAATCGTTCAACGGGATATTCAAAGTTTGCTGAATTAGCAGCGGTATTGTAAAACGCGGTGAAGTTAGTTACTTTTAGAGAGCCTCGTAGTTAGAGTCTTATTATTATTTTCTTTTCAGGTTCTTATTTTTATTTTCTCGCCGGTTCGGCCTAGTTTGTGAGCGTCAAGAGCACGCAATTGTAATTTCTTAAAGTTGAATAAAAAGGGACTTAAACCCTTAGCAAGACTCTGTCTGTTTTCCAGTTTCAACAGTCACCTCTTGGTTGCAAGTTGGAGGCGCGCAACTCTACAACCTGAATAAGAAATTTGACTCTCTGATTAGGATAGGATTTAATTTTTATTGTGAGGAATTTGAATAAACTGGTATTTAATCGTGTAAACATATTTTATATGTTTCTTTATATCTTGTATATGTTTGTGTTTACGATCCTCCTCACGGCACGTGACTACATAACATTGGTGCCGTGACCTCTGCTTAGTGAAGGATAGAATCAGTAACTGATTTTTTGAATTAATTTATTTTGTGTAATTTACTGTTTTAATGAAGGAGTTAAGTCTATGTGCTAGGATTAATTAGAGTTTTTGATTTGTGTTTGCTTATTTGTTAATACGAGAGTGATAAATTTTGAAAATGTGTGTGAATTTCAGGAATTTTGAACTTTAACGTTAGGCAAACAGAATTGAACTTTAAATTATTTAAATTAGGAAATATATATATATATATATGTAGCAGAATAGGTACTGTACATCTTTACTGTTGAAAATGCTTGAGTGTTTTCTGGGTATATATTTTTGATTTTCAATGTACTGATTTATGATACAAGATGGAAAATGAATTATTTCACGATAATCCTATGCTATTAGTGTATCCTTGTATCAAAGTTTCGGAGGCTTGTCGGTAAAAACTGGACTCATTTTATGAGCACTTCTAAGAGACAGAGACTCTAATTATTTTACTGAATGAGACAAGCCATAGCTATGCGTAGGTAGAAATTTTTTTTAGTGTTTTTGCTAATTATTTAACCTAGGATCTTGTGAAATGTGTAATTGTGAGGGGTAATGTTAAAGAAATTTTAATTTTTTTTAGAATTGATTGAATGATATTTTGTGAAGTGTATGTAATGTTTTCATGATTATCTAGTTTACCAAGTATATTATTACTTTTTGATTTACAATGTTTTGATATGATTCCAGTATATTGTGTAACGTATTAGTAAATTTAATCTAGTATTGAGCAATGAATTTTATAAATTCTTAAGGCATAATGATACAAATGAATGATTTAGAAAAAATTGTATATTGTTTTTCAATTGAAAATTCTGTTTTAAAGTTAACATGGGTTAGATTTTAATTTTTCCCTGAGATCAGCAATAGTGATGTTTGCATATTAAATTTTTTTTTTTTTGGATTGAATTCTTCAGCTTGAGTGAAGTTCTGATTAGTTTAATGAGTCAGAGTAACTGAGATTAGTTATCTTCTGAATTTTAAGTTGGGGAATAGTTGTCCAGTGAGTATTGTTTAAATAGTAGAAATTTGAGTTTAGTTTTGTGAATTGTAGAAAGTGAATGAGAATTTCGGTGACAACGGGAATTTGTTTTGTGAAAATTTTTGAAATAAGTTGGAGAAGATTAATTACTTTTGTTCTGTACTCATGTGTGGGAATTTTCAGCTGATTGCAAGTAGTTTGTCTTGAATTTACTAGAGAATCGTAATAGATTTGATTTGAGTTACTGAATTTTCTTTCTTGGTTGGACTTGTTGCTGAATTTGGAGTCAATTCTTGTTTTGTTTCTGGTGGTTTCTACCAAGGTCCGTAAAATGTAAGTTCTCAGATGTTTAGTTTTTGTGGAAGAATTGAGATTTCTGTGGTTATAGGAAAATGGTAGAATTTGAGTTCTGGATTTGATTTGTGAGATTTTTAGGGATTTTTTAGTTATGAGGATTTTTTTTTTTTTTTTTTTTTTTTTTTTTTTTTTTTTAGTTTAGCACTTTTGAGAACTTTGTATTTGTTGCTTGGAGTTAGGTCTTGCTTGAAGTTGTAATGTCCTGAAAGCTGGTTTTCTTGTAAATACTTGCACTTCATGGTGGCACTTGACCTCTTACACCGGGAGAAACAGGAACCTGTTATCTGAGAAAACTATTGTTGTATCGTTTTCAATGTGTTGGTTCAGGATTGTAACGTTTCAGTCAGCGCACTTTTCTTTCCGAGATAAGAGATCTTATGATCTCTTGCAACGTGTCTGGGGGTTTCCTTGATACGTAAAGTTTGAGTCTGTCATTTATAAAACAGCGCTTTTCTCAGCCTACATGGACGAGGTAAAGAGTTACTTTGTTTCTTTTGTGTAGGTGGAAGTGTTGCTGAAAGCTGTTACTTAGGTTACTATACAACGTTTTGGAAGAGTCTGATGCAGAATAGATCTCAGTTTTTGCCTAAATTGCGGGGTTGGTTTTGAACACTTTTTTGATTTGTGATATTTTATTTAGTGTTCTAATAACGTGCTTGAGTCCAGCTTTGATTGATTTCTTTGACTAGTTGATTTTTTTTTTGTGGACTTAATGGATTTTTTAGAATTACTGAAATTTTTGTTGTCTAACTAAGGGGACTTAAGTTTGGTGTTGATACTCACTAGTGTTTACTTTGCGGTTTGAATTTTTTTAGCGACACTTCTCTCTTGCTGGTTGATTTTTTTTTTTTTTTTTGGCTTGATTTGAATTACAGTGAAATATTTTTGACTTGATCTGGTTTAACATAATGACTATTCGTGTATTTGTTTAGGTATTGCAGTTTAAAATTTTTTTTAAGTGTCACTGATCTCATTGCTCATTTGAATTATGCGCGAAATTTTTACAGTTTAATTGTATTTTCATTTTATGTGTATATGTGTATCTTGGTAGTATTTGTAAATTTTGGCCAAAGGTTATTTTGTATATGCATTAGGTTGCATTATTATTATTTTTTGTATGTGTCTTGGATAACATTCTAATTGGTATTTGCACAGCGTATTCGTTATGTTAATTTTCGGAACTGATTTTGGTTGGATTGAATTTTTGGACAATCACGTTTTCCTTCTTTCTGATTTTTTGTGTGGGGTATTTTCGGCTGGTTCCGAGGTTCCTTGTGTTGTAACGTTCTTTTCTTTCTAGTGCTTGGCCCTGATCAGGCCGCTTCTGTCCTTAGACGTGATTGTTTGAGATTCATTCTTGGAAGTTATTCAATTTCGTAGTTCTTAGGGGGTCTTTACTCTTTGTTTGAATAAGTTCATGTGACATATTTTATGTGGAATTGTTTGAATTATTAGTGTGTTTATTTTCTCAGGAATTTATTTTATGTATCTGCGGCGCGTTAATTATCGTATTTTTATTTATTTCTTTTTTGTGTGTGAACAATTGGATTAGATTATTTCTTTCTTCGGGTGTGAGTAAATTCAGTGGCTTATCTATCGTCAGGGAAAAAATTGACAGATAAAGTCTTCAACTTTGAAAGAGTAATTGTTCTTCCTTGGTCGTTAGGGGATGAAATCTGGTTTTTCTTTTTAGGTCAAGTTCCTTGGCTTGTATTCTACTAAACTGTCAGTCAGCTGTTTGTGTTTCGAGCATTGTGATCTTCTACTAAAGGGTATTGTGGTGCTGAGTTCTTACATTACGGGGTTGTTGCTTTCACTTTCTCGCGTTGAAGACTGCAGGGGGGAGTTGCTAACACAATGATTTCTAACTACAGGATTTCCCTCGCTTGCATTGACAGATCCGTACTCATTTAATGTACTCCATGATTGTGCTCAGCAGAAATTGTCACAATAGTAGAATGGGTTCGACCTCAGGTGAAGTTGTTTACATTAATCGACTGAAAAACAAAAGAATGAATAGATAAATAAATGTTCAGAAATGTGGCCACACAGAGACTGGAACACTAGTGTGATGTAATGAACTGAAAAAAAAGAGAAATTCTTTTTGTCATAAAATTCTTGAATTCTTGATCTTAGACATATTTTATTTGTGATTAACGCCTTATTTTTTATTTTTATTTTTGTATGTGTTCTGAATATTTCTAGGTTTAATTAATTAAGTGATTTAATTGATGTTTTTGATTAATTATTTTTGTTGATCTTCCTTGAGTATTTTAATTAGTAATTGCTTTGATTAATCTTGTTGTTTTGCTTGCACATGTTGGATTGAGATTTAATGTGTCAGTTACGTCACTGTTACCAAGGGGTCGTGTGAAATATTGGTACATTATGTTATCCTTTAGCCTTATTGCACAGTATGAGTCATGGTATTTCAAGAAGTGTCTGTCTTCTAAATTTTGGTAACCCAAAATTTAATTCCTTAGGGGAAAGGGATGTTGTGTAGAGAATTTGTCTGATCGCGTTATAAAACCTAGGTGAATGATTTCCTGATTTATGGAAATCTTAATTTTATTTGATTCCGAATTATTTATTTTAATGCTTTAATTTTGGGGAAAACAGATGCTTCTGGGAATATTCTTTAGTTTAAAGGATATTATTTATTTTTCTTTTATTTGCAATTTTTGTACAAGCTTTGATTCATTGTGAAAAGAAGCAGTGAAAGGAAGGCAATTTTACTAAGTCATGATTTCGCGCGCTTTTGTCCTTTAGAATGTTCTAAAAGAAATTTCATTGTGCAGTTGACCTTAGGACAGGAAGTACGTGACAGAAGGGTCAGAGGTTGCCACTTAACTTTCGAGGTAAGTCATTCAGGTTTTGGCGATTGAGAGTCCGGTTGTTGGCTAAGTGAAGAAGGGCGCGCATGCGCGATCACCCTTATTTCCGCATTCAGGGGTTGAAAACGAAAATTTTGCCAAAATTAAGGGGGCGATAATTGAAGCCATAGTGGGAGTCCGCGTTTGTGGAGGAGAGGAAGAAAATTCGAGTTTGAATCACTTTTCGTGCGAGACTTGGCGAAACTTGCTTGCGGAACTTACTTTGGAGTTACTCTTGAAACTTGCTCTGGGATTGAGCGTTCGAAACGATGTAATTTATGAAGAGAGATGCTCGCCGGCCGTGTTTTGACTAAGAAGCGAGAGACTTTACTCACTTACTCTTGGAATCACTTACTGGGTGGACTTGCTTACTTTTGGGCTAAGATTGTAACTTCGAGCTTGCTCTTGGGATGAGCGAGAGAAGGCGAGCTGTAATTGCCTAGAGAGACGTTTCCGGCCGGGAGCTGCAAACATGCTCCCCTGCCGCGTTCTGGTTTAAAGGCGAAATTGAACCCTGGCGAGTGACTTAAGACTTTCAAGACCAGGCGGACAGCCGTGCTGGGCAGCAGTGCTCCTGTTTCTGTTTTTCCAGAGTGAAAATTGCTTCGTCGTTATGAAAACTAGTTACCTGCGTGTGTGTTTCGCCAATAGTGCCAGAACAGGACGATGTCTTCTGAAACTTCCATTTGTGACCGTAAAATCAGCGCCGCCGACGTCAACGCTTATTAGGATACGAGTCCTCCACTTCAAGACGTCCATCCAAGATAAGTTTTATTTTTTTGTGTTTGAACTTTAAGTAAGGTTTCAACAACTTCCTTGGAATGTAAAAACAACGTCGAATCTTAAATTAATTCTCAGGCTTTCAATTGTTTCCCTTTCGCCTTCTTAATTGACCGAGACAAACTTTAAGGTCTTTATATGAATTAGGATGTAATAATTTAAGTTGTTTTTGTAATCTTCCTTAGAACAGATGTGAATTGCAAATAATATGTTTTCTTTAACCTCTTAGAAATTATAGAACGGATACCCGTTAAATTAAAAGAGTCATGTAATAGATTTGCAAATCATGAATTTAAATGTAACAAAAGTAAATGACAAATTGAAGAATTCTCCTGTGTTTAAAATAAGTATATTGAAACGGTAACCTGAATAAGAAATTTGGCTCTCTGATTAGGATAAGATTTAATTTTTATTGTGAGGAATTTGAATAAACTGGTATTTAATCTGGAAACTTATTACTTATGTTTTCTTTATATCTTTTATGTGTTTTTCTTATATATTTATTGATTTTACATGTTGTTTATTCTGTCCTCTCACGGCGCGGTCCCGGATGCATTTTCACAACGCAATGCATTAAAAATTCATTTATACGTTCACTAAAAGTGTGGTAATTAGCAAACTCTTAAGAGTTTAGTTTCTCAGTTGATATTTAGTTAGTTACGGTTTCACCTGTCTGTTTCTGCATTAGTTTCCTCCCTAAGAGGAAGTAGTAACACTGCATTGGTGCCCATCATTTTTACGGCAAAGTATAGAAACAAAACATAGGTTTCTCTCTCAGAAATAGAACATTGGTGCAGTAGCTAGTCAACACAAGAAATCTGGTGTTCCAGTTCTGACTGTGATGAGGTCCTTCCTGCAGAGATTAAAGACAAATTCAACATTTGGCGGGAGGAACTTAGTGATTTAACTGAAATATCGATACAGCGAAATTTCCTTGATGACGATTCATGAATATAAGCCTTCGCCTATTTTCGGACGCTAGTCTTAAAGCATATGGGTCCATCGCATAATTCAGATACGTACGAGTGATTCAGAAATTAAAACTTCCTTTATCATGTCGAAATGCAGGGTTGCACCTTTAAGTACCACCTTGTACTCCGATAATGCCAAGACTTTTAAAAAAGCTGGCAAAGAACTAAAACATATTTTCAAAACTTTGAGTGACTCATCTGTGCAAGAATTATTTTCTGCTAGAGGCATAAATTGGAAATTTATTATTGACAAGGGTCCATGGTGAGGAGGGTTTTGGGAGCGTATGGTACGAACCATAAAATTCAGCTTACGCAAAATTATTGGTCGATCATCCCTTACTATGAAAGAGCCTGAAACAGTGCTCATTAAAATCGAGGCAATGACTAATTGTAGACCAATTACCTACGTGTTTACCGATCCCAATGAACCTTCTCCACTAACACTTTGTCATTTTCTGGTTGGTGGACGATTACTATCTCTGCCTTCTAATAAAATAACATCAAATAATTTTATGAGATCATATATTAAACGATATTATTAAACGATCTAAATACCATTAAGATATTTTTAATCATTTGTGGAAGCGTTGGAGATCAGAGTATCTTTTTAATCTGAGATCTGCCAATATTTGTCTTCCACACTCTAACGCATCTCAATTTAAAATCAACGATATTGTCTTGATTCATGACGATAAACATCCCAGAAATCTCTGGCCAATAGGTAAAATTTTGGAATTAATGCCAGGCAGAGAGGGTAAAATAAGATCTTGCATAATTAAAACACTTACTGGTACCTTAAAAAAGCCTATACAATTGTTATATAATATGGAACGTAACTAATGCTTGTATTTTGTATTTCTAGGTTTGATTCTCCAGACCTCGCTGATAGGTATCATTTAATGTTTTGTAAAATTTATATGCTTATAATTGTGCATGTTTTTTATATTTAACCCTTTCTCTGGGATTGATTTTAGAAATATTAATTGATATTCTAGAATATATTATTAAAAGATGAACCGAGTTCAGGTGGGAAGTGTTGCATAATTTGAAGGAAAAGGCTAGAAGGCGCTGTTGCTCGCATAGTTTGCTTATATTAAAGGCGGCGGCCTAAGAATACGCTCTGTATATAGTGAATTAAAATATTGTTAAAAATGTAAAAGTGTTAAAATTAGTAAACTCACTGAACCACCATCATCTGATTTAGAAATGCAAAAATTATTAAATACGGTATTTAGTAATTATATTCAAATTTAATTTCAGTTTAAATATAAAAAACAGAAAAGTCTTGATGCTGATTAAGGAACAAAAAGGTGCAATGTTCATATTTATTACACTCATTAATTTCGCTCTTTTGCGAATATTTTCAAGTTTAAAGAAATCTATTCTTCTTGTGTCCTTTTGCTTTTAAAATTATAAATACCGTACACATTTCAGACTACGAAGCATGAAAAATCATCTGTACTCTTCCCAGGACTCGAACAATGAGTCTGCCAATTGCCAGTTAGATGTCCTAATCCCTTACCCTACAAATGCACACACTGGAAGATGCAATAATTCATTACAGTTTCTCTCCTATAATTACTGCGACTAATACCTCAGGGCAACTAGGGAGAGGTACTAGTCGCAGTGCTCCAGTTCTAAATGGCGACGAATTGTCCTTCACTATGTTTTAGCTCGGGGGCTACTATTAGTCAGATATATTATAAGATATCTTTTCCGCCTTCTTGGCATGCCTTCGTGATGTGTTGGTCTGTACATTGGGCGCGTATTCCAGAGGTCCGTGGTTCCATTCCCGTCGAAGGCGTTGCTATTTCATCTCTTCTGCTTCCAAAAATTACCTAATGTCTCTAAATGGGTGTTGGATAATGATTCTCCACACACAGGATTTGGCGATAGGGTTCCCTAAAAACCCCTGTCGCCCTTTAAAAGGGGGAGTATATAAGGTATTTCTCCCACCTTCTTCGCATGCCTTCGTGGTGTGGTGGCCTTCACGCTGGGCGCGTATTCCAGAGGTCCGAGGTTCGATTCCCGCCGAAGACGTTGTTAATTTTTCAGTCTCTCCTGTTTCCCCCCAAAAAAAATCCTAATAACTCTACAATATAAGTCACTATATAAGATATTATGGCCCAGAAAACATAAAAAATCAACTTCAATTTCTTTCTAATTCGGTCCATGAATCTAACCGCTAGTTGAATGTAATAACCACTGCGACTAATACCTCAGTCTAACCGCTATTTGAATGTATTAACCACGACAGCACGCAAGGAGAGAATATTTTTTCCTTGCTGAATTCGATGAAATGATATTTCCGCAGTTAAGGGCTCATGAAAATGCTTGTATTCTTGCAATAATTCTTGCAATAATAAATGCTTATTTTATTTTAACACAATAGCTAACTTGTAATAAAGAAGTTCATTTTAATTTGATTATTTATCGGAAATTTAGTTTTCAGTTTTTAATTATAGATTAAAAGAGAATATCACTTAACATAAGGTTTACCTTAAATTTCAAGGAAAATAATGCAAGCAAAATATATTTTAAAAGAGTTTCGAACGTTTAATTGGTTCGTTCGTCTTTGTTTGACATGAAATTATTATTTAAAAATTTAGCTCTATACAGCTTTTATACTGAAGTTCGTATAATGAATGAAATTGTGATAATTAAATTATATCTCTATTAGGATACTGAAAATTATAATTACATTTGCAATTTTTTCATAATTTTTCATCATAGGGTCACAGATGTATTTCTTCTTATACATGAATAATCTCTTCTTCTTTCAAGAGCAAAGAATAAACTAAGAAACATCAGCGACTAATCATAATAATATTAATTAATTTTACCTAATATTATAACAGTTACAATGCTGGTCATTAACCCTCTAATGCCCATGGTAGCATATTTGCTATCATATATTAAACGCCATGTTTTTATACCACGAATGCCATGAAATGTAATTTTTATGTCATAAATTTATAGATTGAACCTTTCTCATTTATTATTAGTGAATGTTAGGCATAGATAGTGGCACCCGCTTAAAGAAAAAAAATTAGAAGAAGCATGAATGCAGCAAACAATGCAAGCACCTTTTCAGACGTAAGTTGTTTGTTTATTTTACAAATATTTTATTAATAAAACAGTTAATAATTACTATTTATATAAAGTAAAAGAGTGAGCGTATCACACAGCATAAAATAACTTTTATGAAATTATCGTTTTCAATGCTAAAATATTTTTTTCAAATCATGGTAGCAAATCTACTACCATGGGCATTCATGTATCTAAGACTAGCAGTTCTCTGAAGAAAATATGTTTGGTCATTGAAATTAGTTCATGATCTTTAATCTTTGTAATTTTAGAGATAATAAATATATCCTTAAATACAATTTATGGATTTAAATTTTATTAGTTTAAATTTTGATATTTTTTTATTTAAAAAATATTTTAAGATATATTTTTCCTGTAAAAAAATCTCTAGGAAAATTCATTTTGAGATTTAAATTGAAAAATAAATTTAATCCTCTATTTAATCTCAAGTCCTTTTTAATATATTTGTACTTTATTTATTGAATAAAACTTTAAAAAATAATTTAATAATAATTTAATAAAATTTTCCGAATTTTGAATAAAATTTTGAATTTTTTTTCAGTTATGCACTTCAGGTCCCTTTTTCCACAGAGTAAGAGGAAGAAATGTATATGAATGATTTGGAAAGTGATTTATCCGATATATCTAATGACGACTCTGATGATGAATATATGCCTACACGAGTGTCTGATATCTTCCATGAAGGAAGCTCAGATTATGAAGAATAAAATCATAAAATGACCAAAATACATCAAATATTGAAGAAAGTGTCTATCTACGTAAGAGCTATAAATATTTTTAAGTTTCTGGAGAAAAAAAGAACCTAATCTTATGCTTGCATCAAATGATGATGAATTTCCTGATCCTACAGAACCTCTTCCATCTGCTCTTGCATATTTTCAGATTGTCATATCAACAAATATGATACAATTAGTAGTTGAACAAACAAATCTGTTTAGAGTTCAACAAACAGAACTTCTGTTATGGTGACGGCAAATGAAATAGAGCAAGTAATACAAATGGACCGTATACCTCATATTAGAGGATAGTGAGAAGAGGGAATATAAAGTATCAACCAATTGGAGAAGTAATGTCTAGAAACAGACTTGGAAAAAAATGTACTTTTTTAGTACGACCGTGCTTGTCTGGATTTCGCGAAAACATGCTATCCGTTCCAGGTGAGACCAAGCAGTCTATTGATGAAATAATGATTCCATTTCGTGGGACAATCCATATCAAACAATATATGCCTAAAAAACTTCATAGCAAATGGGGTTTAAAAATGTGGGCCCGGTGTGGACAATCAGCCATTTGTTACGATTTTGAGGTTTACACTGGAAAATCTGAAGGTTACTATTGAAACCAAACTGCCTGCGCATTAGGTCGAGGAGCAGGTGTTGTAATGCAGTTATGCAGTGCTAAGTAACCCAACAAAAACTACTATCTTTGCGGATAACGTTTTCTCTAGAATCCCATTAGTATATGAATTATCCAAGAAAAATATAGGAGTTTTGGGGATTTCGAGAAAAAACAGGCTAGTGAAATGTAAATTAAAGAACGAGACGAAAGTGAAAAAAGAAGGCAGAGGATCCATTGATTATTCTGTAGCATCTGTAAAGAGCGCAGATATCATAGCTCTAAATATAAATAACGTAACCTTAAATATTTGTTTTTCAATTATTTATTACTTTTAGGATCAAAGAATCGATGCTGTGCATCACAGGCCAGTGTAATACACTCATGTCCATAAATTAAGGATAATTCGGAGTCACGCGGAAATCGAACTCTAAAATAAATATATCACCTGTAAAATCACTACACACATCTTCAAGAATCATATGCAAATTTCGGTGTCCGCCGATAACATCGCGGACGAAAACGTTGCGGAGAAAACAACGTAAGGCGAAAACGTCGTGCTACAAAACATCGTAGAAAACATCGCAGTTCATTAACTAATAAATTTTTGCTGAAAAAGTAAGAAGGAAACTTAAGCATAGAAAATTAAATGCAACTTATAGATTACACTTTTCATGAAAAATTACTAGTAAAAACTTTATAAAAAATGATTTTATTAACCCTTTAAGCGTGCTTGACGAACTCACCTCATCATCGTCCCCACTGCAGTGCACACGCAGGAGCAAACGCTACACGCTTAAAGGGTTAATGGCCTTTGTTAGTTGCCTTTGTTGTCGGTTTAAAATGCTATTAAGTGCTATAAGTTGCATTAATTTTCTATGCTTAAGTTTCCTTCTTACTTTCTCAGCAAAAATTTATTAGTTAGTAAAAAAATATGAAAGTAAAGATTATCCTTCTTTCCATCTTGCGCTCACAAATCATTATGAGAGTATCCATTTACAATTACTAAAACCTGAAAAAATCACGTCTGCGATGTTATCGTCATGCGATGATTTGTAGATACTTTATTTTTTACCACGATATTTCCGACGACAATGATTTTAAACTGCGAAGTGTTTGAACCGCTTTATTTTTGACGACGATGTTTTGTGTCACGATGTTTTAGAACTGCGATGTTTTCTCTTTGCGGTGTTTTTTTCCACGATGCTTTGTAGCACGACGTTTTCGCCTTGTGTTGTTTTCTCCGCGACGTTTTCGTCCACGATGCTTTTGCCGCGATGTTTTCGGCTGTAACCCAAATTTCAGGAAGTAACCAGATGACACCGATGGTACATCACAATGACGAGAGTGTAAGAGAGTGATATATAAGGAATACAGGCAAAGAAGTAAAATTGTTCGCAGGCACTTTATAAGCATTTCAGTGCAATAACCAAATAGTTATGACACAAAGGACGCATTTGGATCATTTTTTACATGGTAGAGTGAGTGAGTGAGTGCACCGCTATGATGGCTTCCGACCACGGACATGAACCAATCGGAATTATATACCATCACGGCGGGAAAGACTCCAGAGTAACAAGGTTGAATATTATAAACTAATAATAGTTTTTACATATTGTTAACTGCAAGGCACTAAGCGTTTATTCTGGTTATCTGCTTTAAGTTCTGAACTTTTGAAACATTATAATGTTATCTACGGTTGTTTCTGCTTAGGCAGTGTTCTGAGATTTTCTCTATTTTATCAAGGGCTATTCTGTTTTTGAGTGTGTTAGTCGTCCACATTGCCCAGGCACAGTTCGCTGGTTTCTTCAAGTGCCAGGTTCTTGTATGTACACAATGGAAGTAATAATGGTCCGTGTCGCCTTCCTCTCCGCATTCGCAGAAAGGAGTATCCCTAAGTCTGAATCTGTTCAGGTATACTGGGAATGGTCCATGACCTGTCAAGAACTGTGTTAGGCTAGCACAGTGGGTCTTTATTTCCATGTTAACTTTTGGCAGTAAGCGAAATGTCCTTCGTCCTACCTCTGCCTCTGTCCATCTACTTTGCCAATTTTGTAGAAGACTTGTCAAAGTTGTTCGCTTAATATGAGACCAAGGAAGTTTAGTTGGTCTTTCTAATATATCCGTACAGTTGGCTGCCTGCTTGGCCAGTAGGTCAGCGGCTTCATTGCCTTGAATCCCTGTGTGAGCGGGAACCCATTTTAAAGTGGGTCTTTGCGAAATAGGCATTGTCAGAAGCTGTTTCTGAATTCTGTATACCAATGGACTCCGGCTGTTTTGACTTGCGATAGCCTTCAGACTTGATGCCGAATCACTGAGTATGGAGAATTTCTCCTGTTGACATGTGTTCGCATATCTAATTGCAGCACTGATAGCTAGAAGCTCTGCTTGGTATACCGAGTTATTCAAGCCTAATTTCCTTTTCCACTCGAATGTTACAACTCCATTTTCTAGTCTACAGAAGGCGCTGCCCGTGCCGTTCTCAGTTTTGGAGCCATCTGTGAAAGGTTATTACTGTACCTCTGAATTGGTTGGTCGTTTATACTGATACCGTCAGAGAGATTAAAAGCTGCTGGATGAAAGTTATTGCAGTTGTTTTGCTCCTCGTAGTCCGAGTGGTGATAACTATGACCCCAGAGTGTTGAAGTTTGACCCAGCCTGGTAACCCTTACGATAGCTGCCTCCCTTTCTACTATCAAATCTAAGGGAGGAATTCCTGCTAGTTGTTGTAGGGCTAGTGTTGACGTGGTACGGTAGGCCCTGCATACTTGAAGTAGCTGCTGTCTCTGAATAGAGAGCAGGGATCTTTTCATATGAGAGGTAAGTTCACCACCCCAGATTGCTGCTCCATAAGTTATTACTCTTTCTGTAATGGTTCTATGCCAAATTTTTAGTAGCTTAGATGAGATACCCCATTTATGTGAAGTCATGCGTCTCATGTTGTTGCTTAGGATGCTAATTCGAGTCTTAAGATTCCTGACATGTGGCATCCAAGAAAGTCTGTTGTCGAGTAATAGCCCAAAATATTTCAATTGGGGGAAACATTTTACCGGTATCCCATGGAGTTTAATGCTTGGGTTGCGTCTTAGCTGCCTGCTGCGTCCTATGAGCAAAGCTTTAGTTTTCTCTGCCGAAATCTGAAGCTTATGTGCTCTGGCCCATTGGGAGAACAGATCAAGACAGTATTGAGATCTCATTTCGAGGTTACTCCTTCCTGCCACAACTAGCATAAAATCGTCCGCATAGGCTATGATTCGAGCGTATTCTACGCTCTCAAACTGACGAAATGCCGAGTTTACTACTATATTCCACAGTGTTGGTCCAAGGCATGACCCCTGTGGGCATCCTCTAAAGACATTTTTGACATAAATGCCGCTGTCTGATGTTACTTGTATACTTCGATCTTGAAGGTACGAGCGAAGGATGGTAATAATGGCTGTTGGGCACACCATGTTGTGCAGCAAATTTATTACGTCTGGCCACCAAAGGGAGTCAAAGGCTCCCTTGATGTCAATGGCTATTGCCAGTGAGTGCAAATTGTTATCCTTGTTCTGTTTGATAGTGGCCATTAGGTCTTTTATGGCATGTTCAGTTGAGTTGCCCATTCGGAATCCATATTGGTTGGGATGCAGGGCGTTGTTCCTTTGCAGGAAGAAGTCCAATCTGTAAAGAATTACTCTTTCCAATACCTTACCGAGCGCTGGCAGTAGACAGACTGGCCTGTAAGATGTAGGTTCTGCCGGAGTTTTGCCTGATTTTAGGAATAACGCCACTTCTGCCAACTTCATATTTTTAGGAAAGTACTGATGTTTCCAGCAAGCTGAAATGACCGCAAGGAATAGTTTTGGGAATTTCCGGTGTATCTCTCTAATGATGATATTATCAATTCCATCCGGACCTGGAGCTTTTTTGGGTGCCAGAGTACGTATGATGTTATCCACTTCCATTTGCGTAGGAGGGAGTTCGTCTCTTCTGGTAACTTGGCGAAATTTCATACTGTAGGTTTTTCTCGCTTCCTCTTGCTCCTCTAAGAAATCCTCTTCATCATCATCAGGAAAAACTGCATTTATGATCTCACTGATTACTTCGATGTTGGATGAGGCAGTGCTATTCACCATATGCGAAAGGGTCGTAGGACGAAACACCTTGTTACATGTTATCTTTTGAGTAGGTCCAAAGGCTTTAGTGACATTACTACAGTAAGTTCTCCATGAGATTAACTTGGCCTCTTTAATTTTTCTTTTATATAAAGCTCTGGCTTTATTGTATGTTATCATTTTGAGTTGCCGTAGATATGGATCTACCGTTGATTGTGCTTTTCTGCGAAGTGCTCGAACTCTGCTCCTCTCTGTGTTAAGCTCTGGTGACCACCAGGATATCGAGTGTTTTGCCTTTACAGATTTCAAACGATATGCTTTGTGGGCGGCTTGCACTATTTTTGTAACTAGTAAGTCGTAGAGATTATCTAAGGAGTTTCTGTCCTGGCAGTTGTTGAAATCTTTGATAAATTTCTCTACGTTCGCTCGAATGTGTTCCCGTAAAACGGAATGTCCTCCAAATGCCGTTTTGAATCTTTTCTTTATTATGTAGTCTATAGGAGTCTATAGGATATTGTCAGATCTGACCACCCTCGAGCTCTAGATGTTTCAAAGGTAGGCGGTGAGTCCTGAGCATTGATGACAATGAAATGCTTACTGTCCAAGAATTCTAGTACCGCACTTCCCCTTCGGTTCTCCTAGTCAGCACCCCATAGTTGACTGGTGGCATTAAAGTCTCCTGCTATGATACAGTGTGATGCCCCAGTTAGAAGGTTAGAATTAAGTTCTTCTAATAGAGAGGTAATATCTTCGCTCGGGGGTAGATACACAGCAATAATATCAATGCTGCAATTACTAGTGTCTAGTCTGATGGAGACTGTATGCTCTGTGATTTTCATAAGGAGAGGGGAGAGAGGGCCACTGTAAATAATCGCAGCTAGCTGATTCTTTGAGAGAAACGTTCTGCTGTGTGTTGGAACACCAGGAATCACTCCGTTGTGAACGTATGGCTCTTGGAAGATTCCGACATTGGCAGCAGTATGTGTCATTACTTGCAGCGTATTTATGGTTGCTGCATAGCACTTCTGCAAGTTACACTGTAAAAATCGAAGACCTGCTATATGTTTGTTTAGTGTCATCTTGGTTTAGTTCTTTGCAGTGGTCCTTCTCAGACTCTCGAAATGGGCTCCATACACTGGGCAGGAACTTGAAGTAGCTGGGTGATCTGTGCTGAAAGAGGTCCCCTTTTCAGAATTACTACTGCATCAATTAGTGCAACTCACTTTTTCCGAGCTACACTCCTGCGTCGGGTGGCTGTTACCACACTTCGCGCAAACTGGAGCTTTTTTACAGTTCCTGCTATAGTGACCGAACTCCTGGCAGTTGTAACAGCGTATGATCCTAATGTACGGACGGAGAGGACAAGACTCAAAACCCACTAAAAGACGGCCTAGCTTAACTAGGTGTTCTGCTGACTTAGGGTCTATGTCTATCCCCCAGTTTTTCCTTCCGCTTTGCCCGGAACGGCTTGCTCGTATTTGAAAAGCACTGGGATTGAAATTGGGCAGTTGGTCTACAAGTGCTGCTGTTAGATCTTCTTTTCCTAGATTCTCAGGTACTCCAAAAATAATTTCACTTTCCCTTCTTGGCTTGGGCTCCCGAAATTCAAGTGTCTCTAGTAGTGCTGGCCTGTCCTCGATTGCCTGTTTCAGGCGTAGCAGGTGAGCTTTTTCTCGACACCGGATGAGAAGCTCTCTAGACCTTCTCGGCCGAATCTGCACTAAAGTGATCCCTAGCTGGGAGGGTTTCAAATCTGCCGAAAGTTCAGCTTTAATCCCTTCGGGTGTCCGTGTGGAGTTCTTTGACCTTAATAATAGAACGTGCTCCGATAGAACTGGAGAAGATCTTGAAGGTGGAGAAGTTTTCCGCTTCTTTCGTGTCACCTCAGTGAAGGAATATTCTTTTGTGGACTGTTCTTCTGGGGCTAAGGATTCCACTGCTTGATAAAACTCGGAATGTTGAGGATTCTCGTGAGATGGCTGTAAACTGTATGCGAGTTGCTGTTGTTGCAGAGCCAAGACTTGTCCCTGTATCTGGGCGAGATAAACCTCTTGTTCCCTTAACGTTATGCGAACGGTGTTCACAAAAGATGTAAATTGCTTTCTTTCAGAAGCGTTTAGTCTGCGAGATTCCTTTGCTTGTATGATGAATAACTGGCGTTGGTTACAGATGTGGTTAATTGCTTCCAACCTGGAGTTAGGTGTCGATGTGCTAGCAGCCCCTTTAACAGAAGGGGGAGAATGTTGAATATTATGCTCCGTGCCGGCTAGTGATGAGGGAGTATCCGAAGGCATAGTAAGTAAGAGAACACAATGAAGATGCTTTCAGAGCATAAAAAACGAATGATGAGATGAATGATCGATACACGTGCACCTGCAATATTCCAGGAATACTCAGTTTACGCGATAGCACTGTAAGGAAAGGTAGCGGAACACAATGAACACACTTCACGACGCTAAACTTGAATGAGAAGATGCACGATCAGATCGCATGCACTTGGGCTAGAGTACTAAGCATGTACCGTAGCAATAATAGATTAGATAGTTGCGAGAACACAATGTGTGCACTTTCACGGCACTAAAGAGGATGAGGTGATGTATAATGAAACCTCATAAGCTAATAGACTTTCTTGTATATTGAGTATGGGCTGTAGCACTAAAAGAGGAAAATATATATATATATATATATGTTTTATATAAAATGTGATGCACATACTTTAACCTTATATACTAAACAGTTCTAAGTAAGCACAGACTGATAATCACGCACACTATTACACAGCACTGAATAATAACAAAATGACTATTAGAACACGATGCACACACTTTCTAGGACTAAACTCGAAGGAGAAGATGCGCAATCAAATCACATAAACTGACAGTAAAGTATGCACTATAGCACTATAAGATGAGATAACTGCAGAAACACTATACTTTCACAGCACTGAAAATTTGATTAGGAGATGAATGAAGATATCTCACAAATAAATTATCTTGCATAAATATTGAGTTTACGCTGTAGCACTATGAAAGAAAAGATTAAAAAAAAAGAAAAAGAAAGAGCAATAGCGTATGCACACACTCACGGTAAGCACTGAATAAAAATTACGCGCTTGATGAAGAAAACATGAATACTTGAGCACAATAGACGCACTTTTCACTGCACTAAGTAAGTACTGAATAATATTCACACGCACTATATCAAAGCACTGAATAATATGATTAATACTGGAGCTCTTCGTAGCATTAAACTTGAATGAGGAGATGTACAATCAAATCGCATACACTGCCGATAAAATATGTACCGTACTGCGAGAACAAGATGCACAAACTTCCGGTATTAATAATGAATAAGGAGATGTTTGGTGAAATTTCAAAAATCTTCTTTACATATATTGAGTATGTGCTATAGCACTAGTTCGGACTGGGGTATGTAAGAGGTAAATACTTCGTAAGCGTTAAAATCTCTTTCAAAATAAGCAATGCACACACTTTCACAGATATGAACTTGGATGAGAAATTGCATTAAGCAATGCACACACTTTCACAGATATGAACTTGATGAGGAATTTCACTGTAGTACTAATAGAGGAAAATACTGCTTGAGCTGAATGCAAATACGCACTTGGCACGAATGATGTGTAGTACTAATAAAAAAAAAATCAAATACACTGACAGTCGTAAGATGATTACTACTCTTATGTGGCCAAAGATGGCGGTTGACAATCTTTTCCTTCTTGTTTGGAAGGGGTGGATTTAGAGTAGTATTCGATTACAAGCGCACCCCTGCGCTGCCTGTGTCCGAGACTGAGAGGAGGGGAGAATGCTAAAGTTCCTTTTTCTTATCAGTAGAAGGAAGGAGGGTCGGGTAACCGCGTTACTGTGTTAAAGTAACAACGGTCAGGAACACAAGCCGGAACAGTAATACTTAGAAAATTAATTAAATAATCACTGAATAATGATGAAACTTACACTACTGAAGTCCTAGTGCTTTGCTGTAACTGCAGATGCAAAAAAATCTCTTGTAAGGCTGAATATTCCGTTCACCGTGAAGCAAAATGTGGGAGCAAAATACATACGACCTCTTATCTCTGCGTATAGACGCGCTCTTTTTTACATGGTAGAATTATCGGCCGTCAGGAATGTGGGTGTACCCAACTGGAAGTATCAGACGAACTTGGAATAGCCCAGAGTGTCATCTCCAGGCTTTGGCAACGATTCAAAGATGATGGTAATGTGAGTAGACGTTACAGCACAGGTCGCCCCAAACTCACAACGCCAAATGAGGACCGGTATTTGGCAGTTACTGCTACAAGAAACAGGCGGAGCACAGCCTCAGAACTGTCTCCTCAGCACTCTTCAGCCACTGGTACGACAATTTCAAGGAAGACCGTGTACAGACGCTTAGGGCAGTTTGGTCTATATGCTCGTAGTCCTGTCAGATGCGTTCCACTTACTGCAACTCACCGTTGCCTGCGGTTAGCCTAGAGTAGAGAGCATTCATTGTGGACACCGCAACAGTGGGCTTGTGTGATGTTTTCCTACGAGTCCAGGTTTAGCTTGCAGTCTGATTCTCGCTGGACTTTCACATGGAGAGCTCCATGTACCCGTTACCACCAAGAAAACATCATTGAACGACACCGTTACGGTGGTGCAGGAGTGCTCGTTTGGGGTGGAATTGTTCTGGGTTCCAGAACTGACTTGCATGTTCAAATTAGAACCATGACAAGCCAAATCTATCAGGACGTCATTCTGGAACAACATTGGGCGCACAATTTGTGTTTATGGATAACAACGCCCGTCCTCACCGTGCAAACATCGTAAGCGAATGCCTTCAATCGTAGGATATCACCCGTATGGAGTGGCCAGCATTCTCATTGGACTTGAATCCAGTAGAGCACGTGTGGGACATGCTTGGTCGACGAGTTGCAGCCCGTCAACCTCCTCCTACATGTCTACCGGAACTTCGGAGTGCATTGCTTTTTCAGTGGTGTAATATCCCCCAAGATCAGATCGATAATTTGATACTCAGCATGCCCAGGCGTTGTACGGACTGTATTGCATCGTCTGGGAGACATACAATGTATTAACAATCCTACCAACCATGTAATATTGTTTTTTTGTAAATAGGATTTTTTTTTGTAATTTGCTCCAGGGAGAAAAAATCGCTAATTTTTTTAATAATATCAAACATATAGCATCTTTTTTTGCTCTTTACCTTTTATTTAATAAATAAGCTTTACAAATAAGTCAAATTTGTTTTGCTAACTCTTCCTCTGCCTGATTTTGCATTATCCTTAATTTATGGACATGAGTGTAATTCCATATGATAAATATGCCACATATGCCCTAGACGAATATTTAGTCAAGTCAAATGTGACAAATGTGAAAAATATCTTTGTTTTAACAACAACAGAAACTGTTTTAGAGCTTATCATTTGTAAATAACTGTACATAAACTAAACGAAATCTAAACAAAAATGTGTTAAAAATTTTGACAATCACTTGATTTGTACCCTAATCTGCCCATGGTAGCATATTTGCTACCATTAAAAAAACATTAAAAAATAATTTTTTTCCACAATATTTCGCGATGTTTGCTTTATTTAACCTAAAACAACACTCTTAACTAACAAATAATTTTTTGTTTGGAAATTTCTTGTGGTGGGCATTAGATGGTTAACGTTGTTACACCTTAAGAAAGCGGACAGCAAAAATTGCATGAAATTAGAAAAAATTGCATGAGAGGTAGAATGTGCTGAAGTATAAAATGAATAGCATTTCATGACATGAGCATATTACAAGCGAAAATAACGACTTCGTGGTACAGTGGTGCGTTTAATAATACACATACACGCTCCAATGGTATGACGTTGTTCCCGCTTATGGTTAGAGTTATGATGGCCATATCAGTGTGTGAAGGCAACAAAACTTGCATTCTTTTTCATAAAATCAGTTCAACACATGAATTTGTTTTATAGACTAATAGAATAGTTTGTGAATACACAGTGCCAGAATTCCAACCCGTGCCCATCAGTACGGCAGTCAGCCTCACTAATCATTATACCGTTTGGGCGACCGCAAAATGAGGCAAAAGGAAAGATGCAAATTAAAATCACTTTGTTAGTGAAATTCAAACATAATATCATAGTGCTAGTAGGAATTAGTTCTGGTATTGTATATTTTGGAAAAGTTAGTACTGGGTCCTCCTTTTGCAGTTATGTACTCAGAACAAAATCCAGATGACTTGTTTAAGAGGCATTGATGATGATGATGACCGTAAATTTCAGAGTAGATTTCCGTAAGTGCTGAAAACTAACGTCTTGTATTTAACCAAACATTTAGTTTATAATTTGTCATTTTATGTGTAATCTACCAAAAAAGACAAATAAAATTTTGTTAAATTTTAACTCCGACTTTGTGTTATCGCAGTCAGGGCGATAACTTGCCAGCAATTTAGGTAGATATGTTTAGTGAAACGCCTTCAGGTAAACATATTTTTTAAGAATAGTTGTACAGCAGACAACAGCATATCTAACAAAACTCTGCAATGAATCTAAAATGCAGCATCTAAATTTCTACACATTTCTGTCTAAATCAACATTCTACCTAGTTTGAAAGAGAATTTATTAGAATACCAAAACAAATTAATGTAATCTAGATTCTATTCAACATCTCATGAACAGCATTCAAGCTGCATTAAACAAATCCGAAAGCAAATTCCAAAGTTCATATTGTTGCCACTTAGCTTTCTCTAAATCAGTGTGCTCCTACTGATTTTCGCGTTGCCATTCAGAGCCAGAGAAAAGTGTCCATTCAAATCGGTACAATAACTAAGCTGAAATATAAGGAATTTAATTTTTTCTTAAACATTAGTTTAAAATAAGTAAACTGTATGGCATTTCAAGAAGTACTATTTGCATTGTCCTGTCACATGTAATCGTACAATAAGAAAAGCTGTAAAAACCCAATGCAGAAAAACCATATTTAAATGTTTCAATTCAAGATAATGATGGGGGAAAATATTATTTGAAAGAAACTACATTTTTAGAAGAGTATTTTAAAATTCACTTTATAATATGCCAATTTAATTAATATTTTGTATTAATTCACCATGAATTTTGAAATGTATGTGAAAAGATTAAAATAGGCAATAGTGTCAATTTTTTCTAAAATAAAAGTAACTTTCAAATTACTGTACATTTCTCATTTTTATATATAGTCTCTTATATTATATGTAAATTACTAAACTAAAATTTACGTTTTCATATCACTAAAACGAGCTTTCAATATCACTTATGAAAACGGTAGTGTTGAGTTTATATTATATCCATCACATCAACAAAATGTTGTAAAATTATCAAATAAGCTTAAGTATCAGACAGAGACATCGAAAAACGTATTTTCAAAAGATAAGCTCATTAGATTTCAATATTTTACAAAACAATATGAGTGTTTATTATCCCAGATATATTGTAAATGTTGGAATAATTTTCAGAAACATCACAATAAATACTGTTAAGACGGGACACAATTTTAATAAAACGTGTCCGTATATGAATGACTTAAGGCTCATGATAGCTCAGCTAGACAGTGGTCAATAAGATGTCTACAAGAATGACTGATTTTCTCCAGATAGAAGATATCTCTGAAAGAAAGATAGCTATAATGAATAACGTTCTAATTATTTCTCGTAACCATAATTTATGTTCTGCCAACACAGAGTTACGAACAGGTAATCACTAAGTTATTTTGTTTGTGTGTGTGTGTGATTATGGCAAAGCCTCGAGGGCTATCTGCCTAAGAGGAGGGATGCCTTCGTGGAGGACTTTCTAAGGGAAACCGGCTCGTACACACGTTACACATGGGGAAAACCACGAAAACGCCCATGCAGCCAGCCCATTTGCGGGATTCGAACCTCGGACCGAACTACCAGTGTTCAGCGACTCTACCGCTCGGCCGCTGGTGGGCGAATAATTTTATGAAAACTGTCTTAACAGAATTGCAGAAAGGCAAAGGGACACTTATCCTTGTACTTACCTTCTCAAAGGCATCCAAACCTTCTTATAATATTTAAAATATGTCAAATTTTATTTTTCAATTCTAAATTTTATAAAATTAGAAGAAAAAAAATATTTTTAGATTTCTTAAGGTTTTTCTGCGTTAAATTTTCTGAAAAAAACAAACATTAAAAATATAATCCTAGTTTGTTTTTTTCCAAATTATTTGACTCAACTTTAAAAAAAAAAAGTGAGACATCAATTTAAAGCGTATAAACTTATATTTTATGCAACACGTAACAAACAAAAGTTTTTTTCTAAATACTTTTAAATAAAAAATATTGAATTATTAGATTATTTCATGAAATACGTTATGAAATTCGCTTTACTGATATCTGAAACTTTTTGAAAAAATGGAAAGGGAAAAGACCTATACAAGAAATTTCTGCTTTTACCAGGACATTTTTCTTTCTCTATCCTATACAAGAGATTTATTTCTTCGTCAGTCCGTCTTTTTTTTCAAGAAAAACAAATATCATTTGAGTACGAAAAGAGTAAGCTCAATCGACGAACTCCAAAAACATTACCAGTTTCATCACAGAAAACTGAATAATCAGGGCCGTTTCATTTTCCAATTAATTGTCCAGGTAATCAGATTGAACGGGAATATTACGCACTAAACCAAACATAGAATAAATCAGACACGGAATCGATTTAGAATTTTTCAATGTCCTTCTATTTGTTTCGGTTACAACATCTGAATGGTAGTTGCAACTTGTTAGTTAATAAGTACACTGGCTTGGGTTAAAATGTCAGGAATTATTGTATTGCTCTACACGTACTTTCTTGTGGTTAATGGTTAGCAGCTAGCGAACTGGAAAATATATGATTCGAATCTTAACGATGGTACAGCTGATTTTTCAGGTTTTCTAGTTTCGAAATTTCTAGAAAACTCTAAAAAGTAACATAAATTTATTTGCATTACTTAAAAACAATCTTATACAGATTATGCCAGCATCGGCGCCAGGTATTTTGCCCTCTCTTATTTTGCTGTGTCTTGCTGCCTTACAGATTGTAACGGCTTTGGTGAATGTCCTGGACGCAAAGATTTATGATGACAAAAACTCATCTGCATAATTAGAAAAAAACTCAGGCAGTTTACTTGCACGGATAAAGAAGATTACCATTAGCATATTTTTTGCACATATTGTCTGCAACGTGCACCTTTTCTTTTGTTCAAAAATTTTGTATATTTCTTTAAATAATTCTTAACGCTTCTATTGTTTTCACAGTAACAAAACTTTACTTTAAATAAAGAAATTGACTTAACTTCATCATGTTTTATGTATGGAAATAGAATTATGCTGATCAATATCTCGTAGTAGTTCACTCAGTTCACTAAAGACAAAATACACTTTGGAATGCTTTCTTTTTATCTTTAACTAGAACGGCATTTTTCAAACTGTGGTTCGAAAGCCATAAGTGATCCTCGAAACCTTCTTTGATTTCCAAAAATTCTCTGTTATTTATAAATAAAATTAACAACATTTTATATCATCTTCTGCTGATGACATGAGGCTAATTACACTGACATATCTTGCAGAAGTATTCTCAAAACTAAATGAGCCGAAACTTTGTATACACTGTAATTCTTTGACTGTTCTTAATTCTTATGAGAAATTAAAGGCGTTTGAGGGGAAAATTGGTTTGTAGATTAGCTGTGTAAAAAAATAAATGTTTCCCCATTTCCAACCTTTGGATATTTTTAGTAGAAAATTATAGCGTTATTGAAAAATAATTACGTAATGGCATGTATTCGCATCTCAAAAATCTTCGTAATTTGAAGCTTATTTTCCGACTGGTAAATATAAGGAATTTTCATGTGCTTGGGATCCTTCCCGTCGCAATTTTTAAAATAAATTGTTATTGAATGAATGCGAACATGCAGTTGAGCTCTCTGATGACAAAGGACATAAAATGAAATTCGAAACAAAAGGTATGATTAATTTCTGGACCCTATTACCAGTGAAAACGTAATACAGTTAATTTTGCAATGATGCTTTAAAAATTATAATTTAATTCTCTAAGAATGACTGACTTCATCATTGATTGAAATAAAAATAAAGGACCGAAATCTACTAAATGGATCAGATCTCAGACTTAAGCTTACCAGCTTACATCCGAATGCAGAATAACTTTACAAAAATCGGTATGTACATCCATGTCATAAATGTGAGTACCAACATTTATTTAACTTTTAGCTAATAATGTTATCCAAATTCCAACTGCCTTGAATTATTAAAAACAAATATAACTTTTCTTCCATTAGCTTAATTGACTAATAACCAATATAAACTTAATTAATTGTAATTAATTATTATTTTTAAATATAAGTATACTGGCAGTAACATAATCTTAAAAATGCTTTTAAGTGGGACAAGTGTAAGATGTTTCGCAGAATATTCTATTTCAAAACTGGTTTCCCACTTGGAAAAAGTTTGACAAACGTTACTCTAGAATATTCTAAACAAATAATTTAGTAAATAATTACATTCGAAATAAGGAATTAAAAACCTTGAAGTTTAAACGTGCAAACAGAAATTTGAAGCAAGTGTCTTCTAGATGTTTTTGAATCCATTTCTTTTCTCCTACTGCCTCTTTCAAGCATAAATTCATATGCTTGAAATAAGGAATTAAAAAACTTGAGGTTTAAACGTGCAAACAGAAATTTGAAGCAAGTGTCTTCTAGATGTTTTTGAATCCATTTCTTTTCTCCCACTGCCTCTTTCAAGCATAAATTCATATTAAGAAAGGGCAACATTCCAAATGAAAAGCTGAAAACTACATGAAAAGAAAGAGAATGCACCTTACCTGCTTTGTGTCGGGGACAATCTGCCATGCAAATTCTTGGTATACATTCCTAGTCACCAAAATTTTGTTAGAAGAATAATTTTAAATGTTTATGAAAATTAAAAATCTGCGACGTATTCTTTTGGAAAACAAAGACGATACCAACAACGAAATGTGTTTTCCTTGTAGTAAAGTGATAATTCCAGTGTTAAAACATCGCACTTCAAACTATTTCAGATCTGCCTCAAATTATTTATTTAATACAAACTTTTTTATTTTAAGAATTTTTAGTCACATAGAACATGAAAGTACATGAAAGAAATCAAAACACAGAAAGTTTTAGAGTGCATTTATTTTTTTATTTATGTTTGAGCTTATTTATAAGCACACATTAGGGAAACTATTGTACCTTAAATTGTATAAATAAAAAAAGTAATGAGGAAGCACGGGAAGAGACAGTAGTAATAAAAGACACAAGTGTTACACTTGGTATAAATAGCATTATGGTGAATAATGCATAAGGTGATTTGAAAATTATAAATAGTGGCTTGAAGCCAAATGAGAAGCCTCGTAATTGCAGTAGCTAATTCCGTTTTTGAAACACATTATGTAGCTTCTCTCCACATGATCGGTAACGATTTTATTCTTCAGAAAAAGGAAAGGTTAACAGTGTTGACTAACAAACTTGTTAGCAATAATAAAATTTAATCATTTACTGTAACCATAAATGTATGGTTAAAGGAATACGAATATTTTCAAACGATAATTATGAATATTTTTGTACGCTTTGTAAATATTTGTATTTATTTAATATATGCAATCACAATTACGTCTATTTTTGCATTATGTATTTATTTCACACACGTTATGTAAATATTTTGTTTATTCAATGTGTTTTTTTTTTTTTTTTTTTTTGCTTAACTTTGAATCTGTTGTTTATGCATTTATTCTATGTATTATTTGGTTGAGCTTTTGTTTATCTCTTGACTTTGGGTAAGTAAAGTTAAGTATATCAAGTATAACTGGGAGATACGCTCAGAAATTCGTCGCTGGACATTGGCGAAACTTTTTATCTCTAAGTTAGCCACTTTCTAGAAGTTTTAAAAAAAAAAAAAAACCTTTTTTGAAGCCTTAAGCGCAATTTTATGTAAATGTTCTCGGGTGCTTATATTCTCTCCGAAGGATGGCATATATATGAGTGGATGTTTCTATAGGTTTTGATAGGTATAATATTCTATAGGGTTTAATAGCACACTTGTGTACGATAAACGTCTAAAATTCATTTCTCAATTTTTTCTTGCTTTTAATCCACTTAGCTAAAAGATCTGTTAAGCATCGAATCCCAGTAGCAAAAAGTGCTTTGTCATAGCCTTCAAACCATTCTCAAAAGGAACTTTTCAAATCACCATCATTATTGTAATGGTTATCATGTAAATTTATTTTCGAGACAATAGAGAAGTCACTTTAAGCTAAGTCTGGTTAATGCGCTTGAAAGAGTACAGAATGAAATTCACATTGCTGGAAGAGTATTAAGTCTGAGATTTATGTTCTGGAATATTGTCGTACGAAAGCCAAACTTTTCTTTGAATTTTCTCCGGCATTTTACCAGCGTGTTTTTTGGAGTTGAGTCGAATTTTATTAACCTGTCGCAGATTGCTGTTCTTAACTTTTGGAGTTGGGGAGATTCATTATATTACTTCACACGCTTTCGAAAGCCTTGTTTTGCTGTTTGCCACTGGCTACGAATAAAAGTTTTTATCGACGTTATCATACGCAATAGTTCTTTAGTGCTTACTTACCTCTTACTTGAGTGCTATCTCCTAGCCCTGATGTTTCTTCGTTTCTGGCGAAGAGATTATTGGTACACATTAAGCGCAGGCCTTTGGCATCTCAAGAATTTCATACAGAATTTTTTTTCTGATCCAACACTGATGCTGTTTCGTAGCAGTTTCAGAAAATGTCTCGAATAAGTATTTATCATGTATTCCTTGGCTTTAGCGCACATTTCTTCAGTGTTCATATTGTAATGTATTTTCAGCCTCCTTTCTGCATGCCTTCGAGGTTTAATGGTAACAGATTCCGCTCCTATTCAAGAGGTCCGGGTTCGAGTCCCGGCGAGGGCAATGAGCATTTTTCATGTGTCGTGCTACCAAATAACTAAATGACTCTACAGTGGCGCCTGAACTAAACAGTGGAGGATGATGATTCTTCATCACCAGGATTTGGAAACTGCGTCCCCTAATTCCCAGTTGCCCTTTAAAATGGAGAGTATTTAAGATATTCTCTCCCTTCTTTCTGCATGCCTTCACAATGTAACGCTAGCACACTCGGCGCGTTTTTGAGAGGTCCAGTTTCGAGTTCCGGTGAGGACATTGCACTTTTTTCATGTCTCCTGCTTCCAAATAACCTAATGACTCTGCAATATGAAATCACTCTCTCAATTTCTCACCATGAAAGCCTACCTTCTGAAGATAGCATGGAAAAATGCTTTATCACAATAGGCTACAATCATGCAGTCATAAATATTTGCTTTTGTTCTGCTTTATTTTTTTCTTTAAAGCTAAGTTATCGGACAATGTTTCATATTTTCAGGATTAACACACAAACTACTTGATGATATTTATCAAAAATCTCGAAAATCAAACAGTAACATTTGCTCTGAGTGCTTTACTTTTTATACTTTAAGAGGCTGATGCAATCATTTTACCATCCTCCGTCAACCCACAATTATTACATCATAATCGTATTTAGAACTTAGTGAACGCACCTCGACACTAACCATTGTTTTATAGTATTATAGATTTACTGCTTCTTCATTAAGTTTCCTTTTTAATTAGATTAATTGTGCTTTATAAAATAAAGCATAATTTTGAAATATTTTTCCCATAGTTTATTCATCAAATTCGTTAAAAGTATAAAGTTTCAGACACATTCTAATATTGCCGTGCGTTAATAAATTTAAGTGAAAACAGTGCGATAAAAATCGTTATAGCTATTGAATTAACAAAGAAAAAAAAATACATAAATTTAAATCAAGTGCCTTATATTCATTAAAATATTATCATAACAACAGAAGCAGAGAAGGAAAGAAACTTCTACATTGTATAGATCTTGGTCCTGACATATATTGTAAACGTGTATGTAAATTTCATAAATGTTAATCCTTAATTAAAATCAGGATTAATAAATTTACGGAAAGGCATGTTAAGCATTATTGTTCTCAAAACTAATAAAAGTGTAAGCTAGAATAAAATTTACGAAACATGAATATAATCATTGTTAAAATCCTTTGTTCTCGCTTAATTGCAGGAAAGATTAAATTAATGTCTCTAATACTTCCGTAAAGTTCTGTTTAACAATTAATAAGAAAAATTTGCTTATAATTACAATTCCTTAACTTTGCCAAGTAGAAAAAGAAGTAATTTGTATTCAAATATAGAAAGGAATCAACAAACAAGAGAAAGTGTAAAGATATAAACTTTTAACGAGAGCTATCCATCATGGTTCTTGACATTAATGAGTGCACGTTAACTTAGGCGTCTTGGGCGGAAAAGCTGTCGTTAATGAGCCAAACCTTTACCTCGTCAGAACACCATGCTCGTCAAAATTGTGTTTCGAACAGAATATTTTGCCGTGAATCTCTTATCATATGTTCATGTTTCAATGGGCCAAGAAAGATCTAATGCTGATTTTTTATTTTAACAAAATGTGATTTTTATAAACTCTACAATTCTTGATAATTTGATTACGCTAAATTAAATGAAAACAATAAGCGAATTAAAAATTGCGACAGATTTCCAATAAAAAAAAAGTCCTCATCTGCAAACATAGATTGGATTGTATTTTAACTCAGCGATCTCAAACTCAAATTGCATAAGGATCGAATGTTCGCTCTGAAAGCTTTTTTTTTTTTTTTTTTTTTTTTTTACCAAAATGAAAAGTTTTATTAACTGAATTAAGAAACATTTTAAATTTTGCTTTTTATTAGCACATCTATAAATAATTATAACACCACAAATAAAAAAAATTATATGTATTTTTTGTCTGTAATCTAAAGTTTGGCCTACCTGTAATATATTTTGTTTGCTACCCCTTTTTTAATTCATTAGGTGCTCCGCCTTTATTGGCTACATGGCAAGGGAGGGATGCCCTGTGGAAAAAACACCAGAAACGCATGGAAAAAACACTAAAAAAACGCATGGAAAAAAACACCAAAAAAAAGCATGAAAAAACAATCACTAAAAAACGCATGGAAAAACAACAAAAAACGCCAATTTTAAGGGAAACTAATTCGTATCCACATAACACACGGGAAAAACCGCGAAAACGCCCATGAAACTAACACATTCATCCAGACTCGAACCCCAGGCCGAACTAATTGCGTTCAGTGGCTTTTATCGCTCGGTCGCAAGTGAGCTTGGTTATAAAGTGTGACCAAGCTCACCAACCATAAATATTAAATTCTTAGGCTGTCATTTCTTTCAAATAATTGTAACATGTTTAATTAAGCGTTAAATAACTTAATTTAAACTAAAAATAAACAAATTTTGAAAACTTTCTGAATATCTTAATGCTCCATCATATCCAACGTCTGTTAATTTGTGATTTTTGACTTTTTCAATTATTTCACAACCCGTTCTTTAATTGGGGAGTTTTCCAAAATTTTTTAATGCGTTTATGAAATGAATGAATAATAATATGCACTTTATTGGCTGAAATGTTTTTTGCGTTCAATTAAAAGATGCATAAAGATTATATAAGATATGTTACTAATTTTCTTTTAATCACATTACTGATTTATCACTGACTTCTAAAATTATTCAAAGCTCAGAACGTAAGAATTGTTACTTAATAACAGAAAATCAAGCAAATAAAAAAGAATTTTCTCTTACACATTAAAAATGCTAAGCAGTTGTAGAACCATCCATGAAATGTGTTAACCAATTCAAAATAAGATCCAAAAGTATTCACAAAACTATAAGCGAATTGACTTTTATTATGATTTAAAGGATTAAGTTTAGGTAAGGTTTTTTGCAAAAGACTTAAATGCAGATCCTGCACAAAACTAAATACCAGACAAGGAGAAGATGCGATTTATATCTGCGTCATATTATATTATACAGAGATGTATTTTTTATTCGTAACGATTCATGCTTACTCCTCCAGTATCTGCAAGAGCATCATATTCATATTGTTGCGTGCGTACGGGTTCGTATTAAATTGAATGCACAAGTCCGATGCAATGTGAATAAAAATTTATTATTATCACAACAAATAAAACAAAAAATGCTTAAATTCCCTCAGGTAATCGTACGATATCTCAATATCTCACAGTAATTATCTTTTAAACTAGGGGTCTTCAACCTTTCGCGCTCGAGAGCCACGTCAATAAATTTACAAAGGGGGCCACATGTCTGTCAAAAAACGTGTAGTCATAAAATTTATATAAAAAAGGTAGGTTTGTTTTGCAAGACTACAATTGATTCTAAGCGAAGAGATAGTTTTACAGATATGTATATATATACATTTGTTCCAAAAAGTCAACATGCATCGTTATATCAATGCAGAGTTCGTCGACATGATTTTCATATATGGGGCTGCATAAGGAAATATATTATCCGCTCAAAGGATGTAGAAGGAGCGATTCCCGGCTAGAAATCAGCCGGATCGTAGAACAATCGAGTGTCTTCGCCGGGAGTTAAGCTCGAGTAGATCGTTTCATGCGTCCATGCGTGATACTGGCATTGGAAGATATCGCAGAATTTCTGCAGTAGAAGAAAGAATGTTATAAACAGTATGGGATAATCCTTCATCAAGCTCGAGAGGTGTAGGACGTGCGTTGGGCATGAGCCATGCAACTGTTTGAGGGCTTTATATGAAGAGAGGAATGCATCCGTATCATTTGCAAAAAGTGCAAGCAGTGTCCCCTCACGATTACTTTCCACGTCCTCAACTTTGCTCGTTGGTGGACGAATGTGGTTCCAGCATAATAGAGGCCCAACTCGCTTCAGCTGGAATATCGGGAATCACCTAAACACTTGTCTACAACCGTTAATGGATAGGATAGGTCAGGTCAATTCCTTGGCCACCACATTCTCCTCATTTAACCTGCTTCGATTTCTTCTTTTGGGGTCATATTAATAGTCTCGTACATGAGAGTCCCGTCACATCTACAGAAGATCTTGTTGCTCACTTGGCTCTTGTTGCTGGACATGTGCTCGATATGACTGACATATTTTCTATTGTACGACTATACATGCGTCTCCGCTGTGAATCTTGTATCGCTGTTTGTGGTCGCTCTTTTGATCACCTATTGTAAACAGTTAGTTTTTTTTTTACTTTTGTCTTTACTTGTCTTTTCAGTTTCCTGTGATTCATACTGCTAAATTTTTGACATATAGTTCTGAACCACCTTATACATACATATATATATATATATATATATATATATATATATAAGTTTGATACTGCTGATTGCAATAAAAACGGAGGTTCACAACTAGATGTTATTGCAATCCCATACACAAAATTTCAACGTTCAACGGCAAATCTTTTTTAAGTTATGCGAGGTATATAAATACATATATAAAAACATATGTACGTACATACAGATGTCACGAAAAGTTCTTTTTTCGATCCATTTTTAAAACATTTTTACATTCCATTTCTTGAAAAAGTCCTTTATTCTGTCTATACATACAGAGGTCACCCAAACGAAGTTTTTAAAAGGATTCGGGAACGTTCAAAATGGATATTTCCTTTGAAATATAATATCCGAAATTTTTCGTGATTAAAATACCTACTTACTTCGTACAAGAAAGTTATAAACTGCTACTTTTTTCAAGTGAACATTGTTACACTTGCATAAAACTTGATAGCCTCAATTTTTATGAAATGTTTCTTTTTTAAATAAGCAAATCATTTATACTACATTAAGATTATAATTGCTCTTTCTTTTGCTTGCTTAGCAATCAATGTATAATTATGTGTAAATATTGACTCGAATAACACTGAAAAATTCAACAGAGGAAGAAATATTTCCTAATATCTTCTTTTAAATAATCATTAATGCCTTTATTTTTACTCAAAGAGTATATAAAAAGCCATGATCTCATATCTCCTAAAATCATGAAGAACTGTTTTCATAGTATTCTTAATTAATCTAAATTTTCAAAAAGCTCTCCAACTGTATCGCTTTTTTTACCATATAAAAAGAATAGCTTTAATATCTTTGAAAAGGTGTGGAAAATAAGCTCTTTTATTCCTTCATACCTAGAAACATATTATATCCAAAGATAGGAAACAGAAATGCAGTCTTACTTAGGTGTAAGCCATGTGATTGATTCTTGTTACAAGTTCTCCTGTGTGGTAGGCGAAAATACTCCAATAAAGAAAGGGAGCTATCTTTTGTATTATCTTAATTAATTTCTGTTGGTGTTTTGATAGAAACTGCTTTTGCTGTATCAATAACTGCCTTTAAATATGATTCCGAAGTTATATATAACTATTCTCGAAAGACTGACACTTTTCTTTGTATTTGCTGAATCCATAGGCTATTTATATTTTATTTTGGGTACTTTGTTAGAATTCTTATAATTCGCTAATTGCTTAGTCAAAAATATCACTTTATTCTTCTTTTATTAAATGATTAAGAACCTTTCCATATATTTTCTATCAACCGTCTGTTATTTTCATAATTAAACGCTCCTGTCTCCATACGATTGGAAAATTTAATGTCCTCAGCCTCTATGGAAAGCCATAAGTAAAAATTCAGTCATTCTTCTGTTTCTATTAACTTAATTCTATTAACTTCTGTTTCTATTAAATTTAATTGAATGCTAATTTTCGGAAGGTGTACGGCAAAAAAACTTATTTTGCTTTCATAAGTAATGAATTAATATTCATTAGCTACTTTGCAACCAGTAAAATAATAAAAAAATTCCTTTTCTGTGACAATTTCAAAATATTATTTTATTCTTATGCAGCAGATATCGAGTAAATGTTGTATGCGTTGCCTTGATTAATAGCAAATATAACTAAAAACACATTGCAACTAGTTACGGATAATTATTTAATTCAAATGCAGTAAATATTTTTTTCTCTTTGTTACTTCCTACAATCTGTGAATGACAATTACAAATAAAAATCCCTGTATCACAAAAAGTCTGTATAAAATGACAAATAAAAATATATTTAAATTTAATGATTTTTAATGATTTTTGGGAAACATATTTTCCGCTGCATGTGTGTATAGTATAACGTAATTAAATGGTATAAAAGCCATTTTTAAAGCAAGAATACTTTCTAAATAACTACAAAACATAGCTAAAATAAATATATAAATAACTAATTTTCCTCAAATGTCTGTTGATATATTTGCGATTAGGGTCTGGAATTGTTTCTAGACTATTGTCACACTCTCGTTTTCGGCATAAGGTAAAAGAATGGGCTCAAAGCCTGTTTTATGAAGGCATCAATGCTGCAGAAGTTCTACTATAGTGAAAGGAAAATAAGCAATTAATTATATCTACAGTGGGAGAATAAACATTAAACGAATGACAGATTAAACTGTCTGAAAACAGAAAGGTACGTATGATATACTGCTCTTGAAAACGTTTTTCATAGAGGTAATATAATAAGTAATAATAAATTAAATGAACTAATAAACTAGCACAATCAACAGAACTCTGTAGCTAAATGTAATTCCGTTGGAGCCGAGTCCAATTTTATCAAAGCGCTGCTATTACATTTTGTTGAAAGTAGAAATTGCAATGCTTGATGGGAAAGGTGGAACCTAAGCAGCTGAAGGCTTTCTTACTTCTTTCTATTTAACACACAATATTTCCTTGCTTATTTTCAGAGGTCAAACTATTGCTTGCACTAACTCCCTAATTAATTTAAATTTAGACTAGAAGAGAAACACGCTAATGTGACAATCAAAATCGTAAAAACAACCTTGTATTTAGCGTAAGTATATTGAAACACTCAATCGATTTCGAGGGCAGCTAAAGGTCCCTCCTCATCAGGAGAAAGCAATACCTAGAAAGAAGAAAAATAAAGGCGAAGGAGTCTCAGAAACACGTGGTCCTTATCCGTACTGCACGTGGTTATAATCGGTTACACTGGTTAAGTTAGACTGGCCTCTTACATTTACTGAGCCAGGCTATCTGATCAAATATGTAACACAAAGGACAAGAAAAATTAAAAATTAGAGAAGTTAAAAATAAGAAGCGAGGGGCAACTGCACCTTCACGCTCAAAATCTGAACTTCGAATAATGATATTATGCATTCGGAAACTTTCCCATTTGCTTAATGCCATTTGCTTTCCCATTTACCACACAAGCGCATTCTTTTTCAGCTTCCAAAAGAATTACGGTAACATTCCTGAAAACATCTAATCTATAATCATTTGTTACGTCATAAATTAGTTGCAGATTTATTTAATTTCAAGTCAGTTTCAGTCATTTCGAGTCTTTTATTTCAGCATTGAATGCGCGAGTCACTTTTTTCTAATCTAAATCTAAGTATAGATGGTGCTGAATTGACTTATTCTATTTCCCGTCGATAGCTATAATATCATAATAAAATAACACTACACACATTACACAGTTTCAATACATTAATTTCCCATAGCGACACTCTGGCGCTAAGTTTCACCTCACAGAGTAACATATGAATCGCAACTTCCAATGTACCACAAAATCAAATTTTTTTTCACAGAACACATTTCAGTGCCAATTCCGGTGGAGCATGCGCCATTAGCCAAGATTTCGCTCTGGCGCCAAGCATTTCTCAGCTAATGCAAAACACTCCCGGCGTTGAAATTAACAATTTCAAAACTATTATTTCAATAAATGTAAATATAAAGGCACTACAATAAATTACTTCACAATAACAAATCACAATATTGAAAAATATACATTCAAATTATTAGAACAAATACCAGTTTATAATAGAAATAAACCATCATTCTACAGGAAGTATACATATATCTCGAACATTTCGTTTCAGCAAATGCTGATTAGGCAATCTTACAGTTACTACTCTTATTTTGATATCCCTACCATGAAAAACCTCAGCTATTTTCCCAACTAACCATTTGGTTGAAGGCAAATTTTCACCTTTTATTAATACAAGAGTTCCCAACTGAACGTCATCCTTTAAAAATTTCCACTTGTGACGTTCTTGTAAATTATTAAGATAATCACGTTTCCATAATTTCCAAATTTTTTGTGTATACTTAGTGGTCCTTTGCCATTTAGAAAGTCTGTTCCCATTTATGTTGGATAAATCTGGCTCAGCTAGAGTTGTGATAGGTCTACCAACCAAAAAGTGACCTGGGTCAAAGTTTCAAAATTATTGTAATCAGCTGAAATTGGAGTAAGAGGTCTTGAGTTCAATACTCCTTCAATTTTAGTTAAAAAAGTTTTAAATTCTTCTAAAGTTAAACACTGATTACCAATAACTCTCTTCAAATGACTGAAATGATTTAACCCCGGCCTCCCAAATACCACCGAAATTTGGCGACTTTGGAGGAATAAATTTCCACTCGATACCTTCAGTGGTATAAAAACTCGCTAAATTCTCATCTGGAAACTCAACCAATTTTTGCAATTTTTTTAGTTCTACACTAGTAGCTTTGAGGTTTACACACTTACCTCTTTTTAATTGATTTATTTCTTCCAGAAACTTACTTTTTTGGACCTCTAATAAAATATACACTTCAGCATCCTTTATCTCTTCTAAAGTAAGTACTCCGTACCTCCTTACCTGAGGGTTCTTAAGATGATGGATAAACCTGAAAATGAAACTTACAATACGAATAAGTTTAGTATAATTAGAAGACAAATTAAGAATATCATTAAAGAGGTTTGGTTCATTACATGCAGTTAAAACTAAGTTAGAATCGTTATGAAGTTCATTGTCCTTTTTAAGTTCATTTGGACATACTTTTTCAACTACCTCAAATGATAAGTCCTGATGAGGAATCTCCGAGCATGTTAGAAAGTCACAGCATGACCACCATTTGGAACAGTTCACAAGAAAGTCAATTTGAACACCACGCGTCATGACATCTGCTGGGTTCTCTTTTGTTGAACAATAGAACCACTCTGTCGGCTGTGTTAACTTCCTAATCTCGTTAACTCTGTTGGCGATGAAAGATTTCCATTTGGTACTGGTACCTTTAATTCAGCATAGCACTATTTTGGCATCAGTCCAATAAAATATTCTCGAGATTTCTTTTGATCGAGCAATTCTTTCACTTCAGAACCTAAACGCGCTGCTTGTAATGCACTTCAAGACGAGGCAACGTAATTCTTTTCACAGGTGCAACACGACATTTTGATGCGACGAAACTCACAGAAATTTCTTCTTGTTTACGCAGTTTTACGTAGACAATAGTATCGTACGCCCTCTGACTAGCTTCTGAAAAGCAATGGATCTCTATGGAATCGGCTTCGGGATTCAAAATGAATCTGGGAACTGCAATTTTACTTAGATGATGACACTCACAGCACCACTTTGCCCACTCTTGACAGATATCTGTAGGTAGTTCATCATCCCATGTCAATTTTCGAACCCAAAGTTCTTGTAGCAAGAATTTAAGTCTAACAGTAAATGGAGTTATTAACCCAAAGGGATCAAAAATCTTTCCGGCAGTTTTCAAGATGAACCGTTTCATGTTACGCTTATTCTTAAGGAATTCCATTAAACTGTCTGTGTCTATACTCAGACTGTCTTCATTAGTATCCCAAGATCTTAAGTTTCTCGTTCGAGTCATTGATTTTATGTGGATGGATCTCGAATTCTTCTTTTTCCCATTTTCTCATCAGCTCAGGATCATTGGATACCCATTTACGCAAGTTCATATTTGCTGCACTCATAATTTGTTTAGCTTTTCGCGATAAGCTTAGAGCCTCATCTGTACTGTCCTGTCCTGTCCAGTAATAAAATCATCAACATAAACACAAGAATTCAATATTTCAAATACATCTGGCTGCTCATCTCGATATTTTCTAATGTGTCCTTTAATTCTTGCAGCCAACAAAAACGGACTTGACTTAATCCCAAAATTTACGCGCTTGCATCTATATGTCGCTAGTTTTAGGTCATTTAATTGTGTGTTTTCCACAAACAGGAATCGCACTACGTCTTGATCTTTTTCTGCCAAAGCAATCTGCAAAAATGCTTTTTCTACATCCGCTGAAATTGCTACTTTATTTAATCGGAAATTAAATAGCAGATGGAACATTTTAGTATTTAAATTTGTCCCTGTCCATAGACAATCGTTCAGTGATAGCTGCCCGAACTCATGTCAGCTGCCATCAAACACTATTCTAGTCTTCGTTAAAGCACTGGTTTCTCTAAATACCGGTTGGTGTGGTAGGTAAAATACTGGTTTACCGATAGGTATATTTTTATCTGACACTCTTTCAATGATACCTTGCTTGAGATAATCATCTAATATTTCACTATATGTAGAAAACAGTTTTTTGTCATAATGTATTCGCTTTGCAAGAGTTTTTAATCTATTTTCCGCTACTCGATAATTATCAGCTAATTCACTCCAGGGTAAAGTAACTTTCCCTTTTCCAAGGTAAAGTAACCTCGTAGCGACCAGCTTTAAAACAAACTGTCTTATTAAATATTTCCAATGCTTTGTCTTCCTCATGACAATAAGGATCATTGAGACACAGTAACACGCCGAATAAATACTAATTCAGAAGTCAAACAACAAAAATCAGCGTGATATTTACAAAATTTTCATTGCGGTTTTGCAGCTGAGGATGGTGGTTCGGTAAAACCATCGAAACTAGTCCTGTGAAAATTTTGTAAATATAACGCTGATTTTTGTTGTTTGACTTCTGAAAAAGGATCATCTTTAATTCCTAATGATTCTAGTTCAAAAAACATATTCAATTCACTCTCTGAATTATCATTTATTAACCCACAATACGATAAATTATTTCTCCGTGAATCATTTACATTTCCACTAACTATATATCCAAACACACTATTTTGTAATATCAAGCCTGTGTTAGGAACATAGATTTTACCAGCTCGTAACATATCATAAAAAACTTCCGCGCCGAGCAACAGGTTTACTTTCTCTGGTATATAAAATTCCGGATCCGCTAAATTCACCTTCTCAGGAATCACAAGGTTACTAACATCGATAAACTTTGCGGGAGTTAAACCTGCTATTTTTGGAATTACCAAAACCTCTAGTTTCCTTTTATACATTTGTTCCTGATTACAGATAAGATCAACTGTTTTTCTTTTTATCGTAGTCAGAGTCGTAGCTAGGGTTTTGCAGCGCCCAGGAACAACTGAAAATTTCGCGCCCCCTTCTGCTTGCCAAGGATGGAAAACATTTAATTCTAAAATGTCGTAACATCAGTTTAGCGCCCTTTGGATTCTGCGCCCGGAGACAAATGCCCCCCTTGCCTCCATCTAGCTACGCCCCTGATCGTAGTTGAAATACCTGATATACTGCAAACCGAAATATTTGTCTTTTCCCTTTTTAAATTAAGTATGTCCGCTAATTCAGTGGTACAAAAACAAGAAACACTTCCACTATCACATAACGCTTTCACCTTAATTAAAGTTCCATCATTAGTCTCAATGAATACAAAGGCAGAAGATAAAATCACATTTTTCCCACTGTTAGTACCAGTAGCGGCTGTAAAGGTTTCGTTTTGAGTTTTAGCTGTTTTAGCTTGAAATGCAGGTGGGTGTGCATTCAACGCATTGCTGTTTTGATCACCCAACTCCTGATCTGAAGTGTCTGCTCTTTCTACTGTGGTGCCAATGGAATTATTTTCGTTTTGATAACACAAGAGAAAGCTATGTTTTTTCTTACGCTTCTTGCACAAGTAATTAGAACGGCAATTTCTCACTGTGCAAATTAAAACTACAAAAATATAAATTCTGTTTTTTTCACAAATTCTACCCTTTCTTTTACACTTATTTTCTGAAAATTAGGACAATTAAAAAGCTTGTGATTCCTCAAATTACGTAACCTACACGAATTCTGCATATGTGTTTCATTTGCATTAGAAACGACAGCGGTAACTCTATGTGTAACTTTTTTTTTGAGTTAGTCACACTATTTGAAGCGTTGAGAGTTCTTGCATGATCTTTAAAAAATTCTATAAGATCTGTTAAATTAGGCAAATTCTCTTTCTCTAATTTTCTTTTCCACCATATTTTGGTGTTAGGATCTAATTTTTGCCCTAAAATGTATGCAAATACATTGGAAGAAAAACCGTTAACACTCTGATTTAAAACTTCTAATGACCTCACGCATTCATTTGTAATGTCAATTAAGTTTAATATTGCTGACGCAGACTCATTTTGCATAGGATGCATATTCATAAATCGTCTCAGATGAGCATACACTTGTTCGCTGTGATTAGAGAACCTTTCTTCTAGTAATGAAAAGGCTAATTTATAATTAGAGTCAACTATGGATATTGACTGCACTATACGATAAGCATCTCCTCTTAGCGCAGATTTTAAGTACTGTAATTTGACTGCATCTGTTAAATTAGGATTTGAATCAACGCTGGCTAAAAAGATATCTTTAAATGAAAGCCACTCATGTAAGTTACCCGAAAACGTTGGCAAAGTAATTTTCGGTAATTTAACGTTGTTCTCAGTATTCGTGCAAACCGAAAGCTCCGATTTAATTTCTTTGGAAAGTTTAGCTAATTTACGATTTAATTCGACTTCTACATCTAAGAGAATATCGTCAATCTCTTCTTTCTCTTTTACATAAGCATCAATACTTTCTTCCGTACATGACCCGAACAAAGAATCGAAATTAGAATTTATTTCTGTCTCAAACACTTTTAATGTTTTCCTTAGTACTTCCAAGTCACTTCCTTGGACATTTTCGTCCACAACCTTTTGTTTTAACTTTGTTAACTGTGTTTTCAATGTACGTTTTTTCGCTAATACCTCCTTTAGTGACATTTTAATTATCAAAAGTCAATAAACAAATAAAAGCTTCAAAAAGGTACAATCAGCTTCAAAAAGGAGGAGGCTACTTACTCTTTTGTTTCTACAGAACTTCAATCTGGAAGTATCCTATGTAATTCTTCATTTTACAAAACCGAAAGTAATATCATAGTCTCATAAGCTTCATTAGCTGTTCCGGCTCTGATCGGCCACAAAACTTCAATTAACTTATTCTATTTCCCGTCGATAGCTATAATATCATAATAAAATAACACCACACACATTACACAGTTTCAATACATTTATTTTCCATAGACACTCTGGCGCTAGGTTTCACCTCACAGAGTAACATATGAATCGCAACTTCCAATGTACCACAAAATCAAATTTTTTTCACAGAACACATTTCAGTGCGAATTCCGGCGGAGCATGCGCCATTAGCCAAGATTCCGCTCTGGCGCCAAGCATTTCTCAGCTAATACAAAACAGGTGCTAATGGGAGTTTTTCACTCTTGAAACTGAAGAAGGTTCTATATTTCAAACCTTTAAATTTAGTCCTCCAAATTTATGAAAATTACTCGATTTATGAAAATTTATGAAAAACTGATTCGGTTCGGCTTAGTATCTCCAGCAACACAGATGGTGCTATTCAAACTGCAGGACAGTGAATTGTAGGGAGAGATGTTAGAATTCTTGTCAGCATGCAATGTAAAGTTTTGTCTTTTATTAACCCTTTAACTGTCAAGTTATTTTGATGATTTGGGTACACAAATTGTCAAATTTTTTTATTGGAAAAACCAAATGTAGCCGAAATAAACATCTCCCGATATATATTCGGGTATGACAATACGATGCACTCAAAAAAAAAAAAAAATTACCCCGAGAAATGCTCGGGCGTGACATTTTCGAACACCAGTATCTCGGGCATGACAGTTAAAAGGTTAAAAAAACGCATAAAACACAAATGATCTTCCCCTCCTTAATTTGCTTAAGAATTTTCAGGACCTGTCTCACGCAGAACCTTTATTTAGCAAAATGTACATTTACAGTCTTAAACACATGACTTTTTCTTTAATCAATCAAATACTTTTTAATCCAATGTCAACAAGTAACTGAATGTATGCAAATCTCATTTGTTATTTTATGCCATTCCTGCTTGGGCTATTGTTTAAACTAATACTCTATTTAACCAAAACATTTTAAAATCCATCTTTCTTTCATAGGTGTAAAAATTCAAGCGCGTTTTTTTTTTTTTTTACGTTGTACAACAAGGGAGGGGTTTAAAGGATAATCTCATAAGAATGGGGGAAAACTCCATTTTTTACAGGTCGATTCGCATAAAAATTACAGGACAATTCGCATAAAATTTGATTAAAATGCTGGCTTCGATGCATTTTAATTAGAGTTTATCAGAATTAAAAGGTCCTTGAGTGTATTTGAAAACGCAAACTAGTAATGCATTAGTCAAGTATGAAACCGAACTGTTATTCTAATATGTTGATAATTATTTTTGAAAGTCTGTTTTGCGTTAGCCGGACTAAGTTCTGACTATTTTATATTTGAATATGTCAAAAAAATATCCTTTATATGCTTATGAAAATTGCGAAAGATTCGAAGAATAGAATTTTGATAGAATCAGTCAGATATGCCTAAAGGAATATAAGATGAGGTCTCTTACGGATGACGATAAACGAGGTCAAAACAGACGAGGTTTGTCGTTGATACTGTAAAGTTCCCCACTTTGTAAATGCTAAGTTATAGTTAAACGTGAAGAATCTTAAGAACTGATAAGCGAATAATCGCTTGAGTTCGTGTTACAAGAAATAACAAGATGGAAGGGTAAATAACCCTTTATTATTCAGATAAGATTTAACAGAATTCCGTCTTGAAGTGCGCAATAAAAACCGACGCTTGGGCTTGAACTTAAGGCTAAGAAGTAATCTAAAACTAATCTAAAGAGATATAGCCAAAGCTATCAATATTCTAACCGAGTTGGTACCTTAACGTTAACAGACTGCGAAGCTATCAAGGGCCTAAAGTACGATCGAGCGTAATAATAGCTTTCGAGAGAGTAGCCTAAAAAAGGCGGACGCGTGCAGCCAGAATACCTGGTACCTCTTTCTCTAAGACTGAAGAACTTCGCGGTTAAATGCCTCTCTTCCTCATTATGTATTCATACGTGATTCTAAAACTACGTTCTGACCGGAAGTAGTAAGTTCAGAATTTGACAGGAAAGAAGTTTAACTCAAAATTTAACTGTTAATAAAATTAACATAATCCTTACAATACAGTCACATTAGTTCAAATTTCATTGCTTTAACAGCAAACAGAACAAGCATCTGATAGCAAAAATGAACTTGTTACAAAGCAATGATTTAAAAATCTTCTTGAGCTTGTTATTACACGGCAATTATTTGCAAAACAAGATTAATTTTGCGCTCTAAACAAATAAAATGTCTTTAAACGTGAATGTCATTGTGTTCCTCTCACTTCATTCGTAAGGGTTGAGCTTTTGATATGCTACAAAGAGGCTGTACCTAAAACCCTCGCAGCAAAGACGAATTTTTGGCGCAGCATGCCGAAAGGCAATTGTGATCTTCTATAAAATAGCCATAATTAAAATATAGTGCCCATCAGGGAATAAATCTTTGCGATCAACTACCTTGATCTAAGCGTTAGATGTAATATCGTTTTATCTGACTAAAGTATCTTGTCAATCAGGAAATATTTAATAAGCAAAATTAACTCTTTCTGTAGATTGAGTTGAGTCTCTCATACTAATGCTATCAAACGTTTTGACCTCGTCCAGCACGAGAAAAGTGACACATTAATTTGTTATTCCTTGCAGCATCGGTAAAATTTACGATTCTGGCCATTAACGTAATTGTAGGAAGACCTATTTTTGAAGCCAAAGTGGTGGTCTGGGAGTTTCTGGGAGTTCGGTCATGATTTTTCTAAAGCCTGGTCAAAATTACTCTGTTGATGATTTTTGTCAGCAGAAGAAAAAAGAGTTGAATGGCCCACATCTAGCTGGATCCTGAAATTTTTCTTTGATAAGAAATTTGTAGTTTTCCATGGGACTGAAATGTAAGAGTTAAATAAGCACGAATTGTATAACACTATTAAATCTTGCGATGGAGCTATTGGATACATGTTGAAGCTCATGTTTAATAATTGTATCTGAACTAGGAGTTTTCTTCAATTCAAGCTATTTATTATTTCTTTGCTTTCTTTCGGCTTGACAGAGTTCACAAAATTCACAGGAGCAGAGCCTCTCAGATTCGGCACGAAATCGCCCATTTGGCGGAAAAATTCGCGATATGCTTTGGACGGAGCGTAAAGATTTTAGAACGAATTCTTACCGGTTTTCCCAAAAATGTTCTCGAAGGCAGGTCAAAAGCTATATATACCCTGCCTGTATGCGGAGTAGGAGAGTATTAGGAGAAATATCGACAGTATGTTGAGTTCAGTAGCAAAGTAGTAGAGTTCAAAGATTAACTTTTGAGCAACCGAACCGAATCGGGAGCTGTACTTTAGTGCTTTGCCGTGAAGCCGTCTTCACCGTTGTAGCCTGTGTTGCTGAAGGCTGTGTTGTTGATTGTTTTAGCTTGTGTGTCGCAATTTTTCCTCGACTGTAACGCGTCTTTGGAACTGTCCTGTGTAATACTGACGAATAAATTATGTTTTGATTCTTCAACAAGTATTGTCATCAATCACTCCAAATCCACAAACCCGTAGAATGCAACATTATTTACGTATAGGGATATATTATAGATATGCAAGCCTAAGCAGGTCGTCACTTGTTCAACAAAATACTGCCTAATATGCTGTCACTTTGAAGTTCGATCACATGAATGCCTCAGAATTATTAAAGTATGTTAATAAAAATAATAATAATATAATATATAGTTTAGGTAAGTTCTGGCAACAGTGAGTGTTGTCGTCATCAGGAGATCGTGCTTTCGCGATACTGTCGTTCAAAAAAATAGCTATAGTTTGTTATTCCAATAAAAGCATCGTATTTTTGCTCTGCTATTCGTTTTTCTCTTTATTTTTAGAAATAACTTTTTAGGTTATGTATTTTTAAGAAATACTTTTTTAGGTTATGGGTCAAGCAAGCTCTCATATTGCGTCAAATGTTTTGAATTGATGTTTTCTCGAAGAAACGGAACTCGTTAAGCCTAATCAAGTAAGTGTTTTGTTTTCGTTATAGCAATCGAATGTTGTTTAGAAATCAAAGTATGGAATTATCTAAGGTCCAAGTAAAGCCTTTATCAGGTGAAAGCGATTGGCTTATATGGAAATACAGGATAAAATTTGTTTTAAATTATCATCCTGGTGCTTTAGAAATTGTAGAAGGAACTATAGTGAAACCAGAAATTCTACCTGTAGATGCTCCGATTGCTCAACAAGAGAAATATAATGAAGCTGTTAAGGAGTTTCAAAATGCAAACACTAGTGCTATGATGGTATTAACGAATTCCATGACGGAAGAAACTCTGCAAAAAGTTATGAGATTTCAGACTGCTAGAGAAGTGTGGTTGGAATTACATAAGTTATTTGAAGCATCATCAGAAAATCAATTGTATAATATATGCATGCAATTTTTTCAATTCAAGTGAAATGAAAATAATAATATGGCAGCTCATCTTTCCAAATTAAAAAACTTATGGAATGAGTTGAATTCAGGACTTGAAAAGAAAAATGAAAATAAGTTACCTGACATGCTACTCAATTGCAAGATTTTAGATGTCCTACCAGGACAATACCATTTGTTTAAGTCAAGTTGGTTACTCTTGGGTGAAGACAAAAGAACAGTTGATGAGTTAACAGCACAGCTTTGCTCTCATGAAAGAGAATTTAAAAGTCATGAGAAAGGCAATACAAATGAACAAGTGGCATTAGTAATGTCAAAATCTGAAAAACAAAAGCAATATAAAAAAGATAAATTCAGAAGAAAAGAAGATATTTGCAATTATTGCAAAAAGAAAGGACACTGGGTAAAATATTGTAAACAGTGGATTGCTGATGGAAGACCATCCAAGAATAGGTTGACGAAAACCAATGAAGGAAATACAGGCAGTGTAATACTGATGTCCATTGATGAAGAGGCTAAGACTGATCGAACATCTTTTTGGATTGATAGTGGTGTAAGGATCTTAAGTTTTACTAACATTTATTTTATTTTAAATCTTTACTATCACTTCTTATTTTCTACTTCCGGCCAGAATTATAAGCGTGAAGGTTTTTATGCAAAGTTTGTCTGGCGAACGCCAAGTATTTTAAGTTGTGGCCTTTTGCCAAGCGAAAGAGAGGAAGCAGTGAGTCAAAGCAGGCCGCTTATCTTAGAAGTTACGCAGTTGCTGTTTGCCTTCCAGGCCAGAGGTTTTAATCCTCTTGATAAATTAAACGTATTGTAGTGTTCACAGTCTCTGTGCTACATACGCTTCCTGTTATTATAAGGCCAATCTTCCACGTGTATTATTCTAAAGTTAAATTAGAGTTTAGTTTTATTTTTATACTTTTACGTTAGACCCCAAGTGGCGGGTCAGTGTATTCCGAAGTACGGAAGTTATTGTATATAGAGAAAAATAAAGGGTTTTGTATACCCTTCGTCTGTATCCTGTCTACTTACCACAATTAGTGAACATAGCTTTAGTAAGCTCTCTGTTCCGAGTCAGGTCCTTGTATGTTCCCGAAGAAGGTTAGAAGGAACGTTGAACCTGATAGTGGAACTACAAGACATATCATGAATTGTTTCACATACTTTATTGACTTTATGAAGTTTGATAGTCCCTGTAGTATCAAGGCTGCTGGAAAAGAAACTTTAGTTGCTCTTGGTAAAGGTACAGTATGTGTCAAAACAACTATTGGTAGTAAAATCCAAAGAATTTACCTTAAAGATGTTTGGTATGTCCCTGAGATAAACAGAAATTTATTTTTTTTACTTGCTGCTCAAGATAGAAATCCGAATAGTAAATTTATTTCAACAGTTACAGAATGCTGGTTAAAGGTTAATCGTCAAGTAGTGCTTTTTGGAACTCGCAAAGTATATGGTACTTTATACAAGGCAACTATCGAACCTATTATGCCTGATAAAATTATAGAAGTTCATGCTGCTGAAGCAGACAATTCCTTGTTAGAGGTATATCATCAGATATGGGGACATCAAGATAAACGTCACATTAAGAACATGCTTGAGAAAGAATTAGGAATTAAAATCCCATTTGAAAGAAAATTGTGTGAACCATGCATTTTTGGCAAAGCACACCGTTTACCATTTGGCATAAGAAAGCCAGCCAGCAAGCCTGGTGAATTAATTTCAGCTGATGTCTGTGGACCTTTTGATGAATCTTTCCAGAAAAAAAGATACTTAGTTGTGTTTAAAGATAGCTACACAAAGTTTCGTTATGGGTATTTTATCAAGGAAAAATCTGCTGTTGTAAATATGTTACAACACATGCTTGCACACGCTAAAATTTTAGGACATCCAGTCAAAGAATTTCTCAGCGATAATGGAGGCGAGTTTGACAATGACAAAGTGCGTGCTATTTTGCATTCTGATGGTATAACTCAAAGACTAACAGCACCTTATTCTCCTGAACAAAATGGCTCTAGTGAAAGAGACATACGTACAATAATCGAGATGGCAAGAACATTTAAGTACTCAAATTCTGAAGCTCATTTTCCTGCAGCAATGTGGGCTGAACTAGTCAACACTGCCATATATGTACTAAACAGAACTGGCAAATCATCAGTAGAAGGCATGAATCCTTATGAGCTATGGTTTAAAAAGAAACCTTAAATTAAGCATCTTCGTATAGTAGGATCTGTGTGTTATGCCCATATTCCTAAACAAAGAAGAAGGAAAATGGATAATAAGGCTACAAAAGCTTATTTAATTGGTTATGATGGAGACGAAAGATACCGACTATGGATCAAAGAAACCAATAGTGTTATCTGTTCACGGGATGTTATATTTAACGAAAAGCTCACAAATTGTGAAGAAAGGGTGCAGTTACCTATTCAAGATCAAGATAGCCTAATTTCTGGCTCTGAACATCAACAAAATTCAGAAAAAGATAAGTCAGAAAAGTTTCTTTGTGAAGAAGATAATTCAGAAAAAGAATACAACAAAGAAATATCTGGAAATATATCAGAAGAACATTAAAGAATTTACCTTAAAGATGTTTGGTATGTCCCTGAGATAAACAGAAATTTATTTTCTTTACTTGCTGCGCAAGATATGAATGAATGTGAAGATATTAATTTGCAAAATAATGCACAGTCAAGATTCCTAAGAGATAGAGCTGACTTGAGAAAGCCAAAGTGTTTTGAAGATTATATAATGATAAGTGAAGCTTTTATTATTGATTCTGAAGAACCTGAATCTTATGAAGAAGCGATCAACTGTAAGCAAAGTGTTAATTGGAAAGAAGCTATGGATTCAGAGATGAAATCATTGATAGAGAATGAAACATGGAGTTTAGAAAAATTACCAAAAGATGCTAAAGCTATACCATGCAAGTGGGTTTATAAGATCAAAAGGAATCCTGGTGGATCTATTGATAAATTCAAGGCTAGACTTGTTGCCAAAGGATGTACTCAACGTTTTGGAGTTGATTATGATCAAACGTTTAGTCCAGTAACAAAGTTAGGAATTATTCGTTCAGTTTTGAGCATCGCAGCCAATGAGAAAATGCATCTTTCTCAGTTTGAAGTCGGTTCAGCATTCTTATATGGAAAACTTGAAGAATCTATATACACGTAGCAACCAGAAGGATATAGTGACGGTTCGAAGAAAGTCTGTAAGTTGAAACGCAGTTTGTATGGACTTAAACAATCATCACGCTGCTGGAATAAATATTTTAGAGATTTTGTGTCACAGCTGGGCTTCAAGACAAGTGAAGCTGATCCATGCTTATATATAAGAAACAATAACGGCAAGAAGCTAATCGCATGTTTATATGTAGATGACGGTTTAGTAGCATCAACAGATCTACAAGAATCTGAAAAATTTCTCAGAGAATTGAAGTCGAGATTCAGAATCACAACTAAACCAAGAGTATACTTTCTTGGACTTGAAATTAAACATCTTGAAGATGGAAGTATTAAAATTAGTCAGCAAGCTTATGCAAGAAAAATTCTTCAAAAATTTGGGATGGAAGATTGCAAGCCAGTGTCAACTCCTATCCTGAAGGAAGGTCTAATTGAAAAGAAAAAGGAAGATAAATCAAACAGAGAAATTTTTCCTTATAGAGAAGCTGTAGGAGCTTTAATGTATCTTATGTTAGGCACAAGACCAGATTTAGCTTACTGTGTTGGCATTCTATCACGTTACCTAGAAAATCCTTCGAAAGATGATTGGACAAAAGTGAAACGTGTATTCAGATACATAGCAGGTTCTCTAACTAAAGGTGTTACATACAAGAATAAATACAAACCAGGAATTCTAGAATGCTATAGTGATGCAGATTTTGGAGGCTGTCAAGAAACAGGAAAATCAACGAGTGGAGTAGTGATATTATATAGTGGTGGAGCTATATCATGGATTAGCCAAAGGCAATCAGTTGTTGCAACTTCGACGACTGAAGCAGAAGTAATTGCAGCTAGTGAATGTTCTAGAGAAGTAATTTGGTTAAAGCGGCTATTTAGTGATGTAACCAAGTTACGTGAAACTCCAGTAATTCAAGTAGACAACGCCGCTGCAGTGAACCTGTCACAAAACCCGGAGTTTCATCGACGCACAAAACACATTGATATCAAGCACTTTTTCATACGAGAGAAAGTTCTAGAAAAGGAAATCACTGTGCAGCAGGTACCTACAGAGGCGCAAGTTGCTGACATAATGACTAAACCTTTATTTAAACGGAGACTGTTAATTCTTTGTGATAAGATGGGACTGTGACTCTTTTTTCTTTTAATTTATTATTATTATTTTTTTTTACAAGGAGAAGTATTAAAGTATGTCAATAAAAATAATAATAATATAATATATAGTTTAGATAAGTTCTGGCAACAGTGAGTGTTGTCGTCATCAGGAGATCGTGCTTTCGCGATACTGTCGTTCAAAAAAATAGCTATAGTTTGTTATTCCAATAAAAGCATCGTATTTTTGCTCTGCTATTCCTTTTTCTCTTTATTTTTAGAAATAACTTTTTAGGTTATGTATTTTTAAGAAATACTTTTTTAAGAATAAGTATCGCAGATGGAAAATATTTATTTACGTAAATCTACTTCTAAATTTATTTACATAAAACTCGCGCAAATTATTGTGGTTGGTTACTAAAATAAATCAGATTGATATTGATACAAATTATTTTACTATGTGCTTATAGCAAAGCGCAGGAGCGGTATCGTGAATTCTCGTGGTTGCACGTTCAAATATATTTACTGTAAATCAAAAGACACATCTACTTTCCTTTCTTGAGAATAACAATTTTACACCGTCTCTTTTCCAAAATTATTAAGTAAGTAATATTTTAAATTTTTCCTTAGCAATTTTCTCCATAGCACGAAAGAAAGTTTCTTCGCTTTCTAAAAAGAAACTATAAATTATATTTAATATGATATAATTAGTAAAGAACATTTTTACTAGAGTAACTCGATTTTTAGACTACCTCCTGATAAACTATCAAATTCAAGGTTTGTACCCACACTTTTTGCCGATGACAATTCAATGTGGTGAAGCCTATTTTTCTCCCATAAAATCCGATTTAGATTTTTTTATTTAAATCTTAAATTTGTCTGAAATACTTAATATTAGAAAATTTAGTTGTAACCAAAACATAAATAAATAATTTTCATTTTCCTTAAAAATAAAATTATTGTAAAATTTCATAAACTATCTAATACTACCCTAATCAAAATAGTCAACTGAAACTTTTAAATTCAAGTTTTAATAGTGTTAATGAAGCACCATTTCATGGTGCTACTTTGGTAGACGGTTGCACGGACTTTTGGCGATTTACGTTGGCGCCGTTTTTACAAACGTCAGCCATCTTGAAAAACGCTGTTTTTACGCATAGTAAAGTATTCGAAACTTCAAAAAAAAAAAATAATAATAATAAATAAATAAATAAATATCGTTAAAAGTAATGGATTAAGTTTTTGTTGAAAATGTCGTTTTTTAGATGGCAGGCAAGTGTAAATAAATACATTTACTATGAGTACAAAATACTAAAGTAAGGTTATTATTACTTTCATATAGCAAAGAAGAGAATAAAAACACCGCTATAAAAACATTGGGCCAACGTTTAATTAGATTAAAATATTACTGAAATTGAATATCGAATTAAAAACCATCATACCAACATTTAAAAGAATTAGAATATTATTAAATTCAAATACTTTAAAATACGTTATACAGAATATAATTAACATTAAAACATATGGACAATAATTATCTCAGCAATTTCTGAAAATAGTGTATTAATTTTTTTAACAAAAATTGAAGTATACAATTATAAAATAAAAGAAAAATATGTACTTAAATTTTTTTGAGTATTTAACCTGTTGTTTATTGATAAGTACCACAAAAAAATCAGAATCATAATTTAGATAACATCTTTGAATGAATTCGAAAATATGAATTAAATTTTAAAACGGCGCGGAAATGCACAAATTGTCAGCACAAATCAGGGAGCTGATTACAGCTCGTTAATGCACAAATATTCTATAACCAATCAGAGAGCTTATTACATCACGGCTAGAATTAAAATTATTTAAAAATTCATACATAATAAAATCATTTTTAAAAAAATGCAAAATTAAATTGTATTTTAATATTTAACAGCCATAAATAATGTTTAAAACATTAGATTAAATTTATACATATTAAAACGAATTACTTTTAAAGTAAGGTGACGTCATTGATTACATCATCCACAACATAAAATTTCATAAAATATGATATACAATAAAATTTTTATTTCAAATAAAAATGCAAATTAAATTGATTTTTAATATTTAAAAGCCATAAATAATATTTGAAACACGGAATTTATGCACAATAAAATGCATTATTTTTTAAATAAAATGACAACAAAGTATCGGTTAGCATAAATAACTTATCCAGCAATGGGTTTACCATAAGTTGTATTACTCGCCAAAGGAAAATCGCCAAAATCCGTGCAACCGTCTACCAAAGTAGCACCAATTTCGGTGATGCTTTTCTGATAATACCATCGTTTAAAATTTGTTCACGGTTCTAAGTAAACCTGTTCCTCAATTTACATAGAAGATAGGTTCCGCACAAAACTTTGTAAATTGAAATCCTGGATTTTGCTATGTAAAACCGTGTAAAAGGAAAATCACACTAAATGTGCATAATTTAGTTATTTATTTTCATAAAACAAAAGTAAGACATCTTAAAATAAATAAAGTTATACTTCGTTCATACAATAACAAATATATGTAAGTAATAGAAGTATATATTTAATTTATTTTACATTACGAAAATGTAATATCATTCAAAATAATTATAATAAGTTTAATCACTGTGATCACTTTCATGAACTATTACAGTCTTTTCTTCTTGATTGGTATGATGTCACTTGAGCATTCTTGATAAGATTCTGCTTCAATGGTTGACGAATTAGGGAAGATCTCAGATCAACAAAACTTTGCAGTGAAATCCGTAATTAATAATTGCCTAGGTTTTTCTTTCCTAAATCTTTGTAAACTTCATCATATTGATTTAAACACTTACTAAGCTCCCGATGGAATCGGAGAGCTCGTTCAACATTCAAGTCATATTGTAAAAAATGATTACCTAATTTTCTTCCCAATTCAAGTCATACGCTAATGACTCTTTCTGTGAACGCAACTGGTTCAGATTGTTTTTCATCAGAATCATTGTCTTCAGCATGTTTATATGGTTTATGAATCATGTTAACTAACTCATCCTCATTTAGTTCCTCATCAGCCATTATTTCTTCAATGTCTGCCTGAGCTAAATCCTTAAGACCTTCTCCTGCTATAATTTGGGACAATTTAAGTGATCTGAGAATATTCATGCTCTAATGGTAATCTATAATTCTCACCATTAGCAGCATCCGGCTATATTGCTTTCCAGCATGAGTTGAGCGTTGATGATTTAATCTGAGTATATGACAGTCCAACATGCTTAACACAATCTAAGGTTATAAAATTCTTCCAGGCATCCATAAGAGATTCATCATTCTCCATTTGTTCTAAAATATACCTGAAGGTTTGTTTGATATACAATGCCTTAAAAGTCGAAATTATTCCTTGATCTAACGGCTGTAATAAAAAAGTTGCAATGTTTGGTAAAAAGACATCTTCTACATTTTCGAGATGTAAATCTTGAGGATGACCGAGTGCATTATCAATTAACAGAAAAGCCTAATAAGGCAATCCCTTTTTACTTAAATAATTTTTGACATCTGAGACAAACGTGTCATGCAACCATTCATTGAAAGCTATGGCAGTGACCCATGCTTTCTTATTAGTCATCCAATAAACGGGAAGGTTATGAATTGTTATACGACTTTTCACTACTTTATGACCACTTGCTCATTTGCTAGCTATAACTAAATAAGTTCTTTCAGGCATTTTTTCCAGAACAACTCGGACTCGTCAGCACTGAAGATCTGATTAGAAATGTAGAAGTTGGCGGCAATGATTTCAGCAAATATTGCTGGATATTGTTGTACTGCATCCGAATCACATGCACTTTCACTTTTCAATTTTAGATTATGTAAAAAAAGTTTATTTAAATCTCTCAAACCAACCATGATTTGCGGAAAAAGACTCCTTTTTTCATCTGACGAAGTCAACTGTGATTGATTTTTAAGTGCTTTATAAATCTATTATAAGCATTATTTGTAATAGCATTAGTATCAATTGGAATCCGTTTTTGATATTGGTCTTTTAGCCATATTATCAGTGCCTTTTCATATTTTCCATTGCATCATCTCTTACGTATAAAATTGTGCTCTTATTGCTTCAAGTTCCAGCTGCTACGCTTTTTCTAATAGCGTAGCAGCTGGAACTTCATTGCTTCGTAGAGTTTTCATTTTTCCTAATTGTCCTTATTGTGGCTTCATTCATGGAATTAAATTTAGCAATATCTGTTACTCTTTCTCTATTATGTAGACGATCTAATATTTTAATTTTTGTTTCTAAAGAAATAACTTTTCTTTTTATTTGATTTTTTAAAATCTTTTGGCATTATAAAACTTAAAAAAATTTACATAAATTATAAAAATGCGACGAAAATATAAATGTTGTAAACTTACCAGTAAGCATTCAAATATGTAGATAAAAGTTATGTAAGCTTTGCTACTAAAATAGCCTTACTGCTTAAATACTGCACTAGTTCACATGAACCAAATAGCTTTACTGTTGTGAAGTACATAGTAAGGGGATTCCCCGTGTTGTAAAAGGAAAATCCCCATCCTTGTTGTTGCAACCAGTATTACCAAAGGAATGAGATTCAAAAATAACTTCAAATATATGTATTTGCATATATGCAGCCGAATATACATTTTAACAAGTTTTTGAAATCCGTTAATTTTTAAACCGTGTAAAACCGAAATCGTGTAAAACAAGTACCGGGTAAATTGAGAGATAAGTGTATTCTGTTTATAGAAGAGCATTTCATTTAATACTATTACTGAAATTTTTAATTCTAAAATAGGAATTTAATAAGTCTATTTGAGTGTAGTATCTAAATATATTTAATTGGGCAATATCAAGCTTCACTTTCCTTATTTAGGAGCTGGAGAAAAGGTTGCTAATGAACGCAGGATAATACCATAACTAAGTCAAGATAATAGCAGATATATCTGTAACGTATTTATCAATTTTATCTCTGCGAAGATCAATAATCTGTTCCTTCACAAACTAATAATGACACAAATAACTGTTCTCTTCCGGAAGAGAAAAGTGATATGGAAGGCTAATGGCAAAAGCATCCCTATTATCACATAAAACTTCCGATGAGCATCTAGTTTATCTTTGTTTCGCAAAAGTAGCTTAAGGCCTTTCCTCTTCATTCATCTTAATTCCTTCTTTCGAAAAATAAAAATTGCGTAACCTTAGATGTTTATCTTGTAACAATTTTAAGCATAATTTAAAATGCAGAATTATAAAAGATAAAATTCAAAGTGTTACCAAGAATGAAATCGCAGGTTCTAACTGATAATTAAACTTGTGAAATGTTATGCAGTATAGCAATTCTGGTTGATTAATCTTCATTTGAGGAATACGCTTAGCAATTTTGACATTCTAAATCAAAGATTCTCAACAAGTTCAGTGTAGACCTTCTGGGTTTTAAAGATAGTTAATGATGATCAAAGCCTTTGAATATTTGGGATCAATACCCAAATATTCAAGGGCAGTTAATCGGCATAATGAAGATCTCATTGTTTGCAAAAACAATTATTAATATCATAAAATTGATAATTTGTTGTCTATTGGGTGCTACTTTGGTAGACGGTTGCGCATATTTTTGGCAATTTTTTTGGCAATCGATACAATTTATAGTAAACCCTTTTCTGGACAAGTTATTTATGGTAACCGATACTTTGTTGTCATTTTATTTTTTAAATAATGCTTTTTATTGTGTATAAATTCCGTATTTTCAATATTATTTGTGGCTTCTAAATATTAAAAATCAGTTTAATTTTTCATTTGTATTTGAAATAAAAATTTTATTGTTTGTGATATTTTATATAATTTTATGTTGTGGATGATGTAATCAATGACGTCACCTTACTTTAAAAGTAATTGGTTTTAAAATCTATAAATTTAATCTAATGTTTTAAACATTATTATGTCTGTTAAATATTAAAATGCAATTTAATTTTGCTTTTTTAAAATGATTTTATTATAAGATTATTTAAATAATTTTAATTCTATGCGTGATGTAATCAGCTCCCTGATTGGTTACAGAATATTTGTGCATTAACGAGCTGTAATCAGCTACCTGATTGGTTACTGAATATTTGTGCATTACCGCGCCATTTACCGCGCGCATATCTTGGAATTCTTTAGCTTTCATAGCGAACAGATATGTCCCTTTCAAAGATGAATGTTGTTATTGGTAAGCACCAAGAATTATTGGTATCGGAATCAAAAAATTGTCCTTTGAGACTATATTTTGGCCAACCTGGCTTTCCGAATCAAAGATTTATTTATAAATTGTTAGAAGGGTCAAAGGAAATTTATTTTAAATTTTTGGAGAAAACCTCGGTAATCAGCAATGACAGCTGATTAGCGTTAAAAATAATTATATCCTGTAAAACTTATTTTAAAGTACTTGAATTTACGTAATATTTTAATTCTTTTAAACGTTAGTATGTTATTCCTAATTCCACATTCAATTTAAGTAATATTTTAATCCAATTAAACGTTGCCGCAATGTTTTTATAGCGGCATTTATATTCTTTTTCTGGTTAAAGTGCAGAATCGCCCATTTATTTGATTGGCGTTTGTTAGGCGCTTTTTACAAGAGTAAGAAGAATTGGATTTTTGTCAATTTTCTTTGACTTTTTAAGTGATAATAGGTCAATGCGTACATGGATAAATTCAAAGGAGTGCGCAATGCGATTTTTGTGCAGTTCTAGGATTTTTTTTAAGTGAAAATCGGTCGATGTGTACATGGATACTGAGTATGTGCAATTCTTAAAAACGCGCCAAGCAGTGGGCGATTCTGCACTTTCACCCTATTTCTTTGCTATATGAAAGTAATCATTTAACCTTACTTTAGTATTTTTTACTTTAGTATTTTATACTCGTAGTAAATGTATTTATTTACATTTGCCTGCCATCTTAAGAAAACGACGTTTTCAACAAATAATGAGTCCATTATTTTTAAACGATATTTATTTTTTTAAAGTTTCGAATACTTTACTATACTAAAATACGTAAAAACAGCGTTTTTCAAGATGGCTGACAATTGTGCAAACCGCGCCAACAAGTGCGCCAACGTAAATCGCCAAAAATCCGTGCAACCGTCTACCAAAGTAGCACGGTTTATTGATATAAATCTATATCGTGTAGTCAAAAAAAAAATCATATAAAATAAATATAAAGGGATAATAGTAAAATGTTATTAAATTATTCGAAAAATCAATAAAATAATTTTTTAATTTGTAATTTTATACGCTATATTATGCTTATGCTTTGGTTATTGAATTGAAAGAAAAACACTAGAGTTACGTTTTGATTATCTGCGACCCTGATTTCAAAACTCCATAGAACTTCCGTGTTTTGGTCGTATTTTTTTTGTATATATATGTAACAATCAACCTAAGCACATTCATTGGAAGCACGTATTTGCTAACATGCGGATTTACGTGTTTTATAATCAACCCTCATTTGGCTTTGCAGTACCCGAAGTCTACTAAAATTTGTATATCGATCTATAGCCTTTCGTTTCGTTTCGTAAAATTTCTTGTTTTTTATAAAATGTTTATTTTTATCATTATTATTTCCTCCTGGGATTGCGTAAAGTGACTTCGAATTTTACTGTGATCGTTTCTCGGGATTTTGGTTAAGATGTAGTAATTTACTTTGAGAGTAGCGGCTCCAGGAGCACAAGAACCTGGACCTGGTTCCTATGGTCGTAAAGGCAGCACATGTTGTCCCCGGACGATTGTGGCTTAAACCGTTCGAGTAGGCTAGCGCCACGGCCTGTCTGTAGTTTGCCGCCCCCCTGGTGGTCTCCGAGACCCGAGGAGGAGCGCCCGGTGGGCCAGTTCAGCTATGGGAGTTTAAAGGGAGAGTTCTTTTAAAAATCTGCTTTGTGGGATTGAGGCCCTCGTGGCGTATCAAGTGAAATCCATTTTCTGAGGTTTTTCTATGGACATTAATCGGCTTAACACGGAGGTTGTTTATGGGATGTCGCCTTAGTTGCAGGAAAGGTTAAATAAATATGTCTTTATCGTTATTACTGAAAAAAGTACCAATGTGCCGAAACGGAGGCAGAAAAAAAAAGTTTCTTGTCAGTTCACAAAGCACTCACCAACGACTTGGAGATCGTTTGTGGGGTAGCGGATAAACATAAAATACCAGTCTTGGCAGAGTTGTAAGAGACTGGCTGTAAGGATAATTCAGGGAAATTGAAGTCTAAAGTAAAAATTTCACCTGTTGAATTATCGCACACATCTTCAAGATTAATATGCAAATTACAGGCATCAGACGAAGCCGATATAATGTCACAATGACGAGAGTGTAAAAGAAGTGTATATAAGGAAAGGTAGCAAAGAAGTAAAATTGTTCACAAGCATTCTTTAAGCCGCTCAGTGCCAAAATCGAATAGTTATGACACAGAGGACGCAAGTGGATGATAGTTTACGTGGTAGATTTATCGGCCGCCTGGGGATGTGTGCGTATTCAGATGGAAGTATCCGAGGAACTTGGACTAGCCCAAAATATGTTTTGTAATTGCTCCCGGGAGCAAAAATCGTAATTTTTATGAATGACCTTAAACATAGACCATCTTTTTTGTTCTTTAGCTTTTGTTTAATAAATGGGCTTTATGAATAAATCATGTTTGTTTTGTTTCTGAACTTTAATTTGGCATTACCGTTAATTTATGGACAAGAGAATAGTGTTTTGGCGGCATGGAGGCTCAAGCCAAAAGTCCTCTCGAGAGTTTTGTGGTAGGGAAAGTGTGTATAAAATTCTCATATCCGGTTCGCCGGAGGGGGTTCTTCCATTAATATCGGAACGAGTCTTAACAGCCCGACTTGCTAAAACCCAGTTGACCAGTCGCCTCATCCTCGGTGCAAATTGAAAATGTATGAAATCTTTGCGAGAATAATTATCTATGTATAATATCGACATTTAGAAATACAGTGAGATATAGTAGCGCTTTAATTTCAAAATAACGGACTTTGTAGTTATTAAAATGCAAAGTATAAAAATTAAGAATTTTATATGATATTCATTTATATACTTATTTTAAAACAACCTATTTAATATTTATAACTCTTTGTCAAATATTTTTTACAGGTTGAAGAAGTAAAACTATAACTATGTGTTAAGCTCTGTTTAATAAAAAGTTTCACACCATGTCAAAGTAAGTATCTTAAGAATCTATACCGTGTTTTTAGCAGCTATATTAATACTTTTTTCTTTAAAAATACTGTGTGTTTTGAAGCTCAAAAAATATAAAAAATCAGGTTACTTTTTCTATTTAAATGTTAGACGTATTTATTTGGGCTGTGCCTGCTTGATCACAAAAGCAGATGGTAGAATAATAATATAATGGTAGAATAATGGTAATATAATGGTAGAATAATGGTAATATAATGGTAGAATAACTTCCTTTTCCATCTTATGATTATTATCTGTCTAGTTGCATATGCGATTATATATATTTTTTTATCTTCATGTAAAAATACGTTATTCTTTTGTGATTATAAGAAATATGACATATTAGATTGCATTTAATTTTTCTATTTAGACAGAAGGTGTTTTAAAGGAAGTGATGAAAATGAACGACATACATATTCCAAATTAATGTGTTTGTTTCATTATGGTTTACATAGCTAAACATTTTAGGATACCTCTAAGGGTGGGCCATTTTTAGCTCAGACAGTAAGGACTTTCTTCTTCTTTACCGCTTGCCTTCTCGATGTAATAATTAAGTGGATATCTAACAACTGTTCGGTAAGTGCTAAATTTCTTATTCGCACTGATTCTATTTCATCCTTGTATTCGCTTAGGAATATCTTCTAATATAATAAATTAATTGTCACTTCTCATGCTCTTCTTAAAGAGCGTAATAATAATGGTGTTGATGTTATACTTTCTCATGTACGTGGCCACATTGGCAATCTAGGAAATGAAAGGGCTGATTGGTTGGCAAAACAGGCTACAAATATTCACAATTACATTGCTGATTGGCTGGAGTATTACATGAATCAAGTAAATACTCCAATGATACTGCCCGAGTTATTTTTCAAGGAAAAAAATAGGGATGATACAATAATCAAAGGGGAATGAATTATGCAGGAAGTCTACTACTGCCTCCTTGACTAAATTATGTTTTCCTTCCATTCCTCACAGACTAAATAATAAACACTTTGTTTACAATTTTGAAATTACTAAATTTCTAACTGGACATGGTAATTTCCATTCGTATCTGAAGAGATTAAAATTATCTAGTACAGACTTGTGTTCATGCACTTTCGGGGGAGTGCAAAATGTCGAACATGGGAAAATTTTTAGCGTCCGTTTACTTGAATGCATAGACTGGTTATATATCAAGTAAAACAGTCATCCATTTCTGTTAGGCCCAGCAGCGGCCGAGCGGTAAAGTCGCTGAGCACTGGTAGTTTGGTCCGAATTTCAAATCTCGCGAATTGACTGGCTGCATGGGTGTGTTTTCATGGTTTTCCCCATGGGTAACGTGTATACGATCCAGTTTTCTTTGGAAAGTCCTTCACCCCCTTAGACAAATAGCCATCTCGCTTAGTCGAAATTACATAAACCAAACGAAACCAAACCCACTTCTGTTGGGTGGCCGCAGGCCACGAGGCATGAATTCCCGGGCGGAAGCCCTATCCCAGATTAATAAATATACGATATCTAAAGTTTAAATAGCATTCTGACGATGTCAATAGCATTTTAGAAAAAAAAAATGTAGTTCCAGTTTGGAGAGAAGTAGAGCGAATCACTACTTCCTGAGAGGAAAAGAAAATTTCATTAGTGGGAGGAGCGAAACGACTTATTACGGGAATGTATGTAGCATGATGTGTTGAGCAAAGTAGTAATGAAACTGAAAGTATTAGAAATATTAAAGCATTGGGAAGACCAAGACTCATTGTCCACTTAATGCCTTGTCGGCTAACTGTCCGTGTCGGCTAAATGTCCTGTTGGCTAAGTGTCCATGTCGACTAAATGTCCTGTCGGCTAACTGGTGCCGGTTAAGTGTCTCGTCGGCTAAGTGTCCGCAACCGATAAGTGTACGTACATATAGTAATAGAATATATTTTCAAAATTAATGTTCTGAAATTCGAAATGTTTGGTTTTACTCTCCAAAACGTAAATATATTGAACATTCTGGTGTACAATTTTGGGGTGAGTAACAAGTAGTTACTGTACATTACGACGTATAACGTGCAATTTTAATGAAGCAAATAAGAACGAAATTTACGGGTGCAAATTATACGCAGAAAATAAAAATTATAGATTTAAAAATCAGAAAAAATGAGCATAAACAAATTAGGTTTCTACATATACCTAAATGTTGTTTAATTAAAAGAAATTACATAGCTTATGAATTAAAAAAATTTCATTATCGGATGAGAAGTTTGTCCCATTCATCTTCTGTTGTATCTTCAGGCACAACATCGAATTCTGTTTCATCTTCACCATCACTGTGGTCCATAATAATAATCTTCCGTCCCATCTACATTCTTATATGTATATACTGCATATTTTAATTACCTATGTCGGGTTTAATTTCATTCCATGCTTTTATCATCCACGAACACACTATTTTTCGACCTGCATGACGCATTTGACCTTTCTTTTGTGAATCACTTTTATAGCTTCTACCATCGACGTATTCCATTGTTATTTTAATTTTTTTGAATAGTTTATTGATACACACATCTAAAGGCTGAACTAACGGCATTAATCCAACTGGAATAACTGCCATGTCTATGTTACAATCTTTCATCACTTTCATCATTACTTCCTCAAGCATTCCCTCCACACACATATTCTCCTTTTCACTTGTCAATTCAGTATACCATTGTTCAAAAGCCTGACAAAAATCTTCGACAAATGGCTCCAAAAGATATGGACATCACACATGTATATTTCCGGTTACTTCATAAAGAAAAGAGTGAGCGTTATACGGAGAACATACCTAAAAATTAAATTATTAAAATAAAATTAGCATCGAATATTAAAATATAAAAGTAAAATTGCCATCGAATATTAAAATTATTTAAAATTTAAAGCCATGTCGAAGATATCACAGAAATATGTGAAAGGAAAGTATAGTAATTTCTTACGTACTAATTGTCTCTCTCATTGCGTATAGCAAAAATTTCAAATCCAACTTTGTTTTATGATACAATTTACGTGGTCCAGAGCCGTAATATTGGTGGAGATAAAGTTTCCCAAATTAATATCTTACTATGAAACCCCACGTGGTTCCAAAGAATTTAGGGACCCAGTTGGATAAAATAGAACGTGCCCCATTGTCTACAATAGAAATTCGCAGAGTTTGGTGCTGTGATTAACAATGGAAATTTATCTACCTGGGTACTAAATATATTTTGATGCTTCCAATTTTAGGGGCCAAAATACCTCATCTTCAAAGTTATTTGTAGCTTTATGTGTCGAATCGACATCACCACTCAAGCTCATAATTCTAATAAAAAATAAATTAAGAGCCAAAGGACTAGGATAACTGTCGTCATCAAGGGCACAGAAACTGATGCTCAAAGATCTGCGTAGTTATAACTCTCAGATAATCCAAATATTAAGTTTTCCACTATTTCCCTATGGGCCATAATGTAGAGTTTCCAAGCCATTACTTTGTTCGTTTTTGATAGAGCTCTTATGTGAACTTAACCGCAGCCCTCTGGTAGTGTTACAATTCGATGTAAAAAAAAATATAAATAAATAAATAAATAACTCTGTAAGATTTCAGATTTTATACTACGCCGAAAGGAGAGGTTTTTTTTTTCATTTACATACATACATACACTTTTCGGGAGTATTTGGGCTAATGCCCCTTTAGGCTAAAATATTTAAAAACAGTATATCCTTAGAATTTCCGATAGATAGTCTCGCATCCTCAAAATAAAAATATTTTTTCCGTAAAGTGTTGCTATTGCTCGTTTTGAAATCTTTGAGTTTGTTAGTCAAAAACTCTTTAAAGTTTCACAAAATATGAAATAGACAATAAAACAAATTCGAAATTCAGGTTTCCAAGCGCGACTAATAGCCATTCTGTGCTGACGCTCCTTTGGGCTAAAAAAAACTGAGAAGAGTTTTGGAACTAAAGTAGTTGTTTTCCTTTAGCTTAACAATGTGGATCCAGATAAAGATAATTCAAATGCAAAACCAATTTCTTTTCGCTTTCGGCTTTCAGCAAGCAAAAAATTAAGAAAAAATTATCTTTCTTTATCTGCATTTCAAGTGAGGGAAAGAAAAAGATGATTCACACCTTTTTTACTCGTTATCACTTATAGAATAACTCAACCTTTCATTCATCGGCTAATAGAAGTTTAATAGTTTCCTCAAATCTTTCCACTTTTTTACTCGACAAAATGTCCCTATTAAGTACTTCATAAACATCAGACAATGCTCTTTCTACCCTAAATTCAAGAGCTTGACGCTCACAGATAGGTATTAATACATAAGTAATATGAAAAACTGATTAAATACCTCAGACGAAAAATTAAATCCATACAGAGCTTTTTTTGCGTACTTCTTTGAAAAATATTTAAGGCTATCTTTGTTCTAAATAAGCTGCTATTAAAATGTTGAAACGCATTCGAGGCTGTGATGGAAAATATATGTAAGAGGGGCTTTTACCAATCATGCGTCTCAGTGTCGAACAATCAGTGTCTTTTCTGTGATGAAACTACAGCTGTTTTCAAGTGCTCTTCATGCTTAGCGTGCTTCTCTTCTGGTAGTTTCCAATGACCTAACATTTGGGTCACCTATTATGTAAAATATTAGTATCAACAGGACTTCAACAATTCGCAGTAGCATTTCGATAACTCAAATGAGAATATTTTTTCTTTATAGGTGATATTCAATGAAGCCCGGTGGCGCAGTGCTAGCGCATTGCGAAGCAGCACCACAGGTCCGGGGTTCGATTCCCGGGCTGGGCAAGGTCGACTCAGCCCTTGATCCTTTGAGTGGGTCGATAAAATGAGTACCAAGTTCGCTTGGGGTCTAAACACCGGGGGTCTTGTGACAAACCGACCACTTGTCCAGGGCATATGCTCATGTACCCCGGGGCCCACGGTCACGAAAGCAGATAAAGAGGCACTGCAGACCCTGGCCCACTAGGGCTGTTACACCACTGAGTTTAGTTTTTTTTTAGTTTAGGTGATATTCAATAAAATAAATATGTTCAAGTTCAGCGAAATAAAAAAGTAGTTATTTAAAACGTGCATATCATAATTCGTAGATAATGTAATAAGTAACAAATGAGTTAAAAAAAACTGGAATAATTGAGTTCCTCCACGAACAATCATAAGTTGTTCATCTAAATGTGTATCTTATATTTTACTGGGAATCTAATGATCTACATTATTTTACATTTGTATGTTACATGAAATCGAATATGTTCTGACTATAGTTAATAACAGCTTAAAATGATAAAAAGTGCTTTGTGTATATAAATAACTTCCCGGGTAATTTAAAATTTTAAATAGCTATTATTCTTATTGAATTGTATAACATGTGATGTAAATAAGTAATCTTAGATAATACACGGCAAATTTAGGTAAATTGTATACACACGTCTTATAACTTTATTTGCATACCCGTGGTAATGTGAAGTTCAAGAACCTTACTTAGTTTTGCAGCAGCACTCTGCTGATATATTCCAGATATACCTCCGAACTTCTGAATAAATTAAAGTTTTCGTAAATCAACGTTTTGGTTCAAAGGAAAGAAAATTGTCATTGTTTCACTAGGTGGCTATGCATCTGTCTTTGATGATCTTAAACCATGAAATAAACTCCTCATTTGCTCAGAAACTTGAATAACTCGATCTGTTAAAAGCGTTTCTCATTACATAGCTTTATGGATACCAACTACTTAGAGTTTGCTTCGTCTTACAAAAAGCTATATATCCTACTAAATATTTCTCTGGTAAGAAAGAATCAGGAAGTTAGGAAATCGGTGAACGGAGGAATAATATTAGAGGGAAAAAGTAGAATTATTTGTCCTTTATTACCTGGAGTTACATCGTTTTGCATAAACGCTATGATTCCTAGTCCACAATCTTGCAAGTGCATGTTAGATTTGACGAGAATGCCCTAAGTTAGTTCAATTTTATGGACGATAGCTTTTGTCCACAATAGGTTAATATAATAAATGCTGGAAAGCGTGGTTATGAACTAAATAAATGGGTCAGCTAGATTTCCAGACCTAAATCCTATAGAATGTGTCTGGGATATTCTTTAGAACGCAACTGCAACTCATCCTCCACCTCCCAGAATCCTCTTGGATCTAAACACAGCGTTGTAGCAAAGACTGCTACAGGTACTCATAAAGTGACACATTTTCAGCATGAGTCATGTTGTTAAAGAGAAGACTGTGTGACTGTTAAAGAGAACCATACTCCTGTTAGCCTCATTTTAAGTTCGGTCTTACAATTTCTGCTTTAGGCTTTCCTACACCGGTGAGACTTACAAACAATTATACGTGTGTACCGTGACTGTTGCGTGGTATATTTTTGCATATTTCCTTAAAACTCTCTTTGGCAGTTCAGAACATGTTCGATCAAATGGAAAATTCTCTTAATTTTGAACGCCAGCGTAAGCTTATTTTTCGACAAAAACTGCTGATTGAGGACTATTTGGGAGGTGAATTTTTTCATGCATCTGTGCACATGCTGAAATACTGAAAAAATTGCAATGGATTTCCTTACGGTTGACATTGTGATGGGTCAGATAAATGTGGAATGTATCTTATTCTATTCTGACATCATTTGTTTCCGTTTCACACAAGTTAATGTTAGTCACACGTCTGCAGGAATGGTAGTGGATTACTTTTTATCAAGAAGCCTGTGCATTGCTATTTTCTGCCAATTATTGGTTTTATGAATCATATAATGAATAATATTTTGTTTGGAAAAAGCTTAGACAATGAAAGTGTAATACTTATTAAGGTGCTTATGCATCACCACTGCCTGTCTACGGCCTACGTTTTGCGTATTCTCTCATGGTAACTACCTTTTTATCACACCTTCGTTGTTATACACCTTCGCACCTTATTCACCTTCGCTGTTATTCACTTTTATTGAGTTATTTTAAGTTAATTCGCTTTCTTATCCTCCTCATTTTCCTATCAGATTGTAAATTTCAAACTCGCGTGATATTCTAATGTGTTAAACAGGAGATTGTATGTAAAGGGAGATTTTAGTATCAGAAGGACTCGGTCCTTTCACCAGACGAGCTTGTTTCCTTTCAGAGACGCCTTTCATCTCTTACAAATTCTCACACACCGTGACAAAGGGCCACGCTCTTCCTTTCACCTCACCAAGCTTCCGTCTCTAAGGATTTTAGTTACTCTAATTGTGCAGCAATGAGGCTAACTTACTTTTATCTAGTCAAATTCATTATCTTTGATTTAAGGATCAATGCTGGCTATTTTCGTAAGCAGGAATGGTGCCTTGTATTAAGCTATTTGAGTTAAATAAATGGGTCCTTTATACCCTTTTCCTGCCTCCGTGGTACTTTACAAGACATAGTGCTAATTCACGTATAAGACGTTTAGTATAGTTTATCTTACCTAAGAACACGAAACATTGCAACATCTTTCATTAACACATAAAAATAAAGTTAATAAAGGTATACCTTCCTTCCCAATAACAAAACAAAGAAGTTGGCATGCTGGCTCAGAATGCAGTTTTCTCATGAGACACTAGCATGTAGCAAAAAAGCATTAGAAATTCGGAATATTTTTCTGAAAACATTAGAAATTCAAAATATTTTTCTGTTTTATTTTTGCATTTTTAATTATACCGCCGATGCAAAATTTGGTATTGGTTGGCTACAAGTTTTTGTACCAATATCTTTACAAAGTCATATTGTATTTCTAGGGAAAATACGTTACTTCATAATTACTTGATGAATGAATATTGTTGCATTACAGCTTAGTAAACACAAAGAATAATACTGCATGCGGTGATACTGAATATAAAACAATCCTGCAACCAAAGAGAAATGTTTATGAATTTCAACAGAGAGATGATGAACAAAAGAATATTGTAAAAACTAATAAGATACCACAGGCCTTTCTTCCTTCCTCACAGAATGATCAGATGAACAGTTTCGCATCAGAAGCTCCTATCGATTTGCGAAGAGGTAAATTAAATTCATTACATTTAATGTTTTTGATATGAGTAAAATAAAACCTTTCTTTTTACTGAATGATAATACAATCAATAAATTCTCAAAGCTTATTAAAGTGCTACTTTATTAAATATCCTATTTCATAATCACAGATTAGTAAGCGCCCACTTATACATTTACAGAGTAATATTTAAAGAATAAATTATTACGATTATTAATTACACGACACTGTTAATAAAACAAACAAATTGGAAAATTTTCAAGCCAGTTACAGTACCATAGTTAGGTATAGTAATAAAGTACACTAGCATAATGCCAATATAATGAGCGAGGCTATGGAGAATTAATCGTATGTAAAAGTATATTAATTCTTTTAACAATAAATTTTGAGTTTCCTTTCAGTTTGCTAACTGCAAACACTGTTCTGTAGCTAGTATATTTAAATGAATTTTGTTCATATAGCAACGAAATTACACTGGTGAACAGTAGAAGCAGCAGCAACCACAAAATGGAAGGCAGGAAAATGTGAAAATTAGCGTAAGTGCGGGATACAGTAAGATTTTTTATGCGTATGCAAATTTTAGATTGCCGAAGTTGTGCTGTTGCGACTTATCTCACTTGCCTGGCAGTGACGTCAGAAATTACCCACGAAATTCATCGGGGCAAGGAGAGCAAGACTGCGCCTGTCGTTGTCAAAGCCACGAGCACCAGTACAGTACGAGCCACGAGCCAGTAAAGCCACGAGCACCAATATTTAGGCTTTGTTATCAGCAATACGCTGTCTTGGTTTCCACATGTGAAACATCTTAAACAGAGATGTGCCGTTCTTACGAATGGCATGACAAAGACTATGGGCCTTAATTGGGGTACTTCCCCAAAAATCTTGCGGCTGTGGCATAAAACAATCACTGAAAGAGTTCTTTTGTACGGAGTCTCCATTTGGGGTTTTGATATGAACAAAACTATGAGTGGCTTAATTCAATACAGAGGCATCAGCTATTATTTATTTCCAAAGGTTATAGAACAACCTCGACAGCCTCACTGCAGATTTTGGCGGGTATACCTCCATTAGATCTGCAGGCTCAAAGAGACTCTTTCTTAGGACGGATCCTACGATTACGATTGAATGGGGATTTATGGAACCAACATCACCTAGTAAATGATTATGAACTACGGGTTCCATCTAATATTGGCCATCCTGCCTCTTTAAAACTCAAATCTGCAGTCAATTTATACTATACGGCTCCAGTAGCCAATGACATTGCTCTATTTACAGATGGTTCTAAAACTGAACGTGGAACAGGTTGTGCATTTTGTGTATTTAACAATACTCAAAAGGTATATACATGGACTCGAAGGCTTGATGACAGAAATACTGTTTTTCAGGCAGAACTTTTAGCGATAAACGCTGCTCTTACTTATGTTAAAAGAAATGTATCGGGCAAGACTAAGATATTCAGTGATTTATTATCTAGTCTGCAGGCTATCTCAGACATTACGAATAGAAATCCGATTGTACAAGTTATTCAAGAGAAATTGCTAAAATTTAATTCATCTGAAAGACCACTTCTTACCTGGGTGCCAGCTCATGTTGGCATACTGGGCAACGAAGAAGCAGATACTTTAGCTAAATGGGCTGCTAATGATATCAACGGAATTGAAAATCCAACGAAATTGCCTTTTTCACACTTGAAGAGCGAGACTTTAAATACACTGCTTGTGAAATGGCAGGAAAGATGGACTAATGACTCCACAGGAAGACGAGTCTTCTCTTTCTTTCCAAAAGTTTCACTCAGTCAAAGAAGCACATCGAATTTTTATACTCAATTTTTCACTGGTCATGGACCTTTTAATACATATCTCTTTTGATTTGGACTACGTACGACTGAGCTTTGTTCTTGCGGGGAGTTGGGAGACCCTGAACACTTTATCTTTCACTGTCCATTTACTAAAAACCTTCACTTGAATAAACCTTTAGATCAACACAGGCCAAAATGGGCTGAATTGATATTAAAAAACTCTAGTGAGAGTAAGAAATTAAGGAAATTATGCTTTTCTGTCAGGAATTAAATTTTTCTGTAAATAATTCTCTCAGATCATCTCTATTGGGAGTGAGTAATTGACTTTCAGCGACTGTTAGATTTTTACTGTATAATGGTAATTGTTTAACTTTGTGTGTTTGATGCTTATTATTGTTCATTTTTGTTGTTTCCACTACTTATGTTACTGATTTAAAATTAGAAATGGTTTTACTTAGAACAGACGTATCTGACATTGAATGCATCTATGCTCTTATAAATTGTAACGGTTACTTGTAGCCTATTACTTTCTTATATTGTACAAATAGTCGGTTTTATTTGTGATGCACATAGTATTTGTCGTATGGTACTGAAATCGTTCTTAATCATATATATATCATGATTATTTTGTTCAGTTTTGTAATTGTTAATTAAATTTTAACAGAAAATTTGTGTGACAATTTTATTATTTTGCATATTTTAATGCGTTCTTTTGTAATTGAATTGATTCACTTTAGTGAATTTGATAGGCATTAATTGTGCATTCTATTATAAAAATTTGCATTCATGATAGTTATTTTATATTAATTTTATTTACTTTAATCTTGAATGCATTTTGTATTTGATTTTGAAATTCTGTAAAATTTTATGTCGGCATTTTTCTAGTATTGCATTTGTCTTAGCGATGCCAGCAAACCTAATCTAGAATAATTATTTTGCATACCTTTTTGCACTTTTCTGAATTGAATAGTTGACTTATTTTTGTGAATTTGATTGGTTTTACTTGAGTTCTCTATTGTAAAATGTGCATTTAAGGCAGTATTTTATAATTTTCTTTGACTTATTTTTGAATGAATGTGGTTTTTGGAATTGGAAATTTTTCATATCTTTATGTTGGCATTATTCTTGTACTGTATTTCTAACGCGTTGCCAGCAAACCTGATGTAGAGTTTTTATATTACTTGGAGTGGTTTTGTTTTTAAACCAAATTTATGTTTTGTATTGTAATAATATCTCAGGTTCAGTGTATTTTATGATAATATTGTTCAGTTATCAAAGTTATTGGTTCTTAATTCTGAATTCATATGAAAAAGTTTTTTTTGGCAGTTTATTATTGTCTTAGTTTATCTTTATGCATTTTTTTCTAAATTGAATGGTTCTTCTTGAAATTGTGAATCTAATTGATATTAATTATGTATAATACAGTAATGGATGTATTATATTTTGTTTGTACTATAGTTTTTATTTAAATTAGTTGGACTCAGTTTTGAAAGTATTTCGTATTTTCAGTACAAATTATGAAAGTATACTCGGTTTATTGTTTGAATGCTATAGGTACTACTTGTAACATGCTTTCTTTAGGGTCTATTATGACTATGTTACTTATGTTCTTGTGTTCTTGAAGGCCTTGTATGCCACTGTAAACTTATTCTGCTTAGTCATAATAAATAGCTTCTGGAGACAGGGGCTTTAATCCGTGTAAGGCAGACATCATGTCAGCTAGGTAATGGAGCCCCTGTTCTCTGGTTAACAGTAGGTGACAGTACGACTTCATTCATTTCCGCACCCAAATTTGAATCCAGGGGGGGACTGGTCCAAGTGTCTCCCAGCCTCCTTCTTTTACCACAACCTCTCGAGAGAACTTTCGGCTCGCCCCATGTTTAAAGTGCCCCAGTGTCACACAAACAGAATACAATTACAAGCATTCATGCCTTCTCCGGGATTCGAACCCGAACCCTTTGGTATCACAGTAGGCTCTATTAATCACTATACTGTCTGGGCGGTTGCCGAAGTTGTTCGTCACGGGATAACACTGATAAGAGATATTAAAGATTTGACGCGTATTGACCTTTGTAGCTTAAAAGCAAAATTTAGCAGGAAAGAATCAGTTGGCGAACTTGCAATTTTCGGTGTGTCTTTTCAACATCACTTGAATGATTTTGACAGATTGAAGAAGAATAATTTTAAAAATAGCAAACGGTATTTCTCATTTCAAATAACAATCTGTTGCCAGAAATGTTTATTCCAAAACATGTTTTTTTTTTAAATCTTTATCGCAATCTTTCTAAAAAATTGTAAACACCCTTCTGTATTAAAACAATAATAATTAAGTCACAAGAATTGATACAACATTCGTAAAAGCACAGGACTACAGCTTAAAAGGTTAAACAGAATGTTTCTCTTCATCTGGGGGAACGAAAATGACAGAAAAGGTACATATGCCTACCTGAGAACAGCAGAGAAATTTAGTCAAAGAATAAACAACAAAGCTCCTACCATTCTCCTGTTTATCATTCCTACTGACCGAAAAATAAATGAAAAGCAGCTAAGAAAGAATCTGAAAAAGCTGACAGTAAGGAGGGATTAAATCATTAAACTTTATCGTTGTAGATACAAGTTTCTTTTTCATCATTTTCATTCCCGCACCTGAGGAAGAGGTTTCTGTTTAACCACAGAAACTATAGTTCTGCAAATTTATTCACAATGCGCTAATTCCTGTGATTAGTTGCTTTAACAATTAATTCTTCGATGCGTTCTTTTTCCTCCACAGGAAACAATAAGTTTTCCTCTTAGTTCCATGAATATAACCATATTTATAAAACGGAAATAATTACTCTAAATACATTACAGTTTGTTTTGTTTTCTTTCGTTTTATAGGAGCTTGCGGCGACTCTAGTAAATCATTGTGCCGTTGCTGTAGGATAAATTTCAAAAACATAAAAGAAGACAAAAAACCCTCGAAAGTCCTTTATTGGGAAATTCCTAGACCAAAGTTTTCTGGTATATCTGTTACCAAGCATGATTATAAAATCCATCCTTTAGTAAAACGGTGAGCAAAAGAAATATATATGTTTAATACTTTTGTTTTGAGATACTTATGTATATAATAGAGTTTTCTCCTTTAGATTTTTATTTTTCCTCATTTCTATTGTTGTTATATTTTAATTATAAATATAATCCATATTTATTAAGAGGCATATGTTCATTTCCATCAAGAAGTCATTTAATTTTCCGAAGAAGCATTATTTAAAATATTCAGAAGTTTTCTTTCTGATGAAAAGAATGAAATGTTTGCTAGGCTCCGAGTAATGAAAGCTGATTGGAAAATTTAAAGGGAAAACTTTCTAAATTTCAAATTTCAGAAGTAAACGTTGGGAGAAAAACTTGTAACATCAGATCGTAAAACAGAGTAATTTACTTTTAAGATATATTTAAAAATCGTTATTAAGCTCTGAAAAGTAAACTAAAATAATGAAAAGAGATTTTTCTCACTTCAGATTTAAAGTAAGCAGTAACATAACTCAAATCAGTAACATAACTTGCATAATTAAGTATATTGACTTTGTTCACTATTGTTTCAATTGCCTAAATTTTGCTCAGGTTAATTTAATTTTTAAAATATTCGGGTAACCTTACTACAGCAATGCAAAATAAAACCTTTTCTAATGCTTTTTTCCAAAATAGATTTACGAAGAAATCTCGTTTTTCATCATAAAAGAGAAATTTTAAAAAAGAAGAAAGAAAATAAGACGTAACATTTGCCCTAAAGTTTTCGATTTAATTCAAATGTAACCATGAATATGCTAAAGGTATGCGCAACTCGTTTATCATCGAAGTGCATTCGTTTATCGGATGAGCAGCTTACTCGCTACCGTTTTTAATGGTCATTCTACAATCGCCCACTCGATAAGTTGTTCTATCCGGTATAAGATCAATTCTTTTTAACAAAACTTCCAGATCTAGGCAAATGCTTTGTTAACATGTCTGGTATACATCATTTTGCTATTGCAGTATTGTAATTTAACGATTCCTTGATTTTCTAAATTACGTACGGAGTGATATTTTGCATCGATATGCTTAGTGTAACTGCTTCCTTTTTCTTTCCTGAACAGACTTATGCAAAGTATTTTGTCCTACGTATCTGTTGAACGCTATAGCTATGCATTTATTTCAATAGTTCTGAAGTTAATGCTGAAACAGTATATATGTACATGTTTGTGTGCATGTTAGATATGAAAATGATGAAACGTTATTAACAAATTTCTAACTTAATTGGCAGTAGCTTAATCCTGCAGTAATCTGCATTGCTGTAAGTTTTTGCCCAGTTGCTCTTACAGATTTAAACAAAGCATTTCAAGCATATTTATAAGTCCTGCTGTTTAATATGCATCACTTTTTCCTCCTGTTCTATTGCCAGCAAACATCTCTTCACCGCTGTGCAATTTTCATCGACCATTCTAAAATGTAATGCTGTTTTATTCTTCTAAAGAACTGTTTAGATTCTGAAATGGGTTCAATCATCTAGCTAGTCATACTTTTTCCAAGTTCCGGTCTACTATGCAATCAATATTTCAGCTACTGTCTAATTTCATTCTACTCTGACCATGACTGAAAAATAATTGGTGCATAAATTATGCATCAGCTCAGCAATTTTCGTTTACCCCTTCTCTCGGTTTTAGTATTCTAAATTCAATGTTAAAAAAATTATTAATATTTAATCATTATTTAAGATAATTGATCTAAGTTATTGGCAGAATTTAATCCGTAACTGTCATTATAATTCGATTAGGGGTAGGGTCTCGAACCCAAGGACCCTGGTGTTTGACACCGTTAACTTTAACAAGAAGCAAAAGATGGTACAGCTAGATTAAAAGCTAAATTTTTTAAATAATAATCTTGCCTTGATATGCAAGAAAAAAATGAATATTGTTTCAAAAATGTTGCAGCAGTTCAACGAAGATTTAGCAGAATGTGTCGAAACATTAAGAAATTTAAAAACATGTTTAATTTCGAAAAGAAATGACGAAAGCTTTACCACATTTATCAATCAATTGTCTATTTTTGCACAGAAATTGAAGTACAGCCCTAATTTCCCGTAATCCATGAAAGGAAAAAAAAACTTAATACGTTTCACAAGTCACATGATGAATATGTTACAGACTATAAACAAAATTTTAGAGTCCATTTTTACTTCAAATTTTAGGTACTATCGTCCATTCAGTAGGTGAATGTTTCGATTTGTTGGAAAGCTGTATCTCATTACCAGTTTTTTACTAACTTTTCATTCTTCAAGTAACGATAATTTGAAAGAAAGGTTGCATGAATTCAGACATTAAACTTCAAATAAATGAAGATCGAAAAGTAGTGGTGTGGTGTGGTGTATTTAATTATGGCAAAGCTCGCTAGGGCTATCTGCCTAAGGGGAGGGATGCCTTTGTGGAGGACTTTCTAAGGGAAACTGGCTAGTATACACGTTACACATGGGGAAATCCACGAAAACACCCATGCAGCCAGCTCGTTCGCGGGATTCGAACCTCGGACCGAACTACCAGTGTTCAGCAACTTTTACCGCTCGGCCGCTGGTGGGCCAGATCGAAAAGTAGAAAGAGCCTTCAAAAAGACGGTGTATAATTGCATAATCTTTTGAGATCTATTTCCCAACGTTTGCCTGTTAGCTGCCCAGCCGGTATAGTGGTTAGTGACTCTGATTGCCGTAGCAAGGCGCCCGGGTTCGAATCTTGGAGAAGCCATGGTTGTAACTGGCCGTCCCTTCATAGGAAACAGCGTGGTGGTGCTTTCATAATAAAATGTCCACCACTTCCGTCCACTTGTAGTGGCGCAAGGCTAATGGCTATTAAAGAAAGCACCCGTACAATTAAAAAATTGCCGTTTAAAGCCATTAGAAGTTTTGAATCATATATTAAGCGATGATTTAACACCATATTTCCCCAATTTATCTATAATACTTCGAATTTTTTTTTACTGTACTTCAATTGAAAGAAGTTTTATAAAATTAAGTTATTTAACATCAACAGTCTCACAAGAGGGGCTCTGGCAACTAGTACTTCTATTTAAAGTGATATCTGTGAAGTGCTAGACATTTCAAATGTTATAGATGAATTCGCCTGTAAAAATGCTCAAAAAATATTGTTATAATATTTTGAAAGATCAGAAGATATTTAGTTGGCTGTTTTCCCTTCCTTGTCTTATTTTAAGTTTTTTAATTATTTATAAGATATAGAAATAATACGCTAAACAAACAAAAACTGAAATGGTTTTTTGGCTGCCTACTTATATTAATAAGTATTATTACGTCTTTTATTACTAATTGTAAGAATATGTACTGTAGTTTTGGATTGTACTGACATTAAATTAGGCATGTTTCTCTTATTGTTTTTCATCCATTGCCATACTTTATTTCCAAGTGTTTGATAGTAATTAATTTAAATATTTAAAGCATATGGTTTGTAAAATTGGGAGGCCAAATTTAATTTGCACGTGGGCGGCCGACGATCTAGTATTGACACTGGCTAGATCTATCGAAAGGTTTTGAGGTATTGTTAAAAGCAAGTTCTCTAATAAAACAGTAAATTTTGATTCATTTCAAAAGAACGTTTCTTCGACTAATAAAGTGCTAACCTGAATGAGCAGAATCAAACAATTTCAATTTGCACATCGAGAAAGAACTAATTCAATAATGTCCTGATTTGTGTCTTAATTTTGTAAAAATTATAGAGAGAAATCTGAAATTTTTCTCATTTATATCTGGATGCCCCTTAAATATTTTAAACAGTAATCGATTATGATCTAGTGAAGAATAATCATTAAAAATTTCCGTATTACTGGAAAGTACAGAGTTTGTAAAGGTGATGATGGGAAATAAATGCTTGACTTTTTGTTTCCAAAATGTTTATTTCATCAATAACTTTTTTCGAATGAAAAGAGAAACTGTTTTAAAAAAAATGAATCTCAAAACGGAATATGTAAGAGATAACTATAGTTTTTTCACAATTTTAGAATAATAGTGAAAATCTGATACACCAACTATAAAATTTTTAAGATTTTTCATTACAGTAAATTTCCAGTTATCAGGAATTCGTATACCCAAGAGCTCATATTATCTCCTTCGCTTGCTCTTTCTAAAATAAATAAAATTAAGCCAGTATTTTATTAATTTATGTATTTTAAATTTTCTTTGATTTCAACATGATAAAAATTGATAGAATGCCGACCATACAGTGGCTCACATTTGTTTTTCTCACACTTTTGTTTCTGGTATTATTTACAAAACACATCTATTTGACATTAAATAAATAACTTCAGATTTCTTTCTTTACCTGTTTCAGAATTTATTTATTGTAACAAAATTATGTTCAAAACGTTTCTAAAAATAAAATTATTTTATTCAAAAGTTCCAAAACCGCACTCACATAATTTAGCAGTTTCACATGTAAAGCCAACGTAACAAGATATTACAAAGTAACTGTAAATTCTAGTAAGAATTTAATTGTGCAACTTTATTGTAGTAGCAAAGTGTTACAGTGTCCCAAAAATCGTTAATATTGTTAAGCATTCAACAGTCTTTGATGCTATGATGAAACGATGGATATTGGTAGTAACAGCTGGAATGCCTTCAAATCAGGAAAGCATTTTGAGCTCATATCAAGAAACTCGATTTAACTCATGGAAAATCAGCCAAAATACATGGCTTATTTATATAAAAGTTGCAAATTAATTAGAATAGTTCGCGGTGAAAGTTAATCCTGAAGCTGCCAGCTGAGTTACAGGGTCTGGCCTTCTTAGGTAGCATAAAATTAAACCAGAACTCTAATAGGCAATTGGGGAGTTATTACTATATCTTTTAAGTACTACAGAGACAGAGAAAGGGGCCAAATGATCCTTTTATTAGTGCAATTAAAGTTTACCATTTGGCACCAGCTCGAGCTTACAAAAGCCATTTAATTAAAGATAATGGATGAACTAAAACTATTGAAATTAAGTATAGCCTATAACTAGAGCGCACGCTGGAGTCGGAGTAAACAAACTTAATGGTAAGAATGACTGAAGGTGGAGTAAACAATCTTTTTTTTTTTTTTCCAATGGCAGATTGTGAACAATTGCAAATGTAACTCAGTCCATTAATCTATACAAGGCCGGATATGGTGGTCTCTTTATTATGGAGGCACCTAATAGGTGGGCCACCATCGCCTTTCCTATGAAGGAACGGACAGTTTAACCATGCCTTCTCCGGGATTTGAACCCAGGCCCTTCGGCATCGCAGTCAGCTTCCCTGACCACTATACCGGCTGGGCGGCTGGAATAAATAAGTCTAGTGGCATGAAAAACTGAAAGCCATAGAATACTAATCGCGAGGGAATCAAATTTAGCAGCGGAGTGTACAGGCAAGCAGTACAAACTCTGATTTTACACTCTGAAACCTTCCTTTAAATACTCTCCACTTTCTACCTCATTTGAATATCGCGCGGTCTAGAAATTTACATGCAGGCAGGGCAATAGGAATGAGATTGATAGAAAAGTATATTAACACATTAAAGGCGGGAGTCGTAGTACTACGATTTATCTCGACTGTAGCTTAAAGGCCGGGAGTGGTAATAATACGATTTATTTCGACTTTAGCTTGCGCATCTCGACTGTAAGCTTGCGCAATTATCTCGACTGTAGCTAGCGCATGGATTGCGCATTCCATGCGCCACTTTACGTTTGTATTTAGTATGTTTTGTGGTTTGAAGCTGTTCGGTTGTTCAAATTCTACTTACAGTAAATTTTGAAATCCTTCAATATGGTTTCACGTGAAAATAAAGATATATATGCAGACGATTTGATGTATATTGAAGAGCCACAACCTGGTACATCGAATTCGGCACCGCGGGCTCCACGATATAAAATTGATCCGCCTGGACGTCTTTCGCTAGACATCAAAAAGCACAAATTAATTCGGATAGAAAATAAAGGCAAAGAGGCTATATGCCCAACGAAACTGCGTAGTTTGTGCGGCACATAAAAAAAGAAAGATGACTTGCTTCAAATGCGAGTTCTGCAATGCACCTCTTCACCATGGTGGGTGTTATCAACATTATCACACTCATAAAAAATACTAGATTCTTCTCATAAATATGTACTTTAAAATATTTTTTGTAATTAGTGTTTAGTTCTTTTTTAATATTTCTTGTAGTTTTAAGAGTTTAAATAAACTTTTTTTAAGTCTAATTTTTTTTTATGATTACACAAAATATCGCCCGCTCTAGGACGAAAAACGAGGCAAAGCGGTCGCCGCGTTACCTAGCATGCTTTCGTCAAGATCCCCCGCCTTTAAAAATGTGTTAACATAAAATAACGGGTTAGACACTTAAATGATACTTTACACAGTCATCAAAGTTTATGAATACAGTAAGAGTAGCAAGAAGAAAATGTTGCCTGAACACAAGGGGGAAAAAAGACTGTTAACACCCAACATCTACAAAATCCTTAGTAAGAAACGATTTGTCACATTAATATGATGTAATAGTTACAGGCGAATCAAAATTTGACATATTTGGATCTGATGGTCGGAATACTGTGCGAAGAAAACCAACGAAAAGTTAAGAAAGTCGAAAAACCTGCTGCCTGGTCTTAAATGAGAAGATACAAGAGTAATGACCATTTGATGATGTCCTACTGCCTTTGGTATGAAAATTTAGTTTTTACAGGAAACACTTCCGTTTAGTATAAAAATACAAAAGATTCTGAATGAAAAACTTGAAGCCATCTGAGCAAAATATCCAATGCAGAATTAAATGAGCGTAGTCCTAAATGCTCGCTTAGATTATTGCAGATCTATGAGTAATCATCAAAATTTTTTCTGTTCTCTGTACTTACATCTTATCTATCGCCAATAACTTGACGCCCTCGACCGATCAAGCTAGAAATTCAATTCAAGCTCAAGCATTGATACCCACGTCTTTCATATGTCACACGTCTTTCACGTGGACATCCGTATCTTTTACGAGTGTACTTCCTGCACACGCTATGTTAACATTCAGAGTAATAACAATGCCTAAATAATTAAATAAAATGCAATTTAAACATAAACGGATGTTTATAGATATATAGTAATAGAAAAAACAACGCTTTGGCTAATAATAACAATGGCAAGTAAATACACGAAAGAGGTACTAACTAAATCGTTATAATGATTCTGTGTATTATATTACTTCGCGGTACTTTTTTTTTTTTTTTTTTTACTGAACTAAACAAACGCTGCGGAGACATGTAAATCCTGTTTCCTGTTCTAAATGTAGTTCTGTTTAATAAATTAAAACAATAAAATTTCCTCAGTTGTATTATCATACTAATAATTGTTTGGTTTATAAAGAGGGGACTGCAGCATTTTCGAATATACTATGACTGGTTCTGAAGTCAGTAACTGGAATTCTGTTATTATTTCATATTAATGTCTATCAATTCCCTTACACTATTTTTACTATATGCAGGGAAATTCCCGTATGGCATCCTCTCAGATCTCAACCTTGGACTCGGTTGACAGCTCCTAGCATAACAGAAACGACGTACAGGAGAGATTTTGTGTCTCAGGTTCATGTGCCTCGATTAACCAAACGTCGTTCACATGGATAAGAAAATTAGACTGTTTCGATTACTTTCACTCAGAAGAGACTAAAAGAGAGTTCAAGTTAGAGGCAGGCTCAATAAAAAGTTCTCTTCAATAGTTTGATTCCCGTGCATATATTTTGCTATAATTAAAATAATTATTTATTCAAGAAGTGTTTTAGTTTTTGTTACAACTAATTATTTTAAACTAAATCGTCTAGTTTCGCTAAGTTGAAAAATACTTATTATATGATGGTAAGGACATTTCATATTTTCGACAGCGCAAAATATGCTTATTGACGTTGCGAGGTAAGTGGAAGAATATGTGGACTTTTCGAATTAAATTATAACTGTTCTTTAATAACAAAAAATCATGCATAGAGTTATAAATGGCTCTTGCGGTATTTTGTTTATTAGTTTTTCTCCTCAAATTAATCATTTTTCCATGCTTAATGCAATTTTAATGAATTAATTTGAGCATTTTGTTGATACTTAACTACTGCTGAATAATACATCGCTAAAAAGTTAAATGTTTTATTATTTTCGTTAAAAATTTTAATTTTACCTATGTTTGTTTTAGAATGCAGTTAATGCCAACATAACTAATACTGAAAGCCGATATTTCCATTCTTTTCTTGTGGTAAATACTTAGAAGTTAATTTAGTTTTTATGCATCTACCTTATAGGGACAGTAGGTTATTTCAAAGCAGGAGATATGAAAAATTAGCAATGCTCTCGCCGGGACTCGAACCACGGACCTTTCGAATACGCGCCGAGTGTGATGACCCCTACACCACGAACGTATGCTAAGAAGGTGGGCGAAATACCTCATAACCTCGGAAAAATTTAAAGATTTCCATTAGGCAATGCAAAATATACCATGTTGCGTGAAATTGAGAAAAATCTGACACTTTTTGCAGGTGTATGTTGTTGCTGGCATATTTTACTATAAGAATTTAAAGCCTTCACTTTTACATACTTCATTGTAATTATATTATAGGTATATGATTTCAATGAAGTATGTAAAAAATGTACTTGTCAAAACTGTACATTTTGTGAGAAGTCTTGTTATAAAAGCAATGCTAATTTTTTTTTAATTCATCATCTGTTTAGGTCATTTTGAAATACGGCAGATTTGTGATGCACTGAATATCTAAGACATTTTTGCAGCGTTTGGTCAATAGTAGAATTATATTAATGTCAGCCTTTTATTTACTAATAATCTTCTTCTAAGCATGCGAAATATCACTAGTACTATATTTTTCCCTTAATAGATAAAAAGATGCCTAATAGTTGTATAACAATTATACTATCTACACTGGCTAGATCTATCCCACACATGCTCAATAGTATTAAGATGAGAAAAGTGAGCGGACCATTGCATGCGCTGATTATTTTCACTTTCAAGAAACTTGTCGACCAGGATCGCACGGTGACAAGGTGAGTTATCATACATGAATACGAATCCAGGACTGCCAGCACCTCGACAGGTGAACATAAGGCTCAAGGACTTCGTATATGTACCTTTTAGCAGTAACAGTCCGCTGTCAAAGACTTGGAGGTATGTGTGGCCATCCGTCATTATGCTTGCCACACTATGACTACCTTTGAAGCAAAATAATAACTTTCCGTGATTTTCTTGGGTGAAAATGAGACTCTTTCTCTTCGTATCGTTATCCGAAGAAATTCAGAACACCTCATTGGTCTACTCTTGCAAACTCCATTGCTGATGCTTCCAACTCCAGTTTAGAAAAGCGCGTTTATGGGCGGACGTGAGAGGAATGCAGTCATTTGGCGTACAGACCAGAATGATGGAGTCTCCTAGAAACAGTTTGCCTCGAAACTTGGACTCCTGTGGCTGCTGTGAGCACTGAACCGAGTTCTCTGACACAACTGTCCATAGACCTTATAAGAAATAGACCAACTCAAATAGCTTTTCTCCCTTTTCTGACGTATGAACGGCTGTCACCCGGCTGTCACCTTGACCACATCCGAAGGAGTAGGGATGACTTGTAGAAACTTACAATGGTTGGCTATTGCAGTGTGTATGATTGTCAAGAAAATGTTGGTTTTAGCGCCTCATTTGACAATAGAATTTTTAGATATTTTTAGTTTTGAAACTGAGATTATTTTTTTTAATTTAGCATATTTATCAAGCATAATTAATGTTCCATATAATTATAAAGCTGTTGCATGCTTTCAGGCCTGGCTATTATTTTAGCTTTTCCTATGCTGTAAGGAAATTTGTAACTATTTCTTTTAAAAAATAATACTTTAAATTTGAACTAATAGAAAATTTCAAACAAAAAATTTTCTCTTACACTTTTTATGCTTTTTATTGGTGTAAATAAGTAAAAAATACTAAAATACCTAAAAATGAATTTTTGAAAGTTTTTGCTGAAAATTCTAAGTTGTGCTGCTTTTATAAGATTATAGGTGAACTATAGCATATTTTTTATAAAGGAGTTTTATTTCAATTATATGTCACAATACATCATAATGATAAACACTTTTAACACTAATAATTTTTATACATTTATTTTCTAATGTCAAAATTGTAAACTGTAGTAATTGATTGCGCTAACATTTTATGGTGAGTATTTCTTTTAATTTAATTCTAGTTCTGCATAAGATTTTTTCATTTACTGTGAATTTAATTTATTAGCCCGAAGGGGCGGTAGCCCAGAAAGGCTATTAGTTTCGAAACGGTACTTTGCGTTGTTTTTTTATAAACGTCCGTTTCACTTTGCAAATTGTTACCACTGAATATTATCGCCTTATATATATTTAAATAAATTTAATAATGAATAATCTGCATGAATATATATGTATGTTTCTCGCACTGTGAAAAAACGACGGTATCTAGAGCCATTAAATTTTAAATAACGTAATCCTCCACCCGAACAGGCGAATTTGTTTTAATCCATTTCATATTTTGTAAAACTTTAACGAATTTTTGATTAAGAAACTCAACGGGTTCAAACAGAGCAATGACAACACTGTACGGAAAATAACATTTTTATCTCCAGTGCGGAAATTCTAAAGATATGCTGTTTTCAAATATATTGTCATACTGCTGTTGAATTGAATTTTGTGTGGTTTACATGCGCAGAATATGATATTAAATAAATAGAGGTAACACAAAAAGCGTTAAAAAAAGTCCCTTTGAGAGTAACATAAAATTTGTGTGCTTCCAGATTTTATTTATTTATTTATTTTCATTACACCGAGGAAAGTTTATGCTCCGAATTTTATGAATTATTAAAATAAATAATCATCTTGTGATGTTAATAATTAATGATCATATGATCAATTAAATTATCGTCTTGTAATGTTATAATTTTAAAAACTACCGCTTGAAAATGCACATAAAATTTTTAAAAAATATATCAGATCTTGTTTAATTTTGCTTTATTTGTTTCAAAGCTTCATGTACTATTATTCTTATTTAATTTTATTTGTACTCAGAAAATTCAAAAATTTTACATATACAGTTTTTACTGTTTTACCAAAGTAAAGATGTTTATACAAGAATTACGCGTGAAAAGAATGCGCAAAATGCAGTTAAAAGTGCTTCAAAGAGATATATTAAATTTTATTTGAAAAAACTGTGACTTTCATAATCTCATCACTTATAAAACGTATCACATTTAATAATTAAAAACAATTACGTGATACAAACGCCACAGGTTTCAGTGTTAAAGTAAACCAGATCGTCCCTACTACTTCTTGCGGACATGTGGGTGATGCACGTCCCGCCCACTGGGTTAGTTTATCTCTTATAAGGTCCATGCAACTGTCCCTCTAACATCACGAAGTTATTGCCAAATATCGGTCTTGACGAATGGTTATTACTCTTGGTCGACTTTGCTCTGGTCGTCGGGTAACATCTTCCGTACTGTGAAATCTCTGCCCCAGTCTTAAATTACCACACACTGAAGCACATTCAGAATTTGAGACACTTCAGTTTGAGATCGTCCACATTCCAGCATTGCAATAATTCTTCCTTTCAAAAACATGTCCATTTGGCGTTTTTGTGCCATCCTTCTATCTTTTCGATCGTTTAACTCACTCCTCAGCACAGCCATTGCACATAGCCTGCCTGATTTCCGTATGGCACGCAAAATGATTTCATAATCTTTCTGATGTGCGCACGTGTTTTGAGCATGCACACGTCGACCGAAATGTTTCGCTCACATGTGTAGCAGCTTATCCTTCCCCCCCCCCAATTTTTTTTTATATATTTATGCCAGACAATGAGATTTTGAGAATTTAATATTTGATCATGATTTCGATTATGCCAAGCAGATATATTCGATTAAGTTAACATGTACTCATTTCAAATGGGCAACACATCCTAAAATTCTGATTTACGTGATTTCAAATATATCAAGTTTCATCTGCAAATTAGTGTTGTGCTTCATCAAAATATTGTGATATGATTTTGTGAACTGTGCTACGTTTCTTCTTCTATGGCCGGAGGGAATGTGCTGGCAAGCCTCCACATTTATTCAACATCAAGTCTTTTCACTGCGACCTCTCAATGACAGAGCGAAATTGATGACTACAACCGGTTTCTCCTCCTTCTGCGGCTGGGCTCCGAGGGTGTAGGACGAGCTTCTGGCTGTCCTCACCCCCGGATGACGCGTGTGTGCCATTTTGTTCTTTTTCGTTCTTTTTTGACTGCCATCTCCATATTGTGTGTAGAGTAAAGTATTTCGTCGAGTAAAGAAATTGGTACTGAAGATTCAACTAAATTATCTAGATGCTGACTCCTGCAGTAAATTACGACTTGAAATATCCTCGAAAAAACTTCATGTGCACGTGTTCCACTTTCAGGATGATATGAATATTCGCCTTGTGCTTCTTCAAAAATATATTGGAATAACCAGTCAACTCAATTTCCGACGTTATAAAATTTGACTTTTTTTATCATGAAACTTTGCTTGACGATGATGGAATGAGATCTACTTTGATTGGAATATTTATTATTAACTTCTCGTACGAAAGGTTAGGATTCAAAATGGTAGGATTGTTACTTTCGGCCGCTATACGATCACGATTGATAATCTTCTGTCTGGCGATATTTACTTAATTTATGCTGGTATTGATTCAAAATTTAATGATGTCAACATGTAATAAATATTACTTAGTTTACATTACTTGAATTGTCATCCTTTGGGGTTAAGTTACTTTAATTCCATATTTCTTTCAGATCACACACCTCACTATTTTTGCTATATTATGCACACTGTTTCACTTTCAAACAATGATTCTCCACAAGCGATTTTAAACAATTTAATTATTAGTATTTACCCACATTCTTCCACATTTTACGAATTATACTTAACTTTTGGAAACCATAGCAATTGCGTAATAGGAAAAAGAAAAGAACTTTAGTGCTTTAAAGTGACAAGCGACTTACACTTGTTAACTAACTCCCAACCATCATTCTAAGACAAAGCGTTAAATGTAAAAAAAGTACATCTGATAATCGGCTATCAAATTATGCGAAGAGACGCAGGCCATTATGAAAGGCTTTCGAAATTGAATATCCTAGAATATTGTGAGACTCTAAACTACAGCTTTCAGTCATTGAAAACCAAACCCTGGATGAATTATTCGTGTTTAGCTGCTAATCCATTGAAAGGACTGTAAGAAGTTTATGATTATTTTGCCTTAATTACTGAAGCACAATGTAAGCTATGAATAGAAAATATTTTTTTAAAAAAATCTGATGGGGGCCAGCATACTTCTGGTTGATCACTTGCAAACAAATCTCATTTGTCACTCTAATAAACGCCCACCAGCGACCGAGCGGTAAAATCGCTGAACACTGGTAGTTCGGTCCAAGGTTAAAATCCCGCGAACGGGCTGGCTGCATGGGCGTTTTCGTGGTTTTCCCCATGTGTAACGTGTATACGAGCCAGTTTTCCTTAGAAAGTCCTCCACGAATGCTTCCCTCCCTTTAGGCATATATCCCTAGTATGCTTTGCCATATTCTCAATACACCATTCCAATAAACAGAAAAATCTGCAGCACAAAATTTTGGATTATATTTTATTAGGTAATTGTTTGCATGCAAAAACTGTATTTTCTTAATTTATACCAACATAATCAAATGTGTGCGTCTTTAATCTTTTCAATTTAAAAAAAAAAATTGTATAACATAATTGAATAACATGCAATTTAAATGTTTTTTAATTAAAAGAATTTAAATATTATACTTCGAAACGAATACCGTAATTTAATCTTTTTTCTACGTTATTCCTACGGAATCAACAGATCAAAATTCATTTTGATCTTCACGTATATTCTCGCTATATTTAGGTATCGGTAAATAGTGCTTGCTGGTTTCTAAAGTTGTAGGTAAACAGTAATTACCGTGCATTCTGGGATCAGTAAGAAGTAAAGCAGTACGTGTTTTCGAATTTGCTATTTGCTCTTGTGCCTCATCATTATCAAGGGTACAAGAGTATAATAACTGCATTTTTACGTAACATGCCTGCAGTACAAGAGTATAATAACTGCATTTTTACGTAACATGCCTGCAGTACAAGAGTATAATAACTGCATTTTTACGTAACATGCCTGCAGTACAAGAGTTCTGAAGTTTTACAAATGAAACGCTTTTATAAAAAGCATTCTTTTCTGGGACTTGATAAAAATAAATATAATGTCTAGATAATGTGCTCCATTATTTTAGATTAAACTCTTATTATAGCTGTTCTATATTTTACACTAAAATCTGTTACGAATTTCAAGTAAAGTACCAATTCCTGTTCATCATATATTGTCAAAATCTTGTATATTGGATTCAAACATAATGCTACGAATTTTGTACTTAGATGGGTAATTTTAGTATTAGAATTAGAAGTAAAATTTTTCTATTTTTCAACGTAATGTAACGCAAGACAAATTTTAAGAGAAACATGTGCTGAAAAAGTAAGAACACGGGGGCAAGTGCATTTAACATTGAGTAAATGGGTATCTCGGTAACGGTATGGACAACTCATTTTGTCGCCAGTTTTGGTGACCCCCTCTGGCGATATTTTGGTCCGGTCCCTGTATCACCGTAATATGTATTGAAATTGAATAAAGGAAATTGACCATTATGGTAGCTGTAACCGTAATTCCGCACTCTTATTGCTTTCCAGTAATTTCGAGAAACAGAAAGTACTAGAAATATCTCGCGGCCGGTTGAAAACTATAAAACGCCAGTGTCATATATCGATCCTTTGATCAATTCATCTTTGTCGGTTCGTTTCTATCCACATATGAATGTTATTAGCCAACTCTATTTGCAGGAAATAAACTGGGACACTTATGCAGGTTTAACACGAGCTATATTTTAATTTTGTAAATACAATTTAACTTTTCACAAAGTATTGCTTTTATTCACATTTACATCAAACGCACAAGTAATATATATTGCATCTCTCCGCTCTTAACAAAAAAAAAAAAAAAAAAAAAGAAGCTAACTTTACTCTCGGAATACAGCCAAACTAATTTCAAATTTTTTTCTCACGAGCATGCCGTTCTTCTCGCATCAAGCACGTTTCTTCTTCTCGTTGCCAGATTTTCCCCTCTTCTTTCAGAACTCATAAGCGTTATCTGATCAAACAGCCAGCATTTCGCATCAAAATATGCAAGATAATGCAGAAACTGGAGGAATTGGGAACAGATTTGTGCAGTGTGGAGTAGTTCCCTGTCAATCTCTCTTCTCTCTCTCTCTCTCTTCTATCTTTTTTTTTAATTTTTAATTTATTATTATTATTATTATTTTTATTTGTATTGTATATATTATGAAACATGTATGTATTACGGCCCACTGTATATATTATGAAACATGTATGTACTATGACCAATGAAAATTATTATGAACTACTATGTATGTATTATGTAACAGGCTCAATATATTATGAACTATGTAAGCAAGTATGAACTATGTAAACCACTATGTATTATGTAACAGGCTCAATATATTATGAAACATGTATGTACTATGGCCAATGAAAATTATTATGAACTATATGTATGTATTATGTAACAGGCTTAATATGTTATTAACTATGTAAGCCACTATGTACTATGTAAGCATGTATATGTATGAACTACGTATGTAAGCATGTATATGTATGAACTATGTAAGCAAGTATTATGAAAGATCTATGTATTATGAGCTACTTGTATATAAGCATGTACTATGAACTATGTAACTATGTAAGCATATATTATGAACTATGTAACTATGTAAGCATGTATACAGGACCAATGTATGCCCTTATAGGCCCCATGAGGTGTTGCCCCGGATAGTTGCGGAACCTGGACTAGACCCGAATAGTCTTAGTAAGCCGCACGGGTGTCCAGATTCTGCTCTCAACTCAACTCATAATTACCAATCCAACTACGGCCCACCGTCCAGCACAGATTACTATCTTCACTGACGGGTCGAAGATAGACGAAAACGTGGGAAGTGCCTATGTGGTCATGCTGCAAGATACAGTCATAGATCAATGGAAGGGTCAACTAAGGCAATTTAATAGCGTTTTTCAGGGAGAAGCAGTGGCAATTGCGCAAGCAATCCGCTACCTGCAATCCCACCACTCCCGCAACGCTACAATAAAGACAGACAGTCTTTCTTCGCTATACGCAATAGGAAACCCTGACCACCCATCCGATATTATTCAGGGAATACAGGAAGATCTGCGAAAAAATTCCCAACTCCATACAAGACTTGAATGGATCAAAGCTCATGCCGGCCACCACGGCAATGAGTTGGCTGACCATCTAGCCAAAGAAGCTGCCACAGGAGCAACATCTCAACAAATCAACATCCCATGGCCAGTGTCTTACCTGAAAAGAACATTGCGCTTAAAGGCAATCGGGAAATGGCAGCAGACATGGGACAACAGCGATACCGGCCGACGGACTTATTACCATGTCAGCTACGTGGACACTACCAAAACTTTTGCAAACATGCAATTGGTAAGATACATTACGGGTCACGGACCATTTCCCGAGTACTTTAACAAACGCGGGATAAGTAACACTAGCCAGTGCGCCTGTGGACAGACTGGCTCTCCGGAGCAATATCTAACCTCCTGTCCCCTTACAGAAGGGCTACACATCAACCTTCCGTCGACCAATTGACAAGCTTTCTGTAAGTTTTTGATAAAACAGAGGCACTTGGTTAGAAAAATAGGGCTTTTAATGGATAAACTGGCCGATCTTAACACAGACCTGTGCCATACTTAGCCATGTAGACGAATAGTAATTCAGTGTCTAGCACCAACTACCAACACCACAAAATAACTGTGAATTATCGTAAGGAGTGTCCAACACTCCTAGTAATATAGCAAGAATAAACTATTTAATCAATTTGCATTATGCCAACCAAACGAATTATGTCTATTATCTGTACCGCAATATGTAAATAAGGACCATCTGTACCTGTTTATAAATGTATCTTAAGTACCATCACCATGTAGTTATGTTTTATGTATGTATATGTATAATGCACCCAATGCTTCTATACTCAATGTAATTATGCGCCTTGTACTTGTATATATGTGTTCTAGTATACATGTTACTGTATTGATCATTAACTGTATTAATCATTGCTGCATTATTGTATTAATATTATTTAGCATCATCAAATTAATAGCTCCATTTGAACCTTATTACGTACTTTCAAGTCTACGAGACTAAGGTACTATGTGCATTAAGATTGTGAGCCCAATGATTACTATGTGCCTAATAATATGTATATATATCCTCGTATATATGATAATGTAACCATGCATCCGAATATAACATCACGCAACATGACACTTTACCGCATAGTGTTAATCTAAGTCTTAATTCTAAAAATTAAATCTTAATTCTAAAAACCCCATTGCATTAACTAACTTCTATAGCATTATTATTATATATATATTTGTTTATATATTATGTATCGGTTTATGTACCATGCATATTATGCTTATAAATCCAATGATTACTGCGTGCCTAATAATTGGGTATACGTGTTTTAGTATGTATATAACTGCATCCATGGCTCCGCGCATATCATCCTGTAGTATGGCACTGTACCACATAGCGTTAAACTAGGATCTTACACTAAAACTAACAGCACCAATGAATTGTTCCAGCATTGTACTAATCTTATGTATTATGTACGTATATGCATAGTGCATCTAATAATTATGTATCCTATGTTAAGTATGCACCTAAAATATTTGTATATTTTCATATATATATAGTATTAACAAGTAGAAATATTACTGTATTCATGCGTCAGTATTTAACACTGTGTAACATGAAGCCGTTTCGCATAGTGTTAAACTAGAATTTTACTATAAAATTAACTGCATTTATTACTTTCCATAGCACTGTATTATGAACCATCTGTTTATATATGTATATGTATACCATGTACCTAATGTCTGAGAATCTAGTTATTATTATGTGCCTAAAAGTTGTGTATATGTATATTAGTATATATATTAGTTTATCCATCCAATCGCCTACAGCATCATGTAACATGTAAAAATAACAGCACCAATTACTTGCCCTAGCATTGTATTAAGAAACTAATATATGAATATGTATATGTATTATGCGCCTATTGTATATGTACCCAATGACAATTATACACCCTATAATTGCGTATAAATGCATTATTTTTAAAATACTATAAAATTAATTGCATCAATTATCCTCAACGGCACTCTACAATGTACCATCTGCTCATGTATATAAATGTGCCATGTACCTATTGATTATGAAATCGAATGATATAAGCATTGTAAATAGGTATAGCATTGTAAATAAGAAAACAGTATAGCATTGTAAATAGGAAGCTGTACCCATGCACCCGCATACATTTCTACGTAACGTGACACAGTAACGCAAAACATCAACGTAGTGTCCTATTATGAAATTAAATAAGCACCTATTACTAGTTATAACATTATTTTATGGATCTAGAGTTTCAGTATATGAAGTACGAAATGTTTATGTCACCAATGACTATTGTGTACCAAAATATAAGCGTATACACGCTTTTGTCTATATGTAATTGTGTATGTCCTTGTTTATATGTAATTGTACCCATGTATCTACTAGTGTTATCACATAGCTTGGCACTGTAATGTACATCTATTACGCACTGAATAATCATGTACCTAATGTGTCTGTATATATGTATATGAATTTATGTTCTGTATATATGATAATGTAACTATGCATCTGCACATTTTATCCTGTAACACGGCACCGTATCGCAAAGAACTAACTAGAGCCCCACTCTAAAATTAATTGCACCAAAGACACTGTACTACACAGTACTAATCTAGGGTCTAACTTTTAATTCACTGTACTAATTACTTATTCCAGCATAACATTGCGCACCTAATATTTCAGTATGTACATGTCTTCTGTAATCTAATGATAATGCTTCAAAGGGTCATAGTGTACTCAACATATGAGTACACACTTTATGTATATATGCTATCGTATCCATGCTTTTGCATACACGTTGTAACATGGCAATGTATTATCCAGTGTCTAACATTAATTAGCTTTAACGCCACTGTATGAAGTACCAAATTTGTATGTATGTTTATATATTAGTATATTAGCACAATGAACACGTATGATTATCTAGATAAAGGTGGACGTGGCGCTATACCGATTAACCGTATTGGTAGAGGGGTGGTGCCCACGTCCTCCGTCGCATGTCGCATGTCGCATGTCTCAACTCAACTCTCCTTTCAGATAAACTGTTTTTTCACACGAGCATGCCGACCTTCTCGCATCAAGCACGCTTCTTCTTTTCGTTGCCAGATTTTCTCCTCTCTCCTTTCAGCTATAAGTCGTTGGCTTTCAGCTATAAGTCTGTTCTTCCGGCAGGTTTGGTCGGTAGCATAGAGTATGTGCATGACACGCCCCTGCCAAGAATGAAATTTGTCCTTTCTTTGGGACGTATTTCATTAATCAATATCCAAGCAAATTTTCTGTACATTACTTTTACACAATACTAACCTCGTACAGTATTAAATAAAACAAAACAGAACAAGCAATAAATTATTACAATCATACAAATAAACAAAGAAAAAGAAAAAAACAATCAAATTATATTAATCATATCATATTTGATCCAGACGTGAGAGTGCATCTGCACTTTGTTGATGGATCCCTGGCCTATGACTAATCCGTAAGTTCCATTTCTGCAATGCCAGAGCCCACCTCGTCAATTTGGGACTTCGAGGAGTAGTTTCATTCAAATATCTGAGAGGGTTGTGATCCGTTATAATTTCTACCTGAGCCCCATAGATCCATTTATCAAATTTATTCAGGCCAAATAAGACTGCCCAAGCTTCCTTCTCAATGCTTGCCCAATTTTTCTGAGTTTGAGAAAGCTTTTGACTTGCAAATGCAATAGGACAATAGTTACCACTCTCGTCTATCTGGGTTAAACAGCAACCTACCGCCAAATTGGATGCATCACAATGGATCTGAAATGGCTTTCCTATATTTGGTGTGGCCAGAGATGTCACTTGGCACAAAGTATCCTTTAATTTGTTAAAAGCATTCTGTTCCAACTCCCCCCATAGAACAATATTGGTTTGCCTCTTCTTCGTCAACTCTGTCAATGGTGCCGATATTTCTGCGTAACTGGGAATATAAGATCGATAATATCCCATTAATCCTAAAACCGATCTCACATCATTTTTTGTGACTGGCCTGACGAGTTTTCTAATTGCTTTGACCCTTTCTTCATCAGGACCATGCTTGCCTCCTCCAATTATATGCCCCAAATATTTGATTTTTTTAGCTGCGAAAGTACATTTGTCCAAACGTACAGAAAATCCTAATTTTTCTCTGAAGTTTCCAGAACCAGAGAAATGTGTTTCAAGTGTTCCACAAATGTTTTTGAGAAAATCACCACATCATCTATATATGCCTGAGCATAATCACTATGACTCTGCAAAGCACAATTCATTTACTTCTGGAATGTCCCTGAGAATTCTGATAAGCCGAAAGGCATTGTTCTCCACTGGTACACTCCATTACACGTTGCAAATGCAGTCAAAGGTTTGCTCTTTTCATCCATTCGGATTTGCCAATACCCTTTTCGAAGGTCGATGCTTGTCAGCCAGTTTGCTGCACCCGCCACAAAAATCAATTCCTGCATGTCTTTCATGGGAAATGTTGGAGTTTTCGTTACAGCATTCAATGATCTAAAATCTATACATATTCTAACTGTAGCATCTTTTTTCGCCACACAAACTATAGGATGAGCAATTTCTGACTCAGAAGGTTCAATTAATCCTAATTCTAGCAACTCACGTATCTGCTCATCTACTGCTTTGCGGTATGCCATGGGTATTCCATAGCAGTGGGGTTTCTTCCTAATAGCAGTAGGAATAAGTTCGATCTTGTGTGTACCTACTCGTGCTGGTTGCACTGGACGTGTAAATAATGTTGATATTTCCTCAGTAGCCCTAAAAGTTTACTCCTTTGGACTGAATCTAAATTAGACATTTCTAATCCTTCCAGAGATTCAGAAAAACTCTTTTCTCCCTTGTTGACAGGTATAGATTCAATTTCCCCAAACTCTTCTTCCTCCTCCAAGATAACATTTACTGCTTGGGATCTAACTACATAAGGTCTAATCTTATTCTGATGGACATTTCTTTTGGTCCCATCGGGCATTTGTACTACAAATGAGTGAAAACTTCTCTGTTCCAATATATTTGCAGGACCCTGCCACCTAGCATAAAGCTTGTTATTAGAATCGGGAATCAAGACTATCACCTTATCTCCCACCTTAAATGTTTTTTATGGTAGACCTTAAATTATGATAGTTTGCTGTCCTCTCTTGTTGAATTTTAGCTGTGAGCTTTGCCTGCTCCGCTACCTTCTCAAACCTAGCCTTTAGATTTTGTAAATATGTATAAACAGGAGTGGCATCTAATTGTAAATTTTCATGTTTCCCTGTCCATGATGAATTTAATATCGACAGAGGTCCCTGAGGTGTCCTGCCGTACATGAGTTGAAATGGAGCCACCCCAGTTGTTGAGTTGGGTACTTCTCTATAGGCCCACAATACATAAGGAATTTGCAAATGCCTATAGAATTTGCAAATGCCTATGTGGGCCTATAGAAGCCACCCTCTACCTTCTTCTCTGATGATATGATGCAACATTCTTTTTAAAGTACCATTAAACCGTTCAACTAATCCATTAGCTTGAGGATATCCAGGGGTCGAAAACTTAGGACTGGTCCCTATTCGTCTCTCAAATTCTTGAGTCAAATCTGCTTTAAAATTTGTTCCATTGTCACATGCAATTACATTTGGAATACCCGTTCCTGAAAAAATATGTAATAACTCCTCACAAGTCGACTTGGCAGAGAGGCTAGTTAGAGGTATTGCTTCTGCCCATCTGGTATGCTGATCAACTAAGCATAATATATACTTATGACCCTTAGAACTGGGAGGATCAATCGGACCTATCACATCAATGTTTACAATTTGGAAGGGCGGATCTGGCCTCGTTACTGGGGTGATTGGTGTCCTATCAACAGTTTTAATTGGTCTAGTCACCTGGCACTCTTTACATGCTCGCAAAATTTCTGAACGTCTAACCTCAGACCTTCCCAATAAAAAGAGTATCTAATTCTCTCCACAGTTTTCTTTACCCCCATGTGGCCACTAAACACCGAGCAATGTGCTAACTGCAAGACTTCCTCCCTTCGACTCTTAGGTACAACTAATTGCCCCACACTTTCCCCAAGAATTTTGTCCTTATGAAAGAGAAAGTTATCCCCTGTATAATAATTCCCCTTTCCTTTCTGAGCATTCTCCCATGCTCCTACCAGAGATTCACAAGTCTCCTGCTCTCTTCTAAATACATCCGCTGTACATAGTCTTCCTGGCTGAGGTTCTTGGCTTTCACTTGATTCCACCTTCCCTTTCTCATTGAGATTCCTTCCCATACTAGCGTTTCTTTCTAGTTTCCTTGTGTTTACCTTCAGACTTTTCCTTTCTCCTAACCTCTGGGATGTTTGTGGTTTCTTCAGGTAAGTTTTCCACCCCTTCACCTGTGTCATATAACCGACCTCCTAACATGGTGAATACTTCCGGAGGAAGCAACACATCCTCTGGCAGCGATTCTGCAACTGCAGACAAAATCTCTTGATGTGTAACACTAGCACTTTCTCCTACGGCATTTAACAGCTGGACCAAATATACCTTTCAAATATATACTAGATCCTTCCTTCAGTTGGAGACTTTTGGTTAACTCTTTCTTAATCACCGTAATTTCTGTTCCTGAATCAAAGAGGGCCTTCCCTATTGTTCCATTCACACTAATAAGAACCCTTTTCAACTCACACAGCTTATAGTCGTTTACATCCCCTGACTTCCTCAAAGGATCCACACGAGCTACCACAACTTTGTCCTCTAGGATATCATTATCCTAATTTTTCTTTACCCAATTTACCCTGGCTTTATCCTTTTCCTCATTTCTGTTATACTGCCTAGAACCTTTAATCTGAGGACAGTGCCTTTTAAAATGTGAAGCTTTTAAAATAGAACCACATACAAAGCATGTTAAACCTTTAACGTTCCCTGTAGTTTTCCCTACGGTTTCTGACCTATGTCGACTGCCTCGTCTTTCTTCGACCTTAGGTTTCTCACCTACTGCCTGATTTAAAATCTTAGTTTTACAAGCTTCCCTACGTACGTTGTAGGACTTCCCTTTAGCCGCAAAGAATATGTCACACTCCTTTCCAAGCTCTCTTGGCTTGAACCACGAGTCTCCCTGCCTTATACCTATGTGTACTGCAGTTTCCGTACCAAGGGTCTGGTAGATTTTATCCGCTACCACCAACTGATTAAGACCTTCAAAGTCTGTCCCCCCCTTGATTTCACATAATTTTCCCACATGGCAGTAACTCTAGTAGAAAACTGGCCAAAGGTCTCTTCTGAACTTCGTCTTGCCTTTCTGAAATTCTCCAGGCATACCTGAGGTGAAGGTTTAAATTCTTTCAACACAGTTTCCTTTATTTCCTCATAATTCCCATACTTATCCTCGTTTATCAATGTTAATAAATTTGCCGCTTTATCTCCCAAAAGGTAAATCAAAATTTTGGCCTTATGCTCATCAGGGACACTTTCATTGACCCTTTCTAAACTGGAGAAGAAATAGTCCCAGCCATCTGCTTTACTTGGAACCTTTACTGTCAATAATCTGATTGTCCTCGTTAACTCTTCTACTGATCTTTCCTTCCCATTCTCCCATTCGAGTAACGATCCTGGCAATCTACCTTATATTTCTCAATGGCAATCCGCTCCTCTGCCTCTAACTTTAGTTTATATTCCCTTTCCTGCCTTTCCTTCTCCTCCTTTGCCTCTCTATCTGTAATGATAACACTCAGAAGATCCTTTGCTACCTGCTCCTCATAGCTTTCACTGGCAAGAATCTTTTCCCTCAAGTCCAAAATCCTAAATGTAGGCAACACTTCAACGCCAAACTCTTATGCAAGGGCTACTAGATCAGCCTTTCTAGATTTGGCCAAAAATGACATTATGCGACTTTATGTTCAACTTAATTAAAATAACAGAAAATTAAAACTAAATCTTCTTACATAAAATATAAATTAAGTTAAATCCTTAACTTTTGTTTAATCATAAATACATAGTATCTGCATTAAATATGCACAACATCCAAATACTCAATAAATAAAAAAACATGTATGTTTATATATAAGCATTTGAAAATTAATGCAATAATATCTCATAAATAAAACACAAGCATTACTTAAATTAATGATCATTCACTCATATAATAAAAAAATAAATGCTCTTGCAAGGTAATTCAAGTCTCATATGATAATCGCACTGATAATTTTTGTCTTATAAAATACTTGTTAAAGTGTACCTTTACATTAACAGCTAATTTTTCATAAACACAAAAACATAAATAAATCACTTAACGAAAGAACCTGGTAGAAGATAACTATTCCTCTTAATAAGCTTCGCAGCATTCGTAAGGAATTCACTTGAGCTTTTTCCGAGTCGACAAATATACATCCGACCAGCTGCCACCACTGTCATAATCGTTCCTTTGATCAATTCATCTTTGTCGGTTCGTTTCTATCCACTTATGAATTTTATTAGTCAACTCTATTTGCAGGAAATAAACTGGGACACTTATGCAGGTTTAACAATAACATGAGCTATATTTTAATTTTGCAAATACAGTTTAACTTTTCACAAAGTATTGCTTTTATTCACATTTACATCAAACGCACAAGTAATATATATTGCATCTCTCCGCTCTTAACAAAAAAAAAAAAAAAAAAAAAGCTAACTTTACTCTCGGAATACAGCCAAACTAATTTCAAATTTTTTTCTCACGAGCATGCCGTTCTTCTCGCATCAAGCACGCTTCTTCTTCTCGTTGCCAGATTTTCCCCTCTCCTTTCAGATAAACTGTTTTTTCACACGAGCATGCTGTCCTTCTCGCATCAAGCACGCTTCTTCTTTTCGTTGCCAGATTTTCTCCTCTCTCCTTTCAGCTATAAGTCGTTGGCTTTCAGCTATAAGTTTGTTCTTCCGGCAGGTTTGGTCGGTAGCATAGAGTATGTGCATGACAGCCAGGAGAGAGCATCTACTCTCATTTGCTTAGTTACTGTTGTTGCGAGTTGTTTAGTTAGGCGTGAACTGAGATATCCGAGTTAGCTTTCTCTTTAGATGTGCTTTGCATTGGGTTGTGTTTAACATTTTTAGTAATTTGAAGCATATCTACTACGGTGCGATACTGTTGCATCTGTACGAATAATTCTGTGGAAAATTTCCAGAGTTCTGAAATATTTCTCTTGAACTTGTGGATTCAATCTATTACGAACCCGTACGCACACAGCAATAATATGCATCATATACAATATATACGAGTTTTCAAAACCAAAAAATAACTGTGATTTATATTATAATATACGTTTTCACGGAAATCTGTTCACATCTTTAAGTAAAGTATCACATCTGATTTATTAATTTTATCAAAATCTAATATGTTGCCCCCATTTATATAAAATCGTAAATACTAAATTTAATATGGTTTTTCTCTGAAAACTTTTATGGGCTTCAACTAAAGTACCATTTCCGGTTGTCGAATTTTACATAAAATCTATTCAACTCTTGAACAGAATGAAACTTTCTGTACGAAAGCAAAAATTTTTATTTTTCCGTATTTTTATGAAGTAATTTCTATGAATGGAAATTTTTGGAAGTTTGATAAAGGAGTTATCGAGCGCGATAATATCGTCATGCCCATAACAGACAGACATCCTAGTAAAAGTAGTATACGTGTGTCGTGAGGACTCGCTTATTCACTGAAAACTGTTTATCGAATTTTTGGATCGAAAACATTACATTCCTTACCTGTTCCTTACTTTACTAAATGTATACAGGTAGGCGGGAGGCAAATTCAGAATCTTCTAAATTGGTTGTTTATAAATAACAGCCTGCAGCATCTTAAAAACAAATAGAAAATATCTTTAATTAAATATTTTAAGGAGCAGAATATTGATGAAAGAGAGAGAGAGAAAAATGAATCCATTTCACAAAATATGTGCTATGCGGAAAAAGTAAAAACAATATAAACCGAAAACTTCAATGTCAAGAAACAAAGAAGTCTAATGTCATCTAAAATAATTTTAATTTGAATGATATTGCATATTGCTTTTACCATTCTTTATATCTGCTTCCAAATTTTCAGAAAGAAACAAAAAAAAAAAAAAAAAAAAAAAAAAAAAAAAAGATACAGAAGATATAATTAGTTTTAATATTTTATGACGTTTCTTTTAATAGAAGAGCTTCTGTATAAAGAACACCTTGTTTAAGAAGACGAAACTTCATAAAACTGACCAAGAACATCGCCAAAGCTTTTTTCCTATTTTCTTCGAAAAAGAACTTCTAATAATCACGCAATACCAAAACACAATTTAATTACGCTTTCATATTTTTGTAATTATTACTTCATATCCGACCCTGCTTTATTAATGAAATGAAAATATAAGATCACATTTGGTGGATTGGGTCACATCTTTTCTTTTTATATTCCTCCCGTCTTGAGAGCCTTAGTTGATTAATTTTTGCTCTATTGTATGATGACCTGAAGCACATCAGTTGTCATCATAGCTATCTTTAAGCGGGTTTCCAGCTGTTGATATCTCTTTGCAAATGGAAAAATTCAGCTGAATGTTATTTTCTTACGAGAAAATAATGTTCGCTATGAAAGATAGCTTTGTAAAGGAAATAGATTCTCACTAACAGTTTCTAAAAGGTTATGAAAAGTGTTTGTTACATATTTTTATAAAACAATAGCAGAAATTAATTCTCTGTATTAATTCTGGATTTTTCGGGTAATTTAAGCAGATCTTAGTGAACTACACAGAATACTTTGAAAATCCGATATAAATTACTTCAGCATTCGAATATGAATTTAGGCTTTAAATGCTAAGAGTAAAAATAGGTTTAAACCATAAATACACATTTTTAATCTCGAGGTATAATTTGTCTTTATTGTAACTTCTCTTTTCCGTTTCTTCACCTGAATTCTAGTATTTAAATTGGGTGTTTGGATTGTAAGACAGCGTGTTTCAGGCCTGCGCGTGCATGCTACTTTTTGTTCCTGCCAGCTTTGCTAGGTTTTGTGGGATTCCTGCAAGCAAGGGCCTGAAATGTGGCCAAGCATAGTAATAGCTTAGAGAGAGTGTAGCCATAAGGCAAACGCAAGCTAGTCAGAATCTCTGGCTCTCTAACGAAGTCAGTAGAACTTCGACTTAAATACCGCTCTTACTCACTCTCTCAACCGCGATTCTAAAAACACATCCTGGTAGGAAATTGTAAGCTGAAATTAGGAGGGATAAGAAAGTAGCTTTAACTATAGATAATTGTTAAAAACTTAGGATAAACCTTACAGTGTAATTATTTGCGGTATTTCGCTGTCGACAAATTGATTTTGACTCTACGGTTAGAATTGCTGAAACAGCTTAGTGTAGTTTTTTTTTTTTTTTTTTTTTTTTTACTACTACTTACGTCTTAACTTGAATTTGACTGTTCTTTTAGTTGCATCACCCCGCTGTGGTTGATTTTATTAGGACAAGAACGTGAATTTATATTCTAATTCCTGTTTAATAAAATCGGTTAATAAAACCTTTCCATGGCTTTAGTTACTTTAGACATAGCGATAATTTGCTTCACATCTGATGGGGTTAATTGTTTCAGAACAAATGAAATCTCGTGAGTTTCTAATCATCAGTAACAATAATCATAAGTAAAGAAACATCAGTAAATACTTAATAAAAATATTCCTAAATATTCCTAATGATAATAAATTTAAATATTAATAAAGTATTCCTAATGAGCACCAAACTTGATTACCAAACTTAATTACTTAGTCACAGGGTCTGACAGTTATTCATTTTGAACTTGGATTAAATATCTAGCTTATAGATACAGTATTTAAAATAACGATCCGAACTCAAACTTAATCAACCTTTTTGTAACTTTAAACATTAACACAAAAATTATAAAACATTATGGTGTATTTCCCCATGCGTTTTCTTGCGGTACAAGTGGTTAACTTGTCCATCTGGTTGTTGGAAGATCCATGGTTTAAATACCGGTGAGAGCACTGAGAATTTTTTCCATATTCTGATTCCAGAATATCTAATAGACTCTGCAAAGAATAATACAAGAGAAAGATTGAAGTTAAAAATTGACAGTTGACGTTGAAAGTTGAAAGCTGAATAACATATAATGAAGAAAAAGCAGGCTAAACTGTTAAATTCTGTAATTTAAATAACTTTAACTGCAAATACAATTCGTTTTCCTGTTTCTACACTGTTAGAAAACCACTAAATACTTCCGCTCACACATCATTTCAGTGACTTTTAAGTCAAAATGTAAATTAGCATACTTAAAACAGAAATAGATTCATCTTAGAATTGTATCTGAACATTATTCCAAAATTGCAGTTATTTTACTGAAATATCTCACAGGGTAAATTATATTTATCGCCTGCCTGATTACCCTTCTTCAGTTATTTCATACTCGTTAACGTCATGTGTCCCGAATTCAGATTTGTAAATAATCTAATCTCACATACTTAGAGCACTAAACAGGTAGTGTAATACTTTTTCTTAGACTGTAATTTTTTCTTCTGAATAGCAGTGCAATTCGAGTGTAACAGATCCTTACAAAATTTTAACAGGTAGTTTTCGTATTAACTCTATTGCATTTTTGGTAAAGTTTTTCCAAAATTTATTTTATTCATATTCTGGTTACAAAACGGACGAAACTGAAATGCCTATAAGCAAGATGAAATGCATCATCATGATCCTGATAACGATGCTATTACAATGAGTAGATCAACTGATGCGAATATTAGAAACTGAACTCTAAAATTTCATTAAGAAGGGAACATATTTTCTTGTTCTGAAGACTATGAAAACCGCATCTGAGATACATCAAACTGGAATGAAAAGGAAAATGTAGACTCGGTAGAGTGTGACTTACTTTAAAGGTATAGAGGGAAAATTATCGCTACTTCGAAACTAAGCTTTAGAAATAAAATGTAACGGAACTTATCGTTGTTGCGGTTGTCTCTGTTTCTCTAAAATAAAAATATGATTAACACGATGCTTTATTTTGTTCGAATAACAAACGAATGTCAGGATTCCAAAGTTCTCTGTATCTCTACAGGTCTCTATCCTGACGTACTATCTGTTAGATGTTCTCTCTGGCTTGACTCCTCATAATGAACAAATGGTATTATTACTTTTCGTTTATTAATAGAATTAATAATATGAATATGTACAATTACCCATATGGTGGCGAGTCATAGTTCAAACCTAACATATCGTATAAATTCATTCGCTTTCTCTCTCTGATACTTTTCTATCAGAAAAGTATCAGAGAGAGAGATCTGCGCTCTCCAACGGCAGCTTTCTTACAATGAATGCTATGTGTCGGCTGATGATTACATTCAGCTGTTATAACTTGACAATCGCCTTGTACCAGAAATAATATAAACATCATTGACGGTTTGGCACAGCTCGAGCATGCGCAGCACCCCATCTTACAAACTTTTAAAACAGTAATATTCTTGTACTTTTGGTTCCGTCTGCTGATTTCAGTTACTGTGTTGCTGCCTGCTAAGTGAATGAAACGGGCTTTTTTCCTTCCTTGTACGAAGTAAAGGAAGTACTGTAATCTCGAAAAATTTAGGGTATCATATTTTCCCGACAATATCAATTTTGACTGCGCTCAAATCCATTTGAACAATGTTTTTGTGTGACATTTGTACGTACAGACAGAATAAAGGATTCTTTTCTCAATAATGGATTATAAAATGAATTTTAAATGGTTTCAAAGGAGATTTTTTTCGTGACATCTGTACGTACCTACGTATATATATTAAATAACAGAAAAGCGAATAGCATCAGAACATTGAAATTGTGTATAACAGATTGCTATAGCAAGTAGTTGTGCACCTTCCCTTTTTGGTTGCAATCGGCCGCACCAAACGTATATAAGTATATATATACGTAGGTTGGGGCAAAAGTCATGGAACTATTTTTTTTCTTGAAAATACCAGCCCGGTTGGAAAATGTGACATATACAGACGAAAGGACAAGGTCTTAACTACATATGTAGACAATGAATAGCACTGAAATATCGTAACACACGAATTTATTACGGTAGAATACAGGCAATATGGCCTTCACCGTGCAAAAGAATGATAACACAATACACATAAAGCTGACATGACAAACCTGAGCCTAAAGACCCTCAATGTAGTTCCCTACTACTGTCACCACACGCTGCCAACGATGTGGGAGGCGCTGAATACCATCAGCCTCGGCATTTGCCGCACCATGTGTGAATCGGGTCATATGTTGGCGTTCAGCATTAGCAATGTCCTCTCGTATTGCAAACCGCCTACCACGTATTTGTTCCTTAATCTTGGGAATGAGATCAAAGTCACAGGGCGAAAGGTCAGGAAAGGATATATCGAAAAAGGATATATCGAACCTTGTCATGATGAATCATCTAAGGATAAACAGATAGGGTAGTCCGTATCACCATAAGTTGATAAACCATCGATTAGGGAAGTGAGGCTTCTTAAAATACGCTGTGTACACATCCTATTTTAACAGGTCCTCATTTCTCTAATCGATGGTTTATCAACTTATGGTGATACGGGCTACCCTATCTGTTTATCCTTAGATGATTCATCATGACAAGGTTCGATATATCGACATCGCTCTGGAAAACATGATGTTATCGGAATAAATAAGGTGATTACCGATTAAAAGAATGTATCAAATGATCCTTATTGTAAATGATTATATAAATAAGTTTAGAAATATTCGATCTCAGTAGATTTCTCATTTCATTGCAAATCTTGACGAATTGTACTTCAAAGCAGTCATTCTTAACTCTTACAATTCTCACGATGACCGAAATATTTGATGATCAGTTAATACTATCCTATTTCAAAGATTTTCATAGTAAAGAAAAGGCAAATTCTATTTTTGAAGAACTCTGTACGTATCCTTTCCAACCTGTGAAACTGAATATTTACGGCCACCAATATATTCCAGCTCGACTTTGTTGCGCTTTCGGGGATGCAGATGGACTCACCCACAGTTTTTCGGGCACATCGATCGTCGCCCAGGCCTGGACTCCTATGCTGCACCAAATTAAAAGTGAAGTGGAAGCCCTCACCCACGAAAAATATAATTACTTTCTGCTCAACAAATACCCTGACGGAGATGCCAAAATATCCGCGCACAGAGACGATGAAAGCTCCCTGGATCCTTCCTACTGCATTCCCACGCTGAGTTACGGTGCGACGCGAGTGATGCATTTTACAACAGAGAATTATATGACTCACATTCTGAGTCTGGAGCATGGATCGCTTCTAGTGATGAAACCCCCCACTAATGTAGTTTGGAAACACGGTATCCCATCCCAGCCTGAAGTGAAGACTATTCGAATAAGTTTGACGTTTAGAAAAATTATATCTCCACAAGTGAAGCGTTCTTCTGATGAAATGGACTTTGGTTATTATGACAACACAATCCCTATACCGTGCATGAATAAAAGAACTTTTCCGCGTAAGGAAACCATGTTTAGAAGATGAGGTGCTCGAGATACCCCAGGACGACTGGCTGAGTCGTCATTACCAGTCATCACGAAATCATGATGAAGTGATCAATTATTGGTCATTAGAATGGATGTCTCGTATTTCCTTCGTTGTAAGTAGAAAAAATAATGTTCGAATTCTTATACAAAACTTTGCAGAAACGAATAATTTCAACTGCGGATCTTCTCTTGAGGGTGTGAGTATGACTCCTGAGACGTGGTATGATTTCATGAAAAAATTACCAAACTTTAATTTCAAGTATTCGGAAGCATCCTTCATAGCCAATAATCAGTTGGCGGTATTTTCTGGAAACGCGCAATGTGTTCTTCAAGAAATTTTTAAAAGTCCCTACGGTGGTTTCCGCCTCGTAGCAGATTGTTTTGAATTAGAGTCATATCAAACCGATAAACTTTTAGATTTATACAGTGAAATAACACAAACTATCCAAACTACCCTATTTGAACATGTGTTACCGCATGAAATAAGAAAACGGCAATCAAAATGCCAGCAGTTGGAACATTTAACTAGCGAGCAATGCATGCAAAAAGTTAACAATATTATTTACGAGGAGTACTTAACCAGTCTCAACGAGGTGTTTATCTGTGAGGGATGTGCGGTCAATCATCCAAGTCAACGTCCCCCCCCCCCTGTATAATGGAGACAACTCCGGAAAAAGCTATGAATAATACTGACAAAGCTATATTGTCAATGAACTTTAAAAGATTTGCTCAAAAACTTTATAAGGACACTTGCTGTTGTATTTATAATAATGAAGACTTATGAAGACTTAAAGAATATTTCATTGTCACCTTTACGTGATCAGATAGCAAATTTGTAAGAAAAAAAATTTTAGTAAGTATGTATTTTAATAAAAAAATGTTTTATTTATATTGAAATGTATCTTTACTTAGCTGTCAACTGTTTCTTATTATGTTTTAAATGAATATTTCTTTACCTTAATCTTACCTCTTAAGTCTTGATAAGTTATAAGAATACTCTTTTTTACTTATAGGAAATGATATGTTACTCAGGTTTTATATTAATGCATTGCAAGATTTTACATTTCATTTAAGTGTTGGTAAAGTTTTACTATTCCTAATGAATGGGATTTTCGTAGTGTGTACGTGGATATTTAATTACATTTATCTTAATAATGCTTGGGAATAATTTGATAATATGTCCCATAAATATACTTTTCTTTTTAAAATCTTAATTGAAAGTTAATTAAAATTAGTTAATTAATATTAAAATGTTAATTGTACTACAGAATGATTCATGACTTTTCTGTGTATACTGACGAGGGTAGATAAAGTGAACTTCAGATTTTTCCCACTGATAGTAAATCTGGAGCTGATAAAAATCTGTTAAGACTCATGTTTAGATAAATATATTGCTTTCCATTACACATTTTCTAAACATTTGTTGGGAATTCTGGGTAAATAACTTAAATTCGGTAAAAGTTATATCCTCATTTGGGTAAAACCTTAAATATTCTATAGTGAAAAATGCTTATTTCATATTTAGTTCTTAATATTAAGAAAATAGTTCTAAGATATTTATTCTGTATTGTGGAAATACTGTAGGAAAAGTTAAATTATTTATATAGTCTTTGGAGTTTTTCTCTCAGAAAGAGGTAATATTTAGCAATTTACAGTTCTCGAAAATGGATAGAAAGTTCCTATAATGCAAACATACATGTACTATTATAAGAAAACGTAACACTTATTTGGGTGTAATTTTGTATTGAAAAGGGGATATTCTACATTAAATGTGTATTAGTAAGGAATATTTAACTGATATGATGAGTATTGTACGAAGAAATTTCTGTATTTGTGATGAAGAAGGTTAAAATATTCGAAATTATAGTGGAGATTTTGGTAAAATGTCTCTTACTCTTTCTCTCTGTGGTTCCTTCTGTAAATATAGGTATATTGGTAATGATATGTATGCTGTGTAAAGTACCGCACAGGATTTCGTTCATAAGAAAATAAATTGGTAAATAAATTGAGGCAAACTGACCATTTGCGAAAAGAACATTTTGTTCTAAGAAATTAAAAAATAGTCTATGTATGAAATTGTCTAGTGAATTAAGTTGGAACTGAACTAAGTAAAAAAAAAAATAGAAAATAAATGCATATCAATAAAACAAACTTTCAAGAAATGAAATGGTAACCAATGGGTAAAATCAATGGTCGTTCATCTCTTATTCAATACTGGAAATGTTTACCTTAGAAATTTCTTTTATACATGTAACGTCAAATTTCGTCAATTTCACATGAAAGTCGTTCATGAAGGCAGAAATATCCGTACTTAGTGTAGCAAAAGGTAATAAAGTGAAAATTTACATAGTCGAGACATTTAAAGTGATGTAGAATGCATTCAATTAGTACAAATTACTGAATTAAAAGGTACTGAGCTTTCAAAATAATAAGAAAGAATTTTGTATGAGTACATGAAAGAATAAATATGGTTCTAAAATTATGGATGAAAGTTGAGATTTCATTCTAAAAATTCGGAATCTATCAAACTAGCTTCATGAGAATCAAGATTCAAAACTGAACATTGGTAACACTGAAGAGCTTAAAAACATATATTTAGATATAAAGGGTGTTAAAAATTAAAAGGAAATACCAGAATATGCAGGAAATGTTAAAGTTTGAAAATGCGAATGAAGTTAATAATGAAGTGAAATAGTAGGATCAATCATGGTAAGAGTACTGCCGAATGTTAAATTGTAGAATTGGCAAATTAAAATAGTATTATAAAACATGGAGTAAGTAAGGGTTATTCAACGAATTGGATATGAATAGCAGTTCAAGGTTGTAAAATAAAATGCTTAATCGAAATCTATCTCTATGTTTAAGAAATTTAAGCATGTTAATTTAGCTGAAATAGTAAAATAAAAAGTGCAATTACAATCACAAATTGTAAAACAGAGTTAAATTTTAGAGTATGTTGGAAACTAGAAAGAAACCCAGTGTCAGAAAAGTACAACAATGACATCTAAAATTATCTAAAGTTCATGCGTATAGTAGGAAAATGTAATAAACAAGTTCAAAATTAGAGTACTTTAAAAATTACGAAGGTATAAAATGTGCAAAACAAGTTAAAAATAATATCTAAAATTAAATAAAGCTCATATACATAGTAAGAAAATAGAGGAATTAAGCTAAAATTAAGAGCCTGTTTGAAATTAGGAAGTTTAAAACATATAAAAGTCGTTACAAATTAAATGAAAGTCATGTGAAAATATAAAAAATTCGTTAACATTCTTAGTATGTTGGAAACTAAAAACGATAAAAAAATAGAAAAGGAGTTAAAATTTACATCTAAAATTAAATAAGTCAGGTATATGGTAGAAAAATGTAATAAACAAGTTTAAAATTAAAGTAAAATGTTTAAAATTAAAGTTTAAAATTCAAAATTACGAAGGTTCAGAATGAACGAAACAAGTTAAAAATAACATCTAAAATTAAGTAAAGCTCATATACATGGTAAGAAAATAGAGGAATTAAGCTAAAATTAAGAGCCTGTTTGAAATTAGGAAGGTTGAAACGTATGAAAGTCGTTACAAATTAAATGAAAGTCATGTGAAAATATAACAAATTAGTTAAAATTCTTAGTATGTTGAATACTAAAAACGTTAAAATATAGAAAAGGAGTTAAAATTTACATCTAGAATTAAATAAGTCAGGTATATCATGTGAAAATATAGCAATTATGTTAAAATTAGGACTATGGAAATTATGAAGGTTAAAATGTATAAGAGAAATGAAGTAAAAGTCATGTACGTAGTGTGAAAATATAGCAAATTAGTTAAAACTCAGAGTATGTTGGAAACTAAAAACGTTAAAAAATTGAAAATAAGTTATAATTTACACATAAAATTAAATAAACGTCAGGTGTATGATATGAAAATGCAGGAATAATGTTAAAATTAGGACTATATTGGAAATCATGGAGGTTAAAATGTATGCGAATGCAGGAATTATGTTAAAATTAGGACTATATTGGAAATCATGGAGGTTAAAATGTATGCGAGAAATCAAGTAAAAGTCATGTATATAGTGTGAAAATATAAACTGGTTAAAAATTTGAGTATATTAAATAGTGTGAAGGTTAAAATGTACAAAACAAGCTAGAAATGTTACATCTAAAATTAAATACAAGTCATCTATATGATTAGAAAATGTATGAAATAAGTTAAAATACAGAATATGTTGAAGATCGCTAACGTTGGAAAGAACGAAAAAAGTTAAAAATTACGTCTAACATTGAATAATATAATACACGAAAATGCGTGTTTTAGTAATTACACTCATAAAATATAACGAATAAGTTAAAAGTATTGCCTAACAAGTCTGAAAAAACTCTGGCTAAAATGAATTTAAGAATAAAAATGCGTAATGTAATGAAGATTACGGAAAGTATATGTGATATTATGAACAGAAGATTTAAGAAATAAGGTAAAATTCTGAGTGCATAGGATCACTCAATCATTAAATTCAAAAATAATCCTCATTCAGGGTAACTAGGAGATAATCATCATATACGTAGTAAAACAGTTGGAATATGAAGAAAAACACAAAGGCTAAAAATTTATTAACGAAGGGAAATCACCTCCGATAAATCAGTAAAATATAATCTCTTATTAAATTGTTATGACATGTAGCAGTTTTGCAGATATTCAGTCATAGGATAAATACAAGTAAGAAAATAATTATCTTCGGAAGAGGTTATACTGTGAAGGAAACATTTCATTTTATATCTGTTTAAGGAAATGAACTATATCAGTCACTTAAAGCACCTACTTGATATATGCTTTCAAGAATTCAATATAAATAAGAACACATTATCATATAACTAATCAATGCCTAAATCACCAAATTAAAAATGAAAATAATGTAAGCACACGTCCTTTTTCTGTGACAAAGCAACTACTCTACTCGCATCCACTTTCTGATAAGGCTCCCTGTCTCCATTTTCAGATAAGCCTCCCTCCCACGGCTGAGCCTTCCTTCTCGGGAGCTCCCTCAACTCCAGATCCCTAAGATCCCGGTTCAGAACTGTCCTTTCCTCTACTGCCGGTTATTTATGCGAGATTTTATTTGCTAAGTCAATAAGATGAAGCAAAAGATTAATTGCTACTGCTAGTATTTTCGAGTTCGTAGTTCAAGGAAGAGTTTTTCTGAGTCCAGCTCTTCAACGGTATGTGTAAGTAATATGACAATTGAGAGAAAATGCATTTCTGAGCAATTAGAAGCCAAATGAAATGACAGGAATCAAATCTGAAGTTGAAAGCAAACAATGTAGTGAGAATATTATCCCCTTTTTCAAAAACAGCACGGTGTATGACGATAAAAGACACGAAAGAAAACTTTTGTGGAAAAAACATCATCAGAATCAAGGTGTCGCGGTGTTCCGAGTGCGCGACAATAAATATCTGTAGAGGCTTGGCTAGGTTTCACTGTATGATGGATTACACACATAGAGATGGTTGATTTTAAATAATAAACATTTAATTACAACAATTACCACATAACTACTCATTAAATTAACATTGAATGTATTTGCATCAGAAGATTGGATGTGTTCCGAAAATCTCCGTTACAGTTACAGCTAGAGATTCAGGCACGCTATTGGCGAGTTGAAGCAAGTTCCTTTAGTATCGCGACATAGGTAATAATTATGAGATCGCTAAATTTAGACTCAATAAATTGGGGAATATATTAAGAAGCAATCTAGAATTGTTCCAGCTTTATGACGAAATATTAAGAGAGCAGCTAAAGCGAAAGCGTTTTTTAAGAATGCCAGTTTCATGTACTTGGTAATGAGTTATTACCTTCTTCGTCATGCAGTTGTTAGAGAAGAAAAATACATCTTTGTTTTAATCTTTTAATAACTACATTCGGGAATTATTCTTCTTACAGATTTGACATACATTTCCGATTATTTAAAGTTGGATTTCTAACGGATATTGAGAAATCTTTTCTGCAGTTAGGAAATAGTGCAGAAGACAGCAATTTCATCAGATTTCTGTGGGCTAAGAATAACCATGACTTAGAATTATTTAGCTCTGCAAGATTTTTTTTTCCATTCTAAGTGTCATGTAATGCATTTTTCCTTTCTGCAGCTATTAGATTACGTTTAAAAAAATACACAGAAAGTAAAAGTGAAGCTTGCCAAATGCTTCATAATCTATATGTTGATAATTTAATTTACGGAGCAGGCACTGTGGAAAAAGCTTCGTACTTATCTTCGGATGCGCAAAAAATAATGATAAAAGCCAGTATGAAGTTACGCAATTTCGTCATGAATTCTGAGAAAAATATCTCTGCCAGCCGACCTATTGTTTTAACAATATACCACTGAAGGCTGTGGAACTTGTTTGGAACTGCACAGAAGATATCTTGAAGATTGATTTGGTCAGCGTTTTGATCGAAATCGTGCGCTTTGGCGAAACGCAAACTCCGAAGGTTTTTGAACCCCCACGGTAATATTGTGACCACGATCAGAATGAAATTTTTACTACAGTCATTTTAGGAAAGCGGAATTGGTTGGAATGAAACTTTGCCTATTAATGTGCAGTTGCAATGGAATGAACTATGTTTAGAAATCAACCATCTGCAAGATTTAGCCATCAAGAGGACCTACTGCGAAGATTTTAGATCTAAGGAAGTATAAATGTATATATCTGCTTGTGTTAATTTAAGAGCACATGGAGCAGTAGCTTACTTCAAAATCGGATCAAGAATAGGTTGGAATATGAGTTCCATTTTAATTAAGTTTCTATTAAGCGAAGTACACATCCTCAAGTTTTGGGAGTTTTAATAGAGAAAAGATTAAAAGAAAACTCAAATACGAGCAACAGATGGCAAAAGCAGTGTATTTTATAGTTAACGGGCATATTACCGATGACTATTTCCCACAATTCTCGTCAACCCTAAAGTCGGAAAGTTCAATTACGTACTGAGCTATATATAGGTTCGGCCTATGTATAGCTCATTCTGATTCAAGATTCTGACCAGTGCTCCTGTGATAAAGTAGCCAATTTGAGGTATTACTTACATGAATGGACATGCATCTGTCAGAAATCTTTGAAAATAATCTTCAGACCTGGAGAGATGGACTAAAGGAAAATGAAAAAGGTATCTAGAAAGCTCTCAAGGTAATTGCATATAATTCACGATAATACTAACAATAGTTAGGCCTTTCGCACAGCATATTACTCCTAATTCAGAACTGTCTATTGCAAAGTACATTGTCCAGTCTCAAATAATGTTTAATCTGTAACGCGTATATATTCTTCACGTTGTCTAAACTGTTATTTCTTAAACTGCATATAAACATTTCTGTTAATTATTACTTACTGTACTTGCATATAGTCTGTAAAATGCTGACACAGAATGTGAGGCTAATCTTTGGAGTATGGTAACAGGTAGTTTGGCGACATTTTGGTAAGGCGATAAAGGTTACTAGCTAGGACTTTAGCAGTGTACATGGATAAAGTCAAGAGTGTGCGCAATGCCATTTTTGTGCAATTCTGGGATTTTTTTTAGTGAAAATAGGTCGACGTGTACATGGATGATATGCAATTCTTAAAATTCTAATATGTGCAATTCTTAAAAACGCGGCAAGCAGTGGGCGATTCTGCACTTTCTCCCGATTTCGCACCTAATCTTCGTCATGATCAAGCACTTTTGTTCCATAAAAGTTCTAGCATAAGCGTAATTCGGCTAGCAGATTGTTAGAAAAAAAAAATGTTGATTAGAAAAAAAAAAAGATGCCTTTTCTTCGTGAAAACAAAATGGCGTCCAAAAACAAACTAGCAGGTTGCTGTAGCAGGGTTGGTCACCATACAGTGCAACTTTTAAGGAATATTGTTGACAACTTCTGGCTGATGCCAGCAAGCATTTATTGTTGATGAATTTACTAGTTCCTATGGCAGTTTAATGATTTTTATGCAGTATTTTATGTTGAATTGCTTCCAAGATGCCATTATTGTGTCGTGCTTTCCGTCATCTGTAGACGATAAATAAATGCACGCATCTCTGTAAATAAAGCACAGTTGTGTTTTATTTACAGAGATACGAACATGCCTATGAGGTTTTAAATGTTTTTATGGCTCATTGATCAATTGATTAGATTAAACCTTTGATGTTCATGAATGAGCTCAGCTGGCATTTCAGTTGCTCACTCTATTGGGTGCGCACGGACAAGCTCCCATTACAGATTTACGACTGACAAATGTCGCGCGTATTTAGGAAGAATTGCTTAATCCTTTGCGGCACAGTGTGTTCCTTCTGGACACACCTAAAAATTTCCTTCTGTACGCACAGAATAATTGAATGAAAAAGGATTTATAGGTTACTCTGAAACTTCTTTATTTATAGTAGATGGCAGCTCAACACAAACCAGTCCATATATTTTAGACATGTTTAGTTTTTTAAGACCATCATTTTTCAAAGAAATCTTCCAGATTTTTTTAGGGCATAAAAGGAATTGTTTGAAAAGAAATTTCTATGTTATTTTTTGGCTCTATGTTAATCTCCTTATTTTATATTAGTTTTACCTTGAAATCTTGCCTAAATCAAACGGCGAACCCTAGGTGTGTCCAGACCGGGCTCACCGATAATCTAGGACAACTGAGAGTCTGTATTCTTTGTTTCTCCGCATCTCATCGGTCAGTTCATTGACAACAATGCTCGTTTCAGCACTCTTTTCGAAGCTCTATTCAATCAGTGTGCCACTTTGGGCACACCCACAGAATTAAAACGATAAGTGCTATCTTCACAAAATTTTACGTACTCCTCTAGGCCTAATTAGACTGCCTACCTTGTCTTTTTTATCAAAACTCCGACTTTAAAAGGTAGCGTGCCGGAAAGGGTTAATCTCGCAACCATTGGTATTCGGTGGAAGGAATAAAACCCATTGTGAAAAAAAGCTACATTCCAATTTCTGTATGAAATGATTTGCTTTCTTTTCTTAGCACTTGTTTTTGACATTGTACCTCTTTTAAAATATGACAAATTACTAATTTTAGTAGGAACCACACCAAATTGGCAAACTGAATACTTATATATTACAAAAACAAACCACAGTTGCATTTCCGTCGTATACTTTTTATTACGGACGCTCGTTGACGATTTCGTTGAAATTGAAGATACTGAGCGAACACCATAGCCACCAAGTGATCCTGATCTTAACCCAATAAAGAACTATGGGACTGTCTTGGAAAAAAAAAAAAAAAACTGTCCGGAGACATCCTCTAGAGATGTAAATACCCTGAAGACTGAATTGCTGCAGGAGTAGTACTAATTCTCTAAACGTTATTGCCAGCATGAAAACACACTGTGATATACGAGTACAAATCAGGGAAGATCATATTCCATATTAAATTCATAAGCCTTAATTTTTTTCTGAATGCTCTTTCTGATACATATATTACTATATTTATTGTTTTCTTATATCATATGCAATGCTTTCAACTGTTTCCTTTGTGTGTTATGATGATATGCATCAATCAACAAAAATTCATAAAATTACGTTTACGTTTCGGAGAAATCGGTAATTTCATGCATGTAAAGATAATTTTGGACATGAATTGAGTAATTGAATATGAAGCAGCATGGTAACCTTTTAATTTGACATTATGCTTCGCGATGGTTAAAGACCTCAGCCAACTGCGCTGCGAAGAGTTGAATTAGCTGACAAGAAAAAATTTCTTTCTATATGCCAAAAAAAAATGTAAGCTTTCAGATTTTATATTACACATAAAGAAGTTTTTTTTTCTCTTCCATTTACACACACATACACGTTTCGACAGCATTTCGGTTAGTGTCCCTTTGGGCTAAAAATATTTAAAAGCAGCATATCTTTAGAATTTCCGATAGACAGTAACGCGCGCTGGGCATAAAATTTGTTTTTGTTTCCGCCCCTCCTGTAGTGTTTGTTGCCATTACTCGTTTTGAAATCATTGAGTCTGTTAATCAAAAATTCTTTAAAGTCTTACAACAAATGAAATAGACAATAAAACAAATCCGAAATTCCAAATTCGATAATATTCGATGGCAATAACATGAAAAATGAAACGGACATTATAGTGAACCAACGCAAAATGCAGTTTCGAGACTAATAGCTCTTCTGGGCTTAACCAAGATTACATTTAGTGCCGGTTGAATTAAGAATAATTTATTTGTTATTTAAACAAACCTTAAGTGGGAATTTATTTATTCGATACCCAGATAAGCCTTAAGCATATGCCTGAAATAGATGTTAATTATATTAAATGACTAAACTAACTTAGGCTTAACTTCCGCAGCGCGCGATAGAAGCAAGACTGTTAGTCGCAAATCTTAACGTTATACCGCCAATAGTGTGTAGCGGATACTAGCTAAGTATTAGTGTGTAGCGGATACTAGCTAAGTATTAAGCTATGCTAAGTGACCACTATTCTAACACTGTAGTATGTTCTAAATGCAAATAATATTTCTACCAATAATGCAGAAAGTGACGAAAAGGTTGCTGAGAACGAAAAATTTGCGATTGACAATTCAGTGGGAATTCTCGAACTCTGCAATTTCAGAACTTGAGCAATGGAACTTTGTATCTGACAAGAAATTATATGAAGTAACTGTCATTAAAAGAAAAGTTTAATAAAGCAAATAAAAAAATGAGTTTTTTTTTTTTTTTTTTTTTTTTTTTTTTTGCAAACTTTGATTCCCTTAAGACAGCAAATGCTTCATTATTTCATAAATAACTATTTCATACTTTATCCCTAAGATCATAAACATTTCATTGTTTCATTAAAAAGTATTTCATATATTAATTTTATAATTTCCACATGGCATCTTACTAGATTTATACTGATGAACTAATTATCTAAATTCAGGAAAATTATGCAATCCAGAATCCCGAAGTCCCGACGAGTCCGGATCTCGGACTTTGTACTATATACAGAAATATCATATATGACTTTTCCAGTTAAAAAAAAAAGGAGAAAGGGTATATCCTACCATGTGATAATTATACACAATCATAAGTAAATTTCTTAAATTATAAAAATATAAATACTTTAATTTTTCTCATTGCCAAATCCAAACTTTGCTTGAGGAAGAAATTTACCTTTTATTTCATTTTTGTGCATCTAGCAGAAAAATACATTTTCTGACTTTTACTTTTTATTAACTCCTCAATATAATAAATCATCTTTATATTATATTTATCAGCATGCTTTGCTGTAACTAAGTAATCAAACTGTATATATGTTTGTCCCAATACTTTTTTCACACTACTTTTTAGAAAGTCTAGAGCAAGGATTTTGCTCTAACTATCTGCAATAATGGCATTAGAATGTTCTTCAAATTCATTACTTTTCTATTTACTATCTTTTGCAGTTGGTGACATTTTCAGCCCTCCTTTTTTAAACTGATATTACAACTTCTATATTCAACAGAGTTTTGATTATTTAGGGTATCTTCAAATGCGAATCAATATCTTATATATCATAACAATCATGATTGCACAATAAACTAGTTCAGGATATTAACTATTAAAATGATTTATTGCATATATTTTATAATCATGCACTAATGAAAATTTTCCTTTGCATTAATAAATGCTGAATTAGTTTCAGAAATACATCATAATTAATTCACTTAAATTTCTCCAATCTCAGAACAAAAATTTTATAAAATTATTTAATTTTTAAATTATAATATTAGAAACATTAATATATTTTATTAACAATATTAATTTAAGCAAAATTTTATTATTAAAAAGAGATTAATTTAAAAATTATTTTTTACTTTTAGTTACAATTATATATCATGTAATACACACTCATGCGTATTCTTGTATTTAGAATGTCCGAAGCTATGAAAGACTTTTTATAAATTATAAGTATTAAGATGCTGCATATGAAAGAGAATATCTTCAAAAGCGGAAACTAAGGTTCAGTTTCCTTGAAGGTTTAATTTAAGATTTCTAGCATAAAACAAGAATTGTATGCATACATTTCCATAAAGCTACATGAACGTCAACAAAAAAAATTTTCCACATTCAAATATTCATGTAATATGAAAGGCCACAAAAGCAAGAACTTCTTTTTCACAATATCACAGTTTTATACATTACACAGATAACAAAATACATTTTTTGGAAAAAGCTAAGAAATATACTACTTTTTCATTTATCCAAAATCCATTAACTATGCATATATAGCTATAAAAATATACATAAACTAATGCAAATGTTTATGAAAACTGACAGCAAGCTTTTGATACAAAAGACTTGCAAAATACATTCATATTTCACTATCTGAAGCAGTAAAACTCCCAAACACAAATTATGTATGCATTGAATTTCTCAAAATAAAGCTCTCAAGTTTCAGTCACAGATTGCAGTATGTGCCAGTAAGTCAATACATTTTTTAGGCACAGGCAAAATTACATACTATTTGATATTTCAAAAGCAGACACCTTTTAAAACATTTAAAAAGCAAACACACTAACTGAAAAACAAGATTATTGCTTTTATGAGGTATTGGACTTGTTCAAGTTATTATGGGTACAATGATCAACACAACCACATACAATTAAGTTAATGCAGAGAATCATAAACCGTTTGTACCTTGTTGCAAAAAATAATGTTACTGAAATATTTTTTCCATAACAAGGAAAATTTTACACAATCACAAATGCAACAGTAGGAAATATTCATAGACAATTTTAGAATAACACGTTCAAAAGTCTATAAGCAACTATCAAAAGAGCATTTCAAAATATTACATGATTAAGAATATTTCTATAATATATACCTAATTTGACATGAATTGCTATGTGTGAAATATTTCATTATCAAAAGGAGAAATAAATTTCGTATTACCAGTCAATACAATGAATTTTACATTTGGCCTCTGCTAGTATAGAGAATTTTCTGCTAGCATACAGAACACTATGAATGAATGATGAAATATAAATTCAACTAAAACATAAGATGTGAAATATATCTTTCTTAATACAAGAAAAATGAATGAAACCTGAATTTTTATGTTTCATTCATAAACAGTTTTATGAGCATTTAAATAAAATGCAGTTACTGATTACTGGCTAAGAATACAGTTTATACATTAAGATATTAAGAAAAATTAGGTTGTTAAACATTTGTATTAAGACTTTTTGAATAATAAGTTCAAGAAAATTCCAAATTTTTGAATTTGTACATAATTTTAAATATTAATATTTAATTACATGGCAACACAAATAGTTCAAGAAAGCAATTCACTAACAAGAACTAATAAAGGCAAAGATATTGTTGGTTAATAAGATTAGTTAATTCTCAATACCGCTTAATTACAATAATACATTTATCTTTATGTCAGATTCCACAGGAGATAAATTCTAAGAAATCTGTGTTCTTATTTAAGAAGCTTACATAGATCACAGCTTGTTTTATGTTCATTACTAAGTCACAAATTATTAGTTTCTTTAATTTACTATTAACAACATACAGCAATAAAAACAATGATTTCATATAGTTAACCTTACATATTAACATTCTTCAACCCCTTTACAAGCATTTTAACACAAATATAACATATTTAAATTTGATAGTTTTACAATAATCAGAGTAACTATTTTTGAAAATCAAATCCATGAGTTTGTGATCATATAACTGAATTTATAACAATTACACTCTTGACATAATGTTCAAAAAGCAATCCAGAAATTCAAAAACAAGGTTCTTACATAATGCTCATGTTTCTTTGCTAATTAAAAAAGAAAAAAAAAAGAAAGAAAGAAAAAAAAAAAAAGAACCATATAATTTCACATATACAAAAAAATAAGTAAAATTAATTATACTGAGAATCCCATTAGATAATACAAATACTAAAATGATTTTCATTTTCCTTCATTTTAATTATTTTTAAATATATGAGCAAATTAACTCATGAGAATGCACAAATATATATCATATCCATCTTTAAAAATAAATTAAACTTTTGGTTATTTAATTAAGAGTCACTTTTCTTTAAGAGTAAAACTGTTAGAGAGAAAAAACTAGATTTTTTTTACAATTACATCTCTGATGTGAAGAGTATAGGACAGGGATGGCCAAAGTGGGGCTCGCGAGCCTGATACGGCTCTCGCAGGCAATTTGTGCGGCTCATGCATATAAAATATATGTATGAAATATGGTAAACTAAAATTATTCAGTGTCCAAAAGGAAGTAATTAATTAGTTTAGACTCATTTTACAAAGTTATCAGTGATTTCTTTCTATTTAAAATCTCCTCCACTACTTCTATAATGATGTAAATATGAACTTGTGGCTTTTATAAAATCTAGATGCGGCTCTCGAACATTCCTGAATTCATACATATGGTTCTTACTGACATGAAGTTTAACCAACCCTGGTATAGGATATGGTTGCACTACTCATCTCAGTCAAAATTTAAATATTTAACTCACTTTCTGTTAAACTGAGCATGGATAAAAATACTTATCCTGGGTTATTCTGAAATCTATAAATAAAGATCAGAATTCATAATAACAATGGATCATTTCAAATTGACAATATTTCATATTGTAAAATATTTGATATAACCATGCTTGCACAAAGCCTGAGTGTCAATAATACTGAACAGTAAAAGGAAACCCTGCATTACCTAGTGTTTTAGAAAATAAATTAGTTCTTAGTTACATTTTACACATAGTTAAAAAATAGTATCAATTTATCTGCATCAGCTTTAGTTTAGAAACACAACATAAACTTCTTAGTTGGTTAATACATGGATTAAGGATAACTTTAAGCAGCTTTTTTTTTATGCGCAACAGAAACAAGTGAGGCTTTTTCTAGCGGATTAGTCTAGTGTGAAATGAAAGAACAAAATAATTTAATTTAAGAAACAAAATCTCAAAAAGTTCAGCAAAGGGAATACATACAATACCTATGCGTATTGTGGTTTTGAAATAACACATCAAAAACTGATCAATTGATTTGGGGCAGGAAAAAAAGCAGCCTTCAAAGAAAGATACAAATGGAGATCAAAATTTAAAAAGGAATCTTTAGTTGACATAGATAAACTAGATTACATACCAAATTAGGGGTGATAGAACAATGTGAGAGAAAAAGAAAAAAAAAAAAGAAAGAGAGGGAAAAAAATTTACTGTATTATTATTTATTCAATAAATTCTCTGAACTCAGCGAACTTCGAGAAAGCTAACAACTAGATATATTCATTTTCTAGCAGCTAGGAAAGCCTGTAAGAACTTTGCATTTCCTAAATTCAAAGAACACAACTGATTCTATCATCTAATCCTCATTTGTTTTATTTGTAACAATACTTTAGTTCAATAGTTTTCTGCTTAATAATTTTGTGCGAATATAAGTCAAAGAATTTTTATTTCAACTAGTTAAGAATACCACTCTAATTTCAACACACTTAGCTGTAATAAGAGTATTAAAGCTCAGCACCTATATTATTTTCCAAAATGCTTCCATGAATTAGCTGAAGCAGAGCAGTACATAGAATATATTAATTAGAAATAACAAGGAAGTTATGAGAAATAGATGACCACATATTATATCCCTGAAATCTTTACCTGAAGTTAATTACATTAAAAATCTGTTTCATGAATATTTGATTATTTTATGGTACCTAATATGTAGTTGTAATTAAATGATCAATTTTAAGAGGTCACATATGTAATTAAATGTATAAGAATTGCAAATATATTTAATTTTTACTATTTATTTAACTTAAACATCATATAAAACTTCAAAATATAATGTGGTTATGAAAAATCCCTACAGACTTAACAGATCGTAGCATTCAGAAGAAGCTTTAAATTCATTATATGCAAAATTATGTGTAACTTTTAAGATCCATATTGATGATGTACTTGCTACATGGGATACAAATAAATACTAACTTAACAACTCTTGAGAGAAAAATGCCATGAAAGAAAAAAATTTCCCTGACTGTCTCATTAAAGAATATCCTTCTCTTCTCTTTATTTCTAAAGAAGATAAAAATCGCATCTTATAGATGTAAGAAAAAGAGTATTGTCATGTTATCATTCGTATGCAAAGGTAATTAAAGTGAACAGTTACAAATGTTTCCAGAAAATCTGAAATTGCCTCTTTTTATATGATGATGAAAGTTAATGATAGATCTTTTTAGAGAAATAACAACAACATTACACTGGCTAAAATACTAAATGCTGATCTACAGCAATTTTCCTTTGGTAATTATTACAAATTACAGAAGAATTATTTATTATCAACAAACAGCTTCCTATTCGACTTTAAAATAGTAATGAAATAATACTAAAACTCTTAATATACAAACTTTCAAGGCAAAACACAAAAACACAGTTTTATTGCATAAGATTTAAGAAAAATTTTCGATACACAAACAGTGCACAAAATAAATATAAATACTGTAGATTTCTATTAAAACTACACTTTTTCATTTAAATTACAAAAACTAATGTACACACAATTAATGATATTTTTAAAAAAGATAAATGATTTTGGGTATGACATACCCAGTGCTATCTCTTGTTTAATGTTTCAAAGCATTTTCTCCTTGATTAATAAATAATGAATGGCTAATAATAGAAATAGATTTAACACCATGACTTTTAAAATGATTAAGTACAAGTAAATCATCAGCTTTGTTCAAACCATCATATACATTTAGCAAACCTACACAATGCATCTATAAAGTTTTAGGATTAATTTTTCCCATCAATCCCAGTGAAATGATGTCTCTACTTGCTTCCATTAAAATATTGATTCCTTATGCAAAAAAGTTTAAAAAGGATTATTTATTCAATGTTATGCAGCCTGCAATTGCTGTTACAAATTTAACAACTAAACAGTGAGTTTTCTTGGCACATTCAACTGTTATCAAACAGCTTATTGGAAAACACTAATCATTTATTGTTCCCCATATTTACTAGAGTTGGCACCTGCAGAGTACTTTTTTTCTAAAGTCTTTTCAAAGTGGTTAGTTTTGAAAGCACTTCAGAAATTTAGAAAATCACAATTATGTAATGAAAGAGTGTTCTAAAGTTGATATCGACAGAGCAGTTCAGAAGCTTTATGAATGTTCCAACAGGCATGCAGCATCAGATGTAGTATATAGTATATATAGATGATTAAATAGAAAGAAAGACATTTTCTTCAAGTTTTTGCCCATTTATGAATTCTATCATAAAACTAAACAGATGCACTATGTACATCAACAATTATATTAAAGCGTATTCTAGGCGTTTACATGTGTCATATTTCATAAAAGTGACTTTAAATGTAGAATCATCAAAGCATGTCTCATGATTGTCAAAAACAAAAGGCAACTCATCAACAGAATATCTATATCATACACAGTGAGCGATACAAATTTAAACTTTATACAATATGTTTTATTAAGATTGTGAAAATTTTCTCAAATATTACAAACAGTGATGATAAAATACATTGATGATAAGACACTTTATGAGACATTTTATGACACTCTAAAGGAAAAAATAGATACATATCAACTAGATAAAATTTATGAAACACTCTGCTTTTCATGCCTAAACTCTTGCACAAATACTGCTTATTAGGAGTCAAATCCAGCACTGAACACTTCAATTGTTTTACTTTGATCAAAGATACTGCTTTTACCAAGTGCTATAGACACAACTTGGCACTTTGTATTTATGCAAACAGGAACTTATTAGCCATGAATAGCTATCATTTTGGCAATTATTTTCAAGCTCAGCAACTCTATCAAAAGAGCAGCATTAAATAAAGTTATTTTACCCACACCAGCACAGTCAGAATTATCTTCCTGAAATGATACCAAATTATACTTTCATTCAATGTTCACTGAACTTGCACATTAGTCATATAAGAGGAAATGGAGCAGATAAAGAAATCCTAACTATATAACAAATTTAATTATGAATTATAACTTCATAGTTTCTGTTCTGAACATCTTTACATATTACATAAATAAGAAAAATTAACCACAAATTATACGGAAAATTACAAAAAAAGCTATTTCATTTATCTAGTTTTCAATTAAAAGCTATTTGAGATATAATATGAAGAAAAAATGTGAAATAAATCATTATGTTTAGTAAAAAATAGTAAAAGATAGCAAACTAAAATTTAATATAAGCCAAGAACACAAATAAAATTATAAATCATTTATATTTCAATAGTCATTAAAAAGAGAAAAATTTAACCATCTTCATTGTTAATATCAATGAAAAAGAAAATCTAAATTGATCTAATGTAAATAAAATTTATTCCGCAGGAGACATTAAACCTGTTAATACCTATGAAAAATGGAAGAAAGATAATGAAACTGCAGAGGCATAGGAGATCCACGGCTGCTTAATGAATGCAACTATCAGAGACTCCCATTGTACGAAAATACCGTCTTTTTCCGAAAATAAGACACAGTCTTACTTTTTTTGGGGGGTCCAAAATACGCGCTAGGGCTTATTTTCGGGGATGGGCAAAAATAAATGTATATTTATATATTTTTATTTAATATTTATTTTATACAGAATACAGAAACTTAAATTTATTCAATTACAGTCGTGTCATCTTCTTCTGGAACATCGTAATAAATAAAATTCTGAATTATATTCTGATTTTCTTCTAAATCCATTTCCTGTTGAATCATTGGTCCGAATCTCTCATGTCTTGCAATATAGCTATCGTTAAATGAATACTTGTCTAAGTAGCCTGTTCGTAGTGCATTGGAAACATCACTATCAGTTATTTTGTTCCATGAAATTTTTACCCAATTCACAACTTCTTGTAAGCCTGGTTTTACAAAATTACCTCGATGATTTCTCACCATTCTGTTTTCAATATATTCATTGATTTCCATCCGCAAATGATCCTTGAATGGCTTGTTTATTGCAATGTCAAGTGTCTGGAGGTAACCAGTCATTCTTGCCAGAATCATTACTTGATCAATCTTCCTCTCAGCAAGAAAGTTTTTCATGTCTTCAGCGCGGTGAGTACTAGCTGGATCCCAAACTAGTAACTTATAACTGCTTGGGTGCACCAGGCTTTTTCACTTTCAATGGCATAAATTCCTGAAACACGTTGAATCTGGTCTTTTTTACCTTTAGTGATTAAAAATGGCGATACTTTCTTGCCATCTAGACGAATCGCCAAAATACAAGTAACATGTGCACTATCGTAACCAGTAGAAGGAAGGTAAATTGACGAAGAAGCCTTGTGGTGAACTGTCGTTTGAGTTCCTTGGCCTAGGAATACCGCGTTCTCATCCATAGCAATCATGTTGGAGAGTTGGTATTTCGAAAAATCGATGCCATCAACAAAAAGCTTAAACGCAAGTGCATGCTTAACAACTTCATTGTCTTCCAACTTAAACAATCTTGTTGATCTCCTTAGAGACAGTTCACTTCGTTTAAGGAAGTTGTCCAACCAGTGTGATGATGCTTTAAATTCTTCTGTGGATATATCAAATTCAATTACTGTTTCAAGGGCAAATTTTTGAATATCAGCCCTGTGCACAACCAAAGCCATTGCTCTCCTGCCTGCAATCCATTCCCAGATGCAATCTTCCAACTCAGAAAATAATGGCTGCTGACCTGATCCAACTCTGCGTTTTTTCTCATTTCCTTGGTCCACCAGTTGACACAGGTAATCGTAGTCTGCACGCCATTTACGAACCGTACAGATATCCAGCACCTTCTCTTTACAGAATGCTACAAGATTTACACCCCTGGAGTCTTCCACGATTCCCTTTTTGTACTCGACAGAATAGCTCTTTCGTTTTGTACTCACTCATTTTAACTGGGATTAAAAATTATTCACTTTATTTTTAAATAAAATTACGTATGAGGAAATAATCAGACTTACAAGACTGGAATGAATATTGTATACCTGCACTGTCGCTCAATGTAGACTGCTGCTTTATGTTGTATTTTTAACCAGTTCGCCGTTAGAAAAATCGCAAACATTTCGTGCCATTTTTCGCATCCAAAGGTAAACTTTTTGTGTCTAAAACTGGGCTCAGAGTATTTCTTTCCCCCTTTCACCACCTGTGAAAGCCTATTTAGAAGTTCTGTTCAAATCAGATTGAACAGCGTACCTGCAACACTGAAGGATGGTGAATAATGACCCCCTAAGGGGCAACATAAAACACAAAGACTGGTGTAGTCCTCAGAGCAGATATTTTTCCCTTTGCACCCAACCCCACTTCCACTTCCACTTCCTGCACCCAACCCCAAATCTATTGCAATCTATTACAATGTAAATGTAATTTTTAATTGTCACGAAAAAGCTTTATATAAAGTAAAAATGAGGGCATTAGCTAGTATTTGAAATGTCCTTGAATTTTGTTTTATTATTTTCTTGATAGCCTGTAACAAAAGAGAAGAACTGAATCATTAAGAATTGAAAAAATAGCATTCAAATCCCTTTGTTCATTAATAGAAAGGGAGAAAGCTGTTGTGGATCTCGTAAGATATGTTGAGGGGGTAGCTATTCGAAGAAAGTGTCTCCATCCTTTACTTTCCTGAAACAGCCCTGCTGTGATCCTAATGCGACACCACTGAGAAGATAAGTAACCCATCAATCACCCCTTTTGATTTTCGACTCATTCTGTGGGGGTTGGAAAAAGGTCGCTGCATCGTTAAGATAAATTCCAAGAATTAATTTGAAACGAACTGTAGAGGTAAACAATTAATTTCTCGGAATATTTTGTTTCAAACATTTCTCTGAAATACGAGTATTAGGAAAGCTAAACATATTATTACTTAATAAATCAACAGCATTTTTTAATGAATTCTTTTTGTCACATTATTTTAACTAGAGATTATTTTCGGGGGATGTCTTATTTTACAAAAAGTTCCGAAAATCACAATAGGGCTTATTTTCGGAGGATGTCTTATTTTCAGAAAAAGACGGTATATTGGCAGCTGCCAGTTGTTCAGTCAACAAACGAATGCTATGCATATCCAAGTATGAGAGTATACTGTACACAGTTCTTTCAATCTTGACAGATATGGGACTCTGCTGCAAATAAATTTCAGATATCCTCATTAGCACAGCATCAGTAGCGTTTACAACTACACTGAGCCTGTGAGCATCATGATTGGACCTCAAAATAACAGAAAACAGGTGAATGGTTGAATGAATCATTTCTTTTACATTACATCAGAGGTTGTTTTAGGGTACATTGTCCTCCAGGTGAACAGTTTATGTACACATTTGTTGAGGGGGTAGCTATATTTGATATGTTGAGGGGGTAGCTATTCGAAGAAAGTGTCTCCATCCTTTACTTTCCTGAAACAGCCCTGCTGTGATCCTAATGCGACACCACTGAGAAGATAAGTAACCCATCAATCACCCCTTTTGATTTTCGACTCATTCTGTGGGGGTTGGAAAAAGGTCGCTGCATCGTTAAGATAAATTCCAAGAATTAATTTGAAACGAACTGTAGAGGTAAACAATTAATTTCTCGGAATATTTTGTTTCAAACATTTCTCTGAAATACGAGTATTAGGAAAGCTAAACATATTATTACTTAATAAATCAACAGCATTTTTTAATGAATTCTTTTTGTCACATTATTTTAACTAGAGATTATTTTCGGGGGATGTCTTATTTTACAAAAAGTTCCGAAAATCACAATAGGGCTTATTTTCGGAGGATGTCTTATTTTCAGAAAAAGACGGTATATTGGCAGCTGCCAGTTGTTCAGTCAACAAACGAATGCTATGCATATCCAAGTATGAGAGTATACTGTACACAGTTCTTTCAATCTTGACAGATATGGGACTCTGCTGCAAATAAATTTCAGATATCCTCATTAGCACAGCATCAGTAGCGTTTACAACTACACTGAGCCTGTGAGCATCATGATTGGACCTCAAAATAACAGAAAACAGGTGAATGGTTGAATGAATCATTTCTTTTACATTACATCAGAGGTTGTTTTAGGGTACATTGTCCTCCAGGTGAACAGTTTATGTACACATTTGTTGAGGGGGTAGCTATATTTGATATGTTGAGGGGGTAGCTATTCGAAGAAAGTGTCTCCATCCTTTACTTTCCTGAAACAGCCCTGCTGTGATCCTAATGCGACACCACTGAGAAGATAAGTAACCCATCAATCACCCCTTTTGATTTTCGACTCATTCTGTGGGGGTTGGAAAAAGGTCGCTGCATCGTTAAGATAAATTCCAAGAATTAATTTGAAACGAACTGTAGAGGTAAACAATTAATTTCTCGGAATATTTTGTTTCAAACATTTCTCTGAAATACGAGTATTAGGAAAGCTAAACATATTATTACTTAATAAATCAACAGCATTTTTTAATGAATTCTTTTTGTCACATTATTTTAACTAGAGATTATTTTCGGGGGATGTCTTATTTTACAAAAAGTTCCGAAAATCACAATAGGGCTTATTTTCGGAGGATGTCTTATTTTCAGAAAAAGACGGTATATTGGCAGCTGCCAGTTGTTCAGTCAACAAACGAATGCTATGCATATCCAAGTATGAGAGTATACTGTACACAGTTCTTTCAATCTTGACAGATATGGGACTCTGCTGCAAATAAATTTCAGATATCCTCATTAGCACAGCATCAGTAGCGTTTACAACTACACTGAGCCTGTGAGCATCATGATTGGACCTCAAAATAACAGAAAACAGGTGAATGGTTGAATGAATCATTTCTTTTACATTACATCAGAGGTTGTTTTAGGGTACATTGTCCTCCAGGTGAACAGTTTATGTACACATTTACTGCATCACATAAAGAGACCAGTGATATAAGTAACAATTTAGAGAACATTCTTAGGAGCTTCCCTAGGACCGGTGGTGGTTGTAGAATGGACTATGACTGCTGCAGATGGATATCACTGGTTAACAGTTACAAGCCTTTTGTGGTTTTTATCTTCCATACCAAAAATGACCTAACCCAGTAGGACAAAAATGACATCTCACACACCATGTCACACAGCCACTGCTGGTTTGAGGAACATGCTAATAAATTCCAGTTGATATCCTGGCTTTCTAATTTAAGAGATATTAATTAAGCACAACCATAATGTCAAGAAGTGCCAGAAAAGCTCACCAAAAACTTTAGCATAATCTTCCACAATTGTATGATTTTTTTCTTGCAAATTTAATGAATGGATATTTACTATGGACTTACAGAAACATCTGGACTAATGTTACGTTTTCAGGAATTTTGTCTTTCCCAACGGAAATTGTTTCTTCCAGCAGAACATTGCTTGACAAAAGATTGGAACTATACTGCAGTGGTTTGAGAAACAAGCTAATGAAGTTCTATTGAGCACATGTGGGCTGTCAAGAAGCACCAGATCAGAGGTCACCAACAATCTATAGGAACAGCATGACCTCTGCTTGCAAATCTCATAAAATTTCCCTTTATCAATAAATCCATATCAAAATATTTATAAAAATATCACTTAAAATGAATGAATGAAATTGAATTTATGTGGTAGCAACTTAACTTTTGCTACCACATAAATTCAATTAAATAAGAATCCAATTGGTTACAGTCACTGCTTTGTTCCCATTTATTTCACACTGCACCATAACTTTCAATAGTTTGCGTCTGACAACGAGTATTGGAATTGATATAATTATATTTATTATTAATGCAGAAATGTTCAAATCCTACCTCTTCAAGCTTTTCAGTGTGATACTATTTCCCACAGTCTGAGTATATTGCAATGCCATCAATATTTTCTTCAATAACTTTAAGCAAAGAGTTCGGGAAGAACGGTTAGGCACAAAAACTAAAAAACATTCTTTTGTTTCTCGGGAAATCCCACCACACACCCATTGTGGTGGAAGAATATGACCTTTTTTTTTTTTTTTTTTTAAAGTGAAAACAGGCTTTCATCAACTTTGACAATATTATCAGCACTGAAGGTCTAGACATTAATGCATGGCCACAGACTACCCTCATATAATTGTTCCATTCAACAAAAGTGCAATGATTCATATCAAGTATCATGATCATGTAATACTGACCAAATTCAAGGAAATTTAATTCTAAATGCCATGCATAAATGAAATGACTTCAACTTAAGAAACTGAGTCCAGATCTTTCAAATTAATTTTGAGAACATAATCCTTTTTTTGGGGGTCACATCATATCTTGAAAATCTCCATTTCTGAGCTTTATTCAAATTGATGCAGAGCTTCATTTTATGGCATTTGGTGTCCTTTCTCCTATTATTAATTGAGTGAATTATTCCTTACTTGTGAAGAAATTGTATGACAGATGTTTCACTATTAGGTAAGCCCTAAATCTTCATATCCATGGTAAATACAACAATAATAAAAAAAAAGAAATGGCTGCTACATCTTTATAACTTGTATTCTCACTACTAATTTTGAAAAGGCATACTTAAAAAAAATAAATTGTAATGACTTTAAAAATAAACATTGTCAACTTCGTATGGACCTGCAGCGGCATCGCCAAACAGATGATATGAACTCAAAACTGAACATAAAACTGCCAATTGGTGAAAGACAGTCTAAATCTGTATGGCAACCTTTCAGGCTGATGGAGAGGGATGAGTTTTTCTCTGGTAGTCTGTGCTTCACTGGGATATGTGAACCCCGGTATCCGTGTCTGTGTTGGGCTGTTCTCTGTCTTTTTTAGACCGTCATAGTGTATCCAATGCTGGCAACTATGTTCTTTTTCCTTATTAAATTTGATTAGTATTTTCTATATGCCTATTTTAATTAGAATTGCTGTTTGTCTATTTAATTCTATCGCTCCTCTCTTAGGCTTGTGTTACCCATGTGTACCTGAAACCAGTCTCTTGGTGAGTTTAGCAAAACATCTGGTGACAACTCAAGTCCTAACAACAGAACAGTGCCAACTAAACTGGATGCTTAACAATGAGTTATTAGGAATTTTATGATATTCAAATATGTACACATTGCAAAAAATAATGTATGCTCAAATTGAAGACAAAGAATGTTTCTATTAAACCTATCCAAAAAAGTTAAGCCATTTTTAAAACTTACCACAAAAAATGTTCAAAAGGAAATTTAGCCATAATTTAAGATCTCTCTCTTTTGTTTACTAGTTTAATAACTACAAGCTCCCTTTTTTATATATTTTTTATTAAATAATAGGAATCTTGAATACAATGGCATAAAAACTAAATGAAACTTGAAATAGCAAACTTACCTTCTGAAAAGTACATACACAAATGAAACCACAAATATTCAGCAATAAAAATAGATATATTTAATACATAATAAAACATTTAAAAATAAAAATAAATGTACTTAATTATTATAAAGTCAAACTAACAGTTTCTTCTAAATCAGAAGGATAGCCCTTGTTCAAAAAGGTAACTAAGGAAGCAAGCTCACTTCTTCTTCTTCTCTTTTTTTTTTTTTTTTTTTTTTTTTTTTTTCCCTTAGTGATATTTTTACACCCATTTAAAATTTACCTCACTAATAATTCACAAAAGAATAAAGCAGTAGAGAAATCTAACAACATTTACAACTTTTAAAACTGTATCAAAAATACAATGTTAATCTTACTTACTTCGCTGCTGTAACTAAAGCACTTATCAGGTCTTTTACGATATCGTAAAGGACGATTGCACAGACTGCTATTTGGAGCTGCGACTGAATAAACAGAAATTTAATTATATTTTCTCTAATTTACATGCAATAAATTACTTTCCATTAAATAATTTTCAAATGCAAAGACATATTTTTTTTAGAATAAAATTATATTATAGATGTATTACTCTTGTATATATTACTCTTTAAAAGTAATCTTAAATAAAATAACTAGACTACAAACTGTCCTTGTCTGCTTAAAATAAAAATTAATCGGAAGTGCAAGATTTAATTTTAAAACATTTATAATATATAAATTTTTGTAATATAGCAACAAATTTCTACTTAAAGCAAACTTTTAAATATTATAATAATTGTATTTAATTAGCCAATAAAAAATCTGATATTACAATAGCCAATAAAAAATTGGATACAAAATAATTATGACATGCACATAAATGCATTATTACCTGTACATATGAACACGTACATTACATATACATATGAATACCCATAAATACATAATAGAGTATATGATTATTATGACTAGATAAATAGTCTACTCCTTTAATGCCAAGCAACAGTTTTGTAAGCCAGGGAAAAAAATTAAAGCCAGTATTATTCCCACATTAAGCCATGAAAATCCATAAATCAAAAAGCTCTAAATTTCAAGAAAAAATAAAAATAGTTAAGAATTCACTTTACTCCATTAATGCTACATCAAGTACAGGGTGGTCATAAAATAGTAAGTTTTTCCTATTTGAAGCATTCTGCAGCTTTTGTTTATTGCCAGAATTGCACCAAAGAATGATATATAAACAATATTAGGAAACAATTTATGTGGGAAAAACGAAATTAGTATAATAATTAAATTTTCTAATTATTAAAAAAAATTCAGTAAATAAAAGTATTTTCACAGCCTGAAGAAAACTTATTGCTGTCTGCCAATAAAGTGGACATTTCTCAAGATTTTAATTCTTAATTTTTATTTTTTTTTTTTTTTTTTTTTTTTTACAAATATTCTATTTAATGTATAATCTGTTGCATGACAGAACTTTATCAAATCTTCATAAATATTTTTCACTTGTTGTGTTAAGCTCTGTCTTACGGTTATCAAATTAGAAACACTGCAAATACAAATGTTGGCTTTCATATATCCCCCACAGCTAAAATTCATACCAAATATTGTCATGGGAGTAAATAAGTGAAAATAAAACTAGACAGTCTTTTTCTTGATGAAAATTTCTACTGGAACAGTCTGGATGTATAGAAATGTCTAAAACAAAATATACAAAACAACACAAACTGCCATATATTTGACTCATTCAAAATCAGTTTTTAAATTTTTCTTTGTCTATGCATTAATTTCAAGAACTTGAAATAAATTCTGTGCAGCTAAATTCAACATATCAATGAATTAGATTCAATCTTCTGGAGGTTTTTTCTGAGAGACCTTTCTCTGAAGAAGGTTCAAGTCTACTTTACTGTTTGTTTAATTTTTCAGCAAAAGAATTCTTCCTTTGTAATTTATTAACCATTCTCATGCATAAAGTAGTTTATTAGAGCCAATTAAATTTTAATTTGAAATGTCTGGTAAATATTTGGTAGGATGAAAATCTTGTCGCCTTTTTTCAAATACTAAGCCACTTTTGGGGAGGATGGAACATTGTTAGTTGAAGGTAGCCCTGATCAAAACATCATACCATTGCATTTATTTACAATTTTTATTTATTTAATTTAGGGCAGTTTTTCTATACATCTACAACACAAGTATGAAAATTCCCTGCTCAGCTGATAAAAGGCTGAAAAATGGCAACATTGGACAAGGCACACCAAAAAATTTGGAGTCTAAATGCGATTTTTATTACAAATTCCTACTTCTAGCTGTCCTTAGAATAAAATTCACTGTTTCTATTGTAGGTGGAATTAAAAATGTCACATATTTTCCACAATAAAAAATTCTGATTTTTATATCTGCAAAAACTCCATCATTCAGTCTCAAAGAATTTTGGAACTCTCCCAACTGTTAATTGTGTAGTTTAGAATTATCTTTTGTTTCTTAAATTGGCTGAAAGTGCCTTACGAAATGCATGTAAGAAAAATCAAATCACTTTGCCAACTCTCACATAGCTATCCAACTGCTTTCTATGCCATTCTGAGTAATTCTTCATTTTCTGTCTGACAAAAACTGAAAATCAGTCTCATTTTCCCTTCAAAAATTCTTGGTACTGCATATCCATTTATGACTCAGCAATTTTAGTGCTAAAGGTAAGTTTTGATTCACAAACAATCTGAAACAGATAAAGGAAACTGAATGCAGTCCATCTGATAATACAGTCTCTCAGAAAAAGATTTAAAGAGCTGGAAGGACAAAAATGAATTGATAGGTTAAATTTTAATATGCACAAATAATCTCAAGGTATTGAAAATCATGCCTAAAAATAAAAAGAAAAACAATTATAAAAAAAATTTACATATATATGGGAATATCTGGTAGCTATTAAGGACAACCAAACTCAAAATACATAGCACGTAGGATACATTATGCTCTATTAGGATATATTCCAATATTAAACACAGTGAACACTGATTGGAAATTTTAAGGCAAAAAAATATGACCATACTAATCATATAGGCTTCATCAACCAAACAATACATTAGTTTTCTTCCCCTTTTAGCCCAAAAGGGCATTAACCCGAAGGGGGAATTTGTCTCGACATGGGATTTTGCATCATCCACTATAAATAGCAAATCATTTCCCAAATTGTTTCCACCAAATACTACCGTCCTGTTTTATCTTTAAAGAAATTAAATAATGAAGAATTTGCATGTATGTAAGTATGTTCATTGCATTGTGAAAAAATGACGGTACCTAGAGCCATGAAATTTTAAATAATGTTTTTCTCCACCTGAACATGAGCACTTGGAAACCTTAATTTTATATTTTCTATTTTGTAAAACTTTAACGAATTTTTTATTAACAAAATCAATGATTTGAAAGTGAGCAGGGGCAACACTAAAGAATAAAACATTTTTATCTCCAGCATGCAAGAGTGTCTGTTGGAAATTCTAACAATATCCTGTTTTTAAATATTTTGCAATGTTACAGTTGAATTGGAGTTTATGTCACTTAAGTGGAAAGAACATGATATCTAATAAACAAACTTAATACACAAAACATCAATAATAAAAAGACAAAAAGTTTTCTAAGCCATCTTGCCAAGATAACTGAAAATCGATATGATGAACTGAGAAAAGACTGAAAAAAAGCAGAAAAACATATACCAACACTTAACACTGCACTGGGAATTCTAAACACATGCTGTTATGATGCTTTTAAAATTTTTGCAATTTTGCTATTGAATCGTATATGGCGGAGGTGCGAAATGAAGAAAATGGTGCATAGTAATACAGCTAACAGGAGTAAGAGCAACAGCAGACTGGAGACAGCAAACTCAGCGAGAGTGTAAAAAAAAAACAACTTTGTTACAATTTCTTCTATGAATAAGACAGTTATTTCTTTTCATACAGTGTCATAAATTCATCCATCAATTTTTTTTAATAATTCGAGAAAAGCTTTCAACAGAAAGCTTTCTAGCATTTAAAAGTAGCTCAGCAGTAGTCACCTTTCATTATTAGTTCATCCTATCACCAATTTTTTTAAAAGACCCATTAATATCTCTGCATTGTTGGAATTGCTCTGCTTATTCTTTTATTATTACTTTTTGACTAGACTCAATTTTTTTAATTTTTAGACAAACTGCTGTAATCCCATAATTTGTAAACTTTCAAACCATATTTGTTTCTTATGGATTATGCTAATATCAAAAATGAAATTATGAATACCATACTTTCATCAACTGCTATTTATATAGCATAACAATCTGAAAATAAGACTTTTATATAAAAGACTTATAAGACTTTTATATTTATATAAAATGAAAAGTAGTGCTGCTGCTTACCAATTACGTAATTAGATATGAATAAGAGCTCCTTTGTTAATACTTACTGAAAAAAAAACTGAGCTTACTGAGCTATTTTAGAGTATGAAATAAAACAAATGTGTTGTGGCACTTCATTGAACTTAACATACACTGGTGTGCAAAAATTAAGGACGAAGTCGAAAAATTAGCATATCAGCTGAACGAAGAGGCAGAGCGGACAGAAAGACCAATCAGGAGATTAAGTAAGGTGATGTACGGTAGCACATGCGCAGATATGCAGGTAGACGTAATGGGGAAGTTTCTGAGTAGTATAAAGCATGTTGTCGGTGTAAGATCAGTATTTCTGGCAAAAAGATTGCATGCCGTATAGCAGTTAAAATCAGTTGCTGCCTCAGCGAGAAATAGCGAATAATCAATCTGTTAGACGACATCTGGATGCTTTTACCCGAGTTCGAATCATTGGGAAGTTGGAGGAAGGCCGCAGCGTGACAAGTGTGGCTGCAGAGTTCGGAATTGCTCACAGCATCGTTTCACGACTTTAGAGACAATTTCAAACCCACAGGAACATCTATCCGGGGTTTAGTAGTGGTCGCCCATGAAAAACCACACCCGCAGATGACCGGTATATTGCCTTACAGGCCAGAAGAAACAGGCGGCAGACAGCGGGAGAAATCGCTAGACACACGACACAGGCGACTGGACGACCAATATCGTGTTTTACCGTGACCAGAAGACTGCACAGTGGTGGTCTGTTTGCACGACGCCCTGTACGGTGTGTACCTCCAACGCCTGCCCATCGGAGAAGGCGTTCTCTGTGGTGTCGGGAACACCGGAATTGGAGAGACAATGAATGGGGATGAGTACTCTTTACAGATGAGAGCAGATTCAGTCTGAGTAGCGATTCTCATCGCATACTCATCTGGAGAGAGCGGGGAAGCTGCAATCATCCCTCGAACATCATTGAAAGGGACAGGTATGGAGGTGGCGGTGTTCTCGTTTGGAGAGGCAACATGCTTGGTAGTCATACAGACTTTCACATCTTCGACGCAGGTTCAGTCAACGGGACCCGTTATTGCAATGAGATTCTTCTTCCATATGTGCGTCTTTTTAGAGGCGCTATGGGTCCACAGTTCTTTTTCATGGACGACAATGCACCATGTCATCGCACAGTAGCTGCCGAACAGCTCTTAGAGAGTGAGGATATTGAACGTAAGGATTGGCCGGCACGATCTCCGGATCTCAATCCCATCGAGCACGTATGGGATTTTCTAGGCAGACGCTTGGCAGCTCGTACCATACCACCAGTAACGATTCCGGAGCTTTGATTGGTGCTGCAAGACGAATGGGCAGCAATGCCTCAACAACTCATTGACACTCTCATTCTCAGCATGGGCAGACGCTGTGAAACCTGCCTAGCAGTCAGGGGAGATCATATACCCTTTAAAGACCGGATGTTTCTTGCTGGACACCCATCACATGGATGTTTCGGCCTTCAGTCGCATTGCGCTCCATACTACTTTTTCAATAAAGCTTCTTTTTAGCCCTCTGATTTCTCTTTTAGTAAGTGTTGCTTACATTACTCATGTCCTTACAAAATTGGGGATCTTACGGTATTAAATGTGTTTATTTGGAAAGCTTTTGTACAAAGTTATATTGAAAAAACCGTCTCGTCCTTAATTTTTGCACACCAGTGTATTTGCTGTCACAGAAAAAAAAAAAAAAAAAAAAAAACACTAATTTTCTTAATAGTATCATTATAGGTGACAAGAAAATATTTTAGTATAATCCTAGAGTAAACAGGATTAAAAAAAGAAAGCAGTAGTCTTCAAAAGTAAAAAAAATTGTTGGTCCACATCGAAATAATGTGGATTATCATCTTCAACTGCAAATGGAAGAGAGAATAGGGATCCAAAGTGTTGATGTATTTTAATTGGATGTTCCAAAATAACTGTTTCATAGAATACATCATTTGCGGCCAGAATATCAATAAAAATATAACTGGCACTACCTTCACAATAATGTGTTTTCTTATGACACTGATTTTTAAAGAAATTTAAGCTAAAACAATATATCTTCATTTTATTATGCCACTAAGTCTCCGGATTCATTTCTGTATAAGTTACTTCCTATTTCCCAAAATACAAAGCCTACTCTAAGGATACTATTTTATGATCTACTCACTATCCAGGAAATGTGACAAGGCCTTCCCCGCGATCAGTTTATGCATTTTAAGATTGGAGAAAGTACAGTATAGATTCTAGAACAAGTTACTTTGAATAAAACAAGGTTTTAACTAGCATCGGTCTCGTTTCCAAATTGATACACAGTGTATTTCAATGAAAATACTAGTAAAAGCAAAATTATTTTCAAGTATTTCAAGCAAATTTATTATTTTCAATGCCCAGTCCATTTCAGTATCCTTGGCAGTATTATAGAAATAAAACTATGATAAATTCATAGTTTCATTCATAGTTGATATTCAAAATGAATTGTGTCCTATAATTTTGGAAAGGAAAGACTTTGTTTTCATACAATTACATTTTCTTTAAAACAATAGAATCAAAAACTAACTTAAAATGTTCACTGCACATGACAATCCTTAAAAATTTCTTTAGTTTTGCTGCAGTAATAAATCTCCAGTCTTACTCACAATCCAATACTTACGTAATCTTACTCCAATACTAGCAATCCAAAAAAATATTTTACTTAACCTTGATGATGCTCTCATCAACAGTTACATTTTAGATATTATTAAGACACACCAGCTAGTTTGATGGGCCATTACAAAAGCATTAAAGGTATGAAGGTCAATAAATGAGAATGTTATATGACAAATTTTATGAAATGTGTGTTAAGTACTGTAAGCTATAATTTTTTTGTTGTTGTTGTTGTTTCAGCATTACTGAATTTTTCATGTGGTTCACTAAACAATTACATAAATATTTTCATTTCCATATGGCATAGTTGATTCATTACAGCTGCTTGTAACTGGAAAATATTTGTTTTGATTCTGTACTAAAACTGAACAATAAGTTTAATCTTATCTGTACTATCTGAACTTACTTTAGACTTACAAAACTCTAGTAAAAGCAAATGGACATTAATAGTTTTTAAAGCCCATTTTTAGAATTTACCCTTGAAATAGATAATGTTAAGCCATAATATGTCAAATACTAGAGCCAGATAGCTTCTTCTTTTTACACCATATAATGCACTGGGGCTAGTTTCTAAAATATCTTTCCTAATTCTAACTGATCTGTCATGCCTTGTGTTATAACACACCCAGCCTACAACATGGAGTAATTATTACCATGACTTATATAGTGATTATATTGTATATTTTATGTATATTTCAGATAAAATATGAATTATACTTTCAAACAAAAGAATAGCATCATAAAACATTACTGCAGTCAGATCACTGGGGCTAGTTTCTAAAATATCTTTCCTAATTCTAACTGATCTGTAATGCCTAGTGTTATAACACACCCAGCCTACAACATGGAGTAATTATTACCATAAATTATATAGTGATCATATAGTGATGATATTGTATATTTTATGTATATTTCAGATAATGAATTATACTTTCAAACAAAAGAATAGCATCATAAAACATTACTGCAGTCAGCAATATTAAAAATTACATGAAACAGAGTTTAGATAAACCCTAGCGCTTATCACAGGGCAAAGATTAATGAAAATGATGGTGCCTATTTCAATACCAGACTATTTGAATTGAAAAAAAAGAAGGTCTGAATATATCTATAGCGTTGGCCTGTACAGCAAAAACAGTAAAGCAACATGGCATTCAACACATATTAAAATGTGTATTCAAACAGAAATCTAATAACCTTTTATTTAAAAAAAGTTTTTTAAATTGTAGATTTTTTTATTAATAATTTTAAATGAATGCAATTATACAGAATACAGCCTATGCAAAAAGAGAGAAGACCATAACTAACTAATTTCAACACCATAATTTTAAAAAATTAGGAGAAACAATATATATCATTCAAATACCTTCTTCTTTAGCTTGTAGAAGAGGTTCAACATATTCAAAACTCAGGAGCTGACATGGTTTTGAAGTCACCAAAAGTATAATATTCATTTCTCCTACTTTAGCTAATGAATAGTACCTGTAAAAATCAATGCAATTTTTTTAAAAAAAAAGCTTATGATACAGTAAATAATACATTACTTAAATTTATTTCATTTACAGTTAACATTTACCACAACTAAAAAACATTCAGGTAAAACGCACAACCTTTAACATAAAAAAATTTTAATACTTTAAACCAATTGCAGTAAGGTTAATAATAAATAATCTAATCAAATGATATCACAATTCCAATGAAATAAATAGAGTTTAAACTTCCAATATGATCTTTAAAATTTACAAAATTTTAAATACGGACTTTATTGAAAATCATTAAAAGGAAGCAGAGATTTTCAGTATATTGTTTTATCATATTTTAGAACATGTTTTTCTTCTAATGGCTGGACACTTTGCTAACTAAGCATTCATCAGAAAACGCTGCTCAGTCGTTTAGCCCTCTCATCCTCAAGAACATTGCCGGCTGTGCACCACAGAGGGTAACCAATATTCACATAGGAGAAGGGATAAATTCCTTCCCAGCTTTGATGGAAAGGCCCCTGAGAGACAGGTCAAAAGATCTCCCACCCTTTACAAAGTATAGTATTAGTATATAATCATAAGCATTAAAATGTGGTTGAAAAAGAGCAGCTGAGAACAATACCATATATTTTAAAATAATTATTTAATTTTTCCATTCATTCATAAGAAAGAACACTAATGTATGTTCATTATCAAGTCACAAATTTACTTAATTGTTAATTTATTACTCAACTCAGTATAAAAAAGTCTTACACATTATTTACCTTGTGCAGTTACTGAACGAAATTTCTCCCGCATAACTCGATGCCCAGTTACCCCAATAATACTGAGCTTCATGAGTAGTACATATAGTCTCATTCGGAAGGACATAGAATTCTGGCAAAGCTTGAGAGTTTGGAACATTTATGAATGAAAATAAACTGAAAATGCAAATTACTTATTTATTATTGAGCGAAGTGTTCCAAAACATCAATCATATTTCACAAAATATCAAACTTTTTCCTTGAAAGGAGGTAAATAAATAAGCTTACCTCAAGAACCAATACTTTAAATAAGACCTGCAAAATAACAGGAAAATGTTTACATTTTGCATTTATCACTAAAAGTTTAAAATACATATTTCCCACACTTATTTTTGAACGTCACATTCATACTATTAAAACGTCTTTACGATGCCATCTGTATAGCAAATCAATTTACTACACATTACCACTTCAAAACCTCAAAATACATCCAAAGAATAAATTGACATATTTCACATTATTTATTATTATGAGAAAGTTAGCATTTCTCATTACATACGGCATGGCAAAATATAAAAATTTTTAAAGATAGCTAAAGATTTATATCAAATTCTAAACATATTATTATAAAGCAAGGAAAGCCAACAAATATGTTAGAATAAAAATCAGCATTTCCTTAAACTAAACATTAAATATTATAAATAAATATGGAAAAAGCCAATATTTCTCAATTTGATTGCAGGAAACGCTCAAATGCAAAATATGTTAGGCAACTATTAAAAAAACTTACCACGCAGAAACATCAAATAACCAACCAATGTCCAAAAATGACAAAGACGAATAGAATGGCTAGGAGAAAATCAGAAAATTTTCACAGTGAATATAAATCTATAGTATTTAAGAATTTAAAACAAATTTGAGTAATAATCATTTAAATGATAAAATACGCACAGATGCAAGAATTCTAAACCCAGCATTTTTTTTCTTCTTTGGTTTTGGGCAACGATCTTCATAATTAATATCTTCATTCCTATTAAAGACAGATTTGTCAAAAGCAAGATCATTATAAAGCTGTGTATATTGAAAATACTAAAACAAAAATGACCCCCTCCCCCCCAAAAAAAAACACAAGTACAAAATAGGATATTAAAAATACAAATAATAATAATAATAATAATTTGAATAATAATATTTTATTATTACAACAACAATAATAATAAAAGTCAAAATGTTCCAAAACAATAAAACTACTATAGGATATAATACAATAAAACTAGATAACGATCTACACAAAATTATTAAATACATAAAAAATATGAAATAACACACATTGAATTCAGCACCAGAAAGGAAATATTTCTTTTAATATAGGTAAAAATAACAAAGCAAAAATAAAGCACTTTGGGTCATAAAGATTCTTTATTTTTACCTTTTATAAATATTCTTTTCATATAATTCGGACATTATTTGAGGATCTATATATCCAAGAAATTTCCCAGTCTGAAAGATAATCATTTAAACTAAATCCTGAAAGTATTATTAATAAATGTTTTTCCATTAAAATGTTTTAAAAAAACTTCAGAACATAAAATGCTTTTCGAATGAAATATTTAAAATGTAAAAAGAACTTACTGAATTATACAGCTCAATTTGATTAGAAGATATAATAAAACCCCCATCATCTATGATATAGCATACGATATAATCCTATAATAAACAATCAATCAGTTGTTGAATTCTTAATTTAATACTTTAAATAAAAATATCTTACTGAAAAATGAATGAAAATATTTAATACATATACATACATCAAATACATACAGGTATCTTATAAATTATGGAAGAACAATAAAATAAAAAATTGAGTAAACATTAACACAAACATAAAACTTAATATTGAGTGCTGTTTTATTAGATTCAATCCTACTTTACAAGATCTTTGTTATTGCTGCTAATTTTTGTAACAGATGTTATAATGACATTTGATGAAATTTTGGTTTAAAGAATAGAGGTATAGCTTAGAAAAGGATGTTTCATGTTTTTTGACAAAAACAGAATAAAAGCTACTTTCATGAGGTTACCACAGAGGAAAATTTCCCAAATTTCTAAGAAGTCTTAAGGAATAAATTGATGTGAACAATAATTTAATAACATCAAAAATGAAATTTATGATTTTTATCCTAAGAATGGAATGCACTGGTGGACCTTATTTATTTATTTTTGTTTATAATGAATATGTTCCCTCACCCTAATATTAAAGATCTGCAAACTTCTCTTACATATATGCAAAACTGCATTTGAAAGTAATTTTATAAACACACTATAAATAAAAATCTGCATTTGAAAGTAATTTTATAAACACATTATAAATAAAAGTCAAATATTCCATCTTTTACATAGTAGAATTTAATTTTGTTAAATGATTTATAGGACATGAGAAAGCTATACAGCTTGAACATATAGAAACAGAACAGCTGAATTTAAGGATGAAAAAAAAAAATGGTAGGGACAAAAGACTTTAATGAGATGAATTAATGTTGAAAAGAAAAGAGATCTGGAAAGTTACACGCAGTGTCAAAGGAGAAGATGAGAAAATAGCCTTGAAAAGTAACAATAATTTAAAAAAAAAAAAAAAAAAAAATGTGGAAGCAACAACTTCTTTGTATGGCCTATTAACTTACACACATTTTGAAAGCATTTCATTCAAACTCATTTCCTAAAATTTCACAAGAGATGTACTTCTCATTCAATTAATTCACTTCTCACTTCACGGTAAGGCAAAAATACACAAACTCAAAACATCTTCATTAAAAATTGTAAAATACAGAAAAGTATAAAATACGCAATACAGTTTAAAAAAAAATTTACATTACAAAGAAGACATTTTTCGGTGTACAAAACTGAAAGTTTACTTTTAGTCCCACAAAGGCAAAAAGGCACTAAATTGGTGCACAAACTTATTTAATTCACCATTCTACTAAGATTTTCAAATGTAAACAAATGGCAGCTTCGTTAGGCTTAGTATTTCTTAAACAACTTTTAAATTGTTGGTAATTCTACAACTATTGCATGCAGATATATTAAAGGCATAAAAACCTTAATTGAAACATAAGAACAAGATAATTCAATCACTTTCAAAGGATAAAATGTACAATTTATCAACATATAAGTATAAAAACCCTAAGCTCATGGATTCGGATAAAAAGCAGAGTGGATATGTTTGGTGTGGGCGATTGCAACCAAAAAAGGGAGGTGCATAACTACATGTTATAGCAGTCTCATACACAAAATTTCAAAATTCTGAGGCTACTGGTTTTTTAGTTACGCAAGACATGTACTGTAATTTCCGGAAGAAACGCCGCACTCGAGAAAAATAGCGGGAAAAAAATTAAAATTACACAGAAACGACGCATCAGCGTAAACGGCGCAATAGATTAAATTGCGCGTGACATTGTCGTGGGCCGTATAGATGCAAAAACTCAACCGAAGTCCTGATATATGACATACCAGTTAAGAAAAATGCATGAAATGAAACCATAACTCAAAAATAAATTAAAGGTAAGAAATGTATAGCTTCTGTGCCATTTAGACATTTTCAAAAATTTTCCGCTCCCTAATTAAAAACTATCCAACAAGTACTTGTACCCAAACTGATGGGATCTGTATTTGGCAGAATGCCAAGAAAAATCCATTCACGCTGAAGAGGAAATATGTCAGAGTTCGTTATTTCCAGGCAGGTGGAGTCGTGTCTGCCTTTGAAAAAAATTGCAGAAAAGGCAGGGGTGGGGAGAAGATGGGTCCTGGAAGATTCATCGAATGGCAGAGGAGAGAGACTATTCAAACTCATGAGAATGTTGATTTGAAAGGGGGAAGAATGTTATTGTTCTGAGATCTCTTTTAGGGTGAATAAGGCATGTAGGTCTGTTCAAGGGAAAGAATATAAACAAAATAACGTTCGCAAAAAGCAACTGAGTGATCTTTTGTGTGGGAACAGCACCAGTCTATGCAGGCTATCCAAACTATGTACAATGACCATCATAGGAAATATTTTATTTTTAGTGCACTTAAATGCCGCATGGGTAGAAACGCTGCACCCGCTGAAAATTTAGTTTTAAACACATAAACGCCGCGGCATTTCTTCCGGAAATTACGGTACATATGTAAATAATGAAATATGATATCCAAAATTTTTCTCATACTTCCTTTACTTCGTACAAGGTAGTAATAATAATAATAATAATAATAATAAAAAAACGAACTTCAGATTTTTAAAGTTAGAAATGCTCTTAGCAAAGTCTTTCCAAATATTCTAAAGTACTACATTATATTATGTTATACTCCGCACACTTATAATCTGCTGCTTTTATAAGTGTTGCTACTGCAATAAAATTGCACTGGCCTAGACCAATGACAGAAAACTATAAAGCTGAATGAATTATGCTTTGACTTTCTGTTTAAACTTGTTTTAATAATCTGCTTAAATAATATAACTACATATATTTATACAACATCTGACTGATAATTTTTATCAATATTTGCAGCATTGTTTTAATTAACAAACATTTTTAATGAAGTAATTTTTTAAACTGGTGAATACTGTTCTCTATAATTAACTTAGCAAAATGAACATTCTAATCATTGTTATTCTGAAATTAATACTATTTGACAATTGTAGTTGTGAAATTCCAATAATTCCTCTTGTAAGTTCTATAAAATTTTCTTTATATACATTTGCTTTTGAATTTCAGATTTGCATATAAAGATTTTAGACCATTTTGATTTTTTTTTAATGGTCTTTTTCATGATGTAAAGTTTTGTGGGGGGTTGAGTAGCCAATATAGCACTATGTTATATTTTATTCGTTTTTCCAAGTGTTTTGAAGGCATGTATTGAAAATCCTGGTACATTTGAGATGTGATTTTTCGGTTTTATATGAATTTTAATATCTTAATGGAAATTTTAATTCATTTTTTTTTTCGGTTTTTGATCTCAAATAAACCAGGAGAAGGAAACATGTTTTCAAAACATATTAATCAACTTTTATGAAGCTTTAATTCATTTTTCCATGCAGAGTTCTGAATGGGAATTTTAGTAAAAGGAGGTTAATTTATATTTTTATTATCTTATACATTTTTTCCTGTTTGCATTTTCATTATTTTTAGAGTTTGTACTACTATGAATTCTTATTTTAATTTGTTTTAGGTATTTTGTTAAACCTCTTATACATGTCTGTAATTATTAATATTTTTGAGGAATTGCCTTGCTTTGCTTTAGATGCAAAGTTTACTTTTAACTTTAGATGCTTTAAGTCTATTTTACTTCAATCCTGCAGCTATAGCGAAGGACGGGTATAAAAACTTGCTTTTAATTTTTAGCCTCTTATTATATTTCTTTATGTATATATATATATGTGTGTGTGTGTGTGTATGTGTAAATATGTAAGATATAACAAAATACGATGGCTGCTTTAAGAATAATTGGCAACCTCAAAATTAACTATTCTAGATTTGGTTTCTCCCCCTTAAGTTCATCCTTTCTCCCAAATTCGAGATCTTTCCATGTTACGTAACAATGCTTGAAAAAGGTAACTAAAATTAACCAATAGCAATTTAGCTCTACAATTGCATCTACTTTGGTATAAATACTGCTTGCAAGAAATTACATCATTCTTTTCCTAGCTTCCATTACTGCTAACACATCTCCACTACTATGCCCACTTGTCTAAAATGACATTGTATCTGTGTATATAAGAATTATTATAATTGCATAAATGTCTACTAAGATCTTTTTACATGGGTGAAAATAAAGATTTCATCCCTATACCTCACACCATTCAGTTGTGTTAACTGCGTCATCATAGCTTTTACCTTCAGCGACTACTGTCTTCTCAGCCATGACGAATATTGAAAGGTACTAAAAAGCACTGGATTCCTTCTATGCATTAAAATATTACATATGCAAGGTTATTCAAAAAAGATGGGCTCAATTCAACTTCCAAGTACGCTGGTGAAAGAAATTAAGAGAATTTTCATATTTGATCTACGATCTCCAGGACAGATTTTAATCAAATTTGGTGTGAACATAGGTTGATATAATACAAACTAAATAAATATTCAACAGTTACAATAGACACACATGTTCGTGTGTAAGACTCATGCGAGTCTGAAGGACTTTGAATTTATTATGGTCTGAAACAGCGGTTGCAGAAGACACAAAAAAATGGCTTGATAGGGGGATACAGTCCCCTCTTACAGCCATACAGACCTCACAGTGTGATGTCATATTGGACATAAGGCAGTTTATGAGTACCTGCGGCAAATGGTCCCACTGATTCCGCAATGCTGTTTTCAGTTCCTGGATAGAGGCAATTGCGAGTTGCAATTGCCTTCCCCAGAGCATCAGAAACATGCACTATAGGGTTGAAGTCTGGAGACCTGGCTGGCCTTTCCATCCGGCGAATATCCTCACTCTTGAGAAATTCATCAACCAGAAGAGCTCCATGTGGCCTCACTTTATCATCCTGCATGCTAAACTCGGGGCCCACTGCACCCTGGAAAAAGCAAACATAGGGCTCCAAGATTTCATCCCTATACCTCACACCATTCAGAGAGCCTCTGTCAAAGATGTGGAGAGGAGCGCAGCCATCTAAAATGATGCCTGCCAAGACCACTGCATTGTCACCGCTATAATTGTTGATTCCATCGACATTGGAGAGTAGGTAGTGGGTCCCTGGCTCTCTCCATATGAAAGTAAGGCAAGAATCAATGTTTAGGCTAAAACGGGACTCATCGATGAACAGAACAGTCGCCCGTTGCTCCGTACTCCAATTACTATGCTGCCTGCATCATGCTAATCGGACTCTCCTGTCCGTAGACATGAGCAGGACGCTAACAGCCAGTCTTCTGGCAAACAACCCTCTCTCATTCAGTCTTTTGGAAACAGTTACCCTTGTTACACGAGTTCCTGTGGCTGCATACAGGTCCTGAGAGAGCTGAGAAGCTGTAGCCCCTCTGTTACGCCTCGCTAAAATGGACAAATAGCGATCTTCTCTGGCCGTTGTGGCTCTTGAACGGCCTTGCCCGGGCTTTCTCTCAATGTATCCTGTAATTGTTTCCAAAGGTTGCACACGATGCTGGGCATTAAATTAATTTCTCTGCTTATCTGGACTTGCAATTGGCCTGCCTCTAGCCTCCCTACAATTCGCCACTTCATTCCATCATCTAAACATTGGTGGTTACTCATTTTTACTGTTCTGATGTGAATTTAACCGAATGCTCTAAGATAACACCAAGAAATTTGCAGAGGTGTGCTAGTGAACGCAATTTGTTTTACCCTCCATGTTTATAAAGCTTGTTTTTCTGCTACATGCACACACATGTACGCTTACGTATTTGCTGTACAAGATTTGCATTTTTATCTAGAAGCAGAGGTTTTTCCTTCAGTTCAGTTCTTCTCAAGCAATTCGATAAAATATGTAAATTCTCTTAATTTATTTCACCAGTGTATGTCATGAAGCATAAATTTGATATGAACAGTCTGCATCCCGAAGGAAGAGGAAGTTCCAAAGTTTTGTTTACCACAGTGGTGCAGTGACAACTGCATTAATGGCTAATGGGGTACTCTCAAATTATAGGCAAGCAATTTGTTTCACCTTCAGTTGTGAGTATGATAGCTACAATGCAGCATAAGGTTTTTTTACGTTCTCAAGTTTGCAAGAAGTGAGTCGGCAGTTAGAGTGTAGCAGGCATTTTGTCTCTGACTTGACATTAACCCACCAACTAGGAAAAGCATAAATGTTGCTTCTATGCAATTTCAAGAATCTGGATGTCTTAACAAAGCCCAGGCCACCCACTTATGTCAAGAAGATTTACATAAGACGAATAGAAGACAATTTTGTGCACAGTCCAAGTCAACTAATAGAGCTAAGACAGAACTAGGAATATTCCAACCAAGTGTATGGTGTGTTTTGAGAATTTATTGTACAAGCCCTACTGCTTACAACTTGTGCAGGCTCTCAGTGAGAATGAAAAAGTAAAGCCTATTCAAATTTGTGGTGATACGTTAGAAATGATGGAGAAGGATGCATTTCAATTGCAAATGAAGCTATATTCCATCTTAGTGACAAAATGAATTCGACATAATGTTTGCATATGGGATCTGCACAAACCCTGTCCAACATTGAAACATGAGAGAGATTCAGTGAAGCTAAACTTGTTCATCCTGTATCACAGAAAAGCGCATGGACCATTCCTTTTTGTAGAAAACACTATAAGTGGAACAACATACCTGGACATGTGGTAACAATGGCTTTTTAGTCAACTTATCAAAGATTCACATAACATCATGCTCCAACAGGATGGAGCTCCAATGTGAATATTTTGAGGACTTTTAAATTAATCCCTCCCTCTGCAATAGACAAGTCACACGGGAACTCAAGTCCTGGTACACTTCTGGCCAATGAGTCTGCAGAACTTGTGCCATGTGACTTTTTTTTGTGGGGCTATTTTAAAGAGGCTGTTTATATCCCATCACTACCAACAACTCCGGCTGTGTAACTGCCATGGAACCGTGTAACTGCTTCGAAGCACTCAGTAACACAAGAACTGTTTTTTGTATACGGGATGACTTTGTCATGCACCAAAGGGAATACATTGAACATTTAGAACCTATGCATGCAAACTTCGAAACTTCCTCTTTTTATTAGTAGATTACTCATGTCCAATTGATACTTCATGTAATACAAAGTAATTAAATTTGGTCCCTCTTTTCAAATAACCCTGTAGTTGTTTTGAAACTCCTTCTTACAATTTACTTTTCTTATTTTACATTAGTTATACATATATATTATTTATTATTAACTTATTTTATAGTTTTAAACATATAAAATTAAAAAGAAAAGTTGGAATTAAAATGATAAAATATAATTTCTTCTCTATGAAAGCCCTAACCAATTCCTTCTCTGTGAAAGACGTAGCCCAAAAGGAGTACACGTAAAATTAAAAGAAACTTCAAATATGTATACTAAACTGAAAATAATAAAAATAACACAATAAACTAAAAATATGTATTAATCTCCTCTGTTTGATTCTTCAAACAAAACTTATCAAGGGAAAAGCATTTTGAAGCTGTTAAATCAAGTTGATCAATGAAATTCAAATACATGTTTCATTTTTCTGAATCATTTGAGACACAAAACCTCTATATTAGAACCAAATCTTCACTTTAAAACAATATTTTAGTGGCTCTCAAGTGTTCAGACCTTTTCCCTATATGTATTCGCAACCCTAGGACTACAAAAATAATATATAAAAGTAGGAAAAAATTAAAAACATAAAAAGCAAAAAATTTTAGGCCAAAAAAAAACTGAAAAAACAAATTGCATAAAAACCTGAAAAAGCCAAACAAACTAATTACAATTATACAAATTGCATAAAAACCTAAAAAAGCTAAACAAAATAATTACAATTATATACACCAAAGGGAAACCCTAAAAAATAAAAGAAACAAAGTTTTCCAAAATGAAAAAATGTATTTGGTTACTATTTAAAGCCTAAAAGAGGGCTGCTGGAAAGCGTATTAAATGAGCTTTTTTTTTTAATTTAAGAACTTTTTTATTTATATATTTGCTTATTTAATAAGGAATTTTATTTAAACTTTATTTCTTCTTGGCAGTTTTTTATTTTGAGCAATTCCTATTATTTTTTAAAGCTTTTTAAATGAAACTTCGTTTGTTCTCGGTAGCTTTTTGCTTTGAGAATTTTTAGGTGTATTTTTTAATTAAATTCTTGGCAGCTTTTTAAAGAAACTTCATTTGTTCTCGACAGCTTTTTATGGGTATTTTTAAAAGCTTTTTAATTAAAACTATATTAGTTCTCAGAGGAGGTTTTAAATAGAAAGAAATCCCTGATAATTTTGTAAAAAGTCGATTGAATTGATAGGCGGGCAGCGAGTGCCGAGTGGGTCATCAAGTGCATCGAGGAGTCTCTTAGTGTATCGCGGTTAGTGCATTGTCGAGAGAGTGTGTTAAGCTCCGGGAACAACTGAACCGTAGAGTCGAGAGTTGTGCTCTGTGTGTCGTCGAGTGCATCACGAGCTGCAATGTGGAGAGTCTCAAGAGTACGTGAAGTTCCAAGAACGACCAAGCAGAGTTGGGAGCTGTACTCTGGTGCTCTGCAGTGAAGCTGTCTCCACCATTATTGCCTGACAGTGTGAAGGCTGTGTCACTGATTGTTCCAGCGTGTTCATAGTAGATCTTCGACGACTGTAAAATGTGACTTTGGAGCTGTCCTGATTAATATTGGCTATATAAAGTGTGTTTCAATACTTCATCAAGTGTCATCGTTATTCATTCGAAATCTTCGAACCCCATACGAACGTGAAGGAAGAAAATAACGTAACAACTGGTGTAAAAAAAAAACCTAACAATATATTTTATATGCATGAGCCGCACAAATTGCCTGCGAGAGCCATATCAGGCTCGCGAGCCGCACTTTGGCCATCCCTGATATATGCAATCAAATGATTTAGAGAATAGCTGCAATGGATTGCCGATGGATGGTTTTTTGCACTATAATAACTTGGAGAGGCTTTACTGCTCAGTTAGAAGGATGACATTCAAAGATACACACAACTGTTATTCATACCACAGAACTGTATTTTCTTGAAGAATAATTTCTTAGGACACATATTCTTGAATAACACACTGTGGATGTGACAAGCACCCCACCATACATACATACACTGCTTACATTTTTAAACAATAGAATATACCTCTAATCGAAGAGACATCCTAGCAAAGCAAAAGCAAGTAGAAAGAATGTGCACCTCAGCAGGGACTATATACCAGCCAAGAGCTATATGCAATGCATATGACATTCATGCAAGTTAGTTTTTCAGTGGTGAAGTGTAAAAAAGTTATTACAGTAAAAGTCTGAGATCCGGACTCCGCGGGAATTCTGATGATTTCAGATTTAGGATTTTTTCAGAATATTAGATTATCAGTTTAAATCTGGTATGATGGCTATGTAGAAATTATAAAATTAAAAATATGAAATTGTGACTTATGATATAATGAAGCATTTGTGATGTAAAGGGTGTTAAAAATTCATACACACAGAAAAAAAAATATTTGTTTACTTTATTAACTTTTCTTTCAATGTTAAGTTGTTTAAGTTCCTCAGTTTTTTTTTTTTTTTTTTTTTTTTTTTCTGTGCGTGTGTGTGTGTGTGTGCTAATACTCTTTTTTTAATTCCATAAAAAGACAATTTCTTGTTCAGTTACATAGTTCCATTTTTCAAGTTCTGTAATTGCTGTGCCGAGAATTCCGAATAACTTGTCATCAAATTTTTTTCGTTTTCGGTAACCTATCTGTCACTTTCTTTACTATTGGTAGCGGTATATTCTGGATTCAAAACCATATTACAAACTTCGCTGTCTGTTAACTGACTGATGATTTGGGCATTGTCATTGCAATGAAAAAATTCTCTTATATCATCTTCATTTATTACTGCTTCTCCACATTTCTTTACAAAATCCATTAATTGGAAAAATTTCACCTTTAATTTGTGATAGCCGAATACCTTCAATTTCGTTGCTATCACTTTCAGCATCCTCATCATGAAATGTGGTAGCTGACCGTTAATTATGCCAAGCATTTTTTAAAGCATCTGGAGAGGCATCCTCTCATAAGCTTGTGATGCTCCGTACAGTAGATTTTATGCTAAAATATTAAAAAGATTCTTGAATAGTCTTGCCAGTATTCAAGAAATTTAACATGGGTTTTAAAAATGCTACTTTACATTTGCATTTCAGCACACGCACTATTCGGCATCCATAAGCTGAATGATGGAGGTATAATTTTGAGGAAAGAATAATATGGGTACATTATCTTTCAATAACCCGCGAGCATGCGCACTGGGTCCAATGGACCCGCCCGATTAAAGAAACATTTCTAAATACGTCCCTATTTTTCCCAAGCGGTTGTGGTTAAGTGTAGTCTAAATCCAAGGCCCTCGTCTTTATGTTTCCGAAGGTTTTTTTATTCCGAAAGTTTCCGAAGGAAATTTGATTCAAAGTTTTGTTTTGACAGGATCAGGTCTTTTGGATCCAGCGCGCCTATTCACATTCTGTAACGTAGTTCATTTGTGGTAGCACAGAAAGCTTCAAATATGTCACGTAATTTATCCTATAAGAAAGAAATGTTACATTTGCAAAGATTATTAGATGTATGAACTGTTGAAGACTCCATTGAAGAAACTGATAATGAAAGTTATTATGAATTATTTAGTTCTCATTATACTGGTTCAGAAATCAAGATGCATTCTGAAAACGAAAATGAGAATGACATTTATTGCTTTATTGGAAAAGACTTAAAAAAAAAGTTCAAAAGAAAAGCCTAGAGCTGATGTTAAAACTCCTACTCATAATATTATTACTAAATTGCCTGGAAACATCAGTAAGGCAAAATATGTTCAAACTCCAAATGAATTGTGGGAACTTTCACTGAGTGAACAAATGTTGCTGAAAGTCGTCAGGCATACAAATATTTATATTGCATCTATTTCTGACAGCTTTCAAAGAGAGAGAGAGATGCTCATCACACAACGTTAATTAAAATTCCTGCTTTTATACGTCTTTTATATTTTTGTGACATAAGTCATCTTCATGTGAATGTGCAGGATCTATGAGTAACAGAAGGAACCGCCTGGGAAATTTTCTACAAAACTATGTCTTAGAAACATTTTCTTTTTAAGATGTTTGTGTTTTGATGATATAGAGACTCACGTCATCAAGAAAGAATCAGATAAACTTGCACCTATAAGAGAGTTTTTTGAAGAGTTTGTGAATAACTGCCAGAAATATTACACTGTCGGTGAGCTCATAACAATTGATGAAAAACTTGAAGAAGAAGGAGGAAGATGTTCTTCCACGCACCTAATAAACCTAAATAATAATTTCTGAATAGGATGAATAATAATATAATAAATTCCTAATAAAGTCTTTATTAATATAATATGTTTTTCTATTCCTTTAAAATATTTTATTTCATAAAAAATATTATAGAAATTGAAATAAAATTTTAACTTTTAAATTTGCATATTTTTAAAGTTTGATCATAATATTTTGGTATAAATGTAACACTTTTACACACACACAGTAACACACACACAGTTTTTTCTTCAAAAAACACGAACCGGGTTTTTTGGACCCAGGGCGAGTGTTCTTGTAATTCAAAAGAGCGTGTGTGCTCCCGGGTTAAAATTTTAACTGAAGTATGAGCTGAACAGTTGTCTACGAGGGCAACTTTTGTGTCATCAGATAAATCAACCGAATTTAAATATTGCTGAGTCACAGGTTTAAAATGATTTTCAAAATCATTCATTAATGCTTGCTTCATCCATGCTCTTTTATTTGCATGATATATAATGGGGAAATTCTTTACTCCTTTAAATGTTCGAAATCGTGTATTTTTTTCGATTACGAAAAATGTACACTTGTGCATTCCTGCAGCATTTGCTCATGCTAAAATTGTTAGTCTCACTTTGGAATCTTTGACACCAGTTGGAGCCTTTTCTGTAAATGTTGCCAAGGTATTTCGCAGTACATATTACCAGAAAAGACCAATTTCATCAGCGTTGTAAATTTGTTCTAGAGATAATTTTTCACTATTAATGAAACAAGTGAATTCATCTGCAAATAGTTCAGCAGCTTCAATATCAGCTGAAGCTTTTTCACCTGGAATTTTTAATTGTCTCACACCATGGCGATTTTTAAATTTGGTTAACCAACCAGTCGAATATGTGCACTCAGTCTAAGTTCATTTCTTCATGAAATATTTTGGCTTGAACCCTACCACTATACTCATCCACCCTCGCTGTGAGACTGTATGATTCATTCAATCATCATTTTGTCATGATCATCATTTCTAGCATAACGAATAATTTTCCTGTTATTCATTGCAAATGGGGTTTCGGAATCAGAAAAAATTCAAAAAGTTCATTTTTCTGTTTTCTTATGTCATATACAGTTGACTTTTCAATGCCATATTCCTTGCATAATTTCGAGACAGATATATGGATTCATTTTTTGCAGTAATTTCACTTCTTGTTTAATGGACATCGAAACATGCTTTTAGAATCCTACTGTAGCTCCAAAATGATCAACTCTTTTCGATTCCAAAAATGTTGTCTTCCCTAAATTCTGCTGCTCAATGTGGCCATATGAGCTCTGGTGTCGGTTTTGGGTTAATGTGAACAACAAATCAGTTATTCTTAACTCAAATACCACTGAATGTAATCTTTTGTCCATATTATTAACAAAATATCATTAACAAAATTTGTTTTTAGCGTATGGAAAGAAATTTTTGTTAAATTATTCCTCATCAACATTTCTTCGCTCACTTAACATTTAACTTAAATCTGTAATCATCACCAAGCGTAATGTCAACATAAAAGATTACCATAATCTCTTCTATTCAATTACTAATGTAAAAAAAAATTGTTTAGGTATCACTGCATGAATCATTATTTGTCATGTGTTGATAAACATGCCGTGATGAAAGCAAAATGTAATAAATAATGATTCGCCAGTTTGGCGACATGGATATAAAATAAGATACTCAGCTATGGAACCAAATTATTAATCACACAAATTTACGCTAAAATGATTGCTTCTTCAATAATGAGGTATTTTATTTAATACTGAAGTGAATCGGAACTCTCCACATATTTTATTATGGGGGGTGGGGGGTCAAATGCAAATGCCAAAAGTATACTAAAAATTAAAAAAAAATTCTTTACAAAAAAAATTTTGTTGGTGGCTTTTGAGGTATAGATTTTAGATCATCCCAGATATTGGATGTCCATATCTTAGACTTTGTACTGTACTATATCTAAAATAGAGAAACGATGCACCCAAATTAAAAAGAGGAATTAAAAGGCTATTGCTAATTTAAATTATAATTTATATTTACATATTTTTCTATTTTACAGACACAAACAAACATATATGCACATACATACATATCAATATGAATAAATTTTAAATCAGTTATGTATTAAATGAATAATTAACAAGATTATAAAAAAATACAAAACTTTTTTCCCTTAATAAAAAGGAATAAATTTTGTCAATAGTTAGCAGAAAGTTTGCACTTTACTCTAATTTTTAATATGCTGAAAATTAATAATAGCAATGCAATTGGAAACAATAACATATGACATCTTAATCTTACAGGGTCAGAACAGCCAAATTCATTCTCTTTCAGATGAATAGGAATTGATTTTAGATAAGGAATCAACCACGATGGCTCCACCATCAATCCAACAACTAAATTAAAAAGAATTTAAATAATCAGATTTACCAAAATATTAAATATATATATTACATAGATCTGCCCCACACGTACCACATATTTATCCTTAAAATTATATTTAAAAGCAGCTGATCTTTTAGCATTGTTTTAATAAGATTAAAGAAAAGTGTTTTAGAGAAACTGTTCACAATGTAAACATGATCATCCATACTCCGCCAATATTTTTATATCTTGTATTTCCTTTAAATATTAGTCTTACAAAGTTTCTGAATTTGAATTTTTGGATTCCCTTTATTTGAATTTAGCATAGGCATTCTCAGTGTTGACGAGAGTGCTTTTTAAACTTTCAGCAAACTCTTTACATAACAATTAATTTAAATTTATAGATATCATTGCTTGGTTTAAAAAATGGACTATATTTTAAATTTCTTTTAAATTGCTCAATGTGATTTTTTATAGCTTAATTTATCAATACTTGGTATTTCAAATTTAGTTAAAACAGTTAATTTTTAGAATTCTAAACTGTTAAATTTCATAATTAAATTAATTTTTGTATAAATATACGAAATCATTTTTAATTCCCATTGATGGGATGTGGACGCTTACACAAACTTAAAGTGAATAATTTTTACAATAAATAACCTAATATTAATTTCAGACATAATTCTAATTTGAAAATCAAATTATAGCTTGATGTTCACAAGGTTTGGTCAAAATACATTTTTTTCAACCATAAATGTAATTTAAAGTATTTTGTAAAACATATTGTGTAAAATTTCATTTGTTGTTGTTTCATTGTGTATTTAGTGACATACTTGTCATTAAATATTTCAAAATAGCATATGTGTTATTAAGCAAAAAAAAAAAATTCAACTTTTTTTTTTTTTTTTTTTTTTTTTTTTTTAAGCCGAAGGGGTGTTAACTCAGAAAGGCTATTAATTTCATTTTGGCATTTTGCATTGAAAACTTTAAATGTTGGTTCACACTGTTGCCTCCAAATATTAGAACCCAGTATTATATTTAAAGAAATTAAATAATGAAGAATCTCTTTAAATGTATGTATGTTTCTCACATTGTGATAAAACGACGGAGCCTAGAGCCATCAAATTTTGAATAACGTAGGTTTCCACATGAATATGGGCATCTGGAAGTTTAAATTTAGAATTTGTTTTATTATCTATTTCATATTTTGTAGAACTTTAATGAATTTTTTGCTAACAAACTCAACGATTTCAAAACGAGCAATGGCAATGCTGTATGGGGGGGAAAACATTTTTATCTCCATCGTGCGAGACTGTGCATCGGAAATTCTAAAGATATGCTCGTTTAAAAATTATTTTATGATATTGCTGTTGAACTGAATTTTATGGTTTAAGTGCGAAGAACATGATATTTAATAAATAAAGGTTACCCACAAAAAAAAAAGCCCCTTTGGGCATAATATAAAATCTGAAGGCTTTCAGATTTTTTTTATACAGTAACTTTAGGGAAAATACCAGCTGTTTTTGCGGATGTCATGAAGTGGAAGGAGAGTAATTTGAGTTACAGGTGCCATTTAAACTAAACAAATATACTGTGAAGAAAGTATCCTTTTGGCTTCTTCAGAGAAAGAATGCTTTCTGTATACCTCAATGAGCAATTGCTTTGAGCTGCAGGGGCAGTGGCACTCAGAGGAATAGATGCTGTCTTGTAAGAAAAATCTCTGTTGCACACGAATTGCCAAACATCCAAGAGAATAAAAATTATGAACAAAAATTAATTAGAAGATATTATAATTTTTTCGGTCGGAGTTGCCAACTTAGAGAAAAATTCCCTATTTATTCAGCAAAATGGCATTTTAGGGTTGGATAGATTTGGTGTGTTATGAAAACCAAATGCAGACAGATTGTCTACTACACTTATTGTTTTCTTAAGAAATGTTTTGTCATGTGCAGAGACTTGTGCATACTCTGTGAATATGAGCAAAATCCAATATTCATCTTTTCATCTTTTCTTGTGGAGGAAGTAAAAACAAAACTTGAGGTTGATAATTTTAGTTGCTGTGCAGTTACAATCAGTTTGAAAAAATTGTGGAGCGACTGAAATTCAAGAATTAAGATTAAGTGATGTGTGGCTGCTTCTGAAAATGGCTTCCAATTAATAATTAAATCAGGAATTAAGTAGGAAAGATATGGTCAGAAATGGGCTTTATCCTTTTCCCCCCCCTCCCATCTTTTTTTACGAGGATAGTAAAAGGTGGTAAAAAATGGTAAATAGGGAGTAATAAAAAAGGAAGAAGAAATTTTAACAGGTGTTCTCAGGAGTTTAGCAAAACGATGATGAAGAAAGAAGTACAGATGATAAGTGACAGAATGGTGTGTTGAAATGGAAGACAGAGACCGTAGTTGTGCTGTGATGATTCTCATGAATGCGACAGATGAAGGAAAATTTATGGAAGATGTATCGGCGTCACATACAATCAGCGGAATCGAATTATTTAAAGTAGGAGGAAATGTGTGAATATGCAATCACGTGACAATCAGTTCTGTATTCATGTTTCAACATGTTGAGCATAATGTAAAATGATGTTAACCCAATGAATATCAACAGAAACTTTGTTCGAGACTATTATTCAATGGGAAAAGGAAGGAAAAGGGTATCAGCCAGTAAATTCCAGATATAGCAGTTTAGAATATAAATATCCGTCTACAAAGTTTGTGTGATAATCCATGAACAGTGTTTCTATCTGTTGGACACAGTGAAATACCATTTTTTTTATCTAATGAATAATAATCAACTTAAATAAAGCTGGAAACTGATAAATGGTATGTGCTCATGGAGAAGGACATAGGCATCTAAATTCCCACACTTAAGAAGCTATGACTTCTCACTACTGTGATTGCATGATAATTAGTGTGTGATACTTGTTAGTTACCAATGCAGAACTTTATCACGGTAAGAAGTGCAAAATTTTAGACATGAATATTATGCATAAATCTGTAGTTCCTGTTGATTATCAGCTCATGTAAGCACTCTTTACCCACTTATTACATGTAGACATGATTTTGTAAAACTGACTGTTAACTAATCAGTGGATACAGAGGAGTTTAGTTCCAAGATTAGGAAAAATTCATTATTTGTATGTTTATTGCAGAATATGTATGTTAACCTGAAACTTGAGGAAATCTTAAAATTGAATTATGGAAACGTATATGTATGTATTTATCAGTTTGCTATCTTAGAGCATAAGGAGTTTTAAATTCTTTTATTATTTGAACCTGGCTTGTAGTGTTCGTAGATATACTTAAGTGTTAAATAGTTCATTTGGAAGTAAGATTTGTCATCAATTTTGTACATGATAACTAAGCAGTTTATTATTATCCTATACAACATTTTTAAATAATGTATTAATACCTGAAAATTTAAGTTTTAAGAATCACAAACAAAATCTCAAACAATTATAGCATACCAGCTGGTTTGTAGACAATACCACTTCGAGAAAAGGTTATAGTTTTTGCAATTGTTATGACAGGATCACTTGCATCAGAAAATGAATCATCTAAAATAAAAGTATATGATCAGTAGTAAAATTTAAAAGATAAACATAAAGCTTATTAATAACACTGAAATAATTTCTTAAAGCAACATAAAGCAGACCTGTGAGATTCCGATTAATAACAAATTAATGCAAAGTTCTTATTATTAAAAATAATAATAGATAATGAATTAACTGCTCCACTATCACAATATGCATAATAAATATATTTTTTAATTTGAACATTTTCTAACGCAATATGAATTAAAAAAATTTTAGTATCTGTAATTAAAATTTTTTTAGTATTGAAAGTATCTGTAATTAGAGCATGGAATGCTTCTGTGTTTAAAATTTTCAAATGATTTTAATGTGTTAATAAATTCATTAGCTTGCAGTTGACCATATAAAGGTAAGAAATTATATCTGCAGTTCTCTCACAATTGACAATCTAATAGACAATCGATTGACAATCAATTGACAATCTGATAGTTGAGCCATTAAGAGGTGTCAGACAGCATGCTCTGGCATTACAAAAGACATAATTTCACAACCAACGTCACAGAAATTTAGCGATCTCATCTAGTGTGTCATTAAAGCATCAACATTTCATAGGGCTCATCACAAATGATTCTGAAGTTTTTCTGATATCATTTTCAACTATAATGAATTAGAAGATGTGAAATACAAAACAGAAATTTCAGCACGGCTGTTTGAAAAATGCCAACTTCTGTGGGCACTCTCTCTCGGTCTGTATTTTTTTAAATAATGATGTGTTAAAAACTGCAGTTAAAAGAAATCCATATACAGCTATTGAAGAGTTGGCAAAGGAGGTTAATTCATCACCATCAGCTGTTCACTGAAGGTAATTGTCTTCAACATTTGATGGAACTTGAGTCAGTACTTAATTTGGCATGCGTGTTCTACACAAACTTAACTGATGCTAATCAAAGACAGCATATGAACATCCACACTGTTCTTCACTCAATAAAGCTTCCCTTTTTAGAAGCATTTAGTGATTGGTGATGAAAAGCGACTGGTGGTCCATAGCTTGCAAAATCTCCTCAATAGAAAAGTATGCAATTCCCACAGGACATCTGAAATGCACTATCAAGATATTTCCTCTAATAAGTTGGCTTATTTCTTAAGGAGTGGCATAAAAAACCTATTATAACATCAGAAGAATGCTTAAAATGACTAGATTAGGAATATATAATTGATTTAAAATCTTGCCCATTTCTATATTTCTTCAAAACCTTCTTAAAAAATTGGCATTACTTACAGCATGACAAAGACAACAGCAGCCAGGAAAAATGAAAACTTGAGTCATAAGGAAGTTATATTAGGCTTAACTATGTAGCTCCCTCAGCATCTCTTACATTACTAGAATACCTTATTGATTCACAAGACCAACATTCACCATGGATTAGTTAATTTAAGATATATGTTAATTTAAGATTCACTAATTTAAGAAAAATGAAGATGGAAATTCTTTGGATATAAAGAACTGAGCATTAATATTACACTGTGTAAGTACTACTGTCAATAAATGTCATTACATACTGAAAACTACAGATGAAATTTTTAAGTTAATATTGGATACTTTAGAATCCTACTTCATTCCAAGAAGAAATGTGGTACCTAAATGCTCTGTTTTGCTATGCTATCTTTCTTATGCTACCTCAAGAAATGTTCAGGGCATAGCACAAGAAAAGACATATACTTTCGGTTCACATATAGATGAAGTAACATGTGACTGTCAACTGGATGTAGGGTATTTGATTATCCCATAAGCAGAAGATTATAGGTTAAGCTTGATTTAGTATAAAGAAAAGTATATGAATTAATTCCACAAATTAAATCAGAGGTTACAAAATCAAGAGTACCAAGTGATTCAGATAGCACAAAAAAATGCTAACAAAATGAATGACATTAAAAAAACTGGAAATTTACAAACAAATGAAAAAACAAACAAATAAAATGCTATCACCACATTTCTGATAAAATTTTATTGACAACATTTTATGCAAAGTTAAAAATGTGGGCTATCCATCACATTGGAGATGGAATTATTTTTCTAAAATATGAAGCTCATCATGGTTAAGAACAAAGTTATTATTGAAGTAAATATTTCTTTATAAAATAAAATAAATCATCTATTCTTATAACCACTAACAAAAAAATAGCATAATATTTCACTTTACATAAACAAGAGGTGGCGGATTCATTCATTTCAATTGGGACAATTCAATTCCTTTGGAAAGAAGAAAACATTTTGCTTGATTCCTCATCTTAGAAAAAACTACTCATAGTTGGTTGCTTATCAGCTATAGTATCTGTAATGGCTTTACAGTTATAAAAGGCACCATTTGACAAAGGAAGGAGTATTTATTAAAATAACATTAAAACATATAATTCAGAGCATTCAGAGCAGAATATCACTCCTACAATATACAACATCTAGTGAGCATCTTGCTCCTCACTGGCAAACATAGAACTCCCTTAAACCTAGCAACTTCTCAGGAGAAGAAGGAAAACATGCCAAGCGTGGCTTTTGATTACCAAACAGTCACCAGATACTACAGTATCTTATGAAATACTACAAAAGAAGAAGAAGATATGCTTACTCAAAAGGGGAATCCTATAGTAGGAAATTACTTGTGAAAAAAGATATTCATATTAATTTAAAACACAACCACGCCTAAAGCAAGAGAGTAAAACAAACAAAAAATACTAATATCACATAAAAAGATCTGTTTAAATATTTAAATTGGAAGTTGAAGGACTGTCACTAAAAGAATAGATTCATCTGAAAACTTTTCACATACTGTAGCAAACAAACAAAAAACCAAAAAATGAGAAAATGTCTAGAACAGCACGAACCAAACGAACCTGAAACAGATTGTTTTCCTCTGCAGCTGATGATATGAACATTTAAAAAGCACTGTTATTTTTTATTTTAAACTTAAAAGCTGCATATTATCAACAATACTACATAAATATTGACAACTGCGCAGTAGCATATTTATTACTCATTCAGGCTTATTTCTATTACCACTATTCAAATCTTAGTTTAACACTAGAAGCGCCACAGCAGTCATTTTGACTGCTTTTGTCATTTCACCTTGAATCCTAAAAAACTCTTTACCTTAAAATATCACAAATTTTTGGATTTTCCTAAAAAACCTCAAAAATTATTGGTACCAAATATGAATTGAATAAAATTAAAATTAACAAAAATAATATTAGCTATACCTAAAAGCGCCACAAGCAGTCATATTGACTGCTAGTAATGCTGGGTAGATTTATCTCGTTATCTCGTTCAAAAAACATCTGACGTACACATTCCTTTCATTCATTGATTATTTACAACAGGTTATAGTTCCCTTCACTCAGAAAACATCTTTCTTTGTGGACTGTGACATTTACTTCACAAACTACAGCTGGGCTATATAGAGCTCAAAATGTGCTAAAAGAATTGCCGGGTCCAACATCTTATGCAAAAAGAAAAAGAAATTTCGAGGATAAAATGTCGAACGCTTGGAGGTTGTTCATGGAAGAATCACTGTTACGCCATATTAAAAAGTGTACGGAAGAAGATGTAGTTTTGAGCAATGAAGAAATTTGAGCAATATCTTTAGAAACATTAGATACTTTTGTTGCTATTATTTATGCAAGAGATTAGAGATTTATGCACAGAAGCAGAGGTAGTTTTGAACAATGAAGAAATTTGGACAATATCTTTAGAAATGCTTGACGCTTTTGTTGCTATTATTATATGATTGCAATGATTTGGATTATTAATTTTTGTGTGTGTGTGTGTGTGGACTAATACATTTGGGTCCTCCTTTCTGAGAAACAATGTTTTCTAATCGTTTTTGAGACATTATGAAATATCCAAGATTTGACATGAAGTCAACAAAGACTCAGCTTTTAGAAAGTGATAATTTTGCACATTTTTCAAGAGATATGGAAAAAAATTATACAGAACTGTGCAATTTCCTATAAGCCAGGAGAAAATCTAATTGTGGATGAGCAGTTATTTCCATCAAAGCCAGGTGTAAGTTTATACAGTGTATGTCAAACATAAAAAACAAATTCAGTATCAAATTTTGGATGCTAGTCGAGGTAGACTCAAAGTTTATACGCAATTCTTTTCCATATCTTGGAAAAGATACATAGAGAAGTGAAACTGAAAGTCTTCCTGAAAATGTAGTAATGTGTCTTCTCAGCTGTCATCTGAATTCAGGTAGAAATTTGACTGCGGACAATTATTTTTCCTCACTATCATTAGCTAAAAGACTTAAATGAAAAACACAAGTTTTGTGGGCACAAAGAAGACATCGAAAAAAAATTCCACATGAAGTAAGGAAATCAAAAACCCAAATATTTGAAACAGTTTCGATAAAGAATGGTGAAACTAAGCTGACAGTTTATCATGGAAAAAGGAATAAAAAACATTCTACAACTAAGTACCTCACATCCAAATATAAATGCAGACTCACAAAATAAAAAGAAACTTCTAGAAAAAGTAGAGTTCTACAACAAAACCAAATGCGGAGAGTATCCTTGACCAGATGATGCGCAACTATTCTATTTGGACTGCTTCACGTAGAAAGCCTGTGCATATTCTATATTTTCTATAGTACGCTGGAATTAACAGGAATGAATGCCTACGTTATCTACCATAAAATGAATGAAAAAACATTACAAGGTACAGCTTCCTATTTCAATTAGCAGAAGAGCTAAGAGAGCTTCATTTAAAAAGAAGAAAAAGCACAAGATTGCTCCAGGAAATTTTCAACTCTGCAATAGACTCTCGAAGAAAAGACGTCAGTGCCGGATTGGACTTTGTAACAAAACCAGTGATGTGTGTAAAACATTTTCCTATTATGTGTGTGGAAAATGAACTTCCAGTATTGTAAAAGTTGTGTTGAGTAAAAATTGCGAAAAACTACAAAATGAGTTTTATTAAGGGTAAGTTGAAATTTATAATAAAATATCTACATTTTATAAAAATATTTTTTTGTTCTTTAAAGAAGGTCTTAAACAGCTATAATTAATATTCTTAAAAGCATTGTAAAGCATTTCTATTTTGATATATACATTTAATTCACTGAGCAGTCAATTTGACTGCTGTTGGCAGTTCTAGGTAGGGAGAAAGCTCGGCACTTCTATAGTTAACTTCTGGTCATTTAAAAAAAAAAAAAAAAACAGATCATTAGTTTTAAAAAGTTTTATAACATGTACAATGTTATTTGGATGACAATATACACATTTTAAGACTTCATCAGCATCCTTTATTAAAATGTCAGAATATTACGCTAATACATGTAATGTTCTAAAACTAGTTTATGTGACAGATGCAGATCAAGCACAGATATATGTCACTTCTGAAAAAAATGAACTCAATTTTTTAGGCAATAAATTTCCCACTATTGGTCTTATTTTGAAAATTCATCTTTCTGTTTGCCAAGAAATTGAAAAATGATGTCCGGAGATGATTGCTTATATGCTCTGTACTTACACAATAAAATGAACCCGGTAATATAGAAATAATCCTCATACTGAAGTAAAAGGATATAAGAAGTGGTGTTGCTATACGAATCATGTGAATTTAAGAGAAATGTTGAAATAAATATTTGATAGGCCATTTGAAAATGAACAATTATTTAAATGGACAAGGACTACAAATTTTACTGACTTATATGTTTCTTTTGTTAATACGACTACTATTCCTTTATGTTTTTGCAAAAAAACAGAAATGCTCTGTACTTATGCGATAGCAAAATGAACAGAGTAATCTAGAAATAATCCTCATACTGATGCAAAAAGAAAAAGGATATAAGGATATAAGAAGTGGTGTTGCTATGTTCTTCAGCTGCACTGTTGTTGTTTTTTTCCTTAATCTGATATGTTTATATCATAAGTACTTCCTGCTCTGCTTCATGAATTGTAATACCTGCAGCCTTATAAAGTCCCAATTAGAAAACTAAAAAGATAATAATTTCATAAAGAATGCTTAAAATTGGTTAATTTTCCCCCTAACACACACACAATATTTTTTTTTTTTTTTTTTCAAATTAAAAAAATTCATGGGAATATATCAATGAAGTGAAATGAAAATGCATGTGGATGTGCACATTGCATATATATATATATCACATACAAATACAGGATGAGACTGAAAGTTACTGACAAACATAAGAGGGACCAAAAAATTATAATTTCCACATTCAAATTACTGATGTCCAAAATAATAGTGTAGGAACTACAGTGTAAGAGTAATCACACTATGGGAAGTACTCGCTTACAGCTGAGCTCAAGAGACTGTCCCTTTCAGATGAATGCATGTTTGTGTGTGCATAAATAATAGTCACACCTAAAGGTAATATGAAACTACTATGTGACACAAATAAAAACCTCATTCAACTCATACTATAATGAGCTAGACACCTTTGCTGTCCCATTGCAGAATTTTATGTTAAAAGGCTTCTATTGTGACTGGAGAATTTGAATACTGTAGGTTGCTGTCCAAATGTTTCGGATTCCATCCTCAGGATCTCCAATCTGGTTGATATAGAATCTCAAATAATTAATAAGACATTGTTTGGGACTGATTCAGACTCAGCATGGGATTAAAAATTAAATTAAAAAGCACTAACAAATGACCAAGCTATCACAGTTTAATTTTAAATTAATATGTTGCTAACAGATATATATAATTATGTTTGTTACATGCTAAAAAAATCATTAATTTGTACTTCATGTTTTTGCAAAAATGTAAATAATCAAAGCAAAGTCGGAATTCTTTTTATTCTTTGTGACACTAATAATTAAAAAGTTTACATTTAAAACATCTAACTAGGAATGTAAAGACTGTTGTTGAATTCAAAAAACATAAAACAAAACTCTTCTGTTAAGTTACAAGCATTAAACACTGATAATAATAGGCAATAATGTAATAAATGAGTTTCTACAACTTAGTATTTCAAATTCAAAGAATTAGTTACTTTTTTCAACAAAAATATTGAATTAGCATTGAATTTACAAAATTAGGAAATATGTAATTAAAATTTAATAAAAAATGTAAAATAAACAATCTAAAAATTATATAATTAAAGTAGAAGGGATTAATACAGAAATCATACATTCTTGAAGGAGCAGACTGCCAAAAAGTTTGAAATCCCATGTTTAGAGACTTTGAAATGCTGTTTTAGATTCTTAATTGCTTTTAGACCTGCTTTACAGAGGTAAGAAATAACTATAATTAACACTCCATTAAAATATATACAGATAATTAGATAAACTTACAGTCATTTTCATTAGGTAAGAAGACATAATCGTTTTCATAGTATGCTCGTTGAAATATCAGTGACCTAGATGGATTCATTTGATTTTCAAGGTAATCAGATTTGCTATGGAGAAAAATTAGGGAAAAAATTTAGATTTTTTATATAATCTGAAATTAGAGAAATATTTTCATTACATTTATTATCCATTTCATTACTTTATAATTTGTATTTTCAAGTTAACAACAGCCAGAACTCTAAATAGTTATTAATGCTGAATTATGCTACTTAGTTTTCTTGTCGGCGATTTCAGCATAATGTATTACTTCATTTAAAATATGTGTACGTCGCAAACTATAATAAATATAAAAAGTCCAAACTAGAAAATAAATAAAAAGGGAAAAAGATAAAAAAAAGGGGGGACCAACTGTATTAATATCTCAAATTTTATATTTCACTGTGGCTATGCTTTTTGTTAAAGGAAGTTATTATATGTTTGTAACAAACTGTTTGTAACATTTCTGTAGAATTTTTAGAAAAATAATTGACCAATTGATCATGGAACAACTACAAGGGATATCTGCCTAAGGGTAAGGATGACTTTGTGAAAGACTTTTTTAGGGAAATTGGCTCATTTTTATGTTAATTGTCAGAAAATCTTGTATCCAACTCATTTGTATAAATTTGTTGGAATATGATTTTAATGAAACAAAGAACTGACAAAATGTTTGCTAAACTAGCTTTTTTTTTGCAGGGTATACATTATATTTAAAATTAAATTTTTATTACTGTCCTAATGTATTTATTACTACATACAACTTGAAAATTCTCTATTAAATCAAAAGAAATTTTAATGTACTTTGACAATCGGTTTTATACTGCAAATAGTGTCAACTACAGTGTATATTAAAATGCAGTTTTAGATTAACATGAATTCCAAAACATGAAAAACAAACTTATAGTGTTTGTCATTTAATTTAAGTCACTTCCGTTCCAAATGCATTGGTGTTTATTAAGTGAATAACTTTAACAGAAAGCAATTTGTTTAATTCTAAATTTCCATAATAGCTTTAAACTACTTAAGTAAAATAATAACCATTGACTACTAAATTAATTACTGTATAAATAATACTAAAACTATTTATGCAAATTTTAGATTCATTGTAAATAACTTTAAAAAATATATTTATGATTACATTTTTATAACATTTTATCTCTTACAAACAACTATTCTATCTGTGTTTGTTTCATATTTTTCAGTTCATTTCTCAATTTATATCAACTGCTTGTAGATTTTTTAAACGACACTTCCCATTTCAAGAATTTTTCTTAGAATTTGCATTGCTTTTCTAGATTTAACTGATAATGGCATGTCATAATTTTTTTCTGTATCATTTTCGCTGCCAGTTTCTGCAGTATTTTTAACGGTTTCATAGTTATAATTTATACATGCTGGCTCAATATTGTTGCGAATTGACACATATTTTAAAAATGAATCTTAATATTTTAAAAATGAATCTTAATATTTTAAAAATGAATCTTAATATTTTAAAAATGAATCATAACTTCCCTCACTGATACCTGAAGCATTAGCATAATAGTCTGCAATTCCTTTCAGGCTTTTCTGCTTTTTTGGAAACAGTTTTCATTGACTTGAGAGATTAACTCTTTGCATTGCCCATAATATGCATGACCTCTAGAGAAATATCGATTTACTTTTCTTGGAGAGCTTGTATTTTCACAAAATTATTTTTTTTTCATCATTTATTAAACATCTTTCTGTAATGACATTTGAAAGCCTTTATTCAAAGCCCAAGATTAAAGGCTGAATCTCAGAAGTTCTATTTTGGGAAAGAGACACTAATATCTTTCAGAAAAAGGTCAAAGATAAGTGTGTGTGATGCATATTTATCTAATTTGTAAAGTTATTCTTTTCATTTTTCTGTTCACTGTCCCATTTCAAAAGAAAACAGTAAAAATAATATTTACTATCCATGAGTTTTTATTACTATGATCAGTTAGAAGTAAATTCTCGACTCATTTCAAAAACAGATTTCTTTGCTTTTATCAATAATCAGTGCTATTTTCCTAATTATTTGGTCCACACTGCATGCTAATAACACAATGACTTCCTTCACTTTCTTAAAACAACTGCTGTTTCTCTTTTAAATATTAATGTGTGTTCTGTCAATGTTATGTAATACAGTCCACTTTTATCTGTATAATAAATTTCATGTGCTTGTATTGCTTTAGCAACCTGAGTGAAGCATCTTATATCCAGTTATAAACTGCATGATTATCCACTTCTTTCTCACCAGGCTATTTCTGATGAACAACATTGTATTTCACTTTCTCCAAACAATACTGATAGAAACTTTTCTCCTAAAATTTAGTGAATTAGTGAAAAAGGCTCTAGAAAAAATATCTTTACAGTTTTATAATTTAAAACCACTCAGCAGCTTAAGGGTAATAAGAATAAATAAACTAAGGAAATTTGTTGATTGAAATTCTTCAAAAAATTGTAATTCTAAAAGGTGTGAGATATTAATAAATACATTAATGGAAAATAATGTAATAATAGAAGCAAAAAGATTATCACTGAAGAAACATGCACTCAATTAATGAGACTAAGCCTTTCAGTTTGCTGTTTTTGTTTTTTTGCTTGAGATGTTTGCATTTTTTATTAGTTTTTCAGCAATTATTACTCCTTGTTTAAGTAAAATACACAATGCTGTTGGGGAAATTCTCAGTTTAAATGTAGTTTTTCTCTGGCTGCAATTACGAAGAACATTAGAAGTCTTTTAATAATTTTTCTTTTCTGTTCAGGTTTAAGTCTTCTCACTTGGAATTTTGACGTGTTACATATTAAGCACAGAACAAATTTTTTTTTTTTTAATTTCTTCCAGTGATTTATTCAAATTTCAAAATTTATATAAACATTTTTATCATGCAGCGCTCAATATCAGCATCAAAATTGTTTATGAAGGGAATGTTTATGAAGATCCATTGCTTTAGTTCATTTTGCCCGTATATCCCAAATGTCTGGCTGTAATGATACACTGAATATCATGGATGAAGCAAAAGGATTTGCTTATGCAGCAACATAATGGCTGTATCTGTATGTGACAGCACTGCAGTATCAGACTGTTTCCTATATTATGCATCACCATATCAGTCTGGCATTAAGGCATGGAGTATCATAAAGTCAGACTATATTCCAACCAGACTCATGCCTTGAAAGCAAGCCTTGTACACTCAGCAGCTCTCAGCTTTTCTCTAAAATTCTAGACCTCTACCGTTTCTCACTTTCAGGAGATATTTGGGAACAGTTACTTACACAACAAGTACATGTGGCATATGACCTCTAACAATAATTCCTAATCGCTTTATACTTCAAATAGTGTCAACTAATAATAAAATAGTGTCAACTGGATTGCCATTATGTTCCCATTCTTTTTTATATATAACCGAATGATTTGGTGTACAATTCATTGATTTTGTCACTTATTGAGCACTGCTGTTATGTCATAGATATGGCAGATGAATTTCGGCAAAGTACAGATAGATCACATAGAATAATATATCTTAAGGATGCATTCAGCATCTCTTCCTCTCTCCACTAGGCTATATAGCAGCAGTATCTGCCTATAATGATTACACAAAGTACTGATTTCTTTAAATTTTCATACACTGAAATGAAATTACAACTTATTTACTTCGTCCTGGAACCAAGAATTATCTGTATGATATGAACAGCTCTTGCCTTTCATACTTTTGCATCTTTAATGATCAATAATCATTAAATAAATAATTATTGATCAGTAAAGATGAAAAAGATCATAAAATAAATGCTATCCAAAAAGTAAAGATGAAAAAGATCATAAAATAAATGCTATCCAAAAAGTAAAAATTAAAAATATATTATAAGTTTATTCTTATCATTTAACTCAGATTCAAAAGAACTAGAAATTAAATTTCCATCTAAATTTGTGGTGGCAGATTAAAAATGTTTTGCTTGCCAAAATGATAAAAATTGTAACATATCACATTACATATTATAAGTTTTATAAAAAAAGCCAGTCAAAAAATAAATAATTTTTATAAATAAATATAAAATATAAGATATGTAATAAAACTAAGAGCACATTTCATCAAATGGTAACATATTAATTTTGAAATAACTGATCACAAAATGTAAAATATAAATTAAAATTCACACAAAGTTTAATAGGAAAGTCATGTACTGAACAGAACTGATTATATGCCAATATCCTCATGAATGCGAAACTGACTCATAAATGATTGTTTTGCCATCCCTGATCTGAACAAAAATCACTCAAGTTATAATTTAAACACAATTTGGTTAAAAAGAAATGAAACAAGAAAGCAAACCCAATACTTTTTTAGCAATGTATGTGAATTATTTTCTTGCTACCTACCTAGCCGGAAAGATACGGGTTAAACCACCTTCAGATTGAACAAATGTGGCAACTACATTGCTCCTAAATAGAAGGAAAAAAATTAGTTTATAGACAGATGATATAAAATGCTTTTTTTTTTTTAATTTAAAAACCAACAAATTTAATTTTTAAGAAAAGTTTTTTTTCCCTTTTTTCTTTTTCTTCTTTTTTTTTTTTTTTTTTTTTTTTTTTTTTTTTTTCTAATATATATTTGAAAATACACAAACATGTACAAGATGAAATGCATACCTTCTACCATCCTGCCATTCAGATTGCCAGTAATGTATTATATCACCAGTTTTGCGAATATCCCACACAAGCCTTTCTAATAAGTGCATTTTACCTTAAAAAGAGACATGATTCTTTAAATTAAAACTTAATCATTAATTATATTCTATTTGCAATTATTCAACACTTACATGAGTCTGGACTATGCTTGACTGTATATGATAAGTTGCTTATTATTTCAGATATACTCAGTTCTAACACTGTTCCATGACAGTACTTCCTACGGGAACAAAAAGAATAAAATAAAAATAAATAAAAAATGTCATAAAAATTTCTAAGCACAAACGCTATATGATTATTCAACATACCATGGTGCAAGATGCATTCCTTGCATTTCATGGTCTTTTAAACTAAATTCTGTAAGAAATCGAAAAAAAATAAATTTCTATATGATTATGCAGGCATGACTGTGGAAAAGCATAAAAATAACAAATGAAACTACAACAAGTGGTGTAGCAAAATTTAATCAAAATTTTACATATTAACGGTTTGAGAAAAAATGTTTTATATTTATTGTTAAATCTCGTGATGCTGCAAATAAAAAAAATATTGCTACTTACAAACTTTCTCTCTGATCTTGAAAGTTGGTGGAGATCTCAACAAACATTCTGATGGAAGTTTGAAGGACTATGTCACATTTTATTGAGTTAATTAACATATATAATCTATTAATCCAGCAAGTAAAAATTTTAAATATCAGCTCAAAGTTGCACCAGTGGATGTTTAGGAGAAGCTTATTTTTATTTAGTTAAAACAGTTAACAGGTAAATTGGCTTATCTAGGATTAATCATGGTTAAAACCAAGGAAAAGATCTCATAAGTGTATTGTGAAATCAAGCTTATCCATCGATGGTGCAAAATCACATTGCTTTGTAACAGTTTTGTGGATGGTGGTGGTAGATGGTAGATGGAAAAATAAGTACAAACCGAAGTATTTAAATACATTTTAATAAAATAAACATTCAATTTCTTGCATTTGTTTTCCAAAGATTCTAGCTGATTGCACACACAAATAACTAAAAATAATAAGATAATCTTCACATCAGGTATTTCTAAACAGCAATTTAACAAAACATGTAATATTTGAAAGCCAACAAAGTTTGCTTTACAAAAAACAAATCAAAGTTCTAAATTGGATAAAAAAAAAATCTCAAATAGCATATAAAATATAATTTACAACTATTGTTGGCAGCTGTTTAATTTTGCTTTCTTAAGATTAGATTATGTTCAGTTGAATATAATCTCTGGATTCTGTCATATACATCCATCAAAAAAGAAACTGAACTTTTCCTTTACATTACAAAACAGAACAACCAGCCAAAGCATTATTTACATATTTACGATTTTCCAAGTATGGCAAATTTAAGAAATATTATTAAAATTAATTTTTGAGAAATAAAGATTCACCTCTTCCACAGAGAGGGGTGAAATACACTTATCGATTTGAATTTAAAGTGATTAAAAATTAAATAGAGAATTTTTTAAAATTAATAGCTTATGTTCAAAATTTTACTGGCAAAGTTCTGACAATCGATAAAGCAGTAAAATTATCACTAAGGCAAATATATATCTGAACATTACTCATTAGTACATTTAACTCATTAGTACATTTAAAGTAGAAATGAGAATCCTTGGCATAGTAATTTGAATTAGATCACCAAAAAAATCATAGAAATAAATTTTGTTTCCTTTTATTTTCCATACAGACTATCTGGAAAAGAAAATCAAGAAGTTTACCCAGAGGTTGTTAGAAATTGCATATGTTTCAATTGATTCTTACGTTCTAGCTATTGTCTCTCAACTTCAAAGAAAAGTTTCAATATATATAATAAGAAGCATTCCTTTCTCAGATATTTAGAATTAATAATAAAGTATCATATGTTAATACACAGTAACACAGTTTGAAAGCAAAATTGGTTCTAGATCAAAATGATAATTTACCGAAAATAATAAATTACCAAACTTGATTTATTCAAAATATTCTATACATAGCTTTGCATGACTATGCATAGAATCAGGTAGTTACAAGAATATAATTTTCATCTTTCATCACAGCTTTTTGGATGATGGGTACACACAAAAACAAGAGTTTTTTTTAGAAAAAGAACTAGTCTCATATATTTAAATCCAGTTAACAAGAATAAAGTTATAGGATTCTCCACTGTATAATTCTAAGTTACCGTTGAAAGTGAAGAATCTTAAGAACTGATAAACGAATAATCACTTCAGTTCGTATGACAGGAAACAAGAAAATAGAAGGGTAATATAACCCTTTATTCACATAAAATTTAACAGAACTTCGTCTCGGAGTTGTACAATAAAGTCAACACTTGGGCTTGAACTTAAGAGACTAAGAATCAAACTAAACTAATCTTAACCAAAGAGATATAGCTGAAGCTTTCAAAATTTTAACAGAGTTGGCCCCTTAATGCTAATTAACTGCGAAGCTATCAAAGTCCTAAAGTACGGGAGCATAATAATAGCTTACGAGAGAATAGCCTAAAAAGGTGGACACAAGCAGCCAGAATATCTGGAATCTCTCTCACTAAGACAGCAGAACTTTGCGGTTAAATACCGCTCTTCCTCATTAGCATTCAGACGTGATTCTAAAACTACGTTCTGGCCGGAATTGGTAAGTTGAAATTAAGAAGTGATAGGAAAGGAAGTTTAACTAAAAATTTAACTGTTAATAAAATTAACATAATCCTTACAATGCAATGAACAACAAATGCATTTTTGCTATTCATCATGTTAACCTGCTTGTTAAAACTCTCAAATGATACCTTTATAAAAAGGGGCATTATCATGAAGTAAAAATTCGCTGCTCTCTGTTCAATATTGTGATTTCATGTGATTTTCCTTTGATATTTAGGTTTCAGAACATTTAAGTAAAAAAAGCAGTAATACATTTCAACATTTGGAAATTAATTCCAATCAACAAATCCTTTGCTCTCACAGAAGATAATAAGAATTCTGTTGATGTTTGACCACAGATCTATCTAGGTTTTAAAGATTTTGTCAGTTTTCAGTCATATTAGGCTATTTAATTTCAAAATCATATATATTTTTATGCTTATAGCACGATTATTGAAGATATTAGGACTTCTTTTAAAGGCAGAAATTATGCCATTTGATGAAGTAGATTCATTTTATATATTTAAAACAGCTATCCTGAAATATGACCTTTAAACAGGTTTTTAGAAAATTTTTCAGCACTTTCGCTTATGCCCATCTTTGGTTTCAACATTTTGTAGCACTGCATTTTTTCATATTTTTACAATACATGAGATAATAGCCAATACATGTATACCTATATCATAGTGTACACATGGATTCACAACTATGTGCAGGGTCGTTCCTAGTAGGGGTGCAGTCTGTAAAAGTACGCAGGCGGTGAATCAAATCAGGGGCGGCCCAACTCTCATGATATCATGACTAAATATTTTTAATTCATTAAATTCATTGTAATTACTTGTCATATATAAGTACTTTTTATACAATTTGTCATATGTAAGTACTTTTTATACAATCTGTCATATGTAAGTACTTAGTAAATATGAAATAAAAATTTTATTAATCCTTGGGCATTTTCTTTAAATTTGGAGATGGCAATCTTAGGAAAATATGTAGGCAGCCAATGGCCTAGGAACAGCCCTGGCTATGCATACACATGTTTAATAGCCAATGCATGCACATACAACACACTTGTTTATGTATACATGGATTCACACACTTTACATTTAACCATCATTTCACTGATATAATACCAGCAATACAGATTTTGATTTTTCTAATAAAGTTTCTTGTTCATTATAAAATACTCTTTTGTTATTATTTCTGAAGAGATCAATACTTATCAGCCAATCAGATAGCCAAACAAACATGTTCTGGTGATTCACAATGCCACCAATGAGTTGCCGACTTTTCATAGGAGTATTTAAATTTCCAATTTTAATTAGTAAATATGATTATTTCAAATTACAACACTGTGTGCATATAATGAGATTGGTTTTTCATCTGGGTACAATCACAAGTAGTATACAGTCAAACCCAGCTATAACAAACTTCAAAGACTACAATTTGGTTCGCTATAACTGGTGGTTAACCCATCTGATGAAAAAAATGGATTATCTCTTAAAATATGGAAAAATTGACTGGTGAATAGAACAAAAAACTGGTTAATATTCTCACATCTAGTAAAAGAAGTGAATATGAAAACCAGTTTAAAAAAATTATATTAAAATTTAATTACAAATATTTTTATATGCATTTATTTAATTTGTTGATGAAAATTTGTTTTGAGCAATGCACAGAAAGTCAATAACATTTTTAAAGAATATTCTATGATTTGCAAAAGACCTAAAAATGCAAAATCCCATTTGAAGGGCATTTAAATTGAAACAAAATAAGCATATGAAATATCATTCCTTGTATAATGAATCAACTATTCAACAACAACATTTCACTGTGCAGCCTCACACTCATAATATTTATGACTTCCTCTGTCCCTAAATATGAAAAATTTCCATTATAATATCAGCATTGAACACAACTTTTTCTAACAAACTCAAATAAGGAACTGGAATTAATCAGAGAACTCATTCACGTTCTTTAGTTCAATGGTCCTGTACACTACTACATAGTATCCTAAGATTTGTTTATTATGTCTTCTTTATTCTAGAATTCAGTTCATACCTGCATTGCATAGCCTTTATTCAGAACACAGCAAACAGTGGAGGTGAAGATAAAAAAGAAAAGTAATGTAAAGGCTTTATTTATGGATGGAATATGGAACCTAACATCCTGAAAGTGGATGACTTGAAGGATTAGTTTTTTTTTTTTTTTTTTTTTTGTTGTTGTTGTTGTTGTTGTTGTTGTTGTTGTTGCTGTTTGTGTGTTTGTTTTGTCAAAACTTGCAGAAATTCTGAAAAGATATGAAAAATACAAAAAATGTTTCAATCGAAGATATTCATGCAATTTGTTACATTCGATTTTCATACCTTAGGAGGTTCGCTACAGAAATGTAAAATAATATTAAATGTAATAACTGGACAGAACAAACGGTTTTACTATTTTTATCTTGGAGTTTCTTGTAAAGCAGGCTCATTATAGCAGGGTTTCACTGCATGTAAGAAGGAAGATAATTAGAGTTCTTACCCTCATCAAAATCAATCCCTTTGGCAATCAAGTAATGTGTGCAATTGTTTGGTAGAACAACTGCTAATCTGTTAATATATAATAATGAATAAAACATAATAAAATTAAATTACTCTAATAAGATCTCCAAGCATAAATGTAATGAAAATCTTAAAGATATTATCTTTTAAAGTCAAATTAAATTAAACTTAAGCTAAATGAATTTTTATTTAATTATTAATTAAAGAAAATGTACGCAAAAATTTAAAAAGTAGCTAATTATAATTTAGCAGATTACTACTACCAAATATTCATATGGTAACACTTAGATTCATTTCTTTGCAGTAGCAACTCTGTAGTGTTTACAGAAAAGAAAAAGAAAGCAGTGGAAAGAATCCAAAATTGTACATAAACTAATAAGAATAATAAAATTCTGATTTCAACATATTCACAGAAATGAAAATGTACCAATTTAAGATTCCATACATATTGCAAACATTAAAAAATCGTAACTAATACAAAATATTTAGCAAACTAAAAATAAATATTTGTATCCCATAAAAACACATTACTATATGATAACTAAGAAGCCAACAAACAAATAAATCATCTAGAAAATAAAGCAGCAAAATATATCTTGATGTCAGCATGCAAAATGTTGAGAAAATAATATCAAAAGGTAAATAACAGAACATAATCTTATTTTTTTTTAATTCAAGTTGGCATTTACGCACTTTTTTGTAACAAATTTGAAGAAAAATATTTATCTATTTAGCACTAAATTATATTACTAAATTAACAAGCTTCCTCTAATCAAATAATAAAATTGTATGCAATTTGAAACAAAATAATTTTATTTATTTACTATCAGTGGATTTTCTACAGAATCCTCAAATACAACTACATTATTTTGTTCAGCATTTCTTATTTGAATTAATACCAAAATTTCAATTATAAGATACAAAAGCTCATTTGAGAATATCTTCAGATTTAAATGCAAAAAGTAAAAAAATGCAAATATATCTCTCTTACGAAAATGAAGTCAGGTTCACAGGAGTGAAATAATATTCCATTTGATGCTGAACTATGTGTTTCTACATAAACAGAAACTGAATATCAATTTATCTAGGTAATAAGAAGTTTATCTTGCATACATAAAATAAGCAAATCTTCAGATTATACATACTTATTAGAAATACTAAAATACTCACTCCATCAGACATTTTCAGAAGGCTGACAAAGGATCTTTTTGATGTTTCTAAATTTATCATAGCCCTCCGTAGCTAGAAAATTAATAAATAATTATATTTTCACATTATATTTTAATTCCTCATATATACTGAAACCCCAATATATTTACAGTTACTTAGATAACAATGATGAATTAAAAAAGAAAGAAAATGTTCCACATTCATATTTCAAAATCAGATGTGAAGTGATAAAATCTGTAACTTTTATAAAATATATTAATATGCAGAGAAAAATATCAATTAATGACTCCTGAGTTAAAATTAACAAAATATCACTGAGTCATGATTAATATACAGAGGCTGTTCGCACATTTTTTAGATGATTTTGCTCGTCTGCTACTCGATAGTTTTGTTTTCATGCAAAATGGCTCTTTTACAGAAGCAATGGATGGACGACTTATGTTTGTGTTCTTTCCAAAGAAAATTACTACTATCTAGTTATTAAAAAAATGCTGTGAAAGTAATGGCTTGTCAATGTATAAAGCTGCGATAGGTAATCTTATCAACAAGAAAGAGGAAAAACTTCAAAGTTTGGCTTCAAGTGGAAAAATTGTTCAAAATATATATGCAAGGAAAAAACGGAACATTTCGAATGTTGCAAAAGTAAGACCTTTAACGTTAGAAGAAAATCTGCAATGTCAAAGGACAGTTGCAAAATCATTTAAATGCTCAGTGTAAACTGTGAACAAAGTGATTAATGTTGATTTAAATCTTTAAAAAAAAATTTAAAAAAAAAAACATAATGTGCATCGTCTTTTTTCACGACATATCGCGGAACGTGTTGTAGAATTTTTATGGGAAATATTTAGCCTGACAAAAATAGAAAGATGTTTTAAAACAGGTGAATCTTTAATGTATTTAAATTCAATAAAAAGAGATCCATTTATTATCATAAAAGAAGACAAAAGATCTTAAAATGGTTCAAAGAATCTAAAGAAAGTTTTTCAAAGGCATTTATGATTTTTGCTGGTTTTTGATAGAAGGGCAAATTAAAAATAAATGGAGTGGAGAAAAATGCTAAGATCAACTCCACATATTATTAAAAACTAAACTCAGTGGCACAACAGCCCTAGTGGAACATGGCCTGCAGTGCCCCAAAATTTGCTTTCTTGATCTTAGGCCCCGGAGTGCATCAATATATGCTGTGGACAAGTGATCAGCTTCTCATAGAACCTCCTGTGTTTAGTCCCCAAGTGAGCTTGGTACTCATTTTATCGACCCACTCAAGGGATGAAAGGCTGAATCAACCTTGCCCAGCAAAGGGATCGACCCTGACCAGCCAGGACCTGTGATGCAGCTGTGCGATGTGCTATCCACAGCGCCACTAGGCCCCCCACATATTATTAGGAATGTATTTTACATAATTTTTAAATATGAAATAACTCTTCTTTACCCACAGTGCCATTAGTCAGTAGAACTATATAGAAACAAAACAAGCAACGACACATCAAAATACACTGCTAATTTTTTGAAATAAACAGAATAAGAAACAGCTATCAAAGCCATACCCTTCACTCATACTCCTACTAAATCTCCTGACGTAGCAACCATGTAATTTGCACTTCTGCACTTTTAGAAAGTGGACTGTCCAGGTATCAACCTACAGCCTGGATCTTTGGAAAGATGTTCAAGATGAATGGGATAAAATACCTCTTCCAATACTAAAAGGCTTTATTGCCTTGGAAATTACGGTGTGAATTGATAGTGATTGATAAGGGTTGTCAAACAGAACATTTGAAACACAAAACTTTTAGGTAAAATATCTCTTTAAACACAATGAAAATCATCTAAAAAATGTGCAGCCTCTGTAGATGATATTTTAACCTTTGAGACGAGCATTATTTATGGAATCCCCCCAATAAAAAGCTTTTTTATATAGATTTAAACACACATTGAACATTTTTTTATTATTAAAAATATAAGTATTTGATAACTTATAACAACACAATTATCCATATTGTCTGAAAGAAGGTAAGTATTTTTTCTATTTAGCAATACACTTAAAATAAGGAGTAAGTAAACTGCACTGTACAATTAAAATGAAATGTGTGCCTCAAAATAAATAAATAAAATAAGTTATACTCATCAAAAGAGATCACTTCCACTTTTATAAAAGTTATACTTTCTATAATAAAATATGATTTTTAATTAAGGTATTCAAAGCAGATCATCATTTTTTTTTCCTCTCCTTTCAAATTAGACATTTTGCAGTTACAACAATTAGCACTAATCAGTTTTACTTACTAACAACAAATGATTAAATTTTTATACTTAAAATCCAAATTTATTACATTTAATTATAACTTTTTATAATTTAAAATATAATATTAATGATTAAATTAAGTTAAGGATATTAACTTATTAATTTCATGATTTAAAATGTCAGTGTTTATAACATTAGTTCAGATATTATTGAGCTCATGGGTTTCGAAGTATAAATACATATATTTAACCTAAAATTCATTCAGATTGTCTATTTGGCTTTGATTACTATTTTAATATCAAAACCCACTGAGACCAATTTTATTCATTTTTCATTTAATGAAGTGCCACTAAAACAATTCTTTTATTCACTGATAGCAAAGGAGCGATAGCAAAGTTTGTAGCAAAGAACGTAAAAAATCGGCAAATTTAGATATAGTTTTTACATAATGTTAAATAACTCCTGTATACAAGAATCAAGGACAAAATATTATTATGCCTCTTAGCTTAAATAATTTTTTTAAATAGCCAAAGACCAAATTATTCAGCCCAAACTCCAAAAATGCTTAAAATTGAAGTTTTAGCTATAACAAAATATTTATATTTGAAGCACATGTGGACCTGAGACTTTCATTAGGATTTGTGTGAGACATTAGTAAATCATGCCATATGAGCAGAAGAATTTGCAGGATGGAAAACCTTCCTGTGTAGATGATCTACACTCTTATCATCCATTTACATCAATCACAAAGAAAAATTATTGCCAAATTTTAAAAACTGCAATGTCAAATAACTATGTGCATTTCATTTCATAGCACAGATATAAAAATATTGCACGATGATAAATGTCTCAACTTGATAGGTACCTGCAAAACTAATCGATGAACAGAAAATAGGCCATGCAAGAATTTTGGAGTTAACAATGTTTCAGATATGGCAGAGTTTTATACAGACTTGGGAGAAAAAAAAAAAAAAAAAAAAAAAAACAGGTACATTACATTAATCTTGAGAACTGAAACAGCAGCATGAATAGGAAAATAATATTTCTGTGAGTAAGAAGATTTTTTGCTTCATCATCATCCAAATTTATGATTAGTATTTTTTCTGCAATGGCCAAAGGTCTCTTAACAATTCATCATTTTTAAATGAAAAAAATAACCACAGAGGTTATTAAAAATAGTGAACACAGGAAAACTGCATGAAAAAATAAACAAATGGGTAAGCTGCCAAAAGGAATTTCTTACAACAATCATGATGCACATACACACCTCTACGATGACAATTGTTATAACTGCCACAAAATTCTCAACAGTTACTTAAAGTGACTTTTTCTTATTTAAAATCTTAAGTAAAAGTCTTCCTCGATGAGTTTGTTTGTGATCATAATATCATGAATTCCATGACTGGTTTTACTGAGCATCAGGGAAAGTGTTTCTCAAAGGAATAACCTTTTCATTGTTCCTCACAGCTGTTGCTCTAATTACAGATTTCTGTGTTAAGTCACAATGACAGAATTCAGTTTAAAAAACTTAGTTTTAAGACAAAAATTATGCTTATTTTTCTGTCCAAAACAAAGACATTCATAATGATCTGAGATTTTGCTTCTGAATACTCCTTATTTTTGATGAATATATAAAGTAAAACTTTGACTTCATTTCACAACATCTGCCACTAAGCAAAAGCTTATATGGCATAACAATTCTTAATCTAACAATCCTCAAATGAGCTTAAAAATTTGCTATCTTTAGGCAGTCAATATAATAAGCTTTCAGAGTAAAAATGGAAGTATTTGAAATCAAAATCGACACATACACTCATAATGCATGTTCCTTTAAATTCTTTACTTAGCCTCAGTGATAAGACAAATAATCAGTGATAATATTTAATTATGCATTTAACAGTTCATAATAAAAGGCCAAGAGCAAAATTTCTATCCTATTTTTAAGTCTCATTAACTTTTAATAAATTTCTATTTAACTCTACATAGTCCCATAAAAATCATTAATTTTCAAAGCACTTCAAGCTATAAACTGTACTGCATATTTTTTTAGTAACACCAAAAGAAACCTACATTTCTCTTTTATTGCTGTAAGAAATTTAATTCAGTTATAAGACATTATTTGAAGTTTATCCTTGTTTTATATAAAAGTAAAATTCAATATTATTTTATTCATGACTTTAATAATTTTTATATTTTTAAGCCATGATGCAGAAGGGCCTTCAGCTTGAAAACACTAGTGAAAAATTAAAGTATTAAAAAAATAAAAACAAGTGTTATATATATGAAATCATTTTTTCTTGGTTCCATAAAAAGCATATCACTGCACATCTATTATGACTAAGGATATGTTTACATCAATTATCAGTTTCAAGGCATGCATGAAGATGAGCATATTTCTTAAAAAGGAATATTAGAACCACATTATAACCTCTGGTTGTTACAATATTATTGCAGAAATTTGAATAGATATCTTTGATCTTTAAATTGAAGAGGTACACAAACAAGAGAAATATTGCCTCTCTTTCTAATGAGAAGAGATACAGGCAATCCAATACACACTGCTGGCCATTAAAATTGCAACACCATGAAAGAAAGAGAATATAAAAAAGATATTTATTGCATGCAAACAATATGGCACAAAGACAAAATGATTAAATTTGTGAGCATTTTGGATGTTTACAAAGGTGCGAAGTTAATAGAAACAGCTGTCACCCCTGGCAGCTAAAACAGCTCTTACCCCATTAGGCATGGAGTCAAACTGGACTTGCATAATAGAAATGGGCAACTCATTCCATGCTGCTTCAAGTCTCTGCCATACTTCATCAACCATATTAACTGGAGAGGAGTGGTGGCCCAGTCTCTCAGCAACCATGGCCAGATGTTTTCAATGTTTTCTCGAGTCTGTGTAGGTCAGGGCAGCAGTCGAATAACCTGTGTGTCGAGGAAGGTCAGAACACTACATGCAATATGTGGTCTTGCATTATCTTGTTGGAACATAGCGTTTGGGGACCTCGAAGATAGAGCACAACCACTGGACATAAGATGTCAGAAATGTACCTATCTGCTATCAAATTACTATCAATCCAATCTAGAGATGTACGCGTCGTGCACCCGTCGTGCAACCAATGGCTGCCAAACTATCACACCAGATGCAGGGCCCCTATGTTGATATCGAATTCAAGTTGGCAGCGTGTGGTCTCCTCGGACAACTCCAAACACGTATACATCAGAATAATGCACACAGAATCGGGACTCATTTGAAAAGGTGACATTGTGCCCCTCCTGTGCGCAGCTTTGTCTTCTGGCGCACCAGAGTTGTTGTCTCTCTCTGTGCTTGCATTGTCAAGGGAAGCCAAAGTAATGGTCACCCTGCTGATAGTCTATGCTGCTGCAAACATCAACACACCTTACAAGCAGATACTGAACGTGCTGCAAACATACCCAGTTCCTGACTAACGGTCTGTGAAGTGGTCATATGATTTTGCAGGGCTGACCTCGCATTATGTCTGTCCTCTCTGGCATTAGTCATGGGAGGGTGTTGAGATTCTGCATGTGTTCAAAATGACCCTCAGCAATTCATTGATTCCATATTCGCATGACAGTGGTTGAATGTCAACCAGTGCATTTGGCGATATCATGGAACAATAAACTACACTTTCGATAGGCAATGATCCTGCCTCTATCGAATTTTGAAACTTGCTAGTAAGCATTTCTTCTTCTTATTCGAGGCATAACATGATATTCAAAGCAAACTCCGACCTCACAAAGCACTTTCCGAATGAGAAATCCACTACATAACTTTTCTTTTATGCAATTCTTCAGATATTATATCTACCTCCTGCATCGTCTAAATGGGCTGAAATACTAATCATTTGTATGTCCCAACTTCTTTCTTTCATGTGATGTTCAAGTTCATCACAGATTATTCCTTTCTGATGTTGCAATTTTAATGGCCAGCAGTTCTTATTTATGTTTGAAAACATAAATCTTCTGAATTGTTACACAGATATCCATACATGATTTTGGACTTAACATTCTAAATATATGAAGAAACAGTAAATTAAAGTTAAGATATGCCTTAAAACATGAACACCTGTTGATAAAATATAATTAAAAAGAATAAACAAACATAAAGAAGGAAGGCATACTTCTCCTTTAGCTTCACTTTCAATTTCAACATCTAGAAAGTCAAGATGAGGAGGATCATCTATATATTCAAACTGAAATAAAGATCACAGTAAAAAGCTTCTTTATAAACACGTACAAAATTTCTTTTATTTTCACTTATTTGATTTAAAATTCTTTGTTTATTCTTCAACTGGAAAAAAAAAATGCATGTACCTCTGTTTTTAAATTAGGATGGAAGACAATATAGCCATTCTGATTTATGCAAAATGAATAACCACCAGGTCCAATCTGAAATAAAATTTTAAATTTAACTAAAATACAATAATCAAACATTTTACCAATGTTCATATATAAATTTATGAAAAGTAATGTGAAAAAAGTTAAAGCAAACACACAAAAACAAAAAGCAACCAAAACACTGTTTGAAAAAATGAAACTCATTATAACTAAGTTTGTGGATCTGTATATCTACATAACTTGCACAGAAGAAAGCTGAAACATTTTTATTACAATAATAAAAATTACTACAATATAATCAACATTTTACATGTTTGATTATATTTTAATCCATAAAAACTTGACAAATTTAGGATGCTAATTTGTAAAATTACTTAATGTACATTTACATATGGTAAAAAAAACTTTGAGCAAACAACATCATAGCAAGATCAAAATTTTATTTTTATTGTTGAAACAATCTGAATTTGTATGCATTAATTTTTATGTATAATGAAAAGCTCACTGATTTATGTGATTTTCTTTTCACAAAATAACCCAGAACTTGAATATCAGTAATAAGCAAGTATAAATATCACAATTTGCATAAAAATAAGCATTACATATAAACTATATTTCAGTGAATAAAACTAATAGATTACTGAAACATGATATATGGCTTTGTTTAATTACAGTCAAATGCATCTATTGCAAAGCTCCTTTATAACAGAAATCTGTTTTAATTATGTCACTTTTTACTCTGCAAAGAAATGTAAGAATTTTTCTTGCAGTATTATGGTAAAATAAAAGTTCACCAGAAATACAAATAAAAATAAATTACAGTATCACCCTTGAAACATGATAGTAAATTAAAATTCAAGAGTTAGGTATAATTAAAATTAAAGTAAATGCGATAGTTGTAAAAATAAGAAAAAAAATAAAAGTAATAATAAAAAAAATTTTAATTAAAAACATTTTTGAAAAGTAAAGATTTAGAGATATAAACTATTGTATATGTGTGTCCAGTAGTGGTCCTAGAAAAAACCTGCCAAACATTTAAAGTGTAATTCAAATCCAATCCAATTTTCAAATTAATGATGACATTATACAGCATTGTGTATTAAAGAAAAACCAAAAATTTAACATATGGTCACAATCATGATTAGTAAGAGGGGCTGAGGGCAGCATAAAAAAACATATTTTATTTAAATCATCCTAATTAAATGAATATGTTGTTAGATATTTTAACATATAATACAGATGAGAACTCCCAGTAGATAAAGTTTATGTTTAAGGATTTCTAAACATTTATATGGAAAAGAAAAAAAGATTTACTATATTTCCTATTTCATTTTGACGTAGTTGTGCAAAAAAATATTAATTACTTACTTATGGTTTCCTAGGGACTAATTTTTGAATAGCTGGAATCATCTCAAATAGTAATTTACATGGTTAGGAGGGAGGAAGTAATCAGTATTTAGCTCAGATGTCAAGATGATTCGTGAATTTTTCTCTAAACAATATATATTTGGAAGAGGCCACAAACAGCATGGTCTGTAATAGAACTTTCAATGAAAACTTACAAAAAGCTGCCCTTGGAGGAATTCGGGAAAAGCTACACTGTCTGGACTAAGGCTCCGATTAGGGAAAGATTAGAGATAGAATAAAGGTGATGACTCGTTTCAAAGAGGAACATCTTACTGTAGCAGATTCATGGGAGGTGAGCTGGTAGGATTTCTAAAGCTGGAATTTCTAGATGCTGAGCCTCCTCATAGAATTCTGGTGAACTATCAGTGACAACGCAATCTAACACAGCTGCACCTTTCTTGCAAAAGTAACAGTTGTGAAAATCAGAAGAAATGCTGCTCTCTCAAGCTTGCATACAGGCTTCAAAGGATGAAGGCTGCCACATTTCAGACTACACGCGAAAAGATGTGAGGAATTTCAGCACAAACTCCAAAACCAAATCAATCCACATTTGTACTTTTCATACATTTCAACACTTTTCGTCTTTAATGCCAATCATCCCCCTCCAAGAAAACAAAAGTAACCCTTTTCCCATCAAAATCTCCTCTGCAGAAAACAAATAAAATATCTAGTCAGAAAGCTGATTTTTGAAGCATGGAAAATCTTGGCCTTTTTAATGGAAAAATAAACTTAACTGCAAATAATTTATCTACCTATTATCTTATATTAACATATATAGATTCACCAGAAAGACAAAATTTTTCTGCACACCCTGTATCAATTTTAAGTTCAAAAATCAACAATTTGCATTTCTAAATTCTAATCATACTAAAAAATTACTTAAGATGTCTGTCTCTTTCAACCAGGAAAATCTTAGAAGCTAAAAAAGGTGAGTGTTGGACTTCTCAAAAAAAAAAAAAAAAAAAACTAAGATTACTAAAGTAAACTACTATTACTAAAGTAAACTAAGTAAACGTCTGAGATGTAAGTAAATGTTAATAATACTGTGAAGCACTTAATTGTATGCTTTGCTAATGAATATGCACTAGGCAATTGTGGTTATTATGAAAAAGGTGAAATTTCAAATACAATTGTTTCAATTACAATTATTACAGACATTATTTAATTTTGTAATAATGCTAATTAAATATATGAATTAAAAAAATGCAAAAATTAGTGCATAAGCATACTAAGTAGTTCAGAGTAAGATTTATACTTAATTTATAGTAGACACTCATTCACACATACGATCACTCGAACACACTCGACAGCCATGGAGATAACGAATAAGCTAGCCTAAAGTTGCTTAGTTGCCAATATTTCTTCCCGTGCCAAAGGTACACCATCAAGCATGCACAGTAAGCAAAATTCGCTTAACACTGTTCAACTCAATGTGCGGTCTGCCATTACGCTATCGGGATGGATACAAAAATGTTGGTATGCACGCGCCTGTATATGTAAGTGTGTATATACATGCATACGTATATATATATATATATATATATATAAGAAGAAGAAATATTGTAGTGAGCTTGCCAAAAAGTTTCAATTTCAATTATATATATATATATATGTGTGTGTGTGCATACATGAACAAATATATCCATTATGCATTCATACACAGACATATTTTTTAATCTGGTAGCAATAACAAAACAGTACCAAGCTGTCATAGGTTTGGTGTACTTAAAATTCCTTCTATAGTTGGGAATGGATAGTCATTAACTTTTAATTTCTACAAGTACTGGAAAAAGGTACTAAAAATAAAATATATATATATATAATTTGTTTAAAAAAATTAGACTTGATTTGTTTTAAATGAAAATTAGGAACTTCAAGAGTAAAAATCTAAGTACTTCGATAGAGTTTCAACAATGAATTAACAAAATTAGGTAAAAAAAGCAGTGTCTAAAAATAAACCTCATATGATGGTTCAAATTCTAGCATCTCTTGAAGTGCGACATCAACACCCATTACTCCAACCATTGACTGATTCTGAAAAATATTTAATTATTACTCATAAAAACATAACATATTTAATGAATTAAGATTTTAGATTTTAAAATGAACATACTACATGTATTTTAATATGAATGCATATACTGTTTATACATTTTATATAAAGTGTATACACGTGCTTTATACTCATTTACATAATTATTTAAAATAATCATTTTCAGAAATATGTACAATGTCCTGAAAAATGTTTCTAAGAACTATCAACTTATAAAATTGTGTACCTACTAGTTCTGTAATTACATATTTATGAACACATTGAAAAGCAATATAAATATATTCTAAAGTCTAATTTTTCAATTTAATGAAAATAAATAAAGCTTGATACTTACTCCATTCACTTCACTTGTGTTAAACACAGGTAAAGTAATTGTTGTCATCATCCCAAGACCCTAAAAAGAATATTTTTTTATATATATATTTTTAAACTAAAAAATCAGAATATAAAAAAACAAACATAACTTATGAAATAGTTAACACATAAAAATAAATTATAGCTCAATGTTTAAATTTGTTTTTGACATTAATCTGAAATTGAAATTATTTTTAAGATATCAAGTGCTTAAAATAAACTACCCAGATTTTTCCCAAAATGATATTGTTTTAGTGATTAAAAGAGAGGGGAATTTTTCTTTGAATCATACTCAAATTTCAAAGAATTAATAGTCTTAACTGAGATTCTCAATTACTTATACACTACAGTAAAACTACTCACATGGATCCAAAGGTTACAAATGGTTTTCGGTCTTCTAAGAAGGTGTCTTGTAAAATATGACTGTCAATTAATACACATCAAAACAAGATCCAATGGTTACAATGTCAATGTTTATTTCTGGTCTTAGAAATAATGCCCACTTTCAGAGGTGATTATCATGAGAAGTTTCATTGTATTTATTATTGAAATATACACTATGATGCTGAAACTGTCCCAGTAAGCAAAGTTCATTAATTAAGGTTACAGATTCAAATACCCTTGACTAGTCTAACTATGGGAGGGGGAACTCTTTGCTCCATTTTACTAAATTTTAATTTTATGAATGGACAACTGTGCAATTTTTTTTTACATTTCATATTTTTCTAAATTCAGTATTTCCCTGAATTTATTACCAAATACTTATTTTTCATTAAACTATTTTCTTTCAGGAATTAACTTTTCATTCCATAAGAATTTCACATATAATTTAATTTCACTTTCATTTTCCAAGTATGAGATGCAGATGGAATAGAAATTTGGAATTCTTTCAAAACGTAGTCATTTTTATGACCACATACGTTCCCTTAAACATATATCTAAAAAACATGATTATTGAAACACTAACAAATTTCATGTCACACACTCTGAAAATCCAGAAATATTTACAAAATTAGGGACATTTTTCAGGACATATCTTGAAGTGAGACTGAAGGATGTCTGATTATTGTACATAAAATACATTTCAAGATACTTACAGAAAAGTAGTATTAACACTAGAGGTACAAACTGAGACGAACTGGTTAAATAGTTGATTCCCGACTTAACTAGCAAGTTTTAGGACATAACTAGCCAATTTCAGAGCTGTAGAATATCGTTATTAATTCATCAGCTGCCAAAAGGACAATTAACATAGCTGAGGGTTTAATGTTCAGAGTGAGATGAAAGGAAGAACAGAGAAAAAGAACACAATGTTAGAATCACAATTGTATAGCAATTAAAAAGTATCTGATATGAAAATATACTAATTGTCTTATAATAAATGCACTAAAATTGAAAGTGAAAACAACAACTAAAATGCCAAAACTAAGCAAAATTCATTCACAGATTTTAGAGAAATGTTATACCCATTTTAAGACAACCTAATACACGGATCTCTTTATCAAAAAGCAAAGTATTTTGATCTATTATGCCCAGTTCCTTTTAGGTAGTATAATATAAATAAAGAAAATGCCAGAGTTGCAGTACTATTGAGAAAAATTGACACATATAAAGATTAGAGATGTTTGGGTGTAAAGGAATGTAATTGAACTAATTAACTAAAATTGAAGGAGTTGGATGAAAATGAAAAGCTTTAAAGAAATATAATTCACAGAGTTTTCAGAAAATTTTAGCAAAGGAAAATAAGCAAAATAATGACCAGCGAAACAAGCAAAAAGGGATTAACAATTATTAGCGCTGGAATATTTATTGTTTTCTTTTCTTGAGCTGAGATTCATGCTTTTAAATGTGCAATTTTAAAATACTCTTAAATTGATTGAAAAAGGTTAAATCCCACTTATAAGAAATGACATAAATTATCTAGACATTTTAATCTCATGTAGAAACTTTACAGACTGAAATATGAATTTTATTCTTTGAAAATAAAATATCTATATCAGGTTAGAAATACAGCAAATTAGTTAAAAACATTAAAAGAAAACTTTAATTTCTTTTTCTTTTATCCTCTCTATACTTTTTAATTGTATTTATTATAATATTTAAAAAAATCTTGTTTTTATATTTATTATGAATTTTAAATATCAAGTTTTTTCTCAATTTTCAAAGAGAAATGAAAGAAAGTTGCAATATTTTATCCAATTAAGAATAATTTTATTCTGATTAATTTAGTTTAATAGTCAAAAACATCATAATTAATTAAATACAATGAAAAGTTAACAGTTTCACTGTCTTAATGAGATTTTCTTAACTGATCGGCCAGAGTTTTTCTTCAAACTCAACAGTATACATCTAAATATGTATAGAACAGAACATAACCAGCAGCAATAAATTTAAGCTGAAAAGTATCACGGAATGAAATTGTTCGTTTTGTATTAAACATATAAATAAAACATTCTCTTTCTGGCAATAAAGAATTTATTATTTATTTATATTGAAAATAAATATATAAAATGAAAGAAAATATGTAACATATTTCCATTGACAAATGTTTAAGACTACATATACTGAGAGTCTGAAATGAATAAAAACTACTATTTTTTTGTTCAAAAACAATTACTTTAGAACCTTTTTTAGTTATTGAGGTCATTAATTTTCTACACTGATTTCTATAATATTCTTTATATAGCTTCTGCTGTACAGTAATATTTATTGAGATCTATTAGTTCAAAATATTGTACTTTATTTTTCCCTAAGTTCCATAAATTATTTTTTGAGTTTACAGTCAAGTGATTGTGACAGTCACAATAGCAAAGAAACACTTTCTTTCGAAGAAAATGTTTTACAACCTGAGGGCTATGTTTTGGATCATTTTGTAAAATAAAACTGTCACTTATCAATGTAGACATTATTAGCATCATTATTGGAATGCCTGCACGTTAAATTGATGTATAATTTCTTTAATGTTAGTTTAATATGACAGTGAGAAAAACATATCCACGCCATTAAATGAACATCTCATATTTAACTATTAGTCAAATCCATTGTTACTTCAAAGCTTTACCAGTTCAACTTGTCACACAATATATCCATCAGATGGCATTGAAATTTGATGCTTCGGAAGTAGCAATTTTTTGCTAATTCTAATACATCCATTTTTATGGGCTTTAGCAAATGCTACTTCAATTCTTGACTTTTGAAAGAGAGCATAAATTCTTTTATGTCGTCTTCATAAATGAAACTCCATTCTAGTTTTGATTTGAATGCTGTTATACTAGCACTTATTTTTGGTGCAAAATAAACTGTAAAATGAAAACAATCCTTTACATTAAAGCAATGGCTTCTATGATCCCTTTTGGCACTGTTCTTCATGAACTATAACATTTTGCTCAATTAAAACATAAATTTAGTTTTCAAAAACTTATACTACCATGCTTGCTGGTATCTCTCGCCTTTTCAGTAGATGTTTTATTTTGTTTCCAAAACACTACAACATTTTCTCTTTCACTTGGCCAGGATTCCAATATTTATGCATGTTTTTGTCCTGCATTAATGAACTTAAACTGATGGAATGCATGCAATAAATTGGTTTTAATTTTGCTATGTCAAATCATAGAAAGAATTTACTACAAGTTATTAGCTAGATCAATCATCTTAACCCATTTACTGCTGATCATGCATAGGCATATCATCTAACAGCCAACACATGCCAGCAAGTTTGTGTTCCTACATTAATCAGCTTCTTGTGAAGTTTTGAATAGCTATGTTGGCAGCAAATGTATTAAACAAATGTTGATATACACAAACAAAAAGAAAGAAACATTCTAGCATCCTTCAAGTTCGGAGGGTCAAACATTAATCTATACCACATGAAAAAAACAAAATAAGTGAAAAGAAGATACTCATCTTAATATATGAACGAATCAGATAAATAATTCATCATCTTATGCATATTACTATATCTACTTTTAATTGATACAAACTTAAGTCACAATTAAAAATATAAGAGCAATTTTATACTAATTTTACTCTTTTCAGAGCTATTATCCCACATTTGAAATATATGCATATAAATTACATTAATTTCAGTGTATACAAAAACAGCCTGCTTCATCAAAATGAAGGTGATATTAAAATCTATAACAGAAGATAGCATTTTAATTACTAATTTTTCTGAAATTATGCGCAGTACATGTTTAAAAAATTTGCCAGAAGTATGATACTAGCCAGCTTGACTAACAATGAAACCTGATTCTGTTTTGTTTGTGGCTTATTCCACCCAATCAACAGTGATATTAGATCAAGTCCATGAACCCGTGGACTACTATTTTGCGCAAAAATAGTAGAACAATTCCAAGATCGAATTGTTATGGATATATTGACAAGATATGGGCAGGAATGGCTTGGATCAAGTTGCATTTCAAGCATAACGGATACACTTCAACAGCCGATTAATAACGTCTATTGCTTGACACAGTTAGGGCAGCACAAGAGTGGTTACCAACATATCACTCATGTGAAAGGGCCTTTCTTCAAGGGGAATTTGTTTCTAACTGGACCCGCAAGGCAAATTCAAAAAAAGCAAGACGGCCACCATCAGTAAAATCCTTAAGGCTGCCCTCCCTGGCTAGTTCATATGCTGTCTAATTATCACAAAACTTTACATGTGAAGGCACCCATTGAAAAAATATATTGTTATGGGTACATGATCAACCCAAATGCTGGACAATATTCACAGCAGTTCTGTGTCCATGTTTCCTTCACTCAACCAACTGCTGTATAGAACTCCAGCTATTGCTCAGAATCCAGATATCAGTGCTAACTCTCTCATTGACACAATAATTCAAAGCCTCCTCAATAGCAATCAGTTCTATCCGAAAAATGGAGGAGTAGACATCACCGGGGATTTTGTGAACAGCCTCCAAAGCCAGCTGTCTAAGATATTTAGGGTGCAGCACACCTTTGTTAGTAAACTCCAAACAGCAGGCCAAAGATTATCAAAGAACACATTAAATTTATTTAAAGAAAGAAATGAAAATACTGGGAGTACAAATAAGTCTCCATACATTTTTTTATCAAAAATTGAGCATTCATGTGGAAGAATGGTAAGTAATGTTTTATTTAAAGTACTTTTTCCCATCTTCTGGCAGCATACAGGTACTGAGTCGGAAGAATATTTACCTTTCAAGGCTATCCACAAACCAACCCAATTTTTACTATCTTCATATTATGTGAAGCGCTGCTTAGGCAGGCCATGCATCATCAATTGAAACAAATAGTAATCAAAAAGAGCAATATCCGGTGAATACAGCAGGAGGGGGAACTTTTCATCCAAGTGCTTCTGAGTAGATTTTGACTGACGCTGCAACCTGTGTATGAGCATTATCATGCAGAAGAATACTTTTTCATGTCTGGAATAGTAGTTGCCCTATTATTTATTACGTGGCTCAGTCTTATCAACTGTGTTCAGTAGAGAGCCCCATAGTGGTTTCATTCAGTCTGAGAATTTTCATAATACATAAACACCAAGCTGATCCAATCATATACACAAAACGATTTTTTTTTGGGGGGGGGTCCATGAATATTCAGCTTGGCTGTCAATGCTGAATCATGGCCAAGTGGTCCCCATGATTTCTTCTTCTTTGGGGTATTGTAGTGAACCCATTTTTCATCAGAAGTAAGTATACAATGCAAAAAACCCTTTTGTTTATGCCTAGCGAGCAGCATTCCATGAGTAAAAAATTGGCATTACACATTTCTCGGCTTCAGCTCATATGGGACCCAATTTCCTTCCTTTTGAATCATTCCCAATGATTTTAAATGATGTGAAATTGCTTGTTGAGTTATTCCTAAAGAAAGTGCAAGTTCTACTTGCATTTGGCATGAATCTTCATCCAATAATGCTTCCAATTCCATGTCTTTGTAAACTTTCATCCTTCTGCTCTTCTTTGATGTCAAATTCACTGTTCTTAAACTTTTGAAACAGCACATGACAACTTCTGTCACTTAATGCAGCCCTAACATATGTTTCTACATGCAAGTAATGCACCTCAGCTGCAGATTTCTTCAAATTAAAAAAATTAAAAAGTTCTTGTAAATGACGCTCATTTGGCTCATACCTCGGCGTTTTCACATTAAAAAAAAATTATGCTGATATAAAATCACTAATACAGTCGATTCTGGTTAATTGGACCCCATTGGGAAGTGACCGTTTTGGTCCTAATAACCGGCTGGTCCGATTACACAAACATGTCCTATGTTGTAAGACGGGACATGCTATATGTAGCAAACAGTAAATGTACATGTAAATCATGTACTAAAATGTAATTATGAACTTTATGGTGCGGTACACATGTATGGTGAACATACATGTACAAACAAGTAATACAGTCGAACTTTTTTTAAGTGAGAAAATTAATTTACAAACAAATTCTAAGAAATGATCTCCACGATACTCAACATGCAAAGCACAATAAAAGCAATTTCTTACCAAGTACCAGTCAACATTTGAAGAACTTATCCAATGTGATCAGGAGTGTTCTTGACGGATTGCACGTGAATGAAATCGCCACAAACAATTAACGCAGCAATTGGACTGCCACTTTTTTCCTCCTGCATGAAATACTGACACAAAGTTTCAATACATTTCCTCACATCCTGTGTTGTCACTTGCACCAACTGATTAGTGGCATCATCATCATCACTTTCTTGGTCTTCTGATGCTGTTGTGTGTTTTGCTGCAACTCGAGCAACGATTGTAGCATTGTAATCTTCATTTTCATTCGTAGCATTGTCGTCAATGGATAAAAATTCTTCGCAGTTTTGTACGTGTTGAAGTTCCACATGTAAATCATCATTTTCCCTTTCAATAAGCATGTCCACATCCATCTCCAAAACCAAGTGTTTAAAGGCACAGTGAGAAAAACAGTTCTGAATTGTCTCACTGCTCACTTTTCGCCAGCTGTCGGCCACAAATATAACTATATGTAAGATATGTAACTAACTATATGTAAGATGTTGACCTTTGCTGGCTTTTGATGATGAGGTTAGCAAACTTTCTTCAATTGCTTCAAGGATGTAATTTACCAACCTTGCACAATTAAGAGTCTTCAAATTTTTTTTTATGCCCATGTTCATTGGCTGGACCAAAGCTGTGGTCCTCGGAGGTAGAAATTCCAGTTGGACGTTCACCAAGCAATCTAAATGAGGATGTGCTGCACAATTGTTAAGAAGAAGCACCACCTTTCTCGACTGGCATTGTAGCTCTCTGTCCCAGTCCTCCAGCCATTCTCTAGAAAGTTCAGAGGTCATCCACGCATTTCTCTTCGCACGATACACAACTGGTAAACTCTCCATCCTAAATTCTTTAAAGCAGCGAGGTTTGTGCTTTTTCCTATAACCAACAGCTTCTTCTTATCCATTCCTGACATGTTTGAGAGAGCACAAGACAGTTATGCGATCCATCCCTTTTCTGGAGCCAGAGAATGCTACATGTTTGTAACTTAACGAGCAGTCCGGTGTAGCACGATAATACAGTCCAGTTTCATCAGCATTGTAGATGTCATCTGCTGAAAAATTTTCAAGCATCTTGGGCAGTTTTGTTGATATCTATTCTTCAGCATTTGCACTATCAGCACTTTCTTTCTCGCAATGTGCTTTCTTAAATTCCATGTTATGTCTAGATTTCCATCGAGACAACCAACCGTCCGTAGCTTTAAAGTTATCGATGCCCAGCTTTTTAGTGAGTTCTGCTTTGTATTTTAACACTAGGCCACTTACTCGCACAAATCGTCCAGTAACAATGACAAACAATTCATTCATCTACATCTGGGTCCTAGCCTTCACAATTCTGTTTTTTGGAAGTTCCTCTTCGTCTTTCATATTGTGCCCATTCTTCTAGCAGCTCATTCTCTTGTTTTATCAAGCGCGAAATTGTTATGTCGCAAATTTCAATTATTAATATGCGTTTCAAGTCATTATTATTCTATTATTTTTGTTTGTATTGATGTGTATTTTAATCTGGAAAAAAAGTATTCTTAAGCTCCTAAGGTTTTATTTAACTCATTATTCTTGAGTAGGAATTGTAACAGAGGCAAGAGACGGTTGCAAGGAAACACATCTGGTTTATTGGTTATAGCTTTTTTTCTACTAACAATGGAGGCAGTAGGGTCCTTTTAACTCATGGCGTGTGAAACCGAAATCGTTCGTCTTGTCGCTTTGTTAAAGTTTGCAGTTTTGCGTACTTCAAGACAGTGGGGGTTAGCTAATTGGATGCTCCTAAAGCTTACTTTCGCTTGTTAGTTGGGGGGGTCTATTTTTTTTTCTCACGTTATGTGTACAGATGTTTTTTGGATTTCTTTGTCAGATTTTCTGGTGTTAGATTCGTCATGGGTGTGTCATTTTCTCAATTTTAGTTAACATAAAATTCCGGGATTGGTAAGATTTAATTTTATGATTTTTTTGAAAGCCTATGAACTCACAGAGGCGGAGAAACCGAGTTTTCCTGGGTGCTTGCACCAGGCTAGAGATCATTCTGATTCTGATTTTCTAGAAGAGAAGAGGAGAAAAAAGTGGGGCTTGACCCTTCGGGTCTTGCTCCCGCGAACCACTTGAACCAGCGAGCTGCGGTGATGGTTGAAGCGGAGTCTGATTTGAGTGAATTTTGGGCAGCCACGATGCGAAAGAGAAAGAAAGATCATGGGGTGTTTTGCCCTGCTGCCGGCTTTGCCGTGCGGCCGGTTGCCGGGGCAAGAGGATTTGGGTTGTATTTTCCTTTGCTCTAGCGGATTCATTTTTTTTTTCTGCGGAACATTTTCCTGCGTGATGTATGGAGAAATGTGTGCGAGCTGCAAAGAGCATTTCTACTGAGAGCTGATTGAGATGTATAGAGAAAAGTCTACCAAGAAAATTTAGCACAGATTTTCTCTCTTCACCTGAATCGCCCGTTAATCTCCAAGAGCCTTTTTCCGAAACATTCAGCATAAAATGTTGCCTCGCCGCTTCGAAGATGCACGTAATTGTGCTAAAAACTGGTGTATATTCAGCTACCTGTTATTGAAATGAAATATAAATCCTTCTGAATTGGACTATTGGTTCCCACCTAATGGACAGATAAAAGATCATTCTAAATTGGACTATTGGTTCCCACTTAATGGACAGTTAAAGCGATTCCTGGCTGCTAGAAGAATTATTAGACTGTAATTTCTACTCGTTATTCCTAATGATTTTTATATGCTTCAGAAAGGGTTGTCACAGAAAGAAAAATGGGCTTGGCTCATTTCCATGTGGATTGGACACTAAGGATCCTGCTAATCAGGAAAAACTGTTTTCCATCTGTGAGTGAAATTTTAAGTATATTCTCTCTGTCTCTCTTTCTTAGTTTTCCCGAATGCAGAACAGTTAATAATGATTTATCTACCTGTATATTGTTATTGCTTATATAAATTAAATATTACAGTTAGAAAAATTGAGAAGTTATTTATAATTTCAAGTGAATGCCAGTTTTAGGAGGAATAAATTTTGTTACACCTACTTAATTTGAAAAAAATAATGTTAATCTTAATTAATGTAAGCTGTAATTTGGTGTAGTATTATGTGTTATTTTGGCTTAGAAGAATATGTGGTAGGATACTGATCAGTTATCCATTATTTAATTATATAAAATAGTCAAGAATTTAATAAATGTGTGTTTAAAATTTAATTGTATTTGTGTATTTATGTTGTGTATATTTTATTGTGTTCTGTCATGTCCCTCCATTTGTTTGAGCCGGGAGGCTTTTAAGAAACATGGAGTTTAATTGAATTTGGGGTTATTGATTATTTCTTTTGCATAGGTTACTCACAACGCAAACCTAAAGTTAAATTGTACTACCACTATACGACTGATTGATAGATATGATATACGAATGTTTATAAGGATGTCAAAATGACATATGAATATTATGAATTAGATTTTGAATGTGAATTATTTGAATTATGTGATTAGTTTTTTTTTTTTTTTTTTTTTTTTTTTTTTTTTTTTTTTTGTTAATTTATCTGGCACCACAGTCAGTCAGTTAAGTTTAAGTTATAAAGGAATAAGGTATTAAAACACAAACAAAATTTTTTTCTATGTAACAATGGTGCCGTGACCAGGATGACTGGCAGACCACTAGAATAATTTTTGTGTATATTATTTGAGTATTCTTTTATATTTGATTTCTATTTTGTTTTTTATGTGTATGCATATTACATTTTTTGATTAAAAATGATGAAAAATATTTTTGCGCTCACCTAGATATTTGATCCATTTATCGTTTAGTTTAAAGTTTCGGTGAGAATAGCATTTGTGTTAATGAGTTGATTTTGCTATTGCATTTTAAATAATTGCTTTGTAGATTTCTAATTTTAATTAATTGATTTAATGTCAGAGCAGTATTTTTGTGTTCGAGAAATAGTAATTTTTTTTTAACTTCTTGAAGTGTGTTGTTAATAGATTTTATGGAATTTGTGCCTAACAGAATTGAGTTAAAAATTTGATTTTAATTTTTTTTTTTTTTTTTTTTTTTTTTTTAGAAATCTGAAATGTTTATTTCTTAAAGTTAATTTTGGTTAGATTTGTAAAGTTGCGCGGGACCAGTGATAGTTTATTTAGGGATTGATTAAATTTTTTTTTTGGAAGTTAGTTTTCAGCTGGAGTGAAGTTTCTTGTTTGGCTTTCTGAGTTTGAGTAATTAATTTTCTACCTTAGTTTTGAGTTTAGTAAACATTTATTGCTGTCTGAGATGTGTGAAAACAGTAAAATAGAGAGTTTTGCGTTTTACAGCAATTTTGAGTTGTGAATTTTGAAAAAAAAAATTGTTTTTTGGAAAAATAGAGCTGATTTTGTTTGGAATTTTAGAAATGTAGTTAAAAAGGTATTATTCTTACTCTTACTATGGCTTTTCAAGTAGTTTTAATGGTAATTTCATAGTGAGGTTACTTGTGAGTAGTCTAACATTTGTTTTAACAGTGATTTTTTTTTTTTTTTTTTTTTTTTTTTTTTTTTTTTGTTAGTCAATTTTTGAGCTTTAATAGTTTTATTGCTTTTTGGTTTTGAATTAATTTTTTTTTTCTTTTGGTTGAACTTGTTGCAGTGTTGTAGTAACTTTAAAAGTGGATGTGAAATGTGTTTTGGAAATTTAAACTTTGATATTAGTGGAAGTGAAATTTGTTTTGAGAAGTTAAACTTGATTTTGTGGTATTAGAAATTACTTATGTGAGTTTAGTGTTGTGGAGATTTTGAGAAGAATTTTGATTTGATTTTAGGATTTTAAGAGTAATTAACTCCACTGAGTTTTGTACTGAGTTTCTGTTTTCAAGTTGGTTGTCTTTCAAAAACTTTTTCTTTTCTGGTTTCTGGTTATACTGTGTGGTTACTGAAAAATTTGTGATTGCTCTTGAGGCTTAGTGTATTTCAAGGAGTTTTGTTTTGAAGTGGTTTAAGGAGAAATATAGAATTGAGATTTGTGGATTTTGAGTTTTGAGATTTTGAGTTTGAGATTTTTTTTTTTTTTTTTTTTTTTTTTTTTGTGTGTGTGTGTGTGTGTGTGTTTGTGTGTAAACACTTCCCTCTTGTTTGCTTTTGCAGTTTGTGCCTGCAGTTTGTAGTTTTCATGTGAAGTTGTCATGCTTACGATTGCTACCTAGAGTGCAATGCATACACTTCATCTTCATTAATTACTCTCCAGGATCTAGACTTTGAAAAACTTGGTGCAGCATTGTTTTCTTTAAGAAATGGGGCAAACCCTTTTGTTGGACACCTTCTTGTTTATGTGTAAATTCTGTGTGTGTGTGTAAAATGCTTCAGTTCAGTTTTAATTTATGTTGACTAATTTCAGAATTAATTTTTTTTGTTTGATGTTGAATTGTTTATGAATTTGAATTCCAATTTTTTTTTAGTGTTAGTTTTGTTTTCTTCAAAGAGTATCTAAGGTTTTTCTTCCGTATTTTGCAACTGCTTTGGTCTAGGAGTTGTCTGCATTTGTGTGAATTTCTTTTAGTTTCGGTTTTGAGTTCTTGACTCAATAGTGTTTGCTTTTAAGGATTTTTTTCGGCTGGTCCGAACTTTAATTTCCTTTAATTTCCTTGTTTCAAGTAAGTGTATCTGAATTATTTTTTCCCTTTTGCTTCTGGATGCGCTCTAGATTCTTTCGGCTTAATTTTTTTTTTTTTTTTTTTTTTGTCAAGTTCTCTTTTCTGTTCCTGGGGGTGTTCTCCGTTTCTTTCAACTTCTGGTTCAGTTCGGTGCTTAATTCATTTAGGATTTTTTTTTTTTTTTTTTTTTTTGTCACAGTTGGTTGACTAAATTGTTAAGGTGTATTTTTTTTCCCTCACTAGTGATTTTTTTTTTTTTTTTTTTTTTTGTGTGTGTGTGTGTGTGTGTGTGTGTAATTTTATTAACTTGTTTTGCAAATGGATTTTATGACACTTCACTCCGGTTGCTATTTAATTGGTTATATCAGTTGCATTTAGATTTTGAATTTAATTTGTTAAACTTAATGCTTTGTAAGTAAATTTTTTTAATTTTAATTTTTTTATCACTGCTCTCCGTGACAACTAGTTTTGAATGGATTATTTGTATGGCATTTAACTTGGTACTATTTTGAAATGCTGTTTGTTTTGTTTTGAAAAAAAAAATTTTGATGCTCAAAATTTTTTTTCCCTGGTGCGTGGGGGAATATGTTATGTCGCGAATTTCAATTATTAATATGTGTTTCAAGTCATTATTATTCTAATATTTTTGTTTGTATTCATGTGTATTTTAATCTGGAAAAAAAGTATTCTTAAGCTCTTAAGGTTTTATTAAACTCATTATTCTTGAGTAGGAATTGTAACAAAGGTGAGAGACGGTTGCAAGGAAACACATCTGGTTTATTGGTTATAGCTTTTTTTCTAACAATGGAGGCAGTAGGGTCCTTTTAACTCATGGCGTGTGAAACCGAAATCGTTCGTCTTGTCGCTTTGTTAAAGTTTGCAGTTTTGCGTACTTCAAGACAGTGGGGGGTTAGCTAATTGGATGCTCCTAAAGCTTACTTTCGCTTGTTAGTTGGGGGGTCTATTTTTTTTTCTCTTGTTATGTGTACAGATGTTTTTCGGATTTCATTGTCAGATTTTCTGGTGTTTGATTCGTCATGGGTGTGTCATTTTCTCAATTTTAGTTAACATAAAATTCCGGGATTGGTAAGATTTAATTTTATGATTTTTTTGAAAGCCTATGAACTCACAGAGGCGGAGAAACCAAGTTTTCCTGGGTGCTTGCACCAGGCTAGAGATTATTCTGATTCTGATTTTCTAGAAGAGAAGAAGAGCAAAAGTGGGGCTTGACCCTTTGGGTCTTGCTCCCGCGAACCACTTGAACCAGCGGGCTGCAGTGATGGTTGTAGCGGAGTCTGATTTGAGTGAATTTTGGGCAGCCGCGATGTGAAAGAGAAAGAAAGATCATGGGGTGTTTTGCCCTGCTGCCGGCTTTGCCGTGTGGCCAGTTGCCGGGGCAAGAGGACTTGGGTTGCGTTTTCCTTTGCTCTAGTGGATTCATTTTTTTTTTCTGCAGGATGTTTAAAGGTTTTGTGCGAGATGCAAGGAACATTTTCCTGCGTGATGTATGGAGAAATGTGTGCGAGCTGCAAAGAGCATTTTTACTGAGAGCTGATTCAGATGTATAGAGAAAAATCTACCAAGAAAATTTAGCACAGATTTTCTCTCTTCACCTGAATCGCCCGTTAATCTCCAAGAGCCTTTTTCCGAAACATTCAGCATAAAATGTTGCCTCGCCGCTTCGAAGATGCACGTAATTGTGCTAAAAACTGGTGTATATTCAGCTACCTGTTATTGAAATGAAATATAAATCCTTCTGAATTGGACTATTGGTTCCCACCTAATGGACAGATAAAAGATCATTCTAAATTGGACTATTGGTTCCCACTTAATGGACAGTTAAAGCGATTCCTGGCTGCTAGAAGAATTAGACTGTAATTTCTACTCGTTATTCCTAATGATTTTTATATGCTTCAGAAAGGGTTGTCACAGAAAGAAAAATGGGCTTGGCTCATTTCCATGTGGATTGGACACTAAGGATCCTGCTAATCAGGAAAAACTGTTTTCCATCTGTGAGTGAAATTTTAAATATATTCTCTCTGTCTCTCTCTCTTAGTTTTCCCGAATGCAGAACAGTTAATAATGATTTATCTACCTGTATATTGTTATTGCTTATATAAATTAAATATTACAGTTAGAAAAATTGAGAAGTTATTTATAATTTCAAGTGAATGCCAGTTTTAGGAGGAATAAATTTTGTTACACCTACTTAATTTGAAAAAAATAATGTTAATCTTAATTAATGTAAGCTGTAATTTGGTGTAGTATTATGTGTTATTTTGGCTTAGAAGAATATGTGGTAGGATACTGATCAGTTATCCATTATTTAACTATATAAAATAGTCAAGAATTTAATAAATATGTGTTTAAAATTTAATTGTATTTGTGTATTTATGTTGTGTATATTTTATTGTGGTCTGTCATGTCCCTCCATTTGTTTGAGCTGGGAGGCTTTTAAGAAACATGGAGTTTAATTGAATATGGGGTTATTGATTATTTCTTTTGCATAGGTTACTCACAACGCAAACCTAAAGTTAAATTGTACTACCACTATACGATTGATTGATAGATATGATATACGAATGTTTATAAGAATGTTGAAATGATATATGAATATTATGAATTAGATTTTGAATGTGAATTATTTGAATTATGTGATTAGTTTTTTTTTTTTTTTTTTGTTAATTTATCCGGCACCACAGTCTATCAGTTAAGTTTAAGTTATAAAGGAATAAGGTATTAAAACACAAAAAAAAAATTTTTTTTTCTATATAACAAAATTGTAGTCTTTACTATTCTGCGCTTATAATTACTCTATGTGCATTACTGTGATTTAAATATGCATCCAGATACGCCAACTACTTCAGTGGACCCATTTAGCTCCACACGCGCTAAACAAAACTTCCCCTCGGTAGACAGGAGCACAACAAATTCTTCTACTCCCGCCTCTAGAATAGAGGCAATCAATCTTATTTGTGACCAATTGCAGTTGTTCATTAGACATTCCAAAGATTCTAAAAAACTCAAAGCATCCATCAGGAAGCAAGTAACCAGCTTTGTAAATACAGTCCGCAACACAATAGCTGAACAAGAGATGTATTACGCTCAGCTGCAGGGCCATATCCAGGCATTACAACAGCAGCGCGATACTTCAAATATCATTGCTCCTACTGCACCTGTTATGGTACTCCCTTCTACTACAGGTGATACATATTACCAGACAGATACAAACGAGCTTCCTTTCACTGAATTTCTAAAGAAAAAACGCCATACAAAGCCGCTGGGAAAAAGAAATCCGAGCACGTGTTGCTAATTAAGCCCAACGATACAGATCGAACCCCTGAGCAGGTTAGGGTTCAGCTTACTTCCAAGATAAGCGCGAGAGCCATAGGCATAACAGTTGAAGAAGTTCACCCTATCCGGGCCAAGGAATTGCTGGTGCGATGCACTGCTAAGGAGCACATAGACGTGCTTCGGAAATCAACAGAAGAAACACCTGCACTTTCTTCAACAGTTTCCGTGAGAGTTCCCAGCATTCAAAAAACTTCAGTAATAGTTTACGGTGTGCCAGCCTCGGCCACAGCTGACGATATAAGTGAGGCTTTGTGAATCTGGTGCCATCAATTACACAGTCCCACATAACACCAAGGACACCTGTACGTAAGTCTTCAGGGGATAACAATTGGATTGTAGATATTCACACAAGCAGTTTTGACCTTGTAAAAGACCACCCCCGTGTTTTCATTGGTTTTAGCTCATGCACGTTTAGACAATTTTTCAAAGTAAAGAGGTGTTATAACTGCCAAAAACTAGGTCACATCAGCCACACCTGCAAGTCATCCCCCACGTGTGCTACCTGTGGTAAAGGACACGCAGTTGGCAAATGTACTACAACTACACCTCATTGTATTAACTGCGAAGATTCGAATAAGAAACTAGGCACAACATACGAAGTAACATACTCGGCAAGTGCAGGAATATGCCCAGCATACAAAGCAGAGCTCAGTCGCCTCAGAGCAGCTTATCAACATTAAGCAAAATGCAGGGTCTTGTACACAAAAGTATACTTCAGGGTTTCTCCATCTTACAGGGAAATCTCCAGAGATGCCAGGCTGCAACAAACAACGCAGCCCAAATTATAATGGAAAATAATTTCCAGTGGCCCTACTGCAAGAATATTACACCACAAATGGAAAAATTGTAGGTATGAGTTCTTTTAAAATATTTCAATCAACCAGTAATCTGGCAGCAATAGTGTACAACAGTCCGCTCACACCATTACAATTGTACAAAGGAGAATACTCAATCACCATTCAGCTTGAGAGTCCTAATAGGAACATTTCTTTCACAAGTGTCTATATTCCGCCCTCACATGATATAACATTAGCACTGACTGAGCTAGAATATGTAGTTGCCCTCCCGGTTCGCAGCAAAATTATCGCAGAAGACTTTAATGCCGCAAGCCCTCTTTGGGGTGCACCGGAAGGAAACAGAAGAGCAGTGCCAGTTCTGGACTTTATAACATCCCATGGCCTGACAATAGTTAATTCAGCTGACAGTCCTCCAACATTCTGGACCACACAGGCAGAGGGCTGGCCAGATATTACACTAGCAACTACTCCCATTTACCCAAGAATAAACAATTGGAATGTGTGGAGTGATTGCCCATCATTAAGTGACCATTGTTTTATTAGATTCGACATTGACTTAGAACACCATTACGCAGTTAAAAATAGATGGAAAACAAAATACATAAATTCCCAGAAATTTGGCAGCTCTTTAGCGCCCCATGTTTCTCATTTAGTAGCAGCCTTTGAAAATGCAACTAATAAGGAAGAGCTCGATACGGCATACAGTATGATAATAGACACATTGCAGACGGTCTGTGATAAAGTACTTAAACAGCGTAGTCACTCTGTTTTAAATAAAACTCCATGGTAGAATTCCATGTTAGCGGCCGAACGGAGTCGAGTTCGGACCCTTACGCACCGTTTTCAAGGTTGCTGCGATTCCAATGAAAGAGAGGCCTTGGGAATGATATACAGGAAAAACCGTGCAGTCTACAAACGGAAGATTTCAAAGGCTAAACTGGAATGTTGCCAGAAATATTGTACAAACGCAATAGAAAAATTTGGTAGACTATTCAAAATTGCTCATGATAAAGTCTTCAAACCTACTAGCCTAACTACGTCAATCTGTCAGAATGCCAACACTAGTTCCCAGATAGTGACACATATACTGGAAACGATTTTCCAGCATGATGATCCCCACAAAGATACTACAGCGCAGAAGAAAATACGAACTAGTATTAAACAATATTATACTTCGTCAATTCCTGATTCTGAGCCACTTCCAACAAGTAAGGAACTGAGTGACGTGATCAAGAAGCTCAATCCAAGTAAAGCTCCAGGTCCAGATGGGCTTGACAACGGCATTCTCAGAACTATGCATAACACGCATCCGGCAATACTTTCCTCCTATTTACAGGCATGCTGGAGAATTCACCACTTTCCAGAAGGCACAAAAATAGCAGAAGTTGCCCTCTTCCTAAAGGGAAATAAAGATCCAAATGAGGCTGCTTCTTATAGGCCTATCTGCCTGCTCTCAGCCATGGGAAAAATCCTCGAAAGAATAATACTTCAAAGACTGAATTTTTACATTCATGCTAATAAACTCATAAATACTAGGGAAGGAAAGTCAGTGGATCACCCACTGAATCACCTACAGAACACGGTACTTAGAAACAAGCAGAATAAACTGCATACTGTTGTCATCAGTATAGACATTCAAGGTGCCTTCAATTCGTTGTGGTGGCATGATATCTTGAAACGTCTCAAAGATATTAATTGTTCCAAAACTATATTTGATTTGATCTACAGCTACCTGAGTGAAAGACGAATTCAAGCTACAACGGATGGAGGTGTCCACATGCAAAAGGTGACGAAAGGCTGCCCGCAGGGCTCCTGCCTAGGTCCACTTCTGTGGAACCTGGTAGCAGACACTGCGCTCAACCTGTTTGATGATGATGAAACATCAGAAATAATAGCGTATGCTGACGACTTCTTGCTAATTTCAAACGGTCACAGCCGTAACAGTTACAAGATAAATTCCCAAAAAGCGTTAGACAAAATAGACCGCTGGGCCAGTGAACATAAGCTCAAAATTTCAAGAGCAAAAACCAAAGGAATGCTAATTAGCCCAGGAAAAAGGCACGAGCGTACCCCGTGCATAAACCTTCATGGCAGAAACACACAATTCGTGAGACATTTCCGCTACTTGGGTGTGATTATAGACGACAGATTCTCCTGGCTCCCTCAATCAAGGATCTTAAAGAAAGGCTACATAAACTGTCTAATACAATGCGGAGAACAGCTGCTGCTAACTGGGGTGTCTCCTCACAGATGCTCAAAATATGGTATGTCACAGTCGCTGAGCGCATAGCTCTTCAAGGCGTTTCCATATGGGGCGTCAATGTCACGATTAACATGCAACATACATTGAACTCCGCGCAAAGACCATTTCTTCTGGGCATCTGCAGAGGATTCCGTACCTCTCCTACAACTGCATTAAACGTATTGGCTGGGCTTCCGCCGCTGCACTTGACAGTACAGAGAGAGAGTGTTGTGGTGAGAGTGATCAGACTAAAACAAGACGTTATTATTTGGAGTAAGATCTATGTATTCTTGGACTACGAGAATCACATTGCCCACTCTCCTTGCCACCCTGCAGACTTCGATATAGAAGCAAACTGTAATCCTCCAAGTGCATTACAATCCTCAGCTGTATATACTGATGGCTCCAAAGGAGAACTCGGGACTGGCAGTGCCTGGTGTGCAATGGAGGGTGACCACATAATCCATTCCTGGGCTAAGAAGCTTCATCCCAGTAACTCGGTGTTTCAGGCAGAACTTACAGCCCTAAAGGCAGCTCTGGACTTTACTGCTAACAATAGCAGGTACAAAGTAATTTACACAGACTCAATATCAAGCTTGCAGGCCATCCAAGGCGGCTGCAGTAGACATCCTATTGTTAGAAACATACAAAAACTATTAATTTCAATTCCTGCAAGTCTGAGGCCCCAGCTACAATGGGTTCCAGCCCATACGGGGATTAAAGGAAATGAAGCAGCGGATATGAATGCGAAGGGCGCAGCCAATGAACCCCACGTGAGTAGCATTGGTGTGCCCCTTCCGCACTCGTATCTGAAAACTACTCTCAAATGTGAACTAATGAAGCAGTGGCAAAACTACTGGGAGACAAGCACCACAGGCAGAAGACTATGATTTCCAACCAAAAGTTAACCACAATTTAAATAGCAGTTCTTCGCACCTCACACAGTATTTGACAGGGCATGGCCCATATATGTCCTATCTTCACAGATTTCGCCTAAGAGAGAGTGACCAATGTATTTGTGTCAGTACTGGTGACCCAGATCATTATCTGTTTGACTGCTCACACACGGGAAATTCACATTTGAAAAGACCAACTGCAATCAATATGCCAGCATGGTTCAAAACACAATTAAGAATAAATATGCGCTCAGCCGCATTAGAGACTGCACTACCATTGCTAAAAGCATTGCTGACAATCTGGAGTGACTTCTTTCCTTGGACACCATGCCGTCAGCAGCCTGATCTGTACATATATTGATTTACTTAATGTCTTGTGTTTTTTTTTTTTTTTTTGTCTGTTTGTTTTGCTGTTTTTAATTATATTTAATATTGTGACTAATCCAGAACTCATTAAATGTATTTCAAAATCTGTAATGTATTTGGTCATCTTTACATCTGTACCTGATTTTTATAGCACATCCTTAATATAACTGTATGCCTAACATGTACGATAATAGTGAAATGTGTTCCGCTTAGTCTCAGCAGTCCCCACCATGCACCTTCTTTCCATGTTCTGGTTTTCACTTCAATGTTCCTCGTTTCATGGCCAATCCCCAGAGGACACAGTACTAAGCTCTTTATTTATGTTTATTCATGTATTTTTAAAATTCCATCGACGGGATCCAACAGGCTGAAAAGCACCTAACCCAGTGGGCCAGCTGTTCCGTCGATGGTGAAAAGAAAGAAAGTCTTTACCATTCCAGTTATTTCAACCAACCGACGCTGACTAGTGTTTCGTGGTTGTTGCTGGATCTTATCCAGGAAACCAATTTTTTCAGCTAACCTCAAGTCCCGTCATGACATTTTGGCAGAGGAGACAAGACACACACACAGTTCACTGACTAAAGTAGTCTGAAGAAACCTTGGTGTTTTGGGTTCAAGATGTTGAAGTCAAGAGGGAGATAAAATGCTCGCTAGTTAAAGCTTTGGCGCTAATGTCATCCCAAAAAGGTGATGAAATGATAGCTTTCTCATGTAAACTTTAATCCTGATTGACAGGCAGGAATTCCTTTCAAGTGGAGCCGGACACTATTGTTCACTTTCTCAAAATTCGGAGGTGCAGGTCAAAGAAAGGTCAAAGAAAATGGTGCGCGTGTTCACCTCCCACCGGTTTTGCTTTCGTTATGCACTTCAAGGAATTCCTGACCTTTGATGAAGCATTTTCCTGGGGAGCCACATCTACAGATCCTCCCATATATTGCAGACCAGCTGTACGTGGCCAACTTGTGGCTTCTGTTTCTTATTCGCTCTCACATTTTTTGGTCCGATTAAACGGAATTTTGGTGCAAATAAGCGAATAATATTAGGCTTATGTACATAGGATTTGTTTCAGTTTTTTAGGATTTAGTCCGAAAAAGCGGCTAGTCCGATTATCCGGTGGTCCAATTAACCGGATTTGACTGTATTTCAAGGTTATGTTGTTAGCAGATATCCCACCTTACTATATGGCATTTTACATCTGACAATTTTAACTATAACTTACTGGTGGTACCATTATTTTTTTTCAAATGGTGGAGACTCATTCGTATACCCAATAAATACTATGACGCAATAAAGAAAGACAAAATTTTAAAGTTAGTAATTGATAAATTAATCATAAAATCCGATAAAAAAACAAAGCAAAACAGTGTACATAAAACAAAATCCAAACACATTTTGAAGATCAACTTACTGATGGATCAAGATAAAAATTAGTCCACTCAAAGTTCTTCGCACCACTCAAAACCAGTGGTCTAGCAAGAACCTTTACGTAGTCCTACAGTAAAATATATATATGTATTTATCTTTATTGTGATACTAAATATATTTAGAAGAAAATTTAAAGCATTTTTTTAAAAGTTAAATAAACATATTTATCTAGGAAAAAAAATCTAAGAAAAAACTAAAGCAGCAAAAACAAATTACAACAAAAAGATATTTAAAATAGAACTTATTAATAAATAACTTGAATAACTTTATGCAAGAAAATTAATATATTTACTAGTAATAGATAAATGCTTACTTACTCATTTTTAATCTAGAAAACAAACATGCAAACCAGCAAAAACATGCAGAATTATAAAGCACTTGCTACAGAAACCTAAGAAAAATAGAAAACAATGCAAAGAGAAGCGCATAATTTATAGACATGCATCCAAAATATATAACAACTGCTAATAAATATATATATTTACTTGTATTTTTGTTCTAACAGCTCCCATAGCTTGTATAGAAGTATAATATCCTAAAATATTAATATAGTAAAATAGAATTTCATAAGGACAAAAAATTGTTGTTAATTTTATAAATTCCTTTAATAATAATAAATTGTTTCTTAACTTTTTAATGCAGTAGGTTAAAAACTTTATATTACTATAAATGAATTGAATGTTAGTTTTTCAAAGAAAATTGGTTAGGAAGTTATTTTATAATTAAAATTTATATATGTTTTGAAATAAATATGTAGATAAAAAGAAAAAATATAGCTTTATTAAACACAAAAAATTTAGGTTTATTAAACACGAAATAAAATTAAAGCTCAAAACGATACATTTTTAACTATACAGAACATAGATATATTATACCTCTATTACTGCATGCAATCTCTTTCAGAGTAGCATAAGGAACTGGATGAGGGCCAATTGCATATGTGAATACTCTTATCTGTTAAAAATATCAATTTAAAAAACACTGTTATAAACTGTTTTAAAATGTGTAATGCTTATTAAAATATGCAAAATACCATAATTGCATTTCTAAAATGCTGCCCACCAGCAGCCGAGCGGTAAAGTCGCTGAACACTGGTAGTTCGGTCCGAGGTTCGAATCTCGTGAACGGGCTGGCTGCATGGATGTTTTCGTGCTTTTCTCCATGTGTAACGTGTATATGAGCCAGTTTCCCTTAAAAAGTCTTCCATGAAGGCATCCCTCCTCTTAGGCAGATAGCCCTTGAGGCTTTGCCGTAATTAAATAACCTAACCTAACCTTTCTAAAATGCTATAAAGTAAAATATTAACAGTAAACTGAATTTATTTTTAAAATGTTCTTTAATGCAACTTAAAGGTATGGGTAAACCCTGTTAGGTAGTTTTTCAAGAGCCAAAAAAAGATTAAGAAATTCTTCTGAAGTCTTTTTAAGCTTTCTGCTTTAAATAATGGAAAGGGAACTTGAAAATCACCAACCATATCAAATGAAATAGCAATTTACGATGATCTTTAATTTATAACTTAATGGTTTCAGTTTTGATGAAACAAATTCACTGCAGATGAAATTTCCTTCAGTCTACATTACAACACTTTTTGCAGTTTACTGAAGTGCATGCAGTGCTATATAAATGAAGTGATAGACTCACATCTCCTGAACTTTGAAGCCCTTTATCTTAAAACATATGATGTTTACTATTCTTTTAAAATCAATTAAGAATTTTGGAGCATCTTGAAATATGAGGCTCTTTGTGATTGCTACTTAATCAAGCCCATAAATCTGGCTCTGGACTTGAGATTGTTATCCAAATTGTTTTATGCATTAATATGTATTTACTGAGACTGTTTTGACTAATTAACGGATGTAACTACAGCATTACTAAATGGATTGTAATAGTGTAAAGCTACTTGAGATATGGAGCTCTTTATAGTCTGTTATACTATATTTTAATACTATATTTAAATTTTTGGGGGCCCCCAAGAAAGTAGGGGCTCTAAGCTATAGCTTATGCAGCTTATATGTAAATTTTGCACTGCTGTTTGCATCTTAACCTATATTGATAGCTCAGTAGTCAGATGATAAGAAATTGGTCAATTCATTGAAATTAAAAAAAAAAACTTTCATTTTCAAATATTTAAAATTAAGTTTTGTATAAATATCTTTAATATTTACTCATGAGATGCCATAAAAACACACACTCTTACAATCACTGAGACTTTCAGGTAAGCAGCCTTAATTAGCAGGAATTTCATAGTTCGAAAAATTTATATACACTTTTTTTTTTTTAGTTTTATTTCAGGACTTTTAAAAAGCCAATTTTTTGTAGGCTTTTAACCCCTTTGCGCCGACTGTCACGTATACGTGCCAGCAACGAACGCACTTACCTACCGGCCGACATGCAGGCGTGCCAGAGGATTGTTCCATTCTCTACCAACTGTCACGTATTTGTGCCAGTACTTTGGAACGTTTTTCAAACTATAATTTCTGCCACAAGATGGCACTGTATGTCCATATGGTTTCAGATACATGTAAATTAGACCTTCTACTCGAAATGAAAGAAGCATGACTCACATACACGTGTTTTTGATTATATAAACAAATGGGGAAATAAATGTTTCCGAATGGCGTGATTTATGACGTCTCTTTAAATCGCACTTTATTCGCACGTGGTAGTTGTTTACTGTAAGTAGAGAAGTTTTATTTGCTCTAAAGCGTTGGGTATTTCGGTTTGCAGTTCAGTTTTTAGAAAATAATTAGATCTTGTTAGACATGAATTCTTTGTTTTTACCGTTGCAATGTCGAAGCGTCGAAAATGTTTAACAGAGCATGAAATAGCAGAAATGATGCAAAATATTTCAGATATTGATTCTGAAATTCTGATATTCTGATATTGATTCTGAAAGATTAACTGAAAGACATTTTCCAAAACTTTGTTCAGAAGAGACTGATAAGAAAATGAGACGACGATGCTTCGTTTGTTCACATTCCTGGAAAAATCCTCCAAAATGGCAAATGAGTTATTACGAGTGCAAGGAATGTAACGTAGGACTGTGTGTAGATCCCTGTTTTCAAATTTTTCATACGAAAAGAGAATTTTAAGTAATATATTTAGTTTTCAGATGTATAATGTTAAAATTCATAAAATGGTGAGTAATTAAAATAAAATGTGTAAAATATGCATTTAAACAAGAAATAAGGTAATTAAAGTATATATATAAAAATATTTATAAAGCATAAGCCGTTTAAATACTCTATACAGCATTATTAAACAATGCGTTGCTACTTCGGAAATTTCATGGATTTAGGCTTAGTAGCAAAAAAGCCCCCGGCCCTGGAGAGACGCTCGAGTAAGACACTGCCGGCCTCAGCGATAAGCGCGCGTTTTCTCTACCCGGCTCGAAGGGGTTAATGAAGAAAGTTTTATGTGGGTTGCACAGTACATATAAATTCATACAGATTTGTCATACTGAAGTTGAGATTTCTGCTTTTAAAAATATGCATTAAATTTTATAATTAACACATACAGAACAACAAATGATTTTAACAAATACCAATTCATATTATTTTTAACATCATTTCATGAAAAAACTTAAACAATCTTTATATTGCTAAAAACATTGTGCAATTTACTGAACTATACAAGAAATTCAATCTTCTGTGTGTTTCTCATATTATTAGAAATAAATACAGTAAGAACAGTTATGATCATTTTTATTACTTTAATATTATTTAAGATAATTAGCAGAGAAACATAAAACAGAATAGGTACTTCATAGGAAGTCCAGCTTAAAAATAGGAGCACAGAAAATTGCATCTTAACAGTTTACAGAAAATGAAAGGAAGATTTGAATGTATTCCATTAACCATCGTTACTCAGTAACTGCGAGTTCTGCATGCACAGACAGTCACAAACTACATTAATATCATGAGTTTTCAAAAGGTGTTAAACATCAATCTATGATACGACATACCTTTTTCGTTCATGTGACTCTGAATTTACATTGAATATCATTAATAAGCTAACTGTTTGATAATGAATGAGATATCAAAGACTAATTTTCTTTCATGCAAATTTTACCTAGCAATGAATTATAAATTTACTTTTCAATTGTTTATTTGTTACTTACATAAAATATTTTGATGATTAATTATTAATACAGAAAGAAAGGAGAAGATTAACTTCTATATTCATATTTAGAATCATCATTCTACATGAAAGTGAAAATTACGAAATTTTTAAGGCATTTCCATCAGTTTTTCAACATATGAAACAGCTGATTAATGGTTTTTAGAATGTACTTATGAGAAACATACTACTATGCGCAAGGAAAGATTAAACTTTTTCCATTTAAAATGTTTTCCCTCTTATTGCTTTTGTATATTGTAGATATAGCTTCAATGCTTCATGAAGAAACAAATTATTCCTCTCTCTTAAAAGCATTTTATGAAAATAAAAGATCATTTTGGCACTTTTTTGCAATTTTTTTTAACTTTGAGTACATCTCACAGAGGGCACAACAAATCAAATAATTTTATAAACACATGACAGTCTTCTAGGAACATTAGATGATAAAATAGCATCAAAAGGTAAGATTATTATTTTGTCTTTGTTGGAATAAATACACATTTTTAAAAAATGCTATGAAAATGCAATATCAATTCAAAGCGGTGTCTTTATGCATGTACACAAATTTCATAAATAGTGATATTTTCTTTTACAGATTCTGCAAAACAACAGTTCCAAACTAATGGACATTTGAGAAAACATTTTTTATGTTATATGAAGCATCAGAGTTTATGAAGATGATATTTCAGAACTTTCGTTATCTATTTATATAATTTTGATATATACTTAAGAAAATCTGCAAAGAAATCGACTGATGAAGATGGATAAAGACATTGTAAAACATCTCTTAAGTGTGGTGGAAGTTCCTTCAAATCATTACATGTATTTTGACAACTTTTTTACGTCACAAATGCTGTTTTCGGAATTGAATAAGCTGGGATTTCATGCCACTGGAACCATTCGTGAGAACAGATTAGGAAATCGTCCTATTATATTTGCAAACAAAATGAAAAAAGAACATATGACACTGCATTTGATAAGGAGAATGGCATTGCAGTAGTTTGATGGAATGACAATTCTATCATAACTATGGCAACTAATTTCGATACAATTGATCTGCCTTCAGTAGCCATGAGGTACTCTATGAAAGAAAACAAATTTGTACCTGTAAGACAAACCAAATTCATTGAAATTATAACAAATATATGGGTGATGTCGATCTTCTGAACAATTTTGTTACGATGTAAAGAGTGCAAGTAAAAGGTAAGTATGGTGGTGAGTAAATTTTATTGATGTAACTAAAACAAACTTTATAAGATTGCTGTAGAGCCCAAAATTTCCCCATTAGATTTTCCAAGAAGTATTGCACTGGCACTGCTGAAAACAAGGGAGGAATATTTTGACAATTCGCAGCCTTCAACTACATGTACTCATAGCGTTGGCCGACCATCTTTCTTTCAGATTTTAGCTTTAAACGAAACAAAAATGGATCCCACAACTTAAATTATTGAGACAAATTCAACAAACATAAGAAAAAGATGCAAATACTATGGCAGTCAAATGACAACTGTTTGCAATAAATGTAATGTGCATTTGCATAGCAAATGTTTCAAAGATTTTCACATATCCTTAAAGTAATCAGTTTTGACTGACATTGCATTTTTGCAACATTTTATACCTTATGTATAAATAAATATATTTTTTCCTATGACATTTTTTCTCTTAATTAGACTCTAATACACCCAAAAAAAATATTTTTATTCATTTCCTTCAAGTGAAAGTTAGCGTGGTTTTTAATGGCTTAACATCTCTCTTTCACAGTGGACATAACTGAAACTTAGCCTCTTAAACCATATATCAGTTTATTTATGAGTATTCTACTATTTGATAAAAGGGAAGACTAAGTTGAACACTTCATTAAATTTTACAGCCAAAATTGTCTAAACACATTAATTATTTTGCACATGTATTTTTTTTTTTTTTTTTTTTTTTTTTTTTTTTTTTTTTTACTTTACAATACAGCAGAAACAATACCAGAATTAAGTATTAGCTTGCCCTAATTGCAGCCACATACTCCAGCCAAAGTAAATGTGAAAATAATTTTCATTGATCTTTACTAAACAAAAAAACACCAAAAATTGTAACTTATTTCAACTAATTTAATGTTTCTCTTTAAATTTTAGAAAAAATACTTTATAAATATTTCATAAATACCAAATAAGCAGACGTATTTAATAATGAAAAATATTATTATTATAAATATAAATTTAAAATCTTACACTTTTATCAGAATTATATTTTTCCAGCACATCCCATGCTTCTTCAGTACCTCCATCACTAAAAAGCATGATAACTTTGTTGCAATTTGCTCCAATCCAAGGATCAGTACTGTTATCCTTACACTGGGGAGAGGAAATATATTTTACAACAGAAAACATTATTTTCAAGAGATGCAGCTTTAAAATAAGTATATGCGCCAAAGAGCCATTGCATTATGACTACCTCACGGGTACAGCAACGAGCTCGCACCGAGACAAAACCGCTAATGTTGGAATACGTAAAGTGACCATGCACTGTTTTTCCACATGTAGAGTGTTCAGAGACTAAGGGAAAATCAGCTAATTTATCACATTTCAATAAAGATCAAATCATTATGGCTCAGCACCTGGAAACATTAACTTCAGAAATGGCACATTTGGTGAGCTGTATATGTGCAGCAATTGTAAGAACTATTCCTATGTTACAGAAAGTGGTATATAGGTAGTGAAAAGCCAATTCACTGACCAGTGGTCTGTTAGACATGGCACATTCATTTCACAGAAAGTGATATACATTGTTTGCCATGATAATGGGCAAAATCATCAGCTGCTACAACAGTGGCAACCCAGATGGTAATTCTCAACACACAGTGCGGCGTACATACTGCGTAAGTCCAACGCAGCATGGCCATGGCACAAGCATTTCAGAGGAGAGCAGAAAGTGATATACATTGATGCCATGACAATGGGCAAAATCATCAGCAGCTACATCAGTGGCAACCCAGATGGTGTGTCTCAACACACAGTGTGGCATACACTACTGCGTAAGTCCAACGCAGCCTGCACCTGAATTCCAACGGAAACCATGGCACCTAGGTGCACAGTTGGGCAGATACAAGGCAGTCACAGCAGTATTATGGTATGACCGATGTTTTCATGGGGCCCATCATTCCCATAGAACACTCCTTGATGTCTGTGAGCTATGGGAACATCATTGCAGACCAGGTGCACCCCTTCATAGCAACAGTGTTCCCAGTGAGTGGTGGCGTTTACTAACAAGATAATGGTGCCTGCACCATATCAGAAGTGCTTAATTGTCAGGAAGGGATTCAAAGAACATTCTGGTGAATTGAAAGCCATGTCTTGGCAGAAATGTTTGATTGGATTCATGTCAAAAGTCCTTTGACATGAATCCAATCAAACATTTCTGGTTTCACCTAGAAAACCAAATTTGTGCTGCCATCTTGTAATGGGCAGGATTTGCAGGACCAGCTGACTGCCTAGTAACAGATACCTCAGATAATCTATCAGCATCTTGTCAAGTCATGGCCTCGCCAGGTGTTAGCAGTTTTGAGGGTGAAAGGTAATCCTACTTCATATTAAAAAATAGGTCATAATGCAAAGGCTCTTCAGTGTATGTTGCATATATTCAATAGGCTTCATTACTAGGAATCTTTAATAAAATTTTAATTAGCTATGCACTTTATTTCTAAAATTAAACAAATTTATGCATACACAGTTTTAAATAACAAAAGAATATGTATCATTCATTAAATGAGTAAACAACTTCTTACAATTATCAAGATTTACAAATCATAAAACTTATAATAAAGCTTAAATAAAACATGAGCTCTCAGTTCTGTAGTGAGATACAAACATTTTAATTAAAAAAAATTGCATTTGTGCTTGGAGATTCTCTTGTATTTTATTTACAGTCAATAAATATCCCACGATTTTTTGTGTGTAAACAGAGAACAAATCACAAAAATGTTAAATACTTATTTACATTTTACAATATTTAAAATTTTTTATTTAAAAATCAACAGCAGTCACTTCAGAACCACAGACGAAAAATCGCAAACAAGATATACAGGCAAACCTTTTTTAATGGACATTCTCCTTTATGAACTGTTCCTGAAGCCTCAGACCCTTAAATAGGAGACCATGCATTCCTATTTAGGAGATACTCCCTGATAATGTATAAACGCCTTAGTCCTATGAATGTTTACCAAAAGGAGGTTCATTTCTACCTTTTAATGTAATTTCAAATCAGTTTCAGTGCTAGGAAGATACCTGTCGGCATGCATCTCCATGATCTGATCACAACATAACTTTATAATTTAAAAAACTTAATTGGCACAAAAGCAAAAATACTATGCTTACTGCAGCAGGCACTACAATACTATGTAATAATCAGATTTTGAACTTTACACATAAAGACACTAGAGTGTCAGCTACCAAACAGAAGCAATGAGTATCTGTATATAGTTTTCTACAGTTGGTTGATGCATAACATAAAACAACTGTAAGAATGTAGGTTTGAATTATTTTTAAGGAAATAATATGTGACTATAAAAATTTTACAAAAAAAGAATTAGCTGATAATATAAGAAAAGAAACTTCAAATTCAGTTTATTCAAATCAAAAGTCTATACCCCAGGTCAAAGATAATAAAAAGTTCAAACTGATTGAGGCATCTGTTACAGATAAAATGTTAATTGCTAATAATGATAAAGACATGAAATAAAAGAATACCATTGAAATAAAAATAAAATACACTTTATCAATAAACCAGTTTTCAAAATAAATATGTTAATTTGAATATAGACATCCACAAATTAATTCATTTTGAAATGTTACAGATTCTATTCACTGTACCCTTTAAAGAAAATCTGATCATGTTATTTCAAAAAAGGCTGAATTCTAACAAATTGAATCTTGCTTATATTACAAATCAGAGCATAATTAGTACGTTTTTGAAAGCACCTGAATACATTTTTGGATATACAATATGGTTATTGAAAAGCTGAAGAGTTTGAAAAATTCAGAACTTAATCATTTTCAATCTTTTTTAGTTTCATTTTTGTAGAATATAAAGTATTTCTTGGATATTAATGGCTACATATTATGTCCAGCTGCAAGTCAAAACTCACTTTTTAAATTCCATTGAAATATCAATCATTCAAAGTTGGAGAAAATATTGACACTCTAATATCAGAGTAGAATCCTAGAACAAGGGGTATCCAACATGTGGCCCACATGTCACCCAAAGCAAATATCAGTGCAGCCCACAAAGCACAAAAAAAGACCCAACCTGGATGATGCATTTTGTTGTTGCAATTGGGTTTCAAGGCTGGCTTTCAACATGGATAGACAGGTTATTTGACGCTCTGAGCTGGAGCAAAGGAAAATACATTTTAAATGAAGTGGTGGTTCCAGATCTTTTTTGATTTACACATGAAGTAATTATTTTTATTTTGATATATTGCTTGTATTTGTATGTACTGCCAAGGTGACAAATGTTTTTGGAACTGCAAAGGATATAAGCAATGTTGTATTTTCAAGTACTTAAAGTTGTGTTTAAAGTGGTGTGGTGTTCTCATATCTTATCACCACTATCTTGTGGTGCCTTAATTAAGCAATCTGAAGAATTGTTTTCTGTATTTTACATCATTTGGTCAATTACATCAGGTTAAGTGAATACGTAAGTGAAAAATTAATTTGCTGTTCATATGGATGCCAAAGTGAATAACAGTGTTTGAACTGTGATTTTAATTTTTTTTTTAATCTTCATTTTTCTCATCCTGCACATTTCTCTATTAGAAAGAAAATTTTAAATCTTCTTTTAGCAGTCATAGCTGAGCATATCCAAGCATATATTTTTGCTCCACTCAACTAGACATCAAAAGTTTGGATTATATGCATCTTGCATGGAAACATTTTTCAGAATCTTCTGAAGTAATGTTCTGGCAAAAGCTAGTTCAAGTGGGCAATGCCAAACAGAGATTGATGTATTCTCTGTTGTACAGCTTCTATCCCTGCATTGGTGCATTAAAGGTACCTTCCCAGAAGATTTCAGATTGATCTAATTTTTGTAAACAGGGTGATTAAGTTCCAAATCAAATTATCTCTAAGAGTTGCACTGACATTAAAATATTACCAGCATTTCCATCAAGTATGAATTTGATCTTTTACTCGAATAGAAAACCTCAGTGAGTTTTATTAGTTGCTGGACATATTATGTAGCCATTTTAATCTCTATGAAATGCTCTATAACTCACGGGAAAAAAAAAAAAAAAAGCAAAGGTGGAGGGGGGAATTGAAAATGAACAAGTTAAGAATATTTCAAACATATTATCATTTAATTTTTAGAAAAGATACATTATAAATATTTCATAAATATCAGATATGTAGAAGTATTTAATAGTGTAAAATATTATTATTATAAAACAAAATTTGAAATCTCATACTTTTATCAGAAAGGAATATATGAAGGTCTTTCATTAACCATTCCTACATTATTCATATATCATATACTTAAGAAGATAAACTAGCATTTTTCTAATTCAGTACTTAGGATGTACTAAAAATAATATTATATCAGTTGAAAAATATATAACAGTTTTTGACATCATAGATGAAAGGCCAAAATGAAAAAAAAAAAAAAAAAAAAAAATTAGCAAGGAATTTCAGATCTAATAACTAAATGCAATCTTATAAACCATTACTTTAAAAAGTTGTGAAATAATTGTCTCAAATATCTAAAAGCAAGGTTTTTTTAAAAGATTCCATGCACAAGCATATCATCTTTAACTTATTTAATGTTAATTGTACTGTAAATCTACATGGCTCTTTTTTCATTTAATTTATATAATCTCAGAACCCACAAACACTAATAAATACAGATATAGTCATATACTTTTGCTTTAATAGTATATTATCTCCAGCACTTCTTTGTTTAGTTTGCAGTCTATGTTATTTTAATTAAAATATGTTATTGCATAATACCCATTAAAAACTGCTTCATTAAAAGACATACTACCCATTAAAAAGGATGTTACCTATAGCAGATATAATGAGCAAATAATAACTAAAAACAGACAAGTTCTGACTAGAAAATCTGCCCTTTTTTACATTCTAAATGTAGTTTTAGATGATAAAATTTAACTCAAATTGACTCTTTTTTTTTTTTTTTTTTTTTTCTGTAATAGTTACCTGTATAATATTTTTTTTAAAAATAAGTATAAAATATATCAATAAAAATGAAAATGAATTTTTCCTTACCTTGGCTAAAGCTTCAAAGGCAAATTTCAGAGCTAGTGATAGATTTGCCATATTACCATCTTTCAGGGAATCTATACCTTTAGAAAGTATCTAAAAATATATGCACAAAAAATATATAACTAACTGCCAACGAATGAGACATTAAATATTCTGAAAATTAATTCAGAAGCAGAAATAAATACTAATAATACCTTATATAAGAATAAATTACCTGTTTATTCCTTCTATTAGCTTGAACAAGTGTATCAAAGCAAGAAATCCATCTCACTGTATTATTAAACTTGAGAAATAAAAAAAAAGTATTAACTACAATTAAAACAATTATTACATAAAGTCAGTTATATTTATTTTTACTACAGAAGGAAGGTATTGTATAATTACATGTTTTTGAAATTACATTATATTTCATTAAAATTTCAACAAAATTTTATAAATAATGTACAGCTTTAATGCTTAACTCAAAAATGTTTTTATTCAAACTCAAATTTCAGTTCACATTTAATTTTGCTTATTCACTTCTTTGCATAGGGCTTAAGACTATTACAGCAATCACATCAGCTGTACATACATGTGTAAATTAAAATGAAAAGATAGGCATTAAAAATGTTGCATCTAAACATACTTTAGAATTATGCATTAGACAATTTATTTGTATATTATTATATTCAGAAACATTTGCATCTTATAACAATCTCAAATTAAGCACCAGAAACTTTATCAATTCACTTGATTAACTTTTACTTATCTATTTTTTATTAATTCAGTATGGTTTTATTGATTTTTACTATTTATTATATGAAAAAAATTATAGAAATTTTATTACTAAAGTAATCATTTTGTCTTTCTTTAAAAGTCTACCATATTTGGTTAATTTCTTTGGCTGTAATCATCCTTTGCAGACAAGTTTGAGAAAGAATCTTTTTTAAACACATAACACATATATGTTGTGAAGCCTATGAAAATCAATGAAAACATTAGAAGCATTAACTTTTGAGTTATTTTATTACATTCTTTAGTAAGATATTTATTACACACAGATTATTTTATAATAAAACAGTCAGCATATTTATTAATATATCAGATTTTTTAACTCGGATGGAAAAGTAAGTACAGCTTGTCATGAAGCTTGAGAAATTATAAAAGATTATTTTTATAATACATACTGATGCTACATTGACGAAATCATTTTCACCTAGAGTTGTCAGCATAGTTTTCACAGCAATTTTCATAATTTCCATAGTCTGTCCATGCATACTTCCACTCCTTGAACAATAACATTACACAATAATTTTAATTTGCTTTGTAAAATAGTAATGAAAAGAGGTAAATGAAGAAAAAAATATTAGTCAATATGTTAAGATAATTTGAATATTTGTAATGCTACTGACACCTACCACATAGTGGCTTTCAAAATCTCACTCAGCTCTGCCTAATTATAGAGGAACTTAAAAACTCTATTTGGAAAATTTAAGTTAGCATATCTCAGAAAAGGAAACAAAAACTTAAGCTGAAATTCTAAATAACATATGTATTATGTGAATTCTCTAATTATTTGATGGTTACATACAAATATTTAAGACTACAGTTCTTAATCTTAACAACAGCTATTTTCTATTGATACTTCTAATTATTTCATTTTTACTTTATTTTAGGAAAAAGTTCAAAAATATTTCTACTCAAAATAAGAAAAGAGAAATAAAAAAGCAAATGATGGTTGATTATTCAAGAAGTTAAAGGAACAAAAATCAGCATAATATTCAGAAATTTGCAGGACTAGTTTTGAAGGCTTAATTATAGCGCAATCTTCTTCAGCTGCAGAAATGCAAATGATGAAAGTGAAGCCCGTGGTCAGAGCAGCATCTCGCCTTATATATTATGTTTTGCTGGTATAATTGACTGACATCTGCTATACAGTACTGATGATGTATCATGATACTGACAACTAAAGATATTATGGGTATGGGAGACAAGAATGATTTTCTCAGAAATAAGAATTTGCATAAAGATTAATTACGTAAAGAACTACCTCAAGAAGCTAAATGAAAATTTCCATCATAATGCCATAACAAATTTCAATGAACTCTTAAAACTATGAAATTAGACCTTATACAACATATTTATTCAATGTAGTGAATCTATATATCTATATATCTATATCTATATATATATATAATAATTTATTTCCTAAACCGTATTGATTAATTGATTATATTATCTCCTAAGTTTAATTAAAGTAGAATTATTTTAAAAGTGTGCATCCATACATACATATATATATATATATATATATATATAATTGATTGTTTACATCATCACTTCTCCTGAACAATTTTTAAATGTAGAAACACTTCCTTCTTTATTTTAGGTGTCTTCAGTTTTATCTCACTTCTTTCCATGCAAACATACGTGTAGTAGATAACACTTCGTACTATAGAGTTTCAGATCAATGCTTCTAGCCCATCTGATGGCATTTTTATATTTTTTATCCCCACTCATTAAAAGTCATTATTTGATCATTCAACTTCTGTTCTGTATCATTCATTAATAATTATATTTTCTCCTGCATCTCTGTCTTTACAAGTAATTTTAAAGATTCAAAATCTGTCAGTTTTGACTCAAAACATGAGCTTCACTCAGCATAATGATTCAGGTCCTATATGGATATAAGATTTATCCCTGATCATGTAGTGTATTTAGAAGTACTTTATTTTGTTATCCCAACTTTAATTGTTTTCCATTATTCTATAGCAGTGTTTAATTTGTTTTGCTCCATGAAGTGGTCAGTGTAAATTCCAGTATTTCCAACTTTAACTGAAAAAGAATATCCAAAAAATGAAATGAATTTAAAAAGAGAAACTTTTACGATAACAGTAAATATGGCATGAAATATCAAACAAAAGTACATTAAGAAATAAATGTGAGATAAGGTTAAATGATTATTCTCCACTACAGAATTCTATGGTATTGATTTAAAGCAGTTCAAAAACATAAACACAAGTGAAAAACAAAAACGTCTACTTCCACATATGCTTTATAAGTCCCAAATAAATATATTCCCACACATCTGGGCTTATTTAAATAACAAACCAGTGATTCTTACAACAAACAACAGTATGTATTTTTGGCCTAAAACATGAATATTATTTAAAAATTTATTCTTTGCATATGAAAAAAATATTTCTGTTATATTTCTCACTGACAACATAGCACACATTCTCCAGCAGTTGACTATATGTGGATAAAGCTTGTATTCATTGCCAATGGCGAAGGTTACCACACTAAGAAAATGTCTATTGCACACATGTGAACATGTGTGTAGTAGCTGTGATAAATTCCGACATTATTAGTGAAGAGGTAATAAGAATGACAGAAAGAAGTCAAGCTACTGGTGCCATCTATTGAATGAAAAATGAAAACATTTATGGAATAATTTCCTTAAAAGCTGAAAATAAAAATGGACAAAATTCTGGACTGGATCGCCATTTGTGATGAAAAGTGGATTTACCTTAGCAACACAGGCCAAGAAGGCGGTTTGTCTGCAACCAGGGAGCCCATTGACATCATCGCAAAGATCAATTTGACTAACAAAATGATAAAAATGTTTTGAGATTGCCATGGTATTATCCACAAAGAGTATCTGGAAAAAGATAAAAGCCTCGATAGTACGGAGTACAATGAGATGCTAGTCCATGTTGACTCTGGTATCAAGGAAAATATCGAACTGAGCTCCACCACAAAAAGGTAATGTTCCATCAAGATTATGCAAGGCCACATGTGTCTGCATTCACTGGCTGGAGTCTGTATGGACTTGAATGGGATCTTTTGTCATACCAACCATATATCCCCAACATTGCTCCTTCGGACTTCTACCTTTTTTCACACCAGCAGCTACATCTTGCATGCTATTTTCCATTCTGCACAGGACATCCGAAATGAGGTTGGTCTGTTTTTGAACTCGCAGTCGTCAAATTTTTGGGCTGAAGTCTTTGGAAAACTAACAAAATGTTGGCAGAAAATCATAGATTTGGGTGGTGATTACTACTTGCACTAAAGGTTCTGCTATCATGTTTTTTTTTTTTTTTTTTTTTTTTTTTTCTTTTTTCCTAACTTTATTAGGAACGTTTTTGGGCAGAAAAACCTTCATTACAACCAGTTATTTAGGATAATTTGTTACCTTTTTCATGGATTTTTAAGGTTTAGTAAAAAGTGAAACAGGAACAAAGGCAGCAAAAAGTGATGTCTTCTTTAAAGCTATTTTATAGATCATCATCAAAATTAAAATGTAAGCTATCAAGACAGTTGTCTTAGTCATCATTGTAATAACTTTTACTCACATCATTATCAGGATTAGTTCAGTATATAATTTCAAAATTTTCAAAATATTTTTGCATTAATAGAAGCTTAAACACTTACAAATCCATCAGAATTACTATATCCTTAGGTGAGCTAGAAGCATGCACATACCTAAAATAAAATTAAAAAAATTATCAGCAGAGTTTAATTAAAGAACATTAATTATTTAAAAAGTAAAATGGGAGTACATATATAATGAAATATAATTCAATAAATAAACTGGAAAAATGAAAATCATTTGTCTCAAATAGATAAAAATATTAATTTAGCACAATACTTTTAAAAAAAGGTGATTTTAAACACGACATCAGAGAGGAAAAAAACTTACCATGGACGAAGCCGTACATCATACAAATCTGGAAAAGATGGCTTTTTTGGTAATACTTCCCACCGTTTTGCTACATGTTGAAACAAATTAGCATATGAAGAGATAACAATAATTTCATTAAGGGTTCTTACTATTAAAATTTAGCAAAATATACAATACATACAAACAATATCAAAATTATTTACAGAAACATTCCACACGAATTTCTTACTTTGCCATTAATAGCTGATAATTATTCACAACTATCCTAGGTAAAACTAAAAAATTCACAACAGATATTATTGTTTCAGAAATAAAATACAGAACTAAGAAAAGTAATAAGAAGATTAAAAGGTACTTCCTTATTACAGCCCATTCTTGTAATTGACGCCAGGATTATTGATAGATCACCACCACAAATCATCTTCAAAAAGCAAAAATGATAATGATAATCAATCATAGTTCGCTTCAAAGCAAAGAGCTCTGAATAAACCACATGTAAATATGTGTCCTTTTTTTCCATATAATAATTCAGTCACTCATAATGCTGTTCTCACAAGAATAACTCTGAAGAATAGTGCATATTCCCCATGTTAACATATTTTCTTTTTCAAAAACAAATTTTAATGTTTCATTTATTAAGATGTGCAGAAGATGTTGTTTCTTCCATCCATGAAAGACACATTTTATCTTGCATTTGAATATCAAAAAATGGATGTCAAATGAAACTATGTATAGGTGAAAGCATTCGGAGATGCAATGTGAAAAGTTGCAAGTAAAGGAAAAACACACATTTTGATAGCTGGTTCAGTACTTTCAGAATATTGTTTGTAACATACTGTTGAACAGAGGTAAAGAGGTTGATAAAATTGTGGAAGAATCAACTCTCCTTTACAAGAACATAACAATTGAATGGAAAAGTTTTATGAAGCAGGTGTATTTTCTACAACTAATAAGACAACCAAATAAGTGAACAGAAGGTCCTGAAAAATTATGGATATAAATAAAAATATCTTCATATGAGGAAAAAATAAAGTCAGCAGGATTCTTACACCATATTAGACGTCTAGTGGATTATGCCGAGAAACAAGTGAATTCTTGCTCAGATTTTCAATAGAGAGGCAACAATGGATGCGAACATGGTTCATGGCAAAAATAACCAACTATGTACAAAAGGAATAAAAGATTTATTTATTCAGGTTATCAGAAAACATATAAAATAGAAAAACTGGAAAAAGCAAGTTAGAGAAATTTTACTTTGAAACAAATTTCATTTTGTAGATCCAACAACAGCTTGCTCATATACAAAATGTTCAAAGAGTGAGGTGCTTGACTAAGTGATGGAATAAAAGTCAACAAGGCACTGTTCACCATAATCATGAATTCTGCATTTTGGATGACTCTATATTAAAAAACCTTGTGTAAATATGACAGCCACAAAGTATATGTGAGAAGCAAGAACTTGACAATTACCCTGCCACCCACTTTTCATTTAAAAAATGGAGGCCATAATAATAAGGAGGTACATATTAAAATTTCATTATTGATACTCTGCAAATCTCAAGTGATTTAAATTTTTCTGTTCTTTAGTCTTTTCATATTAAAAAACATACATTCAGTTCTAAAGCCACAAGATGTATAAAAGCAAAACACAATATTTTAACAAAGAAATTATTTCCTTTTTTATTGTAGTTGGTATACCAACATGAAATCTTTTTATTAAAAGTTGTGAAGTTTTAATGATGATTTTAAAAAATATAAATTTAACCTTTTGAAATAACAAAACTAAATAAAAAATCACCTTTTCTTACATTTAATACTTATTAACATACTTTTTAGTTTTGCTGATAATAGTTATTATCATCTTGAGAGCTGCTTCAAGTGCTGAATAACATGCAGATCGAAGAAGTTCTTCATACTTTGACCAGTTCTTTTGATCAGAAGCAGAGAGTGTTCAAGTAAATGAAATGTTATCCGAGTGGATATTTTATTATTGCAAGAGCTTTAAGCATCACAAGAAAGAACTTTAATGTTTATGATATAGGTAAATGTAGCTATCTATCATATATTAAAAAAAATCATTATTATCAATCAGTTTTAAGCTTTAGCAAAAATCATTATGAGCTGCTGTTTATTTGTCAAAACATGCATTATTAGACAGAATGACAAACATGCATTCCCAAAACCTCCTATTCTCTAATTAAATACATATAATATCATTAATTAAAAAGCACATAATCTTTTTAAACTTTCTTGAGACTATTTCAATTTTCTCTTTTCATGATCTGCTAAAATTTTCAGAATCTAGTCTGCACCACAAAAATATACTTAACATTCAAATAATAAATACAGCACTCTTACAAAAGAAATTTTACTAACTAGTTTTAATAACAATCAGATGCAAATTATTTTTAATATAAAAATATTAATTAATCATAATTTAAAGGAATAGTAGCAATATTTATTAGGTACTTCTCATTGTGCAAAGCCATGATTATTTTTTAAGACTGTTTTCTACACTAATTAAAGCAAAATATATAACACCTGGAAGGTTCAGAAAGCATCATAATAATCACAACTACAATTTCAGAATTAGTATATATAACAAAACGTCATATTCAGTGCCAATGGAACAAGTTTAAAGCCATAAAGTTGATACAATACATATTAATTCAGAATAGCAATCTTGAAAATGAAGTTAGTTGACTAAGCAGATTTTACTGGAACATTTCTTTGAATTTTTTGTGGCCTTTCATTTCAGAAAACGTCCGATTTTGTATCAAAATACCCAACAGTATAAAGTCCGTAATCCGGACGCCTCGGAACTTCGGCAATTCCGGATTAGGGGTTTTTCCGGATTATAGATCCTCAATTTAAATTTGGTAAGATGGCATGCAGAAATTATACAATTAAAAATATGAAACTGTAATTTATGAAATAAAGAGCAATTATGATCTAAAAGATACCAAATTTTACAAAAAAAAAACCTTAATACTTATTTGTTTACTTTATTAAATATTTCTTTCAATGCGCACATGCATAAAGCATATGCGTAATGTATGCGCATTCTTTACACGCATGCGTAAAGCATACCAAAAAAAGGTTTGTGGCTTTGAGGTCCGGATTATAGATCATTCTGGATTATGGACTAAAAAAACACTATATACAAATCTAATACATATGCAAAGTTGCGCTTTCCAGACATAATGCAAGTTGAATTTCGTCAATCAGCCCAATAGAATGGGAGATACAGAACTAAACTTTTTTTTCGTTGCATACATCAGTATAACCAGTCACCCAACTGTGAAATATTTTATTGCTTGCTCTTCTGTAGAAGGAAAAATTCCCAAAATTTAATACTTTTTCAAAATGCAAAAGAAAACCAGAGAAATAACAGTTATCTTATAATTTACTGACAAAACCTGGTTTACTTAAGATCAGTTTTACAAATCAAAATGAAGTGTATAATGTGTTGTGATGTCAGGCTTATTCATAATTGGTGATAAATTAAATTTTTTCGCAATGCTACTGACAACATTTGAGAGAAAATATGGCAATACCCTTTTTTAGATACTCTTATTTATATTTCCATTAGTTGCAGACATTTTAAATTTTCTGCTTAAACCATAATGTAAAGAAACATTAATCTTTGTAGCTGAAAATCAAGACTTTGCTAGCCATTAATATATTGTGTTAATAAACCCCTCCTTATACAAATTCTAGTTTCTTTCTAATTTGCTGTAACAAATCTGAAATACAGTTTTTAAATGTAAAGATGCTTTCAATTTTATTTTGAGTGGATATTTTTTGGGGGGTGGTTAGACACTTGCTCGACAGTATTTATCAACAATGACCAAATACATTGGTCATTTAGTAATCTCAGTATCAATAATACTGCCCAGGGTGTACCGTAGCTAGTACATCAATATAGCACCCATGAAGGGGATATTACACATACAGCCAAAACTTACACAGAAGTTGAACTGTACCCTTTACTGTAGACAAACATTAAGCCTCTGCTAGCCACTATAATATTCAGTTAAGCAGTTTTTCCTCTAGGACCTCCCCTTTCCAATTGTTGAAAAAGTAGTACATAAACATTTTAAAATGAAAAAATTTTAGAAAGCAGGCTTTATATAAAAAGTGCTAAGTGATAAAATATTTAAAATTTTCAGAACCTTGAATATTATGAGAATAAATATCATTAATTTAATTATATAAAATTAATTACTTAAATGCAGAAAACTACTCAGTTATGTAACATAAGCTGATTTAATACACACTGATAATAAATAAAGGTTTATTATATACTGCAAACGTAGCAAAATATTACCAGGATAAGTACGCATAAATCCAGCTTGACTTCCAAAATGCTGCCACATCAATTCAGAATCATTATTTAAATTCTCTTGAAAAACTTTATCAAGAGCTGATGACCACTTCAAACCATTCAAAATTTCAGGATCTAGATTCAAAGTATAACTGTATAATATAATATACAACAAACTACTCAGAAGATTGTCACAGAAAATAATTTTAATAAATGGCAGCTTGAGTAATAAATATCCAAACAACAACTTTCAGATAAAACCACTGAAAAAAAGCATTTTACCAGTTCATTTAGACTGACTTTTAAAATCAAAAACATTGCAAACAAACTAGTGCAGTAAAATGTTATACAGTACAAAGTCCGTAATCCGGACTCGTCGGAATTTCAGCGATTCCGGATCTCGGGTTTTTCCAGGCAATAGATCATCAATTTAAATCTGGTAAGATGGCATGTAGAAATTATACAATTAAAAATATCAAACCATAATTTATGAAATAAAGAGACATTATGATCTAAAGGGGATCAAAATTTACAAAAAAAGCTTAATATTTATTTGTTTACTTTATTAAACATTTCTTTCAATGTAAGCTGTTTAAGTTGCTTCGTTTTTTATGCTAATACTTTCTCTTTAATTCTATAAACAGACATAATTTCTTGTTCAGTTACAAAGTTCCACTGTTCAAGTCTAGTAAGTGCTGTGTTGAGAATACCGATTAATTTGTCAATTGAAATTTTTTCATTTTCAATAACCTCTCTGTCACTTTCTTCACTGTCGGAAGCAGTATTTACTGGATCTAGACCCATACATAGATTTCGCCATCCATTAATTGATTGATGATTGGGGCATTGTCGTCGCAATGAAAAACTTCTGTTATATCATTTTTATTTATTACCATTTCTCCACATTTGTTTACAAAATCGAATAACTGGAAAATTTCACTTTTAGTTTGCGATGTGCAAAATCCTTCAAATTCACAGCTATCATCTTCATCATCCTCACCATGAAATATGGTAGCTGACCATAAATTATGCCAAGCATTTTTTAATATATCTGGAGACACATCCTCCCACGATCTTGCGAAGCTTCACACAGCAGATTTGATGCTAAAAAAAATTTCAAAAAGGCTTAAAGCCACAAATCATGAGTTTTGCCATTGTTCAAGAAATTTTTAAAATGCTACTTTATATTTGCATTTCAGTGCGTGCACTATTCCCATATCCATAGGCTGCATGAAAGACGTACAATTTGGAGAGAAGAATAATACAGATACATTATCTTTCACTAAAACTTTAAGTATGCGCCGAACAGTTATCAATCACGACTATTTTTGAGTCATCCGGTAAACCAAATGAATTAAAATGTTGCTGAACCTTGGGTATAAAATGATTTTCAAACCAAACATTCATCAACGCTTGTGTCATCCCTGATCTTTTATTTGCGCGATATATGACAGGAAAAATCGTTACTCCTTTAAATGCTCGATTGTGCATGTTTTCTGATTACGAAAAGTTTGCACTTGTGTGTTCCAGCAGCATTTGCGCACGCTAAAATTGTTAGTCTCACTTTGGAATCTTTGACACCAGTTGACTCAGTAAAGATAATTTTAGCCTAGCTTATACTGTCCGTTATACATTAAATGCGCATGTGTAAACGCATTATGGGCATGAGTAAAGCATACAAAAAAAAGTGTAGCTTTTTGAGTTCCAGATTATAGATTATTCCGGATAATGGACGTCCAGATTACGGACTTCGTACTATAATAGATTACAAACAGTAAATTAACATCAGAAAAATCACATAAAATTAAAGTAAACAAAAATAGTAAAATTAGTACTGTTGTTACTTCTTAGTATGAAACAAAAAGGAAGTATTGTAATCATGAGTTCAATATCATATTTCAACCAAAATGTCCTTTTTGACAATTCCTGAATCCATTGGAACGATTCTGTTGCATGACTTCGATGCATACAGACAGAACAAAGGACACTTTTTCCCAAAATGGATTGTAAAATTTGTTCAAAAGGGATTTTTTTCACGACGTCTGTGCACATGTATGCACATATGTATCTCGCATAACTCAAAAACTATAAGTTATTGAACATTGAAATTTTGTATATGGGACTGTGACAACTTCTAGTTGCGAACATCACTTTTTTATTGCAATTGGCAGTACAAACATATATATATACTTCAAATTACAGAATAGCTTTAAATGATGAAATTGACCAGGATATTTAATTTCAAAACTTGCAATTTTTGATGTTATTTCCAACTTGCCTTGAGGAATAGGTTAGTTAAGTTAGTATAATTCAAGTAAACAAAATTAAATGAAGAACAGCAAAAATACAGAAATGTTTAAATGATGAAAATTGACAGTGTCATATTAAAAAAAATAATTTAGGACAAATTATGAACTCTAACTTCAATGAGGTCTTCTAGTTCTTACACATGTAATTGGGAAATTTTTATACCCATCATGAAAAAACAAAATTACAAGAAGTTTCCCTCCCATACAACAAAAATTTACTAGGATAATTCCTTAACGGACTTTGTTACAACTGTAACTGTTCACAATCTGCCATTGGGGTTTTGAAAAAGTTTCTGGAAATTTCATTCACTACAATTTCTGACAAAAAGTAATACTTTATAAACTATGCTTGATTAAAATATATAACATTTATGAAATTATTTTACACTTTAAAAGCAATAAGCAAAAACTATTTCTTATTGTATTGTAGTATAAAAGAATATTCAGCAGTGTCCTTTCTTGAGCATTTTTTTTTTTTATTTTTATTTTTTTTTTTTTTTTTTTTTTTTTTTTTTCATATTGATGAATCAATTCCCTTAAATGCACTAATTTTTATTCTAATTCTATTCGAGATGTTTAACTTATACTGAACAAGTACATTGCATTAAAAATTTATGAATGTTTAGTAACAATGTACCTTTTCTCCAAACTGCTAGTGTTGCATAGTTAACAAGTTAGAAGAATAAATTCCATCTAATATAATATTGTTACTATGAATATATTTCCACTTTATAAATAATTAATATTTACGATTTTTTTAATGTTGCATTTCTTTCCAACTAAATAAATCATTTAACATTTGTCAGCAATAAATTTCTACATTTTAACAGATTATAAATAAGTCTTAACCTAATTCAATTTATATAAATCCAATAAAATAGTCATTATAGGTCAGCTAAAGTTACTTCTGTTTCACAGCAATTTTTTTCAGTTATTCATATGCAGCAACAATAATTTGTAACATAAATTAAAGATCAGATTAAAGATTTCACCTGACACATATTGGAAACATTTGGCTAAAATTTCAACTAACTGCTATATGTTTTTACAAACAATGACCTTAAGATACGTTTATAGCAGTCATAAAATGACGTTAAGATATATTATTTACTAACATAATCTTAAATTATTTCATTGAATTTCTATATTAAGAATTAACAAACAAAATATTACTCACATCGTTCAAAAATTTCAACAGGAAGGTGGACACCTGAATAACTAAAATTTACACCTTTTTTGAATTTTTCACTGTATACAAGTCTAGTGTCATTTTCTGAGAAATTCATTCTCACAAACTCATGTTCTTCCACCTAATCAATGTAATATCAAAATATCAATAAACAATATTAAAAAACTGTAAAGTTAAAACTGAAATACATTACTAGAAACCTTAAAATAAGCCTAACAAAACAATCATAAATATGTTTCTAGTAACCTAGTTAAAAAAAATTCTTTTAAATTAAATAATTACACTGTAATTAGAAGAAAATTAGTATAAAAATGTAATATAATTATTTATATTAAAATACGTTTATCTCCTAAAAATGTGAAAATTTCGCTACTGTAAAAAATGTATATTCATATCAATACAATCATACGTTGCAGGATTCAGAGTTCCCGGACTGAGTCTATAACATATAAATTTTTTGCAGTAGTGCGACTACGAGAACATTTTTGTGTTACTACATTCTCCCCCTTTTCTAAAGTGGTTTGTCCCAAATCAAGTGGTCGAAAGCTTGCAGCGACAGTGTTTTCTGTAGGCAGGTGCATTTAGTAACCAGCCACAGAAAGAAATTACATCAGTTGAGCAAAGAATCAATATAAAGTGTTGTGTTGCACTTAGTGTTGTGTTTGGTGTGTTGTCCGTAGCACTTGGGAAAGAGTGCTACGGAGACTTTCAAAATGTTGAAACGTGTATGGTAGGGAAACGTTATCGAGAATGCAAGCTTTTGAGTGGCATCGTTGTTTCAGAGAAGGCAGGGAAAGTGCCAAAGACTATGAATGCTGTGGCCGTCCAATGACTTCACACACCGATGAAAACATGAAAAAGGTGTCTGCGGTGGTACACGCAAAAAGGCAGCAAATAATTTGCCAAATAGCAGAATCAGTTGGGATTTCAGAGACCACATGTCAGCAGATACTGACTAAGGATCTTAACATGCATAGGGTGTGCCAACATATCATTCCCCGCATGTTAAATGTAGACCAAAATGGAATTCGAATGGAAATGGTGGAAGACTTAATCTTGGCTGTTGACAAAGATCCTTCCCTACTTGGCAGAATAGTTACTGGAGATTAGAAATTGTGTTTTTTGTACGAGCTACAAATCAAGAGAGCATCGGCAACATGGAAATCACCTCAATCTCCACAGAAGCAGAAATTCCATCAAGATTGCTCTAAGGGAAAGGTCATGCTAGAGGTATCCTTCGATATCCAGGGCATTGTGCAATTGGATATCCCTGAAAAATGCACTGTGAACAAAGAACTCTACATCGGAATCCTACGTCATTTGCTCGAGTCGATCTGGAAGAGGAGACCAGAATGTGAGCAGAGCAGACATGGGTGCGGTTGCATGACAACGCTCCTACTGACCGATCCCTACTCGTCAATGACTTTCTTGCGAAAACGAAAACAACTGTTTTGCCTCATCCTTCTTACTCACCAGATCTCACACCCTGCAATTTCTTCCTATTTCCTGAACTGGCAAGACGCTTGCAGGGTCATCGATTTCAATCTTCAGATGAAGTTAAATGTGCATCGCAGGCTGAATTAAAGGACATTGCCAAAAATGGATTCCAGACATGCTTCGATGAACTTTACAGACCCTGGCAAAAGTGTGTTGTTGCACAAGGGTCTTATTTCGAAGGAGGATGTGTTTCTGCAATTTAATTCCTAATATTTTTTTTACGTTAAAGACTCAGTCCGGGAACTTTTGAATCCTACCTCGTATATCAAATAAATAATAATTTAAGCACTTTTACGCCATGTTATGTAATAACTTCTTTTGCTAATACAGTCAAAAGTCTTTAATCCGGACTCGTCGGGACTTCGGTGATTCCCGATTATCGGTTTTTCCGGATTATAGATCATCAGTTGAAATCTGGTAAGATGGCATGCAGAAATTATAAAATTAAAAATATGAAACCGCAATTTAAGAAATAAAGAGCAATTATGATCTAAAGTGTATCAAAATTTACAAAAAAAAAGCTTAATATTTATTTGTTTACTTTATTAAACATTTCTTTCAATATGTGCATGCGTAAAGCATACATTACGCATAGTCGAAATTAGAAAATTGCAACCAAAACTTTTGATGGTATTTGTGATATTTATAATGACAAGGAATTTGATTTAAATCATATCAAAGATGGAGTACTTCAAGATGAAATACTACATTTAGTAAGGAATTATAAGCCGAATAAAATAAAAACATCTGCCCTGAAGATAAGGATAGCGCTGACAGATCAACTTCCAGTTCATTGCGCGCCACAACATCCCCCCCCAGCAGAAGCAGCGTGAAATTGATAAACGGATTTCGGAATGTTTAGAGAAACAAAGGATATGCCTTTATCCATTTTTTGCAGCAATCCCACTTTTGTTTGATGGACATTGAAACATGCTTTCACTTTGTAGATCCTTCGCCAGCTCCAGAATCAGAAATTCTTTTTTAGATAATCGTAAGTTTGACATAATTTGAATTTTTGACATAACCGTAATAAAAAGTTCAAACTTACTTTTATAAAATTGCTCTAACAGTCTGCAAAAAATAATAAACCGGATCAAATTAGAAGATTAAGGAAGAATGCAATCTGCAACATTAACTGAAATAGATAATTAGATAATTTTAGTTTAGCTTATACCGTCCGTTATACATTAAACACGCATGCATAAACATATTATGCGCATGCGTAAATGAATATGCACATGCGTAAACGCATATGCGCATGCGCAGAAAGTTTGTAGCTTTGTGGTCCGGATTATAGATTATTTCGGATTATGGACGTCCGGATTAAAGACTTTTGACTGTACTGATATTTTCTAAATTTTACCACCATTTCATAATAACAAGCCACAGACTTGCATAAATAGTAGCAATGAACATAAAATTCAAGAACTCTAAACTCATCTTAAAAACTGCAATTCTTATCCAACTTTACATTACATTTCTTAAAATAAGTAAAATAAAGTAACAATTTAATAAAAATAAAAATTTGCATTCAATTTTAAAATATAAAATGAAAGTAAACTAATAACATATTCTACCATATTTGATATTCAAGTAAAAAAAATTTCACAAATGAAATTACTTACTTTAGTAATAAAATGATTATACTTGTAATGCTTAACTGTTTTTTCAGCAGCTGCAACCAATTTCTAGAATAAAATTATAATTATTATAAAAATTAAAGTGTAACAGATGTTTAAACATTCAAACAATGTTTAAGAATTTCAACTACTTTCAATTATAAATAAATACCTTGAGAGCTCGCATTTTTTTCTTAAAGTTTTCTGTCATGTCTTTAGACATCTTATGTACTAAATCATATCCATCAATTTTGTGAAGTTTTGCTTTCCTTAAATCATCATAAACCTAAAATAGAAAGCAAAAATGCAATAAAATTTAATTTATGTATAAACAATGAAACAATATGCAATGAAGTGTATTCATGCAGAATATAAATGATAAAATTACTTTACTTTTTCTAGATTTTTTACTCCAATTAACCTGTCAAATTCAGTATGTAGATGAATTTTCAGTTCTTCTGCCCACTGAGAAACACTATATAGAATAGTGAGAAAATCAAATTGGAGTTATTATACTACACACTATAATCACCCAGAATTATTTCTTAAGAAGAATTACATGAAGATAAACTTAAGAGAACAGTACTACATGAAAAGAAATAATTTCTTAGAAAATATGAATATATTTTTTATTAAATGTTCATAATATAAATTTACAGAAAAAAATATGTGTGGATGTTTTAAAAATTTCAAAGATTATTTTGCACTTCTTCCATGTCTTTTCTCCACTGTCTTTTCCGATTTCATTTGAGAAATAAGGTGTCATTTTGCAATTTTGTTTTTATTTAATTTTTTGTTAATGAGCCTGTTTGGATGAACCTCTAGTTGTCTCCAAGATAGAAACTTAAGAGTTTAGTTGAAAAAAAAAGTGGTAAGCAATTTATGTTAATTAACCCATTTTCTGATAAATTTGATTTATACTACCACTCCTTCTTCTTGTTAGCTCTAGCTAGGATGCAAATGAGTTAAGAATATTTAAGTCAGAGTTTGACAGAGATGCTCGCAGTTCTACTTTTCTCTTTGCTAAACTCTGTTAGGTTAGTTACTTGGCATTAGCTGTTTTGCCAGCTGAAGTTAAATCATGCAGTTAGAATTTGAGCCAATGCTTAGCCCGCGCAACTGTAATCTTTTGTTATGAATTACTTAATTTGTGAATCAATTTCTTTTATCTTTAGCCATGGCAACTGTAGTATTTTGCTATGAATTGCTTTAATTTGTGATTCAACTTTTTTTTATCTAATACCAAGAAGTGGCAGATTTTATTTTGTATGCACAAGTTGTGCAAGTTATTAAGTTCAAGCTTTAATAAAAAATATCTTTTAACTACTCCAATGTCCAATAGAACGTAATTCAAAACAGCTAAAGAACGCTAATCCACGAATTCGCTACAATCAAAAAGACCAGTTTTCTGAACAACAACAAACTAAGCAACTACTACGAACTGACATGTTTTCCTCCTTTTATAAGATTTTAAAATCACGCGCTAGAATTTTCTGGTACTTTCTCAAAATCAAAAAGAGATATTTATATATTTAATGCATGCGCTCTTGTATTTTCAATTTTCCGGCTTAGCTTTCTTTTAATATTCGTCACACGCTGCACTGCGTGCGAAATAAAACCATTTATTTTATAATCGATATAACATTAGCTTTTTAAATACCAAATTCGTAACACTGCCCCCTTTCCAAGGACTGCACGTCACGCGCAGTACAATCCCTGAACACGAAGCCAAACTTACAAGAGGCATAAACATTACATTACAATATCAAACAACATGGACAATAAATGTAATAGATAACTTAAACAAATCAAATACTAAATACAAATCAAATCAAATACACATTTAAAAACAAAAAGGACCATGGTCTTACACTATATACAACTATTTACATTATGTACTATGGCCATAGTAATAATATTACTTATATTAAGGTTATTATATATTATCTAAATATATAATAACATTAATATTGAATTGTAAACATAGATTGAAATCCTGTTGACAAATATGTTGTAAAACTATTTAAGCACGAATTGTTCATACTGGAAAGCAATCTGTTAAAAGGCATTGTAAAGCAAATGCTATGAGATGCGCACTTATGAAAGTAATAAAGAGTTTTGGAATATGTAACGTTGAAATTAATGGTAAAAAAAATCTGATAAGTATAATTAAAAGACTTATTCCCCTTACATTTTATAATAACTCAGTTACAAGTTTTAAATAATACTTTAAAAAAATCCTTATTTTATTCCCTTTCAGAAATGTTCAGAGAAAGTTAAGTACTATTTAAAGTATTTTGCTAATTTCTAATAATTCTCTAATTTAAAATGAACCGAATAGAGAGCATTAATTATAAACTGATTTATATTTTTCTATTTAAAAGATGTCTCAGAAGCCAAAAAATCATGTCTTATTTAAGCAAGTATTTTAGGAAGAAGCTCTATAAATAGAAAAGAAATAATGCATAATTTTAATATTAATAATACAATAAACTTTGATCTTAATTTTTGTACCTTAACAGAATAAAATTGAATTACCTTAAATTTTTTTCTCATGTAATTGAATTTGAATTTCTAATGAGGCATGTTTGAATTTCTAATGAATTTCTAATGAGGAATGTTTGAATTTCTAATGAGGCATTGTAATTGAATTTCTAATGAGGCATGTTTTTAAAATAAGTACTCTTTTGAAATTCCAGTAAGGCAGCATTGTAGTCAGCATTCGGTGCATGCAAGGGTAAGAAAGGAAGTAAGAAAGGAAGGAGTGGCCAACCGCCACTAGAAGTGAAGCACTGCTTCGAAGCTTCGGTCACCAGATGGGGTGTTCTTTGTTTGCATTCAGAAGCTCGCTTGACAGTGTTCTGATAGTGTTTCGACACACAACAGTTCCATACAAATCGAAAAAGGGACACTTTCACACGAAAGAAACATTCATAGTGTGATAGATAATAGCAATTTGTATACTTTAGTGGCAAAAATCACATCTTGGTTATTTTTCGATAACTAACAACAGCGATTTTGATTATGAATTTGTTTTATAAAATTCTAAGCTGTTGAACTACAAAAATATAAATTTTAACAAAAATGTTATGCTTAAAGAATGAAAAATACCTTACAGTACCTTTAAAATTGTATACGTCTTTCGATACCCTTGATAGAGTATTCGCTACTTTTATTTTATGTTCCAAATGCCAAAATGTTTTAAATAAAATCAATTTTTGTTCACATCCATATATTATTGTAACATGTACCTTTTAATTTTTTTTAGAGGAGAGGCTTTACTGTTGCTCATTTTAAACTCATCATTTTAATTTTATATATCTGAAAAATAATCCCTTTGGGCTTTAAATATTCATTAAATTATTTATAAATGTATTTGAAATGAAAAATTTATTCATTTATAAATAACTGTGAAGAAATCTAATTATTAAATGTATCTAATTTAAAATGATTATAAATGTTATCTAAATATATAATAACCTTAATATTGAATTGTAAACATAAATTGAAATCCTGTTGACAAATATGTTATAAAACTATTTAAGCAAGAATTGTTCTTACTGGAAAACAATCTGTTAAAAGGCATTGTAAAGCAAATGCTATAAGATGCGCACTTATGAAAGTAATAAAGAGTTTTGGAATATGTAATGTTGAAATTAATGGTAAAAAAAATCTGATAAGTATAATTAAAAGATTTATTCCCCTTACATTTTATAATAACTCAGTTACAAGTTTTAAATAATACTTTAAAAAAATCCTTATTTTATTCCCTTTCAGAAATGTTCAGAGAAAATTAAGTACTATTTAAAGTATTTCCTAATTTCTAATAATTCTCTAATTTAAAATGAACCGAATAGAGAGCATTAATTATAAACTGATTTATATTTTTCTATTTAAAAGATGTCTCAGAAGCCAAAAAATCATGTCTTATTTAAGAAAGTATTTTAGGAAGAAGCTCTATAAATAGAAAAGAAATAATGCATAATTTTAATATTAATAATACAATAAACTTTGATCTTAATTTTTGTACCTTAACAGAATAAAATTGAATTACCTTAAATTTTTTTCTAATGTAATTAATGAAAACGTGTGAAAATATTTCATTCAAATTAAACCATTCTGAGAAAACTGTTCTTCGAAAAGTATAGCATGTAATTCCGTTCAGAATGAAATGTTGTTTAAAAATATGTTACTTTCATATACTTAGGACTCTGAAGTGTTGTAGGAAAAGAAAATATATACATTTATATGTATATTTACGACATAATTACAAAATGTTTACATCCGATCGCGTCAAAACCCATTGAACTGAATGATAAATGACACAATGTTTTGGTCACCATGTAGGGATCGCCAGTGCTTCAGAGCAGGGTACGAGAGAAACCTGTTTAGGGCTACTCCATCTTACTTCCTACCTCCATGGGTGCATGTGCACCACATCTGTTGGCAAGCCATGGGTGCCATTGCAGAAACTTTTGACCATATTAACATTTGTTTTTAAGTATCTAAAATGACTTGACTAATTAATTGTCCTGCCAACTGTCAAATAAGATTGGTGATTCGTTTTCTTAGTGCTAAAGCCATGAAAGTGGCTGAAATTCATCATTAGATTAGTGAAGTGTATAAAGAAAATGTTATGAGCAATCAAATAGTACAGAAATGGGTTACAGCTTTTAAAGATGGCCACACGAATGCTCATGATGATGCAAGAAGATCTCACTGTGTCATTTCATTGGGAGCAACTTGATCACCCTCCGTACAGAGTTGATCTAGCACCCAAAGACACCTATTCCTGCAACTGAAGATTTGGGTGGTCTTTACCACAAAGATAATGATGAGATCAAAACAACTGAGATGTAGTAAGTATCAAACCAGGCGGCTGACTTCTATAAAGAATGGGATTAAAAACTGGCTGTACAATATGATAAGTGCCTCAATATTGGTTGAAATAATGCAGGAAAATAGATTAAAGTACAGGATTTCATATAAAATAAAATTGGTAAGAAAATTCTACTTGTTTCTTTATTATTTTCAAATGGTACTCACTTTAAAAACATGCTTTGTATTTTTACAGATGGAGTGATAACTCATTTCTCAATCTAAGTAGGGTTTTAAAAACTGAAAGCTAATTTACACAAAGTAAAACCCCACAGTTTGTGCCCAACAGTCAAGATGAATGCCTAGAGACAGCATTACCTTCAATCTGCCTTCTCCCCTCCCTGAAAGATTACAAGTGACTGTAACACTGATAAGCCCTATGGAAGGGTTTAGGTGCACACCAGCTAGCCATTAACTTTGATGGTAAAAACTCAGTTTTGACTTACAGAATATAAAATCAGTAGAAGGATTATAAAATCAGTTTTTACTGTACCCAATGGGCAAAATATAAAAAGTCACCACAGCATTAGCTGCATTGAGAATTCAAGTAGCAGTTAGTTTAATGGCATTGAGAAAAATTTACTGGGAGAACTAGAGTGTGAGAGTTTCGATGTATTTAAACTATTAAAAATTAAGTATTGCTAAGAGCTTAAGTTAGAGTTTGAGACTAGTCCTAAAGTTAGAAACTTAGTCTGCTAGAGTTAGAATTATATGGTAAATATCAGATGTGTGGGGATGAATTAACAACTTTTATTTTAAGGAAGGTCTAGATTATAAAAAAAATTATAGGAGGAAATGGAATGTTGAATATTCTATATTATTACAAAAAAAGTTAAATATTTTTGCTATAGTTATTGACTTGACTGAAATTCAAAATTAATGTAAAAACAATCACTCAAAATTATTTTACTGTGTTTGCTTCCCTCTTCTGTGCAATATTTAGATAATAAGTAGCAAATCTCAAAATTAAATACTCCAGCTTATTTTTTTTTTTTTTTCTTTCATCTTTCTTTTTTTTTTTAATACCTATTATCTTTTAACCATTATGCTTTTAGATGCTTGGTCCAAAACAAAAGGACTTTTTCTTCTTTAGTGATATTAAGCCTGATAGCTAGAGGGAACGCTGGCCTGGATATGGATGGCTATTCAAAACTGTAAAAGAACAAAAGTTTTACGACTTGAAAGTGTCACCTAAACTTTGAAGTATTTTCCCGCCGCTTGTTTGCTGAGTAAGGATGACTTTTCCTGATCTTACTTCTATATGGAAAACAGTAGACTTTTTGGTCATTCTTTGTTAATCATATGAATGTTTTGGGAAGTGGTAAAGCAATATTTTAAAAACTGAAATCTTAACTACTGAAAATTATTTAGCTCTTTTTTTTTTTCAAGTATAGGTAGTGCTGAAGCAGCGGGAGGGTGCCTGCGCGCCCAGGTTATTATTTTGGCTTTGTGTAGCAGTAATTTTTGCCGCAAAAGTCACTGCTACACAAGCCAAAATATCAATTCCACAAACTCAGTATTAAAGTATCACCAAAAATGCCAATTTTTGCCAAAGGGTGCCCATATATATATATTCTTGCCCATATTAATAATCCCTTTCCCAATAAAACTTCTTTTCCTAACTATCTACCTCCAATACAGTTTCACAACAGTTGTAGATTAGAAAGTACTACAGTCAAAAGTCGTTAATTCGGACACCCATAATCCGGAATGATCTATAATCTGGACCTCAAAGCTACAAACTTTCTGCGCATGCGTCGCGCATGTGAACGTGCGCAAAATACGTTTACGAATGCACGCTCAATGTACAACGGACGATGTAAGCTAAGCTAAAATTATCTATTTCAGTTAATGTTGCAGATTGCGTTGTTCCTTAATCTTCGAATTGGATCCGGCTTATTATTTTTTGCAGACTGTTAGAGCAATTTTATAAAAGTAAGCTTGAACTTTCGATTATGTCAAATAGAATTTCCGATTTATATTTACTAATATGTAACGGATCTACAAAGCGAAAGAATGTTTCGGAGTCCATTAAACAAAAAGTGGAATAGCTGCAAAAAATGAATAAAGGCATATCCTTTGTTTATCTAAACTTTAATGTTTGTTTATCTAAACTTTGTTTATCTTTAACGCCGTGGCGCAGGCAATGAATTGGAAGTTGATCTGTCAGCACTATCCTTATCTTCAGGGCAGATGTTTTTATTTTATTTGGCTTATAATTGCTTACTAAATGTAGTATTTCATTTCGATGTACTCCGTCTTTGATATGATTTAAATCAAATGCCTCGTCATTATAATTCGCTTCCGATAGCGAAGAAAGTGACAGAGGTTATTGAAAACGAAAAAATTTCGATTGACAAATTAGTCCGTATTCTCGACACAGCAATTATAGGACTTGAACAGCGGAACTTTGTAACTGAACAAGAAATTATGTCTGTTTATAGAATTAAAGAGAATGTATTATCACATAAAAAACGAAGCAACTTAAACAACTTACATTGAAAGAAATGTTTAGTAAAGTAAACAAATAAATATTAAGCTTTTTTTTTTTTATTTTGATCATAATTCTTCTTTATTTCGTAAATTATGATTTCATACTTTTTAATTTTATAATTTCTGCATGCCATTTTACCAGATTTAAACTGATGATCTATAATCCGGAAAAATAATAATTTTCCGATAATCTGGAATCGCCGAAGTCCCGACAAGTCCGGATTAACGACTTTTGACTGTAATAATAAGTTGAGATTGTGTGAAAGGAAGGATATTACAGATAAGTTTGAATGGCGGTGCAAGAAATCTGGTGAAAATGGAAATTTTGTGAAACGGAGTGTAAGGAAGGGTACGTGGTTTGCTGATAGTTTGAGTATGGGTGAAATTTTATTCATTTCTTATTACTGGGTGAATAGACTGCCAGTTGACTACTGGATTTCGGATTTAGAAATTAGCAGTAGTACTGCAGCCGATTGGAACTCTTTCTGTAGGGAAGTGTGGGTGCCACGTAATGAAGATTCTGAAGAAGATTAGGTAAGTTAGTATTTTTAATCATTTGAGGATATTATTTTTATACATTGTTCTAAATGTAAGGAGTAAATAAATTAATATGGTATTATTGGAAAAGTGTTATTAGCAATGATTTAGTTTAAAGTATTTAGGATTGTAATCTAATTTTTATTAATTTAACGTATGTGCTTATTTATATTTTAAGTAGTGTTTTTTAATTTAATTATATTTTAATTTAATGATCATGATTTTGTGAGTTATATGTTTGTAGTATTTTGGAATATGTTTGAGTAGTATACGTTGAGTATTTTCATGCATTTTCGTGAAATTTTTCTAATTTATGAGAAAAAAGCAGTGTACATGGATATAGTGAAGAGTGTACGCAATGCAATTTTTGTGCAATTCTGGGATGTTTTTTAAGTAAAAATAAGTCGACATGTACATGGTTTAGTGATATTTTAATTAAATGATAGTTATTTTGTGAATTTTATGTTTGTAGGAATTTGGTATACGTTTCAGTTGAAGTAAACGTGCATGGAAATAATTTAAATATTTGACACTAAGTATTTGTAACCATTTTTAATGTTTGCGGTAGAAATTCATTGGTAACATTTATAATATAATAGATAATTTAGAGGTAAAAGTTTTTGGATATTTTATTTATTTTATATGTGGAAATGTTCATCCTTGGAAAGGGTATATACTTTCTCGCGATCAGGTAATTTCATATACTATTATCAGAAAAACGCATTAAAAATTTAGAATTCACTTTACATAGCGCCATGCAATCCGAAAATTAATGAACACTATTTCACACAACACACAATGAAGCTTAATACAAAATAATATAGTACTACAGATATTTTTCCAAATTTTACCCTCTTTTCTGATTAAAGAACTGTAATTCGTCCATTAATGTCACATGACATATCTCATGATCTCTCATTTCCCTCACACAAAATAAAGCGCAATCGGAACTGAGTACTTCTCACATTATTACCAAAGTTCTAGGTAGTAACCTTTATCGCCTCCAAAATGTCACCAAACTACCTGTTACCATATTCCAATGATCAGCCCTTATTTTTACTTAAAAAAACCATCCCAGAATTACACAAAAATGGCATTGCGCACACTCTTCACTATATCCATGTACACTGCTTTTTTCTCATAAATTAGAAAAATTTCACGAAAATACATGACAATTTTCTGAATCTTTAAACCCGGTAAAAAGAACATATATGAAATTACCTAATAACGAAAAAGTATATACCCTTTCCAAATATGAACATTTCCACGTATAAAATATCCAAAAACTTTTACCTCTAAATTATCTATTATATTAAAAACGTCACCAAAGAATTCATACCGCAAACATTACAAATACTTAGTGTCAAATATTTAAATTATTTCCATGCACGTTTACTTCAACTAAAACGTATACCAAATTCCTACAAACATAAAATTCACAAAATAACTATCATTTAATTAAAATATAATTAAATTTAAAAACACTACTTAAAATATAAATAAGCACATACATTAAATTAATAAAAATTAGCTTACAATCCTAATTACTTTAAACTAAATCATTGCTAATAATAATTTTCCCAATAATACCAAATTACTTTACTTCCACCTTACATTTAGAACAATGCATAAAAATAATATCCTCAAATAATTAAAAATACTAACTTACCTAATCTTCTTCAGAATCTTGATTATGTGTCCGATAAACTTTTCTTATTTCTGTTTCAGGATCTTTAAAATCATACTTATAGTTCACAGCAAGGTACCAGGTAAAATAAATAACTTAATAAAACATCTTTACTTCTATCTCACACAACCTTAAAGAAACACTTATTACTACCCCTTTCAATCCCACTAAATACCCATTTCGAATTCTTTTTAGTAAGGGCCATGGGGTCCAAAAATTAATGAACACTGTTTTACACAACACAGAATAAAGCCAAATACAAAATTTCCAGATTTTTTCCCGATTTCCCCCCTTTTCCGATTAAAGAACCGTAATTCGTCCATTAATATCACATGACATATCCCATGATCTCTCATTTCCCTCACACAAAATAATGCGTAATCGGAACTGAGTACTGCTCACATTATTACCAAAGTCCCAGGTAGTAACCTTTATCGCCTCCAAAATGTTGCCAAACTACCAGTTACCATATTCTAAAGATCAGCCCAAATAATTTTAGAAGTGTTTCGATGCTGTTAAGAAATTTTGGCTAATCTTTGGAATATGGCAACAGGTAGTTTGGCGACATTTTGGTAAGGCGATAAAGGTTACTAGCTAGGGCTTTAGTAGTGTACATGGATAAAGTCAAGAGTGTGCGCAATGCCATTTTTGTGCAATTCTGGGATTTTTTTTAAGTGAAAATAGGTCGACGTGTACATGGGTGATACCGTGTATGTGCAATTCTTAAAAACGCGGCAAGCAGTGGGCGATTCTGCACTTTCTTCCAATTTCGCACCTAATATTCGTCATGATTAAGCACTTTTGTTCCATAAAAGTTCTAGCATAAGCGTAATTCGGCTAGCAGATTGCTGGAAAAAAATGTCGAGTTAAAAAAAAAAAAACATGCCTTTACTTCGTGAAAACAAAATGGCGTCCAAAACAAAACTAGCAGGTTGCTGTAGCAGGGTTGGTCGCGAAATTTTCGCCAAAAAATCGCCAAGTTACCATAATCCAAAGATTAACTGAAATTTTGTGTGCCACAGACTAAAGGCGAAGGAATTTCTAAATAGGGTAAATGGATAGCCTATTTAGAATCTTAGCTTTTTGTAGTGCTTAAATGTATAACATGTTTTTCCTTTTTCATGTTATTTTATTCTTTGGTTTAAAACATAATTTATTGAAATTATGTATTTTTTGTTTGCCTGTATTGTAGAATTGGGTGCTCCTTTGACTTCTTTAAGTGAAAATATATCGATGAGTTTATGGACAAAGTGAAGGGAGTGCACAATGCAAGTTTGTGCAATCCTTCAATTTTGTTTAAGTGAAAATAGGTCAATGTGTACATGGATAAAGTCAAGGGAGTGTACAATGCCATTTTTGTGCAATTCAGAGTTTTTTTTAAGTGAAAATAGGCTGATGTGTACATGGATACCAAGTTTGTGCAATTCTTTGTGTTGTTATTTTGGCTTTGTGTAGCAGCAATTTTTGGCGCTAAAATTGCCGTTATGCACGACGAAATAATAAATCAAAGAACTGCACAAACTTGGTATCCATGTACTGCCAAAAATCGCCAAGGGGTACCCTAAAATATACTTTTACGTAACTTCTTATTTTAAAGATATGAAAGAGGTTTTTCTTAAAAATATTTGTGACAATACAACAACAAAAATTAGCATTTACGATAACCATATACACGCGTCAAAAGCCAGCATCTTTGCAGTACAGAACCTGCCAGTAGCTGAGAAGTAAAGTCACTGAACACTGGTAGTTCAAAAAGGTTCAAATCCTACTGAATGGGCTGGCTGAATGTGCATTCTTGTGGTTTTCTCATAAGTCCAATATGATTATGAACCAGTTTCTTTCAGAAAATTTACTATGAAGGTATCTTTCCCTTTAGGCACATAGCCCTCACATAGTATAATTATACAAATCAACTACTGTTGTACAAAAGTAAAGTGTGAAAATAGAGAATTATAGAATCTAAACTCAACCTTTGCACAATATTATTATATATGCTCACTACATTACTTACATTATTTTAAGAATGTTATCATTTAGCATCTTATCACTGAATAATTAACTATAAAAAATAAATTCTAATCTTCTTTTTTTAATTCAATGATTTTAATTCAATTTTTTAATTCAATGATTTTTTTAATCATCCTTCAAGGCACTTATTTTTTTTTCTCAGTGCATGACAATACACTGCATGTAATGAATACGTGAATACTTTTTTTTTTCCTTTTGTTTGTTTGGTATCAGAGAACATAATAATTATTCGCAACGATCTCATATATTACTTCATCATTTCTCTTTACCTACGAAACGAAACCTAGCACATCTTTCTTAAAAATACTGAAGAAATAAGTCAAAATAGGGGAAAAGTGCAGAATCACCCACTGGTTGGCGCGTTTTTAAGAATTGCACATACTCGGTATCCATGTACACATCGACCTATTTTCACTTAAAAAGTCAGAGAAAATTGACAAAAATCGAATTCTTCTTACTCTTGTAAAAAAAGCACCAAACAAACGCCAACCAAATAAGTGGGCGAATCTGCACTTTAGCCAAAAATAGAACTTAATGATAACATCATAACGTACTATAATGTACACTACATGGACTGCACATAAAGGAAGCTAAAAAATTCCGTGCGAATTCTAAATTAATAAATCTAGAAGAATAAGGGAAATTTTTTAAAAAGAGGGGAATATATTTCATTCTAAATGCAATACGTAATCATATAGATCAATTGAGTATTTCAGATAAAAATGTACAAAGAAAATTCTAAAAGTATCGGTCTGTAGAAACAAAACAGCAGACGCCTTTTCATTTTTACATAGACAATAATATTTGTTTTTCATAATTTAGTTGGAACACATAATTAAATGTATCTCACTACACTTACTCTTCCTTGGTAGGAAATCCTTCATATGCAAATGAAAGAGTTATTAAACAGAAACAAACTGAAAAGCACTTAAAACGAATCATGACAGCGGTAAATAATGTCAATGCGGTTTCGTTCTCATGACATTGCCATTCGGAGATACTATAATTAGAATGATTATTTCGAAGGAGTCATAGTTGATGCTCAAGTTGTTTAGTTTCTAGATGCAGGATATAGGAACTTCTAAAGTTTTCTCCTCAAAGATCATACTTTTATATTTGTGAACCAGCTTCAGTAGTCAGACGACTTTTTTTTTTTTTTTTTTCTTTTTCAAGGAGGTAGAAAGTTTCCGGAAGTGTGTGTACGTCATCAGCGAGGAGGGCGCATGCGTGAAGCGTAAACAAAGAAACGTCCTGATTCACATAGGAGAGAAATTTCACACACACACAGATCGTATTTTATTCTCGAGTGTCAAGATGTAGAAACATCTTTTTACTCAACTTCTGATAAGGATCGGGTGGGAGGGAGAAAGAGTAGGGCGAAAGGAGTGTGGGAGGCGGTGAGAGTGAGGTCTTCACTAGCGGCGGCGGAAAAAGGGGGGCTGGCAAGTTCAGTGTCGTTATAAGATGTAGCCGCGGGCGGTAAAGCGCAGAGTCATTTTAGCGTGAATGAGTCAATTTAAGGTTGTGACTCTTATGTGAGAAGGATGTCACATGGGTAACGATGTTTTTCTCTGGGATGCGGGGAGTGTCTGAGAGTGCTAATAAGGCTATTACTGTGGGTTTGTACTGAATAAAAGAAGTTGACCGCTAATCGTTTAATATACTCTTGAATAAGTTCGATTCGAAGGTCTTTGTGAATATAGATGTTTGGAATATACCAAGGAGCATTGATAATTTCTCGTAGAATTTTATTTTGTAGAATTTGCAATTGTGTAACCCCCCGAGCGTTACGGGTTTTTTCAGGAAACGACGTAAAAATAATCGTGTTTTCTTACCAGGTCTGTCGGAAAAGCGGCAAACATTTTTACTCAAACTGCTTCAAAAGCAGGGCCCCCTTACCATGTGGATATAATTAAGCTAATTCTCCCCTCCTTTGAATTTAGCGAGTGAAATTAGTTTTTCTCCTTATGGTATCTTCGACACGAGACTGGTTGCTAAAATAGTATTTTATCTCCTATTTGGCTACTTTATAATTTGCACACTAACACATATACTGTATATTACTCGTACCTTAAATCAAGATATGTGCCGAATACAGAAAGTTAGTCAATATACATCAGTAAGAGAAACTACGTAAAATGCTTTAAATTTCCAGTTTCTATAAGGAATTGCTTCGATAATGGTGAAAAATTAATCTTGCATTTTTTTATCCTTATTTTCTGAGGAAATACTTTTTAATATACAAAAGGAATTTGTGAGAATTTTTTTCTCTCGTATTCCAATTTTTCGAATACAAATTATTCGTAACTTATTTTAGTATTATGTTTATATATAATTTTCAAATATTATAAGTTTATTCCAGTTTAAAGTGTTAGATTTAAATAATTCTTTAGATTGCATCATAAATTTATTAGTAGTTAGTTATTTATGACACCGTTTTGACTTGTGAGAAATAAATATTGTAATCGCGAAACATTTCGATTTTCATATTTCAAAGGAAATTTCCATTTTGAATAGTTCCATCATGACGTTTACACGTACGTATGTCGCATAACTTAACATAAAATGTTGAAATTTTATATTTGGGACTTATGACTAGTTTTAGGGCGACGTTTGTCCGTACGTATGTATGCATGTATATCGCATAACTCAACAGCAGAATAGATGAAGTGGCTGATGAATGAGATCAGGCAGTTCGGCTTTTATAAAGTAAAATCACTTTGGGGGTAGAAAACAAGAAAACAGCTTGGACAAAGGAGCTTCTTGAGAAAATAAATGTATTTTCGAGTTACAATGCAATTTCCTTGCAATTAGCTATATATGAGTTACAATGCAAGTATTTATATACTGCGTGCATTATCGAGATGTTAATAGAAACCAAAAAAAAAAAAAATTCTTTGTAGCAAAATTGTTAACGATATTATTTCTCCAAGACATTTACGCAGGTGTGTATTCTTTTCATGAATGATGAAAAATAAGTTAACAGTTTTCCGAGAAGATGCTCCAAATTATACAGCTTTGAAGATTAAGTAATGAAAACATAAGCTCTTATTTCTGGTTATGTGCTGAAAAAGATATTACCCTTTTCAAAGAAAACACCTAATAGCGGAATCTGCAAGTTGACTTCAACGTAAATATACCTTCAGGGGGTACTGAACTAAAAGCTTACCACCTTTGTACATTTTCTACTTTATATGGGAGACCATTACCTTTGTGCAAGGACAAAAAAGCATCCGTTATCTATCTTTCTCGGTTCTTTCATTTTGTTAACTATGACGAGAAATGGAGCTGCCGTAAATTCTAAATTTATTGCTTCTTCCAAAGAGTCTGATTTCAAGTTGTGTATTTGCCACCTGTTAGTAATTTAAACTACCCTGGCTTTAAATTCAGAAACATCCTTTCATCAGTAATTACAATACACATAAACACAATATCATTATTTAAAATGTGAACCAAGGACGTAAATACAGAACTTTTTTTAAGCTTCAACAATTGCAAGGACCTCGAGTTCATAACTGGTGTATTTACGCTCGTTGTCCGATGTTTTTTTTACATGTAGTAGACAGGATGAAAGCTGTTATGATTCATAGATTTTTGTAGTAAGACTGCCCCCAAGCCATCAATGGATGCGTCGGTATGAATTTCGATAGGACTGTTTTGATTAAAAATACTTAAAACTGGTTGTTGAGAAAGCAAATATTTTAATCTGTGAAATGCGGCTTTCTGATCAGCATGAAATTGAAACGAGGTGTCCTTACGAAGGAGATCACTAAGGGGTTTTGCAATGCTAGAATACGAAGGGATGAATTTCCTACAATATTCCGTGAGACCGAGGAAGCGTTGGACGACTTTCGTACTCTTAGGTTCGGAATAGTTAATTACAGATTTTGTTTTCGAAAGGGATGGAAAAAGTTTACCGTCTTCAACGATATGTCCAAGAAATTCGATTTTTTTTGTGAAGAAATTAACATTTACGAAAATTAATTTCTAGACCATATTCACTAGCAACTTTGAGTACTTGTGTGGAAAAATCCCCCAAATGATTTATGTATCGCCGTTAGAGGGCGCTTCGCCTCTGAAAAGGAATGTTAGTTTTTAGTTTGCGACGTAGTTAGTTAGCAGTGAACCTTCGATGCAACGAAAGTTGCTTTGTAAATAAAATGATTATTTTTGTAGATTGTTGAAATATTTCACTTCATTTAGAATTAGAACCACCTTTCGCAATATGGCGCATCGGTGCCGAGAACCTTTGGCCAATTTAGAAGTTTGTGTTTTTTAATTTTGGATATCATTTTATGCGAAGACAGCCAAGGTAAGCCTGTATTTTCTATTTTTATATAATATGGAAGATCTTATTGCTAAACTGAAATCGAAACGAAAGGTATTGAGGACCGGAGTGTCCAAGATATTAAAGAAAATTGAAACCGAACTGAATAAAGATGATAGTAGTATAAATGTAAATGTATTGGAAGAAATTTTAGACCAGTTAAACGAAAAATCAAAATCCTTGAGCAATTTAGACGCTGAAATAGAACGAGAATTAAAAGTCGGAGAAGACGAATTTGAACTTGAAATCTCATCCGCTTTGGAATATGAAGAGAAAATTCAAGTGTGGCAGTTTAGAGGAAAGAAAAAGTTGAAAGAGTTGAAAAATTCGGACAATGCAAATAGAGACATTTCTAATGAAACCGTTACAGAATCCCAAAACGAAAGAAACAAATTCACTCGTCTTCCAAAATTAACGATCTCTAAATTTTATGGTGATTCTTCGGATTGGTTAGAATTCATAGGTCAGTTCGAAAATGCGATTGATAAAAATCCGAATTTATCAAAAATAGAAAAATTAATTTACTTAAAAAGCTTTCTTGGTGGCTCAGCCGCCAAAGCTATTTCTGGTTTCGCTCTCATCGAAAATAATTACGAAGCTGCTCTTGAACTGTTACGTTCCAGATTTGGTCAAAAGAACATCTTAATTAATTCGCATTTAGGACAACTCTTAAGTACTTCACCTGTTAGAAATCCTAATGATATAAACGGATTAAGAAAACTTTTAGATCACGCCGAAGTACAGATAAGAAATCTTGAAGCATTAAAAATAGACTCTGATACCTACGGAAATCTCTTAACGCCTTTAATTTTGAAATTACTTCCTAATGAATTCGTTCTTGATTATAGCCGAAAAATTAAAGACGAAAATTGGGATTTAAAAGGTTTGTTAGCCTTTTTGAGGAACGAAGTATTCAGTAGAGAACGCGCGGCTTCTGTTAATTATAATTCCAGAGAAAAATATTCGCGATTGGAAAAGCATTTGCCCTTCAAACATAAACATTCTCCAGCCATAACGAGCAAGCCGTCTACAGTTGAGTTATTAGCGGCGTCATCCGAATCGCAGTGTCTGTTCTGCGGGAACACAAATCATAAATCTGCGGATTGCGAAGTTTTAAGTGTAGAAAAGAAAAAGGAGATCTTAAAAAGTGAATCGCGGTGTTTTTTATGTTTAGGTCGGTATCACCGGATCCAAAATTGTAAACAAAAAATAAACTGTGCCTTCTGCTTTAATAAACACTCGAAAGCCATTTGTTATTCATTCCATCAGAAAAAAGATAATGAAAAACCTAAAAAGAAAACGTCGGATTCGAGCGTTATTTCCACTGTTTCGTCATATAATTCCGATGAAAATAGATCTAATAAAATATTATTACAAACGGCTTCTGCATTGGTTCGAAATAATGATAAATCTGAAAATGTCAGAATTCTTTTTGATAATGGCTCAATGAGATCTTTCATAACTAAAGATGTATCTACTAAAATGGAACTTCCGATTGTTAGAAAAGAATCACTTTCTGTTTATTCCTTTGGTGATAAAAGTGCGTTAGAAAAAACCTTTAATGTTGTTAGAGCAAAACTAGAAAATGTAAACGATCCTAATCTTAATATATATATTGAGCTTCTTGAAATCGAAAATATATTTAATACTGTTATCTCTCCTCCAGATTTTAACTTTGCTAAGAAAAATAAAATTTTACAAAATCTACAATTAGCAGATTGTTGTAGAAAAAGTGACAAAATTGATATTCTCATAGGGGTAGATTTCTACTATTCTATAATTACTGGTAAAATTAAAAGAATTTCAAGAAATGTAGTAGCCACAGAATCTTTATTTGGGTGGTGTTTGCAGGGTAAAGTAAATAATGATCATAGTGAATTATTAACTATGAAAGTAATTGTAAATGAAAACTTGATATCAGATCAGTTACAACAGTTTTGGAAGCTAGAAAACTTGGGTTTGGAAAGTGATACTCAAAACGACAAAACTGTTGATTTAGAAATTATGAAATCTTTCGAATCTGATATCAGGTATAAGAACTACAGATACCAAGTAAAATTACCTTGGAAACCGAATTCAAAACATTTAATGGAAGATAATAGGGATATAGCACTTGAAAGATTTAATAAATTGAGTAAAAAATTTAAAATTGATAACTCTTTGTTTGTTCAATACACAGAGGTTTTAAAGGATTACGAGTTAAAACATATTATTGAACCAGTTCAAGAAGACAATCAAAATGATAAGACCCTATTTTATTTACCTCATAGAGCAGTCATCAGAAATGATAGAGCAACAAGCAAACTAAGAATAGTTTATGATGCTTCAGCCCATAAACCAAAAACACTCTCTCTAAATGACTATTTATACACTGGTCCGAACCTATATCCTGATATTTTTGATTTATTGATAAAATTTAGACAAAATTCTATAGCCTTTACAGCGGACATTACACAAGCATTCTTACAGATAGAGTTAAATGAAGAAGACAGGGCGTTACACGATTCGTTTGGAAAGATGATCCTAATGATAACAATGAGAGTTTGAAAATCTTTAGATTTACAAGAGTTTTGTTTGGAGTAAAATCTAGTCCCTTTCTCCTAGCTGCTACTATTAAGCATCACCTTAAAAAATATTCAGAAATATATCCTGAAACAGCAGAACTCTTAAACAACTGCCTGTATGTTGATGACATTATTGGTGGTCACCAAAATTTAGAACAAGCCCTGAAAACAAGTTTAGAAATTGTGAACATTTTTAATGAAGCTAGCATGTCACTACATAAGTGGCATACTAATTCCAAAGAACTCAAAGATATTTGGCATTGCAAAGAATTTTCGATGCAAGAATCTCCTGAAGTTGTCCCGATCAAAGTGTTAGGAATTAACTGGGATACGGATAATGATAATTTTTATTTTGACACTCAGCACTTGACAAATTTCATTTCCTCGTCAATCAACTCAAAACGTTTTCTATTGCAAACCGCAGGCCGTATTTTTGATCCTGTCGGATTTTATGGCCCTTTCACTATAAGAATAAAGTGTCTGATTCAGGAAATCTGGTCTGCCAAAATTGATTGGGACGATGAACTTCCACCTGATCTTAGTTATAAATGGAAAGCCTGGTACGAAGAAATTGAAGAACTGAACCACCTCAGAATTCCCCGCTACTATTTAGAAGGAATATTAGATGCAGATGTGAAACAAATAGAACTCCATAGCTTTTCTGATGCTAGTTTGAAAGCTTATGGATGCGTGGTATATCTGAGAATAGTTTTGAACAATGGAACTTTTCAAACAGTTTTTGTTGCTTCCAAGAGTAGAGTTGCACCTCTGAAATCCCTTACACTTCCTAGATTGGAGCTTTTGGGTGCGCTTTTATCCGCTAGATTGAGTGATAAAATCGCAAAATGTTTAAAATACGAAGTAATCCCCTTCCACTGGACTGATTCTCAAATAACGTATTTTTGGATTCAGGGATCTCCCGAAAGATTTAAATCTTTCATCAAAAACAGTGTTTATGAAATTCAGAAACTAACTGAAAGCAATAATTGGCATTATTGCCGTGGGAAAGATAACCCCTCCGACCTCATATCACGAGGAACTACTGTTGCTAATTTAAGAAATTGTTCACTTTGGTGGTTTGGACCAGAATGGTTGCAAAACAAACGTATAGACTGGCCAGTTCAACCGAAGTTTGACGTGGGAAACGATAAGCAACTAGAACTCTGTAGTAAGATATCTGTTTATGACGTTGTTGTGAAAAGAGATGATCAACTATTGGATATAACAAAATTCAGTAATGTGCTGAAATATCTCAGAATTATGGCATGGGTTAGACGTTTCGTTGCTAAGGCAAGAAAACTGCCTGCTAATAGTGGAACATTAAGTCCTTCTGAAATTCAGGACACTGAAATTTTTTGTGTTCGTAAAGCCCAGATGGATTTCTTCACACCTGAAATTAAGGCTCTTCAATCTAACAAGTCAATTTCTCCAAGCTCTGATATATTCAGCTTGGCACCGTTTCTTGATGAAAATAAAATTCTTCGAATTAAGGGAAGATTAGAAGAAACCGAATATACAGTTGACGAGAAGCATCCAATTCTTCTTCCTAAAGATTCCAAATTTACTGAATTAATTGTAAAAAGGGAACATAATAACGTTCTGCATGCGGGAGTTGCAGCAACTTTAGCCAAACTAAGACAGAAATTTTGGATTCCTAAAGGCCGTCAGTTGGTAAAGAAAGTCTTAGGGAACTGTTTAATTTGTCGGAAATACGCAGTAAAACCAGCGAAACAAATGACAGCTCAGTTACCTAAAGATCGAATTGTTAAAACTCCACCTTTCTATGTTACAGGCGTGGATTTCACAGGTCCAGTTTACATCAGGTCTGGAAACGACATTCAGAAATCATACATCGTATTGTTTACGTGCGCTGTTACACGAGCGTTACATCTAGAACTCATTTCCAATATGTCTGCAAACAAATTCATTTTGACTCTCAGACGTTTCATTTCGAGAAGAGGAAACTGTCGCACCTTTTATTCAGATAACGCGAAAACTTTCAAATATGCTGCCAAAGATTTACAGTATTTTTACAGCATAATTAAAGGTACAGACTTTCAAAAATTTCTAGCAAATGAAGGCTTGACTTGGAAATTTATCGTCGAGCTTGCTCCATGGTGGGGAGCTTTTTATGAACGCCTTATGAAAACCATAAAGGAACCGTTGAAAAAGATATTAGGCAGAGATCAATTGAATTTTGAAGAATTTATGACTGTGTTGACAGAGGTCGAAAATATTGTGAATAGACGTCCTTTGACCTACGTTTACAACGATTTACATGAACCTGAACCGCTTGCACCGGCTGATTTTCTATTGATCGGACATAAGGATGAATATCCATACAACTTTGCTGAGATCCTGAATAACTCTCCAACAAGAAAGAGTCTAATAAAACGAAAAGAATATCAGACGACACTTATAAAACAGTTCTGGAAAAAATGGAAAAATCAGTATCTTCTTGAGTTAAGAAATGCTCACTTCTTCGGTACACCAGAAGCCAAGAAAAATCTTAAAATTGGTGATATAGTTTTACTTGAAGGAACAACTAAATCTAAGTTCCTCTGGGATTTAGGTCGAGTAATTCAAGTCTTCAAAGGACGTGATGGTCTTGTACGATCATGTGTGGTAAAAACTAAAAAAGGGGACTTTAAGAGACCTGTGCAATTGATATACCCACTTGAACTATCTGACTGAAAATGAACTAAATTTGTAACCTTTTAATTTTACTTCTTGTATTTCATATTCACTAACATTAATTTTAGATAATTAGTTTAGTTATTACTAATAATTTACTGTTTGTAATTTGAATTAATATTTACGTATTGAGTAACATTTGAGTTGATGCAGTTAACAATTTGTTTATTTTATAGAATTTCCTTTTGCAGTTTATATTTACATCAGTTGAATGTATTTGATATGTAAGTTGCTTTCTTATATTTTATTATTTGTATGCTGAAATAGTGATAATTTTTGCAGAAATTATCAGGTGGAGAGTGTGGAAAAATCCCCCAAATGATTTATGTATCGCCGTTAGAGGGCGCTTCGCCTCTGAAAAGGAATGTTAGTTTTTAGTTTGCGACGTAGTTAGTTAGCAGTGAACCTTCGATGCAACGAAAGTTGCTTTGTAAATAAAATGATTATTTTTGTAGATTGTTGAAATATTTCACTTCATTTAGAATTAGAACCACCTTTCGCAATAACTTGATTGAGACGATGAATGGCCTCATTTTCATCTTTGGCGGGAATAACGACATCGTCCATGTAGGGTAAAACATAACCTTTGACAATTAAATCACGAAAAACATAATTTATAAAGCGCTGGAATACTGAAGGGCAATTTGAAAGACCAAATGGCATTCGAAGAAACTGGAATTGTCCGTTGTGAGTTACAAAAGCTGTATATGGTTTACTTTCGTCCGCTACTGGCACATGAAAAAAGCCGTTACGTAGGTCAAGAGTACTAAAAATTTGGGCATCTTGAAGTTTATCCAAAATCTCATCAATAAGAGGAAGAGGAAAATGATCCTTAATTAAAAGTCGATTAAGTTTCCTATAATCGATGCAAACACAGGGTGTACCGTCTTTTCTACGCACCACGAGAACTTGACTGGCATATGGAGATGAACAAGGTTCAATAATTTTAAGTTTCAACTATTCATTAAGCTGGAACATCGTCATTTATTGCAAAAATGAAAGATTCAGGAACAGTTTCAAAGCATTGCTCGGGAGGTTTTGAAAAATATATACCGTCTGGTGTAATAGTTAATTTAGCATTTTTAATTACGTCACATCCTACAATAAGAGAAAATTGCATAGAATTATTTGGAACAACTCTAATATTAGCCGGAAAGTCCTGGTTATCAATGTGGATAATGGTTTGAAAACAGCCAATAATAGGAATTTTCGAGAATCCGAAACCAGTTAACACTCCAGAATTATTTGAAAGTGGTGGGGAACCAAGTTCGATCCATGTGTTTTGGTTCAGTAATGTGACCTCACTTCCAGTGTCAACGACCACAAGTTAGACACTTTGGCAGGGGCGTAGCTAGAGGGGGGCAAGGGGGATCTGTTCCCGGGCGCAGAATCCAAGGGGCGCCAAACTGATGTTATGACATTTTAGAATTAAATGTTTTCCATCCTTGGCAAGCAGTAGGCGCTCCCTGGGCGCTGAAAACCCAAGAGAACGATTAGGATAGAACCGTCAGAGGTGTCCGACCTCATTGCAGTTAAAACAAGTTTGGAGTTTAGTTTTAGATGAACCAGTATTATTCAATTTCGTGTCGTGTTGTTGGTCTGAATGTTTTCGTCCAGTACCTCGTCTGGGGCCATTATACGTATTCTTAAAATTTGATGGATGAGAGATGTTTGTATATCTAGTCGTAACTACAGTTTCATAAGTGCGTATCTTTTCCTTGAATTCAGAATATGATTTTGCACCGAAGAGAATAATTTTTTCGGATGGGGTACCTAGTATTCCTTGAATGGTATACTGAATGACAGAAGCCTCGTCGATAACACCGTCACCACGATTCGCAATTTCGCGCATTGCGATAAAATATTGCATAAAGCTTTCATTCGAGCGCATTTTTCTCCTTTCGAGTTGTTTATGAATTTCAATAGACGTAATTTTATCAGAGAACTCATTAAGTAATACTGTTTTAAACATGTCGTATGAATTGAGATTCCGTTGTGAAAACAAAAAAGTTTCAGCAGTACCCACAACAAGTCGTTTCGCAAAAACTAATTTTTGCTGGTCGATAAGATTTGGGAATAATTGAAAATTATGCTCTATATCGTTGAAAAAAGCACGGATTGAATAAAAATCATTGCCTGAAAAGTTTCTGCAAGTGTTTGAAAAATCTCTCAAAACAAACCAAAAGTCATGACTCATCTCGTGAATCAAAACACCAGAGCAACTCGAATTCAAATTTATTACTTCCGTATCAGAAGAAACAACGCGATTTGGGCTTGGCGCCGTGGAGGGAGGGGAAGGGGGAACAGAAGAACTTAGACCTACAGGCGTCGGTGCACTGTCGGTATTTGAAATTGAATGATCGTCATAGGATAAAAAACTAACATTGTGAAACATAAACTAATTGTGAAATTCCGTCCGTAACATAAACTAATTGTGAAATTCCGTCAGATTAGTGAGCGCATGAAAAATTTTTTCACATAAAATATCTTTATTAGCGGAAGCTTCCAAATGCAATAAATTAGCCACTGATATAAAATCTGATAAAGAAAAATCTTTTAATAGAAGTTCTTTATGTTTTGCCAAATCGAAACTGTTCGGGAACGCGGCAAAATTTCGCATTCTCTTTCGCGAAGGATGATCAAAATCGGAATATCCGAGCACGGTATTAAATAATTTAATAACTCGTGTTGTGCCATATTTAAGAGAATTCGCTATCAATGGGATATCACCTAATTTTAGGGCCATAGTTCTTTAAACAGTAAAATAGGACAATATGAATATGAAATAGGGTATGTGTGAAGGATAATTAAACAGTATAAACACAGCTTAAAATCGTAATACTAATAAATTATGAATCAGGGAAAAATGGGCCTACCTAACTTCGGGGCAGTCCATATAATCCAATATATTTCTTGGCCAATCAATGTAATCCAAAATCGAATTTCGATTTAACGTCCAAAATCAGAAGAATGGTCAAGTATCATGTAACATCATTCACATATGCCGCCCAGCTTGAAGAATATTAATTTGTCATAAAGGCACGTCTTCATTCACATACGTCGTCCGGCTTGAAGAATATTAAATCGTCATAAAGGCACGTCTTGCCTTTGTTAGCTTTCCGAACGTCTTTAGTGATTGCTGGTGTCTAGGGTTCGATTAACGTATGCACAAAAGGCACGGTCGAACCCCCAAACTGTGGGGAAAGGCAACGACCATAGTTGATTCGCACATTTATTACTATTCACAAACATAGATTACATTAGGATTACAATTAATGAAATAGTATACGAGCGATCGAGCGACGTTTGCTCTGCTCACCTGCTAGTCCTGGTCTTCTCCCGTAGGCGGGAAACACCTGCTGACGCAATGCATACGTCACACAGGAGGGAATTAGGGAATATCATGACATAACATTTCTCATATATATATATAATAATTTATTTCCTAGCGTGTATTATATATTATATATATATATATATATATTATATATATATATATATATATATATATATATATATATTTCTCCTTTTGGCTCGTTTTTCAGGGTGTCAGTTTTCTAGGGAATAATCTAGAAAGCTTTTTTCTCTTAATTTTCCCCATCTTCCCATTCAGTTTTTTAAATAATTGAAATGGTTCTATTCATATTTAATATTTCTGAACAACTTGATTTATCACCGAATAATGCATTTACTTAATTTTGGGTAAAGTGGGATGACACTTCCAGTAGTATATGATTTCGGAATTTTGTTTATTTTTTAATTCCTTCAAAAGAAAATTACTTTTGTAATATTAGAAATAATTCTTAATCTATTGCTCCTTACACATTCTTAAATATGGTAAAGGAAAGTTTTCATTCAATAGCTTTATAAACTTATTTTATGCAGGATTTTAATTTAATGAGAACTAGTGTTGATAAATGAATTTCGATTGCTTTCTTTGTACATTTAGTTTAGAATTCAGTTTTCATTGCATGTAATTAATATTCTTCATGGCCCTCCACGTACAGCCCAACAGCGGTTGAGCGGTTAAAGTCGCTTGAACGCTGATAGTTCGATCTGAGTTTGATTCCATATGGATAGGCTGGCTGCCATGAGCATTACTATACATTAAAAATATTATGGACTTAATTAGTTTATTGTTTACTTTTATATTTTACACTAGTTATTGTTTACTTTTTTAATATTTTACACTAGTTTTATCAGTAGAAATCATTTTAGCTTTAAAAATAGACATAGTAAACGCATCGAATATTTAATCTAGTTTTCTTTAAATATCAATAAAATCATAGTAATGAAACCTCACCCTGCTGTTTTTAGTCCGAATGAAGTCCTTCCGTTTTATTGCACGTATCCACTTTCACATCTGCATCAACAGGAAAAGCGAAAATATGTACTGTAATTTCAGTTGCATCGCGGCACTGAACACATGTAAGACATTATATTGTTTCTGGAACAACCCACAAATTGAAAAAAAAAAAAAAAAAAAAAACTCAAATTTAAAATGTCCGACTACGAAAAAAACACGGTATATACCAAGATTTTAGGTCAATAATTGCAGTTCAACCACTTCTCTCGTAGCAATGGCGACTAACAATAACCTTTGACCCGAACGCTGCCCTCAAACCCAAAGAAGGGTGCACTCTCTGTACTGACGTCACGCGCTCTACGTCACTGAGCTGTAAGGCCTTGTTCTCGAAGGCCACGGTTTAGAACTAGTGTCGTACCGATTTAAGCAAAAATATATTTCTGAATAACTATTCCTGTTCAAAGTAAGTTCTCGAAGGCCACGGCTGTTCGGTGGGTTGGCACCCCGCCGGCACAGTCAATTAAGGAAGTCCTCTGTGTCATGTTAAGGTCGCTCTAGAAGTAACCCGGTAATGTTGCCCGAATTAGAGTTAATGTGTACCCTTGAGCACCCATATCTCGAACACACGCTACTTAAGTTAGGAAACATTTCGAACTACAAAACGCACGTCTTGTTTTGTTCGTTGCAGCCAGTTGATCACGCTGTTTGCTCCAGTTACGCACACACTTTTCGTCCACCTTATATACTCTTGCTGCTGCTCTTTTTCCATTTTCCTGCACAAATACTACCACTTTCAGTTTAAAATCCGCTATAGTTTCCCATTTCAAGCACGCTACTTGCTAACTACCACGAATTCCAAATGATACTATGAATGAAAAGAGAAAGCTTGAGTAAAAAGATTTTTCTACACCCCCCTTTTTTTGACACTCGAGAATAAAATACGATCTTCATTCATCAACATGCGAATGCGCAAAGGAGGAAGGAGTGAAAAGTAAGTTCATTACAAAACAGTATTTCCTGGAAGCCAATGTAGTGAAAACCTGTTTGGACTGTCTTCATTTATTATCGCGTCTGCTGAGTGGATTTCTGGCGCTGATGCTGAATAGCAGCTGCACCAAAATGCAAGGAAACACTTTGCTTTCCATCTGGCGTCAACCAGAGACAAAACAAATGCATATTCTTTCTTTAAAGATGATTATTGACTAATGTTCTTGACTGAAGGGGAAAAGGCGATGTTAAAAAATATATATTTTAAAGTAGGAAATTCTTCAGTTTTTTGTGGTGCGGACATTGTGCGGGTGACATTTTTTACATAAATTTTATCTGTAAAGTTGGGGTGCGGACATTATACGAGCGTATACGGTATTCCCTATTATCTTCCTTTTTGGTTCAGTCTTGCAACCTCATATTATCAATCATATTAAAGATTTGAATAATACTTTTTCAATAGAAGTAACCATTCTTACTTTCAACAATTGTGCTATATCAAATGGTCGGGAAGAATGGAGTTTACACAATTATGTACAACAAACGCGAAATGTGTACGGGAATCACTTTGCCGTGATTGGTTGGAGTGTTGTTATTTTCACGCCAAACTGAACACTGGCGCCAAATACGTAAATGTATTAAAAATACAAATCGCATTCCTCCATTTTCGTCGGTTGTTATGATTGCACGTGTTAATTCTTAATTTGATTTTGTTATTTGTATTATTTTTATGTCTTTGTCTAAGCAAACAGGAAAAATGAAGATACTTATAATCGGCGATTCGAAGATACTTATAATCGGCGATTCGATGATAAAATATTTAAATGAATATTTATTGCTGAATTTACTGGATAACGAAGTTCATTTTCATTGATTCCCAGATGCTACGATTGAAAGGTTGACACGCAAGATAACCTTGATAGACAATCAATTTCAGTTAGTTTTGGTTCACGTTGGTACCAATAACTCTTGTGACGCCTTGGATGATATTCATCATAAATATGAATGTCTGCATAAGGTTATTCAGCGCTTAAACCCGAAAATCATTCTCTTTTAAGATACGTTCCCGCGGGAACGAAATTTATTCGAGAATGGTTTCAACCCGTACAGTTTAAAGAAGCTTAACAGAAAATTAACTCGGATAAGCACTAATCTTTTCGAAGCATTCAAAGGCTGAGAAGCATTTTCTTTCTTTCTTTTTTTTTTTTTTTTTTTTTTTTTTTGTAGATTTGGTGACTACTATTTCAGTACTTGTTTGTCAAGAGACGGATTGCATCTGAACCAAGAGACGGATTGCATGTAAGGGTAAAAAACATCTAAGGGTAAAAAAAGGTAAAACTTAAAAAAGTTTTGTGAAGAATATTAAGAGTGCTTTTAATGTGAAATCCCTTGTAAAGGTAAGTGCTACCTCTTCGACCATATTTCATGAAGTCCCAATGGCACTTGTTTTTATGATTGTTCTTATTTCTATAATCCATAGTTCTACTTGGGAGAGCTTTCGATTTGTATATTTGATTCAAATCACTACTTCAGTTAAGTATTAATGACTTTTATTTACACACATCTTTTATATTACAATATATACATAATTCGAGATTAATTTCAAATCAAAAGATGGGGATTATCTCCCCCTTCGTATCAAATTCTATCAAGAGAAACCGAGTGCGCGACTGCTCTCTTCCAAGTTCGTTTTTCGACTCCTCGTTGCCACTGGCAGAGGAGAAACTTTCGCTCATTTCGCGTTCGAGTTGTAACATTTCTCCCACCTTTTGATTTTTGACAAAGTATGAAAAAATCAAAACAATTGTGAAATGAAAATGAAATACGAATAAAAGATGAGTAATTTAAATCTTACCAAAATCAACAATTTTATCTAGGCGTAACAAATATCTTGACTATTTTAAACTTACTTAATATTCTGCAAACTTACATTCTTTAACCAACAGGCAAAAAATTCTTTTCTGAAAAATACTAGTAAAGAGATTAATTCACTAAACTGGAAAATCAAATTGTATGCAAAATTTAAATTCAAAGAACGGAATAAAGAAAACAAATAATAGTGGTACTGAAAATAAAATTAAACTAATTAAAGTTCTTTGGTTTCACAATTTTTCTGCCATATCTACTAAACTGAATGTTTTTATCAGAATTTTCAAGTTCACAGTCTTTGGTATCAATTACTAAATCATTTCTTTTACCAGTATTTCTCGGAGATGTGGATGATTCAGTAATTTTAAGCTCGAAGATAGATTATTTATTGTCTATCTCCATTGGAAATACTCTTTGAACTGGTCTTAACAGTTCACCACTAGATGTTTTTACTTTCACCACTCTGATGTTGTCTTTTCCTGGGTATGTTTCGATCACACGACCCATAGGCCAGTCTGTTCTTTTCATTTTATCGTACTCTACAAACAGTAAATCACCTTTCTTGATGGTTCGCGAAGGTACAGGCTTTGGTCGATGTATTAACAGACAAAGATATTCATCTCTAAATATTTTACGAAATTCCACACGTAACTTTTGGTGGTATCGCCGTCTTTTCGATAAGTTGATTTTATCCAAACTGTCCAGATCCGGAAAACCTTCAGTTCGCATATCCTGAATAAACATAGATAGAGTGAGTGCACATAAATCGGTGGAATCTTCTGACTCGTAATGTTAATGGTCTGGAGTTGGTATTTGCTTCTGCATCACATACGATAGTTAACATTTCTTCATATGAAAGTAGTGCCTTACAGGACTCTTCTCAATAATTTCTTGATCATCTGAACCAGTCTCTCCACCAACCGCCCCATCATGCTGCGGTTGGTGGATTTAACTTCCACTGAATTTTCATTATCGAAGAACTTCTGATAATTTGGTTCCAGTCAACAGATCGGAACAAATTCCTTGCCCCTACAAAATTTGTGCCATTATCGTTGTATACTACTCTAGACCGTCCTCTTCGTGCTATGAATCTTCTAAATCCAAGAAAAAATCCATTAGTCGATAAGCTTTCTAGTAATTCTAAATGAACCGCACGATAAACTCCACAAGTAAAAAGCAAGATCCAAGCATTTCTATTTTCCTTTAAATAAAGTGGTCCTGCTACATCAACACTTGTCACCTCAAATGCATAAGCATCTCTGACTTGATCTTCTGGGAGAGGGCAAGGCACTGTATCAAGAGCTTTCGCCGAGTGTCTCTTGCACCGAACGCACTTCGATATGAGTCCTTGTACTGTTTTTCTTCCTTTTATTATCTTTGACTTTTATTCCTTTTATTATTTTTGACGAATATTGGTCAAACGAACTTGAGTACCAGCATGTAAAAGTTGTAAATGGTAGTTTTGTATCATTCTTTCTACTAATTCATGTTTGGCTGGAAGTACAATGGGGCACCGGATGTTTTCATTATCATGTCTTCTCAAAATCTTCGTTTTCAATCTTATAATCCCTTCTTCATCTCTGAAAGTAAAATGTTCTCTCAACGGTTCTTCCCTAGAGAATGCTTTTTGTTGAACGATCTTCACTAATTTCTTCTCAGCAATGTCCAATTCTCCAACACTCAGGGTTTTGCCATAATTTCTTCCTCCATGTCTACAATTATTTATGAATCTTAGAATCCAAGAAATCATTCTCACAATTTTAAAGTAACTTGAAAAGTAAATCAGATACCATTTTTCAGGGGTGATATTAGCCAAAGTAGAAATAATGTTCTTTCGCTTTTCTTTCATAATTTCTTCTTCGTTAGTAATCCCTTCACTAGGTGGCCACTCTTCCTCGTTCTTCATAAGCCATTCTGGTGCTTGCCACCAGCGAGATTTCACAAAACTCTTAATCGAACACCCTCGAGATGGTATATCTGCTGGATTCGAATTCCCTGGAATGTGAAGCCATTCAGATTCCGATGACATTTTTCTTATCTCTTTTACTATATTTGCGACGAATGGCGCCCAATGGTCATCTCTTTGGATCCAAGAAAGAGCAGTACTCGAATCTGTCCAATAGTTCCTTGGAACGTTGTCTAATTTGAGTGTTTGTAAAGCAAGAGCTGCGAGTCTGACTCCTATACAGCAGGATAATAATTCTAGACGATTTATGGTCATTTTTCTTAATGGACTCACTCTACGTTTAGCTAGAAGAAAATACACCGATACATTTTCCCTTGTTTCTTTTCTTATATAAATCACACATCCATAGGCTTGTTTACTTGCGTCACAGAACGTATGAAGACTAAGACTTTCATTTCCATTTATATCTAAAGCTCTTGGAACTCTAATACTGAATAAAAGTGACAAATCATCAATCCACGAATAGAACTCTTTCCCTAAGTCTTCGGGCATATTTGTATCCCAACCAATTTTTAACAACCATGTCTTTTGTATGAGTAGTTTAGGTGTTAGCGTTATAGGGCAGAGAAAACCCATGGGGCCGAAAATGCGATGTACCGCAGACAATATATTTCTTCTAGTAAGATTCACTGGTTTGTAAGTAGCAGTCTTCACCTCACAGAAAAGGCTATCATCTTCCTTATCCCATAAAATTCCCAATACAGGAGTAGGTTCTATACTGTATTCAGATTTCAAATGAGAATTGTGCTCCCACCCTCTCAGATATCGAATGACGCAGAATCTAATATACGTTTCGATTCCTCGATGAATCGCGTAAGTGTCTCTTCTTCAGGAACAGATGTAATGCAATTATCTACGTAGAATGATTTTAAAATTTTCCGCTGTTTCAGCATATTTAGACGAATTTAGATCAATGTGGCGGCTTAATACAGTAGCCAATAAAAAAGAACTGCAATTCAATCCAAAAACAACGCGTTTATGTCTAAAAACTCTAAGTTCCTCCTTGTCAACATCTTTCCACCATAAAAATCGTAAGAAATCTCGATCACACTTATTTACTGACATTTGCAAAAAAGCCTTTCTTATGTCTGAAATAACTCCTATTCTATTCTTACGAAATCTTAAAATTATAGGAATAATTTGTTCCAGCAAATTTGGACCCTTTTCTAGGCAATCATTAAGTGAGCGCGAATTTTTGTCTTTACAGCAAGCGTCAAAATCGCAATTTCGTGGTCGAAGTTTCTTTGAATATTCCTTTATGTGGTAAATAGTGACACTGATTATTCATTTCGTGTTCAGGGACTTCGTGTTCGTGTTCTTCTATAATTCCTTCATTTAACCAATCTGTGAAAACATTTTCGTAATCCTCGATTTTCCCTTTTCTATCAACCGGTGTGTTGTACTGTTTAAACGCTGTCTAGCAATATCGAAAATTTGACTTAAACAGTCCTTTTCTGTTACCCAAGGCAACTGAACCTCATATCTTCCATCTTTAAAGATAACAATTTCTTTAAAATGATTCAATGCGGCAATTTCCATTTCCTTTCTGCATTTTGTTTGAACAGGGTCTCGAATATCCAATAAATCTAATTTTCCCAAATTTTCAATCTTCGATGTGTGAATTAATAAAGAAGTCACTGCGACGGCATGAGTTACATTTTCCCTATCTTCAGTGCGATCAAACAGTTTTCCCATTAATATCCAACCCATTTTGGTTTCCATTGTAACTAATGTTGAGTTCAAACGTTCAATTTTGTCTTTTACTAATTTACAATAATTATCAGCTCCAATGAGTAAAGATACGTTGTTGTTATCTAAAGATTCGTGATCATCATCCGCTAAAATTATTCTCTTATCTTTTAACAGCTCCTTAATATTTTGCGGAGGATAGTCTAGCTCAGCACTCGATATTTCATCAGTCTCTAAAACCTGAATAATTAATTCCTGGTTATCGAAAACGTTTTTTTTTTTTATTTTTACTTCTACTCGTGCACAGTTCTGTTTCGTAGGCACTTGAGATCCGAAAGTATGAATCATTATTTCTTCCCTTCCCACGACTTTTAATAGCAGTTGTTTAGACAGAGGTTTCTGAATACACAATCGTTGACTAGCGCTGTCAAATAAACAACGAACTAATTTATTGCTTGACTTACTTTTAAATTCTACTGTCGCCATCTGTAAAAATATTTTATTCCTACCGATGCTAATGTGATTGCACGCGGAATTTTCTACGCCTTTTGATTGCGATGCTTCGGGTTTTTTTCTCATTTTTGTAACAAAGGGTTGCGTTATGTTTTTTTGTGAGAGTATACACAAGAGTTTTTCTCAGAGCAGTCGGAAAATCGATTACCTTGAGCCAGACAAACATAACATCTACCTTGTAATCTCAGCACATTTTGTTTTTCATTTACACTCATATTACACTTTTCACTATTATGTGTGCTATTTTTCCAAAAAATACAGTTTTCTTCTTTTACAGGAGCTAATAATTCTGCCGCCGACGAGGGGTTAACTTTAGAGTTAAACTTATTATTTGTGTATTTATAATTACTTTTGTGCTTGTCGAAGTGGTTATTCTTTCCGTTCAATGGAACGAGTTTCGGTTCCGGCTTGTTAACTGCGTACGTTTGTTCGCGGCATTCAATTTCGTTTTTCAAAAAAGCAATTAAACCTGCAACATCAGATTCCTCTTTTAGATCACGCTTTCGGTGATATTCTAGAATCAAATCATGAGGCAATAATTTCAATAATATCGGATTTAACAAGTGTCCGTACGAACCTGAAGTTACTCCTAAATTACTTAAGGCTTCGAATGTTTATTTCACAAGCGTCGTATAATCTTCTTAGTGCATTTAAGTTAGAAGAATTTTTAACTGGTTCTATGTCCAAAAGATTATTTATAAGTGATTTTATAATTTTCTCTGCTTTTCCAAAGCGTTCTTTTAAAAGTTCTAAGCACGAATCTTCATTGTGTTCGGTTAACTGAAATCCTTCAACGACATTATATGCTTGCCCTATCAATAATGATTTCAAGTATACGAATTTTTCAATCTTGCTTAACGCTTTGTTCTGATCAATAGCAGCTTGAAAACTGTTAAAAAATTCTAACCATTTTCCTGCATCTCCTGAGAATTTTGGAATATTTAACTTTGGCAATTTCATAGCCGATGACGATACATTTATTTCAGAAACAGAAGTGTTCAAAGAATTTGCATCTGATGATTGCATCCGATTTGTGAATTCAACATTTTCAACGCAACGTATTTGCTTTTTCGAGAATTGTTTCATTCATCTCCTGCAATTCCTCAATGTTTGTGTTTTCGATATTTCTGATAACAAAAGATTGATTCTATTTTTGTAATTAATTTCGTAACGCTACTCCGTTCATTCGTACGTTTCTGTTACAATTTGTCTAAAGCTTCCATGTTTAAAATTGACTAATCACAATATTGAAACTCAGTTTTTTTTCCAAATTTTCAAAGAAAAAGGAATTGCTTACCTGTTTACAGATAACCCGTCTACGAAATTCTAATCCAAATGTCCCGGATTTCGGCACCACTAAAATACATGTTATTTCTATTATTATCCATAGTTCTATTTGAGAGAGCTTTCGATTTGTATATTCGATTCAAATCACTACTTCAGTTTATAAAACTGAACCACAATTTAAAGGAAAAAAATTTAGAATTCCTAACGTTTTAGTTTAACAATAAGCAGACATTGCAATACTCTATTTCCCTAGAAATACTAACTCATGAGAACATGAGACGTTCAAGTCAAGTCCCCTCACTCACATGTGGAAACCTTTCCCTTTAAGAAGGCAATAAATTTTGGGGAGTTGGTTTAACTTCGAACGCGTAAATTTATCGCCATGCCATCGTATCTAGTGTATTGTTATTGATGGTTAGTTATACTCGCAGGAAGGAAACTTTGTGTTCTTAAATGTGCGTTAAGTGACAGCGAGTACAATAAGAGTGAAATACTGAGGTGAACTGCTCAAGCACGTCATATACATCGTCTTTCCCACAGTATCCACTAATGTGGGGGAAAGCGTACACAGCAACTTTACATTCATCCTTAGGAGTCAGATTCAGGACTCATTTTACCCCTGACACACATCTGCTTGATGACTATAATTATATCAGCAGAGAGCCGCGGTCAAAGATAACATTCTCTCTCACCATTCCCCTCGTTTTTTGTTTCCACCCACTCGTACTCTCATTCTGTTTCGCCTTGGAATTTTCATCAGCTATATTTTAAGTATATTTAACTTTTGTGATGATAAAAGAACTTTTTCACCCCTTACGATTAGAGCTTAAATTGCGCCGGAGCCCACCGGCTCCCGGCTCCGGTGCTTCTTAGTTTTTGTAATAAATCAGAATTCTAGCCGGAACGCATCGGTGCCCTGAATAAGAAGGCTGTGGCATTTCTTTTATGTAATTGAATAACAATTTTAGTAGAAATCTTAATTCGAAAATTTCATTTTAACAATAAAATTATATTAAAAATCGCTTATTAAATTTAAACTTAGCTCTTTACATTTTATTTAATTTTAATTACTTCAATCTTTAATTATTTCAATAAATAATAGTTAATTATCTAATAATTATCAATTAAATTATAATTAATTACATAATAATTATTGATTAAATAACAATTTATAAACATTAATTAATTAGCTAGTGATTAATTTGATAATAATTAACTGTTTAATTAAAAAATTATTAATGAGTTTAATAGTCATTTTATTTATTTATTTACTCTTGTTCCTCTTTGCTGACGGTCTTCCATAGGGCTCCGGCACTTCTAATCTTAGAAATTAAGCCCTGGGTGACCAGATTTTAACATTGATAAAGCGGGACACCATTGATGGGGGGTGATGAAACATTTGGTCTATACAGAGTAACACAAATTTTCATAGAACGAAAAATAGTATTGTTATGTATTTTTAAAATTTCAACTCGAGTACAATTTACAAATACATTAAAAGAAATTATGTATAGTATTATTTTATTCTTTGGCATATTTCTCGTTTGAGTGAATTTTGTTTAGTACATTGCTGTCGTTGTTTCAAAGGTCATAAAACTATTTAGTTATTATCTAGTAGAAGTAGTTGTAGTTATTATGACCAATAATAATTGTTGTCTACATCACTCCCCTACCAGTGACAAAGTTACGTTACTCTAAAAACATGTTGGGAGAAAAGATACAAATATCTATACAAATAACACTGATACAAACATATAACTTGAAATTATGTAAAGAAAAACATAGTTACGTTTTAAATTAATATGAAAGAGTTATGAGTTCAAGAAGAATCAATAACGAACTGGAAGTTTTACTTGTCTTCCACAGCGTGTTGATTTTTTAGGTTGTTCTATTTGCTGACTTGACACAGATGTATGATCACTTTTTGAAGTTGGAGACAAAAGTTCATTACATTGTAACACATAAGCTGGCTTTAACCTATCCACAGAGAAACTAACGTGTTTATTTTTAATTGATAGAAAAAAATATTTCGGGGTTCTTTGCAGTACCAATAAGTGTCCTTCATATGGGGGCTCCAAAGGTTTTTTTACTCTGTCAACCCACAGAAACACATGCGAGCATGTGTACAACTCTTTTGGGATGAAAATCTTTTGTTTACATTTGGATTTGGATTGATAGGGCTTTAAGAGGGCCATCTGATTTCGAAGATTACTTACAAAATTATCATTAGATATTGGCATGCTTGATTCTTCAAAGCATGCCAATATCTAATGATAATTCTTTGATTCTTTGATTCTTCAAAGAATTCTTTGATAATTCTTTGATTCTTCAAAGAATTCGCTAAGTAATTTAATAGTTTTGCCATAAACCATTTCAGCTATTGTATACTTACAGTCCTCATGTAGAGCTGCTCGCAAACCCATAAGAACTGTTGGTAATGTTTCTGTCCAATGAAGAGAGTTATGACATCTAATAGCTGTTTTTAAAGTACGGTGCAGACGCTCAATTTTCCCATTACTCTGAGGATAGTAAGAAGTTTTACTCCACTTATCGAAGCCAAATTTCGAAACAGTTCTGAAATGAATGGAGTTCCTCTATCAGTAATAACACAAGAAGGTACACCAAATCGTGCTATCCAATGTTCATAAAAGGCTCTTGCTATACTTTCTGCTGTGATATTTGATAACGGTACCACTTCCATCCAAGAGGTAAACCGATCAATACACGTCAAACAATAAATGCATCCATTAGAAGGTGAATAAGGCCCAATTAAATCAATACGCACGACACTAAATCTTTCGTCTGGTGCTTGATATGGAGAATATTCTGATTTTCTATGTTTAGTTATGTTTAGAATAAGTTCACAAAAAAAGGTAAGCGGTCTGTAATATCACTTGTTTATTTTACATAACACTTTCAAATAGAAGGAATGCCGTCTACGTATGACACAGCACACTTCACTCTTAGCACAGTAGCAATTAATAATAATAAAAAAAAAGAATAGAATACAAATCACATAAGTTGAAAATCACATTATGAGTTGAAAGTTCATTACCATAGCAACCAGAATTGAATCATCAGGCAGCAGCGCCATCTATTGTTGCAAAGACACACTAGTAATTCGTTTGGTAACAGAAAATACTAAACATAGCCCCCGGCCTTGAAGCCTTCTAAGGGTTCAAAAAAGACAAATAGTTAAAGCATACATAATAACATTAACAAAAAAATTAATTGAAAATGTAACTAAAATTAAAGTTCAATAGTTCATAGTTCATATTAGTCATGATTGGGGATAAGACACAATTTAGTAACAGCTCGTTTGAAATCACCACCGGCTGTATGGATTGTAGCCACTCAAACTTTTTTATCACTACCTGGATGAATTAAGGAAATTCTTCCAATTTTCCATTGGTTTGGAGGCAGTTGTTCGTGTTTGATCAGAACTAAATCACCACATTTTAGATTTGGAGATGCACGAAACCACTTAGCACGTTGTTGAAGTGTTGTTAAATATTCTGCACACCATCGTTTCCAAAAATGTTGCACAGTCTGTTGAACTAGAGACCAACGTTTAAGTCGTGAAGATTTTACATCACTCAAGTCAGATTCCGGAATGGCAAGCAAAGGGGCTCCAATCAGAAAATGACCTGGAGTCAATGCACTAAAGTCGTTTGGATCACTAGACATCGCACAAAGAGGACGGGAATTCATACACGTTTCCACTTGTGTAAGCACTGTTAAAAATTCCTCGTAAGTTAGAAGTGTGGATCCTAATACTCGTTTAAGATGAAATTTCATGGATTTCACATTAGATTCCCACAATCCACCGTAATGAGGAGATGTCGGAGGATTAAATAACCAAGTTATACCTTCTGAGGTAATGTAGTCACATAATTCACTGCTTTTCTCAAAGCGAGCTGCATTTTTATAAATCTCCTTCAGTTCCTTACTAGCACCTTTGAAGTTAGTAGCACAGTCACTCAAAATTTTAGATGGTTTGCCTCGTCGGGCGATAAATCTTTTTAGAGGTGCTGCTAAAAACGTTGAAGTTGATAAATCACTGACTAACTCCAAGTGTACAGCTTTTGTTGAGAAACACACAAAAATGGATACGTAACACTTGAAAGTTTTTGTTCTTCTCCCAACTTGGGACTTAATAGAATATGGACCAGCATAATCAACACCGGTGACTGCAAAAGGTCTTGATGGTTGAACTCTGGGCGAGGGTAAATCACCCATTATCTGGTTCACAGTCTTGCCTCGATTTCTAATACAAGGAATACATCTGTGAATAATCTTTCTCACTACGCTTCTCACCGCAAGAATCCAAAACTGCATTAATAAAAAGTGCTTATTAATAACTCTTGACTAGCATGCAAATAATTGACATAGTAATGAGTTACGATGAGATTAGTGACATGTCCTTCCTTTGGAAGCAAAATAGGATGTTTGCTATTTTCAGGAATGCTTGCATTTTTTAAGCGACCACCTACTCGAATGTCGCCTTCTTCATCAAGGAAGGGAGTTAATTGTATTACTCGGCTGCTCACACCTTTTTATTCTCTCGATGTTTTTAAATAAAAGAGCTCTTGAGGAAAATATGATTCTTAGGCATTTTTTATCACTGTTTTTGTAGCTAATCGAAGCTCATCGGTTGTCAGAAAACCTCTCAAACGATTTTCGGAAAAGTTTAGACAGTTGTAAATAAATCTTAGGCATAATGCAACTATACGACGTAATTTTGTCCAAGATGAATACCGTTTAAAAATGTCATTTTCCTTTATCGCACAAGATACTGAAATGCAAGTTTTTCTTTCTTCTCTACAAACTCCTTCATAATCTACATCAGCAAGATGTTCACTGTCAGGACATGGTTCGAAATCTTGTGAATATAACCAAGTAGGTCCAATGAACCATCGCTCACACTTCAGAAATTCTGCTGGAAACATTCTTCTTATACCTGAATCAGCTGGGTTCCGCTTTCCATTGATATGGTTCCACCTTACATTAGGAATTGTATTCTGTATTGTAGCAACGCGGTTTGCAACAAAGGGAACCCAACGGTATGGTTCTGCAGAAATCCAGGACAGTACAACAGTTGAATCTGTCCAGGCCAAAACTTTACGTATAGGAAACTCTGAATGTTCTAACACTGATTTAAGCAAATTCACTAAGAAAACTGCAGCGCATAACTCTAATCGAGGTAATGATTGCACTTTCAGAGGGGCAACTCTTGTTTTTGATGTAAGAGTGGTACTTTGATGTCCAAATTACGCGACACTGAACGCAAATAAATTGCTGCACAGTAGCCTTTCTCGGAGGCATCACAAAAAGCACAGATATCAATATAGTTTACGTCAGGAATCAAAACGAATCTCGGTATTTTTAATTGTTGAATAAGATGTAAATCATTTCTGAAAATCTTCCATTTGTTAGCAATCTCATCACTAACAGGTTCATCCCACAATAAATGGAGTTTCCACATGTCTTGTATCAAGATTTTGACATAAATAATACAAGGAGCAAGCCAACCCAATGGGTCAAATATTTTCGCTAAATCAGAAAGGATATCTCTTTTAGAGTATTTAAACTTTTCACCATAAATGGATACGGAAAAGTTAAAGTAGTCTTCACGGGGGTTTCAATTAATTCCTAAAACTTTGATTGAGCTATCGTCTTGAATTTTCATAGCCTCAGAATCATTTCTCAACTCCTGGGGTATATTCTCTAACACTGATAAGTCATTGGATGACCATTTACGCAGAAGAAATCCTCCACGTTCTAACATTTGCAAGAGTTGATTTACTAGATTTTTGCACTCTTCAGTGTTATGAGCACCTACCAAACAATCGTCTACAAAAAAGTTTTGAAGTACAGTCTTCGAAGCTAAAGGATAGTTATTATGCTCATCGTAGGCAAGTTGGTATAAAGCACGAGTAGCCAAATATGGAGCCGAGGCAGTGCCGTATGTGACAATATTAAGTTGAAATTCTTTAATAGGATCACTTGGACTGTCCCGCCAAAATATCCTTTGAAAGTTTCTATCCTCTTCATTAACTAGAATTTGTCTAAACATTTTCATGATATCAGCTGTGACAACTACTGTGTAACATCTGAATTTGATCAAAACTGGAAACTGCTCTTGTTGCATTCTGGGACCTGTCATCAATATGTCTTTAAGAGATAGTCCTGATGAAGACTTACTAGTAGTATTAAATACCACACGTATTTTACTCGTAGAGCTAGATTCCTTAATTACTGCATGATGTGGCATGTAGTATGCCTGACTAGGGGACTCTGAACTACAGACTGGTTCCATGTGCCAGAGATCCAAGTATTCCTTCATTAAATGTTTATACATATCATATGTATCAGGAGATCTTAAGAGATTTCTCTCTAAAGATTTAAATCTTTGTAAAGCAAGATCTTTAGAATTACCCAACCTTGAAGGGTTACCTTTAAATGGGAGTTTCACTACATAACGACCATTTTGATCATGGAAGTGTGTGGTTTTAAAGAACTCTTCACATTTTTTATCTTCACTTGAAATACGTTTGACTTCAGGAATGGAGTCTAAAGACCAAAATCTTTCAACTAATTCGTTTGTATTCAACTGAAGATTATTCACTGTAAAAGTGTTAGTTAGATTCGAGTCCAGGATCAGCTAAGACTAGTCGTCAAAATGATTGGCAATTTTAGAAGGAAGCGACACGTTAGGCACATCTGAAGTTATCCTTGGAATCACGAATGCATATGTTCGAAATTTGGAATTTGACTCAAAGTGCGAGGTAAAAAGTAATTCCACTTCTCCACTTGTTACAGTGTGGAACGAACCAAAGCACGATAATTCAATTTTTTTGTTAAATCTACCTAACTTTAGTTTTCTGAAACACTCTTCACTTATAAAGCTGGCTTCACTGCCACAGTCTAGTAAAGCCCTGCAAGGAATGGCTTTACCATTGGAATCACTAACTTTAATGAGAGCAGTACACAGTAATACACGTTTTGATTCACCTTTAGAATAACTAAATTGTCCTGTACATGTTGTGGCATTTGTAACGACTTCATTCTTTGGTAAGAACACTTCGGCTCTGGGGGAGAGTGAGGACGTTTGTTTTGGTTCCTCATTTTCACTAGTTTTGATATTTCGATCAAAATGAAGAACAGTATGATGAGGTAACTTACACATCATACATTTATGTAAACTACGACAGTTTTTCACTAAATGAGGCTGAGAAGATAAACAATTAAAACAAAGTTTGTGTTTCTTAACAAATTCGATTCTTTTTTGGTCACTTAAGTTTAAAAACTTACCAAATTTGTGAAGAGAATGATCTTCCTTGCACATTATACAACTGTTTTTACTCGACATTAAAGAAGTTAATTTGGAATTAGAAAATTTCCTAAAATCTTTAGATTGAGACACAATAACACGCCGAATAAATACAGTGAAACTGTGAAAAATTTGTGAATTAACGCTGATTTTTGTTGTTTGACTTCTGAATCAGTATCTTTAGATTGGTTTCTACTATTCTGAAGGGTTCTAGCGTGGTCTTTTAGAAACTCGAGTAAATTATCTAAAGTACCTAATTCATCTTTTTTCAAAGTTCTTTCCCACCAAAATTTTATGTTTTTATCTAATTCCTCATTTATCAGATAAACAAAAAGAACACCAGAAAGAAGATCAGAAACTTCTAGCTTAAGAGTTCTCAAAGAGCGTACACATTCATTCACTACATCAACACAATGTAAAATAGCTTGAGCTGAATCAGAAACATTTGGCAAATTAAACATTTTACGGATTAATGCATTAGTTAATTCTCTTTTATTAGAATAACGTTCCTGTAAAAGTTGCAACGCTATATCATAATTAGCGTCAGAAATAGGAATCGACTCAATAATAGCCTTTTTTTTTACAAGAAGCCTTTAAATATTGAAACTTCTGACATTTAGAAATATTAGGATTGTTATCTACACTAGCCTTAAAAAGATCATAGAAACTAATCCACTCTTCTATATTTTCTCCTGTAAAGGTAGAAAGTTCTAATTTTGGTAATCGAACGTCAGACGAATTTACTTTTGCTACACTACTTGTTTCGATAATAGAGTCACTGGAAGGTTTCTGTAACTTTTTATTTATAGTTATCCATAATTCATCTAAAGTTTCTTGTATTGTCTGTTGTTTCGTAATGAATGTATCACAATCTCTTTCAGGACACAAGAAAAATATTTCCTCATAAATAGAACGAAGCTCACTGTTAAAAGCATTTAGTTTCGTTTCGAACAACTTTACCTCTAAAATTTCTGCTTGTTCTAAATCGAATTTACCTTGCCTTTAAACGTTGTTATATTGCTTTTTAGAACCTTCTTTTCAGTTAAAACTGGTTTCAAATCAGCCATTATGAATAACAATAAATATTATACTAACAACTCTAGCAAAAGAAGATGAAATATTGGAACGTACTCACCCCAATGTTGAGGTTTCTACGCTACACCATGCCACGGGAATATTCCACAAATCGAAACTGATTTCACCACAGATGCCACACGCATAATCCACAAATCGAATCGAAAGTACACTAAGCTGATTATTAATTCACAAATCGAAAGTGATTTAACTTGCTAATATTTGAATAAATCACATCATATCCAAAGCTCGCTAACTCATTCCTAAGAAGGAACGAAGTTGGTGTATAGTTTCTAGCAATGGATATTCTATGATAGCTTTAATTTTTTGAGGTAGAGGTTTTGAACCTTCAGCAGATATTTGATAGCCCAAAATGTCTATTACAAGTACTCCCAAAACTGATGTGCTAATATTAATTCGAAGACCATATTTATCTAAACGCTGGAAAACTATTTTAAGATGTAAACGATGTTCTTCCTCGCAAGAAGAGGCAATCAACACATCATCCAAATATGGAAACACGAAGTCTAGGCCATAAAAAACTTTATTAAAGAACCTCTGAAAGGTTGCGGGGGCATTTTTGAGACCAAAATTTATGACATTGAATTGGTAAAGACCAAAAATGTGATAACGGCAGTTTTTTCTTTATCTTCGTCTGCCACTGGAAAGTGAAAATACACTTTAAAGAGATCAGTTTTTAGAAAATATAGTTTTATGAGTTAAAATATGTTGAAAATCTTGAATTCGAGGAATGGGATAACGATCAGGTACAGTTAAATCATTCAGTCTTCTGTAATCCTCACATGAGCGGAAAGAATCGTCTTTCTTTGTCACTATGTGTAGGGGACTTGCACATTCTGAACTGGACGGACTAATGATGTTATTGTCTAGCATATATTTGAATTCTCTTTTAGCTATTTCCAACCGTTTAAGGTCTAATGGTCTTGCTTTACAACTTACAGGTTGTCCTTTAGTTATAATATGATGTTTCACATTATGCTTTACAGTAGAAATGAGAAAATTTGGTTTTGTGATACTAGGATACATAGCAAATAAATCAGAATATTAACTTAAACTGCCCATTTTATGTACAGTTTCATTAATAGAGATGGGTGCGATGTCACCATAAACTGCAAGGTTCGTCACACCATCAATTAGCCTTTTATGCTTTATATCAATCAATAAATTGAACTTATTTAAAAAATAAACACCTAATATGGGTTTACTAATTTTTGCTACAATAAATGGGAATTGAACTCTGCGTAAACCAAGATCAAGAATTAAAACTTTTGTACCAAAAGTATCACTTTCTGTATTATTTGCAGCATATAATTTATAGTCACTAATAAGTTTGTGTTCAGAAGTACGAGGAATAAGGCTTACCTCTGCTCCACTGTCCACAAGAAAATGTAAACCTGTTTTTGTCCGTGATAAATAAGCGGAATTTACGGCAATTTTCTTTATTTACACCAGCAGAGTCTGCCGCTGATTCTACTGCTGATTTTCGTTTTCCGGGGGAGTTATTTTTCCATGCACAGGGGCTTTGCATCTATCAGGAAAACACTTTTCTCGAAAACGAAAGTGGAAATAACAGTACTTGCCATTAGGGTTATAACTGCTCCGAGACTTACTTCGATCATTAGATGATCGACTGCTATTTCTTGAACGAGGACGAGAATTCCTTGTGACAGTTAGTTTTTCGAGTTTATTATCCAAAGATGCAATTTGTTGTCGTAATTTAGCAATAGCATCTGGTCCTGGAGAAACAATACTGCTGGCACAGTATAGTTCTTGTTTCGGTTGCATTTCGATGATACGATCGGCCATTAAAGCCAGTTTTTCGATATCTTCATCACTAACGATTAAAATATTGCGCACAGAATCTGGCATTTTCTGCAGAAATAGAGTTTCAAGACCTTTATCCGAAATGCCATCGGTTGCAAAATTTAGCATTTTTTAGTAAAAGTTGACTAGGTTTACTATCTCCCAAGTCTATGCCTGTTAGCAGTCTCTGTAAACGTTTATTTTCACTTTCTTTAAAAGTGTTCAAGAGACGTTCTTTAGCAGCAGTATATTTGGTTTTGCTATTGTCACTTATAATATCCCATAAACTTTCAACAAATTTTGCTTCCAATTGCGAAACTGAGTAGTTGAATTGAGTTTCTTCGGCAGCTATTCCACAAATAGAAAACTGCTTCTACTTGATAAAACCATATCTCTGGTTTTTCAGCCCCAAAGGGAGGTCTTTTCACACTTACCCGTGTTATTTCTTCTTTAATCGCCGATTCTTCACTTTCTGACATCTTTATCAATAATTCCGAGGTCGCCAAGAATGTAGTTGCTTGCAAAGTTCTTTTTTATAACAATTTAAAAGGCAAAAAGCAAAAGCAAGAATCAATTTTTTTCATATATAACATCTTTGTTATTTTTTGTAGCGCTCACTAACTCCTTACTGAATTCAGGCATGACGACACTTCGAAAACTAAACTGAAACTATAGGTGAAGTGAAAGTAGTAGTTATTATCTAGTAGAAGTAATTGTAGTTATTATGACCAATAATAATTATTGCCTACACATGAGTTACACTTGTGCATTTATTATAAGGTAACCAGGTTTTAACATTGGTAAAGCGGGACACGATTGATGGGGGGTTGATTAAACATTTGGTCTATGCAGAGTAACACAAATTTTCATAGAAGAAAAAATAGTATTGTTACGTATTTTTAAAATTCCAACTCGAGTACAATTTACAAATACATTAAAAGAAATTATGTATAGTATTATTTTATTCTTTGGCATATTTCTCGTTTGATTGAATTTTGTTTAGTACATTGCTGTCGTTGTTTCAAAGGTCATAACATTTTTCACAAGAATTTGTTAAATTATATTTCACACATAAAATGGCTTTCAAAGTCCCAACACTTAATTGTGATTTTTCTGATGTCCACACCTGATTTACCGTAGGAAAAAAGAGCTCAGTCGCAGCGCTAGTTCCTGGGGTATTCCAAAGTTTTTAGTGCATTATTGTATGGAAAATGGTTTGTTTCAAAATGATGAAATGTTTCTAACCATTTGTTTTCTACTGTGATTTTCGCTGATGTCCAAGATTTAACCTTTTAATTATCAATATATTTTTAATAAAGATGTCTAATTAAAAAGATCATTTTCAAAAATATTACTATATGGGAAATTTTGAATAATATGATCGAATGGTTTTTGCACATTCCAATTAAGTTCTTGTTTTAATATATTCCCTAGCTTGTCGTGCATTCTTCCTAAAAATCAGGACTCTTTTAAAAAGCCGCAGGATTCAGGAAAACTGTTAAAAACTGGGACTGTCGGACCAAAAGCGGGACGTCTGGTCACCTTAATTTATTAGTAACAGCTGTGTTTTATAAAGAAATTTTGGTACTGTTCTGTTACTGGAACTGGATTCAGAAATGTATATGTATACACACATATATTCATGTGTACATATATTACACTGCTCGATATTGAAAATGCAACACCAAGAAGGAGTGGTCAGAAATTTATGCAAATTTAGTAGTAGACGCACGTCACTGAGTTATGCGAATGATGTGAAATGTGCAGCTCTCCGACGCACATGAAGTAAGATATAAGGGAAGGAACATGCAGAATGGACAATATTCGTGTAGTTATTTCTGCCAGACGAATTATCGAAGAAATTTTCGTTTTTGTCCCGGAGGATACGTGTAATAGGATAGAATGCCAGGATGTAGTCAACGAAGGCACTTCCAGCAGATAAATGATTTTACAAGGGGTATGGTGATCGGACTGAAAATGGCGGGTTGGTCGGTCCTTACGTCAAATTGCAGCTGATACCCACATGGATGCGAGCACGGTGAATTGGCTATGCCGAACATGGTTGGAACAAGGAAATGTAGGAAGAAGGAGGGGTGCTGGTGCAGCCAGAGTGACGTCAGCAAGCGTGGATCGACGCATCCGACGACAAGCTGTGGCGCTCCCGCAAGTCACTTGTATCGCGATTCTACAACATGTGCAAGATACCCTGGATGTTCCCGTGTCGACCAGAACCATTTTCCGTCGATTGGTTGAATGTGGCCTTCACTCACGGCGTTCGTTAAGAAGACTGCCACTGACCCCACAGCAGAGACGCCAACGTTCAGAATGGTGCCGGACTGGAGCGATGTGGATGACAGAATGGCGAAACATCGTGTTCTCAGATGAGTCACGCTTCTGTTTATCCAGTGACAGTCGCCGCATACGTGTGTGGCGTCGACGTAGAGACAGATCTAATCCTGCAGTAATTGTGGAACGGTCCACCGCGCGACAACGTGGCATAATGGTTTGGGGCGCTATTGCCTACGATTTCAGGTCACCTCTAGTTCGTATTCAGTGCACTATGACAACCCAACGATACTTGGATAATGTACTGTGGCCGGTGTCAATCCCTACCTTCAGATGTTGCCTAATGCAATTTTTCACCATGATAACGCCCGACCACACAGTGCTCGCATCTATCCACATGCTGTCTGCAAGGTATACAGATGCTTACCTGGCCACCGTACTCTCCTGACCTGTCACCAATGTGACTGGACGCCGTTTGCAGATTCTGTCCCTGCCTCGTTCAGAAGACGAACTGTAGCAAATGGTTGAAAGGGAATGGAGAGCCATCCATCAGGACACCATCCGCACTCTTATTGACTCTATGCCTAGACGTGTTTCTTCGTGCATCGCTGTCCACGGTGGTCCTACATCCTACTGAGCCGACGCCGTTCTCGCTCTGTATTCTGACTATCATTTTGAAATAAAGATCACTTATTGCTGCTTGCTGTCTCTGTCTTTTTTCCAAATTTCATCACTTTCTGACCATTCCTTCTTGGTGTTGCATTTTCAATGTCGAGCAGTGTATACATGAACACATACATCCATATATACATTTCTGAATCTGGTCCTAATAACAGAACAGTACCGAAATTTTTGAAGGAATTGAGTTTAACAGGTAGGATGATAGACAAAAATAAATATGTCATTTTTTTGCATCCGGTCCAAAATTTTATCCTTGCATTAATATTAGAGCTGATTAGTGCAGTTCCAAACACGTATATCCTTATCTGCTTGAATCATCTCATGCGGCGCCCAGCGAGTTAACTTCTACATCAAGTGTATGAGATACATACTGCGACCAATGGACATGGCACTAACTCCTTAACAAGCTCTGGATTGGTTGCATACTTATCTTCTTCCATATAATCTCGCTGGCCGGCCTGCGCATTTTTACTTCCTCCCTAGGAGACGCAATCGGCGACTAAATTTGGCGATTTACGAGGTCTTGGCGAAATTGCGACACCAAGCGCATGCGCAGAGATGGACGAACTATCGTGATGAGATGTCGTATTTTGTAGCTTAATACTTGATTGCCCATATTTCGTAATGGCGGGTTATATGTAATTGTGCATGTGTCAAACATAATTACTGAAGCAGCAAACTTCATATGTGATTCGTGGGGGGGTGTTATATAAAGAAAAATGGCGGTTCATTTTTCAACAGAGTGTACTTATGGTGCTTTTTTTATGGCTTGAGTTATTGGCAGTTACTAGCACTGCATATGGTTAGCGTGGTCGCATTACAGTAAAGATAAATATTGGGTATACACGGGGGGGGGGGGAGAAAAAAACACGTCTCACAGCTGAGCATGAGCTCATATGATATGACAGCAATGTAGGTAGAAGTGCTTTTTTTCGGCTTATGGAATGCTGGAGTTGTACGTATCATGTATCAGCATCTGTGTTATTACATCTTTCCTATAAATTTGTGGGATTTAGTAAACCATGATATTTAATAATGATTATATTTGGTTGAAAGTGAACAATAAAATAATAATAATTCTTTCTAATTTAATAATGACGATTCTTAGTTTAGCCTATATAGTTCAGTGTTAATAACTCTGTAACTATAACATGTGTATATTTACCTATTAAATAATTATGTTAAGATATGTATTGTTTCTTATAAAATATCAAGTGGATGTATAAAAGTTAATAATTATTCATTTTAACAGTTTTTATTTAACTCATTTCATCTTCCTTTGCTTCCGTTGTCTAGTTTGTAACATATACAAACACTTACCAAGTGTGATATACTATTTTCCTTTATATATATGGGGACATATCATGAGTGGTATTATATTCAAAATATGTATTTATGTTTTAAAGGAAAATTCAATCTGAGAAATATTTTATCATGTAAGAAATGTTAATCAGAAGTAACATAGTTAGGTAATATATTTAGAAAGATAATTTTAAGTAATTATTACATTTATAAGAGTTAGGTTTATTTTAGATTTTAACATATACTTGAGTAATTGATTATTACTATCCCTTTAATAACAGATTTAAATAAATTATAAATATATCTTTTCTTACTTAGACATAAGTTATTATCATTTCTGTAACTTTTTCATCATTAAGAGACTGTTAGTTTTCACACTTTAAAAAAATTCTATAATTTATATTTTAATAACTTGCCCTAATAAGACATAAAAAGTATATTTTATAACTCATAATGATAGTGTTCCATTTAAAAACTGTTATTAGAAATGTAGGTACTTTTTTTTTCTGTTGTATGGGCGTTGCAAAAAACAGTGTTAAAATACGTGATAACTTGCTGAAGATAGCAACAATGTGATCAGCTAAGTCATCTTGGTTTTATGAGTGAACTGAGTCAAATATTCATGTGTTATTATTTGTTTATTACACGTTCTTATTCTCATTAAATAAATATAATTTACATGCCGTACAGCTTGGGTAGTGCATTTTTCCAACACTAACCGTAGTCTTTGTGCATTGGATTGCAATATATAAAGCATTTGTAATGAAATCTAGAAAATGTTCCTTTTGATGTCATTTCAAAACAGAAGATGTATTTTATTTCCCAGTTCTCTATGAAAGCATGCAGAACCTATTTATTGCGCCCTGTTCTACATTCTCATTCTGAGCATATGCCACAGAAATTGAAAAAAAATTATGCACGATGTTCCATTGATTTAATTTAATGTCTGCTGGACTTGTTTTTAGCTGTGCTGAGCAGCATTTCGTAAACAACAAAATGTTGTTCAGACCATGAACATCCTTGAAAAAGAAACTGTCAGTGCAATTTTTTATATTCTGTGTAGCATGGCTTTATACTGATTGCTGTTAGAGATATAGTACAAAGTCAAAGATCTAGAATATTCGTGACATTGGCAATTTTAGATTTGGGATTTTGCTGCATATTAGATCATAAGTTTAAATCCAGTAAGATGTCAATTATAAAATTAAAAATATGAAATGGAGATTTATGAAATAACAAAGTATGTATGACCTAAAGGGAATCAAAATGTACAAAAAAGAAAAGTTCAATATTTATTTGTTTGCTTTATTAAGCATTTATTTCAATGTAACTTATTTATTTATTTTATTTTATTTTATTTATTTATTTATTTATTTATTTTTTTTTTTTGCTAATACTTTCTCTTTAATTCTATAGATAGAAATTCTTGTTCAATAGCAAAGTTGTCTGGGATTTACAAAAAGAAATGAGGAGAAGCAGTGAAATTATTACAGAATAAAGGGATTCCTCATAGCTGAAAATTTTGTAAAAATAATACTGAAATGATGTGTTTTATCAATTATGATACAGCAAAATAACGTTTCAATCTTAATCTTTCCCAGAAAAAAGTCTCAGATCTCGCACTTGGTTTGAAGGATCGCATTTAAATTTCCTAGAACTGTAAAATTTATGTACCATTGGTACCATAGACTGATCTCAGTTAAGTTTTGTAATATGCAATACAGTTGTTGATTGGGACAATTATATGCGGAAATTGTTTTAACCAGTTTGTATCTAGGTATGTCTCATGCTTATTGTTTCTGAAGTCTGTTAATAAATATTATTTTATCAAATCCTAGTTGATTTCTCATTTAAACTACAACAGTGCACAATCCTAAATGTTGGAAATTATTTCTTACAAATTTTAATTTTTATGAAAATTGTTAAAAAATATATAGAAGCATTTATCACGCCAGCAAATTGGAGTTAATGGAAATCGTATGGACATTGACCAGGTTAAGAGAATTCTTAATCGACATAAGATTTAGAATATAGAAGCATTTACTGCAAGAGAAAAATTATTTCTAATGTGTCAGCTAAGTAATTTGACAATTGTAGTGTTTAAATATTAATTACATTGGCAAAATGACAATTGTATGTGCTACCTCTCTTGCAAGAAATATATCTCATTTTTAAAGCATGAAAATATTTTGACCTGTTTTTAATATTTTTTCCTGTATTTCAATGTAACTTGTTTAATTTTATATAAATGAGAAAAGGTTATCGGATTGCAAAACAAACCTTTCAAATGATATTAAAAAAATTAAAACTACTGAAATATAAAATGATGCAATAAATGTATAGTCTAATTAGTAATATCTTTATTATAAATTAGCCCTTAAAATTTAAAACGGGACAGCAAGTGCATTATAATTACAGTTGTTTGAGTAAAGATTGTGTTTGGTATCCTGAGTTGTCAAACATCCAATCCAAGTAAGAACAAGGATCATTTAGCAGTACTTTGAGTGTGTACTGTTTCTATGATTTCTATGCTCGTTTGCTCATAGTACTGGCAATTCAAGTTTATATTGTGTCAAGGTTTGAACAAAATATTAAAAATAACATATTCGGTATATTAAAATTCGTTTTCATACATGGTCAAAGCATTTAAAAAAAACTGCCTTAGATCAGTATGTTTTCTTAAAATTACGTCTTTCATTTTTGCAGTCATTACATTAAATAAAAATATTAAATAATAATTTCACTTTTTCATTCTAGAAAAATCAAAATTCATGCTTTCTTTTACAACCCTTAGTTCTTTCTGAGAGTAAATTTAAGACCTTTGTAAAAGAGAAATGGCATAAAGGATTTAGTTATTATAGTCATATAATTTGGGAATAATAAATTTCCAAATATTAAAAATATTTATTAATCCTAAATATTTATTTTTAATATTTAGAGATTGAGTGGGCTTTCTACTAGAAATACAGAACTTGCCATTGCTCAGATATAATTTCATTTCTTCTTTCAAATTATTGAGGTCACATATGAGATTTTTGAAGAATGAACAAAAAAAAAAAAAAAAATTGAGTACCAGATATACTTTTGTTTTGATGCACTGTATTCATATGATAAATCTGTATTTATTTCGAAAAGTTTAGAATGAACATTAAAGTGGTGCAGATTGGTGGTATTTTAATTTCTCTTCAATTTGTGTATATAGCAGAGCTTAAATTGAGACGGAGCCCGGCTCTGGTACTTCTCAGTTTTCGAGATAAATTATAATTTCAGCCGGAGCCCTAAATGAAAGGGCTCAGGCACTTTTTTTATGTAAGTGAACCACAATTTTTACACATAAATTTTGTTTTAATAGTAAACATGTCATAAAAATCCGATTCTAACTTCTGAGTGCAAGCCTGTCTTTCCATCGCACTCAAGCCCTGCACAGAGGTTGAGACTTTTGAGGAAAGAAAAGCCCCCAATTATATGTCAAAGGCTTATTCTCCAGGATATGCAATGAATTTATGAGACCGGGTAAATTTTGTATATCTCAAAGAACTAAAAGTGACACCCTGGGTGTGAACGTTCCATGCTAGTAACTTCCTTCTGCAGAGGCACACCAGCGGCCGAGCGGTAAAGTCGCTGAACACTGGTAGTTCGGTCCGAGGTTCGAAGCCCGCAAACGGGCTGGCTGCATGAGAACTTTCGTGGTTTTCCCCATGTGTAACGTGTATACCAGCCAGTTTCCCTTAGAAAGTCCTCCACGAAGGCAACCCTTCCCTTAGGCGAATAGCTCTCGAGGCTTTGCCATAATTACACAAACTAAAAACCTTCTGCAGAGCTGTAGACTTTCTGAATGATATAACCAAAAGGGGGAACTACTGCTGCCACTTGTACCGAGAAGTCTTATATTTATTCTCACGTTGTATTCAAGAAAAAGTTCTGCTTGACGGCTAGAGTTATATCGACAGCGCATCGCGATCAGGTAGTCTTGAACTCTTCCCTCTTTATTTTCAAAGCTACACTTTTCAGTTAAATTTCTTTTCATACCCTCATACTGTTTCTAGAATTCTCACTATTCTCCTTAGTGTAGCTTTAATCATTTTATCTTTTTTCCATAGTGTGCTGCAAAAAAAAAGACTGATACTTGTCATCCCTCGGAATAGTACATTTTATGTATAATCAGGGCTTAAACTCAGATTGGATGAGCTGCTTCTTAGCATCTAAGGGGAATTATAATTCCGGACGATGACTCAAATAAGACGAGGTCCGATACTTGTTTTTCCCTATTTAACTATTCAAAATTAATTTAATAATTTATCAAATTTCTCTTTATATTTACATTGTAAGGATCCTAAGTTTTACTAACGTTTATTTTATTTTAAATCTTTACTATCACTTCTTATTTTCTACTTCCAGCCAGAATTAAAAGCTTTAACTTATTTATGCAAATTTGTCTTGCTAACGCCAAGTACTTAAGTTGTGGCTTTTTGCCAAGCAAGAGAAAGGAAGGAGTTAGTAGAAGCAGGCCGCTTGCCATAGCAGTTTTACTCGGTTGCTGGTTGCCTTCAAGGCCAGAGGTTTAGTCCTCTTGATAATTTTAAACGTATCGTAGTGTTAGCAGTTCTCTGTACTACATACGGCTTTTTGCTAATATACGGCCAATCTTGGAGTAGGCACTTGTTTGATTAATCCAAAGTTAAATTTAGTTAGAGTTTAGTTAATATTTCTATATTCTTACGTTCAGACCACAAGTGGTTGGTCTTTGTATTCCGAAGTCCGGAAATCATTGTAAAGAGAGAAAAATAAAGGGTTTCGTATATCCTTCCTGTGTGTATTGTCTACTTCCCAAATTTATTGAACATAGCTTTAGTAAGCTCACTGTTCCGAGTCAGGACATTTAATGTTCCCAAAGCAAGTAAGGAGGAACACAGAACCTGATAACATTTCCCTTAATTTAATTAATTAAATTAGTTAATTTAATAAAATTAATAATATTAATTTAAATTTATTATTTAATTATTAGCTATTTTAATTATTTTTTTTCTTTGCTTCCTCACAGTCTTCCATAGGGCTCCGGCACTTCTAATTTTAGATATTAAGACCTGGTATATAGCATGGAACAATAAGTCCTCAAGAGTTAATGGGAACGAAAGAGGGGTAGATGATCTTTAGATCTATCTCCTGGTCATTGTTTCAAAATGAGTCAGACCTGTGCACATATAATGTCACCAATAATGTGCCCAAGGTTTAAACTAATGACAGACACAAAAAAAGTTCACTCTTGGTATCAGTGATTTCGTGGGCTTAATCTGATGTTACTGTCGGAGGAGGCTGTGATTATATTTAGAATTTAACTAAATCAAAAGTTACTATGTGTTATTAATTGCTTCAACATTCAATTAATTTATTCTTAAACAATCAATTAGTTAAGTGATTTTTCCTTCTATCGGTCTGAATAATTTTATATTCTGAAGCTGTCATTTCAGTATACATATAGAAACTATAAATATATTCATTATTCCATAATGTAATGGATGGATTAATATGCTTAACAATTGCAATCTAATGTGCTTTCAGCTGTTGCGAAAAATGCCTTCAAAGCTTCTTAACTAGGGCAATTAAAATAATGCTGATATCTTAAGTAAAATTCATCGTACGAAATATGAGGTACTGAATATCACGAAAAGTAATGAAACATATTGCCCACATTAAGTAGAACAATTCTATGTTCAGATACACGTTTATGAGACTGCCTTTATCGTCACCATTTTGACAGTATTTACTAACAGTGAACTCTGTGGATGTATAGCAGAATAAAAATATTATATTATTAATTGTTATTTTACCTGCACGAAAGTAGTTGATGAACACTTCTTTCACCGAATCAATTGGGCGTAAGCAATTCCACGCTTCATCAACATCACATTGATGTGTATGCCGAAATGAAACTTTAATCAAAGTGCACATTTCTTTTTTACATACTCATCACGACATCTTGTATACTTTTTACTTTTTCAAAGCAGCTAAACATTCTTTATTTCTGAAACTAGCCTCTTTCTTGTTTAGCCTTGCATGTTGACACGCATAATCTTTCTTAAAAATAAACTTTACTGTTTCTGATTTGCATTGTTTTGTTTTGGAAGATACAATCCAATGCACGCTTCAAAATGTATTTTCCAATTCACCCATCTATCTTCATTATTAAGATCACATCTGAAGTCGAAATCCTCTTTTCCTCCGAACTTGGAAGACACTACTTCGTAGGAATATCCATCAAATAAAATTTTATAAAATTCATTTTCCACTTCGTTTGACATACTCGCAGCCATAAAAAATTTGAAACATAAACCGACAGCGTTATTTCCTTTTGTGCATGCGCTTGGTGTCACAATTCCGCCAAGACCTGATAAATCGCGAAATTGAGACGCGGGTTGCGTTTCCTAGGGAGGAAGTAAACATACGCCGCCGGCCTCATCAACATCAGTAGGCTGGCTCGAGTGCTTTGCCTCTTGAATATCGTAGCGCTTGTTTTTGAAATTTCGGTACCGAACCTTCGGCAGCACCGGATTTAGATTTGACGAGAGCCTAAGCTATTTGAGATATGGGGCCCTTTATGAGGGAGATCAGTCAGTTTTTTTTATATGGGATATGCTACAATTTTTTGGAGGGCTCTAAGCTCTAGCTTGTTCAGCTTATACATAAATCCAGCACTGACCTTCACAGTTTCATATGATACACCATTAGTACCTAAAGCTGTATACACGATTTGGTGATATTCTGTAGCTGACTTTTTGTTACTTTTTAAAACTGAAAGTAAATGATAGTTTTAATCTGGTAGCGTAGTAGTTCCATTTCAAACACTTTGTACTTAATAATAACGATATTTTCTTACAAATTTCACAACACGGTGTTCTAAATCAAGTCTCTTTCTTTCAAATGCCAAAAATCATTTGACAAGTTATGATTAAACACGGCAACGCGAACTATTTGCTCAAACGATATTTGCGGTGGCGGGAAACTTTCATTGAGATCCAATTCTGTGTTTCAACTGGAACTTTTCATTCTTGAGTTCGTTACGTGAAAATGGATGTATTGACTCTTGATATACTCGCATATTCTCGACTAAATTGATGCTCTCCCAACTCGTGAATAAAAAAGAATCGTGAATCGTGATCATAACGCTCAAGTTTATACATGTGTTTGTTTAAATCAAATCTGAATCTAAACGAATTGTTACATACCTTACACACATGAGGTTTCTCTCTGGTGTGAATACACGCATGTTTCATGAAATTAAATTTTTCTATAAATGAACTATTAAAAACATTACACACACAAAGTTTCTCTCCTGTGTGAGTCTGCATATGCTTATTTAAATCCCTCTTTTGACTAAATAAATTGTTGCCTATATGGTGATTCCTATCATATTGTTACCAATTTGTTTTACCACCAATCCTCGCATTCCATATCACAGATTATGTTCTTACTGCATTAATATAAATATTAACAAGACATAGTGCACAGTAAAAATTAAACTTTATTTCGGAACTTCGCGCACACTCCCCGACAGCCGGTCTGTTTCGCTCAGCTCGCTACTCCTAAGAAACTTCTCCTCTAGTGTTGCCACACTTACCGGAGGGCGCACCTTATCGCCTTATATAAGGCGCGCTCCTTATCGCCATCACCACAAAGTTCCTTTGATGGCTATTCAAAGGAACGCCATCAGGTTATGAAATTATCTCAGAAGATCCGTACTGTCGGGTATTTTTTTCATGATTACAAAATTAGAATATAAAGTTAGAAAAGATCAAAATGCAGTTCAATATATAACAAGGTAATGACACATGTAACAAACATGAAATAACAAAAAATATGTTACTATATGAATTAAAAAAAAGGTTTTAAATTGTTATGTAAGAAGCAAGTTTCTTAGGGAAGTGAACATGTCTTCCCGATCTGGTGACAGTTTGTGTCTTAGAGAGTTCGTTTGCAGAGTTATTCTGCTGAACTGTCTTTAAGTCTTTATTTGTTTTCAGTTCAGGCAAATTAGAGTCCGAAAGCAAATAAGCTGGTTTCACACGGTCTATAGACACAGTAGATTTCAGACCGTTAATATTATCAGGTTCAATGTTCCTTCTAACCTTCTTCGGGAACATACAAGGACCTGACTCGGAACAGAGAGCTTACTAAAGCTATGTTCACTAATTGTGGTAAGTAGACAGGATACAGACGAAGGGTATACAAAACCCTTTATTTTTCTCTGTATACAATAACTTCCGTACTTCGGAATACACTGACCCTCCACTCGGGGTCTAACGTAAAAAAGTATAAAAATAAAACTAAACTCTAATTTAACTTTAGAATAATACACGTGGAAGATTGGCCTTATAATAACAGGAAGCGTAACAGGAAGCACAGAGACTGTGAACACTACAATACGTTTAATTTATCAAGAGGATTAAAACCTCTGGCCTGGAAGGCGAACAGCAACTGCGTAACTTCTAAGGTAAGCGGCCTGCGTTGACTTACTGCTTCCTCTCTTTCGCTTGGCAAAAAGCCACAACTTAAGTACTTGGCGTTCGCCAGACAAACTTTGCATAAAATCCTTCACGCTTAGAATTCTGGCCGGAAGTAGAAAATAAGAAGTGATAGTAAAGATTTAAAATAAAATAAACGTTAGTAAAACATAAGATCCTTACATACTTCCCGCCAGAGTTAATTAGTTTGAAACTGAGGTCTAAAACGACCTTGTTGAAAACTTTTAGCTCTAGAATCTAACGCGAGGCCAACCTTTTACAAACATAACTTCGTTAGAAACTAGAAAATTTAAAAGAAAGAAATTTGTTACAATAGCAGCTCCCAGGATATACAACAATCTTTTTTTCATCTGTACTGCATCTAACCAGGAGCTTTTATTCAATTCTGGTTCCTTCCAGAGATCTGGAAGAAAAACTAGTTTAATGAAATGTTACACAATGACATTGCAAATAACATATAGAATATACTTCTCTTAACATTCTTATTTCATTCATGACTATTTTAATTATCTCTCCCCGTGCTCTCTGACATGTGTTGTAAAAGAACACCAAACACGAATGTGTTTCTGTCTACGTGTGCCACACTTCCTCCTACAATCAAAACACTAACGTGTTAAAATTCAACATAACGAGACCTCTTAACACACCCTAATTTCAACTCTAAACCCTGAGGTACTATTCTAAAAGTGGCTAACTCTAAAGTGTAGCGTCAGAGAGCCTAACTACATCATTCAACCTTTACCACATATTCGCCATGATTTAATCTTTACAGTCACACGAATAACAAATTTTTAACATTACTTTCACTTTTACCATATCACGGTATTCCTTAACATTTAAAATAACAGTTCACATTGTATATAAGAACATATCAACATGCCGTTAATTTTACACATTTGAAAACATACATTAGTAGTACATTGTTAACTTCTATTCTCTTCAAAGCAAGTGCCAATTCTTTCTACATTGAAATAATACTACATTTCAAAAAGTCTTTCAGACTAAAACTTCTTTCTTGCTAGAATGTTTTAAATAAATTTTATACAATAACTTTTTACAATATTTAAGTCTTTACACAACGCTATTATACATCAACTTTAGTTTTACGCACGAGTAATTTAAAAACATAATACGAAAATCGGTCACAACTCATTTCTCGCCCTTTTGGCGATAAAGGTAGACCTCGCATGAGGTAAAACTTCTTAAAATCTGCCACTTGCAGTAAGAATGAAAGATTAACTTAAGTTTGCAAAGTAACATAAAATTTTACTTATCTTTGTAATATTCGGACATCCTTTTCTGGGCCCAGTCTTTAAAGGTACTGCAGATAGTAGCTTGGTTTATCCTCCTTCTTGTACGGGCTCGCCCTTCAGTGCTTTCCTCTGGAAGCTTCCTTTTTTCACCAGTACGGCCACCCTTGAATACTTTCCTTTTCTCCTCTGCTTGTGGTCTTTGCCGTTTGATGGCAGCTGGTCTTGGCGGAACCGGGAAACTTCTGTCGTGATCCTGCTTGGACCTCGTTGTTGGCCGTTCAAATTTTTCTTGTACTTTTTCCTCCGCCGCTGATGGCCCTTCCGCAGTTCGGCGACTTTTGCTGCGGAGAGTTCTGTCGGATGAGTAGATCTTCCGTTTTAAAGCCGGGTTATAGTTGCCGTCATTTCTCCTGGTCCTCTACACATACGTCGTCCTTCTCCCTTCTTCATTCTGGGGGTGTTCGTGAACTCTGTTTTCTGGACGGTGGAACGGCTTCTTTTTCTTGTCACCTTCCATTTTTCCGCGGGGCAATTTTCTTTTCACTTGCTTCTGTCTCTCATTGGCTTGCCCTTGTACTTGTCGTTTTTTCACCTCTGGAACTTGTACCTGCGGTGTCTGCCGTGCCGGATCCTGCAAAAGATCTGAAAAGATTTGCATTTTATTACGATCGAAGTAGGGCTTGATTTGATCAATGTTTGCGGAACAGGTTTCACCATTTCTGGCTTTTAACACTACAACAGCGTGAGTTATTTTTTCTATAACATATGGTCCTTCAAATCGTGGAAAAAATTTGGCAGTTTTATCTTCTGGTGCTGAAGAAAGTGAATGCTTAATTTTTAAAACTTCATCCCCTACTTTATAAGTTACTCCCCGTCGTTTCAAATCATAATATAATTTCTGTTTTCTTTGTGCTACTTCCGTATTCTTTTTTGCTTCTTTTATTAGTTTTTCTATATCACCCATTTTAAATTCTGGGGCTCTTTGTTGCACATAAAATAGTTTATCTAACGGTGTTATAATCTTTCTGCCTAGAAATAACTCAGCAGGAGTTTTGCCCGTTGTATCATGTTTTACGGTCCTAAGGGCGAAAGCAAATTCATTGACATAGTTATCCCAGCTTTTATGAAAATTTTTAACATAACTACGGATAATTTTCACTATATTTCTGTTGACCCGTTCCGCTATATTTGATTGCGGCCGATACGGGACCATTTTTAAATGACGTATGCCCAGTTTTTGGCACATGTCTTCAAATATATTACTTACAAATTGAGGACCATTATCCGATATAACTTTTAGGGGCGCCCCGTATTTTAAAATATATTTATTTAAAATAGAATCGGTAACGAATTTCGCGGAGGCTCGTTTTAAGGGAACAATTTCGGTCCATTTACTAAAATGATCAACCATAACAAGGAGATAGCGACTTTTATTTAACTGACTTTTTGGGAAAGGGCCCAATAAATCGATGCCCATTATTTCATTTGGAAATTCGGATTTAATACTATTTAGAAACCCGGCCGGGCGGAAATTAATATAATTAACTGCTTGACCTGTTGGGCAGGACTGGACATACGCCCTTGTTAACTTTTGCAGTTCAGGAAAGTAGACTGCCTCGCGTACGCGTTGGATAGTTTTTCGAATACCAGCATGAGAAGCTAAAGGGCTGTCATGGAGCTCATGCAGGATATTTAATCTAACACTAGCTGGGATAACAGGTCGAAATTCGTTGTTGGAATTCGTAGTTTTTGTATAGAATAATAGACCATCTATTAGTTCGTAATGGGCCGCCCTATTTCTTATCGCCACAATATCTTGGTGGCTAAAATTTTCAGGATCCTTCAAATACTCATAAATACTTCCAAACTCAGGATCCTTACCCAGTTCTGTTATTACAGTTTCTCGGGAATTTATTGTACACGCTGTAAGCATTGCAACTTTTACGGTATTACCCTGTTCGTCTAATTTAATTCGTGATAGGGCATCTGCTACGATATTTTCCTTTCCGGGGGTATGCTTGATTACCAGATTATATTCTTGCAGCTTGAGTGCCCATCTTATTAACCTTGGGGATAAATTTTTCCCTGAGTACAATCTAGTTACCGCCGCATGATCAGAGTATACTGTTATCGGCGCCTTTCCAAAATAGACTCGGAACTTTTGCACTGCTAACAGAACTGCAAGTGCCTCTCTCTCGGTCGCGGAATAGTTTCTTTGTGTTTGATTTAAAGTTCGGCTAAAAAATGCCACGGGCTGCTGATTTTGCAAAAGTACCGCTCCTACCGCATAATCCGAAGCATCCGCTGAAATTTCTAAATTTTCATCCTTTTCAGGAAATTTTAACACAGGGGCTTGCGTTAATGCTTGTTTTAATTTTTCGAAAGCACTATTGGCTTCGGCCGTCCACGAGAATCTTGCCTTTTTCCTTTTTAATTTTAACAATGGCTCAGCGATAGCCGCAAAATCTTTTATAAAGGACCTATAATATGAACAAAGTCCTAGAAAAGAAGAGAGCTTCTTTGCCGTGTTTGGAGTCGGATACTTTTGTACAGCGATTATTTTTGATTCATCTGTCTCGATCCCTTTTTGAGATATTTTGTAACCTAAATATTTTAATTCAGGGGCTGCAAATTTGCACTTTTAGACATTAACTTTTAGACCGGCCTCATTTAATAAAGAAAACACCTGTCTTAAATCCTGTACATGTTGGTCTAGATTATCACTAGTAACAATGATATCGTCTAAATATATAAATGTGGACTTTCCAAGAACAGGTCTTAACACAATGTCCATGCATCGCTGAAATGTTGCTGGGGCCTCTGAAAGGCCAAACGGCATACGCAAAAATGCATAAGTGCCAGACTTGGTTATAAAAGCAGTCTTAGGCACGTCCTCAGCCCTCACCCCTATTTGAAAATAACCAGTCGTTAAGTCTAAAGTCGTCATAAATTTGGTTGATTTTATGTTCCTTAAAATTTCTTCTATGATCGGCAACGGATATACCGGATATTTCGTTATGGAATTTAATTTACGGTAATCAATAGCGAATCTCCACCTTTTTGGATGCTCCAAAGGATAATCATTATTTTTCTTACATAAAACCACCGGGCTAGCATAACTACTTGAGATGGGCGTTATGATCTTTTTACGTAGCATATCGGTAATATGCCATTCTATAATTTTTTCCTTATTCTTATCATACCGGTATGGTTTTTGACGAACTGGCAATGCATCTCCGGTGTCAATACTATGGTTAGTAACCTGAGTAAATCCTGGAATATCACTAAATAACGAAGCAAATTCACTTACCACTTGTCGGATTCTATCTTGCTCGTCATTAGGCAGGTGGTCAAGATTTAACCTTGGCGGTTCAACCTTTTCTACACGCACTGGTTTCATTGTCAGCTTAAGGGACGCTTCATTAAAATCCAGTGTAGCTTGTGCGCCTGAAAGAAAGTCTATTCCTAAGATCAAATGTGCTTGCAGATTCTTTACTATAAAAAACATCACCTTTACTTGTTCGTCCTTGATACGGATATACAAAGGTACTTTACCTACGCACTTACATTTTTCTCCTTGCGCCGCTAATATTGTCGTATTATCCGCATTATATATGCGGTATTTGCGAAAATACTTTCTAAAAAAGACTTCTACCACACAGGAACACTGCGCGCCGGTATGCAGGAGTGCGGTGGCCGGGATATTATTCACCAAGACTTCAATCTTCGGAAGAGTCAAATTTTTCACCATTACTGTATTTAACTTGTAGGAAGAGGGATTTTCGTGGCCTTCGGATTTCCGCACCCTCTCGTCAGCAGAAATCTGTTTTAGTTTAAATTATTTTTCCTTTCCGTGGTTTCCTTCTTTTACCCCTGGCCTTGAGACTTTTTTCTTGGGTTGCTATTGAACTGTCGACGTTCGCCGGCTGTTTTTGAATGCTCGGGTTTCCTTGCCCACTGATTCGCTTTTTCTCCGTAGCCGTATGCTTGAGTTTGCTGTAGTCTTGGCGTACCAAATTGGTTTCGCTGTTGATATTGACGTCTTCTTTCGACGTCCGCCGTTCTTCTACTTTCAAACTGCATTGCTAGCTCAAATAACTTTTCCAGTGTAGTCGGATTTCTTAATTCAATAAAGTCTTGCACTTGGGGCAGTAACCTCGGCAAAATCACTTGAATTATTTCAGGATCCGGACGGTTTCCATACAAGAGCTTGAAAACGTGAATTTTTCTTAAAATAAAGCTCGAGAGGTTTTCGATTCTTTGTTGATATATACTAAAAAGTTCCGTTTCTAATTTCGCACGATCCCTTACAACAGGGAAGGCTTTTAGTAGGGCAGTCTTGAAATTTTCGTAAGTATAGGTGGGACTTCCTGCTTGACCCAAGAGACTTCTGCCGATACATTTGAACCAGTTAAGCGCTTGGCCCCTCAAAGCGCTGGTAGCTAAGGTAACTTTTTGAAACTCGTGCACGGGGTAGAGCATGAAGTGGTCATCCAATTTTTCCAAAAAACTGGTTACCGGTGAGTTTCCATTAAACGTTGCTTCTGGTTTCATCGAAGCGCGCATGGTCTGGACGATGTAACCGAATCCTTCCAGGGCGGCAGCTGGCATTTCTGGATTCTGAGCCGTTTCTGCAGGCAGCACAGGTTCTTCTTGAAACTCGGCCATGGTTATTCTTCTTCGTTGGGCGCCACTATCAGGTTCAATGTTCCTTCTAACCTTCTTCGGGAACATACAAGGACCTGACTCGGAACAGAGAGCTTACTAAAGCTATGTTCACTAATTGTGGTAAGTAGACAGGATACAGACGAAGGGTATACAAAACCCTTTATTTTTCTCTGTATACAATAACTTCCGTACTTCGGAATACACTGACCCTCCACTCGGGGTCTAACGTAAAAAAGTATAAAAATAAAAATAAACTCTAATTTAACTTTAGAATAATACACGTGGAAGATTGGCCTTATAATAACAGGAAGCGTATGTAGCGCAGAGACTGTGAACACTACAATACGTTTAATTTATCAAGAGGATTAAAACCTCTGGCCTGGAAGGCGAACAGCAACTGCGTAACTTCTAAGGTAAGCGGCCTGCGTTGACTTACTGCTTCCTCTCTTTCGCTTGGCAAAAAGCCACAACTTAAGTACTTGGCGTTCGCCAGACAAACTTTGCATAAAATCCTTCACGCTTAGAATTCTGGCCGGAAGTAGAAAATAAGAAGTGATAGTAAAGATTTAAAATAAAATAAACGTTAGTAAAACTTAAGATCCTTACAATATCAATTGTGAAAGTTTTGTTCGTTCTTTATGCAGACCTGTATATGGTTGGCACAGAGGTAGCTTTACTCGATCGACACGTAAATATACATGCGTACACGACTTTAAGGTAGCACTTACGTAACACTTTTCTTGGCAATGTGCAGATGTTGCTATTGGATTTGATTGTTGCATTCTATGCCGAAGATTCGTTATAAATTGAGTTTCATACGGAGATATCTTAGATGACGTTATCATATCACTAGGCAGCTTGAAAGTTGTGACGTACACCAGTTCAGCACAAGATGAATGTAGATCCTCCTTTACGGCTGTCCGAATGCCAAGCATAACAACTGGTAGTGTTTCAGTCCAGTTATTGGTCTCGTGAGCCTAGAGAGATTTTAAATGTCGATGAAATCATTCAACAATTCCGTTGGACATTGGATGATAGGCTGTTGTTGTGATTCTGTTCGTACCCAAAATACGTGTAAATTCTGCAAAAATTGCGGATCTCATTTGAGAACCATGGTCTGTTGTTATGATCGATGGGCAGCCAAAACGAGATATCCAACAGTTGAAGATGGCTCTGCAAATGGTTTCCGTTTTCATATCCGAGATGGGAATGGCTTCAGGCCATCTGGAGAATCTATCTATGAGAGTCAAAAGGTACACGTTGCCTTCTGATGGAGGTAACGGTCCAACGATATCCATATGGATTTCTGAAAAACGTGCATCAGGAAGAGAGAATGTGCCCAGTGGTGCTTTAGTATGCCTAGTAATTTTCGATTTTTGGCAAGATTCACAGGATTTCACCCAATTTTTGATATGACGTTTATCGATATATCGGGCCATACATAACGAGAACAAATAAGCTTCGTAGTAGCTGCAATTCCTAGATGTGACAGATTATGCAGATGATTAAAAATGAGTCTACGAAAGGAATTCGGAACAAATGGACGAGGAATGTCCGTTGATATGTCACAAAGAATATTACCATCAGAATATTGGCACGGTTTAAATTCCAGTTTCAAAGATGATGTATTGTTTTTGAGAAGGTCTTGTATGTCCGGATCATGTTGTTGAGTTTTCGAAATTTTTTTTTAAATCCAAAAATGGAGATTTTGTTTTGGAATCAATTTCGATTCTTGAAAGAGCGTCAGCAACGGCGTTTTTTGAACCTTGCACATGCCTAATATCAATAGAGTACTGAGAAATAAAATCTAAATGGCGCAATTGTCGAGGTGAACATTTATGAGGGTTCTGTTTAAAAGCGTATATTAACGGTTTTTGATCCGTATAAATGATAAAATTTCTGCCCTCTAACATGTGTCGGAATTCCTTAATTGCAGAATAAATTGAAAATAATTCCCTATCGTACCATTTCTGACCAAGCGGACCATTTTTGTTGACTTTTATTGAGTAAAATGCTATAGGTTCCCATGTTTGTTGAGACAACTGCATAAGTGTGCCGCCTATTGCGACGTCTGAGGCATCTACCCAGATGCTTAGCTGGGCTTCAGGAATAGGGTGTCTCAAAAGGGTAGCCTGAGCAATGGCATTTTTGGCAGAAATAAAGGCTTGTTCAGCATTCTCGTTCCAATTTAATTGTGGGGATGATTCCTGAACACGAGAACGAAATTTCTTTTTATTAATATAGCCTTCTAACAATTTTATTAAAGGAAAAAGAATATGTGCTGCTTTAGGTATGAAACATCTGTAAAAGTTACATATGCCTAAAAAACGGCGAAGCTGAGTAAGAGTGGTAGGTTGAAGAAAATCTAAAATACATTTGACTTTGTCAGGAAGAGGTTGAATTCCGTTTTCACTAAGGTGAAAACCTAAGAAATCAATAGACGTTTGAATAAAGGTACATTTTGAAACATTTATGCAAAGTCCATATTCCTGAAGTTTGGAAAGTAAAGCTTTCAAATGCCTGTAGTGTACCTCAGAATCTTTAGAGGCTATGAGCAAGTCATCGACGAAAGCATAAATACCTTCTAAATCCCGCGTGACTTCATCTATAAAACGTTGAAAAGTCGCGGATGCATTGCATAAGCCGAATTGCATACGGGTACTTTCGAATAAACCGAATGGTGTGCATATGGCGGTTTTGTGGATGTCGGTTGGGTTAATTGGTATTTGATGGTATGCCTTAATCTGGTCAACATGACTAAAAATTTTAGTACCGTACAATGCAGCAGTAAAATCGGCTAAGCATGGAATAGGGTATTTGTCTTTTATTGTTTGAGCGTTCAATGCTCGATAATCTCCTACAAGTCTCCATTCCAGACTTCCATTTTTTGGAACCATGTGAAGTGGGGATGCATAATTGCTGCTCGAAGGTCTCAAATACCCCAACTGCATCCATAGTTTGAAATTCTTGTTTTGCTATTTTTAAGCGATCTGGAACTAACCGACGAGGTTTTGCAACCACAGGTGGACCTTTAGTTATGATATAATGAACGGTGTTGTGTTTAACAGGTTGATTAGGATCTGGTAATCTAGTAATTGAAGGAAATTCTTTTAAAATTTTGTGATATTGTGTATCACTAAATACAGTTTTTACTGAATAAATGCTTGTATTTTTCACGCAGCCGACAGTTTCAAACTGTGTTTTTAAATCTTTGAGACATTTGTTTCCGAGATCAGGCACCAATTCAAAGAAATGGAGAAAATCTGCTCCAAGAATGGGTGTACTAACATTTGCTATAAGAAAAGTCTATGTAAACTGTCATCTTAATTTGAAACCCAAAGAAAGTATTTTTTGACCATAAACATGAATAGTGGAAGAATTAGCAGCGAAAAGTGTTTGTTGGGGAGAATTCCGTTTTTGAGAATTATTTCCTGGAAGTAAGGACACGTCAGAGCCGGTATCGACCAAGAATGAAAGGTTTGTTCTACGGTCACGAACGAACAGGCGACGTGAAACTTGAGGCAAAGAATAAGTCGCCTCTATTCTTTGCTGGTTTCGTTTCCCAGCCATGAACAAGGTTTTGTACATTTGTCTTCTCTACACTTTTTCCCAAAACGTCTATGATACCAGCAAATAGAATAATGTCTCCTTTTGGAATTGCTTCTTTCGTTATTGCGATCTCCGCGATTTGGAAAGCGACCACGAGAAAAATTTGGAAAGCGAAAGTCCCTGGGGTTGGATTTACTTCTAAAATTCTGTCGGCAATTTCTGCAGCTTTATCTACAGTTAAACTGGAAACCGCTGACAAAGTAGACTGAACAGTCGAAGGCAAACGTTGAAAGAATAATTCTAACATTAAGTTATCAGGAACATTTAAAGATTCTGCTCGACGTTTCATATTTCTAAGCAAATCGGAAGGTTTTCGAGAACCTAATTCTTCTCCAGATAATAATTGGCTAATTTATTGCTGAGAAGATTCTTCTGAACGATTTATTAACTCAGTTTTGAACTTTGTATATGGATCAACAGGGTCTGGTTTTATAAGTAAATCCCTCACTAGTGATGCAATATCTGGAGGAAGATGAGAAATTACATAATTATATTTAGTAATAGATTCTGTGATAGGTTTGAGGGTGGCAATAGCAAAGGTACTTTCACACATAATAAACCATAAAGATGGGTCTGATCGGTTATAAACCGGAATTTGCACGGCATGAACATCAGACATTGTGCAACGTTTTTAAGCCAAAATAAAAGCAAAAATGTTACTAAAGAAAATGAAATTAAATGATAAGTAGAAAACAGAATTATAAAATGATCTATAATTTCTACTCATCTGTGATCCGGAGGATGAAAACCGATGTAATCCATTACTTCTGGTTTGGAGATCTTGAGTGATGGCTTGTAGTCAAAACCGAAAGTGCTTGAGAACTGTTCATATGGCCTGATTTAACACAGTCCGGGTCACCATCATAGTGGCTCCCATCAATCCTCGCATTCCATATCACAGATTATGTTCTTACTGCATTAATATAAATATTAAAAAGACATAGTGCACAATAAAAATTAAGCTTTATTTCGGAACTTCGCGCACACTCCCCGACAGCCGGCCTGTTTCGCTCAGCTCGCTACTCCTAAGAAACTTCTCTTCTAGAGTTGCCACACTTATCGGAGGGCGCAAGGCGCGCTTCTTATCGCCATCACCACACCTACTTCACATTCATGAAATTTCTCTACACTTCGAGGTGGGACAGCGTTCGAGATAGACGTCTTATCCCTTCGCTCTTCGTTTCCTTGCGTTGCTGCCACCCCCGCTACCATATCGAGTTCATCGACTTCGCCTCACGGGCTCTGGGTGGTTTTTTTCTTTGGCTTTCGCCTCGCAGAAGAGTCGCCTTAATTCCACTGCTGCACCCTTCGCTGGATAAAACAGGTCGTATTTTATTATTTCTTCTGATTCTCTTTATTCACCGTGCTGATAAGGGTACCTTCGGGTACGGCCTCTAGTTAGGCCTTTTTTTCCAACCTATTTGCCTCACATGATTAATCAATATGACACAACAAACATAACTGTAACTAATAATAACACAAACATGGAAAATTCACCTCCAAACTCAGAAAATCCTCACATGAGACATCTCAATGATGAACCCAACGTTCTCCAAATATTAAGTCACAAAATTACTTTATCCAATGAGGTCGAAACTACCAGATCCTTGGTGAAAGATATCCAAGATATCCGTAACGACCCAAATCTGATTATGTCCGCTAGTGATCAAAAAGAACTAAACTTTCTCTTTGTAAAAGCCATTAATCAACTGCGTATGCAGGAAAACGAGATGGCCAATGCAAAAATAAACGAATTACAAACCTCTAACGAAAAGCTCGCTAAACAATTTGAAGAGATTAAAAACTTCTGCGACATACTTCAATCCACTAGTGGTTTCAAAGAAAAAGAAAATTGCGCCATAGACAAACGGATTCTGACTCCGATGAGGAGCCTTCCCTCAAAACCAGCAATCGATATAAACAATTAGAGAACCAAATAGACGACATGCATTTGGACAATGAATATGAATCAGCCACTCAGCTCACTACCACCCCGAAAGACCAACCAAACAAAAGTGATACCATTCTCGCAAATAGAAAACCAAACTCCAGCCCCAAAACAAGCAGAATTGATGCCCATTATTGTCGTAGATGACGTACCAAAAGCGGATGAATTCTTAAAAAACTTAAACAAACAAACCGGAAAAGAGATAACTGGCAGCTTAAAAAGAAGCCGCCTTGAAATACAGCCTGCAGACTCTGACTCACATCGATTCATTCGCAAAATAGTTGAAGAAACAAAGCTTAAAGCCCACACCTACTTACTGCCCGAAGATAAAGTTTTAAAAGTCATAATAAGAGGCTTACCCATCACCACAGAGCCACAAACCATCACTCAAGAACTTCTTGACAAAGGATTCAAGGTTAACTTTATTACACTATCAGGTTCAATGTTCCGTCTTACTTTCTTTGGGAACATGCAAGGACCTGACTCGGAACAGAGAGCTTACTAAAGCTATGTTCAATAACTGTGAGAAGTAGACAGGATACACAAGAAGGTTATACAAAAGCCTTTATTTTTCTCTCTTTACAATAATTTCCGTACTTCGGAATACAAAGACCCACTACTTGTGGTCTAAACGTAAGAATATAAAAATATAACTAAACTCTTAATTTTGAAATAATAAACGTGGAAGATTGGCCTTATATTAACAGGAAGCCGTATGTAGTACAGAGAACTGTTAACACTACAATACATTTAAAAATTATCACGAGGATTAAACCTCTGGCCTGGAAGGCAACCAGCAACTGAGTAAAACTTCTAAGGTAAGCGGCCTGCTTCGACTAACTCCTTCCTCTCTCTCGCTTGGCAAAAAGCCACAACTTAAGTACTTGGCGTTCGCCAGACAAATTTTGCATAAATAAGTTAACGCTTATAATTCTGGCCGGAAGTAGAAAATAAGAAGTGATAGTAAAGATTTAAAATAAAATAAACGTTAGTAAAACTTAAGGTCCTTACATACTTCCCGCCAGAGTTAATTAGTTTGAAACTGAGGTCTAAAACGACCTTGTTGAAAACTTTTAGCTCTAGAATCTAACGCGAGGCCAATCTTTTACAAACATTTCTCACTAGAAACTAGAAATTTAAAAAAAGAAATTTGTTTTTACAATAGCAGCTCCAAGGACACACAATTTTTCATCTGTACTGCATCTAAACAGGAGCTTTTATTCAAATCTGGTTCCTTCCAGAGATCTGGAAGGAAAACTAGTTTAATGAAATGTTACACAATGAAATGGCAAGTAACATGCATATTTATATTTCTCTTAACATTCTTATTTCATTCATGACTATTTTAATTATCTCTCCCCGTGCTCTCTGACATGTGTTGTAAAAGAACACCAAACACGAATGTGTTTATGTATACGTGTTCAACACTTCCTCCTACAATCAAAACACTAACGTGTTAAAAATTCAACATACCAAGACCTCGTAACACACCCTAACTTCAACTCTAAACCCTGAGGTACTATTTTGAAAGTGGCTAACTCTAAAGTGTAGCGTCAGAGAGCCTAACTACATTCATTCAACCTTTAACACATATTCATCACAATTTGGTCTTTTTACAGTCACACGAATAAAAAAAAATTTTAACATTACTTTCACTTTTACCATATCACGGTTGTTCCGGTGCACCGGAACAGAACAACTCAACCTGACTCTTTCGCTTTTGGAACTATGCCAAAGAACATTCTTAATTCAGTTGAACTGCCAGACTCAGACGAACGCATTCGCAAGGCAGCTGCTATGCTGTCTATTCTTCACTATTTTGTTCTGTTCTCGTACTTATAAGTGTTATATGTTATTTTCTTGTTTATACTTGTATTGTGCAGTTATTTAATATAAGTTTCATGTTTAAAACGAGGACGTGTTTTGAGTTCCTTCACATTTACATCGCAACATAATATTTTGGAGGCACCGACGAGATTAAAGGACTTTTGATTTCGGTTTCGTCAGCACTGCAACGCTGCATTCGGTACAGTAATGGATACTACTGGATACGTTTAGCATCGAACTTCATTTAAAGACCAAGCAAGATAAGTATTTTTTTTTTCTTTTTTTACAAGTTTGACTTTGGTTTTCCTCATTGCACCATTACGTCGTAATGGAAGACAAGGTTAGGATTGCAAAAAATAGTAGAGGTAGAGCGAAAGCTGCTCTTAACAGAATTTCAAATTTCATTAATGATGATAAGCAGTTATTCGAAAAATACGATTTAATAAATAAACTTCAAAAAATTGAAAGCATTTATTCTGATTTTGACAAGGCAGACGCAGAACTTCCGCCGGAAAGTTCTGAAATGGAAGAATTTGAGAAAATATTATGAAACCAAAGCCAAACTACAACAAGAACTTGAGAAATTAAATGTTACTGTTAATATGCAAGTTACTAATGTTAATGAACGTCAAATGCCAGGTTATAGTACTACAAATACTGCTAATAATTTTAAATTACCGAGAATAAATATGCAGTCTTTTAACGGTAATTACAGAAACTGGATGTCTTTCAAGGACTTATATGTATCATTAGTGCATAACAATGAAAATTTAAGCAACATTCAAAAATTTCAATATCTAAAGGGTTTATTAACTGATGAACCGGATTCTATTATTAAACATATTCCCATTTCAGAAAATAGTTATATGGAAGCCTGGGGAAAATTATTATCTAGGTATGATAAGAAAAAACAAATTGTCACATCACTAATAAAAACTTTCATGGAACAATCTTGTGTAATTAATGCAAACTCAATTAATTTGCGAAAAATTGCCGATACTTCTGATGAGATTATCAGAGGTTTAAAATCTATTGATCCAAAAGCTAGTGAAAGGGATGTCTGGCTAATTTATATTTTATTACAGAAGGTTGACAACGAAACATGTAAACGGTGGTCTGAGTTTTCAGCAAAAGGAGAATTTCCTACTTTTGAAATGTTTATTCAATTTATAAATGATAGATGTTCCTCTTTAGAAATTTTCCACGAAAAAGAAAGGGAAAAAAACTCAACCTAGTGTTAAAAGATTTTCTGTTAACAAAACTATCAAATGTATTATGTGTAAATCAGATCATTTTCTCTTCAAATGCCCCAAATTTAAAGCACTAACTGTCAAAGAAAGAAATCAATTTGTCAGGAAAAATAATCGTTGTTTAAATTGTTTTTCTAGTCAGCACAAAAAATCTGAATGTATGTCTCAACATCGTTGTCATTATTGCCAGTTATTGCATCATAGTACTCTGTGTGAAAATCAGTTAAAAGGTTATTCCACATCTGCGTCTCTTTCTGAGAGCAATTTTCAGTCAGAACAGCAAAGAAAAAATCCAACCGCGAGTGAAAGACAAGACATTGCGTCTACTAATGAAAACAAAAACAGAACTGTAATTCAAAATAATAACGTTCAAACAACTTTTGGCTTATTGCCAACTGCATATAATTAAGGCATTTGTATTAGATAAACTAACTGCTGCGCTTCCAAGCCAAAAAATAAATGAGAAAGACTTTTCGCATTTGAAAAATGTAAAGTTAGCTGATCCATATTTTCACATTCCGGATAAGATAGATATTATTCTAGGATCTGACTACTTGTTTTCTATTTTACTTCCTGGACAAATAACTTGTTCTCAAAGTGATTTAATTGCTCAAAACTCAATTTTTGGTTTCCTCATATCCGGAAAACTACCGGAATCTCAAACGAAATCAAATTCACTTTCAAACATGCATATTTATGAAATAAATATTGACAGCGAATTGAAAAGGTTTTGGGAGTTAGAAGAAGTGCCAAATTCAACTGACACTGTATTCTCACCTGAAGAACAATTTGTTGAAACACATTTTCGGGAAAATTACTCAGTTAATTCAGATGGTCGTTTTGTGGTGAAGTTGCCATTTTTAAAATCTAAATCTGAATTAGGTAATTCAAAACCAGCTTCACTTTCTCGATTATATGCTATGGAACGTAAATTTAAGGAAAACTCGGAATTTGAAACCCAATACAAGGATTTTATGCATGAATATGAAAATTTAGGTCATATAGAATTGGTCACACAAAACTGTTTAAATAGATTTTAGAATGAGCAGTATTTCCTTCCCCATCATGCAGTGATCAAGCCGTCTAGTACAACTACTAAATTAAGAGTCGTTTTCGACGCTTCATGTAAAACTTCCAACGGTGAATCATTGAATTCTATCTTGGGTGTTGGTCCTAAATTGCAACGAGACATTTTCGAAATTTTACTTAATTTTCGATTTCCGGAAATAGTCTTTTCAGCAGACATAGAGAAAATGTACCGTCAAGTTTTAGTGTCCGATGAGGATCGGAACTACCAACAAATTCTTTGGAGGTTTAATCCTAACGAAGAAATACGCACATACAAGTTAAACACCGTAACATATGGTTTAGCTCCAGCTTCTTTCCTAGCCACTAGGTGCATTAAGCAAATTGCATTAGATTATTCACAAAATAGTGCTGTGTCTCATACTTTACTACACGATGTATACATGGATGATTTGCTATCGGGTTCAAGTACCGATAGTGATGCAATATCACTTTGTAAGGAAATTACCAATATTTTACAAACACACGGTTTCCACCTACGAAAGTGGAATTCTAATTCAGATGCATTTCTTGCAGAATTTCAAGAACATTGTTCAACGGACGCTAATTTAGAAATAATTCCTAATGATAAGGAAAGCACGAAAGTCTTAGGATTATTTTGGAATTCTTCAACAGACACATTCATGTTCAAACCCGCACTTGCACTCACCTAACCGCTGACAAAAAGACACATTTTGTCCCAATCGGCACGCATTTTCGATCCATTAGGATTAATTTCACCATGTACTGTTGTAATGAAAATTTTTTATCAGAAGCTCTGGCTTACAAAAGAGGACTGGGATTCTCCTATTCCACAAAGTCTTGCTGAAGATTTGTTTAAATTTCAGAAATCTTTCAATGCAGTTGAACATTTTACCGTTCCTAGAGGTGTCACGCTTATTTCCTCTGACACATTTGAATTGCACGGCTTTTGCGACGCGTCAACACTTGCTTACGCTGCTGCAATATATTGCAAACAAATACACGGAAATGAAATAAAGATTTCTCTCTTAGTTTCTAAAACTAAAGTCGCACCTATTAAACAAGTATCTGTTCCTAAATTGGAACTGTGCAGTGCTCATTTGCTCTCAAAGTTATATCGTGCAGTCATGAACACTCTCAAAAAATATAAGTTTGATGTTTACGCTTGGACTGACTCCAAAGTCGTACTATCCTGACTCTCGCACATCCCCGTAAATGGAAGACTTTTGTTGCAAACCGGACGTCTCAAATAATCGAAGTACTTCCAACAAAATACTGGAGGCATGTCCCTTCCAAAGATAACCCAGCAGATATCGCTTCGCGTGGTATTGATCCCAAATGTCTTCCTAATTGCAACTTGTGGTGGAATGGCCCAAGTTGGCTTTTTTTGGATTCTTCTCACTGGCCAAAAGAGGAATCCGCTTCCAAAGAAATCGAGGATCTAATTAAAGCTGAACAAAGATCTGATCCTATATTTTCATTTCATAGTGCTACATCAAATGAATTATATAGTGATTTATTTGAAAAATATTCATCATTTTCTAAGATTATACGCATTTTAGCATATTGTTTAAGATTCATCAATAAGTGCAAAACCAATAACAAATGTCAAACACTTATAACTGATTCCTTTTCTCCACTCACTTACACGGAAACTAAAAATGCAGAAATAATCATAATTCGATGGGTTCAGAAAGATTATTTTAATGAAGACCTAAAATGCATTAAAAATCAAAGATCGTTGCCTAAGAAAAGTCAGCTACACTCTCTCCATCCGTTTATAGATGAAAACAGTCTTTTACGGGTGGGAGGGCGTTTACAAAATACAGAATTGTCTTTTAATCAAAAGCACCCAGTGATTTTACCTGCTAAACACAAGATAAGTGAGCTCATCGTAAAAGAAAAGCATGTGACTTATTTACATGCTGGTGCTTCATTACTGTCCCACATTATCAAACAATCATATTGGATCATAGGTGGAAAAAAGCTCATTAATAAATGTGTTCGCAAATGCATCAAATGCTTCAAATTTAAAGCATCCACCGCATCTCAGATTATGGGTAATCTACCCAAGCATCGTGTAACACTCGAGAGGCCTTTCTTCAAGTGCGGAGTGGACTATGCCGGTCCTATTTCAATCAAATTCAAAAAAGGGTCGTGGAGCAAAATCAACCAAGGGTTACATTGCTCTATTTATTTGTCTTGCTACTAAGGCACTACACATCGAGGCAGTGAGCGATTTAACCGCTGATGCATTTTTAGCTGCTTTGCGCCGCTTCAGTGCTAGACGAGGAGCTCCAAGTCACATTTACAGCGACAATGCAACAAACTTCGTTGGGGCTAATCGAAAATTCAGCGAAATACAACAATTGTGGGCCTCACTTCCTAAGAACGAAGCCGTTGCTCATCATTTAACTCAAGCATCAATAGAATGGCACTTTATACCTCCAGCATCTCCTCATTTCGGAGGAATTTGGGAGGCCGCAATTAAATCAACCAAATATCACTGTAAAAGAGTAATAGGTGAAAGGCTACTTACTTTCGAAGAATTGACAACTCTATTGGCTCAGATAGAAGCCATTTTAAATTCTCGTCCGTTATGTAGTGTAAACAATACTGACATTGATTGCATAATATTCTCACTCCTTCACATTTTCTTACAGGAGACGTGATCCTATCCCCTCCTGAACTACCTCTTGCTAGTCCTGCTAATATACGGAATAGGTGGGATCTCCTTCAAAAGATGCGCAAGGACTTCTGCAAATCATAAACCAAAGCATATCTATCTTCGCTTCAAACCAGAAAGCAATGGAAGGACACTCAGCCGAATATGAAAACTGGAGACATCGTCCTGTTACTAGATGATGGTCATATTCCAGGTTCTTGGCCACTAGGACAAGTGGTCGAACTTCATCATGGTGCTGACGGACTAGTTCATGTGGCCACGGTTAAAACTAAAAACTCTGTTTTCAAAAGAAACATTCATAAATTAGCACCTTTGCCCATATATCAGGACTAATGCCTGATAGGGTGGGAGTATGTTCCGGTGCGCCGGAACAGAACAACTCAACCTGACTCTTTCGCTTTTGGAACTATGCCAAAGAACATTCTTAATTCAGTTGAACTGTCAGACTCAGACGAACGCATTCGCAAGGCAGCTGCTATGCTGTCTATTCTTCACTATTTTGTTCTGTTCTCGTACTTATAAGTGTTATGTGTTATTTTCTTGTTTATACTTGTATTGTGCAGTTATTTAATATAAGTTTCATGTTTAAAACGAGGACGTGTTTTGAGTTCCTTCACATTTACATCGCAACAACGTATTTCTTAACATTTAAAATAACAGTTCACATTGTATATAAGAACATATTAACATGCCGTTAATTTTACGCATTTGAAAACATACATTAGTAGTACATTGTTAACTTCTATTCTTTTCAAAGCAAGTGCCAATTCTTCTACATTGAAATACTACATTTCAAAAAGTCTTTCAGACTAAAACTTCTTTCTTGCCAGAATGTTTTAAATAAAATTTATACAATAACTTTAACAATATTTAAGTATTTACACATCGCTATTATACATCAACTTTAGTTTTACGTGCGAGTAATTGAAAAACATAATACCAAAATCGGTAACAACTCATTTCTCGCCCTTTTGGCGATAAAGGTAGACCTCGCATGAGGTAAAACTTCTTGAAATCTGCCACTTGCAGTAAGAATGAAAGATTAACTTAAGTTTGCAAAGTAACATAAAATTTTACTTATCTTTGTGATATTCGGACATTCTTTTCTGGGCCCAGTCCTGAAAGGTAGTGCAGATTGTTGTTTGATTTATCCTCCTTCTTGTACGGGCTTGCCCTTCAGTGCCTTCCTCTAGATGCTTTCTTTTTTCTCCAGTTCGGTCACCCTTGAATACCTTCTTTTTCGCTTCTGCCTGTGGTCTTGGTCGTTTGATGGCAGCTGGTCTTGGCGGAACCGGGAAACTTCTTTCGTGTTCCTGCTTGGACCTCGTTGCTGGCTGTTCAAATTTTCCTTGTAACTTTTCCTCCATCGCTGGTGGCCCTTGAGCAGTTCGGCGACATTTGCTGCGGAGAGTCCTGTCGGATGAGTAGAACTTCCGTTTTAGAGCCGGGTTATAGTTGCCGTTATTTCTCCTGGTTCTCTTTGCATACGTCGTCCTTCTCCCTTCTTCATTCTGCGGGTGATCGTGAGCTCTCTTTTCTGGACGGTGGAACGGCTTCTTTTTCTTGCTACCTTCAATTTTTCCGCGGGGAAACTTTCTTTTCACTTGCTCCTGCCTCTTAATGGCTTGCCCTTGTACTTGTCGTTTTTCCACCTCTGGAACTTGTGCCTGCGGTGTCTGCCGTGCCGGATCCTGCAAAAGATCTTGGAAAATTTTCATTTTATTACGATCATAGTGTTGAAGGTATTCGTGGTTCATTTTTGTTTACTGTTACAACTTCGCTAAATCGAGACGAGCAGATGAATAAAACAGAATTAAAGATCTTACCTTAATAAAGTGTAATCCAAGCTGCGGAGGTAAGGAATACGATCATTATATTAGCGTACAGGAAATAGAATTTAGATGGTATACTTAAAGAGTATATCGATGACAAACAACAGATGAACACTTTTCTTACAAGAAGTTTATCAGGTTCAATGTTCCGTCTTACTTTCTTCGGGAACGTGCAAGGACCTGACTCGGAACAGAGAGCTTACTAAAGCTATGTTCAATAACTGTGGGAAGTAGACGGGATACACAAGAAGGGTATACAAAACCCTTTATTTTTCTCTATTTACAATAACTTCCGTACTTCGGAATACAAAGACCCACTACTTGTGGTCTAAACGTAAGAATATAAAAATATAACTAAACTCTTAATTTTGAAATAATAAACGTGGAAGATTGGCCTTATATTAACAGGAAGCCGTATGTAGTACAGAGAACTGTTAACACTACAATACGTTTAAAAATTATCACGAGGATTAAACATCTGGCCTGGAAGGCAACCAGCAACTGAGTAAAACTTCTAAGGTAAGCGGCCTGCTTCGACTAACTCCTTCCTCTCTCTCGCTTGGCAAAATGCCACAACTTAAGTACTTGGCGTTCGCGAAACAAATTTTGCATAAATAAGTTAACGCTTATAATTCTGGCCGGAAGTAGAAAATAAGAAGTGATAGTAAAGATTTAAAATAAAATAAACGTTAGTAAAACTTAAGATCCTTACAACACTATTAAGAAACAGAAAAGAAAATAAACCAATGCCGCTTTTCTTAGTACATATACCAAAATCAGAAGAAAACAAGGAAGTATTCAAAATCAAACGCATAGGTTATATGAACGTATTAATAGAATCATTACGCAAGAAATCTGGCCATCCACAATGCTATGGATGCCAGGGATTGTTTCACAGTTTCCTGCTCTGTACCAGAGACTGGGTACGCGTCCGTTGCGGAGGCAATCATAAACCTATAGAATGCACCCGTAGTCGCGACCAGCCAGTCATATGTTATCACTGCAAAGGTCCTCACGCAGCCAACTTCTCAAATTACCCGGCCAGACCAAAAAACAAACAAGTTCAGTTCCAACCCAGTCCTCCACCAGCAACCAATCCCTAGACTAACTGAAGACAAGACTTTCCTCCGCTGACATCAAACAGTAACGAAAATCTCGCTCAAACCTCCATTCAAAACGAAAATCCAACGGAAGAAACTACCAGCACCGCAGAATCCTCCCTGTCAGAATTCTTTGACTTCTCTTCGCTAAAAACAATCTGGACAATAGTGATACAAGGACTCAAAAACATTAAAACCAAGAAATCACCTCTTGATAAAATAATCGCAGTAGTCGAAATCATTGAAAAAAATATGAAATCATCTTTAATTCTGATAAATTCAAGAACAGATGCAACATAAAAATCCTCTCTTGGAACGCAAACGGTCTTTACCATAAAAAAGATGAATTATCCAACCTCATTATTGAAATTGAACCTGACGTAATACTCATACAAGAGACTCACCTTAAACCAGCACTCAAAGTACTTTATGCTAATTATAACACCTACCGTACGGATCGTGAGACAGGAAGAGGCGGTGGCATCATCACATTTGTTAAAAGGAGCATAAAACACTCTCAAATTCCTAATCCCAGCACCACTTTCGAAAGTTACAATAGAAATTGTAATAGAATATAAAAGATTGAAAATTTCGAATACATACATCCCTCCAAATAATAATCCCAGCGCACAAGAATTGATTCACCTTCTTAATTCTAATACTTCTACCATTGTCGGAGGGGATTTCAACGCCAAACACCCCTGCTGGAACCGAGGACCTGCTAATAAAAAAGAAAATGACATATTTAAACTCATCCAATCAAATAATTATAACATTCATGCTCCAGACGAGCCTATCCATTACGGGTATAATAGCGCCACCACAATTGACTTCTTCATCTTAAATAACATTACTAACAGATGCAATATCTCTGTAATTTCAGCCCTGTCTTCCGACCACAACCCCATTGTATTTGAAATCCCCATTAATAAATACCTCCCCTCACTTGACAGAAGTATAGGAGTTACAAATTGGATCAAATACTGTGAAATTCTGAATAACTCCATACAAGGTAATCCATGCATCAACAACAAAGAAGATTTAGAACAGGAAGTCTCAAAATTTACCATCAGCATCAATTCTGCTTTAAAGGAAGCCACCAATACTTTTTATGTGAACAAGCCTTTCCTCCCCCTGCCTGCCGATATAAGAAACAGTATTATAGAGAAAATCCGGATCCGTAAAAGATGGCAAACCACCAGGGATCCACAACTCAAACACGAACTAAACTCTATGCAAAAAGAAATCAACAGAAGAATCAAGAACTTCAAAAACTAAAAATGGACCAATTTCCTAAATAACCTAGCTATAGAGGACATTTGACATTTCCCGCAAATTCAAGAAACCTTATAAACCTATTCCACCTATCCATGGACCTAGTGAAATTTCGTAGTGGCTAATCGCACCGACGGTGCGAATAGCTAACAGGTTATTCACACCACCTACGTTCGCGCATGCGCACAATCAGCCCAGGTACCAGCATTTAAGACAAGACAAGCGGTAATGAAAGTGAATGTTGTTAATAGTTCACCAGCAAGAGAATAATTTGAAAGTAATAATTATCAGTTACAAAGACGAGGTCAATCTATATACATGATAATGTTCAGGAAATGATTAGATAAAATAGGGATTTAATGATGGTTCTAATTGCAAGCGAGGACAAGTAATTAGTTAAAAAATCTTTAGTTTATTGACAAAAAGGCTCCAGAAATTATTTAAATTCTTTTATTTAACAGAGCAATTTTTATGCAAACTTAGACACTATTCTTATAGCATAGGATAGTCAGAATTTATTATTCAATAAGAAAACTTACTGAATTAAATGAATTATTGAATTAAAATGATAATATTCTTATATATTCATCACGTTTTCAGTATCCGCTCAGGTTTATAGGTTCAAAAGCCATATTTCAAAATCAAAGTTATTTATGAAATAAAACCTTACAAAATCTGATAAATCATTTGTGTGTGCAAATTTTTAAATCTAAATCTCTTACATTAAATTATTTCTGTCTTTTAAATTACATCCCATTATTTGTTTCAATTTAATTGATTAATGTGTTTGCACTAATATTTCAAAGTTCTTTGAAGCACTTTTTGTGTCCTGAAAACGCCAAGTATTTCCATAAAAAAAAAAAAAAAAAAAAAAAATAAGCAGGCATACAGAATAATTCATTTAATAGTTGATATATGTAATCGTTTTAACTTATTTCATGTCTAAATTTTCTACACAGAAATCCTCTGTCTAATTTTTAGTCCTTTTTATCGGACGAAAATTTTCAAAGAGGAATGAATTAAAATCTTGATTGCGCAGAACAACACATCTTGAAAGCTAAATGTATTCTAAGAAGTACAAAAAATGTAAACAAGATTTTGTCCCCCCCCCCCAAATCAGACATTTAAACTATTCAAACCGTTCAGGAAATGGATAAACATTGCGAACATAAAAATCTGCTCTTTTTACTTCCTTGTACGAAGTAAAAAGGAAGTATTGCAATCGCGAAAAGTTTCAGGCAGCATATTTGAACGATAATATCCATTTTGACCGCTATCGAATGCAATTTAACGATGTTTCTGCATGATATCTGTACGTAAGGACAGAATAAAATACTCGTTTCCTCCAAAAAAATTATAAAACTGCTTTAAAATTAATTCTGAAGAGAATTTTTCGTGGCGTCTGTACGAACGTACGTATCTGTCATAACTCAAAAACGAGTAGCCTCAGAACGTTGAAATTTTGTATATAGGACTGCTATAACATGTAGATGTGCACCTCGTATTTTGGTTGCAATCGGCCGCACCAAACGTATATAAATATATTTATATATATATATATATATCCATTCTGTTACCGGGCTCAGTGATCTCAGTGATCTCAGTTTCTTTACTCATATATGTTTGTAAATTGTACATTTTTTGTTTTCAAAATGATTGAATTATATTCTTTTTATCTTCCGGTTAAGGTTTTTATGCCTTTAGTAAATCTGTGTGCAATATTTTTAGAATTATCAACAATTTTAAAGTTGTTTAAGTGCCGCTAAGCCTTTTTTCTGACGGCAGCCATTCATTGTTTACATTTGAAACAGCAGACTAGTGGATTTGTTGCCAGTCTAGAGAAACTTAGCTTCGCAACAACAAAGATAACGCCTTCATTTATTATTGCCAATTAAATCATGCTTAATCCTTTCTGGAATTTTTTCGGGGAAATAAGTGTTTAAGATTTACTTCGTAATTTTTAATATAGATATTTTGAGTTTTTATGAATTTTTGCCTTGTCGCGAAGTGAGAACTGAATTAATTGAATGAGAAATACTCAATCGTCTGTGAAAAACTGTTTCTTTCTTTTTTTTTTTTTTTTTTTTTGTTTGCTTAATTTCTTTTATACATCATTCTAGCTTTATTATAGTATTTGAATAGAACATGTGGCCACGATTAGATAATTCTATTCTTTAAATGATATAAATTATTATGAGTTATAATATGAACGAAATATAATACTGTTAAGTGAATCTAGCGCCAGAGCGTCGCTGTGGTAAACAAATACTAGAGTGAATTTCAAAGAATGCATTTATTCTATTGTGGTTTATGCGCTGTCGGCGAAGTAGAATTAATTCAATCCAATATGTTTAAATGAAATGCAAGAAAAATTGCGTATAATTTAATATTCCGTACAAGGAAGTCATGTGGTATACACATCAGTTTTTTTATATATACTTTAATAAAAGGAAATGTGTTCCTTCTTTTTATAAGAAAAGGAACCCATTTTCCTTTCTAAACTTTTGAAAGTCACCAACGCTTAAAAAATGATAGACTACGCCAAAGTAGAAACCCGCCTTTTTTTAAAAGAAAGATTCACTACAACAGTTCGCGTACGTAGAATCCGTTCCTTTCGATGGGGTTCAATTGACGGATCTGACAACTCAATGCGCATGCGTGGTTAATGTTGGTGCGAATAGCTTAAGCGGCTAATCGCACCGGTGGTGCGAATAGCATCGGCCAGTGTAATTTCATATACAGAAGAAGATAAAGCTAAATATTTTGCGGACTATATGGAAGATACATTAACTCTTAATCCCACTCCGTACGACAATAGCCATATTGAACGGGTCAACTAGGTGGTCAATAACTTCCTTAATACCCCTGCTCCGTACAACTTCACTTTCCTGACTACCCCAACAATCGTTGCCAACACCATCAGCGCCTTACAAACGAAGAAAGCCCCAGGGCACGATGGCATCTCGACCAAAGCACTGAAGCATCTTCCCATCAATGCTCTTACCTGCCTAACTAAGATAATCAACAACATTATCAAATTTGCTCATTTTCCTAACTCATGGAAGCAAGCTATAATAATTGTTTTTGCAAAACCGCAACAAAATCCTACTCTTCCACAGAACTATCGCCCTATCAGTTTACTTAGCCATCTGTCGAAAGTTACTCAGAAAATCCTACTTTTCCACATCCAAAAAATTCACCCTTCCATGAATTTTCTCCCAGAAGAACAATTCGGTTTTCGTAATCATCATAGCACTTGCCACCAACTTCTTAGAGTTATCAACATTATTTCTGAAGGCTAAAACTGCAAGCTTCCGACCGGTGCTATATTTCTCGATATCGCGAAAGCTTTTGACAGGGAATGTCATCGAGGCCTTATTTACAAACTAATCAGTCTCAATTTTCCAGATCATTTTATTCGCTTAATAGCCTCTTTTCTCAGCAACAGAATATTCAGAATCAAAATCGGTACTGCTTACTCTACCACCAGAGTAATCATTGCTGGTGGCCCACAGGGGTCGGCACTTTCGCCGTACCTTTTTAATATTTATACACAAGACATCCCTAAAGACCCTTCTGTTCATCTTGCACTCTTTGATGACACAGCCATACTTACTAAAGTCTGCACAGTTATCGCCGTAAGAAACCAACTCCAAAGCTATCTCATAAAACTGGAAAAATGGCTTACCCTTTGGAGGATTAAAATTAACACTGATAAAACTAAGGCAATGATTTTCCATAAAGGAAACATGAAATACTATCCTCCACCCCCTGAAATATTTGACGAAGAAATAGACTGGATTAATGAAACCAAATACCTTGGGGTTACCCTTGACCAAAAACTTACCTTCAGAACCCACTTCCGGTCCGTAGTACAAAAATTTAAAATCACCACAGCTACTATGCAACCTCTTCTTGGTAGAAAAAGCAACTTATCTACTACAAACAAATTAATTCTATATCGCTCCATACTGCGCCCAGCCCTCCTTTATGCAGCACTGATCTGGGGACATGCAGCTAAAACCAATATTAAATTCAGACTTTAAAAACTTCATTTATGTTAAACTATGGAAAGCGCAATATATATATATATATATATATAAATTTAAGCAGTTTATTTGGTGAAAATTTATCACATTTATCGTAGGAATTATTAAAACTGTTTTGCATGTAAACTATATATATATATGTGTAAACACACATACAAAACACTGTGTATACATATGGTGATGTATGTTTGTGAGCATGTGTGCGCGTGTATGTTATATTTCCCTATTATATATCATATCAGTATTTTATTGAAAGTAGTTAGAGACATTTAATAAAAAAAAAAAAAAAAACTGAAAAGTATAGTAAATCTCAAAATGATAGTGCAATTATGAAACTGAATATTACATGAAATCGAAAATTTATGTGAAGCAACTATGGAATGAAAATAAATTATAGTTAGGTTTCACAGCGTACAAAATAACACTTTAATCTAACCACTTGAGTAAAACGAATGCCAAGAAAATATCCTGAAAATGTATATCGGGAAAAAAAAATTTCCGGAAAATGCCTCACGGAAAATATGCACCTGGTTAAAAATATCGTTAGAATAATAAACAATATAAATATTTTTATCAGGTACATATACACATGCACCTTGAAAAAATATTTGTAATTTTTATACTTTGTAAAGATATATAGAAGATTCTTTAGTATTAAATATATTTTTCATTTATTTATTACAAAATATTCTTTCTTACTAAAAATATGCTTAATGATTACATCGTTTATATATCCTAATTAATTATGAATATTTTTTTAGTTTTTTGTTATATTGTTTCGTTTCTGAGAATTATTAAAATTCAAGCAATCTGAATTTTACACAAAAATAAATTCTTTCCTTAGTGACAAGTATAACTTTTGCATTAGAAATTATTCATGATAAATGCAATCTTAATTCTTGCGGTTTTGCAGCTGAAGATGATGGTTCGGTAAAACCATCGAAACTAGTCCTGTGAAAATTTTGTGAATTAACGCTGATTTTTGTTGTTTGACTTCTGAATTAGTATTTATTCGGCGTGTTATTGTGTCTTAATTAAATGCAATCTTGCTTTTTCGCCAATAGAATGTTTTGGCTTATTTGACTACATCAAAGCATACTAGAGCTGTCTGCCTAAGAGGAGGGTCTCTTCGTGGAGGAATTTTTAAAGGTTAGGTTATTTAATTACGGCAAAGCCTCGAGGGCTATCTGCCTAAGGGGAGGGATGGCTTCGTGGAGGACTTTCTAAGGGAAACTGGCTCGTATACGCGTTACACATGGTGAAAACCACGAAAACACCCATGCAGCCAACCCGTTCACAGGATTCGAACCTCGGACCGAACTACCAGTGTTCAGCGACTTTACCGCTCGGCCGCTGGTGGGCCCTAGGACTTTTTAAAGAAACTGCTCGTATATATGTTATATATGCGGAAAATTATGAAAACGCCCATGCAGCCAGCCCGTTCTCTTAGAATCGAACTTAAGTCAGAACTCGGTATTCTGCGACTATTCAGCGACTTTACCGCTCGGCTGACAGTGACAGAATGTCTGCTACCTATACATTAATCTACTACATAGGTAGATTTGTTTCCGAGAAAGAGATGCGAAACAGAAAAGATATGTGAATCATATCCATCTCACTGAGATGAATATGATCATTTTCAATGTGCCATTTGGTAGTGCTCTATTTAAATGGTCAACGTGTAAGTTAAGTGGGTGGCCAAATACCAGACAAGACATTTTTTAAAGCATAAAGATTATTAAATGTGTTTTAAAAATTGAGTTTGTAATCAAGCTTCGCTATCTAGGAATAAGATATAGCTTGCAGTTAAGTTATATTCTTTCTTTAAAAAAATATTTCTTTTGTTCACCTATTAAAAATAACAATCAGCAGCGTGTGTTTTTAAAAATATCCCTAAATGCAACATAAATACAAGGCAGATTTCTTTAGGGAATCCTTTACGAAGACATTTTACCACTTAGGTGGAAAACGTTTTGCTAAATTAAACTCTAAATTTACAAAGGCGATTTTATGAGAAAACAGAAGGAGGACTCAACATTGGACTAATAATTTGCAAGTTGCTCATCAGTGTAACATGATGGCAATCTTGGATAAAATGAAAATCAGAACGATATTATTGCAAATTCTTCAATAAAGCATCTAACGTATTGCAAATTAAAAATTAAAAAAAAGCGTTCTTTATTTTGTGAGTTTATTTGTGAAACTATTTGAGAAATAATCTCATTTTATCTTGTAATATTGGAAAATATTTTCAGCTGTCATTATCTATCACAAATTAAATACTTTGAAAGTAGATTCATTTTAAGCTGTTTAAAATATTATTTGCGTTCGTGCTTAGGGTGAAGAAATGTTTGTGTGCTGTGTTCATTCATAAGTATATGTATTTCGTCAGGCTTTTCATTTTGCCCTTCCCAGTTTTTATCAAATAACATAAAATTAGTATTTCATGGGAAAAAAAAAAACAACTTTTTTTGTTTATCTTTAATTTAAACAGCAAAGGGATTAGAATTTTAGTTACTTTGCAAAAAGTACTTAGTAAAAAAGTTGGATTTCGAATTTGAAATGTTTTTGCTATTTGGTTAGTAAATTAATTAATATAATGTAGTATACTACTTAGTTAACTATGTTTTTATTGGGAACCATTTAAGGACATATTATAACGGTGGAAATTACTTTTGTTCTTTTTTAAGTTGCTCTATACATTATAAAATTAACCAATTGATAAAAATTTGCATTATACAATATAATATTGATAAAAATTTGCATAAAATAAATAAAAATTTAATTTTATTTATTATTTATTTATTATTTATTATATTATTTTTATTAATAATTTTAATATGATAAAAATTGCATACAATACCAATTGATAAAAATTTGCATTATACAATATAATAAGTACTATAAACACAACAACAACGATAAATAGCCTTCTTATATAACAGCCCCAATTAAAATTACTAACTAAAAACAACGAACGTGGAGACATTTCTATTATGTAGTAAAGTATGCTTTAAAATATTTTGGAAGAACTGGTCAGAAATTATGTGAAAGAAAGTGAATCCAATTTTCATTTTAAAAATTTTCTTATAATGTGTGAGCTTATTTTAAGCCATTTTACCTAGTAATAACAACTTGATATTGTTTCAGATTAAAAATAATGAATGCAATATCATCCATATTTCGAAATGGGCTTATTTAGTTATGCTGTTATAACTACTAATAATTGTTGATGAAACATTTAAACAGCAACATAATTTTGATCTGCTATGCAAGTTTATTTATGTATTTATTTTTTATACAAATATTGAATCGTCGAATGTAAAAAAAAAGCATTAATAAAATCTTTAAATGCCCGTCTTTGAATTTGAGTTCGAACACAGCATATTTAAAACGAGAGACTATTACAAGACTTTGCTAGGATCCTGCTAGCCGCCCAAGAAGCTTTGTTAGAAGGAAACAACTGATTGAAAGCATGTGTTCAAATTATCACATCTGTCATTTATCTGTCGAAGAAAAGGTAGGACTTTTGTATGAGTATGTTTCAAAGCTTGTTTTTCCTTTCCGTAAGTACGCCAATCCCCAGGGGTGTAATTACTCTTTTACGATAAATCTGAACTAGTGCAGTTCTTCCGAAACGGGAAGAGAATATACTTACGATGACATTACTGAATGATCTCAAAGCCATCTGCTATTCTGAACTATTTTGTACTTTCTTTAAAAATACAGAAGGTTATAAGTACAGTTTTTTTTTGCACATCTACAGTTATTGTTTTCTAATTACTGTCATGTCACATAATTGCAAAAGCATTTAATATTTATTTAGTCTTTCGCATAATATGTCAAAACAAATTTCTCTTAAGTCATCTGTTTATGGCTGAAGTTGCTACGTGTATTTCTTTAATTTATGCTATGGAAGTTAAAAATACAGCGATCAATAAAAAATATAAAAATTCTGCACATGTGAAAATAAAATTATGGTAAAATGCTTGAACACCATCTTCAAAACAAGAGACTAAATTTAAAAAAAAAAAATCATGTTTGAGCTAAAATATTAATGTCTTACAAAATCTTTTCTAACATACGTGACAATTTTCTATAGAGGGACAAGCTTTTTTTTACTGCTTAGACCTACAGTACTATTTTTTTACTTCTTACTAAACAATTATAGATCCTTTCCCAGATTTTACTAATCAGGTCTTGCTGGCCTAAGATGTAATACTTTGATAAAGAAATTCTAAAAAGTTTAACTTTTTTTATTTTAGTAATTCTGAATACTTATAAAAATTCGGACTACTACAAATTTTAGTAAAACTCATCCTATGATTCAAAAAGGTGCTTCAGACCGCTGACGAAGTTTTTAAATTATAAAAAGAAACTGTATTTGATATGGTAATGAAGTTAAAATATCATTGCACCTGCTTAGACAATATCCAATCTAAGAATGCTACTATTTTAGAGAATTATATGCATTTAAATAAAAAATAGCACAAATAATTATTATATATTCAAATTATACACGACTACTGCGTCATTCGCAAACAACATACATTCAAAAAACATTAAAAATTTTTTAAAAAAATCTTACAGGTTTCAGATTTTAAATTACGTCCAAAAGGACATTTCTTTAACGTTTTGTGAGGTACCTTTATTTATTAAATATCATGTTCTTTGCGCTTACACCATAAAATTCAGTTCAATAGCAATGTCGATAATTAATTTTAAAATGAGCATATATTTAGAATTTCCGGTACACAATTCCGCGAGCTGGAGATAAAAAGGTCGGGGTTGCTTTGAAATCGTTGAGTTTGTTACTCAAAAATTCGTTAAAGTTTCACAAAATATGAAATAGATAATATCAAATTTGATCTTCCACATGCCCATATTCGTAGGAGGATTACGTCATTCAAACTTGGATGGCTTTTTTTCAAACCTTTTTTTTTTTATCACAATCCCAGAAATATACACACATTTACGCAGATTTTCATTATTTACTTACTTCAAATGTAATGCGGGACTCTAACATTTGGTGGCAACAGTCTGAAAAGTGATTCGCCGTTTATAGTGATTCAACGCAAAAACGAAAACAGTATTAGTATTTAAAACAATAGTCTCTCAAAGACTATTGTTTTAAATACTAATACGCCTCTTTGGACTAATAAATAAAAATGTGAAAGGTTTCAGATTTTAAACTAAGTCCAAAGGAGCGTTTTTAACGTTTTGTGTGTTACCTCATTAAATATCATGTTCTACGTACTCAAACCACAAAGTTCAGTTCAACAGCAATATCTCAAAATTATTTTAAAATGAGTGTATCTTAGAGTCTCTCGCGCTGGAGATAAAAATGGGATTTTTTTCGTACGGTGTTGACATTACTCGCTTTGAAATCGTTTAGTTTTTTAATCAAAAATTCGTTGAAGTGTTATAAAATATGAAATCGATAATAAAACAAATTTCAAATTCAAATTAGGGCTTCCATTTTTGAAATTTCGATAGCTCTAGGTACCGTTGTTTTATTACAATGCGAGAAATATACGTACATTCATGCAGATTCTTCATTATTTAATTTCTTTAAGTATAATACAGAGCGATAAAATTTAGTGGCAACAATTTGAAAAGTGATTCTCCGTTTATAGTTTTCAATGAAAAATGCCAAAGCGAAATTAAAAGTTCTTCAGGGCAAATTGCCCCTTTGGACTAAAAATAAAGTAAGCAAACATAAAAAAGTAAATTTTTGTGCTTCTTTTCTTAATAGTATTTCGTTTTATTTATTTACTGCGGTTTTTTTTAAACTGAAATTTGTTACTTTTAGAAAAGTTGCGGGTTATATTTCGGACATTCAGTTGTTAGGCTGTAGGTTGGTTATTTTAATAATTTATATAGCAAAATACAGAAATTTTAACATACCTTTGCCTTTCTGCTTGTAGTTATTTTGCGTTGAACAATGTAATTACAATTATGTAAGAAAATCAAACTCATTGAATTTTTTTCTAATAAAAATCGCATTGAAATCAATGTACATATAAAGATTTGGAATATTTGAAATGAATTTGAACAGTACTTCATCATACCAGTATAAGCGACGAATATTGTTCCAAAATGAATAAATAATTCGCCATTATTATTTTTACTATCAAATTATATTATGCTTCATAAACCCATTCAAAATAGGCTTATTATGAATTGCTGTTGATGGCTAATTTTTATTTGAATTATTGCTTAATTATGTTATTCTTTACACGTAATTATATATAACTCATATTAAATGCAGTATTAAATTAAATGCGCTATTCGTTCGCTCGAATAATTAAAACTTATAACTTGTCGGTTTTAATTATGTATTTATATATCCATAAGTAAATTTGTTTAAATATTTCCTAATGCTATTTTTTAATTGAATTCACGAGCATTTCGCATATTTCTGAACAATCAATTTAAAAACTAAAGGATATTTTATGAAAATGTTATCTGTTTAAAGAGAGTATTGAAAAAACATGCTTAAATGCTACTTTTTTATTTTGCGAAGAATGTCCACGTTTGTTTGTTGTTTATAAACCACTACATGTTCAAGCTTTTTCTTGGTGATTAAACATAGCGGTCTAAAACGAAAAGAGCAACCCTCTTTGCCTCCTACTGAGAACTGTCATTTACAGATCTCCAGGGTTCCAGAAATAAGGGGGGTAGGAGACATCTGCATGGCCGCTTTAAGGCGGTCATAACGCTTTCGAGGTCTTCACCACTGACCGCCTAGAACCATCAGTAACGCTTTCGAACACTTTTCCAGTGACCGCCTAGAAGCGTCCGTAACGCTTTCGAGGTAGGCAGTCTTGACCGCCTAAACCCGGTCATGACGCTCAGAGGGTTAAAATTATCAATGACTGCAACGCTGTTGTGCAAACTTTAAATAAAAAGGAACTCAATTCGAGAATAGCCCGATGGGTTTTATATCTCCAAGGTTTTGACTACGAAACTGAGCACCGTACAGGCTCAAAGATGGCTCACATGGATGCCCTCAGTCGCAGTCCATGCTGCATGACTATCCAAGACAGTGTCCTCCAATTTTGCAAAGCACAAGAAACCGACGAGCATATTACGGCTATTAAAGCACTCCTTCAAACAACGCCTTCGGATGATAACTTTCTCGTTAAGAACAATCTCCTGTACAAAAACGTCAACGGCATTGACTTGCTTGTGGTGTCTGAGGATACGCAGGCAAATGGCATTAAAACAGCTCACGAACGAGGCCACTTCGCCGTAATCCGCACTCAAGAACTTTTAAACAAAGAATATTTTATCCCAAATCTGAAAGAAAAAATTGAGCAATGTATCCATAACTGCATCCCATGTATCCTCAATAATCGAAAGCGTGGCAAACAAGACGGACTACTGCACCCCATTGACAAAGACGACGCACCCTTGCACACGTACCATATCGACCACCTTGGTCCCCTTGCCACCACATCAAAGAAATACAAACATATTTTGGCAGTTATAGACTCGTTTACTAAATTCGTGTGGCTTTATCCGACAAAGTCTACAGACGCAGATGAAGTTATCAGTCGGCTGGAATTTCAAAGATCAGCCTTCGAAAATCCTTCACAGATTATCTCTGAACTCCATTATTATTGCTGTCCTTTATAAACTCTCCATAACCAACCCTGAAAAATGGTACCGCCAATGTTCCCGCCGTGCAACAAATTATTAATTCAACTTTTCAACCTAGCATCAATTCCACTCCCTTTGAACTTCTCTTTGAGACTAAAATAAAATCGCAAAACGACATCAACATCACTGCTCTAATCGACGAGGTGATCAAATCTGCATTCATTCAGCAACGTGACGATCTCCGTAAGGTTGCGAAACGGCAAATCTCTAAAGTGCAAGACGAAAACCGCCGTACTTATAATTTGCGACGAAAACAGGCACAAAAATTTCAACTTCATGACCTCGTGGCAATCAAACGAACTCATTTGGCCCTGGTCTAACGCTCAAACAGAAATTTCTCGGACCTTATCAAGTCACCAAGCTCAAACAAAATGATACATATGATGTGGAAAAGTGTGCATTTTTCGACGGACCATCCAAAACATCCACTTGTGCTTAATACATGAAACCCTGGTCCAACAATATTGAACGTATCACTTGATTTTTATTAAACTGTCAGCATTATAGGTCCTCCTGTGTTTGGACAGATGACAGCTGAGAACTTTCTAATATTTTTTCCCTCATATCAACTTTTTAATTCATTTTGTCATAACTAATGTTCTTTTTATTTTTAGTTAACTGCCGTGGTGTGTTTAATCTATTTTTTTCGCTCCATTTGTGTACGTATCCTCAGCTTTGTATCTACAGAATATTTTTTTCTCATACCTATGTTACTATATTATAATATATATATATATATATATATATATTAATTTGATGATATATTATGTTGCTTCAGGCGAGGTCGCCTGTCCGGTCATGATGGCCGAATGTGGGAAATGTTATGTCATGATATTCCCTAATACCCTACTGTGTGACGTATGCATTGCGTCAGCAGGTGTTTCCCGCCTTCGGGAGAAGACGAGGACTAGCGGTGAGCTGAGCAGACGTCGCTTGAATATTATTTCATTAATTGTAATCCTAATGTGATCTATGTTTGTGAATAGTAATAAATGTGTGTTATCAACTATGGTCGTTGCCTTTCCCCCATATATATATATATATATATATTATATATATATATACACACGCATATAGAGAGAAATTTTGTAAAGTTTGAGACACAAATTTATATTCCTTCTGGAACATTACGGAAATAATACTTGAAAGAGAAATTTTAAATATAGCACCACTAGAGCAAATTCACATTGCAGAATAAAAATGTTGTTCATTCAAAGAACGCACTTCGTAACTCCCAACAGAATGTAAAAAAACGTCAGAAATGTGACATCACTCCTATGGGAGGAGTTAATGGTGACCCTCATCTGGATTGTCATTGGCCAAACTCAAGCCGTTGTCCTAGCAGTGTACATTTTGCTTATATGCGAACGGGGTGCAAGATTTGTACCAATACGCACATGAGGATATGAAAAACAAAGAGGAACTATTATGTTAGCAGTTACTACCGAAGGCAAAAAAACTTCCGTGGTAAGTGCTTTTTAAGCGGAAAACAATGCCGAAAGAAAAACTTTTTTTGCCCAATGGCAGATAGTAAACAATTACAAGTGTAACCCAGTCCATTAATCTATACAAGGTCGAATTTGGTGGTCTCTTTATTATGTAGGCATCTGATAGGTGGGCCACCATCACCTTTCCTATGAAGGGACGGACAGTTACAACCATGCCTTATCCGGGATTCGAGCCCAGGCCCTTCGGCATCGCAGTCATCTTCCCTGACTACCATACCGACTAGGCGGCCCGAAAGAAAAACTGCCAACAGGAATTGTGATCAAGTTCAAAATGAACGAGTCAAGAGTTCAAGATGGTCGAGTTCAAGAGGGGGATGGATGACGCTTTTGTTCAGCATTGGCTACACTGTGTGTAGTATAAAAAAACTGGAGCACTGTTGCAGCTAGCTTCTCTTCTCGTGTTGGACAGCTTCAGAGAGCATCTCACAAACGCAAGTGAAACAAAATCTTGAAATCTCAAGAGCTGATCTTGCTGTGATTCCAGGAGGCCTAACTTCCATTCTTCAGCCACTTGATGTTTGGGTAAACAAGCCATTTAGAATGGCATTCAAACTGAGCTACAGTGATTCTATGACTTATGGAGGAGGAGGGACCGTGGCAGCTGGACGTCTGAGAATAGTATCCATCTCGGAAGTGTGTACGTAGATTATTGCTGTGTGGAAAAGCATATCCGACGATGTGATTGTCATATCAAATGCTTTGAATGCCAATTACTTGGAATAGAAGATGATCTCTTTTAGAAGGATAACATGAATGATGAAAACGAGAAAGATGACGTGAATGAAGAAAATGAGGAAGATGTGAGTGAAGAAATGGCTGATGATGATAATTAATACGTAGAAAAAGGAACGAAAGTACTGGTACTACGTGTTTGTTGGAAATGTTTCGTGTTAAGTTTATAAAAACTGCTTAGAATTTGAATTTTAATATTTAATGCGTGTAATAATTAGTGTGTGCTGATGCAATTGGAAACAAGTTGCAAGGACGAAATCAAAGTGAGATAAACGTTTACTGATTAATTTATTTGCAGTCATATACTGAGTATTGTTCACAATGCTTTTTTTTTTTCTTTCTTGCGGTACCTTGAAATTAGAAATAATACCACTCACTGATTCTCCACTATGTGGCTGCCACTACAGTGCCTGCACAGCCAGGTTGTGCATTTTTATGCAACTGTTTGCAGCAAAGATTTCACATTCGCACACGCAGACATAACAACAAAAATTTTCATATAGTGCATCAGAACAGATTTTTTAAAAAATAATGTGTGCAAGATATTGAAAGAATCAACGTTTATTTAATTTGTGTAAAAGTAAATTTTAAAATTGCAAGTGTTAGTTAATTTGTGCCACTATATTGTGCTTCTGTGCGAACTAATACACGCCGAGTGTTGATAACGTAAACGGGATAATTTATATTATGTATGTGGATGGGAGAAAGTGAGTTTGTAAATTTTAGGTAGCTATTAAACAACTTTAAATTTGATACTTTTATTACTTATGCCATTTTCTTCCACTTAGAACTTAACTGTTTGAAATGAAATTTACAACCAAAATTACTCAGAGAAAAAGCGCGAAATTTGAACCACCCGTGTAATGTCCGCACCTGCATTTTAGTGATTTAATTTTAGTAAAAAAGTGCGGACATTACGTGAGCGTATATGGTATGTCTTCCTCGAACAGTCACACAACTCTTGAAACATGACTTCATACTGCAAATGAGGCGGAGCTTATGGCAATTATTCCACCGTCACAGTAATGCTCTTTTCAGGTATACCAATATCGGAGAAAAGAACAAGGAACTGCAACTGATATTTGATAGTCTAAGGCAAGCATCATGTTGGAGGACACAGACCTTTCACATCTTTGATAGAAGTTCTGTGGCTGTTACGAGGTACAGTGAAGTCTTAAAGCCATATTTTTGCCTTTTTGGAAAGTTAAAATTTACAGCCAGATTTTCAGATCCAAATCCCACAGTTCACATTTGGGATGCTTTTGAGGGGACACTTGCTACTTGTTTTCCCTCCTCCTGGAACATGAAAATAACATTTTTGCTGGAGTGGGACCGACTGCAACAGGGACTCATAAATTAACTCATTTCCAATATGAAATCAGATTGTAAAGTTATATGACTGTTTGAGAGGGCCATACTCCTTAATACAGGGTTCGTACACATTTCCGCACACGGAAATTAAGTACTTTTAAGGACCCTTAATGAAAAAAATTATGGACCTATGAGCAAATGGGAACTGAATAAATTCAATTAAAAATATTATCTATGCCTGAATTTCACTTTTCTAAAAATAAAATAGATCCCAAAGTAGTATGCATTATTACTAAACATGAATTAACATAATTATTAATAAGTTTGAGAATAAAATAAACTTTATGCAATTTATCAAGTACCATTAAATATTTTACACTTATAATATTTGAAAGAAGATAAGTGACACTTACGTTTTACTAACAGTCAGGTTTATGTTGAATTTTTTTATGTCTCATTTTGTCACATACCAGTCTAGAAGTTTAGTAAATAGCAGGTAGATTTGATATCAAACCACATAAGTTAAAATGAAAAGTAAGATCATAATCAGCATGATTCTTAACCCGAAAGACTGAATGTTGTCACCGCTGCTGCTTGTCTAGAGAGAGACCTGCTGATTAGAACAAAACTGAAAGGCCTGATATAGGCATGGTTGGCAAATCCTGAAAGGTACAGGCACGGGCTCTGTGTGATGCAGTTAGCGTCGTAGCTTCGTGTAGAGTTCCAGGTGTTGTAATCCAGTTAATATACATAACGGTTCCAATAACCCATTAAAGCACCAGAGGTGATAAGTTGTTTTACATTATTTTAAGTCTAACTAGACGAAAAGAATAAGTTTTACTTGAATTTTTACATTTTTGCGTTTTATCTTGTGACCACAGTGAGGCAATAACAGTTCATGAAAGGCAATAACTCGCTTTAATATGTAGCGATAATTTTTAAGGGTAAGCAGTTACTTATAAATAATTAAATCAGGTAGTTAGATAACTTTAGTCATTATGGATTTACATGGCCACTATTAAATTTTATTTTTTAACAATATTTGTTAAAAAAGCTTTATTAAAATCTAATAACATTTCACAGTTTAAAATACATGTAATTTATGACATTGAATCTTAAACGATATTAGGATAATAACACATTAAAAGGTACAAAACATTTATGTTTTGTAACATAAGCTTGTCAGGTTTTGTAGCTTTGCCAACAATAAAACTCAACAAAATATTTATCCATCATTTTAATTTGAAGAATTCCCGAACATTTTGGCAAGTTTTATACAGATTTCCTTACCTTTAAGCATCTTTTCTAACAATTAGAAATTTGTCTCAAGATGAAAACCAATGCTCTTGCTAGTTTCTGCGTGCTTTATCTCCTAACTTGTCAACCTCTCCACAATGTACCTATGACAATTTACATGATCTGGTAAAAGTTAAACAGTCTAAAACCCCCGACAGACGTGAAGCAAATTATCGTTATGGCTGAAAGTAACTACAATATCAAGCAAAGGTTTAAATAAGCCTCTTATTTAAAAAGAACTTAACATAAAGGCATGTTCTGAAGCTAACAAAATCAACTATGTAATTAAACAAGAACAGTCAAATTCAAACTAAAAATGCGGACTAGTGGTCAAAGATTATACAATTTAATTTAAATTTAATCTGGCTCAGTAACTCTATTATATGAGGAAATAGGAAATTATAGTATAGGCTGAAATCATAAAGAATTGGGTAATTTGCATAGTAATAACTGCACATATCTTTGAAGAATAATTTTCTTTATGTATTCATTTTCTTTCAACACATTTCCTTTCCATTTTAGATTTTTTGGATTTAATGGATTTCTGATATTCTAAAAAACACTAAATGCATTTAGAATGTATAAAAAAGTGACTAATTTTATTTCTTTAGTAATATAAACATTTAGAACAAATATGAAACACACACCGTAAAGGCCGATTACAGAGCTGGTGTGGCAGAAATTTTAGAATTTAGTGACACACCGAACAACAAAATCTAGAAATGGCAAAACTTGTAGAATTTAGAGCAGGCATTGGAAGCAGAAATTAGAAAGGTAATAAGCAGCAGAATTTAGGATCCACAGAGACTGCATCAGGTGGGAAAATGCCTAGTGCCTGCTCTGTGTATGATGCATTAAGACATGTTAGATGAATCTTTTAAATTGTAAGTTTTCAATTTCTTTATTAATAAAAAAATCCCTTTGTATAACGCCTGCCCATGTGATAAGATTATAAGCATTTTGGATATTTCCATGGTTGTGTCTAGTGAAAAGTAGAAAAAATAAAGGGAAGATAAACATGTTAAGAAAAAGATGTATCAGAAGTAAAACATTTAAATATTATGTTTTCATTGTTCTTCCAAATGTTCTCCAAAAAGTAAGAAATTCATCGCAAACTTTATGTAAAATACATCCATTACGTGTTGATACCAAGGAGACATTTTTCATTTTGTCACATATTTCTCGAATCTTCTAGAATCGTGTGTCTACAAATCTTGCCTTCAAATCCTTCTAAACTTTCCAAGCTGCAATGTCTAAAATCCTAAAGAAAAATTATCCTTACCAATTCTGTAGCAGCAAAAAGCCAGAAATATTTCGAAAAAAAAAAAAAAAAAAAAAAAAAAAAAGGGGGGGGGGGAGAATTTTATAGAGAAAACTGTTGCATATTCTGAGACAATTACACGAGAAAAACTCTTACTATGAAAAAAATTAAAAAGAACATATTTTTAATTAATTACGTAGCTAATTTTGCTTTTACTATGAGCTGTTTCGCTGTTTGTGCTTTATAGCATGATACCTTGTTTATTTTTCAAATTAAAAATATTGTAGTATAATAAGTTGTTAAAATGAAACTTTATAATATGACAGCAAAAAATAAAAAATATTTTATTTTAATGTTATTTTTTAAATATAATTTAAATATATCACCATCATTTTAGTGAAATTTATCAATGTTACGATGTTTAAAACAAAATCTTCAAAAAATTCTCAGATCCTGGAATTAAAAGATTTTCTATAGAAACTGAAAATCGCCAAAATGTTGTCAAATTTAGAAACGTTTAATAAAAGAATTCACATCCCCAAAAGTGAAAAGTTGTTTAAGACCTCTTTATTAGAAAAAATGAATTTCGAAATGCTTATGTTTCACTTCTTGCTTAGAAATTCAAGTATCCCCTCATTTATATTAAAAATAGAAACAAATTATAATGCATTAACCCATTCAAAAGATAATCATATATGTCAGTGATTCACCAAAACTATTCCTTCAAAATCCTATTTCACACTCAAAATGGCAGTCGTAAAAACAGACAGAAATTTCAGATGATTAAAATTAAGGACCTTTTGCTGATTTTGGCCAAAATTAAGGACTTTTAAGGACCAAAAATCGATTCCAAAAATTCTAAGGACTTTTAAGGACTGTACAAACCCTGTTAATAGTCTTATGATCTTATGCAAATGAGCCTTGCACACAATTGTACATTTATACAATGACTTTCATAGTAGCTATAGTTTTTCTATTATATCACAGGGTTGCCACTCAAACAGGAGAATGAAATTCCCTGACTTTTCCAGGTGTGTTTCAAGAAAATTCCAGTCTATCCGCGTAATGTACGTTGGTTGTGGTTGAGGTAATTTAATTATGGTATTACTTGTATTGTGTAGCAAATTCACTTAATTATTCAATAAGTCCCAGAGGACATTTATTCTTAATTATTCTTGGTATACTTTGTTTGATAATTTTGTTTAGTTTTCCACTTAAGATACTTAATAAAATTTAAGATATATATATTGGATAACAAATGTATGTTTTATTTAATTATTACTCATGATCATCACCAGTTACACATGAGGCTAATCCAGTCCTTATAAATCACAACGCAATGCTAAATAGTTAGGTTAGATTTTAGGTAAATTTAATTTGCGTGAGGTATGTTCTTAAAAGGCACCTTAACACTTGAAAACACAAATATAATTATAATAGTTGTTGTTTTCTCCACTGAAGATTGAGATTAGAATCTTCCCAATCTGGAATAAAATAAGGCTTTTTTTGCAGACATTCTGCAGCTAAACGAAAGAAAGAAATCTATTTTAATAAATTGAGGTATTTTATATTTATTTCACAGCATACATAAGGAAAAAATATGTGCATTAAATTTCGTGATGGTATGTCATCATACTGCTATAATTAATTTCAGGATTATGCCAGAGAAAATTTCCTGAAATTTGGAAATATTATTTACTAATAATAAATAAATTTAGAGGGAAGAAGCAACATTAAATTATATGAATAACATAAAAATAATTACTTAAAAATTGAATTAGAATAATCAACGATATTTTAGCGAATATAGTTATATTACATGGCTAGCCTAGATGACTGATTACTATTTTTTTATTTTACTGCAAAATGGCAAGGTATTTATTTAAAAAAAAAAAAAAAAGGTTTAAAAAGATTTTGCGGTAAAATTCTAGTATACGGTAAGGCTTTGGCACGATTTTAAAAATTGTCGCCAAGACCAAAATGACCCGTTTACTGCGCATCAAGATGTCGCCAAATCCCATTATTATTCTAACCAAAGAACGTCTATGTAAAGAAGAAAAGGTTCCATACAAGTAAAATGCTATTACGCCGCTAGAATGCGGAGGGAAAATTTGCCAAGGGATTTGGCGACGGAACCTGGCGGCCAGAATTTCCCTCTCCGCGATGTGTACAGGAAATTGAGAAACACGTGTTAAGAAGAAACGCTTTTTAACAAAAAGAAAACTACGAAAATCCGTTTTTAAATTATTGCGAAAACGTTTCTTCTTGGATTTTTCGCAATAATTTTAAAAACGGATTTTAGTAGTTTTTTTTTTTTTTTTCCCCTGAAAATAACTAATCCATGAATTAATTTACTTGCGCCAAAAAATATTTTCTTTTCCTTTAGAGTTTAACGTTTAACCATTTGCGCTAATACTAAACTTCACAGTTGCGGTGCCGTGTGCTACAATATAACAAGCCGTAAAGTGTCTCATTTGCGCCGCTCCGCATCTGCGAATGCAATCCAGAGCTGTAACTCGAGAAATAAACAATCTCGTTGTTAGGCGACGTTTGCACCACGTTATTTTCATTTTTGCGATAAATGCTTATCGACGTGGTGTTCACGTCGCTCGCGGTTTGAGACAAAAGCATCTCGACGTGCGTGGCACGTCTTTTTTGCGCAAGTGGTTAAAGAAATTTTAAACGATATTCATTTTATGAACTCTTGATAACGTGACCTTCGAACTTCGACACCGGTTTCGAGCTTTGGCGACAGATATATCAGACATGCACAGCTGTTTTCCCTCTATGATGGAACGGAGCCACAGCCACGTCTGTTGCAGAGAGGTTTTCCTTCTTTACAATACATATTCTTTGATTCTAACCTCCATGGTACCGTATACTAGGATTAAACCCATTTTGTTTTATATGAGAACAGGTACTTTCTTTAGTTCATGCACTGCACATGCGATTCTCGAGAATAATGGAAACCAAAAGTTGCGGGAAATTTGCTTTGCCTTCCTAAAAGACAATCAAATTGGAGCTGCGAAAATTGGCTCTATGCCAGCTACCCGAATGACACTCACGTGATACATAATTCGCCAAAAAAGTTACCTCTTCCGACGTCGGCGCAAAAATCGCTTTTTTTGGCGGGATCGTTGTATGAACTTCCCTGACTTTTCCAGATTTTGACAAAAATACTTAAATTCCCTGACTTTTCCCTGAATATTTTGGTCAATTTTCGAATTCCCTGACTTTTCCCGGTTCTCCAGGTAGCGTGGCAACCCTGATATCAGTCTATGTGATACCAAATATTCATTAAAATTTATCCATCAGTTCTGGAGATAATCAACAAAATATAAAAATTCTCTAAATTTTGAACACCAGTTCTTATACGGATTCCAGCTCAGAGGCTGCCTGAGAATGCTCAGACATCGGCAGATTTTTTGCATGTAAAACGTGATTAGTTTTGTTTTAAATTTAATCCTAACTGTACATTCTTTCTGACTTTTCAATTTCCTTGGAACATGTACTAATATAAAGGCATGGAAACTTAGTATCACAGATGCTCATTTGCTTTAGAAAAATAGCTAGAGTTCATTTAGTTTTACACTACATAATTTGTTTACTTAAGTACATTGAATAACAGAAGGAAATTCCTTCTTTCATGTATTTTGTTTACAAGGATAATGTTTCTAGAATAAGTGGAGAAAATTGTGAATATGGAGAAAATTGTGAATTCCCATTTTTCTGGCACACAATATTATCAAATACATTTTTTCTAGCTATCCTACTTTGATATTTAAAGGAATGAACTATGTATGTGGACATTTCATGATTTGACTATGTTTATTTGTCTTATTATAGAAGAAACTTCATATTTTAAAATGCATAATCAAATTTCCAACTATAATAATGCAATCATCCCATATATGTTTAATTTTCTGTGAATGCATAGTTATACAGTATTTGGTTTTAAAAAAATTACATAAATTTGAAATAATTTCTCTGATTTATTTCAATAAATTTTTCACTTCAGAAATTTCTATACAGTGAATTTAAATCTGCACACAGCTATCTATACACAATAGAATGGGAATTGTGATATTTTTCCCAATGCTTTTATGTACAGTGATGATACTATTGAAATATGAAGGTGAAATGAAAAAAGTAGAAAACCTCTTTACTGGAATTATGCTAATTTGATGCATACCATTCAAGATTACATTTAAAGTCGACTGTAAGCTCTAAATCACTTCAATAATTGGTCCAACCTTCAATTTATTTACCACATAATGGACAAATATAAGGTATAAAAATGGTTCTCCACTTTATTCACATTTATCAAAAAGCAGAAAATAAATATTTAGCTTTGCATCTAGAAAGTAAATGTTCACAATAAATAACATCAAAAGATAAAAATGATAATTATTAATTAAAAATCAAGCTACTTAAACATCTATCAACTAAAAAGGTTTAAAAAATCAATAGCAGGGCACCCGTAAATCAAGGTTGAAATACATAATAATTATTTTTTAGACAAATGCATAATTTTTACAGAATTTATTAAAACTAGCAGTTTAATTATAAGAACATGCTTCAGTTTTCCAGTGGCTTAATTTACCTACTTAAACAAGCAATATCTTGTAGCTAAAAGATAAGACTTGCAGAACATTTGTAATAAATAATTTGCCTTGACTACATTATTTTAGCATAAAATACTACTGAAATGGATACCTTTATATCCATCACCATGCATACAATTAATGAACTGTAAAACCCTGTATCAAAGTATACAAAAAAATAGAAAAACTTATCTCACACAGTTTTATGCACATTTGAGCTTCCATCATTTGCATCATGAATATGAAAAGACATCTATTTATATACTATATTATAAGAGCAATATTAATTTTAGGAATAACTTTGTTTCAGCATTTGTGCTATCTACTGAGTGACTTCTGTGCTTTAAACTATAAAAATTGTATATATATATATATATATATATATTGTAGTGTATATCCTAATATGCAAGCATTTCATATCGAACACAGTTTTAAGAGTCTATACACACTTAATATTTTACATAATAGATTTAGCATCAATTTGCAAATTTACTTACTTTGAAATTTAAACATTGTAAGATTGATGCCTTAAATTTTCATTAAGTCTTATTTTGAATCTTTTATATAAAATTTATACATATTCAAGCTAATTTTAGACATTCTAATATTTAATTTGAAAAATACATTTAATACATATTGTATAACTTTAGGCACAATTGAATTTTTAGATCATAAAATTTGCTTAAAATATTTTTCAGCTTGAATTTACAATAAAATATTTCCATTTTCAGCAATATTACCCCCCCCCAACAATCAGTAATAATCCTATAAATAAAAAGAGATTGTCCTGTGCACAGACAAAATGGTAACATTAGGAAAAAGGCACATTACAACAATAAATATTTTTTTTTTTTTTTTTTTTTTTGTTTTTGTTTTTGTTTTGAATAAAATAAATAAAATATGACAAATATTTTAACATACATTTAAATTCAAATATTTGAGTAATTGCGAAATTAATAATAATAAAACAGAATTTATGTGAACTTAGATTTACTTAATATATGTCATATGCTTAAATTCATACATATTAATTTTACAAGCAAAATGCATATATACATAAAATGTATAAAAATAATCAAAAAATTATTTTTATGCATTATATTAACTCTCTAAGTAGCAGCAATTTTTGTAACCACTTGTAATATTTTACATTTAATATCTATTTGTTTGTATTTATTCATGGTTACTTTCATAACCTACACTTTTCAAATATCATTTCTAGATCATCAGAGAAACAAGCAAAAAGATTATCTTAAAGAACAAAATAACACAGAAGGAAAAGATAATGTATTTGAATGATAAAAGATATACGACTCTATAACTTACAGAGTTAATTTTATCAATATATTTAAAAAATTCACATCTGTGAAATTTTTCAAAGAGTGCAATACATTTAAATACATTAAAAATATGAAGCACAATTTAAATAAAATAATAAAAGTATAATAATATGTAATTTTTAAAATGATAATATAAAATATTTGTAGTAAATATGCAAATAAAGAGAAAGAAAATGCTGCCCATCTCATATAAAGCACAATCAATTGCAGTTAATGAGGCACAAATGGACAGTTATACTTTAGCCTAACTAAGCAGTTTTCTAATTATTCAGAATTTGACTTTAAAAAGGGTGAAAATAAAATTTTTACAAAGTTATACACATGAATATATATATAAATATCTCCTCAAATGAGCAAAATAAACTTTGTCATTTTATCCACTGGGATTTGCTTTTATGATTTATTATAATTAAATGCCTTCTTCAATAAAGCAAAAGCTCAATTAATAATCATCAACTGTCTATAATTTTAATTTAGGCAGCACTGTAAGCGTTCTAAAAAGAGTAGAGGTACAAATTACACCAATTGAAGAAAATGCTTAAATATTATAAAAAAACAACTGCACAGTTGTATATAATATGATAATTTCTGCAAGAAAAACAGTGATTATAACAACTTCTCTTTGATATCTTTTTTAAAAAGGACTTTTTTGGGGGGCGGCCATTAAATGTCTGGTACCAAAGCTACATAATAAATGGAAAAATGGACATAATAAATGGAAAAGCTAATTTAATTTTGATTTGCTCTAAGTTAAAAGCATATTTACTACAAAGTGCAATGTACTATTAGAGAAGATTAAACTGTACATATAAAATTGTGTTCAAAAGAGCTTAAATTTAAAGCAGAGAAAGATAAAAAACTAAAAGATTTTTGATGCATTTAATATATAACAAGAATATTAAAATCTTTTGTTTTAATTCCAATTTAAATTTATAAAAATAATTAGATTTGATTTTCTGATTTCTTTTTCTCAGACCTAAGCAGATTATTTAAATTCATATAGATCAGCACAAAAGGTATTTGGAAGCCATGCATATGCTAAGTTTGAATTTCAGTGTTTCAACCACTTAACTAAATGGATGCAAACCAGCCAACAGCAAATTCCTTTTGTAAGATAAATTACATCAAAGTAAGATTATACATTGCCAAAGAATTCAGAAATAAGTCAAATTAAGTTTTAAGGGGAATCTTTTAAAAGATTAATAACTTCTTAACTAACAGGTAACAAAAAAACTGGTTAAATGTTATTCTAATCTAAGATGCTTAATTATTAAATAAAAAAGGGGGGATTTAAAAAAAGAAAAATTCTTGAATGTTAAATAATTATTTTCTAATTTCTAAACCATAATAGAAAAATAAAAACAATATTTATTAGTTTAAATAATTATTAAAATTTATTAGTTAAAATTTTGTTTTGAAAACTATCATAGCAGAATTGGGCCCAAAAATCTATGCTACTCTACAGAAATTAAACAGGGATATTCAGCACACTGATCAATTAATCACTTATTAATTAAAGATAATTAAATAAAGTAGTGCATCTCAGCTAAAAAAAAAACTAAGAACATGAAAAATAATCATTTAAACACGAAAACAGAATATACTACTTGGCTGATTTGAATATGTATGAATCATTGAGCAATTCGTAGAAAGCACTTTTGAAACAGGAATGTCGTATGCTATAAATATAATGATGAAGTTTGATGAAAAGCAATGATAAGAAATACGCTGTGAACTTTTAAACACTAATTTCTGATCAGCTGATGAAGATAAACAAATTGTTAACTATCAGCTATACAATTTGCACTTGTTAAGAATACTATAGTAATTTCCTAAAAAATTGCATAAATTTAAATATTACTTGATTGAAATATACATGTTCTGACAATTCCATAGCTTTGTTTCTGGTGACATGCTTTCCAAAATCCACAACACAATATAAACTTTCACACTTTTCATTTGAGCAATAATATAAAATTCAAGACATACATATCATTTCATGTACTACTTAAGTTTATTTTCATGCAGTTTTACATAAAACAAATTTAAGAAAAATTATTTAATTATTTCACTAAAATTTTCTTTATAAAAAGACGAGCAAAAGTAAAATTAATTTCTTACTTTTCATTATAAAAGGTAATTTTAAAACAATATGGTATTCTTTAATTTTTCATCATTGCAGAAAGTTATTTAACAGATAGCTTAATCTTACATATAGCTAAACATTTTGACTAAATAACACATTTTATATAAGTTTAATTTTAAAGATTTATAATATAGTATAATAACAATAAAAATTAATTTATATAACAATTCAAACAGGAGATTTAATATTTCAGATAATTTTCAAGTAAAGCAAATATGATAATATTGCCCTTTAAAAAATATAAACATAATTATTTGCTATTTGATGTTTACTTAAATAAATTTTCACAAAAATCTGACATTACTAAACTTAAGATAAATAATTTACATGCAGAACAAACACATTACTATGACATTTGAGGTGTTGTAACAAACAGGAATAGCACAGACGACAGATATTTTGGAGTTTTTCATTAAACATAAGATATTCAATAAAAAATCTATCATTTATTAACATATACAATACCATGAATATTTTCATAAACAGTACTATTTTAAGATTCCAAGCTGTGTAGAACATGCAATAACATCATGCATTCATCATATAACTTGCAACATTTAACAACATGGCACAACATCATGACACAATTCTGCTGGGCTGGAAATATATTATTAAAAACTATCCAGGATTATTATTTACAACAATTTGCCACTTCAGAAAAACTATCCAGAATTCATCACTTACAACTTCAGAAAGTAAAATACAGTCAAAAGTCGTTAATGTGGATTCGTCGGGACTTTGGTGATTCCGGATTATTGATTTTTCTGGATTATAGATCATCAGTTTAAATCTGGTAAGATGGCATGCAGAAATTATAAAATTAAAAATATCAAACCATAATTTATGAAATAAAGAACAAATATGATCTAAAGGGTATCAAAATTTACAAAAAAAAAAAAAAAAAAAAAAAAAAAAGCATAATATTTATTTGTTAAACATTTCTTTCAATGCAAGTTGTTTAAGTTGCTTCGTTTTATGTGATAATACTTTCTCTTTAATTCTATAAACACACATAATTTCTTGTTCAGTTACAAAGTTCTGCTGTTCAAGTCCTATAATTGCTGTGTCGAGAATACCGACTAATTTATCAATCGAGATTTTTTCGTTTTCAATAACCTCTGTGTCACTTTCTTCACTATCGGAAGCGAATTATAATGACGAGGAATATGATTTAAATCATATCAAAGACGGAGTACATTGAAATGAAATACTACATTTAGTAAGGAATTATAAGAAAAATAAAATAAAACATCTGCCCTGAAGATAAGGATAGTGCTGACAGATCAACTTCCAATTCATTGCGTTTCCCCACCCACCCCCGCCGCAGAGCAGCGTGAAGTTGATAAACAGATTTCGAAATGGTTAGAGAAACAAAGGATATGCCTTTATCCATTTTTTGCAGCAATTCCACTTTTTGTTTGATGGACATCGAAACATACTTTCGCTTTGTAGATCCTTTGGGAGCTCCAGCATCGGAAATTCTATTTGACATAATCGAAAGTTCAAGCTTACTTTTATAAAATTGCTCTAACAGTCTGCAAAAAATAATAAGCCGGATCCAATTCGAAGATTAAGGTACAACGCAATCAGCAACATTAACTGAAATAAATAATTAGATAATTTTAGCTTATACCGTCCGTTATACATTAAACGCTCAAGCATAAACGTATTATGCGCACATGCACATGCGCAGCCGTAAAAGTCTTACGTGCATGCGCATACGCCTATGCGCATGCGTCAAAGCGACGCAGAAGCATGCGCAGAAAGTTTGTAGCTTTGAGGTCCAGATTATGGGTGTCCGAATTAACGACTTTTGACTGTATATATTAAACTAACAAATTAAATAAGCAGAGATGTATTGATTTTAAATTTCAAATACATTAAAAGACATTTCCTTTTAGTTGAACTTTTGAATTATTTCCTTACAATCAGTTACTGATTTTATTCCTTAAAATCAGTTAAGTTCGCAAAAATTTACACTCTGTAATTGTCTTCATTAAAAAAATAATTAAATTCACAGAGGAGGTCAACGTGTATTACATTTTAAATAATTTTAATTACTGAAAGCAAATTGAAAAGAGAAACAAGCTAGTTTTAGTTCAAGCCTTTAATATGACAAATAAAAAGTAAGCATGATAAATCATAAAAATATAAGAAAAAAGATCAGATAAAGAGTTTAAATACAGTATCTTCTGGTTATCAGATAAATTAACCATGGGGAAATGAAACTTTTTTTTAAATGCATAAACTATTAAATGTATAAAATGGCTAGGTGACACATCTGATCATCCATTTCCTTGTAGGGTGTGTCTAGATCTATTTGCAAAACTAACATATATGTATTATCAAATACCAGTAGTAGGACTTTTCTCCCATATCTCCATTAAAAATGTTCTATAGATGCCGTCTAAATTTTGCATATGCTCCACAGCTGGCGCACAAAATGATGCATATGATTGTGTTTATTTCCATTTGTTTCACATATTTCTTCTCAGTTCCTCACTTGATAAACAAAAAATCAAGATCTCACTCTAAGGTATAAATAATGCCACTGACTGCAATGCTGGGATTGACATGTTCATTTTACATTTGGCACCATGTCTAAACTGTCCATCACAACAGAAGTTAAAAAATTCAAGTTATTAACCATAGAACAGCACTTTATTTATTTATTTTTTGCACCACACAGACAATGCAGAAAACACGACAAGTTTACTTATCAGTGTTTTAATTTTCTGCAAAAAATCTTAAAAGCATCCATTTTACAAGAATATGCCCCTTCTAGGATATAGAAGCTCACAGCATTTAATACGAATGCAATGACATGTAGTAGCTATTCAAGCAAAAGAGGAAGAAGAAATGTAAAAAGTAACATGCAAACAGTCAATGCAATAATTTTTTTTCAAACATATAGTTTCTGAACAGGAAAATTAAGAAGAATATGAAAGCATTATCACACAAAATTAAATATTTATACAAATTGAACAGTCTTCTAAAACTATATGTTTATTTTAAGCTAGTTCAACACTAAAGCTCTTTTTAAGTTACTTTTTCAATAAATATCAGTAATGAAATTTTATCTTAATTACTTTCAAATCAAAATATATAATGACATGAAATTTTCATAATTAACTAAACTAAAAATCAATGAGCACAAATTTCAAATATTAAATAACATTAATTTAGTTATTAAATTAATTCATCATAAATATGGATATTTTTACATTGCTGGAACAGTTTCATATAAATACAATGTAATAACAGACAAATATCAATTATAATTTGAATAATAAGAGGCGAGCAGTAACATTTTCAGGAAATAATAAAGGAAATCTAAAAACGTATAAATGATAAAAGTACTATTTTCAATCCAGATAACTGAACAATATCAAATTAATTTAATTCCAGATTTAGGTGATCATTCATAGCACTGGAAATGCTAAGCTAATCATAATTGGCAACAAGTTAAGCTAAAATGTACTATTAAAAGTTTGGATTCCACTGAAATTAAAAAAAGAATTATACAAATGTAAAGTCCAACTAAATTAAAGTATACTTTTTTAAGATTCCTTACACAAAGTTGTTTTAACTACAAATCATTGATCAAGGCATACAATATAAGAAAGCTTTCCATATAAAAATCTCATGACAAAAAGGCTACAGTTACAGTCGCAGCAAGTTTCAACTGTAACTTGCAAAGAGCAAAGCACATCCACTAGTGATGACATGATTTACGTTTAGAGTGCAAAGTGGAAGGCTTCAAATGGAATCAGTTTGGACAACTGCCTCTAAGTGCAACTGATTATACAAAAAGCATTATATAATATGCACAATAACACAGAATTTCCTAAATTTTAAAGGGTGCAAAACTAGTGCTCTTACTTATATATAACATGCCATTAATGTTAAATTCAAGAAATATGAAAAAAAAAATGTATTTTTATTAATACATTTTCTCTCCATATCGGAATTTTCTGTAATTACTTACCCTCTAATAAATGGCGAGTAATAAAGGCTGGGTTTATATAAGGAACAAATATTTAAACCTAAAAATGAATCTAAATGTTTGAGGATATTGTATCGGAAATAATAACAATTAGAAGCTGGGCACAATAACTTTTATCATACATTTTTACCTAAAATATATTTATTATAATATAGTATGGAGGGGGAACCACAAATCAATACATTCTTTACTTAATGCTTAAAACAAATAACAATACATTCCTTCTATACTATCAATACAGTCATTGCTTTTAAAAAAAAATGTTAACGTTTTGTAGAAATGAATGCATAAAAGAAAAAAATATTGCTGCTAAAATACAAATAAATATTTAATCAATAATTCATTAAATTTGTGTACGTAACCATATCAACCAACTTCAAGATTGATATGGGGAGAGAAGTAAAGGGCTAACTTGACTTCTAAATTGTACTTTTATGTACTCCAAAATAAAGAATTTTCAATAAAATTTGCTTAGAGTGTGTAAGTAGGGTGAAAGGCAAAAAATTATTGAAAAAACTATATTTTAACTATATTTTTGTATAATCATATTTTAAACTTTTCTCCTACAACATAAAGCTAATTTCTATAATTCGCTGCAAGTTTAAATTTTGCAGGTTTGTTAGGAAAACAAACAGTGGACTTAAAAAAGACAAAAAATGATTTAACTGTATTTAAAACAAAAAAGCATACCCTTTCAAAAACAGTATTCAAGAAAAAATATATATATCAAGTATCAACATGAAAAGCTGATTTCTTTTCATTGGATTACCTCAGTGCTCATGATTATTATATACTGAATAAATAAACAAAACTTTTATATTTATCTGTCAGTCTTCAATTAGTCTTACACTTCAAAACAGCAGATTCCTTAATGATATAACAAAAAGGTATCAATCACTAAATATATCATCTTCAACTATGTTATATTAAAAGCAAAATAATTTCTTTGTATATAAATTAGTAAAATTCTTCAGCACTTATTCTCAAGATATTAGTCTCAAGAAAAGTTAGGTAAAAAATTAGGTGGAAGGGGAAGACAAAATATATCATATTTAAAATAGGCAAGGACGGATGCACTATATGCCCTGACTACTTCTTTCCTTTAAGGCTTGAAGAGAAAAGTGCAAAAGCCAATACACAGCTTATTCACTACCATCACCACTAAGAAAATAAGTGATATGATTATAACACCTGAGAAAGAAAAACCCTCATTGGTCTGTAGAAAGAATGAGCAGCAAGAAAAAATTCTATATAATCAAGAAATTTATCATATGTATTCAAAATCACAATAAAGAGTTTCAGTTCATGAACTCAGTACTAAATTAATGGGATTTTCTCTGGGCAAAACTGAATAAGAACAGGGAAAATATCCCCAAAATAATCTGCAATAAACATACTGAATACAAAATATATAAAGCTGAAGAATAGAAAGCAGGAAAAACTAACACATTAAAAAATGTCAGATGTTACTATTTTTTAAAATTACCATACACGGTTTTAAAATTTTACAAAAATGTGCTATGAAATAAAAATTAAAAAAACATGTAATAAAAGATAAAACTTTCCAGCTTTCATACAAAGATATATTAACTCAATACATGTCGCTTTTCCCATCTGTCTTTACTCGAAAACAAGAAAAATGTTTCCTACTGAAACTCATTTAATACTGCATGTGAAAGAACAACAAAACTAATAGGATCATGTATTTTAAGAAAAGCAACAATTAAAATGGAGAGGAAAAAAAGTTTTGTTTTATTCAAAATATTGCATCTTTTAAACAGTACTTTTTCTTGTATTTTCAAAAGGCAGAAGCACACTTTTTAAACATTTTCAACAATCTACACTTATATTTATTTATACATACTAAATCTTAATTACAGTTATCAATTATATGCTCATCTGTCTATTATTATATACATACAGGGGTGGTAAATTAAGTAGCGGCAACTTAAACTTGAAACTCGCAGAAGGGCGGGCATGCACAAATAGGATATGGGAGTGGTGAGGTGGCGCTGTTGTCGATGTGTAAAGTGCAAAAAAATAGTCAATCTGCTTGCTGGGTAGTTGCTGTATGGCGTTAAAATGAGGAGTTTCGTTTCCATAGCTCTAAAGCATGTGTTCAAAAGGTGATCAGCAGTCATGGCTTAAAATTGAGGTTGCCCGTGGCAAAAATGCAACAGAATGCTATCAAGGATTAGTGGAAGCCTGTGGCACAAATGCTTTACCGTATAGAACAGTAGCACGATGGGTTCAAGCATTTCGTTCGGGTCGGAATGAGACTTCAGATTTGCAACACACAGGTCGGCCCTCCATTCCTCAAGAGCAGATTGACATCCTGAGCCGTCTCCTTACCTTAGACCACCAACGGACTGTCCGAAAATTATCCTTAGAGGTTGGTCTGAGTCTGTGGCACATAATGAAGAAATCTCTCAACATGAGGAAAATTGCTTCTCGCTGGGTTCCACATCGAATAAACCGAAGTACAGAAATCTCTCAACATGAGGAAAATTGCTTCTCGCTGGGATCCACATCGAATAAACCAAAGTACAGAAATGGCACTGGTATGCACTGGTTGGCACCCACTTGGAGAGATACGGCAATGAAGGAAACGCATTTCTGCAGCGCATTGTCACCATTGATGAGCCATGGGCACGAGATTATGAGCCTGAATTAAAGCGTCAATCAAATAAATGGCATCACCAAGGTTCGTCACATCCACAGAAATTTCGACAGGAACACAGTCGGGTGAAGGTTATGCTGATTATGGCATACGATTGGGACGGTGTGATTCTTACACATGCTGTACCTGAAGGACAAAGCGTCAACACAGATTACTCTTGCTGATTTCTACAGCATCATCTGCATCCAGCTATGAGGTGCAAATGTCCATGTTAATTGCACAACAATCTCCTTATCGCATTGCATGACAACGCTCGTTGCCATGTCGCAATGTCACTCTCCTTTTGTGACAGTGGAAGTGGGAAATCCTAGAACACCCTCCCTACTCACCCGACACGAGTCCTTGTGATTTCGATCTGTTTCTGAAGTTGAAGGAACCCCTCTGAGACAAGTCCCCGATTTCATCTGTACTCCACGCAGTACGGCGCTCAGTCGCTCACATCAACAATCAACACCTTGCCACTGGTCTACAATGGCTTCCCGAAATTTGGCAAAAGGTTATAAGCTTTGTTGGTGATAGAAGGAATATAATGCAATTGTACTTGTAAGTTCATTAAAAATTGATTTATACCTATGTTGCCTTACTTAATTTACAGCCCTCGTATATCCAGCATACTTAGAATAACAGGAAGATTTAATAATACAGTTTTGTGGAAATTATTATGGATTTCTAAAACTCTTGTCACCAAAGTCTATGCTGTTACAATTAAGAGTGATTTATTATACTCAACAACATTTAATGACACTTTAATATTACATGATTTAATGATCCAAAAGATTTATGATGAATTACATTTTAACTAATATTAGTATATTCCAATATCTAGTACTTTTCAATTCTTTGGGGCATTCTTTTGATAAAGAATTTGTGGTGCATCTGTAGATGATTATTATAATCTCCTATTCTCTGGGTTTTTAAAATTACTTGATCTAGTTTTGTTATTTCTTCACAGATTTTATTTTTGAAATATTCCATATTCTTTCACTGTGATTTATATCTCCAGGCTAAACCCTTGGAAGTAAAATAATTTTTCAGGATCCTTAATATATGGCAGAGGGCATTATTGCTTTGTTGAAAAATTGCACTTCCTTGAAGAAGTCATATATTAAACTGTGAAAATAGATGTTTCTCCAAGATAACCTTGTAGTGAGTTTACATTCCTTTTAATTATTTCAATGTATCTGATATCATGAACAAATGCAGCAGCAAATCATGAAAGATGGAGACTGGTTAAAATGCAACCTTCCTTGCTTTTCATTGCCTCGTACAAATATCAATACATTTAATTCTGCCATTAAGTATTTACACTGAAGTATCATTAGGAGGAATCCCTATCAACAAATAAATATCAAGAATAATGGAAGATATATTTCCCGATCATGAAGCAATAAAGTAAATGTCTTTAAAAGATTACAAAATTAGTATAATGAATGTGAGTAAAAAAATATTAAATTCTGAATAAATACCTTGCTCCAATCTTGAGAAATCCATATAGCATAAGCCTGGGGCCCAATAAATCCTTTTTTTTAGTTTTTTAAATAGCAGTGTCAACTTAGGCCTGTGGCCTATGAAATTTTAATTCAGCATTCACAGGGCATTTTCTCACAATATTGAGTGATATGTTGAGTGATGCACCATGATCTTTCCACATTCATTTTAACTGTGTGAATAATAATCTCGATTTTTACAACTCATTCTTATATGTTTGCTGTCCAGACTTTCTTCATCATTTTCATACCCATATTTGCCTAAATGTTTTTTGGTTACAAATTTTCATTTTTTCCTATCTTTTTTCCAATGTTACCTATAATTTTAAATAAAACTTTAAGTTTTTTTAGCAATACCTTTTGTTTCAGATCATTATTTTTTTGTCATATCTCAATTTATCCTCTTAATATCTTATTTAAATCTTTTTGTTTATTGATTTGAGTTTCCAATAAATTTAGTAAAATAACAATACAAAAATAAAAAAGCTAGACATTTACACAAATATATAATATATATATATATATATATATATATATATATATATATAAATCTGATGTGTACACCCCATGACTTCCTTGTACAGAATATTAAATTACACATATTTTTTCTTGCATTTCATTTAAACTTGTTGGGTTGAATTAAATCTACATCATTGATAGTGCATAAACCACAATAGAATAAATGCACTCTTGAAAATTCACTATATTTGTTTACCATAGCGACACTCTGGCGCTAGGTTTGCTTAACAGCGTTATATTTCGTTCATATTATAACTCAGAAAGCACAAAATTTATATCATTTGAAGAATTATCTAATCGTTGCCACATGTTCTATTCAAATACTCTAATATATCTAGAACAATGTCTAAAAGAAATTAAGCCAACAAAACAAAAAGAAACAGTTTTTCACAGACAATTCAGTATTTCTCATTCAACTAATTCAGTTCTCACTTCGCGACAAGGCAAAAATAGATAAAAACTCAAAATATCTGCATTAAGAATTACAAAGTAAATCTTAAACACTTATTTCCTCGAAAAATTCCAGAAAGGATTAAGCATGACTTAATTTGCAATAATAAATGAAGGCGTTATCTTTGCTGTTGAGAAGCTTAGTCTCTCTGGATTGGCAACAAATCTACTATTCTGCTGTTTCAAATGTAAACAAATTTGTCCGCCATGTTATTTAAAAGGCTTAACCACATTTGAATAGCTATTAAATTGTTGATAATTGAACAAATACTGCTTGCAGATTTACCAAAGGCATACAAACCTTAACCGGAAGATGAGAACAATATAATTCAATCAATTTTAAAGCAAAAAAATGCACAATTTATAAACATATAAGAGTAAAGAAACTGAGATCACTGAGCTAGGTAACAGAGTGGCTATATATATAAATATATTTATATACGTTTGGTGCGGCTGATTGCAACCAAAATACGAGGTGCACATCTACAAGTTATAGCAGTCCTATATGTAAAATTTTAACGTTCTGAAGCTACTTGTTTTTGAGTTATGCGAGATACGTACGTAAAGATGCCACGAAAAATTCTCTTCAGAATTCATTTTAAAGCAGTTTTATAATTTTTTTGGAGGAAAAGAGTGTTTTATTCTATCTTTACGTACATATGTCATGCAAAAACATCGTTAAATTGCATTCGATAGCGGTCAAAATGGATATTTTCGTTGAAATATGCTGCCTGAAACTTTTCGCGATTACAATACTTCCTTTTTATTTCATACAAGGAAGTAAATAAAACAACAAATTGAAATGAATGGATAAAATTTAACAAATCTAAAAATTACTACCAGTGAAATAATGAAATACGTTTAATTATTAAAATAAAGTCAACCATTCTGACAAGAAAAAAAATATGCATAGAATTTATTTAAATGCAAGAAAGTAGAAACCTTTTTAATTTCTATTTGTTTTTTAAAAAAAATTCTTTACAAATTTGTTTGCTGAAACAAATTGCTGATAAGGTAACTTTTGTAAATTATCTAGATCATGATAAAAAAAAAAAAATCAATACTTTGCATAAGATTAAAGATGTTAAGATAAAATTTATGTTATCCACATGGCATAAAATCCTATATCTTTTGAGATAGTTTTCAAAAAGAAGACAAATAGACTGGAAAATGTTCAAAGAGAAGAGATTTGTTCTTAGTGTTTATTGAATATTTTTCTAATTTATCTCCTCACAATATTATCTCAAATTTTGCCCACAAGAGTATATTCTGAAAATTTTAATGGTACTATTTATAATTAATTAAAAAAATACAGCTTATCAACACTGAAGATGTTATACAATAATATTATTTTGTTAATTCAAGGATTCTGATGAAAATGCAGGATATTTTTTCTTATGTCTTCAGAGAAAAGGTATTTTTAAATTTGTTCGAATTTTTTATTTGGTTTTAAATTGTACTTTCATGATTCATGATATTTTATAATATTCCTTAATAAATTCATTCATTTCATTATATTGCAACATTGTACAGCAAGATACAGCTCCCAAACTGTCTGTAAGTGATTTTTTATTTATAAAATGATAATATGATAATATGTACACATTTTTTTTTGAGTGCAAATCCTATAAAAAATATGGCACTTCCGATTAGTTAATTTAAACGCATGCCAATTAATAAGAAAACAAATAAAACATAAGCTGGGGTTATATAAAATATGATGCAAATATGATGTACATCTTGCTTTAATACAATTACACATTAAGAAAACACTAAATATGAATGTTTATAATTCGTGCTTCAAATGTTCAGATTCAAACTCAAAATACCCCCACATGAATGCTTTATAAATACTTTTTATTCACTTCGTTGATACAGTTAATTAATTATGCCTACACATTCTAACCCATAAGATTTTGTTAATATTAAGAGTGAAAATTATGTATGATTATTCATGTACTTGTTAGGGGAGGAAGATATGGCCATAAAATAGCTTTATAAAATGCTATTTAATAGAAATAATAATTATAAATGTTATTTAATATTTAATTTTAGTATTTTTTTACAAATGCTATTTAAAAGAAATGCCTCACAGTTTTTACGTTACATAATGAAATTTCCAAATTAGCTAAAACAATTATTGGAATTTCTAGAATATTAAGCATAAGGTCATGGTAGTCATTTAAAACTACCAACAAGTAATAATCAAATCCCTCAAACTAAATTGGGATTGAAGATAAATAAATAAATATAATTAGTTAAGTTTAAAAATATGAATTACTTTTTAAATTGAGGCTACAATAACTAACATTATTATATCAATTTTTTTCCTTTTTATTGCAAAGAAAAATTGTAGAGATACTGCTCACCATATTTGTAATTGAAATTTTATGAATTTTTATTTAAAAGATTCATAAGTTACTTCAGTTCAATAGATTAAAAAAATTTCATACAGGGAAAAAAAAAAAAAAAAAAAAAAAAAGGCATAGTGTTACCCTGAAAATTTTCAGAACACTATACCTAATGTATCTAAATTATAAAATAAAGGATCATATAACACAATTTTTAAATTGTTTCCCAAAATTGGGAAAAAGAAATTAAGGAAATTCTGTGTTTAAAACCAAAGATTTATAGAATAAAGTCTCACTTGAATTCCAAGTCTCATTTGAATTTGAAAATTCAGATCTATTTGACTAATCAGTTTCACTTTGATAAGAAGATTGTTTTGGTGCACCTATGTATGTTATATACACACATTTAGGTTTCATGGATTCAGGAATTTGCAGGACATATATGGACACTTTCAGAGCTTCATAGTAGTTCACTTTTAGTGCTGGCTGGGGCATTATTTTTCACTTGTGAAAATTATTTGGGCTATAAAAACTGCACTCAGTAATTCAATGACAAGGACTAAATGAGGTAACAATGGAGTACCAACTGCTACACATTCAGAGTTATTTTCCTGAAACAGAAATTGAAAGTACTTGAAGAAATGAATACAAATGTGCAATTAAAAATAATAGCACAAAACAGATTGAAATGCTATGAGTCACTGCTAAAAGTTATTATCACATACATATATAATGATAAATTCAATATACAGTACAAAGTCCATAATCTGGATGTCCATTATCCGGAATGATCTATAATCTGGACCTCAAAGCCACAAACTTTACGCATGCGCGTAAAGAATGCGCATACATTATGCTTTACGCATGCACGTGTTGAAAGAAATGTTTAATACAGTAAACAAATAAATATTAAGCTTTTTTTTTTTTGTAAAATTTGATACCCTTTAAATCATAATTGCTCTTTATTTCATAAATTATGGTTTCATATTTTTAATTGTATAATTTCTGCATGCCATCTTACCAGATTTAAATTGATGATCTATAATCCGGAAAAACCCCTAATCCAGAAAGTTCCAACGAGTCCGGATTAAGGACTTGTACTGTATTAAAATATTTCATATGATTAAAAATTGCTTGGCAAAAATAATAAGCATTATCTTTCTTAAGATGTTATGCATACAATAATTCCATTCTTAAAAAAAAAAAAAAAAAGAAAGAAAAAAAAAAAAAAAAAAAAGAAAAAATTCTGAAATTTTTTAAAAATCTTTATTTATACTTCTTTTTTTTGGGGAGGGGGTGAGGACAAGCTATTTTGAATGAAACAAATTCTTCTTAAATAAGAATTCATCAAACTCTCAATAACAAAACAATTATTGATTAGTGAAACCTTTTAAACATAAGTATTTATTCACATAAAATTACAGTCAATTTTTATCCAAAAGTGTATTTTATACTATGATAACTAAAGGTGGATCTGAAGCCAACAAAAGAGTACACTGTGAATAATGTATGTGCATATGTAGCACACTGTGAATAATTAAATGATTTTTAGTTCAAGAATGGAATCTTTATTTTGAAGAAAATGTAAGGGTGTATATTTAATTTAAATTTGAATACTGGCTAACACAATGAATATAACATAAGGAATAATCAAATAAATTTTATTCTCAGTTTAAAAACCCTAATAAAGAAATTATTCATCAAGTAAGAAACTTATTTATTAAATAAAAAGTAAAAAATTATTAACATATATTATTTGCTTAAAAAGGTGGTGTATAAAAAAACCATCAGATTATCCTTCAAAAAATAATAATTTTACTGTAAATTTGATATGCCTGAAATAAATTACCAGAAATTTTTAGCAGGATAAATAATGTGCAATAATGGCCTTCCAAAGGAGTACAAACTTATCCCCAAACCAATTTTTACTAATACAAGCAATAGGAATTGTATTACATTTGTACACTTACACTTGGGCTGTAATAATAACATTTTTCAGGTCGTCTTCTGTACCTCAAAGGACTATTACAAGGATTATACCCAATGCCTACAACTAAATAAAAACCAATTATTAATATAAGCTACTTAGATATAACAATCTGAGATTATTTATATTATAATTTAAAGGTAATAAATAAATAATTGTTTAGGTTAAGATAAAATGTTTAATAGTCATACTAAAATTAAAACAGAATAGCATTTTTTTTTTAAAAAAGCTTTTACTTAAAATGGATAATTCATGCACTAAAAGGAGAATAGTTGAATGTGAATAACAGATTAAATAATTCTATTTACAAAATTTATGTACAATTTTATTGTGAATAGAAAAGCATAAGGTGACTATGATACATTAAAAAGAAGGTAATGGCTTATACATGTGACACTGAAATTAAATTAAAAGATTTCATCATTTAGGCATTCCACGTTTTTATTATTCACAATACAAAATCACAGTTGAATTCTGTAAATAGCATTATTTAATGTGTTATTCTCATTGAACTATATGATAAATTATTTTCCCTCCTTTTAGTGCATTAATTATCATATCCATTTTAAGTAAAAGCTTTATGTATAAAAACCTTTTTTTAGTCATATTTTATTTTCTGTTTTTCAGTCTCAATTACACACTATCAATGACGAACTGCTTAGTTAACTTTCTGAAGCCGGCTGGTACAGCAGTTGTACCAGGAAAATGACCTTCCTTTATGCCGGCTCTGGTACAACTGTCGTACCACCCATTCCCTCCCTATTTTAGAGAATCACCTATCTGTAGATCTCAGAGTGGTCCATTGTTGCTGCTCAGAATAGCAGCTGGCTATGCATTATTTCCCTCTTCTTATCAGTTTGGCTACATTTTGGCAAAAACCGCAGGTTTCGCCTCGCACCAATATACTTGAAAATCAAATAGAGGCCATCTCTAATTTTTTTAGTAATGACTTTTGCTATGATTAAAATGTCAAGCAATTTTGCACGCTGTTTAAGCTTACCAGATTTAATGCTTTTTAATCATAGCAAATAAGAATAGATTAATTTTTTAGATTTAATGCCCTTCTAGAAAATAGCTAAAACTGCTTTTATCGTTTACTTCCTTTTTATACTTATGAATAAAAAGATTTTATTTTGAAATTTTTTTTGGAGTGCATAAAACCCTTAAGAACTGTTAACTCTTTCAAAGTGCTTCTATTATATAGGCAATTTTGTCTAATTTATCAAGAGATAAATAAGAGACAAATGAATAGTTTTTGCGATTTTCATTCATTCAATGATTGCTTTCAATGATTTTCATCGATTGTAAATTAAATAAAATCAATTCATCTTTAAACCCTTTTTTAAGATGAGATCTGCCCAAAAAGTGTTTAAATATCAGTAAAGCTCACATTACTTCTAAATTGAATCAAAACATCAGTTCCATTGTATAAAATTTCAGCCAGTTTTATTTGCTGAAATTCTTATACTCCTCAAGAGATAAAGGGAATTCAGACAAGTTAATAAAAAAAAAAAATCTTTAAAAAAGCTTGTTATTTTGTCTGTAGTAAGGTGTATGTCAACTTACTATTAAATGTATGAGAATTAGGATTGAATTATGGAAAAGCATGCGAACGCTATCTGCTTAAGGGAATGGATGCTTTCGTGTAAACCTTTTTTAAGAGAAAATTGCTAGAATTTATGTTCCTGGTGAAAAACTGCACATGTAATCAACCTGTTCTTCGGGTTTGATTGGATTAATTTTGTTTGCTTACTGAATTACATCAAAGCATACAACAATTACTTGTATAAGGGGAGGGATGGCTTCGCAGAGGACTTTCTAAGGGAAGCTGGCTTGCATTTACGTTACACAAAAACCATGAATCCAACCCTTTAGCCTGGATTCAAACCCGAGCGAGCTACAAGTGTTCGGCCACCTTTACCGCTCTACTGAAGCGCTCGTAAAAAAAAAAAAAAAAAAAAAAAAAAAGTATCGAAATAACCGGTTTAATTTACTAACCTATATTTCTCAATTGACAGTACATAAATTACGCATATGAGGGAATTTTTTTGTGAATAAATAAACTGTATTGCACTTTTCTCCACTATTTCATATTACAATGGAATTATTGCATTTCAAAGTTATTTCTCATGAATTAATTTTGCTCCATTCATGATTTTTTATATTTTCAAAGAGAAAATTTCGCACTTTAAATAAAAAAAATACACGAGAAGATACTTTATGCAAAATTTGTCGTAAACGGTTTTCTTAATTTTGCTTTGAAAACATTCCAGGGTAAATGTTTTCATTACTGGAAGAAATATGAAAAACAGATTTACTACATCGTAAGTGTCAACACCCAGTATATCCTTATTCTTTTGAAAATGTGAAAGATTACTCTTTCTAAAATAAATTAGAAAATATATTATGTGCAAATAGAATATTCGTTGAAAATGAAATAGACTTCAACCTTGGATATAACGATGGTTTTAGACGAAATTTCTACCTATGAAAAGAAATTGACCTATAATTAATTCTTCATGAACATTTAAAACTGTTCTGAAAAATACTTTTGATGACTGCATGTATAGGTCACAGATTTTTTTTCTCTGCTAATATAAACAAAAGCCAATTTTACAAAGAAAAATTCTCGTTAAAGATATATCTCCTTTGCCTGATAGTCCAATGTAATATTTGTTAAGGTTAAGTGATGAAATGCAACCAATGTATCTCGGATTTTCTTTTTTATATTATAATAACAAAATTATCGAAAAAAACAGATTTAAATCTCTGTTATTGTCATGTAAAGCTTAATTATTGCTGTAAATTCATCTCAAAATCTAATCATCTAATGGTAATAAATATGATTACTATTATTTCATTAAATTAGTCATTACCATTATTTTGTTAATGAAAATATGTGATTAAAAATCACATTCCAGCCGGCAGACTTACAAAGCTAGTTCGTATTTATTATATTTTGTAAAATTTTGTTCTTGTTTTCTAATTTCTAGTACGAAAATATGAAATATAAATGAAGAGTGAAAACAAAGTTAAAAAATTCACAAATTATTTACGAGATTGATCAGAAATAGTGAGTGCATACATTTTGTTCTAAATAAATAGTGCATTGGATATGCATCCAGTACTGCATATTTATTTATGCACTATTTATTTAGATATTCATTTAAACGAAAGCAAAATAATCATCGGAAAAAACCCAAATCTAGCAACCCATCTACTATGGTACAGTGTCCGACAAACATGTAAATTTTACTGCATCTATGGAGGGGGACTAACGACTTTTCTCATTAGGAAATTGTCAAAGAGGGGACAAAACTGTTTCGGATCGTGCCAGTCTGAAGGCTATATTATGAGAATTTCCGTCCGGTTTTAGATGGTTAATAATAAAACACTAGCAATAAATTATACGGAAAATACAAAATACAGAAAAATAACTAAACATCATTCAGAACAAAGAAATCACTTTAAATATGCAGTTTTGGAAATTGGATGCAATAACAAAGTTACAATAATATTTTACTTGAAAGCTAAAATGAAAAAAAATGAGTACTGTTAATTTATCATTAAGTGCACCAAGATGGCAAACTTAAAAATCCTTCTTAATTCCACCTGTTTCAGACTGCAAAACATTTAAACAAAATTCAGAAAATCACTCAATAAATATTTTTTAAACCCTCTTGTTTTAAAGAGAGAGCAAAAAGTTTATTTCATAATCTGTGAATAAACTTTATATCTGACATGTTGTTAGATGTTGAAATTTTAAAATCATAAACATCAAATCTAAACATTCAAGCAATTTTCAAAAATTCAGAAATGAAGGTACAGTTTTGATAAAAGTTTCAACGAAAAGTCCCCCCCCCCCTCCATTCAATTGTGCAAACAGTAAAATTCTGACATTATTTAGTTCGTTTGCTAAACAAAAATATGTTCAAAAAATCATTTAAACATCAAAGAAAAAAAAATCTAAATTAAATTTTGAAATAATTTCTTCACCTCATCGCATTATCATCAATTAACAGTGTATGTACACAATTTGAACTCTTTTGTTTATCAAGAAGTATGTTAAAAATTTATGACAAAATTTAGTTTTATGAAAAAGGCTTTATGAATATATTACAGAATATAGCGAAATGTTTAAAAATATACTTATTTATTACGAAGCAAATGAAAGAAATATATCAAGGAAATATGCATACTAAATCATTCAAAAGGCAGAGTTTAAAAGTAAATATCAGATTTAAAAAAAATACCCAATTTGCAAAAGAAATTTATAACAATACATCATTCCTAAGAAATATTATGTCTACAGCATCCTAAATAAAACTGGGTAATTAAGAATTACACTTGATTAAAAGTCTTTAACCAATACAGTTATTCATAATGATGTACAACCACACAATATAGTGATTTCAAAAGAGAAGGGAAATAGTAAATTTTGTTTCTAAAAGGAAAGATGAATAATAGTTCACCACCAAATGGACATTAAGGTGATTTCTAAAGACAGGGGAGATAGTAAATTTTGTATCTGAAAGGAAGGATGAATAATAGCTCACCAGCAGGTGGACTTGAGAGCTATGGATTGATAAAATTATACATAATATATGAGAAAGAAACATTTTCTGCAAAAACAACAGATCAAGATAACTATATTTTGATGGCTGTTAAGTAACCTTCAAGTACAGTAAAAAGTGTTTAATCCGGATGTCCATAATCCGGACCTCAAAGCTACAAACTTTCTGAACATGCATAGCGTTTACACATGCACATAATACCTTTATGCATATGCATAATATGTTTATGCATGCACGTTTAATGTATAACGGACGGTATAAGCTAGGCTAAAATTATCTAATTATCTATTTCAGTTAATGTTGCAGATTGCGCTGTTCCTTAATCTTCTAATGGGATCCGGCTTATTATTTTTTGGAGACTGTCAGAGCAATTTTATAAAAAGTAAGCTTGAACTTCCGATTATGTCAAAAAGAGTTTCCGATTCTGGAGCTGCCAAAGGATCTACAAAGTGAAAGCATGTTTCGATGTCCATCAAACAGAAAGTGAGAATTGCTGCAAAAAATGGATAAAGGCATGAAGAAAGTAACAGAGAGGTTAGTGAAAACGAAAAAATTTTGATTGACGAGATAGTCGGTATTCTCGGCAAAGCAATTACGGGACTTGAACAGCGGAACGTTGTAACTGAACAAGAAATTATGATTGTTTATAGAATTAAAGAGAAAGTATTAACACATAAAATGAAGCAACTTAAACAACTTACATTGAAAGAAATGTTTAATAAAGTAAACAAATAAATATTAAGCTTTTTTTTTTTTTTTTGTATGATGATTTGTAATCCGGAAAAACCCCTAATCCAGATTCGCTGAAGTCCCGACGAGTCCGGATTAAAGACTTTGTACTGTAGTAACCTTCAAGTACCGCTGTGTGTTGTTGGCATAACACAGCAAAAATTTCACTGATCGGTGAAAGCCAACCTAATTTTTGATTTCTTTTCTTAACCCCTTTGGGAAGCAGTACCATTTTATTCTAGTCACGAGATTTTTTATCATTTCATACATATTAGCTTATAATTTAAAACATCTTGTTCTCTTACTCTTTTTAATGATGCAAGTACCATCTTAATGACTGGAAGTTTATGAAAACAGAGACTAAAACAAATAATTAGAAATTTAGTTCATAAATACTGTTTAAATACAGGTTATGAGCAAATACAAAAAGGCCACACTTCTCAACAGGTTAAGAAAGACAGTTTTTCTTTATTTGTTTTTATTACTACTGGAAACATGAAGTTTTAATTACTTGTGAGGATTGCTCAATATTTTTATTTTCTTGGCCTTTTTGTGAAAATATTCGGATTTACACCTAGCATTTTTCATTTTTATGAATTTCATGATTTTCCAGATAAATGGGAATTCTGTACATCAAAAACCTAATGTACTTCAGTTGTATCTATAATTAACCTACAACCAACTGTATTTCTATTGTATCTATAATTTATCAAAAATTAAATGGTAACAGAATTAAAACATATTTATAATATTCCTGGGAAGAAAGGGGAAAAAAACAGCATTAAGAAATTTCAAAAAAGTTTCAGACCTTCTTCTTTGGCTTTTAGCAATGGATAATTAGGTTCACATAAGTTAGGATCACATGGTTTTGAAGTTACTAACAATAAAGCATTCATCTGTCCCACTTTTGCCAATGAATATTGCCTTTAGAAAGAAAAAAGAAAATATACATAGCATATCAAAAATATATATATATATATATATATATATATATATATATATATAAACAAAAATAACTTGCAATACACTGCATAAGAAATTCCAAAATTTTAATACACTTAGTAAAAAGTTCTTATTACATGCATAATAACAATGGAACAAGACATCTAATGATTTTAAAAAAGTATGAAATCCAATAGAAAATTAGCAATGCATTTAATAAATTAGTATTTGTTACAATTTATTGTACTGAACTTTGTTCAAAATAAATTCCACTTGAAAATCAATACCATAGAAGTGAATTGTTTAATTTAGGCAAAGCATCCAGCAAGTTTCCCATTGTCTGAACTTCTATTTGAAGCATCTCATAGATAAGCAATAGGATAAAATGTAAAAAATTATGAAAGCTATGCTAATACTATAAGCAATATTTGAGATTTGTCTGTTTATTTGTTTAATAGCAAAGCACTTGATAACTATCTATTTAAGGGAATGCATGCCTTCGTGGAGGACTTTCTAAGGAAAACTGGTTTGTATACATGTTACACACGCAGAAATCTATGGAGCCAGCCCATTCACCAGGATTTGAACCGCTTACCAAACTACCATTGTTCAGCTACTTTATTGCTTGACAGATGGAGGGCATTTCACATTAGTATTGAGTAGCATGAACCCTATGAGGTATCTAAACAATTAGCAAAGGCATATTTTTATGAAAAAATTAGACATGGAATAATAAATTAACAGTGACATTTAATCAAATCATTAATACTAAATACAAGATAGCAACTTTCAAATGGAGCTGGAACTAGGCATCCAATAGAAATTCTGACATTTTTTAATTCTACCACATGGTTTGGATAAATAGGACAGCCCTGAATGGAAAATATTACTGAAATTTATAGACTGCAGCAAGTTTGTTGTACTTTTTTTTTAATCACAGTTAAAAACATATTATTATCAGAATCTAAAATATATGTAAACATAGTAAAATAATCACTTTGGTAAAAAGTTGCTACTTCTGCTACCACTTTTACTTTGCCCATGAAACAGTGATACTGGGCAAATTAAAAGTGAATTATGAAGCCACCTGTTTTTACATTAAAGTTGTTTAATTTTATAAACTATGCATAGATCTAGTACAGTTTAGGTAGTTTGGTATAAAAACATACTGAACAGCACTGCTAAAAAATTCAGCTGATATACACACAGCAACATGACAGTTTTTCAATGTGAAGCCTAACTGGAAAATTGTTAGCATTGCACATTTATATGCCCCTTTCATAAATCAAGGTAATCAACATTAAAAACAGACATTTTAATAATTGACAAATGCAAATTACATAAATTGATAAAAAAATAAAACAGATAAACGAGGGGAAAATAGTTTACACGTTAATTTTAAAAAGTTTCTGCTCCTGAAGTTTTTCTACCATTGTTTTGTTTCTAATGCAATGAATACCTCTACAGCATGTTAAAAAGGATATACTGAAAAGCCCAAATTCATACAGCTACTTCATGATGGATCAATGGAATACAAATTCCTAATTTTCTTGAGTAAAATATTTTTACAGCATGTCTCTTATTATAAACTGAGACACTTCTTGCTCTGATTTTTTCATCCATGCCAAAAGAATGTTAAGAAAAGGTTGCAACATGTATATCACATAACATGAGCACTGTAGATAAATTAAATGACATACCATAAGACTGTTGATAAACTAATATTTGGACTGGAATTGATTTCAGAAACCAGTTCTGGAATGCCGTAATTAGCATTCAAATATTTTGTATTTTAGCTGTGATAAGCCCTTTGTATCCTATAATAACTTTTATTTAAAGAATGAAATCTAGAGTTTCTTTGTGTTTTAATTAGCAATATCTTTGAAGCCATGTTTAAAGATTTAATCATAAACGTTAAGGAAGAAAAACTCGTATGATGATATAAATCACTAGACTATCTTTACTTTTATTACAGCTCAGTTAGCCTTTCTTCATATTCATTTCACTATGTCTATGAAACAGAAATCTTTCACACACTTTGATATTTGAGATCTTGAAAGCAGAAGGGAAACACACTGAAACATAAAATTAGTAATACAACAACCTTGAGTTTGGCAGAGATTTAAGTCACAATCTCAATCGATTTCAAGGGCATACAGCTACAGATCCCTCTTCATCAGGAACCTTGCAGATTTCTTTGCTCCTGATGAAAAGGGATTTGTATCTGTTTGCCCTTGAAATCGATTGAGATCTTGACTTAAATTTATGCCAAACTCAAGGTTGTTGTGTTATTCATTTTATTTGAGATCTTATTTGCAGTAGCAATTAAGTTGATATTATCTGATAGCAAAGAATGACACATTATTTATATTAAAGTGACCAGATGCTCCAGGTTGTGTGAGACAGTGCTACATTCACTGCAGGGTCTCATTTCAGGATATATCCCATGCAATATCCTGCATTATGCAACTATTCTTGAAATTTTGAAAATATATTTGCCATGAAACTTGTTAATGACACTCCTATCATCATGACATTTTTGTGGGAACAAAAATACAATCAAAACTCAAATAATTATGCTTTTAGTAAACATAAATATTTCATAAAACATGGAAATGTGTAACAGAATGGTTTTTGAAAAAGTTTGTGGACTTCCATTCCAGTTGTGAAAGTTTACATTTAAGTCTTCTATTGCAGTTCATATTGGAAAATGAACGTGAAATTAAAGCAACTGAAGAATTTTAAATGGATCACCTTGAAAATATTGTAAAATGTAAGCATATAACAGAAAATATCTTTACATAGGATAATTACTGATAAACTATTTAATGAAGTATTATATTTAAAAAATACCAGAAAAATTGAATTATCCCAGTATAAAACTGAAATGGAGTGAGATTTACCAATAATTAGAACAATAATGTTTTTTCAAATCTATAAGAATATTAAGCGAACTTTGCTTTCTAAAAGCAACTGCCTTAATACAATGCCTCTTTCATAGTACATAAAATGAAACCTCTTTTGATGTCAATCTCTCAAAGTGGACAGTATTTCAAAAAATTAAAATGAACACAAAATATTGAATATTACTGATAACTGCATTCTATGAAGCAGCTTCACAGAAAAAGGTAATCATCTGGGAGAGGTTTCACTGTAAAATGTGAGCAACTGGGGACAGATTAAGCATATTATCTATCAAAAATAGTAAAATTATGCTTTAAATAAAATGTCCCCCAACTGCTGAAACTGTTTTATCCTACATTGGCTTTGGAGAAATCTGGTCACTTCACATATATTTAAATTCTGAAATTGGGGGGGGGGACCACACTGCATGTAGTGTTTTATTCACCTGGTGCAATTGATGCAAAACATATCTCCACTGTAGCTCCTACCCCATCTACCCCAATAATACTGAACCTCTCGTGTAGTGCACACAGTATTGTTTGACACCTCATAGAACTTAGGTGCAGCTTCTGTCTTTGGAATTTTCAGCAGCTGAAGAAAACTAATTGAAATAAAACAGTGTGATATTATTAACAGTGATTTATTAAATATTTATTTGAAGTAATTCATTAAGCAAAAATTATTTGAAAACATACCTTAAGAGCCAATACTTTAACTGTGACCTATTAAAAAATAATAATTATTTTTTATTTCATAAAAGGATTTTTTTGATGAAAATTAATTTCTTAAGTTGCTACTAAGATGAAAAAAGAGACAAGTTCTTCCTTCACACTGCACGACTTAAACACTTTATTGATTAAAATATTTTGATAGAGGAAAAGTTAACAGAAATGGACAACTTCTAAAAATATTATTTAATATCACAAGGACTTTTAATATAAAACGTCACAGGAATATTTAACATAAAATATCACAAAAATATTTAAAGAGTGCAAGTAAAAAAAAAAAAAAAAAAAAAAAGAAGAAGAAGACAGCATCTAAATTTTAAAAATTTGTTTTCAAATTGTATAAGATATACCACTTACTTAATATTAAAATTCTGATATTCAGATGATTTTTATTGATACTTATACAAAAATCCAGAATATTGATTTATCGAATTGATAAGATTTTTAAAATGTTTATTAAAACAACAGATGTTTTAAAAAAAATCAAATCTACTTAATATTCTAACAGCCATACATAAAATTCAGAAGAAAACAACTGCTCTAATCATCAGGTAGAATGCCCAAAATTGACAATTAAAAACAACAAAAAGTTAGAATTCCATACGGACAATTCCTGAAGAAGAAAAAATAAATAAAATAAAAAATAAGACATCAGAATACTATATACTAAAATATATAATACACAGTGGTATAATTTCATTACTACATTAATTTGAATTTTAATTGCTCATGTTTTAAATTCCACAGTGTTTCAAATTTAGCAACGTGCAGTTGCTTAAATCTGGAAGGTTGTACTATAGAAATAAAGTCAACTTTTACTTTGAGGTATGTCTTATTGATACTGTAAATCTATATTCATTAAATGGGTGAAGTTAGTATATACATAAAATTGTACAAAACAGTTTCTTAAAATAGTAGGTTTTAACACAGCAAGGACATTATAAACAATTTCAAAATTTTGGCCACACAGAGCTAATTTTTCAGAATTATAACAATACACAAAGTAAAGTCCAATATATCGGCACTGAATGCACATCAAGAAATGGAAACAAGTTAAAATATAAACAACATACTTATAAAAGAGCTATATTTTAAATGCTTATACACTTTCTTTCCAAACTGATTACATAATAGCTGCAATTAATATCAAAGAGGAAAATTCAAAACTCTTAACCTTTGAATTATAAAACGAAGATTTATTTGATATTAACATAAATATGAAACGTTTAAACATATTTGAAGAATGTTAAGCATGCTTTCATAGTAAAGATATATTTATACACACTATTGTATAGAACTAACACTATTGTATAGAATATAAAAAATAATGGAACAACCTATACAATTTCTAAAGAAATAATATAATTATGATTATTTTCATTGAAAAATTCCAAAGAAAACATGGTTTATAACTAAATTAAAAAATGGTTTGCATATAAACAGTTTCAAACATCAAACTAATTTCAGTTGCTTTGGCAAAGAAGAAATTAAATTCAATTAAATGCCAAAAAGTAAAATTATATTATTTAAATGAGAGCACACTTAAATATGCCATCAAATTGCACTTGGGCACTGAATTTGAAATATAAAAATCTATAAATAATTAATTAGCTACAAAACTGAACAAGAATTTGGAAATCTGTTTATTTTAAACAGTCTATCTCTAGTTCAGGTGATTTAGCAAACAGTAATCATTTAATAATTGAAAGAAAATAATGCTTCCTAATTTTTGATATTTTGGGCTCAAGTTCACTTTGTTTGCTGCACCAGTATTCTGTTACAATGTTTTAAAAGTAGTTTTTAATGCAAATTTTATTGCATGGCATGTGTTATAACTGTAACTGTATCTATTATTATCATTAATCATAACTGTAATCTAGAATAGAAGAGTAGCAATGTTGAATAAATGATGTTTGTGTACATCTTATAATCATCATTGAGCACTTATCCAACATATAAAAACAATACATGGCGTAGTGAGCCATAGTGTCACTTGTGAACAACAGTAAAGACATTCTAAACTAAAACATCATGGGAAAATCATTGGTTTACAGTGAAATGGAAACTTCCCTGCTGGTAAGTGCGTTGTTTATTTTTATTTGAAGTGGCTAAAAATACATACATATAAATTATTTAAAGTCTTAAATTAAATATGGATTTATTAAAGCCACCAAGTAATCTACATTTCGAAGGTAATTTAAGCGAAAATTGGAAGAAGTGGAAACAAAAATTCCAAATTTATATGTTAGCCTCTGGTGGTATTACTAAATCAACTGAAATTAAAGTAGCTATTTTATTGCATATTATTGTCGAAGAGGCAGTTAAAAAGTTTAATACTTTTAATTTAAGTGAAGAAGATAAGAAGGATGTTGAGAAAGTAATCAAAAGCTTTGAAAAATTATGAAAGCAAACAAAAGTGTTGATAGACATATATTTTTCTGTCGAACACAATATCTAGGTCAATCGCTTGATGATTTTTTAACAGATTTAAAGAAATTAAGTAGTAACTATAGATTTGCAGAACTAAAAGATAGTTTAATAAGAGATAGAATGGTAAGTGGCAATCTAAATAAAAATCTTAAAGCTAGGTTATTAAAGGAAGATCAGTTAACATTTAAGAAATGTATTAAAATGTGTAAGGCTTCTGAATTAGCAGAACTTCAGCTGAAAACTTTAACTGAAGAAAATAAAACAGAACTGATAAAACGGAATAAAATTACACCTTCAGAGGAAAAACGTCAGTCTTGTAAGAAAAAACATCATGTAAAACAAAAGCAACAATGTACTAAATCATTTTCAAACTATCCAGGGAATGCATATAATAATCCAAAAACCATCTAGAAAATGTGGAACTTTTCATAAGTTATACAACTGTCCTGCTTATAATAAGATTTGCTTGTACTGTAAAAAGAAAAATCACTTTCCTAAAATGTGCACTTATAAAAATGTTTATGTTGTACAGAATAATTTAGAGTATGGGTTGCATTATAATGATAATGAATATATTTTAGGGTCAGTAGACGATACAAATTCCATTTTCTAAAATTAGAACATAATGGTTTGAAAGACAAAGTAAATACAAATATTTATTTGTTAAGTTGGATACTGGTGCTCAGTGTAATGTGTCACCATTGCCTAAATTTAAACAATTAAATTTAAGAGATAAACATTTGACTAAATCAAAAGTCACTTTAAATAATTACAATGGTACTAGAATTGATGTAGTTGGAAAATGTAAATTATTATGTGAAACATCGAAAGAAGACAAGGACGAAGTAGAATTTCAAGTTGTAGCATGTGATAAAACTGTTCCAGTTATTTAGGTTTACCTACATTGCAAAAATTAAGCCTAATACAAAGGATTTGTACAGTAAATCCTGATTCCAATGAAAAGTTACCAGAATCTTTAAAAGAATATCAAGATTTGTTTAAAGAACTGGGAATTTAACTGGATATACATATCATATTAAATTAAAACCAGGAGCTGTTGGTAAAATAGAACCCTGTAGGAAAATTCCACTTAGCTTATTAAGTCCATTAAAAAAGGAATTAGCAAGAATGGAAAAAGATGGTATATTATAAAGAAAGTTAACTAACCAACAGAATTCATGAACTCATTAGTGGTAGTAAGGAAAAAGGATGGTAATTTAAGAGTGTGTTTAGATCCTCAGCACCTTAATGAAAATATACTGAGAGAACATTATCACATACCAACCTTTGAAGAAACTTCAACTCAAATGACAAATGTGTAGGTATTTAGTATCTTAGATACAAACAAAGCATTTTGGCAAATTAAACTGTCAGATTCCAGCTGTGAATTTACTACATCAAGGTTGCCATGCGGACTGAGCTCATCACCAGAAGTTTTTCTGAAATTTTTAGTGATTTAGAAAGAGTTCAAATATATATAGATGACTTACTAGTTTGGGGAAAAGGTAAAAAAGAACATGATTGAAGATTAAAGACGTTGTTGGACAAAGCCATAGAAAAGAATGTTAAATTTAATTTAAATCATTGTAAATTTGGGCTAAATGAAGTGAAATATATAAGGTACATATTTTCTAAAGATGGAGACAAAATTAAGGCTATTTTAGATATAAAAACCACCAAAAAATGTCAAAGAATTAGAAACTTTCATAGGAATGATTACATATGCTTCTAGATTTATATCTAACGTATCAGAATTGACATCCATGTTTAAGAGATTTGTCGTTTGTTATCTGGAACTGGAATGCAACACATGAAAAAAAAAAAAAAAAAAAAAAAAAAAAAACATTTAGAAGCCTAAAGGATGTCTTAGTAAATAAACCAGTTTACATTATTATGATAGAAGTATGCTAGTAGTTTTATCTGCAGACGCATCTCAAGAAGGACTAGGAGCAGTCTTACTGAAGAATAATTTACCAGTAGCATATGCATCTAAGGCATTAACAGATACACAGAAGAATTATGCTCAATATGAAAAGGAAACTTTAGCTATTGTATTTGCATGTGAGAAATTTCACCAGTATATATTCGGAAAATATATTACAGTGGAAAGTGACCATAAACTGTTGGAATCAATTTTAAAAAGGCCATTAAATAAATGCCCAATAAGATTACAAAGAATGCATATAAGATTACTGTATCAGTTTAAGAAAAAATATAAACAAGGAAAAGAACTTTTTATAGTGGATGCATTATCAAGATCATTTGATAAAGGATCTGATTTCTTTGAAGGAGACATAGAAGCTCATGTTGGATTGGTTGTAGAATGTATACTAATATCTAAAGACAAAATGGAAAATTTTCAACTGGAAACAGAAAACGATCAAGAATTACAAGTTTAAGAAAATTAATTAAAACTGGATGGCCAGATGAAAAATGTATGGTTTTAGAACTGGCAAAACCATATTTTAACTTCAGAGAAGAACTATCAGAAGCAAATGGATTAATATTTAAAAATTCCTGTGTTGCTGCACCAAGAAGTTTACGAAAAGATATGTTAAGCAGAATTCATCATTATGGTCATTTAGAAGTAGTAAAATGCAAGAACAAAGCAAGCGAAATACACTGCTTACGCTGCATGACATTGAAAATGCAACACCAAGAAGGAGTGGTCAGAAAGTGATGAAATTTGGAAAAACGACAGAGACAGCATGCAGCAATAAGTGATCTTTATTTCAAAAAGATAGTCAGAATACAGGGTGAGAACGGCGTCAGCTCAGTAGGATGTAGGACCACCGCAGACAACGATGCACGAAGAAGAGTGCGGATGGTGTCCTGAGGGAAGGTTCTCCATTCTCTTTCAACCATTTGCCACAGTTCGTCTTCTGAACGAGGCAGGGGCAGAGTATGCAAACGGCATCCAATCACACCCCACACATGTTCGATTGGTGACAGGTCAAGAGAGTACGGTGGCCAGGTAAGCATCTGTATACCTTGCAGAGCATGTTGGCAGATGCGAGCACTGTAAGGTCAGGCGCTATCCTGCTGAAAAATGGCATCATGCAGCCTCTGAAGGTAGGCGATTGCCACCTGCCGCAGTACATTATCCAAGTGTCGTTGGGCCGTCATAGTGCCCTGAATACGAATTAGAGGTGACCTGGAATCGTAGGCAATAGCGCTACAAACCATTATGCCACGCTGTCGCGCGGTGGGGCGTTCCACAGTTACTGCTGGAATAGATCTGTCTCCACGTCGGCGCCACACACGTATGCGGCGACTGTCACTGGATAAACAGAAGCGTGACTCATCTGAGAACACGACGTTTCGCCTTTCTGTCATCCATATCGCTCCAGTCCGGCACCCTTCTAAATGGTGGGGTCTATGCTGTGGATCAATGGCAGTCTTCTTAATGGACGCCATGAGTGCAAGCCACGTTCAACAAATCGATGGGAAATGGTTCTGGTCGACACGGGAACATCCAGAGTATCTTGCGCATGCTGCAGAATCGCGGTACAAGTGACTTGAGGGACAGCCATAGCTTGGCGGCGGATGCTTAGATCCACACGTGCTGACGTCACTCTGGCTGCACCTTACCCCTCCTTCTTCCCACATTTCCTTGCTCCAACCATGTTCGTCATAGCCGATGCACCGTGCTCGCATCCATGTGGGTATTAGCTGCAATTTGACATAAGGACCAACCCGGCCTTCTCAGTCCGTTCACCATACCCCTCGTAAAATCGTCTATCTGCTGGAAGTGACTTTGTTGACGACGGCCTGGTATTCTCTCCTATAACACGTATCCTCCGGAACTAAAACCAACTTTCTTCGATAATTCGTCTGGCAGAAATAATGACACGAATATTGCCCATTCTGCACGTTCCTTCCCTTATATGTTACTTCACGTGCGTCAGCGAGCTGCGCATTTCACATCATTCGCATAATTCAGCGACGTGCATTTATTCTAAAATTTGCATAAATTTCTGACCACTCCTTCTTGGTGTTGCATTTTCAATGTCGAGCAGTGTATATTGGCGAGGAATGTCAAAAGAAATTGAAGATTTGGTAGTGAATTTTCTAACATGTTTAAGTTTACAAAAGCTAATACTAAAGAACCAATCATATCTAAAGAAATACCTAATGGTACATGGGAAGTATTGGGAACAGATCTCTTTTACTTTCAAGGAAAGGATTATCTAATAGTTATAGATTATTTTAGCAAATATGTTGAAATTGGACATTTGGAAGATTTGTCATGTTTAGCAGTGATAAAGCAATTGAAATTAATTTTTGCAAGATATGGTATTCCAAAAATAGTATATTCAGATAATGGTTCCCATTATAGTTGCAGGAAGTTTAAAGAATTGGCAAGAAGATGGAATTTTGAAACCAGAACTTCAAGTCAAAATTACCCACAATCTAATGGAATGGTTGAAAGACATATTCAAACTGTCAAGCAAGTGTTATAAAAAGCTGTAATTGAAAACAAGGATCCATATTTAGTATTACTGGAATATTCCAACTCTCCTATTTCAGATGAAAGTAAGCCATCTTTAGAATTGATGTTTGGAAGAAAAGTAAATGGATTGATGCCTATAAAAGAGAATTTCATCCAAACTAAACAATATGAAACCATAACAACATTTACTGAAGAGACAAACTTTACAAAAAGCTATTATGATAGGAATGCAAAACCATTAAAACTACTGAAGGTAGGAGATCATGTGCACATAAAAGAGAAAGGGAAAAAACTAAATTAAATAGGTAAAATTATACAAGAAACAGAAAGACCATGTTCATACAGGATTATAGGAACAGATGGAAGAATTGTAGAAAGGAACAGAAGACAATTCTTAAAGGAACTGATCAGAAAGAGTTTGCAATACAAAACAACTATGAAAATGAAAGTCATGAGAATGAAGTTAATGATGAACCTGAGATATCTGAGCAGGAGCACTTCAAATTTAGATGTACCTGTAAGTTCTTCAAAAGCTAATAAAAGTGTTGTGCCACCAAATACTGAAAGAGTTATTGTATCACTAAATTTTTCAAATGGACATAACTACGTTACTCGATCTGGTAGGACTGCTAAAAAATCTCATTATTTAAAAGAATATGAATAATTTTATTTTTATTATTATTTCTGTTAAAAAAGGAGATGTTATATATGTAACTGTAACTATCTATTATTATTATTATTATTAATCATAACTGTAATATAGAATAGTAGAAAGCAATGTACAATAAACGATATTTGTGTAAATCTTGAAATCATCATTGAGTACTTATCCAACTACAGCATGACACTAAATTCTAAAACAAGAAGTTCAAAATACCGGTCTTTGCATTTTTAAAAAAAAAAAGTAATATGCACACTTTTACTGCATTTTAATTTCTAGTAGATAATTTCTGTAACGTTTTGTGCATTCTAAATTTCAGCAAAGAAATGAAGAAGCAACAAAGCAGCATAAGAAATTAGAAAATCATGCAAGTTGCTCTCTTTCAATGGATCTAGCAAGCATTATCTGAACTAAGTAATTTTCAGGATAAGCAAACATAAGTTTAAAAGACACAAAATGTCCTATATTATAATATAATAAAAAGAAATTTAATCTTTAGTTAAACATTCATTAGTAAAATTCTAAATGTGAAAATGATTTTGAATAAAAATTAGCGCAAAGAAGACATTGGGATGATATGTTGAAGCTTTGGAATCACATGTCAGTATATTTCTGATTTCCTCACCAATTTTCTAGAGACCGAGCAAGGATTTTTTTCAAGAATTTCACAATTTAGCACTTAAAATGCAGCTGGAGCCAAATTCCCCCTTTTCTAAATGAAGATGAACAGTACCGGATAAAATGCATAGTGAAAAAACACTCAAGAAACAGTAGCATGTAAACTATAAATTTGCCTTAAAAAAAATCAGAGCCAACTGAAAACTAACTATTGAAAGAAAGAAAAAGAAAAATGAGAGAATGTCAGTTTATTCACTTGAGAAATTGGAACCTCATAAATTGACCCCTAAATGTACATTTTTTCTTTTTTGCCATCATTTGTTAAACAGTTATAAAAATTTATAACTTACCAAGCAGCAATATCAAATAACCATCCAAAGTTAAAAGCAGATAATGTAGAATGTAATGGCTAGGACAAAAAAGCATTATATAAAAATTGTATTACCAATGAAGGAAACACAATTTAAAATTTTAAAAAAATCTTAAAATTACATATTTATCTAAATATACATACAAAAGTAGTAACTCGGAATCCAGCATTGGTTTTAACTTCATTTCTGCATTGCCTTTCAGAAGTGTAATCTTCATTCCTATGGAAAAAAATATTTCCATACTAGTAAATGAAGTCAATAATGTCTTTCAAGTTGAATGCTTGATAGAGAGATAAATAGAAAAACTGAAAACGGATCTAAATCTTCTAAATTATATGATTTTTTAAATTAACTTGTTTATACTGATATGATGCAAACAACACAATCATTCAAAAGTCAATGCAATTCTATCATCATTAAAGAATTTTACAGACTAATACACAAGTAAGACTGAAATTCATGTAAGAGGCAAGTAACATGTAACAAGTAATATGTAAAGATTACCGTATTTCCTGGTGCATAAGATGCACCCCATTTCTTATACACATTTTTGAAGGATAAAACTTTATTACTCATTATTATAATTCTGCAAAGTTCTTATGATTTTCTTAGTTGGGAGTGGCCCAAAATGCCTCCCTGCAGCCGTTTCCATGTTCTTTAGCATATGCTATGTGATAGCAATGCTGACGTTGTTTTTGAGCCATAACTTGCCAACAAATTTAAGAAAATTTAACAGTAGAAATTTCACAAACTTAAAAGACGTTCACAAAAACTGGAAAGTTTAAACAAACTGTGATCGTCGATGACAGAGCATGCACATTCACTAAGCTCTACATAACTGTAATATTCATACACTCCTCAAGGGAACAAGAAAAAAATCACATAACTCCAAATAGAGGAAATTTCCAGAAATGAATGTAACCAAAAACTGAGTATCCACATATAAGACGCACCCCGTTTTTCAGACCTATTTTCAAAGAAAAAAAGGTGCATCTTATACGTCGGCAAATACGGTAATAATTAAAAAAACTTATTTCCTTTTTCCACAAATGTAATACATCTTTAGTGGAAAGATTATATTAGGTCAGCATTTTTTCACTATGTAGGGTTACAGTTAGAATCTGATGACACAAAAAGCCAGAAACATTAATGTAACTACAAATATTCTACAATGCACTATTTATCAGAAATGTTCACATATGATACAAAGTAAATTATACATTTTTTTGACAGAAAATACAAAATTATAGAATAAATAATAAACTTCATTAATTTTTTCATTTATTGGAAACCCAAGAGTGTACTTCTTTATGTACCACAAAATTCACTATAATTTCCTTAAAAAAGCAAATTCAGATACTAACAAAGCAATTAAATACAACGGCATTACAAAATGTATGAATAAAAGAATTAAAAATATAAAAACTTGAAAACAAAAACTACATATTATAAATAAATTTCTGAAAGTCAGAATATGTTTCTTAAGTTTTAAAAATTCAGAAGGGATAGGTAATAAAGATATAGCAGGTCTTTTTTCAGTACAGTGGTCTCAAACTGGCAGTCCCCAAGGCAATTTATGCAGCCCCCTCAACACATTTAAGTTAATCATGTTTTAATACAGTGCTTACAGATTTCGATACAGCACAAATTCATTGTACAATGGATAGCAATATAGTGCTTATTAAGAAAATACAGAAGTACTAGAAAACATTTCAGCAGTTATTACATTTCAACAGAGTTTGAAGCTGGCACACAGTCAAAAGTATATATGCAACACTCACATCAGTGCTCTGACTGACCAATAACAGAGGTTAAGAAAAAAAGGACATTAATCATCACATCTTCAAAAATGACAATTTAAAATTTAAACAGCATTAGAGATACATGGATTTTGTTTATATCAGTGCGTGCTATTGCAAGAAAAAACTGAATAGATTTGCAATGTCAGGCTGCATGACTGGGCTAAAGAAGGGCATTAGTACAATACATTTATTCACCAGCCAACAGTAGGTAGAACTTTTATATTCAAGTGTGCCCATTTCAAACGCCCCCAATGAGTTGATACATTTACTTTCCTTAGGTAAGTAACTAGTTGGTAAGCTGTATGTACAGGTACACAATTCACATTGCTGAAGATAAATTAATGTATAGCCAGTAAAACCTATTATTTGTACTTATTGTTAGATCTATGTACGTATACCAATAACAATCATATGAAATTATGCAAAACTTTTGAGGGTTGCTTTTACATGAAAAATGATCATGCTCAATTAAGTTGTAAATAAGAATATAATTGTGATTTTCAATAAGCAATTAAACTGTATGAGATGTCTTTAACATAGGGTACAATGAAAGTGACAGAAGAAGGCTGTGTTTTTCAAGATAAATAACAAATTACATACTTTTGTTGTGTTGTGTGAAACAAAACTGTATAATTTATTTGTATTAAGAGAATATCAGTTGCAAAAGAATATAACTTATGTTCTTATTATGAAACTAATCATAAAGTAAAATTTGAAATGTTGGAAGGTAAACTGAGAGAAGAAAAATTACACTTTTTAAAAATGCTTTCATGGAAGCAAATAAATCCAGTGCAGCAACAGTTCAAGCAAGTTTTGCTTTTGTGCACATCACTGCAAAAAGATAAAACCATTTAGTGACGGTGAATTTGTTAAAGTTTGTTTGATTAAATCTGCTGAAGTTCTTTGTTCTGAGAAAAAACAATTATTTAAATATCCTAGTTTCTCAGCCAACATAGTAAGCAGAACATATTAATTAAATTGTGAAATTGTGAGTCATGTGTGATGCCAGTTAAATGAAAAAGTCATAGCTTGCATTCCGAATAGCAGTTGACGACAGCACCGTCATCATAGATATAGCACAGTTTACCATTTTTGAACAAGGTGTTACTGATGAACTTGAAGTTGCTGAGGAATTACTGGAAATAATTCACATTACAGGAAAAACTATTCCTCATAGAAAATTTTTTCTAAAATACAATACAGTATGAAGTCTGAAATCCGGACATCCATTATCCGGAATGATCTAAAATCCGGACCTCAAAACCACCAGCATTTTTTCGTAGGACTTTACGCATAGGCATTTGATTCCCTCCGCGCATAATAAAACATCTGGAGAGTCCCGATTCTTAATTTCACTTTAACACTAAATAAAATACCTTGTTAGTGAATAAACAATCATTTTAGCATAAATTCACACTATCAGTAATTTGGTTCCATTGCTGCATATCTGCTTGGCACACATCTCAAACAGAAACATTTTGCATAGATACATCGTTGATCTGAAGCCAACATGGCGAATCATAATTTATTATACTTTCCTTTCATCACCGCATGTTTATCAACACATGACAACTTGAGTAATGACTCATGTAGCAATGCCTAAACAAATTTTTTATGTTAGTAACTGAATAACAAAGGATTATGTTGACATTATGCTTGGCGATGATTACAGATTTAAGTTAAATTTGCTAAACACTGTTGACGAGGAAAAATTTAACAAAAATTTCTTTCCATATGCTAAAAATAGATTTTATTGATGATACTCATAGACCAAAGATTACATTTAGGGCTCTTTGAATTAAGAATAACTGATTTGTTATTTACATAAATCCAGACCCAGCGCTAGGGCTCATAAGGCAGCACCAGGTCGCAGAATTTAGGACCAACAGAGACTGCATCAGGCAGTAAAATATCTAGTGCCAGCCATCAATATGGCTTAAATATATGTGGGAATTTATTTATTCAGAACTCTAATAAGCATGTGCAAAAAATAGACATAAGTATAATAAGTAACTAAAATAATACAATTCAAGCTTAATTGCCTTTGTGCATGATTGAAGCAAGATAAAATTTAATGGAACAACTTGTTGTTAGTCACCAAGCTCATGATGAATAGCCAAATATGTATAATGAACGATAGGCAAATCTGAAGATGATAGCCATAAATTTTAAAGGTTTTCGGATATCGCAAAACAAAGAGAAATTTTCCAATTAACGGATTTTGTAAAAAAATGTGGAGAAGCGGTAATAAATGAAGATGATACGAGGGCAATCCCCAAAAAAAAGGTCTCCTATATTTTTAGATATACAAAGAACCGTTTATTTTCTATAATTGCTACATCACTTTAAAGATTGAAGAATGCTTTATTTTCCAACATAATTGCCATTTCGGTCAATGCATTTTTGTAGACGTTGTGGCAGTTTTACAATGCCCATGTCATATCAGCTTGCCGCCGTGCCCTTCAGGAAGCATCAATCGAGTCCAAGAAGACTTTTCATCTCCATAGCTGCGAAGAATCAAACCGTTGCCATTTGTGGTCTTCGGTCAGCATACGCAGCACCCATCTTGCACACACCTTCCAATATTGCAACTTTTCCGTTAAAATCCTGTGGATGGTGCTTCTGGAAACCTCAGGAACCAAAATGCAGAGAGCTTCCAGAGCGATCCTCCGATCTTTACGCATGAGTTCCACAACTTTCGCGATTGTCTCGTCGGCAATTGATGGCCTCCTGCTCCTTTCTTCGTCATGAACTTTAGTACGACCGGCTGTAAACTCTCTACACCACTTGCGAACGTTTTTGACATCCATGCACGACTGTCCATACACTTCCGTCAATAGGCGGTGAATTTCAACTGGTTTAACGCATTTTGCGTTAAAAAATCGAATAACTGCGCGCACTTCGCACTTGGCGGCAACGTTTATCTGGAGCTTCATTTCGAATGGCTGCCAAGCCAAGACTGAGCATCCGAGCGAAGCGCCTGCGTGCTTATGTGGTAGCGGAGAAGGCACCACTCACAACAGTGTTGCCAACAACCGTATTAAAACTTTCTGTACGTCCCCAAAAAATAGGAGACCTTTTTTGGGGGATTGCCCTCATATAAAAGAAGCTTTTGATTGTGATGACAATGCTTTTCAATCATAATCAATTAATAAATGGCGAAATCTGTACTATGGTTCTAGATCCAGAAAATAACACTACCGATAGTGAAGAAAGTGTTAGAGAAGTAACTGAAAACGAAAAAATTTCAATTGACAAGTTAGTCAGAATTCTCGACACAGCAGTTACAGGACTTCAACAATATAACTAAACAAGAGATTATGTCTGTTTACAGAATTAAAGAGAAAGTATACGACAAGAAAAAACCAAGCAATTTAAACAACTTACATTGAAAGAAATGTTTAGTAAGGTAAATAAATATTAAGCTTTTTTTTTTTGTAAATTTTGATACCCTTTAGATAATAAATACTTCATTATTTCTTAAATCACGATTTCATATTTTTAATTTTATAATTTCTACATGCCATCTTACTAGATTTAAACTGATGATCTAATATCCGAAAAAATCCCAAACCCGGAATCAACAAAGTCCTGCCGAGTCCAGATTTCGGACTTTGTACTGTATTATCTTTGTTGTTGCAAAGTTTAGTTTCTCTAGATCGGCAACTAGAAAAAAGCTAAAGAGTTAGCTTTGATGTTGTAACCCTAATGTCTTCTTTCATTACTGTGAATTAAAATATGCTTAATCAATTCTGGAATTATCATTAAAGTTATTAAATTATTGCTCTTATTGACTCAGCATAGTGTCCACAACAAGTCTAAAATTAAAAAACATAGAATTTTGAGCTATTTGAAAAGATTAACAGTAAAATACATCTAATTTTTACTACATCTGGAAGATTTTAACAAAGTTCAGACATATAAAATTGTTAAACACAACTTCAAATTAAATAACTCACTTGATGAAATCTCAGAAGTAAAACCAAAGCACCATCTAATTCAATTAGATTAATGCAATCATTCTTACCTCACAAAAATTTTTCTTTCAGATAATTCAGACATTATTTGAGGATCGGCAGCTCCAAGAAACTTCCCCAACTAGAAAATATTCACATCAATTACATTTAAAAGTGACATATTTAATCATAAAGGAAAAATTACGAAACCAGTCAATCCATACAAGAAAAATAGCCACAGAAAACATTTATTTTTTTAAGGCATATACTAACCACATTCCAAAGATCATCCTGGTTAGTAGAAATTATAAAACCACCATCATCTATAAGGTAGCAAACGATATAATCCTGAAAATAAACCAAATTCAAGTTTTCCTGTTAAACACTAAAACATTATTAAAACCAGAAACATTTACACATCTAAATAGTAAAAAAAGATATACTATATTTTATTTGTCGAATAAAAGCAAAATAAATCAGAATTAACTCCTATCTTGCTGAAATGTTAGCTTGAATACCACATTCTATGCAAAAATACTTATTTGAGTAAATAAAAGACATGCACATTATTTCTGTCAAATATCTTGTGCACATCAAATAATGGGGGAGAACATAATGTTTTTAATTTCACACACATTTTATTTCTTTCGCTAGATGCGACATAGTGTAAAAAAATATGCTATTTGCTTTAAAGTTTTTACACCTGAACTTATCTTTCCAACCTTTTTAGGCAAATTAGTCAAAGGAACCACATGCAGAATCTATTGTGATATTATGGCTGCCATACAGTATGATCAAATGGATAAATTTAACTATTATTTTTATAATTTTGTTCTTACCATAGCTTTTGTTTGAATCTATGGTACTTGTGTTTTAACCAGTTGTTAGCAATATGGTACTAAGAATCTACTGCTGCGGTTTAACAATGAAATGTATTTTCATGACAGTTTATTGATGAAACGGGTTTTTCAATTTCCAGCAGATATTACTTGACAGTTGCATCAGATAGATGTTATTCTCAACAGCTTGTTTTTATATGAAATTTACTGAAGAAGAAGGCATGTGAATTTCCTGGAACCAGCTCCCAATAGAACGATGTGCACCTATCTCTTCTCGTGGGAATCCAGGTGCATGATTCACCGTTTGAAGCTCCAGATAAAGAAAGGAAAGTTGTTTATTTAGTTTCGGCTTTGATATTGGATGGAAAAAAAAAAATGCACTAAAGAATACTAAGAAAATTAAGCACTAAATGCCAAAAAATAAGTGCTTTAGAGAAAACGTAAGCACCTATAAGGGATTTATAATTTATTTCAAATATAAGGACTTATAAGCACTTGTAAGGACATCTACGCAACCTGAATTAGACATGTCGGGAAAGGCCATATATTGGCAGATCCTCCCCTCATAACCTTTCAACTTAATTTAATGTTGGAATCCTACTGCTAAGCAAGCACATGAAAAATTAAAACTGCTAGAACTGTTGTGGCTGCATTACAGAGCAAAATTTAGGGGAGACAAAATTTTTAGAATTTATCGAAGCACAAAACAACAAATCTAAGGAATGGCAAAATCTTTAAAATATTTAAGGAAGGCATTGGGATGCGAGATGTCTAACGTCAGCCCTGGCTAAGCCCTAAGCATATGTACAAATTTATTTATTCTGGACTCTGTTAAGTCTTAAGCATGTGAGGAAAATAGGCATAAGTATAACAAATAACTAAACTAAAAAAATTCAGGTTTATCTTCATCAGCATGTGATGGAAGCAAGACAAAATTTAGCGGAACAACATGTCTTTAATTAAGACACAATAACACGCCGAATAAATACTAATTCAGAAGTCAAACAACAAAAATCAGCGTTAATTTACAAGATTTTCACAGGACTAGTTTCGATGGTTTTACCGAACCATCATCTTCAGCTGCAAAACCGCAAATGAACAAGATAGGAAATAATGTTTAGATAAGATAAGAAAGCCTGGACAAGAATAAGCAAGTGGCGCCATCTGTTGGCGAAACCAGAACTAAAACATAATTTCTCTAAAAGCCGAAGGCAAATTTGGATTGGAATTAGGATCGTTAACTAGAACAGAAAGATTTTTATGAATGTGAAATGCCTCTAGAAAATCCAGTTCTCCAATGGAAGATGTTTTTTGAATAATTTTGGCAGCAGAAAAATTGAAAGTGTGATTTTCGGACCAACAATGTTGAGCAACAGAAGACTTCTGTGTTTCCTTTTTTCTAACATATGCCTCATGTTCTTTGACGCGAAATTTTAAGGCTCTCTTAGTTTGGCCAATGTAAATTAAATCGCACTGGCAAGGAATCCTATAAATACCCCAGGAATTCATATCCGGAATGGGGTCCTTGAGTATAGAAGTTGGAATTTTATTGATGGGAGAGTAAACAACCCGAAAGTTAAATTTCTGCAAAATATGTGCAACTTTATAGCTAATTGATGGAAAGAAGGGAATGACAACAGAATTTTTATAATCTCCTAAAATAAGAGTGTGGCTTTTAGTGTGTTGAGATGAGAATTTTTTAACTGCTTGATTAATAATGTTGGGTGAAAAGCCCCTGTCAATAGCTATTGCTTTTAAATAATTTAGTTCTTCATCAAGGGCTGGTTTGGAGGAGCAAACTTGAAGAGCACGGAAAACATAGGAATAAAATGAAGCTAACTTTTGTTTAATCGGATGACATGATTTAAAGTGTGGTGGAAGGCAAACCGATGAAGGTTTACGGTAAACTGTAGTACTGAAGTTGGATGTGTGACGTGTGACCAGAATGTCGAGAAACGGAAGAGAATTGCAAGTCTCAAGTTCAAAAGTGAACTGAATAGCAGGATCAATAGAATTCATTGTTGAAAGAACTCTATTTAAATCATCTTTATTACCTTCAAACAGGGTAAAAGTATCGTCTACGTAGCGGAACCATGCCGGGAAGTTTAATTTACATTGGCCTTGCCAGTGCGGTTTAATTTACATTGGCCAAACTAAGAGAGCCTTAAAATTTCGCGTCAAAGAACATGAGGCATATGTTAGAAAAAAGGAAACACAGAAGTCTTCTGTTGCTCAACATTGTTGGTCCGAAAATCACACTTTCAATTTTTCTGCTTCCAAAATTATTCAAAAAACATCTTCCATTGGAGAACTGGATTTTCTAGAGGCATTTCACATTCATAAAAATCTTTCTGTTCTAGTTAACGATCCTAATTCCAATCCAAATTTGCCTTCGGCTTTTAGAGAAATTATGTTTTAGTTCTGGTTTCGCCAACAGATGGCGCCACTTGCTTATTCTTGTCCAGGCCTTCTTATCTTATCTAAACATTATTTCCTATCTTGTTCATTTGCGGTTTTGCAGCTGAAGATGATGGTTCGGTAAAACCATCGAAACTAGTCCTGTGAAAATCTTGTAAATTAACGCTGATTTTTGTTGTTTGACTTCTGAATTAACATGTCTTTAGTCGCCAGGCTCATGAAACATCACTAACAGTGTACAGTGGCTGCTAGGCATGCTTTATTATGATGCTGCCAATTAGAAGATTTTCAGATGTCACAAACAAAAAGTGAAATTTACTAATTTATAGGATTTTGTGAATAAACTTGGAGAAAAGGTAATAAATGAAGATGATGTAACAGTTTTTCATCACGATGGCAATGCCCTAATCATGAATCAACTAATGGTGAATCTGTAGCATGGTTCTAAATTATGGAGCTTTGTAACTGAACAAGATATAATATCTGTGTATAGAATTAAAGAGAAAGTATCAGACACACACTAAAAAAAAGCAACTTAAAAAACTCCCATTGAGGGAAATGCTTAATGAATGAATGTTAAACTGATGATCTAATCTGTGGAAAAACCACAAATCCTAAATCGCCTGATGAGTCCGGATCATGGATTTTGTACTGTACAAGGTAATAGCCTTGTATTTTTTGCATTTATTCTGCACATGTAAATTATGTTCTGTTGCTATTATTTAAATATTATATAAGGATCTCTTGAATTTTTTAAAAATATTTTTAAATATGTTCTTTTGTTATTTTTTAAATAATATATAAGGAGCTTTTGAATTTTATTTTTTTAAATAAGATTCTGAAGCAGTTTAGTTATGTCTATCACAGAATTTCCTGATTTACTAAATTTTATTGCTTCCTCCAAGTGATTCATTAAATTGTGATTGCATCAAATTTCATAATACATACATACATATATATCTATTAAACAAGATGTACCATAAAATGCTTACAGTGTCAGAGCAGCTAACTGGTACTTTACCAGGACCAGTGGGAGTTGAAAGGAGATAGGGTTGAAGCCACAAAGGATCCACCATAACACCAACAACTAAAATTAAAATGATTTTTACATATAAAGAAGAAATTTGAAACATGCAATAATTAATATAGAAAATAAATGACTTTAATAGACAACATAAAAGGCAAAGAGTATGATTTACAGTCAATTAAACGCAAAAATTTTAAAAAATCTAATTTTTTTAATTAACAAAGAGTTCCGGGCGGTTTATTTGTTGTGCAACTTGTTTGCTAAAATTTATTGTGTAACTTGTTACTTTCTAATTGAAACTGATATTAATATTTTTTTTTTTAATTTAAAATTTTGGCTGTTCTCAAAGATTTTTTTTTGAGTGCTAAAGATTTTACTAAATTGATTTGCAATTATAATTAACTTCAACTGGTAACTTATAATTATTAATGTCTAAAAAACGTTTTGAGACTAGAAAATGGAATGTGTGTACCATCACATACTTGCCAACCTATGACACTCAAAAATCAGGAGATTTTTTTAAGAAATCAGAAGATTTTTCACAATGTTAAAAAGACTTTTTAAATGATAAAAATATAGTTTTTAATAATGAATTAACTTTAAATAGTTACTAAGTCTTAAATGCAAGCAACACAAAAATACCTTAGACATAAAAAACATTTTTATTACTTGCATCGTTAAAAAAAAAAAAAAAAAAAAAAAAAAAGACACTTTAATCAGTTTTTATACAAATGTTATGAACAGCGGCAGATTTTGCTTTCGCTAAGAAAGAAACTTCATAATTTTGTTCATAGCAATTGCCCCGTACGCCTGCTTTCACTAATAAAAGTTTTTCTAATGTGTCATCACTAATATTAGATCTAAATTTAGTCCTCGTTTTCGCAACAATACTGAAAATCCTCTCACACTCTGCATTACTATGGGGAACTGTCAAGATGGCCAATATAATTCTAGGGAACTGTCAAAATGGCCAATATAATTCTAGACAGTTCACTATATTTTAAAATTCCATCAGCACCTTTCAGTTTTAAAATTAAACTCCACTGGCTGTCAATCCTAGCTGATTTTATAACTTCATCCAAGTTTTCTAATTGTAAACTGCAAAATTGCGACTGCAGTATATCAGTAGCAACATCAATATCATCATCTTTCATGACTAAACGAAATAACAGAGGAAATCTGTTCAAAAAGTACCTTATATCAGAAAATGATGCATTTACTAGAGCAGAAACATCACAAACTTTAGCATGCAAAATCACTTCATCATTGACTGGAAATTTATGTAGTATGTAATCACACTCGACAGAAGTAACTTCTAACATGAAGATAAAACTTATTTTTGTCTTCTTCTGAAAGTTCTTCCACTACTTTTGTAGTTGCAGCTCCTATTACCAAATCTTCATCTTTCTTCTGATTTTCTATTTCACCATAAATCACATCATATGTATAGAATTACAAGACAAAACACAGACTGGTTTTACAAACTTTGATAAAATGTCTTTAAACAGATCATAAATCATTGACTGCAAAACATGAATTAATGGAATTCTGCTTTGTAGAATTGTGTTAAGAACATCGAATGATGGCAAAATTAATTGTAAAAAAACACAAAAAGCTTTGTTGAGGTCCGAAGAAAACAACATAAATATTCGTTCTTCACAAGATAAACTTACAGTAATCGGAAAATGTTTCGTGTGTTGAGCAATTTTTTTATTTTGAGAGAAATTTGTATCAGCTTTACGCTTATATTTTGCAGTATTATTTTGAGAACTGCCAGTTGAATTGCTGAATGATGCAGAAATCACTTTATTTTTCTCAAACATATTTTTAACAATGGAAGTAGTAACTACATCTCCATTTACTTTAGGTACTTTATAACTTTCAATAGAGCTGTTAAATATTTGCATAGTCGCCTGTAGTAACGGCAACCGCCGGCAATAAAAGGAGGTGCTTTCCTTAGTGGCACCGCAGTTCCTTTTAGTTCGAGCCAGAATAGACCTGCCCGGGAAGAAGCCAGGGGATGAGAGATTCCGGTTTCCGCCCTGTTCCGGTTCCCGTCTTGTTGCGGATCCAGTCCTGTTCCGGTTCCCGTCTTGTTGCGGATCTAGTCCTGTTCCGGTCCTGATCCAGTCCTATTCCAGTTCCAGCCTGGCCGTTTAAGTCCAAAACACGTAGGAGCGGATGTCTGAATTCAGCGAAATGGAGATATACGCCGAAAGGGCTAGATGGATTCTGTCTTTTAAGAGAAAGTGTTCTTCACCGTGCCGGCATAGCTGTTACTTTAAAGCACGTTGAAGTTTTTCACCCAAGATGTTAAGTTTTTGTTTGTGATGTTAAGTTTTCATCAGTGTTGAAGTTCCAGTTAAATAAACCTTTAAGTTTTAGACAAGGTTTTTGTGTTCTTCAGAAAATTTTAGATTCGAAGTCAGATATAACACATAGGATTATTATCGGAAAAATCAACATTTGGCGTCCGCGACAGGATATCGTCTGCAAGGTAAGCGACTTTTTTATTTTTGAATCATGGAAGCTTTAAAATTAGCAAGAACTCAATATAGAAGACTATTCAGTAAAGCTTGTAATGAATTTGACAATGAAGAAACTAAATTTAATCAGGAAGAAAAATTAATTAAAATAAAAGTTATTGCCGAGAAAGCTAAAGTTTTGTTTGATACTGAAATGAAAATATGAGAATTAATGTTTAAAGAAATTACAGATGAGACTTTACTTATTAAGGAAATAGATGAATCTGAATTATATTTTGATAGGTGGAGACTTCTGGAAAGTAAAGTAAAAGATCTTACTTCTGGAACCCCGAATGTAACTTTAATTGATCCATCCTTTATTCAGAATAAAATGTTACATTATCCAAAGATTAAATTGCCTATCTTTGACAGCAACGTGAAGAAATGGCTAGAATTTTGGGGGCAATTCCAAAAGATTGATAAAGATTCTACATTAGATAATAATGATAAATTTGCTTATTTAGCACAGGCTATGGAGAAGAATTCTCCTGCAGAGGAAACAGTTAAAAGCTTTCCGCCAATTGGCGATAGTTACAAGAGCGCAATCGAAGCATTGCAGACGCGTTTTGGTAACAAAGAATTACTAACGGAGATTTATATTCGTGATTTGCTAACCCTTGTTATTCAAAAACAAGGTACACGCTCTTTGCGGAAACTATACGATGAACTCGAATCTAATCTAAGAGCCTTGGAGATATTGGGAATAAATAGAGGCAAATATTGCACGATATTATATCCATTGGTAGAATCAGCATTGCCGAATGAAGTCTTAAAAACGTGGGAGAGACTTAGGTTTTCGCGTAAAGGATCAGGAAGCTTAACCGGCGAAAACGCCGAGTTAAGAGAAAGGGAATCTGACCTTGAGCGCCTTTTATGTTTCTTGCGCGGTGAAGTTGAAAGTGAGGAAAGAATTTCTTTAGCAGCTAAATCTTTCAATGTTTTCGATCGATTGACTCACGGTAATAAGAAAGGGAATTCGGGTTTAAAGATAAGAGAACCTCGCTTAAAACCTACGGCAGCTGAACTGTTTACTTCTTCTAATGAAGCTAGAAAAGGCTGCATATTTTGTTCCAGTATAAATCATGGTTCTGCGGAATGTTTTCAGGCGCGTAACTTATCGTTGTCAGAAAGAGAAGTTTTGGTCCAAAGGACACGCTCTTGTTATCTGTGTCTGAAATCTGGACATTCTGTCAGGAGGTGTAGATTAAAAACAGTTTGTTTTACATGCGGCAAAAGGCATCATATTTTTCAATGTAAGGGCCATTCACAAAAGAGTGAGACAAGGGCAATGGAACAGCCTCCAAATCAGGCTGAAACACTCGCCAACATTTCTTCAAGGTCTCTTAAAGTTTTGCTGCAAACAATAAGAGTAATAATTAAAGGAGATAAAAAATCTCGTTCGGCTCGAGCTATAATTGATACTGGTTCTCAAAGGTCATATATTCTACAAAGTGCAGCTCAAGATATGGGTTACAGGTATACGGTAAAGGAATACCTTAGCCACGCATTATTTGGCGGTACAACGACCAGTTTGTGTGAACATAAAGTTTACAAAATTCATTTATCTAATATGTCTGGCTCTTACAGTTGTAATTTTGATGCGTTAAGTCAGCCTGTTATTTGTAATAATATACCTTCTATTGGACAAGGAATATGGCTTAAAGAGCTTGCTGACTGTGGAATAAGTTTAACAGATCGTTTAGAAGGACCCATAGAAATTTTAATAGGAGCCGATGTTGCAGGACGATTATTAACGGGGAATTGTAAACAAATTTCAAACGGTCTTGTAGCTATTGAAACAAAGTTAGGATGGACGGTTATGGGAAAAACCGGGGAGTTGAATAGTGAAGGTTCAACATTCTTAGTTACATCAATGTTGAATAAAGAGGCTTGTATTTCTGATTTATGGGCCCTCGACTCGCTTGGTATTACGGACCCATCCGAACAAAAGACTAAATTGGAATTGTATGAGGCTACCAGGCAACATTTTCTTGATACTGTAAAAATAGAAGATGACCGCTTTGTAGTGTCTTTGCCTTGGTTGGAAGGGCACCCTCCCCTGTCAGATAATTTTGAGTTATCGCTTAAAAGGTTGCACGGTATGATTAGGCAACTTGAAATAGATAATCTTCGCCAAGAGTATGAAAATATATTCCAAGAATGGCTCAAAGAGGGCATAATAGAGGAAGTACCCGTAAATGAATTAGATTTACCCCATCATTATTTGCCACATAGACATGTTGTTAAGGAACATAGTACTACGAAATTACGGCCAGTATTTGACGCTTCGTCTAAAGTAAAGGGTTCTCCGAGTCTCAACGATTGTCTTGAAAAGGGATTAAACCTTATTTCATTTATTCCTACAATCTTAAATAGATTTCACCAAGAAAAAATAGGGGTGATTTCTGATATTCGTAAGGCCTTTCTATAAATTGGCCTGAATTTTAGTGACAGAAACTTCCTCCGATTTCTTTGGATAAAGGGTGAAGATGGCTTGAAGCATTTTCGTCATTGTCGAGTCGTATTTGGTGTAACTAGTAGTCCATTTTTACTTGGAGCTGTTATTCAATATCACTTAAATTCAATTTTGGAGAAAAATGATGCAGATGTAAAATATTCTTCCAACATTATTGTTAAATTAATGAATAGTTTCTATGTTGATAACTGTGTAACAAGTGTCGGAAGTGAAGATGAATTACAGCGCTTCATGAAAGTATCTTCAGATGTTATGGCAGAACGAAAATTTGAATTACGGGGTTGGGAATATACCGACTGTAGTTTGGAAACAGAAACTATTGCGAATGTATTAGGTTTGTTATGGGAAAGACAAGGCGATACTCTTCAAATAAATGTTGCTAATTTACAAAATCTTTGTTTCGAGAAAGTTACGAAAAGAAGTATTTTGGCAATAGCCCATAAAGTATTTGATCCCATCGGTATAACATGTCCAGTCCTTATATTACCTAAGATGTTATTACAGCGTACATGGGAAACAAAAGTAAAATGGGACGAAGAAGTTAACACCGAAATTAAAAGTAAATTTTTGAAATGGGTAAAAGACATTTCTCTTTTGAAAAACATTAAAATTCCAAGGTGGATACGATATCAGCCAAAACAGTGTTCAATCCATGTTTTTTGTGATGCCAGTCAAGCAGCGTATGCGGCAGTAGTTTTTATTCGTGTAGAAGAACCTGAATCAGTTAAAGTCCAGTTGCTTCAGGCTAGGTCTAGAGTTTCCCCTTGTGGTAAAAAGGAAACTACTATTGTAAGATTAGAATTGTTAGCAGCAACTATTGCATCTCGTCTTGCTGCAGACGTTCTAAAAGACTTTGAGGCCAGAAGTATATTTTTCTGGACAGATTCAACTACTGTCCTTGCATGGATAAAAAGGGAAGAACAATGGAGGACATTTGTAGAAAATAGAGTACAGGAAATAAGGCTTTTGACACGTGTGGAGGATTGGAGGCATATACCTGGTCACCTTAACCCTGCAGATCTTCCAAGTACAGGATGTTCAGTTCGCCAACTCTCCCGGTCAAAATGGTGGGAGGGTCCGAGCTGGCTTTTAAAATCCCAAGAAAATTGGCCGAGTGCCGAATTTATAACTGATGAAGCGGAAATAGCCAGCGAGAAAAAAAAGGCAGTGGTTTCATCTCTAGTGTCTACTGAAAGGTTTAGTTTGAGTGAGCGATTTTCTAGCTATCGAAAAACAGTTAGAGTTGTTGGTTGGATTCAACGATTTTTCTTTAATTGCAGAAATAAGCAAAAAAGGAAAGGTGAACTCACTGTTGATGAAATTGATTTTGCAGAAAAGGTTATTATTCGCTTGATTCAATCGGAATCGTTTCAGGATATAGAAGACTCACGCTTACGAACTCTTAGTCCATTTTATGATGCGGGAATTCTAAGAATTAAAACTGGTGCGTTTTGAAGAGATGACACGTTAGAGTTTAGAACACCTATAATATTACCAGGAGAACATCCATTAGTTAGGAATTTAATTATGGAAGAACATAAAAGGAAAGGACATGCAGGTGTACAATATATACTGAATACCTTAAGGGAAAGGTTTTGGTTGTTATCTGGCAGAAAAATGGTGCGTTCTGTTTTGAGTAAATGCATTACTTGCAAGAGATATTCTGCTGCACCTGTTGACCACATATCAGCCCCACCGCCAATAGAGCAAGTAAATGATTCAGCAGTATTTCAAGTAACGGGTATAGACCTTTGTGGTCCTTTATTGTTGAGAAACAAAGACAAGGCATGGATTTGTGTTTTTACATGCGCTGTTTATAGAGCGGTCCATTTGGAGTTGTTGACTTCTCTATCTACAGAAGTGTTTCTTCAGGCTTTTCATCGGTTCGTGTCACGAAGAGGTAAACCCACAACTGTGTACAGTGATAATGGAACTAATTTTGTAGGAGCTTCAAATGCATTTAAATTAATAGATTTTGAACAAATTAATCGGCAGGCAGCCAATGAGCGGATAACATGGAAATTTATTCCCCCTGGTGCTCCATGGTGGGGTGGTTGGTGGGAACGTCTGATCAGAATGATGAAGCAAGTCCTTAAAAAAGTTCTTAAACATGCTTGTTTAAATTATGAAGAAATGTGCACGATACTGTGTGACTGTGAAGCGATTCTTAATGACCGACCATTGACAGTAATTCCTTCCGATCCTGAATTTAAAGCTTTAACTCCTGCCGACTTTTTAAAAGAAATTAGAACTAGTAGTTTGCGGGATATAAAATACGGTATTAAATCAAGTAATTTACAAAGAAGATTTCAGTACATTCAAACTGTACGAGAAGCATTTAAAAATAGATTTCGTAAAGAATATTTGGGAATTCTCAAGGTTTCGCATAAAAGAGCTGAAAGGAAAGTTACTATTAAATTAGATGATATTGTTTTGATCGGTAGTAGTGACAAAAGACTTTTTTGGCAACTTGGTCGTGTCATAGAACTACTTCCAGGACCTGATGGAATAAATCGACTTGCAAGAGTAAAGACCCGAAATGGAATTTTGCTTAGAGCAGTTCGAACTCTGTATCCTTTAGAGGTAGCGCAAAATGATGTACCCGTGAAGCTGCAGAATGAAAAACAAGATTCGTTGTCTGAACTTAAACTCAACATAGATGATAAATCTGTCAGGCCTGTAACACGATCTGGTAGAACTGTAACTCCGGACAGACTGGCATATTAAGGCTCTTTGGCATTGTTTTACTTTGATGTGAAAGTTCACTTTTTTTTCTTTCTTTTTTTTTTTTTTTCCCCTTAGGTGGAAGGATGTTAAATATTTGCATAGTCGCCTGTAGTAACGGCAACCGCCGGCAATAAAAGGAGGTGCTTTCCTTAGTGGCACCGCAGTTCCTTTTAGTTCGAGCCAGAATAGACCTGCCCTGGGAGAAGCCAGGGGATGAGAGATTCCGGTTTCCGCCCTGTTCCGGTTCCCGTCTTGTTGCGGATCCAGTCCTGTTCCGGTTCCCGTCTTGTTCCAGTCCTGATCCAGTCCTATTCCAGTTCCAGCCTGGCCGTTTAAGTCCAAAACACGTAGGAGCGGATGTCTGAATTCAGCGAAATGGAGATATACGCCGAAAGGGCTAGATGGATTCTGTCTTTTAAGGGAAAGTGTTCTTCACCGTGCCGGCATAGCTGTTACTTTAAAGCACTTTGAAGTTTTCCACCCAAGATGTTAAGTTTTTGTTTGTGATGTTAAGTTTTCATCAGTGTTGAAGTTCCAGTTAAATAAACCTTTAAGTTTTAGACAAGGTTTTTGTGTTCTTCAGAAAATTTTAGATTCGAAGTCAGATATAACACATAGGATTATTATCGGAAAAATCAACAAGAGCCTTTTATCTTAACTCTCGAAGCATTTACTTCTTTAAAAAATGCAAGAAGTGGGTTCCATTGATCGAGGATTCTAGATAAGCATTTCTTTAAAGACAGCCAGCGTGTACACACGTTTCAAAATTTTTCTCATTTCAGTATTATGCAGCTATTGGAACTGTTTCAATTTTTCCTTTCTTTTAGAACTCCTTTCAAGATAATAATAAATATCAACAATGTGTTCATCCACATTTATTGGTAAAGAAGCTGCCCCTTTTTCAGCTGCTAAATTTAAGAGGTGACAGGTGCACCTCATAATCTGCAAATCTGAATTTGCCTTTCTCAAGATGCCTGCAACACCAGTCTTCAAGCCTACCATTACTGGTGCATTATCGGCACCAAGTGCTAAGCAATTATCCAGAGGGACTGCATTTTCTTTCAAAGTTTTAATAATTAGCTGTACTACATTAAAGCCTGTCAAATGTCCTTCTAAAGTGGGGACAGAAAGTAAACTGTACTCAATTTCTGAAGACTCTGGATTTAAAAAAAAAAAAAAAAAAAAATTGGATACAGTTTTGAATTGGTATTATTGCTTCCATCCATAGAGAGGCAGAACGAAGCTGTTTTAATGCAATCAATAACTGAAGATTTATTTTTCAAACCCATTTCTTTAACAATTGCACCTGTTTTGGTCCTTGCACTTGAGTATTTCTTAGAGATTTCACTATCGGGAAACATTTTTCTAAATAATGCTGCAGCGTGATCCGATGCATTCAGTGACAGGTTGTGCTCCAGTAAAAAGGCAGAGAACAGACATTCTGCATTAATCACTTTTTGGTCTTTTGTTTCCGAAGAAAAATTTAATTTTTTGTTTTTTTCAAAACAACTCATGTTGTTCTTGTGTTTTTGTGTACGCAGATGTTTGAGAACATCTGCCCTTCCACCATGCGAAATCGAAAATTCGCAATGACAGACGGTACACATCCCAAATTTATTACATTTCCTTGAGGAAATAATGGAAGGAAAGTCAACTGTGTACAATTTTTGAAACGTGCACGAGTATTTGGTAAAATCCTAGTATACAGTGCAGCCTTGGTGCGACTTTGAAAATTATCGCCAACACCAAAAGTGATCCAAAGAACGTCTATATATATATACTATACACTATATACTATGTGTGCATATACATAGTATATATACTATGTTTAACTATATATTTTCTTTGAATGGCCCATTAACTACTCATCGTATGTGTCCCGTTTTTACTGCTCATCATAAAGTCGCCAAAAGCAGCCAAATCCCGTGTGCACCGGATACTAGGATTAAAACGAGTATTTCACCTTTCTCGCAGACATAACAAAAGATGATAATTTCTAAAACTATTTCCCAAAGGCACGTGTACTCACACAACTCAGGACAAGATGAATGAAATAATGAAAGAACATCTAAATAACGGCTGACGGCTTGAGCTTGCTTTGTGCTCATGGGCTAATATATGCCAGAGGACAAGCAGTGGAGCTCGATGCCCATTGGAGAACTGGAGAACGACATTTCTGGATACGTATGCTGTCACTCACAAAGCAGAAATTCTCACCTGATTCACAAGGTTTTATTTTAGATATAATCTAGAGAAAATTCAGTTGCTTTCAGACGTCCAAAATCACTTTTTTTTGTTGTTCATATAATGAAGTATTAAGCCAAGTTCCATAAAAATCATGAGAAATATTGAGAATAAGAAAAAGTCGTGAGAAATATATTGTAAATCGGGTTGGCAGGAGAGCGGTCGAAAATCGGGAGAGTTGCTGATACTCCACTGAACACTGGAAAGGATGGTAACACCTTGGGGTTTGCTAGAAATTGAAGTGGGAGGACTCCTCATCAGAGAGGGGGAATTTGAAGCTGAGTAGTCAAAGGAGAGGCACTACGGCTCCAGAGTCAGAGGATGAATAAGAGAATGATAGATCAAGGAAGCCACTGGATGGCACCTCCAGATGAAAATAAGCCTCCAGGTGTCATTTAATTATTAATTACAAGAAAATTCCTTTTTATCTAGCAGAATATGCGTTTTCCGGTTTGTGTTTCCTCAATGTAGATCTCTGCTACTGTTTAGGAGTCCCTCTTGGGAGAGGGTCAAACTTTCCAAAGTAAGATTCAATTATTATTCAATTTGTAACAGGAAAAATTTATTCTCAGCCCAATGATAACCAGTAAATTTCATTTTGTGAATTTATTTAAAGCTGTGAAATTCTTTAATAATGTTCCCTTAAGAATTTATTGATCAGTAAGTTAATGATCAATAAGTTAACTGAAATTTTATTTGTTTAACCGATAATAAAAAGTATCCACTGATTTGATAAATTTATTTAGAAATAACTTGATCTGATCTGTTTCAGAGGCCTGAATGTTTTTTAAGTAGTACTGCAAGAATTGTTTATTACAAATTATGTGCAGAAATTAAAAATCTTTCATGTAAGCAGGATTCATTAGGGTGGTTATCTCCCAATTTAACTCTGCAGGCAATTTAACTGTACAAATAATAGTAATAGTAGTGAGAGATAAATTATCATTGAACGCATTATTTCCAAATAGCAACACACAAATTTTTTTCACCTAATTGGTGTGATGAAATTTAAGTTAATAGAAAACTACATCTAGCTTTACGACTATGAGGAAAAAAGTAATTTGTTGAAATAAAGGATGCATTTGATATAACAGTGGAATTTTATATAACTGGAGCAAAGGAGTTGATATATAAATGTGTCAGACCACACAAACATAAGAAATTCATGTGTGCGGTCACTCAAAAATCACAGTCTTTGAGCTGTTATGAGGTGTGAGATGACAGTCATAAGGTTATGACCAGCATCAGGAGATTTTGATGATATGCACTGTGTCTATCATCTTCACATCCTGGTTTGAAAGCCTCTCAATTTCAGGGAGGCTGATAGCCTAATGATCCTATTGCTCCTTTGATGATCATTTCAACTATAATGAATCAGTAGGTGTAAAATACTAATAATAGTACACAAAAATTAAGAAGGCATGACTAATTAAGCCTATGGATTGTTTCATACAAAGTTACATGTCAGAATGCTCTAGCAAGATTCTCACACAAATAGGACAATGACCTTATTTACAATAATTGTTTGCATGTCTTCTTACTCACAATAGTTTGTATGCTATGTATTGTTAACAGAGCTTCTCATAGATTTATAATAAGCATGTTTTAGTTCTGTATGCAGTAAGTAATATGCAACCCGAATAAATCACAAAACAGTCAGTTATCAATCATTAGGTGGAGTCACATGGCTCCATGAAAGGGAGTCTCCCTCAGTGCAACCACTGTCACTACCTCATTAGAATTGATAAGTAATTATCAAAGGAGAGAAATATAATCTGAAAAAGATGGCAAATTCAACATATGCAGAATGCAGTTTATTTATTTATTATTAAATATCATGATGAAGAGCTGGAATGATGTTTTTTTTTAGCTATTACACATTTGTTAGCTCATTATTTTGAGACAACAGAATGGATATACTTGACATTTAGCTATGCATGTACAGATATGTTCCTGATGAACCACTAACTATTGGTGATTTGTCAAAGAGCTATATTTTGAATTATCTGCAAATATTTCAGGCTTCTGTTAGAGATTAATTTTAAAAAATTTTTTAGCAAATTTTGCCATAACAGAATGGGTATACTTTGACATGTATGTACAGAGATGTTCCTGATGAACCACTAACTATTCTGATTTGTCAAAGTGTTATATTTTAAGCTATCTGAAAGCATTTTAAGCTTGCATGACAGACTTAAGTCTTCAAGTGACAGGCATATATGAGAACAAATTGCACAGGATCTGGTCTGAGAAATTAACAGGAAAAACATTAAAATTAATATACTGAATTCTTGAAATTGTTGTGGAATGAAATTAGAAAATACAATTCTCTTTCCTATCTTTTAATTTTCAAGAAAGTGTGCAATGAACTGGAAAAAGGTGCAAAAGAAAGATTTAAGTGTCATGAAAATGCTATGAATGAATTAAAAAAAAAAATGATAATGGGAAAAAAAAGTACAGTTTCAAAATAACCATAACATTAAGAAAGAAGAAAACATCATCCAAGATTCCAAGGCATTACTGATGAAATCAAAGATGGCATTCTTACATCCAAATGAATGTTGATTTATGAAATATACTATGTAATTTGTTTAGCTGCCTTATTGCTACTTTGAAAGAGTACATAACGCAGTTGTCATTTTGGTAAGAGATAAGGAGGTAGAGCAGATTATACCATATCTTATCACCATTGAACTGATCTGCTACACATATATCTTACTGTCTAAAACAAAACCATGCTTTACATCACCGCTTTTCAAACTGTGTTCCACAGAAACCCAAGGATCCAGGAATCAAAATAAAAATTCAAAATGAAATTATACAGCACTCACACTAGCTGACTAGTGAAAATTAATCAGTTTTTTGGCTGCACATTCATGCAGAATACCCAAATGTTTCTCACACAGCTATAAACATTTTAATGACATTCGGGAAAAAGTATTTAAGTTAAAAATCTTCCTCAATATATGTGGCATCAAAAACAAATTATAGAAACAGATTAAATGCAAAATATGAAATGCAGCTGCAGATAACATCAATAAGTCTATCTTTATTGCAGTATATATATATAAATGTAATTGCACCTCTGTCATCAACTATAATGCATGGATAGGTGCCTGCAGCCTGAATTAATGCTATTAATGAGTAAATTACATTAAAATTATGTTACATTTTTAAATAAAGAATACTTTCTTTAATTGTCTTTACATAAAGTATCTATAACATATTGCTTTACTTGAAATATTACTTGAAGGTATATTTTTATAAGAATGGAGTTCCCAGAAAAAATCTAACAGTTCTAAGGGTTCTGTGAGTCAACAAAATTGGAAGATCACTCTTTTAGATCAATGAAATGTACTTTTTGTGCAAGCAGAAGACTGCGACAAATTCAAATGCCTTTGTTTCATTTAAAATATGAAATGTGGGCATATGAGCAGTAAAGATCTCTTGTACTTTACTTTTATAACTTTTCAAAAAGAGAAATAGCCAGAAATTAATTAATTTCTTTTGTTTAGTTAGTTGTATAACAAATTCTACCAGAAAACGTTTTCACTCAACAAATTTCAGCTACAACACATGCCACTTCCCCCCCCTTCTGTATTCTAAAGATAGCACTCAACATGTCCCTGCCTATGCTCTCTCTTTTCAACTCCATTCTTCACATCCTGGTTTGAATTCCAAATTCCATTCTGAATAGGAAGACAGTTATGGCATAATTAATTAATCCACATTTTAATATATTAATATTCATTTAAATAATCATATAATTAATATTCATTTTAACAGTTACACAGCTGGCAAACATGTAAGTTAATTAATTTCATTTTCAGACCTTAAATGTATGTTATACAAATTTCATTTTAGTTTTATCAGCAAGTTTCATTTTATCATTTTAGTATAATTAGAAAATTATGGTACACTTGTTCTTCCTAGTTTAGTTGTTTTAACAAGTCTGCATTATTTTAATATGATCAAAGGCAAAAGTGTCGAGGAGCAATTTTTTCAAGTAAGAAAATGAAACTCACTCTTTTAAGAATTACATATCATTATATAAAAAATCCCAGACTAACCCTACTTGTCAGCTTACACTATTCAAAGAAACTGTTCCTTTAGTCAAGACTGCCAAATATTAAGAAATAACTTTTAATTCTAAATTAAAATGGAATGATCATATTAACAAGATTAAAAATAAAGCAAACAAGGTTATCAGTAGTCTGATTCCAGTTGTTGGAAAACACTCAAGTGTGGATCTCAGGAAAAAATGTCTTGTTTACACCATTATCAGACCAATTTTAGTTTATGCTTCATCTGCATGGATCTCTGTTACAAAAAATGATCTCCTGAAGTTACAAAATCTTCAAAATCACTTCCTACACATTATCACTAATACACATTACTATGTCAGAAATGTCACACTTCATGAAGATCTCAGACTTGACACTATCGAAACCTATTTTAACAAGACAAACACAAAATTCTTCAATAAAGCACTTGGATGTGAATACTTAAATTCCTTTAATCTCTTCAACTATAAAGTACTTGAAGAGGACTATGATCTTAGGCCATTTGCCGTGCACCACAAAAAGACTAATCTTTCTATCACCTAGTCATTTTTCACATTCTCCTTCCATTATTACTTTTGCATTTGTTTTGTCTTTCATTGCACTTGTTTTGCATTATATTATTTTACACTACACGAAAATTTTCTTACTTTAAACTACTGCCAGTTATATATTACTACACTTATTGACCTTCCTTTTCATACACACTCCAGCCTTTCCTTATTTGCGATGTTGGGTCATTTAATGATCCTCATACTCCCCTTTACCTCCACTCACTGCTATTCCCTTTCAGATCCTATTTATCATGATTGCACTTATGTGCCTTTATGGCAATATATGTCACTGATCCGGACACATCCCACTATGCGCGATATTCATGAAATATAAAGCTCGATTTGAATATTCTACCCCTTTTCATTCTACTCTGAATTTAAAGATTTCTCTTTAACAGTAAGAGGAATGTTTACAGGGGTCTCTGGTAAATGGGATACCTGCTATAATGAAAGTTTTTCATAAGTAATAATTATACCTTCACATGCAATAACTATTATGCTTGCTTTCAGGTCATAATAAGAAAAGAATTTTACTACTGTTTAATAAACAAATAAATAAAAAATTAAAAATTGTAAACATGTACTAAAATCCTCATAATATTTATACATTAATTGTTTTAATAAACTAGCAATGAAATTAAAGACATAGATGTGAAAGGTTAATTTAAATAGCTACAATAAAAGATGATATTAAAAAATAAGCATACCAGCAGGTTTATATGAAATGCCATGGCGAACAAAAGAAATACTTTTCACTACAGTAATTACAGCTTCACTTTCATTAGAAACTGGATCATCTACAAAAATTAAAAAAATTGTAGAAACTGTAAGCAAGAGATATATTTTAGTACAGAATCAACAAAGTACCATTGTATCATAAACATAATGATTTTTTCAAACATTCTTGCAAATATGCCAATATAAAACTTAAAACAAAATTGGAACACATAGCTATCTATCAAGACTCTAGTTTTAACCACCCTTAAAACTATGTCTTCATATATTTGACTTATGTTTTATTATTACACTATAAACAAACACTAAGATGTATAAAATGTCAAAATATAATCTCACACCATTGCATATAAAAAATAACATTTTCAAAGCATTCATTAAATTTCTTTTATTTTTCAAAGAATCAAATAAAAATAAGCAGTACAATATATTTTTATTCCAGTTTTCATTCACATTTAGCCAAAAATTACCAATACAGCAATTTATAGCTTCTTAAATGCTGGTTATTTTACATATACATAGGTTGCATAATTAAATTTCAAATGTTATAAATATCTACAAACTATAAATAAACATATTGTTAAGATCCAGATGTCTTAACATATTCATGCAGGGTTACAAAAAGGAACTAAACTTTTAGTTTCCCTGAGTTTCCATAGCTAAACAGAACAATTTTTTTGATCAAACATATTGAGTGAATTAGCAAATTAAGTGAGAATGAATACTTTTACTTACAGCAAAATACAATGAGATAACCAAGAATGTTTTTTTAAAAAATTATCTTACTCATTTATGTAAAGGTAAAAATACAATGAGATAACCAAGAATGTTTTTTTAAAAAATTATCTTACTCATTTATGTAAAGGTAATGAAATAAATACATATAGCAAACAAGGATTTTAGCCATTCAAAAAATAAAAGATAGGTTGCTAATATTTAATCAGAAAAATGTTACCAAATCATTTACTAAATAAAAATACCTATGCTGATAATTTGATTAATTATAATGAATTCAATAGCTGTTCTAGAGTTTAGGAGTAATTAAATGAAAATTAAACATAATAAACTATGAATTTATCAAAGATTTAGCGCACAGCATTCAGAATTGAAGAAAATGGTTATTATAAAGTGGTCATAGCCCCTCATTACATCTTTTGTACAATTAGAGATTGTAAAACTGATTACATAATTACAATGTAATTTATAATTCAAAGACACATTTAGTTGTTTTAAAGGCAATCACAACAATAAATTTGTTTTACCTAATCATAATTACTTTTAATGTTATTGAGAATGATCAAGATAGAACTCCGCTAATGCTGAAGATTACAGAAAAGTTTATGAGCTTTTAATGCTTATGTATTTGATTACTGTGGGCAAAACATACATTTGGAAATAAAATTAACATAATGTTGCTAATAATATATATTCCAATATAAGTTACATTTAGTCATAAAAATATTTAGCTTTGAATTTCAAAAGAATCTCAGGAACACTCCCATTGTGTAAAATGTAGAAACTGTAAGCAAAAATTGTATTCTCACAAATTCCATTCTAGATTTCATTAACGCAATGTCCAGAGTCCAAAGGTGTGAAAAGTTTCAATATTATCGAAGTTTTAAAGCATTAAACTTGTGTTCTTCATAAAAGAACAGACAACAGCTCCAGTATCCCTGAAAATCCTCCATAAAATAAATTTCACAATTTTATATCCAAAATGTACATTATTACAAATCAAAAACACTAAAAGCAAAAGCACCCAAAGGGGAAAAAAAAGAAAGAAACTACAATTTTGCAATAAAGACATAGGATGATTTAACAGATTTAATTGTGGTGATACTAAAGGAACTTGTTTTTGTTACTTGGCAACCACGTGCCCGAATCTCTAGCTGTAACTGTAATGGAGAATTTCAGGATGTGCTAAAAAGACTTCTTAATGCTCTGTTGTTGTTGCGCTTGGTTGGATTTATCCTCCGATGCAATGTTAATTTAATGAGTAGTTACATGGTAATTGTTGCAATTAAATGTTTATTATTTAAAATCAACCTTTTCTATGTGTGTAATCAATCATACAGTAAAACCTAGCCAAGCCTCTACAGATGTTTATTGTCTCACTCAGCATGCCACAACATACACTGCTCGACATTGAAAATGCAACACCAAGAAGGAGTGGTCAGAAAGTGATGAAATTTGGAAAAAAGACAGAGACAGCAAGCAGCAATAAGTAATCTTTAATTTGAAATGATAGTCAGAATACAGAGTGAGAACGGCGTCAGCTCAGTAGGATGTAGGACCACCGTGGACAGCGATGTACGAAGAAACACGCCTTGGCATAGAGTCAATAAGAGTGCAGATGGTGTCCTGAGGAATGGCTCTCTATTCCCTTTCAACCATTTGCCACAGTTCGTCTTCTGAACCAGAGACACAGTCTGCAAACAGCGTCCGATCACATCCCACACATGTTCGATTGGTGACAGGTCAGGAGAGTACGGTGGCCAGGAAAGCATCTGTATATCTTGTAGAGCACGTTGGCAGATGCAAGCACTGTGTGGTCGGGTGTTTTCCTGATGGCACCTTCGATTTGTTCATTTTATACATGTGCTAATTTCTATATTTTCAAATGTTATGTTGCACAACTTTTGTGATCTGATATCTTGAATTTTGATCATTAATTACCTTTTATAATCCCTTACACATATAAAATATATTGCAAAAATAAAGATGTAAAATAAATACATAAAATTAATATAAAACTAAATTACACAAATTTATAATATAAAATTATGATAATTAATAAGAATATAATTCATTTACACATACATTTTTAATGGGATGTTAGTACTGGGATTTTGTTCGTTATAACTTAGACACAAAAAAGACATGAAAATTAAAAATCAAATTATTTTTTTAATTCTCTTCCTTTTTCATATATTTTTAAGGGGAATGAAGTACAATTATGAAGGAGAAGAAAATAAACACAAACAAATCCTTTACTTGAAGACTTTCTTAACATGCAAACTAATTACAAACAGAAGGTAGAAGGGGGGAACTACTTTGTTACAATAAATTACAATATTATGAAAGCTTCTTTCAGTTTCATGTTAATGACTAAAACAACTTACATTCATCTTTAGGAGGTAAGAAAACATAATCATCTCCATAAAATGCTCTTTGAAATATCAGTGATCTAGATGGATTGGTTTGATTTCCCAGGTAATGTACTTCACTGAAAAAAAAAAAAAAAAAAAAAAAAAAAAAAAAAAATCTGGATATGTTGAATGAACAGCAAAATTTTCAAAGCATGCTCCACTTCTTTTGCAATAAATCCAATCCATGCAAACAAAAATTCACTAATAATTTTAAAATCCATTATTATATTAAATGGTATTTGTGCCAATATCTATATTCGTAAATAATTTTTTATAGTGTGAAGCAAACTAGCATTCATGTTCTAAAGAAGCTTTTAGTATTTCTGATATGATGAAATTAGCATTCGGCATAACCCCTCCCACAAAACACTATCATATAAAAAATGTATCTATGAATGAATTGAAACTCCCATACTATCACTGTAAAAGAGGGTACAATTGTTAATAAAGAAGAGAGAGAGATAGATACTTTCATGTAACTCTATTTCAAACATTTTAAATTCAAACTATTTTTAGATTAAAAATTTTATTGACTATCAGGGCATGCACATTAAGGAAGAAAAAAGATTTGCAGGATAAATTAAATTACTGTATCCAAGTTTTTAAACTGTTAATTTAAAAAAAGATCACCTGGATCAAACTCACTCAAACTAGCAGTACCCAAAGCAATTTTACACAGCCAACAAATACATTTCAGTTATGGAATTATTGGAAATAGTGCTTATTGTTTGACAGTGATAGTGACAGGACTTATGTGCACAGTCACTATTGAAGAGGAAACAAATGAAATGAATAGGTTGGGGATTCCTCACTGCACATTCACATGCCAAGATTCATATGACTGTTATTTAGCACTTTTTGTTAACTGACCATTTAAATACCCTTAATAAAAAGCTGTAAGGGAAAAATAAATTTTGAAAAGACTAAATTGTAATACAACTAGAACAAACAAACAAACAAACAAACAAAAACAAAAAAAAAAAAAAAAAAAAAACTCTACATTTTCTACATTTTAAATCCTGACTTATTATTTCAAATGGAAAATCTTAAGAATATGGAAATTGGAATTAGGAATATGGAATTAGGAAGCACTTTATTATATGAACAGACTTTTTTTTCAATTGAAATTTAATCAGTCTAAGAAAAGAACTCAATTGACAAGTAAGCATCTATTATCTTTATATATTTTTTCTATAAAGATAGTTTCTACTACATTTTATCCAATGCTACAAACTATCAGAATCACAATGCCATCGAGTATCAATTTTAGTAAGAAATAGATACAATTATTTATGTACATATGTATGTTTTCTACATGTGTCAGAGAAAAATTTAATGATAAGAAAGAAAGAAATTTTACTGTTATTATTTATTCTCAAGTTTTCTCTGGAAACTTCATTTATTTCTTTCCAATAAGTTATTTAGTGGTTAATTCAATGCACTTGCAATTTGAAATAAATGTCAATCTTAAAATGCAATATTTAACTCGAAGTTTGAAATGCAAAGCATAACCAACAGAAACTTCTTGCACATACCAAATTTTAAAATTTAAACCAAAAGTAAATATAACTTAAAATTTTTTCCTTTGCATTAACATTATCATTGTTTATATTTTGTTCTGATAAACATTTTGTGAAATTTAAAATGTAGTTAGTTATTATTATTATTATTATTTTAATTCTGTTAAATCCAGCATATCAGCCACCTAGTGACTTTGGCCCTCATACAATCTGAGTTTGAGAGCCTTGTATTGAGGTAACTAGTTTCATAACAGGAAATCTGAATCAGAATATAATATGCCATTATTTCTGAACACAAGCATGACAGATTTTTAAATCTGCACATTTGGTTTAAAAAAATGCTGAAATAATATGGAATTTAATATCAAATTCATACTATTACATGATTTTGTAATATATTAATCAATTTTAAAATATAGGCTTCATAACATGTTCAGAAAAAATAGAAAAATATGAAAAGTTATCCCTGAAGCATGCATTAATTGCAAAGCTTGCAAAATTTATTAATATTTTTGAAATTTTTCATACATTTTAAACATAACTGTAATTCATATTACATAAAAAGGGAAAAATATTAAATACTTAGGTTTTATACATATATCTGGGTTACAAACCTGGGAGGATATATTCGTGTTAAGCCACTTTCAGTTTGAACAAAAGTAGCAACAACTCCTTTTCTGTAAGGGAAAAATACCATAAAACCAAATATAAAGGCAATTACATAGATATTTCAAAAATATGAATTAAAGAAGAAAAAACAGATTTGAACATAGACAATGAGAAGAAAATTTAAATATGTGCTAACAAATCCAAACAATAAATAATGGAACTATAATGTCTCATAGAGAAGTAAACATTGATGTTGAATTAATATGTTTTCTTCTTTATGAGTCACACCTGTTTGCAGTATTTGTAATGAGGTTATGAATGAAAGTATTTGTGATTTCATTTGCATAACATTGATTATGTACATTGACATTATAAAGTGCAAGTTCACTTGGAGTGGAAAGGTACCCAGTCATTTTTGGCTGCACAATATATCTGCCTAAGAAATGCCCTCACAAGAATTTTTCAAAGGGAATTAGTTTGTACTCATGTTAGAGACAGGAAAAACTATAAAAACCATATGCAGCCTACCTACTTCTCAAGGAAATGAACTTACGATTAACTACATTATTACCATGCAATTTAGGTTATGACAAATTTAAGGGAAAAAAGTTACAATTTTGGAGAAAACCCAAAATAGTCAGAGGAACTTGATTTAAATAATGAACAACTAATAGTGGTAGCCATACTACTTTTTCTTATTTTGGATGCAATGACTCTTTTACTTCATTATCTCTGTGAAACTATCCATTTTTGCAAATATACCAGAAAGCCAGTTCTGCTTAAAAAATATACATCTGGGCTATAGGTTATATTTAAAGAAACACAATCATACATACCGTTTGCCTTCTTGCTGTTCAGATTGCCAATAATCTATTATGTCTTCAATTTTACGAATATCCCAAGCAAGTCTCTGCAAGAGCTGTATTTTGCCTATGCATTAAGAAATTTTATAATATAAATAATATAATATAAAAATATATATATAAATGTTATAATATAAAAAAAAATTAAATAAAGCATTTTACATTAACAGTAACAAATTTCTTACATTGTTTAGGATTTTCTCTAGAAGATTTGGATAAATTGCTCATTATTTCTGGAGTTGTCATCTTCAAAATTGCACCATGACAATACTTCCTAAATATAAAAAAGAAAACTCAAAAGTTAAATTGTACAGTCAATCTGATTATTGCCAACTAAATAGAAATAACATTTTGGCTTAATATCAAAACACTAATGCACTGTTTATAGAGCTCTACTTGCCAGTGAATTTTACTAAAATGTAATAAAGTGGAAATATGGATTGTGATTTCTCACTTCATAAACAGCTTGATTGACAAACAAATGATCTAAACATAAAATGTCTCAGATGATAAAAGGTTTCATGTGCTAAGAACACTCACATCAGCAGCATATAATATCCAAAAGTGTCTCGGAAACCCATGCTACGTAACTAACACTCGGGAAATATTTTAATATTTTCTATTCCTCAACTCTTATTAACAAAACTTGAAAGCAAGTAATGTACAGGCCTGGAGAAAATAACGGCTAGACTGAGATGCACACAGAAACTCTGACCATTCAACATTTGGGATATTTTTTGTTATCCATGATAATGTGTCCCTAACAAGAACTACAATAATTTAAAAAGCAGCAACAGATGTAAATTGTAGGAAATGTCTTCAGAAGAAGAGGGAGAAAAGATATCCTAATTCTCTATTTCACAAAATTTGTGCAAAACGGGGTATAAAACGCAAAGTTTTCATAAAACTATTGGGTGTACAAATAAGTTTTGAAGTCCTTTTTTTTTTTTTTTTGTAACTTTAAAGCTTTATTCAGAAAAATTGGAAGTATGTATTTTATTCAAAGTATTGTCCATTGTTAGCTACGACTTTTTCCCATCTTTCAGGTAGCATACGAATTCGGTGTTTAAAAAATCCTCATCTTTTTAGGTGATGCATGAACCGACCCAATTTTTGGCTTCTTCGTATGAAGTGAAGTGCTTCTCGGCCAAGTCATGAGTCATCGATGAGAACAAGTGAAAGTCAGTAGGAGCAATGTCTGGTGAATACGGTGGGTGGAGTAGGACATCCCATTGAAATGCCTCCAAAGTTTCCTTGACGACTGTTGTAGCATGTGGGCGAGCGTTGTTGTGCTGAAAGATCACTTTGTCATGTCTTTTGACATACTGGAGGGCATTTGAGCTTCAATGTTCAGCTCAGTTGCATCAACTGTTGTTTGTAACAGTCTCCAGTGATCGGGCATGAATCTTGGTCCAATGACCCCTTTGACTCAGAGTCTTCAAACTTTAGTGGTCTTCCTTTGCATTTTTTGTCGCTGTCAAAATCGCCACTTTTAAGGCACCAGAGCCAGTACTCACATGTTTTTAGCATGTTTCCCATGTGCTTCACACAGCAGTCGACGCCCATCAGCTGCAGTTTTCTTCACATTAAAACAAAAAAGAAGCACTTCCAGCAAATTTTGTTTTGTTGGTAGAAAAGTTGTTATTTTCACTTTAGCGAAATGAAACAGACTGATTTTTAGAAGGAAATGCTGGCACTTTACTTATGTAAATCCCTCAAAACTTATTTGTACACCCAACAAATCATGCTGATAAAGTAGTAGCAACCTACACGGTACAGTTTTCAAGGACAATGCCATGTTTCACTTTCAAAACATTTTAGATCATAGGTTACAATAAATCACATTGGACAAATTTTGTTTGAAACAGAGGTCCACCGAGTCTCAAGCAGAATTAAGCAATATTTGGAAACAAATAAATAATAAAAGATGTGTTCTAAAGACAGTTAGTTACCTGGTGTTATTGTGGAAGAGAATTTTATCATTTTCCACTTATGCTATACTTTTCAGACAGGTACAGTAAAATTAAATTATTTTCTCCTTTATTTTATCTGTTTTTTGCTTTACATTTAATGATTTCTATTACTTTGGGGTTATGGACTTGTGCACAAAGTTAATTAATACCTGGACTATACATAAGCGAAGTTTACAGAAACAATCACTTGTAGTACAGGAACAAATTAATTGCATTTATTCCTATAAGAATGCATTAATTCCTATAAGAAAACAGCCTCAGTTTCAAATAAAAAGAAAAGCATTCAGAAACATTTCAGGTGAAAAACGGCCTTCAGGAACAAATTCATGAATCAAGGTTTAACCATAAGTCTTTAATACTTCTTTAGCTTAATCCCAGTTTTTACACGTTCTGTGCACACAGTATAAAAGTTTCATTTCCTTTTAATACACTTTCTATACTTCAGGTAAATCTTTCCTTCCCAGCATAACTTTTCTTTTGAATGAAAGCAGAAAAACCTTAAATTTTGTTGTGCTTTGATTAGGTAATTTATTTAAGTTAAACAAAAGAATCAATGGTTATATCTTTCAGAAGTATGCTTTTGTAAAGGATGCTGTAAGAAAAGCTAGTTCTTAAATACCATATAAAAAACAAATCTAGCCACCGGAAAGATGTCCATGCAGAATAGCTGCTATCTGAAAATAATAGTACTTTCAGTTCAGGCACATTGATATAAAGCTAAGATTCAATATGTTGGTACATAGTAGACCCTGGCCGGTACTGTTTCAACACACTTCTTCTATTGCTAATGTCTTCAATCTACACAACCAAATCAGTGTTTCATATATACACACAATTGAGTTTCTAGTGCAATTTTAAATGCATGTACACTATCTTTCCTTTTCAGTGCTTCAAGGAAATGCATAAAGAGAATGCGAATTTTTGATATAAAGAAGCAAATTTAAATCTTTACTATTTTATATTACTGCATTTTCATGTGCATTTCATATATTTTATGTTAACTTCCATTTTCATTTTGTTTTCTTTCTTTACCTAATAATTTAGGACTGTGAGGGAAGATACAAATAATTTTAATTATGGCTTATGGTTGTAGATGGTGCCGCTATACAGAATGTATAACTGGAGAGTAGAAGGATGGGGCTTGCAGACTAATTGACCGTAGATTCAACACAAATGATTTCTGGACAAAATAATTCTTGAGACACATATTCTGATTAATGCATCATTAACACACAAAATATTTCAATTTCATTTGAAATCTTCTTTACTTATTGGCTAAATGTACCTGCATTGCAGCACTATGTAAGATTATATGATGTGGATTAATTTGAAATAACACAGTTTAGATTGATATATTATAAGCACCAGCAATTTTTAGGGCTGCAGGGCGACAGAAAGGAGCCAAATTAAAATAAAGAATATAAGTGCCTATTTACAACTGAAATCAGAAGTTTGCTTTATGTATTTTTCCTTATTTTAAACATGCACACACATATACACATAAAGTCAAACCTGTTATAGTTTATAAAAAAACTCTCATATACAACAAACAAACATTTTTGCCACCTTCAGTTTCCTGTACACTTAATGTTATTTTGTATGATGAGCCCCAGATTATAAATAAACCATACATAATGAATTTGTTTAATGGCATTTTTGTCTTCTTCATATTATTTTTCTAGAATTACTAATCCTTAAAATCCTCATGTTTAGGCTATTAGGATATCAAACACACCTTTATGTTACTTTTATCTTCACAACCCACTTTTATCGGTATTTTAAAGAAAGGTTATTTACAGCAGGAATTGATACCTAACTCTCTGAAAACCAGTTCACAAAGGTATTAGATAATATTGTCTCATGAAAATGATTATTAACAGACATAAACAAGTATTTTAGAGGAAGTTACTCATTTTGAAGGAAGATCTGACACACAACTTTCATGCTTTATTGGGTGCAATTATTGTATGGTGAAATTAAAAAAAGAATGAAGACAAATGCAAATATTGTATAAAATAATAATTATAATTAACCTTGACATAATCACTGAAAAATATGATATTAATATCTTTTGGTAGATGTGACAACAGTGTTAATCAATTCTTTTGTCATTCATCAATCAGTTTTTATTTTTTTTATTTTTTTTACAGAATAATCCCCTTTTGTGTGATTTTAAGTAGGGAGAACTAACAGATGCAATGAGTCAAACTTTCAACACCTTGAGGTTCATTACAGCAAACTTTGACTCTTAACACACATACACATATATATTATGTATCTATGTATACACACCATATTTATATACCATATTCCCTCATGGATCCCCCCTTTTACTACAATCTTATCATACCAAAATCAAAAAACGAAAATTATGCAAATAATTTAATTTTCAAAGGACGTGGTTACAAAAGAATATATAAAATGAAAAGCAGTCATGAAAAAACTACAGGTTATCACAATATTATTTCTTTAAATGAAACCTACATTCAGAGAAAAATATATTAACATTACAATATCTAATCAGATATCTTTACTTCTACTTCCCTATAACTTATATCTCACCCATTCTTACTGTTGTCTCTGCTAATCCTTAGACCTTAAATTATCCAAAAACAATTAGAGAAGGTTAATGTACAGCTGACCCAGTAAAATCTTAGACTAAATATCAGTCTGTGTTTGCTTTGCTGAGATTGTTCAGTGGTTGCATTAGGCAGGCATTAAGTTCAATTAGAAGGAAAAAGTTATGCATTTGTGAAAGTTTTTGTTAGTAAGATGAAAATGATCATTATATGGATGAAATCATTTTAAAATTTAGGGGGTTCATTCTCTGAATGCACGGAGAAAGAGGAAAATAATGGGAATATTAAAATTTTCAGAACATGGAACTAAAATGCTAGGGGGAAATATGTGTGTAAATATGATATTCATATATAAACAAAACATGAAAATAAATTTCAAAACATAATAGATTTTTTTAAAATTTACATAAGGATAAGATATAAGGCAAGATAAAATAATTAATTAAAAAGTTCCTGAGAAGAATTTTAATGTGAATATCCCTCACCCAGAGTTACAATCCATAAAAATCTGTAGGCAAAAAGAATGAAAATAGTGTTAATATGGAAACATACGAATGAGAATAAAATGTAAGATAAACCAGGAAACATTAAGATGAAACTGTGCATGAGTAGGACAGAGAAGCTGAAAAAGAAATGCTCAGATTACAATATAAAAGTTACTAGAGTTCTGCTTTATTTCTTTTAATTAAATTTATTTACTTATTTCTTTCCCCAAATCTGACATGATTCGTCATTACATAAAAGCCTACATCATGAATGTGTAGCCAATACATAAATGCCTATATCATGGAGGTTATATAAGAATCAATTTGACAGTGATTAATCTTGAAATGATGCATAACGAATGCAGACTTATAATGAATATGTTACTATTTTTAGGATTTTTAGAGAAATAACAAAATTAAAAATGAGAGCTAAGGGACTATTGCAAATCACAATCGCATACAAGTCTATGCATACACACACATGAATACCAAATAAAGAAATAAGAAAAAAAAAAAAAAAAAAAACTTAAACATAATAGAAAGATCATCCATAACATAGACAATCAGAGAGAAATTTTAAAAGATTTTAACACATTACCATGGAGCAATATGCATTCCCAACATTTGAAAATCCAATAAATTCAAACCTGTAAGGATTTGAAATATTATAATGCCTTAAATATATCAAATTACAGTAAGAAATATTTTTAAAGCTTAGAAACACATACATCTGTATGAAATATGCAATGTCTTTTAGTAGTATGTACAAATACAAATGGACCCATAAATTCATACTAGCTCTTTATTAGTTATTAATTCACACATTAAAATCTATATTTTAAATATTTATCAAATTTTGTACTTATATATGTAAATTGAAAGATAAAAATTGTTTAAAACAAAAAGACAATTTTTCAATAAAAACATTTGGGGTCTTTTTCATTAACAGAAAAGCACACAGCAGAATTTGGTAAAATTTTTCTAAATCTTAAAAATATATTTCTTAGATTAATTATTTCAACATATAACAAAATAAAACAAAATGACACATTTTAAAAACTTTTTATTGACAATATTTACTTTACAAGCATGAACACTGTTATAACAGACAAGAATGATACATTTAATTCAACAGTTGTTAATAGGTGATAATGTTAACTGAGGTTTTTCAAAAAAGTTCTTTTTAATCTTTATACAGTGAATGAATTTATATAAATGAGAATATAATAAAGATTGGCACTACAATAGACTTCAAGTTGGCACATATGTCTTTCTACAGAAAATATTTTAGCACATGTTATCCTCTAACAGAAAACATCCAATGGTTACATGTAATAAATATATGCCCTTAATACTTATGAAAACGTTAGTGGGAAAGTGTGTCATTCACAAAATTTATTGCTTTCATTTTTTCTCTAGTCACACACAAAGAGTGCTTTTGCATTGGGCTGTTGTGGTATTTCTTTGACTGTGAACCACACAACTTCCTCTTAAGAACAACTTGAGAAAGAAGCTTCTACATAATAACAAAGTACTATACACTGTTGACAAATCTTGTTTGGAGCCATTCGCAAGGGGAAAAAAACGTGCTTCCTCAATTAACATGCTACAATGTATCAAATTAGAACCAAATGGTTATTTCAAAATTCTTCAAGCAAAGGGCTAAGTAATTTTGAGCATATGCTGAAAGATTATATTTTGATCATGGAATACACCAAAGCAACTTTCTAAATACACATAATCAATCTATAACATGAAATAAATCACTTGAATTAAAACTGAAAGAAAGATTTAAAAAAAAAAAAAAAAGTTTACTTAAAACTAAACCTATTGCATTTTCTTAGCTTTTTGTGCAAAAATTTTGTTTCTTCTTTCTAACAACCATCAGTCATACATGCTGAATAGCGTATTATTTTTTTTATTCCTTCCTTTTTGAAAAGGCCCTGCATATTAGTGCTTTTTAATCAAGTGGCAGAGAAACAAGAATTTTCAATTTTTCTTGTATTCTCTAATTTCATTTAAATAGCAGTTTTAAAGGTATGGAAGAATGTACATATTTAATACATAACTAAAAAAATTAGAGCATGCAATATTTTAGGGAAAAAAGTGTTTTCATTTTTCACTAAAGAATTAGATCTGCATTTCTTAAACTGTGTTCCACGGAACCCTGGGGTTCCATGCAGATCGTTCAAGGGTTCAGCAAACAAAACTTATGCACTTCGTCCAAAAAAATAACTAAAAAAAAAAAAAAAAATGTTGCTAAAAAGTTTAAAAAGCAGAATAAGAACTAATCTTCACTTCAACTTCCTAATTCGGATAGTCGATGCAAATTCAAAAGTAAGTACAACGTCCCGAGTTGTGACTGCTCCACTGGGACAATTTTTAGTATTCTACAGTAAATATGCTGAGGAATCCCCCAAATCCCACTATTGATGATTCTCTGGCTCATTTTTCTACTGATCGCTACACATGGGAAATCCCACAAATCTAGAAATACAGGGACATGCTCAGTTTTAAAGATACAGAAGAGTCGCGTTTATTTGATTATAAAAGGGTACAGCGAGGAGCCAGGATATTAGTCACTCCCTGATGAGTGTCTTACAAAACATAAATTGATTGAGAGTTTTCTATTTAAATTTTTTGATGAACTTTCTTGGTTATTATAACATCACATAACACATTCTTTTCCATGAGATTAACATTCAAAATCAAAATACCTCAAGAATCTAAACATAAATTATAAGGAAATCCAACCAGTACAATAGACAAACATTTATTTTCCAATGATTACACACATAGATATCATGGGACCACTGTACTGGTATCTGTACCAATGGAGCAAAGTCCATGAGTGGCATAATTACTGGGTCTGTACAGCTCATAAATATTATTGCCAAAATCTGTTCTAGTAATTACTGCATTATGTACTGGATGGCATTTGCTTCAAAAACGTTATAACCTCAGTTACAAGACTGCTCTTGATAAGGCTTGATAGTCATTAACTTCATATAATTTTGATCACTTAATTCTTCATTCAAAATAATATGTGAAGACGTGGGAAGTGTACACACATCTCTTTACATACTGAAGACAGATGGTTATCTCGAAGAAAGATACCAAACCATAATTTTGAGCTAAGGGAAAAGGTGCAAGCTTTCATTCCAAATGCAATTTTGAATTGAAAAGTCAATTATCTAATAGAAAGAGGCCGCTTAAAATTGCCTATTTAAGCGATATTATTACAGAGATAAATGAACATCTCATTAAAATTTAAAAGTTGAACATTATGGCAAACAAGTAAATTTATTTACAGCTCCGAAAAAATTCTTGCTTTCAAGAAAAAGAATTTTGGACAATCTGTCAGCACTCCAAGTAATTTGACTGCTTCCAAACAATAAAACACATTTCAGAAGAGGAAAGGGATGAAATAGGAGAGACATTTATTGAAGGAATTGCCTGAAAGATCATTAACTTTCATAAAATTCAGTGTTAATGAATTTACAAAAACATAATGCAAATAAACACAAAATTACTTGCAACTTCAAAGTCACAGTGAAGATTACTTACCGAATAGTAACAATAAACGCACTGACGCTCAGTCTGTGTTGATGCTACGTTTCAAAGATATATCAAATATAACCATTTATTGTCAATAGGTGACCTTCAACCATATCAGCAGAAAAAAAAAAACGGAATTTTTATTTAAATGACATCTGATTCATCGTTGCAAGAACAATTTAAATTAATGCCATTAGTGGAAATCTGGTGCAGTTTAAAGAATGCATATTCTAACTTGTCAAAGAGTTGGGTTAGTACTTTTATCATTTGCAGCTGAAAAAGAAGCTCAGCTGTATGCCTTGATAAAAAATAAATACTGCAACTGACTTGATGCCGAATATGACATGAGAATTCACCTTTCATCCTATAAACCTAATATTAAGTGTATCTGAGAAAATAAAAACCTCCTTAAATTAATTTAAGGAGCTATTGGAATATATTATTTCAAACTATTTAAGAGCTTTTGGGCTAATTTTGAAATTACTTTTTAAAGAAAATGAATATTATTTGAAAAAATTGTTATTTTTGTTGTAAATAATCCATTCAGAGAATGTTTCATTAAAAACCATGCTACAGAAGCAAACCAGGAGTTCCATGATAAAAGTGAACATTAAAAAGTGTTCCACTTATCAAATTTAAATTAATGCAACACTGAATTAGATTAAAAGAAATGACTGTTTAGTGGATTTCATGATGAACTAACCAGCGAGATGCCTGCGATTGGAGGGAGGGGAAACAACATAGAACAACTGTTGAATCTACAAAGATGCATTGCACGTATGTCCTAAAAGAAAAGAATCCTGGGAGAAGTAAAGTAGTCAAATAAATAAAACCTTCTCTCAAGCTAATCTATGTTTTCCCTGTATGATTTGATGAATAAGATGGACAAAATAAAATACTCCAGCAAAACGAGATCTGCATACACATTCCACATATCCTAATTACGATAACATAGTTTTCTGCCAAGAAGTTTGCAATTTATAGAAATTTTCCATTACAAAATTTAACTGTTAGTGTTTCCAAATTTCTTATACATTTAAAATAGTTCAGTCCTAAACTAAGATGATCACTTGTAAGCAATATTACAGCAGCATCACCAATTCTTATTTCCAGCTGCCAGAACTTTCATGTACCCCACTGAACGTATAATTTAAATTTGGTTTGATATCTCTTCCTTATATTTTACCTCAAAATGATATACAAACTTGTGTAAATTAGGTATATTTTGTAATTTTATTGTCATGTATCAGAAAATTGCAACTGGGAGGAATAACTGAAAGAAACATAACTTGTTTTGTTAAAATCTGATCTGCATATTTTTTTCCGTAAATTCTAATCAGCATGAAAATGTTTCATGCTGGTTAGAAGTTACTATTGGAATATTGGAATTAATTGTCACTTCAAGATATTCTGATATTAATTACTTTTATACTCTACAGTACAAAGTCTGAGATCCGGACTTGTTGGGACTTCGGCAGTTCCGGATATTAGATCATCAGTTTAAATCTAGTACGATGCCATGTAGAAATTATAAAATAAAAAATATGAGTTTGTGATTTATGAAATAATGAAGCATTTATGATCTAACGGGTATTAAAATTTACAACAACAACAACAACAAAAAAAGCTTAATATGCTTTCTTTACTTTATTAAACATTTCTTTCAATATAAGTTGTTTAAGTTGCTTCATTCTTTATGCTAATACTTTCTCTTTAATTATGTAGACAGTCATAATTTTTTTTGTAGAGTCAAAGTTCCATTGTTCCAAGTTCTGTAATTTGGCTGCGTCAAGAATTCTAACTGGTCAATCAAAATTTTTTCGTTGTTAATAACTTCTCTGTCACTTTCTTTACTATTTGTAGCCATATTTCCTGGATCTAGAACCATACTACAGATTTATTTTTTCTCTTTATGTATTCAGTTTCTTTCTTCAATACATTTCCCCTTCATTTCAGAATTTTTGGATTTGATTAAATACTTCTATATTCTAAAAGTTAATGTATTTAGAATGTATAGAAAAAACTGCTAATTTTATTTAGTAATATGAAATGATATACGGTAAGGACTGGTTACAGAGTTGGTGTGGCAGAATTTTTAGAATTTAGTGACACACTGAGCAACAGAATCTAGAAATGGCAAAACTTTTAGAATTTAGGACTACTGGAAGCCGAATTTAGGAAAGCACTAAACAGCAAAATTTTGGATTCACAGAGATTGCATCAAATGCGAAAATGTCCAGCACCAGCCCTGTGTAGGATGTATTAAGACATATAAGATGAATCTTTTAAATTATCAGTTTTCAATTTCTTTATTAATAGAAAAATTCCTTTCTGTAAATGCCTGTCCATGTGATAAGATTAGAATCATTTTTGATATTTTCCACGCTTGCGTCTAGTGATGAGAAAACAAAGGGAAGATAAACATGTTTAAAACATTCAGATATTATGTTTTCAGTGTTCTACCAAAAATTCTCCAAACAGTACGGAATTCATCATAAACTTTCTGTAAAATACATGCATTATGTGTTAATACCATGAAGATCTTTTTCATTTTGCCACATTTTTTGGGAATCTTCTAGAATCATGGGATTTAAAACTTGTTTTCAAATCCTTCTAAACTTTCCAAGTTGCAATGTCTAAAATCCTAAAGAAAAATTACCTCTACCAATTCTGTAACAGGAAAAAGCTAAACATATTTTGCAAAGAAAAAAAAAAAAAAAAGTTGGGAAAAGATTGTAAAACTAATTTTACTCAGAAAACATGCATGTTCTGAGTATTCTAAATACTCTGGGACAATTACACAGGAAAAACTCTTATCATGAAAAAAATTAAAAGCAAGACACTTTTAACTAATTACATAGTATTTTGTTTTCACTAAAAATTGTTCTTTATATCATTTATTACCTTGCTTATTTTCAGATTCAAAATATTGTATAATAAGTAGCCAAAACGGAAAGCAATGTCACTTTATAATATGACAGAGAAAAATAAAAATGATTTGTTTCAATGTTATTTCTTACATACAATTTCAATATATTACCATCAATTTAATAAAATTTATGAATGCAATGAATATTTGAAAAAAAATCCCAAATCTCTGAATTAAAAATTTTCTATAGAAACTGATCTTAAAATAGCCAAAATGCTGATATGTCACCAAATTTAGAATTGTCTAATAAAAGAATCCACATCCTCAAAAGTGAAAAGTTGTATAAAGCACTCTTCATTAGAAAAAATGAAATAAGTTTGAAATGCTCATGTTTCACTTCTTGCCCAGAAAATCAAGTATCCCATGATTTATATTAAAAATTGGAACAAACTTTAAACCATGAACCTATTCAAAAGATGACCATATTTAAAAGCGAATCGCCAAAAATATTCCTAAAAAATGCTGATCCCGACTCAACATGGCAGTTGTAAAAACAGACAGAAATTTCACATGGTTAAAAATTAAGGACCTTCTCCTGATTTTGGCCAAAATTAAGAACTTTTAGGGAACAAAAATTAATTTCAAAAAACATAAGGGCTTTTAAGGACCTTACAAACCCTGTATTGGCCTATCAGGCCAATAATACAAGTGATACAAAACTAATACAAATGACCTTACAAACCTATCAGGCCACTTGTATTAGTTTGGATAGGTAAAATACAGGTGAAAGTGACTTTACACCAGCAGTGCACCACAAGTCAAGTGCAAATACTAAATGAAACTAAAAGAAAAAAAAAAAAAAAAAATTCAAATCTGCAAGCTTTATAAGAGCTCACAAAGAAATGACTGAATTTCGCTGAGGTGATGAACATATGAAGCTTCCCAAAGGATCAAAAGTTTATTCAGCTTGCTATAGCATATTATGTAATCCCACCAAACAATCCACATTTAGTAATTAAGACACAATAACACACCGAATAAATACTAATTCAGAAGTCAAACAACAAAAATCAGCATTACATTTTCAAATTTTCACAGGACTAGTTTCGATGGTTTTACCAAACCACCATCCTTAGCTGCAAAACTGCAAATGAACAAGATAGGAAATAATGAGGCACTTCACATTCAAAAAAATCTTTCTGTTCTAGTTAATGATCCTAATTCCAATCCATCTTTGCCTTCGGCCTTTAAAGAAATTATGTTTTAGTTCTGGTTTCACCAACAGATGGCGCTACTTGCTTATTCTTGTCCAGGCTTTCTTATCTTATCTAATCATTATTTCCTATCTTGTTCATTTGCGGTTTTGCAGCTGAGGATGGTGGCTTGGTAAAACCATCGAAACTAGTCCTGTGAAAATTTTGAAAATGTAATGTTGATTTTTGTTGTTTGACTTCTGAATTACCACATTTAGTATTTATTGAAGATACATAATACATAAGACATAATAAATTTACAATACAATTTTAGTACAATTTGAAATTCATGTGTTCACAGGGTCAAACTGTTTCAGAATAACATCAAAGAATCACCACAAGTTAAGAATTTCAAAGTTCTGGACTTTTGACAATATATCAACTTAATATATATATATATACATATATAAAGTGAGAGAGAGAATAAAATTTTGGTGCTAAAAAGTGACAAAACTACATGACTTTGTGGGCAGCAAATTCGCTTCATATGTATCAAATACAAATTTTTAATACAAGTACACCATAAGATGAATTATTGTTTCATAAATGATAAAATTTGTTCCTTAATCTGAATGCATATCAAAGTATAAGAATTTTATCATTCCGTGAATATGTTCAAATGGATTTACTGAACTTTATGAACTGTAATAACTTAATTCCAACATACCATATTTATTAAATTTGTTAAATTGTGTTGATTTCTTTTCAAAATTATTTTATGTATTCCCATTTAATAATTGTCTTTATAATTTTATTTTGTGTACAAGTCATGGTCTTTTTACAAGAAAAATGTGAGCAAATAACTATGAATGGACAGATAAACTTACTCTCACTAACATCTGGTTCTTCTGCTACCAAATAATGAGTTCTATCAGTTGGTATGACAATTGCTATCCTATGTGCAAACAGAAAAATTATAAGAATGTTATCACAACATTCACATTCAGAAAATGCAAAGAACTTAGGAAAATAAACATAAACTAGACCTTATCAACATATACTCAAAGTAATAAATAGCTGAATCTGCCATTTAAGTCTGAACATTCTTTATCATATAAGTTGAATAAAAAATTATAAAAAAATTTACAATTACAATGTTGATATGGGTAAAGTCAAGCCTAGTAATTCTGTTGTTGATACAATAACACCACCTTCAATTTTGCATTATTTTCATTTATACATATACACACTACAGCCAAAGCTCAAAGCTGGTCATTTTACAAATTGGCCAGCTAATTTGGGCAAAGTTTGAAATATGCAGCAATTTAATTATTACTTCGAATTTGTGCCAACCACTTGCCCAACAAAAATTAGACAAACTTAGAAATTATCTTTATTTTGCTTTTAATGATTTTTCATAAAACTGATACTTGTGAGAGATGGAAGATATGGCCCTTATTTAATTGTGTAATTGTTAAAAAGTTGTATTTTTATCATAATTGCAACCATCACTGCCTATTTAGAAATCTATGACAAATTATCTGTGCCTGAAAAATAAAACAAAATATAAGACTAAAACATAAATAAACTAATAATATACCACAAAAAAAAAAAAAAAACTTTTATCTTTATACATACGAAAATGAAGTCTTATTCACAGGAGTATAGTAATATTCCATGTGGTGGCGAACTACATGTTCCTGTACAAAAAGAAAAATACCGGTTTAAAAGATTATTAACTTTTTAAAATATCAAAGAAGTTTTTAAAATGTTAAAAAAAGCTTTAATTTAAATATATGGCTAAGTAAACTTACTCTGTCTGGCATCTTCAAAAGACTCGTCAGTGATCTTTTCGATGTTTCTAAATTTATCATAGCCTCCCGTAACTAAAGAAAATTGATTTTTAAAAATTTTAAACAGAATAAATAATTTAAAGCTATCATTTAAGAATATATGGGAACTTTCTTAAATTAACAGAAACTTGAAAACAATACAATACATGCTTAAATTATTTTTTATGCAGGACTTGTGTGGCATCTGCTATCAGGAACTTCAGTTCATACCTGGGTACGGCACAAAATTTTTAATAATAAATGTCTGCTTCTTTGTTGTTTTAACATTTCATGTGTTTCTTTATGCACATTAAATTTTAAAGATATGGTTTACTATTTGAAATGTTACATATTTCTTCTTCACAGATTTTTGTAAACAATGAAATGGTAGCTATTAATGTTTCTCAGAACCATGAAACATTGCCAAAAAACAGTTAATGAGAGAGTTTCTATGCAATAAAAAAGTATATACAGTACGAAGTCCAAGATACAGAAAAGTCAGAATTTTACTCATTCCAGATATCAGAAATTTTCTGGGTTTTAAAATCATCAGTTTGAATGTAGTAAAATAACACAGGTAAGTCTTAAAATTAAAAACATGAAATAATTATTTATGAAATAATGAAGCATTTATGACTTTCACAGAATCAAAATTTAAACAAATAGGTCATTTTTGTTTTGTTTTTCTTTTATTAAACATTTCTATCAGTGTTATTTAAGCTGTTTCTTTTTATGCTATTTAAGCTTTTCTTTCTTATTTCTATACATTCTCTTTAATCTTTTACATAGACATAATTTCTAGTTCGTTTACAAAGTTAAATTGCTTATATCCTATACTTGCTGTGTCAAGAACTCTCACTAAGCTGTCAAGTGAAATTTTTTAATTCTCGACAATTCTCCTAGTCCTTTTTTTTTGCACTGTCAAAGCAATACTTTCAGGACCTAAAGCATATTATATATTTTGCTATTCATAAGTTAATTGATGATTGGGTATCATGTAAAAGGAAAACTTAATTTAATTTATAATTTAATTTATAATTGCTTCAACACAATTTTTCACAAATTCAATTAATTGGAAAATTTAGCCTTATTGCCAATGTTTTTAACAAAAATAATGTGAAATTTACATCAATGGAGGTTTTTGTAATGGTTTTGTTTTTTGCCTGAGATATTTGACAACCTTCAAATTCATGACTATAATCATCATCACTACTATGAAATATGGTAGCTGGCCATAAATTAATGTGAAGCATTTTTAAAAATATTTGCAGACTCATTCTCTCATGATTTTAAAGTACTCGATACAGCAAATTTTGTTAGGATATTTAAAAAATTCTTAAATGGCCTTTGTTAGCAAGAAAAAAAAAAAAAAAAAAAAAAAAAGCATGTTGCAACTCAACTCTTGCTGAGATCCGATGGCTGAGTGGCGTCATCTCGAACTATGAACTCTCGCTTAGAGATTGCACGAGACCTCGGAACGGAGAAGTCGTACGCTACGTCATGCCACATTTAAACACTTTTCATTATGTAAATATTCTGTAACCCGTTTGCGTCTTCATTAAATGTGTTTGTGTAAAAAAAGTATTTAGCATTTATGGATTATTCCCTTCAAGATTTTGCAGATAGAGATGCACAGAGGAGAATTCAACCAGTGGCCCTGGCAGAACCCATTGGGACAAGGTAAGCAGTTTTGTTTTACCTTGATTAATAGTTAGAAGTAATGATAGGAAAATAAATAATAACAAAGCATATATTTTACAAAAAGTCTATATCAGCTCTTCTGCAACCAATATTCATTAGCTGAATGATGAATGTACACACGGGGGGGGGGGGGGGACAAGACAGATTTCGTTATTTTTTACTAAAACTTTAAGTAAGCTGAAAAGTCGCCTATAATTGGATCAAATTTTGCATCTGCCAGTAAACCAACCAATTTCAAATGTTGCTGAGCCTTGGGTATGAAATGATTTACAAACCAGCTGAAGCTTTTTCACCTGATATTTTTAATTGGGCCTGGTAGTGGAGATTTTTAAATTTGGTTAACTCTCCTGCCAAATATGTGTACAGATTTTTTATGTTCATATCCTCATAACATATTCTGGCCATTCATTAATACCACACCCTCACTGTGACATCGTCTGAGCCATTCAACCATCACTTTATCATAGTAGCCATTTTTAGCACAACAGTAAAAAAAAATATTATTATTCATAGTGAGAAGGGGCAGATTCCACAAAAAATTTAAAAAGCTCTTTTTTCCCATTTTTCCATGTTTATTTTTCTGTTGGCTTCCAATGCCATACACCTCACATAAGTTTTGAGACAAATATGATTTTATTTGTTTTATTTTATTTATTTCATTTTGCAGCTATTTTTTCTGCTTGAGTGACATCAAAATATGCTTTCACTCTGCAGAGCTTGCTCCAACTCTAGACTTGGAAACTTTTTCAACAAAATCGAAAATTCAAACTTTAATTTTGATAAGGTAGCTGTGATAGCCCATAAAAAATAAAATGGATTAGATAGATAGAATTGAACCATTTTAGATTTTCTATTAAAGTTTATTGCTGCCATTCTGATATATTTATAAATTATATTATCAATAACAATTACAAATCAACATAAATTTTGATGATGAAATTTAAGATTTTTTATAAACTTGAAATACAGTAACTGTCTTACAAACATCATTTTGTATAAGACTACTAATTAGCTGAATAGACAAGACAGACGGTAAAAACTTAATTTCTTAGGATACTTAATTCCACAACAAAACACATACCAAATTTTCCATTTAATGAATACCAAAAGTACCCAAATGCATACCAAAAGAAGCATCTTTTAGCAAAAACAGATAATACATAACTGTTTTTAGAACTTTTTCATAGGATGCAATTTATTAAATGTAGGAAGTTTAACTCTCTTACTAGTAAATACATTGATGGTCTCGCATTTTATTATTTGCATATTAAAAATTTAATATGATATTAAAATGCAGACTTTTATTGCCCTATTATCATTTTTACAGCAAATTAGCGTTTTTTTTTTTTTTTTTTTTTTGTTAGTCCAAAGGGGCTTTGTCCCTGAAGGACTATTGTTTTCATTTTGTATTGATTCACTACAAATGGCAAATCAATTTTTAAATTGTTGCCACAAGGTACTATCGTCTTGTGTTATATTTAAAGAAATTAAATAATGAAAAACCTGCATAAACTTACGTATATTTCTCGCATTGCTATAAAACAAAGGTATATAGAGCCACCAAATTTTGAATGACGTAATCCTCCTACGAATATGGGTATGTGGAAGACCTAATCTGGAATTTGTTTTACAGTCAAAAGTCATTAATCTGGACGTCCATAATCCGGACCTCAAAGCTACAAACTTTCTGCGTATGCGTAAAAGCATAATGCGTTTACACATGCGCATATGCATTTATGCAGGCACATATGCGTTTACGCATGCGCGTTTAATGTATAACGGACGGCATAAATTATCTAATTATCTATTTCAGTTAATGTTGCAGATTGCGTTGTTCCTTAACCTTCGAATTGTATTCGGCTTATTATTTTTTGCAGACTGTTAGAGCAATTTTATAAAAGTAAGCTTGAACTTTCGATTACGTCAAAAAGAATTTCCGATTCTGGAGCTGAAAAAGGATCTACAAAGCGATCAATGCCCATCAAACAAAAAGCGGAATTGCTGCAAAAAATGGATAAAGGCATATCCTTTGTTTTTCTAACCATTCCGAAATCTATCAATTTCACGCTGCTCTGCGGGGGTGGGGGGAAACGTTGCGGCGTGCAATGAACTGGAAGTTGATCTGTCAGCACTATAATTATCTTCAGGGCAGATGTTTTTATTTTATTCGGCTTATAATTCCTTACTAAATGTACGATGCGTATTCGGAAACTAAGTATCATTTTGGAAAAAAAAAAAAAAGTAAAACAATTTTTTCGAATCCAATTTTATTTTTACATGAAAATACATGTCTTAAACTATTTTTCAACATAGTTTCTGCCAATGATCAAACACTTGTCATAGCGGGTGACCAGTTTTTGTATACCATTGTCAAAGAAACTTCCCGCCAGTTTCGATAACCACGACTCCACAGCATTTTTCGTGTCATCGTCAGATCCAAAGCGCTTGCCACCAAGCTCGCACTTCATGTGCAGAAACAAGTGATAGTCGGACAGCGGCAAGTCAGGCTGTATGGCGGATGATCGAACTGCTCCCAATGAAACTATCGAATTAACGATCGAGTGACACCAGCAGTATGGGGCCGAGCATTGTCATGGAGCAACACAATTCCTTTACTGAGCATTCCTCTTCGTTTGTTTTGAATGGCATGCCTTAGTTTTGTTAAAGTCTCACAATATTGTGCCACATTAATGGTTTCACCTCTGGGAAGAAATTCAGTAAGCAAAACGCCTTTCCTATCCCAGAAGACAGTGCACCTGATTTTTTGTGATGACATTGTCACTTTGAACTTTTGTTTTTTCGGAGAATGAGTGCGTCTCCACTCCATCAATTGTTGTTTCGATTCTGGTGTGAAATGACACACCCAAGTTTCATCACCTGTCACAATTTGGCTTAAAAAGTTTTCTCCCTCATCACTGTACCGCGTGAGAAATTTCAGGGCACTACCAAGTCGCTTTGTTTTGTGAACATCAGTGAGCATTTTTGGAACCCATCGGGAACACAGTTTGCGATAATTCAAGCGGTGAGACACAATTTCGAACAAAAATGTACGTGAAATTTGTGGAAATGCCTCTGAAAGAGTTGTCATTGTGAAGTGTCTGTTCTCATAAATTGCTTCATCACCTTTCCTTACCAAATCATCGGTGACAACAGATGGCCGACCACTCTGAGCTCGGTGTGGACATTTGTTCGACCTGCATTAAACATTCTTACCCACTTTCTCACCATTCCATCACTTATCGCATATTCACCGTAAACTTCTGTCACTTGACAATAAATTTCAGCCGGTCTAACATTCCTCGTGTTCAAAAATTTAATCACGGCACGAATCTCACAATCAGTGCGAGAACTAATTGTCTTAAACATTTTGAATGTGCACAGCAAACTGAAAACTCAACATAGAGCAACCAAAATGGCAACAATTGAAAGTCAGTGAACAAGAAAGGCTAGTGCGCATGCGCGGGACGCCTACCACAGCGCTAGAATGAAACGGTACTTAGTTTCCGAATACGCTACGTAGTATTTCATCTTGATTTAGTCCATCTTTGATATGATTTAAATCAAATTCCTCATGATTATAAATATCATGAATACACATCAAATAGTTTTCTGGTTGCAATTTTCTAATTTCGACTATGCATAATGTATGCTTTATGCATGCGCGCGTTGAAAGAAATGTTTAATATAGTAAACAAATAAATATTAAGCTTTTTTTTTTTTTTTTTTTTTTTTTGTAAATTTTGATACCCTTTAGATCATAATTGCTCTTTATTTCATAAATTACAGTTTCATATTTTTAATTTTATAATTTCTGCATGAAATCTTACCAGATTTAAATTGAAGATCGATAATCCGGAATCGCCGAAGTCCTGACGTGTCCGGATTAAAGACTTTTGATTGTATTATCAATTGCCTATTTTTTAATGAATTTTTGATTAACAAACTCAAGGATTTTGAAGCAAGCAATGGCAACGTTATACAGAAAAATAATTTCTATCTCCAGTGTGTAAGTCTCTGTATTGGAAATTCTAAAGGATATGCTCATTTTAAAACTATTTTGTGATATTGCTGTTGAACTGGATTTTATGGTTTAAGTGCAAAGAACGTGATATTTAAAAAATAAATGCAACACACAAAATGTTAAAAAAACGCCCCTTTAGACGTAATTTAAAATCTGAAACATTTCAGATTTTTAAAAAAATTTTTTGGCTTAGACTGAACTTTTCTTTAAATCCACAATATAAATATTTGAAACACTCTTCTGGGAAGACATGACGTTAGGGATCTGTGTAATGAAAATACATGATAAACTGAAACTTGTGGATTTGTGGGTTCACTTCGAAATAATGAACATAACACAAGTTTTTAATTTAATATTCATGGAAATGCTGTGATAATTTTATGTAAAAAATGAAAATTATTGTAACATTCTCCTTATGACTGGATGTAAAAACTATCTGAGAGAATTAATCGCTATATACGATACAGGACAACAATGCTTATGTACAGCAAGAACAGAATAAAATTTAAAAGCTAAGAATAGAAAAAATACACATCAGTTCATTTGTTGACAATAATGATGCTTACTGTTCGTATGAATCAACAAAAGACTAATTTTATCCAGATTAGTTTCAGGAGTCATAGGAAAAGAAATTAGATAATACTTGCTTGAATGCAAATAATTTGTTAAAGGTCAGACTTCATCAAAAAGGAAAAATTATTCATTATATGGATCAAAAGAAAACTAGTCAAGCTTTCTGAATATGAAAACATATTTTGAAGAAAAAATAATTACCTTTAATAATTCATTTTTACTAAAAAAATGCTGATAAAAGTTAATGAGAAAGATTGCATAAAACTGCCCAATCCAATTATGTTAAGAGGAGCTTTATGAATTCTTCTTTCAGTGTGACTTTTTAATGCTTGAAAGTATTTGCTAATATTTAGTGTCATCATATTCTGAAGTTTCTCTCAGTACTTTTACTCAATTGATATAGCTTATAATTTTAAATATTTGCTCTCTTACTTTCTTGAATGGATAAATATCATCTTAATGAATGAAAGTTTATAAAAACAGGGACTAAAATAAGTTATTGTATAAATTTAGCTAATAAATGCAGTTTAAATACAGCTCTTTATGAGCAGATTCAAAAAACCATGTAACTAACACAATTATTTAGTTATTTATAATTTTTATACAGATTTTAGACTTGAAAGGTTCATATTTTAATGATTGCCCAAAAGTACTCCTATTTATTCATCTTTACTTTCCATTTAAACTTTATTTCAGTAAAATGTATTTAAGTCTCATTCAATAGCCAAGTAATGCATATACCTCTTCTTTTGCTGAATTTTCAATTTCAATATCCAAAAAATCAATTGGAAGTGGATCCTCTGTGAATTCAAACTACAATAAAATAAAACAAAAAAAAAGTATGGAAACTGATAACAACAATAACAACACACGCACAAAAAAACTGTTTTATATGTAAAATAACAAAATATCAAACTTAACTTTAATTCTAAAAAAATATGTATTACTATTTCATTATAATATCAATAGCGATACCTCTGTTTTCAGATCAGGATAGAAGACAACATAACCATTATGATTAATTCCAAATGAGTAAGCAACAGGTCCCATCTACAAATAAAAATCACTGCATAAAGATTCAAACTAACAATGCATAAAAAGTTTATTTTTACATTAACAATGATCGTATTAAACTTCATAATATTATAGCACAGACATAAACCACATCAATTTTTATCTGACTTATGTTTAAAAAACAAATCATACTATTCAAATTACTTGTGTTGTATAACATCAATAATGTTTTTGAAAATTAAATAAAATGAGAAGTATAAATCATCTATATACTTTAATAATTAATAAATTACTACATAATAATTTACAATATAATTTACAAGCTATAAGTGATGACAAAATACTGAATTCAAATCTGGAACTAGTCTGAATTTCTTTAAGAATATTTTCAAAATGTAGAAAAATATACCGATCACAGAAAAGGAATTAGATCATTAGAAATACTAATGTCAGTATGACTAAATGTCTATTATATGTCATTCAGAGACAAGACATGAATAATAAACAGCTTTGGAGTACCTCATTATGATAATATTTATAAAGAAAAAATAAGACAATATATAAATATATATATTTTTTTACTAAATTTTAGCTATCACTGTTGAATAAAAATGCAGTAAAAATGTCAGTAATTTTAGTGAAATTTCAAATGAGTAAATACTCTTTTAATTTACGACAATGACATTAAAGATTGCACCATACAGTATTTGCTACAAAATATACCTCATAAGATGGTTCATATTCAAGGAATTCTTGCAAAGATACATCAACTCCCATAATCCCCACCATTGTCTGGTTCTGAAATTTAGAAGATATATAAAAAAAAACACCCTCACACTAACAATACCAATAGCAGGGAATCATAAACATACCAAATATGATCCTACAACAAACTATACATTCACATTTAATTAAATAGAATCACAATTTTTAAATTTTTTTTAGACATGTACACTGCCGGCAGGGGATTGCGTTTTCCATTTCTCGAAAACGCGACTTAGGTTATATATTAGATTTATATATAGCATTGTTCTAACATAGGTATTTTGACACAAAATCGGACTTTTTCTGAGATGACATGCCAATATTTTCCCATATTTCGATTCTATGATTCAAATCATGCATAAATATTAAAGTCTGTAAAATTTGTTGCGAAATTTACGGAGAAATTAAAAAATTTATGTTGGCCCAATTTTTTCAGTTGCGCCAAGAATAATTTACTTGGCAAACTTTTTAATTTATGGCAACCTATTTTCCTTTCCATTTTTTTCATTGTAGTCGAGTGGGGAAAAAGGCATTCATACTTTCAAATAATCTTAACAAAGTGCATAAACCACATTTGGCATTATTACCGCTTATAACAATAGTCATAAGGAGAATGTTACAATAATTTTCATTTTTTACATAAAATTATCACAGCATTTTCATAAATATTAAATTAAAAACTTGTGTTATGTTCATTATTTCGAAGTGAATTCACAAGTTTCAATTTATCATGTATTTTCATTACACAGATCCCTAACGTCATGTCTTCCCAGAAGAGTGTTTCAAATATTCCTATTGTGGGTTTAAAGAAAAGTTCAGTCTGATAAGCCAAAAAAATGTTTAAAAATCTGAAATGTTTCAGATTTTAAATTACGTCTAAAGAGGCGTTTTTTTAACATTTTGTCAAATTTCAAAACATGCCAATATGTAAATTCATGAACATCCCAGGAAATTTTGAATAAAAAACTCTAATTTTTTGCAGGTATTCTTAGAAATACATCTGCTTTAAGATGACAGTAAAATTTTTATAGGTCACAATTCAAAACATTTTTCAAAAAATTTATAAAAATGATTTAAAAAATATAAATTTTAAAAATAAATTATAAAAACTGGGTGAATTTTATTTGAAATGAACCTAAATTTTGAAATGTGAAAGGAAGACTCAAATAAATTTAATAAAAAAGAGATATTAATAAATATATACAAGATTCAATTAACATGGAGGAGCTAAAATTTTGGGAGCTAATTTTTTAAAAACTACTCATGCAATTTTTGTAAGTGGTAGAATCGATATATGGAAAAAAATTTATATGTTATTTCAGAAAAAGTCCAATTTTGTGTCAAAATACATATATTAGAATGATGCTATACATAAATCTAAGACATATTCTAAGTCGCGCTTTCGAGACATGAAAAGCGCAAGTTGAATTTCATCAATCGGCCCAGTAGAACGGGAGATGTAGAACTGTCCCCCTTTTTTCTGTGCAGTGTATATAATACATAGTAAGTCATATATGGTACATGAGAGTGATCCAAAGGTTTTGGCTATAAAAATTTTTTATGGCAAAAATTATATGTTTTTAATATAAGTTCCCAGAGCTTTTAAGTCAATTTTGGCTTAAATTTAATTATCTCATTCTTTTAAGCCAATTTTGGTAGACGTAATTTTACTTATCTTTGTGAATGCTAATGATTACTCAGAGTTTCTAAATGAAAGTGTTTATTGAAATGATTAAACCTTGTATTTGATTACTTTATTACAGGACAACACAGTGTAGATCACAATGTGACATTGCATAATGGTAAAAAATGTAATATGATAAATAAATGACATTGGGATGTCACTGTAACTTCAATTATGTCTGCAGTATGTGAAGGTTCTGGCCACTTAATGGCAGAAATAACTGTACAAAAATTGTTTATAGATGTGTGGCATATTTTTAGAACAAGTCGTTAGTCATTTTCAGTCACAGTTTACCAATTAATGGCTGAGTCGCCCAAAGAGCATGTTGCACCATCTTACCCATTTAACAGCACTGGTGTTGATTTCTGTAGCCCATTTGCTACTAAGTTTAAGAATCATCATAAGGGACTTTTTAACAAAATCTGCATTGTAGTGTATATATATATGTATGAGTACAAAAGGCACACAATTAGACTTTGTAACAGACCAAACTAGTCCATCTTTTATTGCAAGCTTAAGACTTTTTTCTCTAGAAGGGGAAAATTTTCTAGATAATTCTAACACTTTTATTGAAACTAATGCAAAAAATAAAAAACTGGTTGAGTGCCCAGGTGAAAATTTAATAAATTTTTATACCACCGAGAGTATATATAGAGTGCAAATTCATTCTGCCCACCCACCTAATTTCAGAAGCTGATGTGAAATCATTCATCATTCATTTGAAAAGAATCATTATAACAATTCTGAAACTTTGACCCCAGGTCACATTTTGATCTGTAGACCTCTCACAACCCTTACTAAACCAGATTCATCTGACAAAAAATCAACTTTCTAAATGGCAAAGACTTACTACGTACACACAGAACATGTTAAAATTGTGAAAACACAGTTATCTGAATAATTTACAATAGCATCATAAATGGACATTTTTTAAAAGACGGCATTCAGTTGGGAACTCTTTTATTAATAAAAAGATGAAAATCTGCCCTCAACCAAATGATTATTGGGAAGAACAGCTGAGGTTTTTCATGGTAGGGATAAAAGGTAAAGGTAGGTTTTTCATGGTAGGGATAAAAGGTAAAGGTAGTAGCACTAAGATTGCTTGATCAAAATTGTTAAAATGAAATGTTCAAGGTATTTGTCTACTTCTTGTAGAATGATTTTTGTATGTCGCTAATATAAACATTCATTTGTTGCTAAAATTTGAGTAGTTGTTAGCAAGTAATTGCTGAAGATCTGTTCCATTTGTGATTTAAGAACATATTCATCAGTATTATAATTTGTTATTGTTAGTATTTTATTGTAGCACATTTATATTTACATTCTTTGCAAAAATAGTTTTGAAACTTAATTTCAGCATTGATAGTGTTATGAAATATAGCAGGAAAATATTGTCGCCAGTTTGTCTCAGATGGAGGAGAACACTGTGGCAGTACATGCATGTTAAGTGCCACTGAAAAATCTATGAAAACTGTTGTTTTCATTTGTTTAAATTCTGTTATATGGCACTGGAGTTTTATTGTGGTATTTGCATTAAGCATACAGCAGACTATTTTATAACTTATCATGTGATTTATTTTCTTATGTGTTCTAGTATGTATGTAAGAGAAACTGAACACGCTTTGCAAATGGTGCCTAAGTGTTGATGCAGTAGTGAAAATACACATTATGAGTGTCTACGTTTATTCTATAACGCACTTATAGGTGTATTTATCATTAGAGTTGGATTCAGCTCACTATGCACAGTTTTAATTTGTATTGGAAATTAAAGCAGTGGTTTCAAATTCAAATTACATGGCAGCCAGATGCTTGATCTGAGCAGCCGATGGGTCCAGAACACTTTTTTAATAAGACAAAAATAAATAAGTCAATAAATAAAATAAATTTCAAATTTTACTTACTGAATACTTATCAAAGCATACATAAATAATAATAATAATAATAACACAAAATAAAAAAATTCAAATTCATACTTAGTTTCTATCTGAAGCCTAAAAGTTGGTACCTGTAAGAAATTTCTATTGGTTGTACTTTGTAATTCAAACACAATGACAGCTAAATTTTAAATTTCAGACCAACATTTATTTCAGGTATTCCAATATGTTAAATTAATTGCTAAATCATGACAAAGATAGAACCTACTCATTCTATCTTTTCCCCCCTTCGATAGCAGTCGTACATATAACATAATTAATCCATATCTTAATGCCACTAGAACTATCAGCACCATATTTGCTACAAAATCATAATTAAAATGCATTCAAAGGCCACAAATGATTGTTTTGGGGGCCACATGGAGCTATGAGTTTGAGAAAACATTTTATCCACAACAGAAAGATTAATTAAAAGGGTAGTTTGTGTAAAAAAAAAAGGTTTTTTTAAAAGTAATATAAATGCTAAACAATGTATAAAAAGTTAAAATAAACAGCTACTTACCCCAGTTTCAGTTCTGTTAAATACAGGCAATGTAATAGTAGTCATCATTCCCAGACCCTTCACAAAAATTTTAGATAATATACATTAGGACACAACAAATCTCACAAATGAATAAAAACTATATAAATAATTAACATAGAAGTGGCAAAAATCTAACAATAGCACAGCAAAATGTGACATAAAATACACATAAATTATTAGTAAGAAGATAAACATTTAAACTACATGAAGTTATTTTGAAAAATACTAACCATTGCATCAATATAAAAGTTCGTCCACTCAAAATGTTTTTCACCACTCAAAATAAGTGGTCTGCTCAAGACTTTTACATAATCCTATAATATAAGGATAAAGATGTACATTACAGATATATGCCTATAAAAGGATTTAGAATTGCATAGCCATATATAAAAATTACATGGGCAGATTTTGCACATTCTTGCTGATGCAGTACTTGTTAGAAACATAATTTTCAGCTAAATTGGCTTATAAGTAATTTCTGTCACATCCAGTTTAAATATATATTTAAATCAAACCAAAACAAGTTTAAAAAAGTAAAGTATAATTTATGTAAAAAAATCATTGAACTTAATTGGAACCAACTGGCAATACACCTTCAATTCCTAAATTGACACATCCCTACATCAACAATATGCTTTACACCATCTTTGATCACTCTCCTGCTCTAATATCACCCTTTTACTGCACTGTGAAATCTTTAGCCCAATCACTGCTCAGGATTGAAACAAATATTTTCTTATATTCTGGCTTATAAATATGACCATAGTTAGTACGCATCATTTTTTTTCCCTCACTTGCAGCTGCTTGAATAAACCACATCTCTCACTTCACCTTCTTTCTATTGTTTGAAATGCAAACTGTCTGCATAGGAATTGTGGGGTGCGTTTCGCATCCCTAGAGTGGAACCAATTTAAGAAAATATGTATTTCTGAAGAACTTATTTCTGTTCAAAATGAAAATGGTGTTCTAACAAACAAGCAAGTTGTGATGTTTCCTCCAATTATCTGTGCAGCAGTTTCTCAACCATGACTAATCCGAAATCCGTACTCGTTGGAACTTCAATTCCGGATATTAGATCATCAGTTTAAAGCTTGTAAAATGGCATGTAGAAATTATAAAATTAAAAATATGAAATCCTGATTTATGAAGTGATGAAGCATTTGTGATCTAAAGTGTAAGAAAATAAAAAAAAGGGGGGGCTTAATATTTAATTGTTTACAAGCATTTCTTTCAATGCAAGTTGTTCAAGTTTTTTTTGTGCTAATATTTCTCTTTAATTCTGTAGACATACATAAATTCCAGTTTTCAAGTAATGTAATTGCTGTGTTGAGAATTTCGAGAAACTTGTTAATTGAAATTGTTTCATTTTCAGTAACTCTCTGTCACTTTCGTCACCATCGGTAGTTGTATTTTATGGACCTAGAGCCATAACTACAGATTTCACCATCTGTTAATTGATTGATAATTGGGGCATTGTCATTGCAATAAAAAACTTCTGTTATATCATCTTCATTTATTACAGCTTCTTCACATTTCTTTAATAAATCCATTAATTGGAAAATTTAACCTTCGGTCTGTGATATTTGAAAACCTTCACATTTCTGGCTATCATATTTATCAAGCTCACCATGGAATATGCCAGCTGGCCAAAAATTATGCCAAGCATTTTTTAAAGTATCTCTCCCACGATCATCCTCCAATGATCTTGCAATACTCCACAATTTTTTTTTAATTAGCATTAAACAGATTTTATGTTTTAAAAATTATTAAATAGTCTTACCATTATTCAAGAAATTTAACATGGATTTTACAAATTCTACTTTATATTTGCATTTCAGCATGCCCATTATTCCAATATCCATAGGCTGAATGATTGACATACAATTTGAAGGAAAGAATAATATGGATACATTATGTTTCACTAAAAGTGAAGTATGAGCCAATGTCTACAATCAGGACAATTTTTGTGTTATCAGGTAAACCAACCGAATTTTGCTGATTCTCAGATATGGAATGATTTTCAAACAAATCATTCATTAACACTTGTGTCACACGTGTTCTTTTATTTGCACAATATATAATGGGCAACTTTTTATTTCTTTAAATGCTCAAGGTCGTGTATTTTCCGAATTACGAAAAGTTTGCATCTGTGCATTGCTGCAGCATTTACGCATACTAAAATTGTTAGTCTTGCTTTGGAATCTTTGACACCAGTAGGAGCCTTTTCTGTAGAAGTTGCAAAGTATTTAGCAGTACATATTGCCAGAAAAAACCAGTTTCATGAGCACTATAAATTTATTCTGGAGGTAATTTTTCACTATTAATGAGTTCAATGAATTCATCTGCAAATAGTTCAGCAGCTTCAGTATCAACTGAAACTTTTTTACCTGAAATTCTTAATTGCCTTTTACTATGGCGGTTTTTAAATTTGATTAACCAACCTGTCGAATATGTGCACTCTGTTTTCTTATGTCATGTACAGTTGACTTTCCAATGGCATACTCATTGCATAATTTCAAAACGGATATATGAATCCATCTTTTTTTTTTTTTTTTCAGCAATTTCACATTTTATTTAATGGACATCGAAACATGTTTTCGCTTTGTAGATCTTGTTGCAGCTCCAGAATTAGAAGCTCATTTCGACATGAATGAAAGTTGAAACTTTAATTTTCATCAAATTCCTGTGATAAAAACAACCTGCAAAAAATAATTAAGCTGGATTAAATCCAAAAGTTAAGGAACATTGCAATCTGTTGTATTGGCTGATATTCCCTGGAATCAGTAAAGTATAATTTTAGCCTCCCTTAATGTCCACTGTGCATTAATGGCTGTGTATCATGAGATTGGTGATGAAAAAAAAGTTGTTCCACTAAATTTTGTCTTGCTTCTGAATCCTGAATGAAGAAATTCACACATGTACTTAAGGCTTATCGAGGGTCGGCACTAGATATCTTACCGCCTGATGCAGTCTCTGAGGGTTCTAAATTCTGCTACCAAGTGCCTCTCTAAGTTCTAAATTTTTGCCACTCCTACATTTTAGATTCCAGTGCTTTCTCTAAATTCAAAAAATATTTTCATTCTTTAATTTTGTTGCTCAGTGCTTCTCTAAATTCCAAAAATCTTGTTTTCCATAAATTCTGCCACATAGTGCAGTCATAAGAGCTCTGGCACTGGTTCTTGGTTTATGTGAAAAACAAGTTATTCTTAATTCAAATAGCACTAAATGTAATCTTTTCATCTATGAGTATCATTAACAAAATCTATTTTTAGCACATTGAAAGAAATTTTCCTAGTCAATACTTCTTAGGGGATTTAACTTAAATCTGTAGTCTGCCAACATAATTGTATAATAATGTCAGCATAAAAGGTTACCATACTCTTTGTACTAATATGAAAAATGTTCTGGCATCACTGCATGAGTCATTACTTAAGCTGTCATGTGTTGATAAACATGCAGTGATGAAAGCAAAATATAATAAATAATAATTCAACAGGTTGGCATCAGGGATATAAAATATTAGTAGGCATAAAACCAACGATGTTTCTATCTAGAATGTTTCATTTTGAGATGTATGCCAAGCAGATATGCAGCTACGAAGCCAAATTATTGATCACACAAATTTAAGCTAAACTATTATATGGGGAGGGAATCAAATGTGCATGAGTAAAGCATTTAAAAACAACTGTTGGCAACAAACAATCTATATTTAAGGTCCGGATTTTAAATCATTCCAGATCTCGGACTATATATATACACATACATATAATATATATATATATATACAGCAATTTTCATTTGCAACCAGTGCTCTTATTTGTTTTATTTTTATTCATTATTATAATTATTCATTAAATTCTGCTGATGTTTACAGAATCAAGTAAATTTTTACATCTAAATTTAATTCACATTATTTTAAAATTTAAAAACTGCAATGTGCGATAACATTCAATTTTTACCATACTCAAGACAAACTCCAATCAAAATGTCATAAATAAAGAGTTCAAAAACAACAGAGATAATTCTGATGCTTAAAAAAGTGATGACAGATGTATGCTTATGAAATAGAAACTAATGTGCTACAGTTGGTAAATTAGATGAGGCTTATAAATAGAAAATAAAATACACACAATATAAAAAAATTATAAATGCAGATTACATATTTTTTCACATGTTAAAAATAAATTGTGTCTGGCAAAATATAAACAAAGGAAACAAAAAATAATATATATAAAATGAAAAAAAAATATAAACAAAATACAAAAAATTATTTACTTACGCTAAAACTATCAAATCTATGAACTGACATGCAAGAATTACAGTTTCATGCAGAATATTTAGCAGTCACATTGAAACCTAAAGAAATTTTGTTGCAAAAATTAGGTAAATAAGATTTACATTTCATATATTCATGCACAGAAATGAAAATTGTTTATAGAAGTGAAAACTTTTACTTGTATTTTTGTCCTTATTTGTCCATAAGCTTGAATAGCTGTAAAATATCCTAAAATAGACAGAAGTTGGACAGGCAGGATATTAGAAGCATGATTATAGAAATGTATGTTTACATATAAATTATGCACAAACTCATATATGCGTACATAAGTAAAAATGATATTAAAAAATAGCTATTGGTAGTCTGTCTACCTGTCGCCCAAAAAAAGGTCAAAACAAAAAAAGCCAAAAAGAAAAATACTCAGCCCCCCACCACAAAAAAGTCAGATTCTATATACAGATTAGTTTCAGTTGATGAAAAAAAAATCTATATTTAAAAAAATGTAAAAAAAAAAAAAAACTATCTATAGTTTAAGCAAGCATGTTTTATTTAACAATTCATACATATTTACAATGAGTAATAACATATTTTTCAAAATTTAGATCAAATTTGTTAAAGTTTTTAAAATAAATACAATAGTTTACAAATGCCACGAGAAGCAAAGGAAATAAAAACTATATACAAACAGGCATACACTTATTTAACACAAATATATATTATACCTCGATTGGCACAAGCAATTTCTTTTAACGTGGCATAAGGAACAGGATGTGGTCCAATTGCATAGGAAAATATTCTTATCTAAAATTTAAAGCAAAGCATAAAGTGAAAAATAATAATAACTTCTAAGTGTTGATCAGAATTAATTAAACATGTGGCCAGATTCATTTTAAATTTCACATGATTGTTAGAAATACTAATTTATCACATGACTACCAATATTAAATGACTAATTATAAATAATTACTTTTATATATTGAAAACATTAATAAACATAAATTGCAGGAAAATTTACTCAGTAACATTCTGGAAGTTATAATACAAAGTAATAGTAAATGATTTTAAAATTAATTATAAAGTTCTGTGTTCATCTAGAATTAAGTACCTTAATCCATATAATGATTTACTTCAGACTATTTTCATCTCATTTAGGCCAGTGCACTTCGAAGTGGGGTATGAAAAGTGATATTTGGAGGTATGTCACATAATTAGGCTCATGATCACTTTATAGATAATTTACAGATCTTCTAAGCATTAAAGCAGTTTAAAAGTGGGTCATGAACCCGTTTTCTTAAATTATAAAAAAAAGATCAATCATTTTTCAATAGCACCTTAAGAACAGTCCTTTCACATGAGAAAAGGAACAATATTACAATACAAATTTAAAGAAAAATCTCTTCTTGATTGGCAGATGGAAATGAAAACGAAATATGTGTGAAGAAACGTTTTCTGCAATAATAGCAGTTAAATCTAAATACAGAAATAAATTAGTCTCTGAACTGCATTAACAGAGTGGCATCAAATCAGTTTCTTCTGATAAATTCTAATTCAAAACATAAATTTTAATTTAATTTAAATATATGTATATTTTTTTAAATAAATAAATGCTAAATAATTTTATTTTTGACCACGTACACACATATACATAATATGAGTTTGAATTTATAGTTATTATATTATATGGGGTGCAATTTACAATTACTTTCGCCTTAGAGGTACACAACCAAAAAAGATCACCAATTTAGATGATGTGATTGATTTTTTAGATAATATCTATTGTAAGTAATGAAAAAACAAACTCATGATCTGGATTGCTTAATTACTGCCATAATGAAGGAAACAGAAAGGGAGGACAGTCATTGTACACGAATTTCTCAGGCAAACTGGCCAATATTTGTTATAATTAGGATGAGCCACATTTCAGCACTCAATGCTTCCTAATTCTTCTATATATCTACCATGTGGCAACATAAACTAATTACAGATATTCTTCAGTATGACTATTTAAACCTGAATTATACTTTGTATTATTAAACATTTGTATTTTATCGTTAACCGTTTGGTGGTTGTGAGGTTAAACAATGCTTTCTTCCCAAAGACGCACGATGTCAGTAACAGTGAGAACACATGACATTTGTTTTCTCTCTAGATGCTTTGTTAAATGTTATTATCTTTCAGCGAGAAAGATGGAGACCTTTTTTGAAAGAGAAAATCTGTATGCATCTTTACAAAAAATTACTATTTTACCCTGAGTTAAAAAAATAATAAACATTATATTATACTGTAACAAATAATAAATTTAATAAAAATAATACTTTGTTATTTGCCATTATATTTTTACATGTTATTAGTCGATATAATAATTAATGTTTTAGTATTTTTAAAATGTAACAAGATGTGTTAGATGACCAATTCATTAATCAATATGGTAAAAAACATTATAATCATTAAAATGTAATGGATATATATATATATATATTTATATACTTTTATAAATTTATGTGTGGGGAATATTATGAAACAATTTTCTATGTGGGAGACTTTGAAACATGAAATGGTGCACAATGTGGCATTTCGCAATATTAAAATCTTCTCCCCTCGAATCATCTTCTGAACTTTCAAAACAAATATATGTATCTGAATCAGTTTCATTATCTGATAGAAGATTTTTGTTTTCAGAATCAAATTCCTTTTCCAAAAAAACATCCTTTAGCATTCTCTCTGATGCCATTTCTGGCTATAATAAAAATTCAAAATATTGCAATAAGAAGATGCAACAGAAACATGGCGACGTGGAAAATAAAACAGGCAAATTGTAACCTTGTATTTGATGTATATTTTGTAAAATCCCAATCAATTTCGATTGCAAAAATTGAAATTGATTGGGATTTTACAAAATATATCCCCCTTCATCAGGAGCAAAAAATTCTGCAAAAGCAAGAAAGTGAATGTCGATCATATTATTTATATCCTACAAGCGACCAGTGGAAGAACAGATAGCGCCATCTGTTGGCAGAAATAGTAACGAAAAATGAAGGGTTAAGGTTGCAAAATTTTAAAGGCATTAGGCAAGACTGGACTGGAATTAAGTCATTGACTAAACAAGATAAATTTTTGTGAATGTGAAAAGCTTCAAGAAAATCAAATTCCCTAATAGAACCAGCTTTTTGGATAATTTTAGCAGATCCAAAATCAAAATTGTGATTGAATTAACTATTGAATTAGCTTTGAACTATGTTTAGCTATTGAAGATTTGTTAATTTCGCTTTTTCGGACGTTAAATTCATGTTCCTTTATGCGAAAATTTACTCTTTTTGTTTGGCCAATACAACTTAAGCCACATTGGCACGAAATGCTATGAATTCCCCAAGAATTAAAGTCAGAAACAGAATCTTTAAGAACCAAAACTCGGATTTCATTTATAGGTGAGAAAACAACTTGAAAATTAAACTTATGTAATATCCGTGCAATTTCGTAATTGAAAGGATGAAATGGAAAGCATAACAAGGTTATAAATGTTATTTCTAATATCAGAATGTGTTTTTAGACAGCGCAATGAAACTTTTGAACAACTTTATCAGTGACTATGGGAGAAGATCCTTGGTCAAGGGGCAACAGATCTTAAATAATTGAGTTCATTAGCAAGAAGAGATTCTGACGAACAAACTTTGAGAGCTCAAAATACATAATAGCAAAAAGAAGCCTTTTTTTGTTTAGCCAGGAGACATGACTTAGCATGGGGAGGTAAACAAACAGAAAAGGGTGTATGGTAAACAGTTGTGCTGAAATTAGATCCATTGTAGATTATACGAATATCAAGGAAGGGACGTGTATTATCAGATTCAGTCTCAAATTGAACTGGATGCCTGGATCAATCCAATTTATAACAGATAAAATCTGGGGTAAGTCTTCCTTATCACCATCAGAAAAAGTGTTGTCTACATAGTGAATCCACAGATGAAAAGATAGCTTTTCAAATAACTTGACCTCAAAATAGTGCATGTAAATGTCAGCAAGTACAGGACAGAGGGGATTACCCATAGCTAGCCCTTCAATTTGGTGATAATATTCATTTTGGAAAAACAAAGTGAGTTTGACTCACAGAGACTTTAGTGAGGGAAATTAACTCTTCAATTTCAATATGTAAGAAATGGAATTCTCGAAGTCTAGTTTCAAGGCATTTTAGTGGAAGCTAAATATTTAGTCAAAGGGTATGATGCAGTTTCTAAATTGGAAACTATAGGTCGAAAATGAATTCCAATTTTGTGAAGTTTGGGGAGAGCATAAAATCTAGCACAGTTAGCAATAAGTGGAATGAGTGATTTCTTAAGCTGAGTTGAAAATATATGAGAAGATTTATCAGCTGTTTTAACTTTTTTGTGGTCAGAAGTTGAGGAATTTTTAGGGATCAAACAGTATGGGCCTTCACTTATCAGTTTCGTGACCCCATTAATGTATGCGAGTTTGTCTATAACTACAATTGTCCACCCTTACCAGCCTTTGAAATTATATTAGGATTAGAATGAATTTCACATTAGGCTTTCTTTTCTTTTTGGTTGAGATTTGAAACAAATGAATTGTTGTTAAAATTCACATTATAAGTAATTAAGTGGCGAATTGTATTTTTTCTGTGTTTCTAAAATTTTAGAGAATTTAAAAGCTTCTTCTCCTATTGACCTTCCCCTTTTATCCAGCTTGTTAATATGTTGACTGCATGTTGAGCTCTAGTTACACACTAGTTACTCTCTTCTTGAGCGACCTTTTATGACCAGCAGAAAATCAACTGCATATGTCTGAATGTTTACATGTTCATCATTTTCGCTTAGTACAAAGGCATAGTATGCTAAAATTCCATAATAGTGGCCTAAAGCAAGACAACTGTGGGCAGCCCCTGTTCATGGAGGTCACTAGAAACTTTTGTCTATTGTGGTTTGGATGTATCTCATTTAAGTAGTTCTTCAGCAATTTGTATAGAGTTTTTGAGAAAGCCATGTTTTTAGTTTACTTAATATGACAGGCCATCACAGCAAACCAAAAGCACCCTGTATGTCTATGGAAATATTGAATGTGAGAATATTACCACACTTGTTATTTACAATCACCGACTGCAGTTTTTCCAAGACATGGTCCACTGACAAGACTAACTGTGGAGCAAAAAAGTTCAATAAGCATCTTCAGTTTATAAAGAACATATGTCTTTGGAGTATAACCTTTTCAAGTATGCTACCCATAGAGGGCAAATCAAGATTCAGTATCTAATCTATAAGTCTTATCACTAGACTGAATTTGTGGTTCATTTCAAGCACCTTTTACGTATTTAAGAAAAAATAGGAAAAGATAAAGTTAAAATCTGAAAGAACTCAAATTTTGACATGGTACCAGAGGGCTTGTGAAGGTTTTTCTTATGCTCTGGCTGAACTTGCAGTTTACCACCTTGCTTTTGGACTCACTAATGTTAACACAACTTATTTTGTCTTCTTAATTATTAAACATTTCTTCGCACATAAATTTCAACAGTAAAATCACAACACTTTTAGAATTCCTAGTGGAGTGTTAAGTGTTTTAAAACTCTATTGCAAAATATTATTTTATTTCTTCAGTTTTTTCTCAGTTCATCACATCATTCATTTACCTATACAACAATTTTTTTTTAAAACTTTATGATTAAAAGTCACTTTCTCCACACTTATGCCATATAAAATTCAACAGCAAAACTGCAAAATTTTTTAAAAGAAGCACAGATTGAGAACTCCCAACACATTGTTAAGTACTATTGCCATTTTGTTTTCAGTCTTATCGCAATTTATCATATCAATGTTCAGTTTTTTTTAGTAAGAAGATTTAAACAACTTATTTTCATCTTTTTATTATTAACTTTTTGTCTTTTTAACTTTATTTATTAAACATCAGTTTATTTATACTTATACCACACAAAATATTTTAAAACATCTTTAGCAATCCCAACAGAGTGTTAAATGTTGCCATACACTGTTTTTTTTATGTTCATTATATACATTTTTTTAAATAATATATGATGATAACACGTGCTGACAACATTCTTTAATTTATGTTTCATCGATTTATATATCTATTTTCTAGAATATTTCTTTGAAAATAATAAATAGCAATAATATTTGGTGATAACATCTTTTTATTTAAAAAGTGAAACAGATACAAAAGTGAGGACTGAGACTAATATTACTTTTGGTGCTAAAAATGTGCCCCACCAGACTCAAATTTCAGCAAGCTTAAAATTACTTTGAAGGTAAATTTAGTTCCTTGTTTCATGTTGATACTGAATATGTGCAAAAGTTCTACCTGTTTTGTACATTAAGAACAATGCAAAATTATCCGGGAACTCTTAAGACAAAAACTCAGTACATTTTTATTGCAATACAGAAAGGCTCCGAACTAAACTACCTTACAAAGCTCTGCAATGCTAATGCTGAGGAGAGAAATTTGAACAAGAATTGACTTATTGACACCAGATCTCAAAAAGAGGGAAATGAGAGTTCGAAAAGAAACCTATGAGTTTGTAGACCAGGGATTTAGGGTTGACGTTAAAGTGGCAGCAAGATATTATCACCAGAGTGATGGGCGATGGAGATTTGGGACTGTCAAAACCAAGGATGGATTTCGCTACAAATGTAGACAGTCACCTATGACAGCAACATATCAACTAGAAATGTGACAGAGGACAGAAATGTGTCATTAATGCTGATAGCTGTGTACATCATCCTCTAGCTCTCACGATTTCCAAAAAAAGTTGATAAGAATGGAGTCCCAGAACCATTCAAAGATAATAGCCATCAGATAAATAAGTTTGTGTCATTTACTGAAGGTTTTACTGAAATTCCATTCACTGAATCTGCTGCTGATACAACCAGGACACCAAAGATACTAGCTGTGCTACAACTTTTACATTGGTCTACCAAAAATTGATAATCACCAAACAGACTGAACTTGCAACTTGTGAGAAAGGGGAAGGGATGTGGTGTATCCTGATTACAGGACTTAATAGTAATTGAACACAGAACTGGCACACACTAAGCGAGTATGAACCGGGAACAAGACGTGAAAATCAATCATGGATTTGTACACGTTTATGTGCAAAGAGGATGTTTTTTGTGTAAATAAAGTGTCTTATAAAATGAATATATGACGATGACACAACACTTTAAAAATAAATTGACAATAATTTTTTTAAAATATATCTAATAATTTCATGATGAATTATAAAACTTGCAATAAATAAAAACCTACTTCCTTATCAGGATTATATTTTTCTAAAACTTCCCAAGCTTGTTCAGTGCCACCATCACTAAATAGCATAATTATCTGATTACATTCAGCTCCTGCCCATCGTTCAGTTCTATTTTCTCTGAACTGAAAAATTTAAATATTTGGCAAATTAACAAACAGTAGGGAGAGAACTAAAGCAACAGTTTTTCATTAACACATATTTAACGGAGTTCAAAATGATTCTTACAGTACTGTTTCCTTTTTATAATGATAAAATGTTATATGAAATTTATCTGTAAGAAAGAAATGAAACTGTTGGTAAGTAACTGTGACTATTAGAAGTTTGCAATATTTAGCAAAAATAAATACTAAAAGCAACAGAAAAACATGCAACACTTAACATTTGCTCAACATGGTTTATTTGACTTTTTGTTCAAGCTGAATGAATTATTTGCACCAAAAAGTTTAATATATAATTGATTCATAAGAACAACTGAAAAAATAACATTTATTAGAGATGTTTACTCATACGATTCTAATTCTATAACTTTATAATCCATTACTATACAGCAGCAGGAGGAGAAATTCGATGATTTTATCAACTACATGTCCATTTTAAAAATCCACATCAACCATTTAGGAATAAACTGTTCCTTAAATTTGAAAATTTAACCAAAAATACTGAATTAAATGGCACTTTTTTAATTTGCTACCATCTTAAAATACGATGTAACATAGTGTTTTATCTAAACAGTAATTATCAACCTTCGCAATTTCATGGCAGACCTCACAAGCGTATTAAAGTTGAAGCATTTTTCTATTAACATGATTAATTTCTTTTCTTTCATGTAAGGGATTCAATTAACAAGATCTTTCTGTCCAATATTTTCATATTATAATACATAAATATTCCAGCCAGATATTCATTTCAGACAAGTTTTCTTATGCAGTCACAAGCATGAAATAAATTAAAATTAGAATTAATAAAAAAATACCTGATCCACACACTTGTAAATATTTTCATCTCTTCTCGTTGTATTTTTTCCATTTTTGGGGGTATTTTGTATTGTTTTATTTACATATTGTTCTCAGAATAGTAATTTTATTGTTTATTTTGGACTTTGTGTAATTTTTGCCCACAGGTCTTGTATTTAAGTTTTTGTTTGCTACATATAATTGAATATTTTTTTTTAATTCTGAGTGCAATGGCTTCAAAATTGTAAAAATAACTCAATTAGAACACAAGATATAGGGAAATTTTGTACCTAAGGGGCCTTGGCAACAATTTCTGTTCATCAAGTTGGCGACATTTGACGATTTCTCGCCAATTTTGCAACTTCCTGAAGGATTTGCTTAAACACATTTTGAAGCTCTAAGGCCCATTCTTCTAAAGTTTCCAGAGCCCATGCTGCAGACTATAAATACACATTGGAGAGCTCTGAAGTTCAGTTGCAATTCAATTGCCAATCAACCATGAGACTTAGTGGTTAGCTAAACTACAAGTTAGGGTGAGAGTACTTTGAGGCACTTTATAATTTATTTCATGTGCTATAAAGAAATTGCTAAATATCTGCATTCTCCTTGAGTTATTTCCAGCCATTAGTGCATGGTGTATATTATTAATTTTGCTTATTTTCATAAATTGTTTATTTCTTCTTGCTTGTCTGGACTCATTATTTAAAGAAACATCAGCAATCCCATAGCTCACAAAAATACATTCTTAATAATTAATATGCAACATACTTTTTTATTACATTGATAAACTAAGTATCAGATTCGACCCATTGAAATTGTGATTCAATTTTTAGAACACTTATTTTTACAAAATTATGATGTAGAAATACAAAAGTAAAAATTAATTAATCACAAAAGAATTGCCAAATTTGTATTAACAGGATAACGATAAAAATTTAATCACAAAATAAATATTGGGTATTAATATTCAATTAATATAAATACATGCATCGTATTGATTTAAAAAAAGGATATGAAAATTTATTACACGAGTCTTGTATTTCTATTATTTGACATTATTTTTAAATTATACCCACTGTCATATTTGTTATAGATATTCTCTACTACCCCCCTAAAACAGCTGTAACAATGGTCAAAACAGAAGAACAGCTGCACCAAGAGTATTTATGCAAGTTATTCATGAAATTTTCAAGAAACTTCATGAAAAAAATTCATAAAATTATTAAAATATTCACTGATCACCTTAAAGATTTTCTTCACACTTGCTTATTTTTGAAGTTCTCTGCAGAATTAATAAATGCTCTTTCAAACTTTTGTCATTATAAATTCAAACAAGTGCAATTAGCTTTCAACAGATGCTAACACCTCTTGATTCATCAACCTGGAAAATTTTCAACTTCCACAAATTTCCTGGATTAGTGTTCCTTCTATGCTAACTGTCATGTCTTCAATGCATCTGCTGATTACATCATTAGCTTTTTTTTAAATTGAATACTGAAATAACTAAAAATAATTTTTTAAATTGAATTCATTGATTTGAAGCATAATTTTCATATTTCCATACAGTGGTAAAATGAGTGCTGAAGCTCTTTAGCTATCAATCTTTATAGCTTTATAACTTGCTTCTAGAGCTTGATTAGATGCAATAATGACTGATCTTATGAAAAAACTGCATTAAAAAAAAGGAATTTCGCCTAATTCTCTCCGTTTAGTCTACAACTATGCATTTAGTAACTGAAAACTTTTCTCAAGATGTCAAATTGTCAAATCTCTCAAATTTTCTCAAGATATTTCTGGATTTTTTTAAATATTTGTCTCTTTATTGTGGGTAATAAAAATTTAATTCACTAGAACTGAAAACATGTAGAAGTGAAAAAACAAACAAATTATTGAACACATATACATTGACTGAAACTAAAAATATAATGTTATAATCCAAGGGTATCAAACAAACATTGCAACTAGGGCATTCAAAATACCAAAATATGCAAACCCACCTTAGAAACATCAATTAGTGACAGTTCTATATTTACAAGGCATAAGCTACATCACAAACACAAACAAACATCATATGCAAATTCCTCCATGGCACTGTTATGCATATAATCCTTAAAATAAAATACGATGCTTTTATGCTGAAATCTCACAGGAAACTACAAATAAGCACACATCTGACATCATTGTAGCCAAGCTCTAACTTGCTGCACTTCACGTATTATTGCACTTTGGGACCTAAATTCCAAAATTATGTACCCCTTTAATATGGCCAGGCTACATAGACAACTTGCCATTTTTTCTTTTGCCTATACCAGTGGTGCACAAACTCTTTTCAACTGCGACCCCTTTTGTAGAGAGAAAATTTTTGGCAACCCCTAGAGATAAATGTTCACAAATATGATATATATTTCACGCATTTCTTTCGTTTCATCGAATAAAAACATCATCATATCTGACTCATATTAATTTTATTTATAATTTTAAGAAAATACTTTTTGTATAAGACAAAAATCAGTAAATTGCCCTTTAATGAGATGTATATGGCTGCAATTTTCTAATTATCTCATCGATGTTTGTTGCTAATTGCAATTCGCATATCATCTTCAGGGTTTAAGCGCGAGCGGTATTTAGTTTTTATTGAAACTAGTTTGCTAAATCCAGTTTCACATAAATACGTTTGTACGTACAAATTGTATTAACACTCTGATGGCATTCTTGCATAAAACGGGATAATGTTTTTCCACGGATAGCCAAAAGTTTTGGCAAGGCTGAGTCTTAAATTGATTTCGAACAGTATAATCACTAATTAGATCTATCAATTGCTCTTTCTCACTAATTTGAACTGCATATGTCAAAGGAAAATGGATCACGAATCCAACTAAGATCTTTTTCAGGAAAATCCTCGAATCTTCTGGAAAAATTTTCCTTTAACTTTTCAGTGTGATTGGAAATGATGTTTTTAAATGTAAATATATCTATATTATTTTCTTTGAGAAAATTGTTAAAGCAAGGGAACATGTCGGTGTTGTTTTTATTCCGTTCAGTTTTCCAGAGACTAAGCTTATTCTTAAAAGCTTGAATTTTACTGGCTGAAGTTATGATATTTGAATTCTCACCCTGCAAGCTCAAATTTAAGTCGTTAAGTTTTTCGAAAATATCAACTAAATAGCTCAGCTTCCCTAGCCAAACTTCATTGATATAATAACTTGCCAATCTATGTTTCTTTTCGATTAAAAACATGTACACTTCATTTCTTAAATCAAATATCAGTCGTAGTATTTTCCCACGTGAAAGCCATCTGACTTCGGTGTATAACAGTAATCTCTCATACGTTGAGCCCATCTCATATGCTGCAGCACCATCAGTACAAACCGCAACACAGTTTGCCCAGGTAAGGGACTTTGTTTCAAAATATTCATTTATTACTTCGAATATTTTTTCTCCAGTTGTTTTTCTTTCCAAACTTTTGTAACATAGAAACGTTTCTGTTATATCTTCATTAAAAATAAACCTAATGTAAATAATTAGTTGTGACATTTTAGTAATATCGGTAGTCTCGTCCAGTTGTAAAGCAAATACAGATGAATTTTGTATGTGTTTTATGAGTTCTGACTCGATATTTCGTGACATTTCGGAAATCCGCCGAGGCACGGTATGTCTTGATAATGGTATTGTTTTTAGTTCATTTCCATATTTATTGCCATGCATAATTGATGTCATCTTAGTTGCTGCAGGAAGGATAAGAGATTCTCGAATTGTATGGGGTTTCATTGTTTTTCCTATTGAATAAGAAACTTTTAAAGAAGCTCGTAATGCTTTCTGAGGTATTTATGTAAATTTCTTTACTTGTGCACTTTGAATTTTCAGATTTTCAGCTTGTCTTTGAAAAAAAATCGACATGTTCATTTTGAAGTTCTTTATGTTTAGTTTCCAGGTGCCCATTTAATTTAGCTGGTTTCATGCTCTCATTTGCTAATTTTTCGTTGCAAATGACACATATCGGGCGTTCTTCATCATCAACAATACAAAATGTAAAACCACACTCAATCAATTCCTCATTGTATTTTCTTATTTTTTTAGATCGGGCATTTAGTTCAGTATTTTGCGACTCCTCAACAGTATTTGTTTGTTTGTTAGCTGAAGATGTACCTGGTGTACGTATTACCCATTTATCCATTATGAAGATAGGGGTTAAATTATTTAAACTAAAACAAATAATATATAAAATTTTATCTTTTTTTTTCGAGAAATTCAATAAAATTAACAGATATCTTTTTCTAATGATAGTACATACCTGATAACAAAGAGTAGCAAAGCCCCATAAAAATATAAAAAATCATAATTACACAACGTCACATGTTAAAACTCGAGGATAAACTAAAACTATTGCAGGTCAACTGCTACATGCTACAACTTCATGCGAACACTTCACGTCTTCACTCTGACTATCAGACATACCGCCTACCTCGCCATCTGATTGGCTGATCATGGTAGCGAATTTTTCTCCTTTCTTTGCGGTTAATGTTTAGTCAAATAGGCGCTTTTCAGTAAAACTGGCGAATTACCGCAAAGCGGGCGCTATCTACCAGAGTGAAAAATTTGCGTCTTACATACATTACGCATTACAGTCAAAGAAAGAATGAAATTATGGTCATGAAATTGCAATTAAACAGTGAGTGACAGCGCTTCACTCTTTATATGTACACTGTATGGTATGCAGCATGCAGGCATTATGCATTTCATAAAAATTTGGCAACCCCTAGTTAGCGCACCACTGGCCTATACCATCGCTTTGTCCCCCCTTTCCACCACTGACTTTCAGTCTCCTCTTTCTTTCCAATTGCCATATCCTTCGTTCTCCTACCAAATATTTGCATAGCCCCTTGATCTATATTTTATATAATTAATGTGCTTAGTTTTATAATTTGTATTACATTTTATTTAGTCATTAAAAAACTTATTTTCTAGCTCTTGATTTATTTCTTTTTTATTTCAGTTATAGCTCCAGTATAAAATTATAGCATTATAGTATGTGCTGGATATTTCTTTACCAGATATTTATGATTTAAGGAATGAAGGTTTGTATTAATGTGATCTTCCAGAGAATTTGCATTTCGAGTAGCATTTGCTTTGATTTGACAAATGTCAGTGCACATTCCCAAAAAATACATCAAATACCTTTTGATTTTAAAGTATATCGATTTTCTAAAGTTAAGCATGCAATGGAAAAATCCTCATCAACAACAACAACAACAACAAAAAAAGCTTTCAGATTTTACATTACGCCAAAAGGGGAATTTTTTTTAACACTTTGTGTGCTACCTTTATTTATTAAATATTGTGTTCTTCACAATTAAACTATAAAATTCAATTCAAAAACACCACAAAATAGTTTGAAAACAGCATATTTTAAAAATTTTTTATATACAGTTTCGCATGCTGGAGATAATCCCCCCCCTGTACATTGTTGCTATTGTTCACTTTGAAACTGTTGAGTTTGTTAATCCAAAATTCATTAAAGTTTTACAAAAAAAACCAGATGGGTTCATTTAAAGCATGAACAAACTCTACAGCAACTGTTTATGCTTTTAATGATGCGATTAGCTAACACAGATATTACTAATGGCCATTCCTCCATTACAGCAGTTTCCAACTGTTCTCTGAGATTCGCTGAAAACTTGAAAAGACAGCATGCCCAAGGGCAAGCCAAGATGTTTAATGGAATTAAGAATGGGGGAAAATTGTGGTTACTTTATATGCAAAATGCTCACACTCTCCAAATACTCATTAACAATGTTGGCTCAATGGGGATGGCCATTATCATGCATAACAAGGAAATCAAAACCACCTGCCGCAGCATATAACACAGCCTTCATTAAAGATATGCAGTGATACATGGTTGAAATTGTAGCCCACACCAAGATGCTACTTCCTTTGAATGCATAAGTCGAATGATTTTCTGGACCTGAGATTTCATGCATCTCATTCTCTCTAGACTCTCACATGCTTATATCATTTGATCCCAGGGCATCCATGATTCGGATTTTTGTGCCAATATGAGACAGTCCAATTGAGATATTGAAGGCATCACTAATCTGGCCGTTTCCTTGATGACACAGTTAATGGAATACAAACATTTGTTATTCCAGCATACATTCCCTTCATATGAAGCCATCAGTGCATAATACTTGCAAATATTATTTTGCCAAGTGATGCTGCAACCATAGATGTAGGTTGCTCATCAACTGCTTGGCTACTATAGCAATTTAACAATTTTCAAAAGGGCTGGTAACCTTTGGTCAACTGAACACATATCACCACATATGTCTTTAAAATGTTTCAAATTGTTTCCACATTAAAAAAATTACCAAACAACCAACACCAAAGACAGTGAGACATCACTGATTAACTAACTCTTGCTTTAAAGCATCCAATAGCACTCCAGCGCTCACTATTTGGCATTTATCTTCTTTTAGCCAATGAAACAAGAGAATGTGATAAAAAATTATCCTACAAAACTTATAAATACTTTGTATCAGCATTTAGATGCACCTCTTCAAAACCTTCAGAATGCTGGCTTCTTCTTCAACTGCATAATTAGTATATGGCTGGACAATCAACTGTGATTGACTGTAGCATACAATATTTGTACACTGCCGTCTGCATCTGCAGCAATTTTCAGTGACTCAAACTCGATTAGGCTTTCAAAAATTGCTAATTTGCATTGCATGCTTAACCCATTCAGTACGGGAGTGTCATATGTGCAACAGCAGCGAACATTACTTTACAGCCGGGTGTGTCGTATTTGAATTGCCCAGGCCAGCACCAACAATAGGTGCAAGATCGTGCTGCGCACGAGGGCGCCGAGTCAGAAAGCCGCAGTTCAATCATCAAAACAAGCAGTTCATCTTCCTGCCGGCCTGAACAGGAAAATTCTTTTCTTATTTGAACGCTTCTCTTGGGGTCGACTCGGGTAAAATCTGAGAAGCAACAGATTAGGATCTGTACCTAGGCAGTCTCAGCCACAAGTATTTAAAATCAGTTTCCACAGGACTGGAGTCATTGCTGGCGATGGCTTTTTCAGGTTCACTAGGGACCGCATCATACTGTCTTATCTGTTCCGTTGGTTGTGGTGGAGCTATATAGTCAGATATTCATGGTTGTCAGGGACGAAACAGCCCTGTCGATGGAATTGATGAATTCAGCTAGCCTTTAAACTGCTTAAAGTTTCCAGTGGGTGCCTGGGGCTTCAAAACTGCATATCCATTTCCTTCCTTGGTTTTTCACTGGGGTCGTCTAAAGCCAAGATCTGTATGACATGATGTAGTGTTAGCAGGCTGGATTAGTGGCCCGGTCTTTCTGACAGTATTTAAGTGACTTCATTCTGCTGTCCGGGGTTGAGGCCCTTGTTGATGTTTTTTTACCATCCCTCCAGAACGGGGGCGTAGAATGCGAGTTTCTGAGTATTCCTGTCGACTTAGCTTAGTCTTAGCTTGTTGGCTCAACTGATAGGTTAGTGGCCTCTTGGATCATCTCTAGGGGTTGGGGCATTTAACTGTGTTAACACAGCCTCAACCTTGTCAGGTCTGAGTGCCCTTCCTCCTAGCACACTGTCATATTTGACCGAAAGTTATAATCAGGACAGGAGTTCGTCTTTGGTGTTCTCTTCTGTCTTATTTGAACGTGGAAATACTTGATGCCGATGCATATGTAACGGTAGACGCATTGAACAAATTGCTTAATCCTTATTTTGTGTCTACTATTGCAATTGTAGTAATTTGTACAGCATTTATCTTTTTTGTGATTACTTGTTGTAATTGTTTTTTTACATAAAAAAAGGTAAGTGCAGTTACATATTATGTTAAACTTAGTTTAACTTTTTAATTTGGAAAAGCAATGATTTGAGCATAATTACTGGAAAACTGTTTTCCTTTCATGTTTTAATGATTGTCGTATTCTTGGACGTATAAATTACTAATATCTAAACCATTTTCCTCGTTTTTAATAATAATGTAGTTCGTCCTCCACCGGTCGTATCTGTTGTAATACAAAATACAAAAAACCTTTCTTCAATACTCAGGTCTGTATTTTCTAAATTAAGATACCTCATACAAATTGATATCTGCTCTTGATGGCTAGCATTAGGTCTACAATCAAGTAAAATAGAAAAGATTTTGTTTAAAATAATTTGCTTTGTATTATATTTATTTATATTTAAAATAATTTGCTTTTATATTATCCCCTAATAAACTTTACTTTGAATTACTTTGAATTTTATTGAAGGTAATAAAGCATACTTTTTTAGTTACTGGAACCACGGAAGGTGAAGTTTTATTTCGCTGAAAAGTGAATGACATAAATAATTCTTTCAATAACATCGTGCCAATGCTTAGTCTCATTTTTAATTAAATTTGAAATTCCGAATTAACAGGTTTACTCTTTCGTAATCATTCTAAGAAATCGGTTAACTCATTTGTTGTTTGGCCAGATTCAACAACAGTACATCTAAAAAAAATTACGTCTATTTTTGTCTTTGGGGAAACTGAAACCAAGTTTTGGTAATATTTAGAACAATTTTCTATTAAGGCTTGAACTTGGGCATAATTCGGAATAATTAGGTACAAGCAAATGCGTATTTACTGCAGAAATTGTATTTCCTCTGTTTTTTTTTTTCAACAGGCTAACATTGAAGTTAAAGATTATTCCTGGGTGAAAACACTTTTTAACTCTTCCTGATTATTAGGTTCTTTTAGTAATTACAATGGTAGCTGAGACGTTGATGGACAACTAGTGCTAGTAGCATCAGCCTATTCTTTGGGTTTGGGAAAACTGAATAATTTTAAAGTTCTGATTTTATTAAGTCTTCCTCTCACTCTCTTATTCTTCATTATATTCTGATACTTAGATAGTTTTTTTTTTTCTGTTTTTCTTCCGACATATGGGGAAAAATGGTAACAGAAAAGTGGAAGTAAAAATAAAAGTATAAAGTAATTATTAAAAGAATTATTGCGTGAAACACTTCATAAAAACACTCGGAAAGTCAGTGTTTGAAATATTACCTTACTTCTGAAAAAGTGAGAATAAACTTGGAAAATATATGAACTATTAGATCAATACCAAATAATTCAAAGGGGTGGCAGTACTCTTTTGTTTATTAAAGTAAATAAATCAAATTTAAAGTATGTATTAAAGACGTAATGAAATAACTAAGCATTTTCCTTTGGTTTCTCGTATAGCTAAAAATCGGAAAATGGGCAATTTTTGATTTCAGAATACAGTAAGACCCCGCTTGACGCTGTTTCGGTTTAGCGCTCTTTTATTTCAACCCGGGGATTCCACGAAATCGCTCGCAGCATACAGGGATTCCCCGAAATATTATGCAGCGATAGGTTTCAAATACATATCCGAAAGAGTGTACTTGTATTTCTTGTTTGGTGCGGTATTGTACAGACATATTTTGAAGGGGTAAATGTGGAAGATGTCGAAGAAATAATTCAAGAAGCAGCGGCTAGTCTTTCTAATGATGAGCTCAAGGAATTAACTGAACAAGAAGAAAACAAAAATGTTGACAGCAGTGATTCAGAAGAAGAGCAAAAAGAACTTTCGATGGCGTTTGTAAAAAGGAGTTTGTCTACCATAACTGAAATAATGGATCAATTCATTGAAAATGATCCGAATTTTGACAGGAGCTCAAAAGTAAGGCGTGGCGTTAGAGATGCTCTATCCGTTTATGAAGAACTTTTAAGAGAACAACGCAAAAGAAAAAGGCAGACAACATTAGATGCTTTTGTCACAAAAAGGCAGAACACTGAAAACGCGGAAGGCTAATTAAATATGACTGACTTAGAATTTTATTTGTTTTTTTTAAGAATATTCGTTTTGTTATTTATATTTTGTTTTTATTTTTGCAAGAAATAATAATGTGGTATTAATTTGGGCTTTAAGAAATAAATGTTTGGTTTTATTTTTATTAAAAAAACATACTTTTTAAATTTAATACCTAACCAATTTCCTAGCCATCTTCCCCTAACCCCAATATTTACATGTAAAGATATCTTCGTTTAGCGCTGTTTCGCATTACGCTCTACTTTGATGGAACGTATCCCCCGTGTTAAGCGGGGTCTTACTGTACCTTGTATATTTTTATTTCACTTTAAAGTGAACTTTTCTCTTGATATATTTTAAATTGAGGTACTACGTAAGTATGTCAATCCTTTGTTCTCGAAAGATAATAATTTTTAGTTAAATAAACAAATGATTCCCGTTAAAAAAAATTTGAGTAATTATGCTCAAATTGTCACTTTTCTCAGTTAAAAAGCTAACCCAAGTTTAACATAACATGTAACTGCCCTTACCTTTTTTATGTAGAATAAATATAACATCAAGCAATCACAAAAAAAAAAAAAAAAAAAAAAAAAAAAACACAGAAAAGATAAATGTTGCACAAATTACTACGATTGCAACAGTAAACACAAAATAAGGACTAAGCAATTTGTCGAACACATCTAGGGTTCTCCCTGTACCCTTGCATACGCATCGATATCACATATTTTCGTTCACAGATACTTACAAGATCAGCTCAACTTATGTCAAAAACTGCAAAAGCATTAATTGATAAAAATCAAAGCAATATACAAGGTTGTTCAATAAGTTAGCAGAGCGCCATCTATTTGTCAATATTAGACCTTACTTCTGATGCCATTCGATTACAATATTAGACATTACTTCGATGCCATTTTCATATTTGTTCTTTCTTAGGAACACGTCAAAAGTTTCATTTCAATCTGTTAATGTATTTATTCATTATTTAACCACTCTTTATATCTAACGTATTGTGGCTTTTTTCAGGTATGGATAAAATTGAGCAACGTGCAGTTATCAAATTCTTTGTAAAGAAAGGTTTAAAGGCAATGGAAATTCATACCGAAATGGTGAATGTGTTGGGTGAATCTGCTCCTTCAAAAACAATGGTTTGCAAGTGGGCTAGTTTATTCAAAAGTGGTCGTACCAGCCTTGAAGACGATTTTATGGCAAAATGAATTTAATGGCAAAATGAAAGCACTATCTGACCATAGAAGATACACAAATGCTAAATGAATCAAATTTGCTGATATTCTATTCCTGTGACATTTGCACTGTTAGACTTTGCATACACTCATGTTTCAAAGAACATCATATACTGTTTCCTTTTTGAAATATTGCTTCCTTTTCGTTGTTTGCACATTGAATTTTTATGAAAGACAGTTTTAATATTTTTTAATTTTAATTATGTGTTGTGTTAATCTGCGATTGTTTGGATACTTTTCCATATATATTTAATTATTGGATAAAGGAAAAATTATGTTATTCTAGAATGAATATTTTATAAAATTTTTAAGGAAAATATAACAATAAAGGTTTAAAATTAATTCTGACAACTACCCGAATGGCTCTTCTCATAATGTACCAAAAATCGGAACAGTTGGATGACAAATTTAATTTATATGAATTTTTTTCTAAAGTTAGGCTTAGCAGCGCGAATTACCCGTTCCCACAAGATAAGGTATCTGTTTAAAGCACCGTTCCAAGAGAACGCTTTGGTAACAGCGGTAATTCTAATTTGGTAAATATTCTTGGCAAATTATCAAGAAGTAAGCAAATCTTTTCTCATTTTAAAGTACAAACTTTTTCACTTTAAATTTATTAACCAAGTTGAAACCAGAAACCAAGTGGAAATGAGGCCACTATAAGCTTTGTTCCCAAAACAAAGTACTATATTCAAAATGTACCATATAAACAAAACCTATTCAAACTTTAACACATATAATATATTTTTATGCATCAACGAAGAGAAAAAACCGTTTTTAGCTGTTACTAGTCTTAAAAACCTTCATAGTTTTTAAAAATATGATATAAAAACTGATGAATACATTAAACATGATATATTTTTTAGGTCTGAATAATTTTTTGTGCATAGAATTTTGACAGCACTTTAAAACACCATTTTAATTAATTAGTTGTATATAATTAAACTTTTAAATGATAAGTATTTTTTCAGCTTTAAAATTTTTATAAAGATCAAAGTAACACAAATAAAAAATCTATGGCGAAAATTATTTATTCATGAAGTAGTAGAAAAAGGTTTGACATATAAATACACAACCTGTGCCAATGCTTGAAATGCAAATTCCAAAGCTAATGATAATTTGGCCATATGACGTTCTTCAAGAGCATCAATGTCTTTATAAAAAATCTGTGTAAATATAATATTTTATCATTAAAATCAAACAGATTTATGCACATGAATACAAATTTGAACAAAGATATTTTCAAAGATAAATAACTTAATAAATTATATCACTGTAAAAGAATTACCTGTTTATTCCTGTCATTTGCTTGCACAAGTGTATCAAAGCATGAAACCCATTCTGTAGTTCTGCTGAACTAAATTAAAAAGTAATGTCTAAATTTCTATTTTGGTATTTAATCATACAACAAAAATGAAAAAATGCAAATTATATGCAAAAGAAATAAATACATTGAAATGTTTAAATAAAAGAGGAAGAGTATTAAAATAGCTTTAAAATATAATTATCACATAAGAAAATTACAATGCATTGCATCAAAACAATCCAAATATTTTTGCCACACAACACCTTTGAAGTATTGAAGGCAAAATTATTTTTTTTAACAACGAATTAATTTTCTCAAAGAACTTAAAAACTTGTATTTTTTAAAGATAAGATTTTGGTTCTTTCTGGTTAATGGGAAGTCATTTTGGTGTCAAAGTAAATATTAGTCCAAAATCCAACTCAAACTAGGAATGACAGCCATAAAGATATACACACTTTCATGGAAAAAAAAAAAAGATGAAAACATATACTAAAAATTCATAAATAAGAAAGCACACATTTACTCCAACTGACAGTTGTACAGTGTTTCATTTTTAACTGAAGTTGGTAGAACACTACCTATGTGAGTTCTTGACATCTAAGCCAAATAACTATCAGAAATGTATTACAAAAAAATTCAAATCAGCCTACATTCCATAACACTTTCCTCCAGTAGTATGACCTTTAGTTGCAGCATCACTTAGGTGCTTTGGTAGTAATAATATACATTTTTGTTCTGCGATGCTTTTTAGCCAGCTCCTTCAGATTGGATTTTACTTTGATCTTAATTGTTTGTCATTTGGCAATTGCCAAATTTTATCATCTATGTTGATTACAGGATTCATACACATTTCTGCACACAGAAATTAAGTACTTTTAAGGACCATCAAGAAAAAGATTAAGGACCTGTCTAACAAATAGGAACAGAATAAACTAAAACAATTACCTACAGCTGAATGTCACTTTTGTAATACCAGTTTTAAGTTTGTAAGAATAAAATTTATTTCTAAGTAGGATGCATTGTTATTAAACATACTCTAATTTTCAACTTAATTTATAAAACAAATTCAAGAATAAAATTAGCTTCACGCAGTTACTGTAGAAAGTGACGAATCTTAAGAACTAGTTAGTGAATAATCACTTAAGTTCGTGTAACAAGAAACAACAAGATGGAAGGGTAACTAACCCTTTATTATTCCAATAACATTTAACAAAACTCTGCCTTGGAGTGTACAATAAAAGCCGACACTTGGGCTTGAAATTAAGAGACTAAGAATTAAACTAAAACTAAGATTAACTAAAGAGCTATCAAGATTCTAATCGAGTTGGCCCCTTAACTCTATTTGACTACAGAGCTTATGAAGGGCCTGAGTACACCAGAGCATAATAACAGATTTGAGAGAGAGTAGCCAAAATGCACACGCACGCAAATCAGAAACTTTGATTCTCTCTAACTCAGCAAGTAGAACTTCGCAGTTTAAATACCGCTCCTCCTCATTAAGCATTCAGAGTGATTCCAAAACTACGTTCTGGCCGGAAGTAGTAAGTTGAAGTTAAGAATTTGATAGGAAAGGAACTTTAACTTAAAATTTAACTGTTAATCCTTACATAGTATTAAATTATAAAATTCCTTGAAACATTTATATTTTACATTTATAACAGTTCCACATATTTTATAGAAGATGAATCGCTTTTTACTTAAAATTGCACTAACAGTTAGCTTTATACTGGTTCTTTTTTTTTTTTTATGCCTCATTTCGTCACATAATTGTTCAGTCCAGAGGCATATGCAAATTTGATGTCAAGTGGCATTAATTAAACTATGAAGTAAAATAATAATCAGCATGACTCAAAAGCTTGGCTGTTGCCACTGTAGTTGCTTGCTTTCTTCATTCTTTTGGAAGTAATTAATACTTCTGGTATATTCACGATGATATGGCTAAGACTTTTTAGAATTGGCTGCATAGCTATGAAGACAACATAAAAACATTTTAAGGGATGAACAACCTATTAGCCAGAGAATGTGTTAGTAAAGATTTCCTACTTTTTATTTTGAAATGGGATATAAAAATTTATGATAGTTACGAAATATGAGGTGTACTCGGAAACTAAGTACCGTTTTGAAAAAAAAAAAAAAAAAATAGTAAAACATATTTTCGAATCCAATTTTATTTTTACATGAAAATACATGTCTTAAACTATTTTTCAACATAGTTTCTGCCAATGATCAAACACTTGTCATCAAACACTTTGACCAGTTTTTGTATACCATTGTCAAAGAAACTTCCCGCCAGTTTTGATAACCACGACTCCACAGCATTTTTCGTGTCATCGTCAGATCCAAAGCGATTGCCACCAAGCTCGCGCTTCATGTGCAGGAACAAGTGATAGTCGGACGGCGCCAAGTCCGGGCTGTACGGCGGGTGAACAAACTGCTCCCAATGAAACTGTCGATTTAACAATTGAGTGACACCAGCAGTATGGGGCCGAGCATTGTCATGGAGCAACACAATTCCTTTACTGAGCATTGCTCTTTGTTTGTTTTGAATGGCACACCTTAGTTTTGTTAAAGTCTCACAATATCGTGCTGCATTAATGGTTTCACCTCTGGGAAAAAATTCAGTAAGTAAAATGCCTTTCCTATCCCAGAAGACAGTGCACATGACTTTTTGTGATGATATTGTTACTTTGAACTTTTGTTTTTTCGGAGAATGAGTGTGTCTCCACTCCATCGATTGTTGTTTCGATTCTGGTGTGAAATGACACACCCAAGTTTCATCACCTGTCACAATTTGGTTAAAAAAGTTTTCTCCCTCATCACTGTACCGTGTGAGAAATGTCAGGGCACTACCAAGTTGCTTTGTTTTGTGAACATCAGTGAGCATTTTCGGAAATTATCGGGAACACAGTTTGCGATAATTCAAGCAGTCAGACACAATTTTGAACAAAACAGTATGTGAAATTTGTGGAAATGCCTCTGAAAGAGTTGTCATTGTGAAGCGTCTGTTCTCATGAATTGCTTCATCACCTTTCCTTACCAAATCATGGGTGACAACAGAAGGCCGACCACTCCGAGCCTCGGTGTGGACATTTGTTCGACCTGCATTAAACATTCTTACCCACTTTCTCACCATTCCATCACTTATCGCGTATTCAACGTAAACTTCTGTCATTTGACGATAAATTTCGGCCAGTTTAACATTCCTTGCGTTCAAAAATTTAATCATGGCACGAATCTCACAGTCAGTGGGAGAACTTATTGTCTTAAACATTTTGAATGTGCACAGCAGATTGAAAACACAGCATAGAGCAACCAAAATGGCGACAATTGAAAGTCAGTGAACAAGAAAGACTAGTTCGCATGCGCGGGACGCCTACCACAGTGCTGCGACGGCACTAGAATGAAACGGTACTTAGTTTCCGAATACGCTACGTATTTAACTAGCAGCATTGAAAAACGGTTATAACTTAAATATTTTGCTGCATCCTAAAAACAAAGACTTTAATTATGACTACATTTCATGTATGTACACATTATTACTAGAATTAAAATCAAATAATGCATACCGATGCTACATTAATAAAATCATTTTCACCAAATGTAGTAATCACAGCTTTCACTGCAACTTTCATGATTTGCATAGGCTGACCATGCATGCTTCCACTCCTAGAAACATTGTTAAATTATAGGCAAAAGGAGGAAAATATATTAGGAATATTATTAAAAATTTTTTTGAAATGTTAATTACATACATACACATATTTACATTGCAAATAATTCATTCACAAATAAAATGATAGTTAAACCACAAAAATTAATTTGCATTTACACTTACATTTGATATTACATTTAAATATTCAACATGATTTTTCACCAGTAATGAAGAATTGGAAGATGACAATCGAAGACAGACACGGCCTTATGCCACTTGGCATAAAATTTGCATAATCCTCTGGAACCATAATTTTATTTCATGATGATGCACATCAAATTATATTTTCGTAGACAAGATATTTTTCGATCACAGTTAAAAACAATATTTTTTTTAAAGGTAAAATAGGTTTTAGGTAAAGAACAGAGGAGGACAATTGAGGATAGTAGTGCAGAGGGCAGGAGAAGTTAAGAAAAGGAATGATGTAATTGCACACGAAGCAGTATTTATACTAGGCAGGTGCATATGTACAGCTAAGCTGCGGTTGGTTAATTTTAGGTTTTCGTTCTTTGCAAGCAGTGTTATGCTCAGTCAGACAGATTCTGCTCAGTCAGCTGCACATTCTCTACATATTTATGGATAATTTTAAGCCTAAGAAGTAGCAGTGACAAGAATGGGTGAGATTCAAATTACAGGAAAGCAAAAATGAATATATTAGAATAGATATTGCAATGAAAATATTGTTATGTATTCTTATTGGCATACATATTTCTTTTAACAGGGCTCGTACACATTTCTGCACATGGAAATTAATTAAGGACCATCATTCAAAAAAATTAAGGATTTATCAAAGAAATATGAACTGAATAAACTAAAGCAATTATCTATACCCAAACTTCACTTTTCTAAGTCATAAGAATAAAATAAATCTGCACATAGAATCCATTACCATTAAACATAATCTAATATTTAATTTATATAATAATAATAATTAATAATCAGATTCAAGAATAAAATTAAGTTTATAATTTTTTTCAATTAGCAATAATTATAAAATTTTTGAAGCATTTTTATTTTACACTTATAACAGTCCCAGATATTTTACATAAGATTAGTGGTTTTTTCCTTTAAAATTTACTAACAGTTAGCTTTATATTGATTCTTTCTTGCAAGCCTCATTTTGTCATGTACACAGTCCAGAGGATTATGCAAATTTTATGTCAAGTGGCATAAGTTAAATTGTTAAGTAAAATAATAATTAGCGAGACTCATATCAGAAGCTTGGTTACTGCCACTATGGCTGCTTGTTTAGAGACAGAGAATGCTGATTAGAACAGACATGAATGCCTGACACTGGCATGGATGGTAAATATTAAAAGTTATTTCTACTTTGACCCAGTTAGTGTCATAGCTTTGTGTAGATTTGCTGGAGCTGTACCTTGGCTAATATACAGTATTTAATACAAAGTTCTAATAAGCTGCTGAAGCACTAGAAATAATACTTTGTTTTGTATTAAGTCTCATTAGCTGCAAAGAATAAAGTTATAAGTTAATTTTTATATTGCATCTTGGATCCACAATAAGGATTAATGAAAACTGAGAACTCACCTCAGACATAACTTTTAAGGGTAAGCAGTTAGTTACAGACACAATATTGTTAGTTTGCTAATTTTATAGTTACAAATAATTAAATTCTGCAGTTAGATATCCTTAGTCGTTATAGATCTAATATGGTTACAATTACAATTTTTTTTTTTTAATTTCTAGAAAATGTTCACTAAAAAAGCACTGAGAACATTTTACATCAGTGATAATTTATGATATTGATTCTAAAATGATCTTAATAACCTTAATTAAACCAGCAAAACATTTATGTTATGTAGCAACAGAAAACAACAAAACCTATATACGTCTTTTTAATTTGAAAAATTTCTAAATATTTTAGCTTACTTACATCAGTTTCCTTCATTTTAGCATCTTTTCTAAGTTTGTTTCAATAAACAAATTTATGTCTCACTAGTTTCCTAATTTGTTAATGTTTTAACAATGTACCTTTGAAGAATAATTTTCTCTCTCTTTATAAAAACAATTTATCTTTCAATAAGTTCATTTTAGAATTTGCATATTTAATTAAATTTCTGTTACTCTTCAGAATGTATAGAAGAAATTGGTAATTTTATTTCTTTAATAATACGAGTCCTAAGAATGAACAGGAAATGATATAAGATCAGGGCCAGTGTAGAACCAATGTGGCAGAATTTTTAGAATTTACAGCACCAAGCAACAAAATGTAAGGATGGGAAAATTTTAGAATTTAGAGCTGGCACTGAGGGATATGTGGTACAGAAAGTTTTCCATAAACTGTCTTTTTTCAATTTCTTTGCTTTCTCCAACTGCTTCAATGCTTATTTCTAGTGGAAAGATAAGAAAATAAAGGGAAGATAAACATGTTACAAGAAAGATTTCTGGGGTCAAAAAGAGAAAATTCACATAATTTTGTTTTCATTGCTCTCCCAAAAATTCTCCAGAAGACAAGAAATCCATCACAAATTTTTTATACAACACATCCATTACATGTTAATACCATGACATTGTAGGTTTATAAATCTTGCTTTTAAATCCTTATCTCTACCAACTCTGTTAAAGCAAAAAGCCAGAAGATTTTGGGGAAGATGGGAACAAACTGCTGAACATTTGATAATACACTATCATTAAGTTATATTATTAAGGACATGTATAGGTAGAAATGAGTGAGACAAGAGAAGAATTTCACTATTGGTCGTTACATATAACAGTGTAGCTCTGCCCCAGTTTTGAGTGAGTACACATAGGAGGCAGTTTGAGGGTCTCTCACTCCTTTCTCGAACTACCAACTTCTTAAAAGGACTTTCAGCCACCTTGCCGTACAGACATTATAAAGCTTACAGACATCCATGCCTTCTCCAGGATTTGAACCTGTTCCCACGGGTACAGCAGTCTTCGTCAGTAACCACTATACCGGTTGGTGACACAGGGGTAAGCAGGTATTTATTCCACATTTTCCACTGTCTCCAGATACTAACATCTCCTATAATGTCCCTAAGAATGCTTTCCCAGGAATATGTAAACAACATATTTATACATAAATATAGAGGAAGCATAGTTCTGCTCATATACAATAGTTTATTGTATTTACAGAATAATGTTCAATATTATATCTATGACTATAAGATGAAATTCCTTACAAAAAGAATAAAGTTCTGTACAATTCGAATTTATCTTTTTTCATTCCAATTTTTTTTTTTACAATAAGGTATATATACAATGTATGCAGTACGTAACATAAATATATATAAATACAATGTCTCTCAAGGATGACATTTTGTGGGTGCATTGATAAATGTACAAAATATGTAGCGGAAACATGTTCAAATGAAATCATATTGTATTAATTGCCAGGGTAAAGAATTGTTATAAGTTCAGTAAAGAAAGACTAGAAATAATAAATAAAATTTCAAAAGAGTAAGACAATTATTTTTGCATGAGATGGAGGTTGAAAAACATAAAACTAAACAATAATTCAACATCTATCATGTAGATTCTCAACTAATAATAAAGGTCTAATTGTGTCATTTGCCAAAACTAACAAATAGTATCAGTTAATATTTAATTACCGAACCATGTTGATATAAGTACAATACAAACTCCTCAGTGGATCCATAAAAACACAGAATTACATATTGAACAAACCATACAAAAGTACCACATAATATCTGTTAAGGTTAATGTCCATTAACAAATGTTTAATTTCATAAAAAACATGGCATTATAAATTATTAGCTTTCTTATACACAATAAACTGCACATGAATTTTAAAAATATTTCCAATGTTTAATGCAGAGAAAAACTTATTTTGTAAAAGAATGAGTGAGGAGGAAAACATTAACCTATAATGAACTGGACTTTGTATCTTAGTATACCACTGTATACTTCTTTAAGAACACCCTTATTCAGAACAAACTTTTTGGGAAAGGACAGAAAAAGTCACAGAATTTATATTTGATTTTACAGCTCTAAAGCAATGAAGACAAGTAGTTATTATATAACTGATATATTAAATGCTGAAAATTTAAATTTACAGAAATAGAGACTTACGTATCCATAAGAATAACAACATCTTTTGGAGAGCTTGAAGCATGTACATACCTAAAATTAACAAAGATATTGAATACTTTTATAAGTTAATTCAATAAGAGGATATCAAATTATATCACAAAAAAAAAGTGACAATTAAAAATGTTGTCTTTGCTTTTGGTGTTAATTTATTACCCAACTATCAGCAACATAGAACATTTTCAACCTAAATAAACATGCATCTAAATTATAAACATCTGCTAAGAAGCATAAAATTTACTACATTAATAGTAGAATGAATTCATTTGCAAATGAATGCACATTGTAATCAAAGTGTTATTTTTAAAAAATCCTACAGCCATTTCATTCCAAATAATAATTTCAAATCTAAGTTATAATTATTAAACAAATAGTCTAATTTTAACCCATTTCAAATTGTAAGATACTCATAGCACACACTCAGACACTAAAAAACTGGTTGCAGGCAAAATTTTTAAATATTTAAATTATACAGACCTCGAAAATCTATTTTCCATCTTTTATCAGTTAATCCTTAAATTACACAGACTTATTTATATGTGGGATTTTCTCATCAAGTATTAGAAAAAGTTAGGAAATTTACAGAAATTTGGAAAAATTAGCACAGGAACTATATAGTCTAAAAATATAAAACATCTTACGCATGTCATGGATGCATAAAAAAATATACAAATGTAGTAGACTCCCAATTAACTACACAGGGCAATATTGAGGATAAAGTTCACAATAAACTCAAAATCCTGGTTAATATGAAGGCAGTTAAAAATACAGAAAAGAGTTATAATTTATATTATTATTAATAGAAAAATACTGTTAACACATCACCTATACTTTCAAATAGTTTAAGCTGAAGAATAAATGTACTTGGTTATGAAAATTAAATCAGAGTTCAAAATGTAAAGCATATACTGTAAATAGCAAAAGAATAAAAAGAACATTAGAAATGAAGATAATTTATAAATGACAAAAACAATATAGAAAATAATTAGAACAATGATGCCATTGAGTTCAAACGCGCTAAGAAGGTCATCAGAACTTTTTGTGTTTTAATGGCACAAAATTTATATATTCAGGATTATGTAAAATGAAATTACATATACTTGCAAATAAAAAATAATTTCCCTTGTAATATGGCATTATTTGCTGTTACTATTATGCTCCATACACTTTTCTTTCCCATAGACATTTTTCATGATATTGGTTTGGGATAATAATTTTTCCACTGGTCAGCAATACATATGCTTAACTTTATCTTTAGACAGAACCCGATTAATCCAACCCTGAAATCAATCAGAAGCTGATTGCAATACTTTATCATTTATTATGATACAGGTAAAAAACAAATCTGCTAAAAAAAAAAAGTCAAAGTTTATCATCAAATCAGCAGAGAAACAATACAGACTTCCCATTGTGCCACTAGGAGTGAATGAAGTTAAATCCAATATGCCAATATTGTACGTTTTGAGACACTTCAATAATTCTACAAAAACCATCCACAGCTAGAACTGAGATAAGCTTAAAGGGAATAAATATATGCTTATAGTTCTGAGCATCTTCACCTGAATGCTTCATCAATTCAGTAAATTGAAACAATGCACTAAAGCATGATCCCATCAGTTCTCAGTAGCTTTTCATAGTTACCATCACTGCTGTCAAGAACCACAGAAAAGCCACACAATTTCAAGAAAAAGTTGAACTCTTTGACATGTATTTTTGATTCTTCAAACATGAATTTATTGCAAGCTTTTCATTTTTGAATTATAATATGTACATCGATAGTACTCAAAATGTTTTGTATTCACCAGTCTAAATTAATGTTGTAAATAAATAAAGTTGTATATACACCAAAGGGACATTCATTACATTATGACCACCCTGTTAATAACATGTAGGACTACCTATAGACCTCGAAACTGCCAACAGTTGACATGGCATTGACTCCACAAAGTGCTGAAAGGTAGTCCAAGGTATCTGGTACTCAAGTGGTTCTGCGATTCCCACTATTAAACTATTCGATATCAATGCGCTGTTGATGACACACTGCTGTCCGGCGACTTGTTATTTCACCAACCATACACCACTTTCGATATGTGCTCACAACAACTGTGAACAGCCCACTAAACACAGCTGTTTCTAATTGTCGAACCATAACAATTTGACCTTTATTGCGCATTGTGGAGGGGAGGGGGTAGCGTGGCAGCATGAATTTGGTTTTTCAGGCAGGACCACAAATGCTCTATTGGATTAATATCAGGTGAGTTTGGAGGCTAAGTCACTGGCCTCCAAATTGGTTTGAAAGTCACTGAAATGCTCCTTGAATGACTCCCTGATGAATAGATCCTTATGACATGGTACATTATCCTGTTGGTAAACACCATCTCCTGCCGGAAATACTGTTGTCATGACTGGGTGAACGCGGTCTGCAACGATGTTCATGTAGAGCACATTTGTCAGGGAATGTTCGATGGGAATTATGGGTCCTAATGCACTCCATGAAAACATCGCCCACACCATAATACTCTTATCACCAGCTTGTCTCCGTCAAACTGTGCATCTGTGAGCCAGGGTTTCATTTGGAAATCGGCATATTAGCAGACGCCTATTGATGTTGATGGACTAGAAAATATGGTTCTTCGAAACATGCAACTTTTTTCCATTCTTCTAATATACAATTTTGATGTTTCTTGGCCCATTGCAGATGCAGCTGGTGATGACGTGCGGTCAGTGCAGGGACATGCTTCAGCCCCCAGCTGCATAGGCCCATACACAGCAATGTATGCTGCACAGTGTGTTGAGAAACAATGTCTGGGTCACGCGAACAATTCGTAGCTCTTCTTTGATATCAATGCACTGTCGATGACACACTGCTGTCCGGCGACTTGTTACTTCACCAACCATACACCACTTTCGATATGTGCTCACAACAACTGTGAACAGCCCACTAAACACAGCTGTTTCTAATTGTCGAACCATAACAATTTGACCTTTATCGAAGTCTGATAAATTAGCTGCCTTTCCCATTATGTCACTAATTGTGCTATGTTTGGAAAGACAATGCATAGCCACTTTATATACTTCAACATCCAACTGCGCATACAGTGTTTTTGTTCCTGAGTAAGCCCACTGTTATAGATGAAGGTGGTTATAATGTAAGGGTTCTTTGGTGTATATTTTCTTTTTCTGATAATATCATAGGGAAACTTTTTGAATCATTTCCATTACAGGACAACATCATGCTGAAATGTTTCTTAACTAAAGAAATACATCTCTTTAGATTTTTCGGTACATCTTTATAATAGCGACTGACCTTAGGCTTACACAAGATCCTAGCTATGATTTCATCAGTTCACTATAAATTTCACAGTGAGTAAAAACTCATTTGCAGGGAGATATTATTCATGTCCATTGTTTTATGTGCTATCTATTTGTAATAGGATTTCATAAAGTACTTAAAAACTAAATAAAAACTTTTATTAAATTCACATTTAATATATTAATTTTTTCAACATGCATATAACGAAAATATGACATGTAAAAAGAGGGGGATTTTGAATCTATGACATCTCACATGTAGGGGAAAAACAAAACATTTACTTGTCCAAGTTTTAATCCTCCTCAAATTAATTTATCTAACGAAAGGCAAAAGTGTTTTATCACTTATGATTGAAAACATATTTCTATAACAAGCAATGCAAAATTTAGAAGTAATTCTCTTCTCAGCTTTAAAAGAGAAAAACTCTGCATTATACCTTAAAAAGTGTCATAAAACTATTTTATTATTTAACATGGCCTAAAGAATACTAAACAGAATTTTTACACAAATCCATGTTATTTTATAACACAAAATTTTAAACTTTTTCTTTTAAAATAAATACGCACCATGGACGAAGTCTAGCATCAAATAGATCTGGAAAATTTGGTTTTCTTGGTACAGCTTTCCACTGATGGGCTAAATCAAAGGAAAATATAAAAAGGTATTTTAAATAGATAATTTGAAGATTAATGATGGGAAAATTACACAGAAAATTTCATAGAAACCAAATCATGCATTAAATTTAACAGCTTTAAAAATATCTCTAAGTTACATGATGTGAAAAATTATACAGTAAAAAATCCATAATTTGGACTCGTCGGGAATTCGGCAATTCCGGACTATAGATCATAAATTTAAATCTGGTAAGATGACATACAGAAATTATACAATTAAAAATATGAAATTGTAATTTATGAAATAAAGAGCAATTATGATCTAAAGGTATCAAAATTTACAAAAAAAGATTAATATTTATTTGTTTACTTTATTAAACATTTCTTTCAATGTAAGTTGTTTAAGTTGCTTCGTTTTTTGTGCTAATAATTTCTCTTTAATTCTATTAACAGACATAATTTCTTGTTCAGTTACAAAGTTCCACTGTTCAAGTCCTGTAATTGCTGTGTTGAGAATACCGACTAATTTATCAATTGAAATTTTTTCATTTTCAATAACCTCGCTGTCACTTTCTTCACTATCGGAAGTGGTAATTATTGGATCTAGAACCATACTACAGATTTTGCCGTCCATTAATTGATTGATGATTGGGACATTGTCGTCATAATGAAAAACTTCTGTTATATCATCTTCATTTATTACTGCTTCTCCACATTTCTTTACAAAATCCAATAACTGGAAAATTTAACCTTTAGTTTGCGGTGTCCGAAAACCTTCAAATTCGCGGCTATCAGCTTCATCGTCCTCACCATGAAATATGGTAGCTGGCCAAGCATTTTTTAACGTATCTGAAAACATATCCTCCCACGATCTTGCAATGCTCCACACAGCAGATTTTAAGCTAGAAAATTTCAAAAAGTCTTGAATAGTCTTGCCATTTTTCAATAAATTTAACATAGATTTAAAAAATGCTACTTTATATTTGCATTTCAGCACATGCACTATTCTCATATCCATAGGCTAAATGACAGACGTACATTTTGGAAGGAAAAATAATATGGATACATTATCTTTCACTAAAACTTTAAGTGAAGTATGCACCGAACAGTTGTCAACAATCAGGACTATTTTTGAGTCATCAGGTAAACCAACCGTATTAAAATGTCGCCGAGCCTCAGGTATAAAACGATTTTCAAACCAATCATTCATCAATGCTTGTTTCATCCATGCTCTTTTATTTGCACAATATATAACTGGGAAAATCATTGCTCCTTGAATTGCTCGAGGTTGCGCGTGTTTTCCGATTACAAAATGTTTCCACTTGTGCGTTCCTGCAGCATTTGTACATGCTAAAATTGTTAATCTCGCTTTGGAATCTTTGACGCTAGTTGGAGCCTTTTCTGTAGAGGTTGCCAAGGTATTTCGCAGTACATATTGCCAGAAAAGACCAGTTTCATCAGCTTTGTAAATTTGTTCTGGAGATAAGTGAAATGAGTTCAATGAATTCATCTGCAAATTGTTCAGCAGCTTCAGTATGAGATGAAGCGTTTTCACCGTGAAGAAGCGTGCACTCAGTGTTTAAGTTCATTTCTTCATGAAATATTTTGGCTTGAGCCATTAGCATTGGACACATCAATGGCACACCCTCAATGAGACACTGTCTGACCCATTCAATCATCACTTTGTCATTATCGTCACTTTTAGCATAACAAACCCTTTTTCTGTTATTCATTGCAAAAGGCTTGTCGGAATCCACAAAAAATTCAAAAAGTTCCTTTTTCTTCTTGCTTATGTGATATACAGTTGACTTTCCAATGTCATACTCCTCACATAATTTTGAGACGGATATGCCTTTATCCATTTTTTGCATTAATTCCACTTTTTGTTTGACAGGCATCGAAACATTTGTTTCAATGTTTGATGGCTCGAAAGTTCAAGCTTAATTTTTATAAAATTGCTCTAACAGTCTGCAAAAAAATAATAAGCCAGATCTAATTTGAAGATTAAGGAACAGCGTAATCTGCAACATTAACTGAAATGACTTAGAATCAGTAAAGATAATTTTAGCCTAGCTTATACCGTCTGTTATACATTAAACGCCATCCGTAAAGCATACAAAAAAAGTTTGTGGCTTTAAGGTCCACATTATACAAGGTGTGTCTATTAATTTCCAGGACTGCTCTCATAACTCCAGAACAGATGATGTGAAAAATGTAACCCTTTAATATGTTTCGAAGTAATCCCCATCTGCCGTAATACACTTCTGTGCTTGGCTGTATAAGTTGTGGAAACAACTTTTAATGTCCTCTTTTCGAAGGCTTTTCAATGTCGACGTCACATTCTTGTTGATGTCTTTCAACATCCACAAAGACATCCTTAGATCACAGTTTTGAATTTGGGAATGTTCAGTCGTACTCTCCTGACTTGGTCCCCGCAGACTTCTTTTTGTTTCCCAAACTCAAAACTGTGATCAAAGCAACATGCTTTGTGGATGTTGAAGACATCAAGAAGAACGTGACGTCGACATTGAAGAGCCTTCCGGAAAAAGGACTTAAAAGTTGTTTCCACAACTTATATAGCTGAGCACAAAAGTGTATTAAGACCGATGGGGATTACTTCGAAACATATTAAAAGGTTAAATTAAAGTTTGTCACATCATCTGTTCTGGTGTTATTAGAGCAGTCCTAAAAATTAATAGCCACACCTTGTAGATCGTTCTGGATAATGGACGTCTGAATCATGGACTTTGTACCATATAACAACAAAAAAATTGCCTGTACATTCATGAACACATCCACTCCTGAAAAACTTGTTTTAGCCAAGCCAAAATTTAAGTTCATATTGGACAAGGGTATCACTTGGCCACTAATTGGTAAAAAGGATGGAACATTAAAGCCTGCAGGCACTATACATGGTTAAACCATATCTGACCGTTATTTGACCAAAACTGAAGACTTTCATCTTATTTTGCAAGATAAAGTTATATCCTTAAAGACTGATCTAGTAAAGGTTTACTATCTGATACCAATCACTGAAGAGGGCAAACCAAGGACTGCTATAATTACCCCTTTCAGATTATTTGAAGTTAATGTCATGAGTTTCAGGAAAATATAAAAAGGTATTTTAAATAGATAATTTGAAGATTAATGATGGGAAAATTACACAGAAAATTTCATAGAATCCAAATCATGCATTAAATTTAACAGCTTTGAAAATATCTCTAAGTTACATGATGTGAAAAATTATACAGTAAAAAATCCATAATCTGGACTCGTCAGGAATTCGGCAATTCCGGACTATAGATCATAAATTTAAATCTGGTAAGATGACGTACAGAAATTATACAATTAAAATATGAAACTGTAATTTATGAAATAAAGAGCAATTATGATCTAAAGGTATCAAAATTTACAAAAAAAGATTAATATTTATTTGTTTACTTTATTAAACATTTCTTTCAATGTAAGTTGTTTAAGTTGCTTCGTTTTTTGTGCTATTAATTTCTCTTTAATTCTATAAACAGACATAATTTCTTGTTCAGTTACAAAGTTCCACTGTTCAAGTCCTGTAATTGCTGTGTCGAGAATGCCGACTAATTTATCAATTGAAATTTTTTCATTTTCAATAACCTCGCTGTCACTTTCTTCACTATCGGAAGTGGTAATTACTACACAGACTACGAAATGTGCCAGCTATCTTTCAGATAAGCTTCTTAACTACATGGATACCTTAAAACAGATCAAAACATGGTGTGCTAGCAATTAGATAACTTTTGCCTACAAGGGTTTAAAGTCATAGTCTCATGCTTTTGTAAGAACACACCGAGTGAAAAAGCCACTTCAACCAACATATGTAGCACCCTTTCAAGTATCTGACAGAAATGAGAATATCTTTCTGTGCTCATTAAAGGCAGAACAGTTAGTAGTTCTGTTGACAGACTAAAGCTCACATACATGCTAACTACTGATATTGATCCTGTACCTAACAAAGTGATTATGAACAATGAAACTAATAAACATTCAAGCAAAAATCTTACAGACAACATCCATTCCAGCAGACAAGTAAAACTGCCAGTCCAATTTCGAGATTGAAATTGATAATACATATGTCTCTCTGTTCCCACCACGAATACTTAGTTTTCTATGTAATGAATGAGTAATGTTGGGAATGGTAATCGTTAAAGTTAGTACCATTAGATGATGGCTCTACGTAATACATTTAAAATAGTAATTAGATTTTTACTGCATAAGTTCACAATGTAAATATTTAAAAATGATCTAGCAAACTTATAAAATATTTAAGCTACCAAAAAAAAATTCTATTCGACTTTTATTTTCTTCTTATTTAATTTTGCAACCATTCAGATTGCAACTGATTTAACAGTAAATGTATATTAACTAAAAAATATATATAACTAATAATAATGAGAATAAAAATAATGAGAACAATAACACTTTCAACGCAGGTACTATGTATGGCCTTTATTGCAGAGCATATGCGCCCTGATATTACTATCTTATACATGAAGTGATTTCCTTTTTTTAAAAAAAATAATACACTCATGCATGCATCCACAGCAGGATATGAACACATTCTTGTTCAAGATTCTATGCTGTCTTAATTTACTAGAAAACAATTTAATAAACACACTTGACTATGGTTGACAGAGGGGGGAGGACTGGAAGCAAGAAATGGAAGTGCTAATTTTTTAACTCACTTTTATCATTATACTTATATTTGAGTCATATGTAGAACATTATATTACTAATTTTTTTTCCATCTTCTAAGCAGTTTAGTCTCATTTGTATGCTTACAATAACATTTTCTTAACGTATGCATTTTTTATGAGGTCTGCCACATCAGGTAAATTTAGATATATTCTGAAACTGACTTTTATTTCATATTAATGACAGAAACTGCAAATTAACAATTATTTACAAAGAAATGATACCAAAATTTAATCTAAAAAGGAAAAAAAATTCAAAAGTGAATATGCATCATCATAAAATCATGAAACAAAACAATATTCTTTTGCATGCAATAACTTCTTTTGTTATCTTGAATGGATGAATTCAAAAGAGGGAAAAAATTGTTCTAATGCAGCTTACTGCACTCTCAGCTAAATTACATAATTCATCAGAAATTTTAGAAGTGACACATTCCTTTTTATCAAAGATTCAAGACTCTGAAAATAGCATCATGGCTAAGCAAGAATTTAAAAATGGTGAACTCTTCATAAGATTGACAAGTTTCTTCTATGGTGGAGAAAACTAGAAAGAGGAAATTGATTTTTTACTTATTTTATATTAATATGATTATACATGAAAAGCTCATAAATGCCGAATTTTGGATATGTGAAAATTCTGGATAGTTAAGTATATTAGGTGTGGTGTATTTAATTATGGCAAAGCACACTAGGGCTATCTGCCTAAGGGGAGGAATGCCTTCATGGAGGACTTTCTAAGGGAAACTGGCTCGTATACACGTTACACATGGGGAAAACCACGAAAACACCCATGCAGCCAGCCCGTTCGCGGGATTTGAACCTCAGACCGAACTACCAGTGTTCAACGACTTTACCGCTCAGCCGCTGGTGGGCCAGTTAAGTTATTAAAAACATTATTCATGTTCGAAAAGCCAAATTTGATGGAACATTTTTTTTTCATCTCTAAGATTATAAAAACAATCACCTTATTTGTTATCAACTTGAATATTGAAAGCTTACATTTAAAATTAAGATTTCAAAATAAAAAGCACTTCAGTATTATAAAAGCAACGTATTTTGTAGGCTTGATCCAATTATGAAAGTTGGCAGAGATGTTGTCAAGCATTATGGCAGAAGTATAAACAAGTATATCACTCTTTATTTAGTTAGATAGTAAAGTGATACAAATTATGGATATAGCATACAAAAAACTCAAGTCACTGATCATAATTTTTCCTATTTCACTGTTATTTATTTTTTTTTCAAAGTCACATATCCCAACATTTCTTTTTATGTCCAAATCATGCAATTTTGAAAATACTTTGGTTAGAGTAGATTGAAGGTTGCACCTTGGATTATCGGCAAGTTGTTTCATTTATTATAATCTGAGTAGTTAAATACTATGGATACCCTATTATGACATAATTGGTTGTGTGATTGAGGTGAATTTGAATGATGAGATGGATTTTGGACAAGAAGTATGTTGATATTTTGTGGTTTACATGGTAAAATAGCAGAATGTTGAAAGATTAATTTGAAGTTTGTGTACGATTTGGAACAAAAGGGAAAAAAGCAATTATTGACTGGTGTGTAAATGAAGGCTTACTTAGTTGTCATTATAAGTGTCCTATTTGTAGGAAGGGAATCGCATGGTCGAACATCGGAGGATATTTTTTACTCTTATTTTTGTGAATCTATATGGCAACGCCAGTATACAGATTTTAGTTCAGATAATTTTAGAAAGTTTTTGGATGCTGCTAAAGAATTTTGTTTAACTACATAAAGCCAAAGTAACAAGTCAAAGAATTGCACGAACTCGCATACTTGCCAACCTATGACACACAAAAATCAGGAGATTTTTTTAAGAAATCGGGAGACTTTTCACAATGTTAAAAAGACTTTTTAAATGAGGAAAATATAGTTTTTAATAATGAATTAACTTTAAATAGTAACTAATTCTTAAATGCAAGCAACAGAAAAATACCTTACACATAAAAAACCTTTTTATTACTTGCATTGTTTAAGAAAACAAACAAACAAAAAAACACCTTTAATCAGTTTTCGTACAAATGGTATAAACAGTGGCAGATTTTGCTTTCTTTAAGAAAGAAACTTCATAATTTTGTTCATAGCAATTGCCACATAGGCCTGCTTTCACTAATAAAAGTTTTCTAATGTGTCATCACTAATATTAGATCTAAATTTAGTCCTCGTTTTCGCAACAACACTGAAAATCCTCTCACACTCTGCATTACTATGGGGAACTGTGAAGATGGCCAACATAATTCTAGACAGTTCACTATATTTTAAAATTGCATTAGCATCTTTCAGTTTTCCAATTAAACTCCACTGGGTGTCAATCCTAGCTGATTTTATAACTTCATCCAAGTTTTCTAATTGTAAACTGCTGTTATGCAGCTGTTGGACCTGTTTCAATTTTTCCTCCTTTTAGAACTCCTTTCAAGATAATAATAAATATCAACAATATGTTCACCCACATTTATAAGTAAAGAAGCTACTCCTTTTTCAGCTGCTAAATTTAAGAGGTGACAGGTGCACCTCATAATCTGCAAATCTGAATTTTCCTTTCTGAAGATGCCTGCAACACCAGTCTTCAAGCCTACCAATATTGGTGCATTATCAGCACCAAGTGCTAAGCAATTATCCAGAGGGACTGCATTTTCTTTTAAAGTTTTAATAATTAGCTGTGCTATATTAAAGCCTGTCAAATGTCCTTCTAAAGTGGGGACAGAAAGTAAACTGTACTCAATTTCTGAAGACTCTGGATTAAAAAAAGAAACAACAATTGGATACAGTTTTGAATCGGTATTATTGCTTCCATCCGTAGAAAGGCAGAACGGAGCTCTTTTAATGCAATCAATAACTGAAGATTTATTTTTCACATTAATTTCTTTAACAATTGCACCTCTTTTGGTTCTTGCACTTAAGTATTTCTTAGCGATTTCACTATCGGGAAACATTTTTCTAAATAAAGCTGCAGCGTGATCCGATGCATTCAGTGGCAGGTTGTGCTTCAGTAAAAAGGCAGAGAACAGACATTCTGCATTAATAACTTTTTAGTCCTTTGTTTCCGAAGAAAAATGTTTAGTTTTTTTTTTTTTTTTTTTCCAAAACAACTCATGTTGCCCTTGTGTTTTTGTGTACGCACATGTTTGAAAACATCCGCCCTTCCACCATGCGAAATTGAAAAATCGCAACGACAGGCGGTACACATCGCAAATTTATTACATTTCCTTGAGGAAATAATGGAAGGAAAGTGAACTGTGTACGATTTTTGAAACGTACACGAGTATTTCACCTTTCTCGCAGACATAACAAAAGATGATAATTTTGAAAACTATTTCCCGAACTCACGTGTACTCACACAACTCAGGACAAAATGACCGAACGTTTCTGGATACGTATATGCTCTCACTCACAAAGCAGAAGTTATCTAATTCGCAACATTTTGTTTTAGATATAATTTAGAGAAAATTCATTTGCTTCGGATGTCCAAAATCACTTTTTTTGTTCATATAACAAAGTATAAGGCCAAGTTCGATAAAAATCGTGAGAAATTTTAAGAATAAGAAAAAGTCGGGAGAAATATATTGTAAATCGGGTTGGCGGGAGAGCGGTCGAAAATCAGGAGTCTCCTGCCTAAATCGGGAGAGTTGGCAAGTCTGAACTCGGTGTCCATGTACCACCCAAAACCGTCAATTATTGCCAAGGGCACCCATAAATATATTTTTACCAATACTTTAATCTTTAAAATAATTTCATGCAATCTCAAATATTAATCATTTTTTTTCAAATGAGAGGGGGAAAAAATAGAACTTCAATCCTTCTTTACAAAAATTAAATCAGCTTAACAAGAATTGATCACATTTATATTAAATCAAAACAAACTTCTTACAGCTGTGTTGTAATTTCATGCTTACCTATTACTGGCACTAAATCACATTGTTTGTAAACAAAGTATATGTGTTAATAGTATTATGAGCTCTATAATGGCATTACATTTAACTAAAATTTTCAAGGGAATTGTTTTTCTAAAATATTCCAGTAATTTCAGCTTTCTGGTTAATTGAATGCTGGGTAGTTGGGGTTTTATTGAAGTTATAATGCGCCATCCAGAAATTTTTGTAGTTTTTTTATGTAAATACAAATGAAGCGGTATAAAAAAACATAAGAAAACTTTATTGAATCATATAAGCATCATTTTGTTCTATGATATTAATCTTTCCAGTTGATGGAAAATGTTTCTTAAAAATGTAATGTAGTTATCAAGGTACTGTTTGACAGTTTCCAAAGAATTGAACACCAGGTCATTCAGAGAATTGTGATGTGAATTAAAGAGATAAAAATCTGAGGAGCCAAGGTCGAGTGAATATGGAGGAGGGATGAGCCAAAACATTCCTGCAATATTCAATAAGTCTTTATCTGGCATTCATCGAAATGTAGGGCCGAGAATTATCCCGATGGAAGACAACACCTTAACAATTGATCATTTCTCTACACTTCATTTGAACTTCTGCTTTTAAAACTGCCATTTGGGAACTTCATTCTTCCAAATTTATTTGATCTGGTGGCAAAAATTCATAGTATCCAATTCCTTTGTAGTTCCACCAGATACAAAACATTACTTTTTTGGGACATAGTCTCCCTCTCACTGTTACTAAAGGAGGTTTTTAAGGTACATTTTTGGGACGTAGTCTCCCTCTCACTGTTACTAAAGGAGGTTCTTAAGGCTTATACCATGAATTTTTCGTGCAATATTATTCTATACAATAATTTTTTCATTGCCATTTAAAAAAAGAGCTTCTTTACTTTTTTTTTAGCAATGAATCATATGCCAAAATTCAAGCAAGAATATTTTGTTCTCTTAAAGCAGTGGTTCTCAAACTATTCATCACTTTTGGTAGATCATTCCCCCTCCTTTCCCAAACTTGAAAAATTCTTAGATTAAAATTACTTTTAAGATTAAATTATTTTTAATTAATTTAAATAATTTATTTAGTTTATTTAATTAGATTTAAATTAGTTTTAATATAATTTAGAATTTAAATAACAAAAATAAGAGAAAATGTTTACAAATATCAAAACTTAAATATTTAGTCTATCTGATAGTTCCTGAACTGTATAATGTGGATTTTCAGTGGTATTTCTCTTAACCTTCTAAAACCGGGCCGAAATTCTCATAATATAGCCTTAAGATTGGTGCAATCTAAAACAGTTTTGCCCCCTCTTTGACATTTTCCTAATGAGAAAAGTCGTTAGTCCTCCTCCACGGATGCAGTACAATTTACATGTTTGTCGGACGCTGTCCTATAGTAGATGGGTTGCTAGATTTGTGATTTTTTTCTATGATTATTTTGCTTTCATTTAAATGAAGTTCTAAATAAATAGTGCATAAATAAATATGCAGTACTGGATGCATATCCAGTGCACTATTTATTTAGAACAAAATGTATGCAATGTTTATATTTCACTCACTATTTCTGATCAATCTCATAAATAATTTGTGGATTTTTTAACTTTGTTTTCACTCTTCATTTACATTTGCATATTTTCGTATTAGAAATTAGAAAACGGGAACAAAATTTTACAAAATATAATAAATACGAACTAGCTTTGTAAGTCTGCAGGCTGGAATGCAATTTTAATAACATATTTTCATTAACAAAATAATAGTAATGACTAATTTAATGAAATAATAGTAATCATATTTATTACCATTAAATGATTAGAATGAGATTCAATACAATTAGATTTTGAGATGAACTTACAGCAATAATAAAGCTTTACATGACAATAACAGAGCTTAAAATCTGCTTTTTTTGATAATTTTGTTATTATTATATAAAAAAGAAAATCTGAGATAAATTGGTTGCGTTTCATCATTTACTTTAACAAATATTACATTAGACTATCAGACAAAGGAGGTATGTCTTTAACAACAATTTTTCTTTGTGAAATTGGCTTTTGTTTATGTTAGCAGAGAAAAAAAAAATCTGTGACCTATGCATGCAATCATCAAAGTATTTTTCAGAACAGTTTTAAATGCTCATGAAGAATTAATTATACGTCAATTTCTTTTCATAGGTAGAAATTTCGTCTAAAACCATCGTTATATCCAAAGGTTGAAGTCTATTTCATTTTCAACGAATATTCTGTTTGCACATAATATATTTTCTAATTTATTTTAGAAAGAGTAATCTTTCACGTTTTCAAAAGAATAAGGACATACTGGGTGTTGACACTTACAATGTAGTAAATCTGTTTTTCATATTTCTTCCAGCAATGAAAACGATTACCCTGGAATGTTTTCAAAGCAAAATTAGGAAAACCATTTACACCAAATTTTGCATAAAGTATCTCTCGTGTATTTTATTTAAAGTGTGAAATTTTCTCTTTGAAAATATAAAAAATCATGAACGGAGCAAAATTAATTCATGAGAAATAACTCTGAAATGCAATAATTCCATAGTAATATGAAATAGTGGAGAAAAGTGCAATACAGTTTATTTATTCACAAATAATCCCCTCATATACATAATTTATGTACTGTCAATTGAGAAAAATAGGTTAGTAAATTAAACCAGTTATTTCAATACTTTTTCTTTATAAATTTTTTTACAGCCCCTCCAGTAGAACGGTAAAGGTGGCTGAACACTTGTAGATCGCTCGGGTTTGAATCCTGGCTAAAGGGTTGGATTCATGGCTTTTGTGTAACGTAAATAAATGCAAGCCAGCTTCCCTTAGAAAGTCCTCCGCGAAGACATCCCTCCCCTTATACAGGTAATTGTTCTGTGTTTTGATGTAATTCAGGAAGCGAACAAAATTAATCCAATCAAACCCAAAGAAAGGGTTGATTACATGTGGAGTTTTCCACCAGGAATGTAAATGCAATTTTCTCTTAAAAGGGTTTACATGAAAGCATCCATCCTCTTAAGCAGATAGCGTTTGCGTGCTTTTCCGTAATCCAATCCTAATTCTCATACATTTAATAGTAAGTTGACATACACCTTATTACAGACAAAATAACAACCTTTTTTAAAGATTTTTTTTTTATTAACTTGTCTGAATTCCCTTTATCTCTTGAGGAGTATAAGAATTTCAGCAAATAAAACTGGTTGAAGTTTTATACAAAGTAACTGATGGTTTGATTCAATTTAGAAGTAATGTAAGCTTTACTGATATTTAAGTACTTTTTGGCAGATCTCATCCTAAAAGAGGGTCTAAAGATAAATTGATTTTATTTAATTTACAATCAATGAAAATCATTGAAAGCAATCATTGTATAAATGAAAATCACAAAAACTATTATGCATACAATTGTCTCTTATTTATCTTCTGATAAATCAGACAAAGTTGCTTACATAATAGAAGCACTTTGAAAGAGTTAACGATTCTTAAGGGTTTTATGCATTCCAAAAAGAAAAATGTCAAAATAAAATCTTATTATTCATAAGTATAAAAAGGAAGTAAATGATAAAAGCGGTTTTAACTATTTTCTAGAAGGACATTAAATCTAAAAAATTAATCTATTCTTATTTGCTATGATTAAAAAACATTAAATCTGGTAAGCTTGAACATCGTGCAAAATCGCTGACGTTTTAATCATAGCAAGTCAGTACTAAAAAAATTAGAGATGGCCTCTATTTGATTTTCAAGTATATTGGCGCGAGACGAAACCTGCAGTTTTTGCCAAAATGTAGCCAAACTGATAAGAAGAGGGTATTAATGCGGCTAGTCTGAGCAGCGACAATGGACCACCCAGAGATCTACAGATAGGCGATTCTCTAAAATAGGAAGTGAATGGCTGGTACGACAGATGTACCACAGCCGGCGTCAAAGAAAATAATTTTCCTGGTACAACTGCTGTAACAGCTGGCTTCAAAAAGTTAATAGGTCTTTGTTTACAGAGGATGGTCATCCAGAGCAGGCATCATCTTCACGGCTGAAATTTCCATGCTTGAAACTTTTCAAACCACCTTCAGACTGTGTCATCAAAAAGATTACTTTGGTATACACAGTGCAAATTTTATGAAAATGTGATTGGCATTTTTTCTTAATTAAAGCAAAAGAACATAACGTAATGAAGAAAATGAGATTCTAAATTCTCCATTTTTAAAGCTACACTGAAAAAAAAATTGTGTCACAATACATGTTACAATTATGTAACATGAGCAGAAAATGGCCATATTTAAACATTTACTTTGATCAAGGCCACCCCTTATCAGCAGTGATAAAATAATGACATAAAAATGAGCTTTGATTTAAAAAATTGCAGAAATTTATTAATGACCCAGTATTTCCATTACACATAAGGATAAAGAAGTACAACAAAATATTGTCTAAAATGAACATATTTAAAATACTGAAATATTCCTAAAAACTAACATTGAAATAGACACATTTTTTAGAAAAAAAAATCTGTTTATAAAGCTGTAAATTATAATGATCATTTTCTTATTGGACAAACATGAGAGGAAAGAAAATACCAATGAAATATCACATCAATAAATGAATGAGAATTCTACAACACCTTTTTATTGGATTTTTGGAGAAAATTAATACTTTACCTTTGATTGCAGAAATAATAAAACACCTAGTTTCAAATAAATTATTATTGATAAATTTAGCATCTTCAGCAGCACAATAGGTGCACCTCTCTATTTATTTCTTCCCAAAAGAAACACAACTCTGCACTCTTGGGATACAAACTATTTCAGTTATTAATCCATTACTTTCCCTTCTAGGGTGGGGCAAGGGGGGCATCTTCAGAAACCAGAATCTCTAACTTACAAATAATACAATTCTTTGTAACACTGTCAAAGCTTTTTATTTCATTTGTAACAAGGCAATTCAACTTCAAGATTTCTTTCATAAATATAACAAATGATGTTTTACACAAACCTGCAAGTGGTAACTAGTGAATTTTGAAGATCATCTCAAATACGAGAGACCCTGCATTCCAACTACGTCGTACCCATCTTCCTGATGACCAAATTTTCTGCTTTTGCCTTATTTCTCTTTCATTACTGCATTTTTAAATATTTGTACATAGTTTGATATTTTCACCTTGTTCACTGTTATTTATATTTGTTTTTCAATTGTGTTTCTCATATCCTCATTTTCACACATCTTGGATAACCTATCCTCTTACTCAAACTCCTAAATATTTTAAAACTAGAATATTCTTCTTTTCTTTATTTCAAGCTTCCGTTTTTTGGATTTTTGTCAAGATATGACACTGAGACATACTCTTGTAATGGGAAGTCCCATCAGGAATTAACATTAGCATTAAGAGTCATTTTGCTTACAGCAGAAAAACACAATATATCCGAATATCCTAGTGACATTTCTGGAAAACTGCCAGCATTTTACAATTTTATGTACTCTGATTAACTATCTAGACTCAAATTAACTATCTAGACTCAAATGAATTTTATGTACTCTGATTAACTATCTAGACTCAAAATTATTGAATAACTGTCTAAATTTTTATTATGCTTAACTATTTTTTAGCTAGTATTAAAGAAAATAAAATATTATACCAGGGTACGTTCGCATAAATCCTGAATGACTTCCAAAATATTGCCACATTAAACCAGGGTCGTTTTTTGCATTTTCTTGAAATACTTTGTCAAGTGCAGCTGACCACTTCAACCCATTCAGAATTTCAGGATCTAAGAGTAAATGAAATTTCATATTATGCAAACATTAAATGTGAGTATACATTGTTTACTTTGAATGGGAACATTTGAAACAACAGTCCATAAAATATGGATAAAACTTTTGCAAACTCAATATGAAAACTAAAACAAAACTTACACACAACATAAATTTCATCTGGAATGTGGACAGCAGAATATGAGTAATTCACAGGTTTTTTAAATTTTTCACTGTACACAAGCCTAGGATCATTATCCGTAAAATCTTTCATCTTTACAAAACTCAAATCGGAGATCTACGAATATAAAATAATTTTTCACATTTGTTATTTAATAATTCACATCTATTAAAGACCTAATATAGATGCAGTATGACACTATACATATATTAATAACATGCATTTGTGCATAAGAATTAATGCAAATACAATCTATTTATACTTAAATGACTACATGTTAGTGAAAAAATTACACATTTGTACATTTTAAGACAGCTCATTTATTCATACAAATTACACGCGAAAAATTAGTAGGTTAAATTGAATTTGCTGTTAATATTAAAATTCATTTTTAAACAGTGATGCTTAGTAACAACTTTTCCTGTCTTTCAGTGCTAAACTTGGCCTGATATTTACACTTCAGACTTGTAGCCAGTGGCATAGCTAGGGTGGGGCAAGGGGGGACATCTGTCCCCGGGCGCAGCATTAAGGGGGTGCCAAATTGATGTTACGAAATTTTAGAATGAAATGTTTTCCGTTCTTGGCACAGAGAAAGGGGCACAAAATCTTCAGTTGTCCCCGGGTGCTGAAAACCCTAGTTACGCTTCTGCTTGTAGCTTTCCTGACATGAGAAAGATCTGAATTCTCTAATTGGATTTACACAGTTTTTAGTCTTTATCATTGCAATGATGATACTCAGAGAAAACCTTCATGATCATCATCAACTACTTACTATCTATTGTGTTTAATATATAGTTCAGCTTTTAACAAACTAATTCAAATACTGAATTAATTCCCATCACTCAAGAGTTTTTATAATTAGGACCACCTAACTAAATAAAGCAGGATAATTCAGGAAAGCCAAGCTTTATAAATTACTTACGTAAAAATTAGAACTACAATAATGGTCATAAAAATTTTAAATAAACTTGTTTAGCCAGACTAATTACTTAAAATCATTAAATCTTCACAATATTAATAAAATGAACCTAAAAACAAACCATGAAAAAATAATCTATGTAAATACTGTATTATTTTACTAGGAGGGAAAAAACATGTACTACCAAAAACTACCATAAGTCTCGCGCTGGCCCGATGTTTGGAGAAACAAAAATCTCTAAATACTTAATTTTTACAAGATCAAGATGATAATAAGATGAAATTAATTTTAATGAATCTCTCTGCAAAGAAATTTAAATGTAGATAGAATATAATTTGAAATTGTATCATAATTAGGGTTACATATAAATACACACCATTTTTATTATATTTTCCTTCCTTTTCTTACTAATTTTACCACTTGAAGGTCAAAAGCAGAATAATATGCAGTATATACAATTTTTGAACTGATGGCTTAGATGTACATATCTACATGTAATAAAATAAAGAATCTGTCTGTGCGTGCGTGTCTTTCGTTCGCACTGCGCTATTAAGCTAATAGACCCACGGCTACGAAATTTGGTACATACGTGAACCTAAACAACAGCCAGTGCACCTCGAAGCGATTTTTTTCGAAATTCAAATTCTTTTAATTTTATGTTTTGTGATGAAATCGCGTCATTTTGAGACATAATGGGCTATAGGAAAGCGAGATTTTACTCTACGCACTCCATTTTCACATCGTCATGAAACATAGGCACTTAGCTATTTTACGAACTTAAAATAAACATCATGTTTCAATAAATCGATTAAATAGGAATTTATTTAACAAAGTGAGCTTAGCACCTTTTCAACAGGATTTTTTCTAAAAACATTTATGTTTAAAAATGTACAATTTATTTTTCTTTGATTTTTGGACATGTTAAACTTTCATCCTTGCGACTGCTTTTACAAAAAGAATTTTGGAAAAATGATAATATTTTGTATTTTTAAAAAATTTTTTAAATGAAGCTTCCGAGTACACATCTTTAAAAATGTGATTCTGGCAACAATTTTCCAGTCTTATTGTTGTTGATAGATTTTTGATAAAATCGCATCATTTTGAATAGTTTCATTCTTTTAGAAATATGGGTTTGGCAACAATTTTTCATTGTATTTCTTATGTCACTGTTTTTAAGAGATTGGCTTATTTCGTTGTCAATTTTTTTATACATAATAACATTTTTATTGATTTTTTTCATAAAGTTTTTGTGCAGAGTAACATTGTGCGAGGACATTTTTGTTTTTTGAGTTTCTTTCATGTTATTTTTTGCTTATTTCACTGTTTGTAAGATATTGAAAAGTTTTGCATGATTTTTTTTCTTTAACGGAAAGTTGGTTAATTTTTTTATTAGGATAATTAATATTTGTATTAAGGGATATAGCTTATTTCATTGTAATTTTTTTCTCTTGAAAATATAAGATAAAATATGATTAATTATACTTTGCTTTTCAGAATTTTTTGTTTTTTGTATTCTTTTATGGGCTGATCTTTGGAATATGGTAACAGGTAGTTTGGTGACATTTTGGAGGTGATAAAGGTTACTACCTAGGACTTTGGGAATAATGTGAGAAGTACTCAGTTCGGATTACACATTATTTTGTGTGAGGGAAATGAGAGATCATGAGATATGTCATGTGACATTAATGGACGAATCACTGTTCTTTAATCAGAAAAGGGGGTATATTTGTAAAAATATCTGCTGTACTTTATAGCAGTAGTTTCATTCTATGTTCTGTGAAACAGTGTTGTTTAATATTTGGATCCCATGGCCGTATATAAAGTAAATCCAAAATTTTTATTGCGTTTATGTGTAATTGAAAAGAATTGCTTAATTGCGGATAAGTATGAATGTCCAATATGTGGGAATGAAATGAGATTGTGTGAAAAGAAGGATATTACAGATAGTTTGAATGGCGGTGCAAGAAAGCTGGTGAAAATGAACATTTTGTGATCCGCCGTGCACTCAAGATTCTGTAGAAGATTAGGTAAGTTAGTATTTTTAATTATTTGAGGATATTATTTTTATGCATTGTTCTAAATGTAAGGAGTAAATAAATTAATATAGTATTATTGGAAAATTGTTATTAGCAATGATTTAGTTTAAAGTAATTAGGATTGTAAGCTAATTTTTATTAATTTAATGTATGTGTTTATTTATATTTTAAGTAGTGTTTTTTAATTTAATGATCGTGATTTTGAGAGTTATATGTTTGTAGTATTTTGGAATACGTTTGAGTAGAAGTAAATGTGCATGGAAAGAATTAAGTATTTGACACTAAGTATTTGTAATCGTTTTTAATGTTTTGTTATAAATTCATTGGTAACGTTTATAATAGATAATTTAGAGGTAAAAGTTTTTGGATATTTTATTTATTTTATACGTGCAAATGCACATCCTTGGAAAGGGTATATACTTTTTCGCGATCAGGTAATTTCATATATGTCCTTTTTACCGAATTTAAAGATTCACAAAATTTTCATGCATTTTCGTGAAATTTTTCTAATTTATGAGAAAAAAGCAGTGTACATGGATATAGTGAAGAGTGTGCGCAATGCCATTTTTGTGCAATTCTGGGATGCTTTTTTAAGTAAAAATAAGTCGACGTGTACATGGTTTAATTATATTTTAATTAAATGATAGTTATTTTGTGAATTATATGTTTGTAGCAATTTGGTATACGTTTGAGTGGAAGTAAACGTGCATGGAAATAATTTAAATATTTGACACTAAGTATTTGTAACCATTTTTAATGTTTTGTTATGAATTCGTTGGTGACGTTTATAATAGATAATTTAGAGGTAAAAGTTTTTGGATATTTTATTTATATTATATGTGGAAATTTTCATCCTTGGATATGGTATATACTTTTTCACGATCAGGTAATTTCGTATATGTGCTTTTTACCGAGTTTAAAGATTCACAAAATTTTCCTGCATTTTCGTGCAAATTTTTTTAATTTATGAGAAAATAGCAGTGTAGATGGATAAAGTCAAGAGTATGCGCAATGCCATTTTTGTGCAATTCTGGGATTTTTTTTAAGTAAAAATAGGTCAACGTGTACATAGTTACTGTGTATGTGCAATTTTGAAAAACGCGACAAGGAGTTTGCGATTCTGCACTTTTTCCCAATTTTGCAGTTAATATTTGTCATGATTAAGCAGTTTTGTTCCCTAAAATTTCTAGCATAAGTGTAATTCGGCTAGCAGATTGTTGGAAAAAGTGTTGAGTAAATAAAAAGAAAAGAAATATGTCTTTACTTCGTGAAGACAAAATGGCGGCAAAAAAAAAAAAAAAAATAGAGGGTTGCTGTAGCAGAGTTGGTCCCCAAATTTTCGCCAAAAAATCGCCAAGTTACCATAATCCAAAGATCAACCCTTTTATGTTATTTATTGCACATTTTACTATTTTTAAGATATTGGAAAGTTTTGAGTGATTTTTTTAGGAAACAAAGTTCTTAACCTCCTTTATACCATTTGAGTTCTTAAGATTTTGCAAAGGAAAGTTGGTTAATTTATTTATTAGGATAATTAATATTTGTATTATGGCATATTGCTTATTTCATTGTAATTTTGTTATACGTAACAACTTTTTTTTATGAAGTTTTTCTGCCGAGTAAAATTCTACGCAGTTTTTAAATTTAACGTTATGTATTCCCTTCAGCCATTTTTCCGGTACATTTAAAAGCCAGACGAAGGCTGGCAGCGAAGCTGGTAGTAGTACAATAAAAGGCATACATAAAAACAGACTAATATTATTATATATTGTTAAAAAAAACTTAGTATTTACAATAATATTTGCTTTGCTTATACAAAATATTTTCTTATTAAAGCATACATTTTACATTCATACTGTAAATTAGAAGTTTCTAAATCACACACACACACAAAATAAATAAATGAATAAAAAATTTAAAAAAAAAAACTCGGGATAATAATGAAGTACTTGAAAAATGCCAACTAGCTTACATTTTACAGTATGCAACTGACAAATAACTGCTATTATATGTTGCTATTTAAAGGTTAATTGCTGTTAAATCTGTAAACAGAATTAATAAGCATTTTCCAAGCCCCTCTAAAAAATATATTAAGAACGTTCCATTACATATCTAGGCACTTTGCCTACAATAAAAAACCATCCTTCTGATGCAGCTGTTCCGCTGGTGTTACAGGAGCTATAGTGAGTTGTTCTGAAAAAAAGCACTTAAGGCCATTTTTAAGCCAGCTTGCTTCAGAACCATGATAATAGTCAAATTGCGGTTGATCTTTACATTATGGTAACTTGGCGTTTTTTTGGCGAAAATTTGGCGACCAACTCTCCTACAGCAACCCTCTATTTTTTTTTCACGCCGCCATTTTGTCTTCACGAAGTAAAGACATGTTTCTTTTCTTTTTATCTACTGAACACTTCTTCCAACAATCTAATAGCCGAATTACACTTATGCTAGAAATTTTACCTAACAAAACTGCTTAATCATGACAAATATTCACTGCAAAATTGGGAAAAAGTGCACAATACCATACTCCTTACGCGTTTTTCAAAATAACACATACACATAAACCATGTACACGCCGACTTATTTTTACTTAAAAAAAATCCCAGAATTGCACAAAAATGGCATTGCTCACACTCTTCACTATATCCATGTACACTGCTTTTTTCTCATAAATTAGAAAAATTTCACGAAAATACATGACAATTTTCTGAATCTTTAAACCCGGTAAAAAGAACATATATGAAATTACCTGATCGCGAAAAAGTATGTACCCTTTCCAAATATGAACATTTCCACATATAAAATAAATAAAATATCCAAAAACTTTTACCTCTAAATCATCTATTACATTATACACGTCACCAACGAATTCATACCGCAAGCATTACAAATACTTAGTATCAAATATTTAAATTATTTCCATGCACGTTTACTTCAACTTAAACGTATACCAAATTCCTACAAACATAAAATTCACAAAATAATTATCATTTAATTAAAATATCACTAAACCATGTACACGCCGACTTATTTTTACTTAAAAAAACATCCCAGAATTGCACAAAAATGGCATTGCGCACACTCTTCACTATATCCATGTACACTGCTTTTTTTTCATGAATTAGAAAAATTTCACGAAAATACATGACAATTTTCTCAATCTTTAAACCCGGTAAAAAGAATATATATGAAATTACCTGATCGTGAAAAAGTATTTACCCTTTCCAAATATGAACATTTCCACATATAAAATAAATAAAATATCCAAAAACTTTTACCTCTAAATCATCTATTACATTATACACATCACCAACGAATTCATACCGCAACCATTACAAATACTTAGTGTCCGATATTTAAATTATTTCCATGCACGTTTACTTCAACTAAAACATATACCATATTCCTACAAATATAAAATTCGCAAAATAACTATCATTTAATTAAAATATAATTAAATTCAAAAACACTACTTAAAATATAAATGAGCACATACATTAAATTAATACATACATAAATACCCATTTCGAATTCACTTTAGTTACGGCCATGGGATCCAAAAATTCACGAACACTGTTTCACACAACACAGAATAAAGCCAAATACAAAATTTCCAGATTTTTTCCCGATTTCCCCCCTTTTCCGATTAAAGAACTGTAATTCGTCCATTAATATCACATGACATATCCCATGATCTCTCATTTCCCTCACACAAAATAATGCGTAATCGGAACTGAGTACTGCTCACATTATTACCAAAGTCCCAGGTAGTAACCTTTATCGCCTCCAAAATGTCGCCAAACTACCAGTTACCATATTGTAAAGATCAACCCAAATTGCTTCTTCCACTTCATTTCTACTTAGCATGTTTCACTTCATGAAAAATATACAAATGAAGGTTAACTTGAGCTGTAGTCTCAGATTAGGAGGACAAAATACATGGTATACAGTGATAACAACACAAGTTCCAAATGCAAATAGGTGAGTCAGAAAGGAACAGACATCCCTATTTTAAAGTAATAGACTATAGCTAATTCCTTAAACTGCAATGTATTACTGACCATCTTTTCTTTTTCCATATCATGCTCTGTTCATAAAAATTCTTTTAATTTATTTACTCCTTTTATCTGGCAGACTAATAGGTTCCAAAGTGAACAATACCAATTCTCTCTTAGCCTTACTTTAAGATTTTAATTTACTTAAAGATTACATATGAAATATGTCACCTCATTTATTATTAGTTAATTTTGAATACTTAAATACATTTACATCATTACATTTTCACTCACAATGCTGTTCGTTATGCTAAACTAGGACATGACACAGATGTATAAAATATATCCCTGATTTTCAAATAAGAATCAGATTTATGGCATTTTTTACGATACACACAAATGCTGTTGTTAACTAAAAACAATATTTCTTTTAGGCATTAAATACACATATACATAAAAAAAAAAAATTCTCTTTGGTATTCACACATGAATTATTTCCTGTTATGATATATTGTTACTGATATCTATACAAGTATTATTTCCTTAATGTGATAAACTATGCACAAGGAATTATATAAAATTTGAAAATAATTTATGCAGAAATAAATAACAATAAGAATATATTGTTAGTTCATTGATTCAAGAACACTTAAAAAAATTCTTTTACTAACTATAAAGCAATTATTTAAAAAAAAATAAAATATCAATGGTAAAAAATTCTGCTCATCATTACTGCAAGTTTTTTTAAATTGATGTGATAAAAAGTCTTGCTGGTTTAACTTAATGCTTGTAAAATATTTTGATTAATCCCTATAACATATTATTTGCAATATTAAAAGAAATAAAGTGATTACTTACAGACATGGAAGAATCAAATTTATAATTTCTAACTGTTTCTTCAGCTGCAATGACCAATTTCTAAGAAAATAAATGTCTTTATTCAAAAATCAAATTTATAAATATATAAAAAAACAGTTTTAATTTTTAATGGAAAATTTTTCTTTAATATTTGTCAGAATTTTACCTCTAGAGCTTCCATTTTTTTCTCTAAGTGTTTTGTAAGATCATGAGACATTTTATGTACTAAACTATGCCCATCCACTTTGTGCAATTTTGATCTTCGCATATCATCATGATTATAACTCTGAAATATTATGAAATAATTCTTTGATTTTTTTTATCAAATCAAGGAAAGATTACAATGTATATAGAATGTTAGAAAATTTACCTTTTCTAACTTTTTTATTCCTGTGAATCTGTCTAAATCAGAAATAAGACGATTATGAAACAGTTCTGCCCATTTTGTTATGCTATATGAAAATAAAAGCAAATTATTTTATTTACAGATATTGGCACAGTATATTTTAAGACAAATCTGAGATATAAGAATTTTTTTAATCTGCAAAATACTGAGGGTAGGGAAATTAAAATTTATTCTTCAATATATAGTATAGAATTGTGAATATATTTGACAGGGAATTATATATATTATAAAAAAGCAATATATAAAAATTTAGGGTAATTCAAAGTAAGTATACTTTACATTATTCAAGGGCAGATCTTTTAAAAAATTAAAATTTTAAGCAACACAGCTATTAATCTAGGAAGGGTAAAAGTCAAAGATAATACGTTTAAATTTAGAAAATAATTACAAAACAATTTAAGGAAGAGAATCCACATTATTACGCAAAACTGACTATACATCACATGTACACAAATGTTTCGCAAACTTGAAAAATACAGATGACAATTACTGTAAATAAGACAGATTTTCGAAGGAAAATGAACTGAAAATAAATTTCCCTCTTTGCGCAGGGATTGCGAAATCAAAATAGCAGACATCCCGGTAACATCGGAGGGACACTAAAAAAACCCTTCAGTAGCGTTCTTTTAGCAACGAATGCATATAATTAAGCGATAGTACATAAAACTTACACTTCTCTAGTAGGAAAAGTACCGTAAGCACTGATACATGCAAACATTAATAACAGTAAACAAAAAATCACGTTCACAACCCACAGCGATGATGCACCGCTCGCCGCCATTACGGCAACTTGCAGGGGAGGAAAGGAATAACCCTCGAAACCTATATTTCGTCATGAGTTTCCGTTACTCCGCTGAGATTGAGGCTAAGATATACCACGTGACGTGACAGTACCCACTATAATTCTATCCAACGCGACATAAAAATGAAAACTTCGTTTGTGAACTGTTGCTTTTTGTGCGCTAGATCTGCGCTCTTGCAAATTATTTATTTCAAACGCGGAAGACAGATTTACCAACGAATTTTTGCTGGCAGAGTTGGCTTGTAGAATATGATTAACTCATTCATGAATGATATGAATTGTCACGCAAAGAAATGTGACAGGAATTTGTTTCTTTTTCTATGCAGGTTTTAGTTAGCTTTTTTATTTCGTGATAGTAATACTATACAGAGATTTAATAAAACCTGTTTGTCACTATCTTTAAAGAAAACTAATTAGCAAATTAATGCTCTACTTTACTGTCTCACATCGTGCAAGTTAAAAAAAATAGACTTGCTTTTTCTTGTTGGCCGTTTGAATAACATAAAGTAAGTAAGAAAATTAAAAGTATTAAAACACGCACTTTTGAAAATAACATTAGCTTCAATAGACGGCCCGGCTCTGCAAATAGAACCGTATACAAGGTCCAATTAATATAGTCTGGGTCCATAAATATAACACACACACACACATATATATATATATATATATATATATATAAATTATGAGGGATTAAAAAATCAATTTAGGGCTTTTTAAAATTTGATGTATAGCCCCAGATTTAGGCGAATATCAGGGTTTTATTACCATACATAACCCTCGAAATAGGGTAATATATAAAGGTACCGTATGTATCAGGGTTACTAGCCGTAAGTTAGTGAAAAGACTTTTTTCTGTCTATTTTTGGCTGCTTCTGTAGACTGCCCTTTGAGTGCAGAGTTAAGTGATGATGATGAGACTATCCATGCTAATCACCATTCCTATAATGAGTATCCTTATCCATAAGAGAGACATATCTCTACTAATGATCCGAAATTCATGGTTCGCACATTTGGGTTCTGAAAAATCTCTTGGATTCATTAATTTTTTTTTCTTTCTTCTTTAGACTACTATTGTTTCAACTTCAAATAAATAAATAAATAAATAAAAATAAAAAAACTTTTATCATGTTTTTAAAATATTCAACATGTTTTAATAGTAATATGTGGATTTTAAGTTCACCCATGCAACATTTAGAACTAGATCAGTTTCATTTAGAATTAGTTTCAGAATTAATAATTAGAAGTGAGTAAAAAATAAATAGGCAAAAAAAGTCTGGATTCAGCCATTCACTTCTTTCTGCTTCCAAGGTATAATCGAGTAGGCTGGGCACCAAAATGTTAAGCGTGTCTTAACAATCAAGTTAGACGTTTTATTGACCATTTTAAATAAAAATTTCAGAAAGAAATGCTAGATTCAAATATAATAAAAATATGCAATTGATAATTTAAAATTATGGGAAAAAAGTATCCTTATCTTGGTGTAGATTTTAAATAAAACTCTACCAATTTTAAGAGCGATTAGGCTATCCATTTCTTAGGCAATTTTTCTTTCTTTTCTTTCTTTCTCCCCGGCCCCCAAGGTAAGTGTAGCAACAACCATATTTTTAAGAAAATCTAAGGATCGCTGTAAAAAGAAGTGGAAGGTAGTTAAATCTGTCGACATAAACGGTATTTTTTAGGGTCACTCTTTTTTTCTGACCACGAGGCCATTCTATGGCCAGGAGGGTCTGTGTGTATCCCTATACACTATACATAAACGGTACTGAAATGTGAAATAACTGAGATGCTGGAGTTTTGAATCATCAGTTACAATCCGTTCCTGGCCAACAAAAGACGTTACTGTATTTACTCGCGTAATAGTCGCACTTCTTTTGCTAATTTTTCATTGTGAAAGTCTAGGTGCGACTATTAAGCTGGGAAATCTACTACACAGTATTGTACACTTTTGACTATTTTTTCTGCTTAAAAACTGGTTGCGACTACTACGCGAGGCCGACTATTACGCGAATAAACATGGTAATTCGAACACAGTTCTTCCCAACCCTTTCAAAACTTTAATATTTTAGCTTTCCCCGTTCAGTCATCATTTACCTTTACCAGATGGCTCTGTTTTCTCTTTGCTCCACTGGTTGATATGCCCATGGTTATGATTATTCTTCCTCCTACCTCTACAAATATTTTCTGCTCCTGGCGAAGAGAGATCTTGTCGATGCTCCCCCGAAACATAGAGTTTTATTAAAAATCTACGTCTTTCTAAGGTTATATTTTGACGAATTTTAAATGGTTTGTTTTGGTAATTATAATAAAATACTTAAATGCTTCGTTGTAAGCGAAACTGTCTAAGATAAGTGGCTAATATTCACGATGTATAAGTAACAAATGTTAGTCACCTGTTTAGGCCCGGCAATCGAACCCATCTCACAAAGCTAAACATCACACAGCAAAATATTCACGATGTATAAGTAACAAATGTTAGTCACCTGTTTAGCCCCGGCAATCGAACCCATCTCACAAAGCTAAACATCACACAGCTTTAGCCTCTCGGGCAGTGCAAGCCCAAGCAGTTATCGAAGGAAACAAACAAACAGGAAAAAAAAAAAAAAAAAAAAAAAAAAAAAAACACCTATAATACTGTACAGTTTTGTTCACAAATTCCGTTCATTTCTGAAGGTTGTTCTTCATTCGAAATATTCATAAACCTAAAACATTTCCCCCGTAAGGATTGAGGTAAAATGATTTAATCCGTTTCAAGACTACAGATGACAGTTATTTAAAATTCACAGCAATATTTTGCACAAAAATTTATGACATAAAAATGATAAAAATTATTAAATATAAGTAAAAGCAAGATTAAACAGGTAAGAATAAATGAAAATTTAATTTAATTCTATCGCATCCATCCAAAGGACGGTGAACGGTATGAAAAAGTGATGAAGAAGAGAAAAAAAAAGATGTTATCATTTGGGTGAGAAATCCCCTTTCACGAAAGCATCAAGTAACTCTCTGGAGCATCTTCTCTTAGCTTCCGTCTTTTAGCGCCTCTTGATTCTGATCCTCACTGTGCCTCTGTTTCACTCAAAATTTGTCCAGTGCTGTTTGTTGTTGTCTACGTTTTAAAACATTTCTAAAGTGGCACATCGTACTATCACTGAAAATATCTTTTTGTAGCTTACTGTTGCTTTATCAGGATGATACCATTACATGATGCTTTGCACCTTATCCATTTTGGCTCCAATCTGGAGGATCAAAAAGCTAGGTTCATCTTTTTTTCAAAGAGGGTTTCGTCTTCCTCTAAGGACACTTCCTGTGCAATCGCCTTTCGTTCCTCCTTCTGAAAGCCTTTCAGTTCTTTTTTGAATTCATTTTTATGGTCCTGTAATAATTTTTTCATGTTTTTATTGTTGAACTTCCAAGCCAATGGTTTTCCATAGAGACACGATATCATGGATTTAAAAAATATCGTCAGTGCATAAAATTTCGGCCTGCAAAACAATCTGGCCATAACTTTCTTCTGATGAATTCCTTTTCGTATAAATCATTTTCTTCCAGGATTTGATCATGAGAGTTTATAAGGAATCTTCTCTTGTCTTACCGCGTGCCTTTGTGGTGTACCTGGAAGCACTCTCGGCTAGCAATCGGGACGTTTGCAGTTTAAATAACAGTAAGGGGTTGGCTGATTTTTCATGTTTCCTAGCTTTCAAAAATTCTGAATAGCTCTACAAGTTGGGCATTTTAGCTCTACATTTTAAGTTGGGGAGAATGTAAGAAATTTTACTTACTAAACGTATGCTTTCGTGGTGCAATGAGAAGCACGTCCGGCTAGCAATCGGGAGAGCCGGAATTTTAATCCCTGCCAGAACAGGGTTGATTTCTCATTTTGTCCTTCTTCAGAAAATTTCTAAATAGATTTACAGGTTAAGCAATGGGAAATATTAAAAATGATGAGTCTAGATTTTCTGAGTATTAAATTTGTGTCAGATGTTTCTTTTGAACCACATCTGAAAATTATTTATTGACAACTTGTGTGCTCACAGCTCGAGACACCGATCGTAATCCGATATATATATATATATATATTTCCTAAACAGTATTGATTAATTGATTATATTATCTCCTAAGTTTAATTAAAGTAGAATTATTTTAAAAGTGTGAATCCATACTGGTAAGTTATATTTTGAAAGATGTTTTGAAGTAATTTGAAAGCAAAATGTTAATAATGTTTTAACGGGGACTGGAGTTAAATCATCATGAAGAATAGAATTTCAATTGTAAAAGGAAAAATTAAAAACATGTAATCATTGTCATTGATCGGAAATTAGTTGACTTTTCAAGGGGAACAAACCAACTCCCGTTCAATGAACAATAATTGATAAAAATACGTAAATACGAAAGTGTTTCGTCTTTACTCGAGTTATAAGTTAAAGCCAAACCGGCAATTCTAGTCAAGCCAAATATTTCCGCGAATAGAAGGAATTACGAACCAATGCTGATACTCAAAGAACTTATTCTTATGATGCATTTTAGTCAATTCATTTTGGAATAAAAATAAATTACTGTAGAGTCGTGAACAAGTCGTCAACCCGTTAGTGATCTAAAGTAATATTGTCTTCCTAGTATAACTAGTGTAATATTTTTTTTTTCTTTCAAGTATAAGGATAGTGAAAATCTTAATTGCTCCGACAATTGCATGATTTGTTGCTCTGTCATTCGGGGAAAACTTGCCTTTCCTGTGTTTTTAAATTATTGAGTTTTGTAATTATTTAAAACGTTTTTATAATTTTTTTCTTATTTAGTAATTTTTCATGAAATAGGCCTTTTAATTAATTTCCTTTTTATCATAATTTAGTTTAATTCTGTAACTACTGTTATGTTCTTCTTTTCTAGAAATATATTTTAATCAAAATATTTAAAAATAAAAATAAAATAAAATATTCCAGCTATTTTTTACATTTTATAAAAATTATAAAATGTAAAAAATAGCTAGAAGATATAACAGACAGATAAAATAAGAGAGAAGAAGTAAATATTAGCTTTCAGGAAAGAAAAAATGTATACATTATTATCCTCAAAATATTTACCACAACGAATTATTCAACACTTTATTAACATTAATGATTTTTGTAAGTGTTTAATTAGTTGATTCTAGATGTGGAGATATTTTCCTAAAGTTTTAGTTGAATGCGAATTTTTAAAAGGGCATATGCCATATAGGTAGCTTTTACAGAAAAGATCATAAAAAATCAAATCAAATCAATAAAAAAATCAATATTAATTTATTGCTGCAGAACTAATTTGAAGCAAAGTTATTGGACAACCAATGGAACGAAATGCCGAGAGGAATAGCACTGGGTATGAAATGAGTAAGTCGACCAAGATTAGCATTTAGAGGTCATGGCGGAGATAAAAGCTTATAACGTATTTTCTTTCTCTTTTCTGCATGCCTTCGTGGTGTAAAGGTAGCACACTCGGCGAGCATTCAAGAGGTCCAAGTTTGAGTCCCAGCCAGGGCATTGCTTATTTTTTAAGTTTTCCGCTTAAAAAAAACCTAATGACTAAAAAACCTAATAAAAAAAAGTGGCCCTCCCCCGAAATAAAAGGTTGTGGATGATGATTCTTCACCGCCAAGATTTGGCGAATGGGTCCCCTAATCGCTAGTCTCCCTTTAAAAGGAGGTGTATATAAGGGATTTTCTCCCTCTTTTCTGCATGCCTTCGTGGTGGTAGCGCACTCGGCGCGTATTCGAGAAATCCATGTTCGAGTCATGGCGAGGAAATTGTTCATGTCTCCTGCTTCAAAGTATCCTGATGAATCTACAAGCTTAAAAGGGAAATACCTGAAAAGTGTAGCACACAAAGTGGACAAGACATTTTTTGAACCTGCACTTAACAAAAATATATAATCAGAAACGAGGGAATTTGAATTATTATCTTAACAATCTTATTAGTTTATGGACTTTATTAATAGTTATTTAATATCTCTTGTAATAGAGGAAATATATCTGTAATAGTTATAATCTTATATTCGATTCAAATATTTCATATGCAGAGTAACTGGTGCATTTTATAAAATATGTATCTACAAATAATGATGAAGAATACATATTAGAGAACCAATAGCAGGTGAAAAAAGATAAATTATCGTATTTGGAGAAACAAGTGTTCCGTGATTTAAAATACTTTGGTATTAAATTTTGTTGAGAACAAATCTATGCTAGTTCTACATTCTTCTGTTGGGTAGGTATTCAGAATTAAAAATTCCCTTTTAAGATTACAGTTCGACCTCGACTTATATATCTTGAATCAGGTCACATTTCAGCTTATTAAGACATTCTGCTTCAGAAACTGTAACGTTGCATTTCAGTATCTTATGCTTAAGCAAGATAATTGTTTTATTCGAAGATAGTTCTTTGATAACAGTTTCGTATAAGAAGTTAGGCGAATGCGAAATTTATTTTCTATCATGAAAATTTAGACAACTCTTGAAAGTGTATGCTTAATTTGGTATTAAAATTTAACTATCATCCTACTGTAAAAGAAACATCTGACGTTTTAACCTTAGATTCGGAAGAAAAAACTATAAGTATTTGGATTTATTAAATGAATATACTAGGCATGTTTAAGTTTTGTTTTCAAAAAATTGTTTTGTAATTATGCATATATATATAAACTTAAAGCATCTAAAGTTAATATTAAATTGGAATCAAAGCAAGGCAATTCTTCAACAATATTAATAATTGTAACCGTGTATAAGATGTTTAACTCAATATCTAAACAAATTAAAATTAAAATAAGGATTCATAGTAGAACAAACTCGAAAAATAAAAATGCGAAAGGGAAAATATACAAAATTATAAAAGTATACAAATCATTAAAATTGATCTCCCTAACTGAAACTCAAAACTCATCAGCGGAAAATGAATTAAAGTTTCAGAAAAGTCGATTAATATGTTTCGAAAACATGTTTCGTTCTCCTGGTTCATTTGAGATCATAAACCGAAAGCAATTTCAATTAAATTTTCAATTAAGACATTAAAATTCATATAAAACCGTAAAGTCGAATGTCAAATGTACCAGAATTTCTCCTATACGTTTTCGAAACACTTGGAAAAAGGAATAAAACATAAAATTGTGCCAAACTGACTACTAAAAAAAACCCATAAAACTCAACCTTTTGCTTTGATTCCAATTTAATATTAACTTTGGATGTTTCAAGTTTATTTTACTTCAATCCTGCAGCTATAGCGCAGGACGGGTTTAAAAATTTTTGTTTTTAATTTTTAGCCTATTATTATGCCGCTTTTTATGTATATATATATATATATTTTATGTATATGTATATATATATATATATATATACATATATATGAAAATAAATACAAGCCAGCAAGGAATAATTTTTTTGATATACAGATTAATTAATGCAATGGAATTAAATTATTTAGTAAAAGAAAAGAATTTAAACACACTACTGTTAATTAATTAATTGGCATACCAACTTATCAAAAAGATTGTTGCAACATAATAATCTTTAAAATGTTGGTGCAGAAATATATTACTTAAAAGATGAAGTAATTTTACTCACACAAGTTCTTATGAACATTAAAATTTCTTCCAATTTTATTAATTACTCAGTTTTTCAGATTTAATCCTTAAACTTATAAGTTACGATAGGCTTATATTAATATATATCCACGGAGGATGAGTGCGGATATTTTGTTAGCTTTGAACATTTGTATATTTTGCATTTAATTGTACATTATTTTAATGTAAATAGCTCTGGCTACTTTCTTTTTATTAATCAAAAGCCATTTAGTTTCTAAAGACCTAAATATCGCTGATTCTGGGTGAAGACTTTTAACTGCTTTTAACTTTGTATAATATTCTTACACTGGTTTGATATTGTTACGAAATGTACAGGCGCGGTAAGATGGCTTCCCCGCAAAGCAGTTTAAGGGTTGCCATAAAATGGCAAGGTTGCCACATTTGGCGAGAAATCGCCCATTTGGCGATAAAATCGACGATATGCCATAGAAGGATGGAGAACCTTCTGGAACGAATTCTTACCGGTTTAACCCAGAATGTTCTCGAACACCAGCCAAAAGCTATATAAGCCCTGCTGACACGCGGACAGTGAGTTAGTATCGAGTGTGTGCCTCAGCTAGCGAGCTGACAGTGAGTATCGTGTTGGTGTCTCGTCTAGCGAGTCAACACCTGCGAAGTCGATCGAGTTGACAGCCGGGCAGCGAATGCCGAATGGGTCGTCGAGTTCACCGAAGGAGTCTCTTAGTGTAGCGCGGTTAGTGTATCGTCGAGAGAGCGTGTTGAGCTCCAGGAACGACTAAACGAAGAGTCGGGAGCCGTGCTCTGTGTGTCGTCGAGTGCATCGCGAGTTGTAATGTGGAAAGTCTCAAGAGTACGTGAAGTTCCGAGAACGACCGAGCAGAGTCGGGAGCTGTACTCTGGTGCTTGCAGTGAAGCTGTCTCCACTGTGATAGCCTGATAACCTGAAGGCTGTGTCGCTGAACGTGTCAACGTGTTTATTACAGTTCGACCACTGTAAAAGTGATTTTGGAACTGTCTGATTAGTATTGGCAAATAAAGTGTGTTTCGATACTTCATCAACTGTCGTCGTTATTCACTCCAAATCCACACAAACCCCGTACGAACGTGAAGGAAGAAAATAACGTAATAACTGTTGTCAGAAGAAACGAGAAACGCAACAATATGCATTGATACTTCTAAATTTTCCATCAGTTTTTATAAATATGTTCTTTTTTAATTGCGTCGAGGAATTACCTTCATGTTTGAAAATTATAAAGTATTCATTTTAACACAAATTCTATATATTAGTTCTTCGGGATTAAATTAATTCATTCATACATACAAAGAAAGCGAAATGGGATCATACCCACATTATTGTGAATTTTTTTTGGGGGGGGGGAGGAAAATTCTCCTTAATAAGTCAACCCTCTTCCGGGAAGTCGACAGTAATTTACTTACTTTTTTATGTACGTACTATTACTTTTAGATTTTAAAATGCACGATTTTAATGCATACTTTTAAAAATTTTAAGCTTCTTTTAAGTTTTATAAGTTTCTAATAATTTTAACACCATCCTATTCAGAATTAACACTTTCTAATTTCAGTTTGTAATAGTTTTACATTTCCTTTCCAAGGAAATAACTGTAAATAGGAAATTAATAAATCTTTCTATCTATATATAGCTATGCACATAGATATACATACATACATGAAATAATTTCATCGGTACTTCGATAGAATTTATGAAGGCCAATCACTTTTTAATCATGACCTAGAAAAGTGGTACATTGAATGATAACTGGAGAAAAAAAATCACATCTGGTTTGATGGGTAAAACATCATTTTTATTTGAACAGGGATAATTCTTCAGACATATATTTTTGCTAAATTGGTACAACACTCGGTATGCTACCCCCTCACAATTTTTTTATATGCAGCTTACATTTTAGACAATAAAAAAAGAAGCTTTTGAAAGAGACATGACTTTTCTAGCCAGAGCAAGCAGCAAAATAGCGATGCAGTAAGTAGCTAATGCTGCAAAATGAGAAACTCGAAATAATTTGCGATCTCTTAACCCTTTGATTTGGTCCTGAGCAGCGAATGGGCAAAAGTCTAAGCAATCCGGTTGCTGCAAGGAAAATTCAGATGCCTTGAAGAGGGCTGTGCTTTAATTTAAAATTAGAAATTTAAAAGTGTATTGTCAGTTTGTTGCAATTAAGTTTGTAGGGATTTATATTTATTTTAACTAACAAGTTAAAGTTTGAAACTTTCCTATAAGCCTTCATTCCCCTAATTGTCAGGGCCAGAATAGTTAAATTTTGTAGTGCGCATGAAGGGATGCAAATTTCTTACTTTGAAGGAAGTATTTAAAAGCCGAGTTTCCGTAGGAGGAAAGAGAGTTAGGCTATAACCGCTAGCTCTGCCGTAGATACGTTTGCTTATTGCTGGTTCAAGTGGCTTAATTGCATTTACTTGCTGCCACTGGTTTCGAAGGGAGATTAAGTTACGGGATCTCGCTGAGCTCTGTAGTCTCTATCACTTGTTAATATCTTCAACGTTTTTAGTTTCATTATCTGACTTTCAGTTACCGCCCAAGCAGAGGCGAAGTTTGTTAGCGTCGAGTTGACGCATTGTAAATTTCAAAGATTTAATAAAGGTACTTTAACCCTTCCCTTGCGTAGTTCCTACTACTCCAGTTTTCACACAGAAGTTTATCTACTATACACCGCGAAGATGACATCCGTCCTAGTTCTTGCCGTACGGAATTGAACGTCATTTCTGCGGAAATCAGTTACATTGGCATACAAGGCCTGTTGTTCAGTACATATTATTTTCTTTTGTTACAAGATATTTTGAATAGCACAATATTACATATGAACACTCTTATAACAAAAATCAATACTATATATAAGTGAAATTATATTGTATGTATACACATATATTCATTTGCAGTGCATTAAATGAATACTACATTTGGTGTATAAGTAAGTCAAATGTGATACCTTTAAGTGATGACAATCGATGTGGAAGAAATATTTTTACATTACAGAAATATATAGACATTATGCAACAGTTTTATTAGTATTTCATGTGTTAGGTTGGTATATTTACTATATTGGAATGAACATTTATATTACGAAAATTAGATAACTGTATGAGCAATGTATTACACCTGATGAGTACAAATATTTGTATATGTCAAGAAGTTGATTCGATGGAATAAAGCTTTTTATAACAAAAGAGTTAAATAACTATAACTATATATATATATATGTATATGTATGTATATATATATAAATTAAATACTTATATTACAGGAGCTGAAACTGTAATTTAGCTATTTGGGGAATGACTGTGATGAGAACTGTTCCAGTTACTGCGTTTTTGCAGCGCAGTAGGTAATGATAGCATATAGTTTCGATAGAGCAACATTATTATTTTGAATATTATTCCACCACGCCACCACGCCACACATGGGTGACGGTTTTTTTAGGTGGAATTTCGCCGTAAAGCGGCATTCAAAGTAATAGTGGTCTGGACTGTCCACTCTCCCACCACTCGCAGATGTCTGTGTTGGATAGACCAAACCTATGCAGATAGGCTTTGTACGGTCTATGACCTGTTAGGAAATGCGACATGCTGCCAGTTTTGCTCTGCAGATCCATGCTTACACTTGGGAGTATTGCATGTGGAATGCTTTACCAGCGAGTTTGGAAGTGTTGTTGGGCACTCAAGTAAGGATGCACTATTGGAAGCTTCTTTAGCCACAACGTCTGCACTTTCATTTCCTAGTATTCCTACGTGCGCTGGCACCCAACAGAGTACAGGACGAAAAGGTATAGGGATACTAAGAAGAGTTCTCTGTATTTTGTTAACCAAAGGGCTTCTGCTGTGCATGCTTGAAAGTGCTTGGAGACTTGAAATATGAACTTAAGAATTCTACCTGAAGCACTGAATTACTTTCGTTCAGTCTTCGTTTCCAGAAGATAATGCTGCCTTTATCCAATTCGCAGAATCCACATCCTGTGCCAGCCTTTGTCTTAGATACATCAGTTTATAATGCATGATCATTTTGCGCCGGAGAATCTGAGTTTATATGAATGGTGTCCATTAGATCAAATTGTGATGGGTGACAAAGATAACGATATTTGTATTTTTCATAGTCTGTGCGGATTATGCTCTATCCCCACACTGATGTATTTTTATTAAGCCTTGTAGCTTTTATCACTGCGGCTTCCCTCTCGACTACAAGATCAAGAGGGAGAAAACCCGCAATGACCTGTAGAGCAGATATTGGAGAAGTTCGATAGTCTCGACAGATGAGCAGAAGTTGACTTCTTTGTATGGAAAGCAAAGTTTTCCTCATGGTAGAAGTGAGGTTCTGGCTTCAGATGGAGGCTCCGTACAAAATAATGCGTTCTGAAATGGTTTTATACCAAGATTTCAGGAGATTTGCTGGTATGCCCCATTTCATACCTGCAGTACGTTTCATACTGTTAGTGAGATTGCCAAAGCGCTGCCTAAGAATTTTAAGATGAGGAGTCCATGAAAGTTTATTATCAAAGGAGAGGCCTAGGTATGCCATTTCTGAGACTGTTTTTAATGAATGTCCCTGTAGTTTTAGATAGGTTCTCCTAAGGGGATGACGACGTCCTATTAGCATGGCTTGCTTTTTTTCTGCACTTATTTCAAGTTTATGCTCCTTGGCCCATCGAGCAAAGATATCTAGACAATCCTGCGATCTTTGTTGGTTATCGCTGCGACCCGTTACAATAATGAGGAAATCATGAGCATATGCCAGAATCTTGACTTGGTGAAGGTTGCTGAAACGCTGGAATGCAGTGTTTGCTATTAAGTTCCACAGGAACCTAGTAATTCCTAAGCACGAACCCCGAGGACAGCCACGAGTAATTTTTTTGGTGATGATGTCATTATTCATCGTGATCTGGACTTCTCTGTTGTCCAGGTAACTTCTAATGAGATCTATTATCACACCAGGGCAGCAAAGAGAGCACAAGCTGCTGATAATGTCTGGCCACCAGATGGTGTCGAATGCTCCCTGGATATCAATGGAAATAATGAGGGAGTGCATGTCTGCTCTCTTATTATTTGACAGCGTTGTCATTAGATCATCCAATGCATTTTCAGTTGAAATTCCGGCCCGAAAAACATACTGGTTAGGATGCAAAGCATAAGTGGTCGCAAGGTGGTGGTTGAGCCTCGTAAGGATGGTTCGTTCTAGCACTTTTCCAAGGGCTGGTAATAATCAGATGGACAGGTATGATCTTGGTATAGCCGGATCCTTCCCTTTTTTTGCAGAAGAGGGCTACTTCTGCCACTTTCATTCCTTGTGGAAAATGACGTTGTCTCCTCCAACATGCATTGAAGAGGGAGTGTAGTAGGGAAGGAAAGTGCTGGTAGAGGATTTTGATAATCATATTATCTAACCTATCTGGGCCAGGGGCTTTCTTAGGAGCTAGGTATTTCATTATGTGGTTAAGCTGAAATGTTGTGGGAAGTGGTCCTTTTCTTTGCTTTGTTGACCACCTGCGTTTGTTGAAGAGCTGTCTTGTATGCTTTTGTGCTGCCGAAATATCTTCATTGTTATCTGTGTGAAATACGCAGTTCATAATTCGTCTCGCCACGTCTGAACCTGACTTAGCAGAAGGTAGGAGTGAGGCTGTCAGCATTGTTGGTCGAAATACTTTGTCGCAGGTTATTTTTTGCACTACACCATAAGTTTGCGTCGCTGTGGAACAGTAGTGAATCCAAGAAGAGAGTTTTGCAGCCGTAATGTTGCGCTTGCATTGCGCCCTGGCCTTGCGAAATTCCAGCATGCGCTGACTTCTAAGTGGTTGCTCTGTTGTTTTTGTGCTCTTCTGCGCAAAGCCCGGATTTTACTACGTTCTGAATTGAGTGTAGGAGTCCACCAAGAAAGGCTTTTGGTTGCAAATACGGCCTTCTTGCGAAAGGTATTATTGCAAGCTTTTATTAAGTGTTGCACAAGTTGATTGTAATGATAATCAAGTTGCTCTGTGCTTTGACAATTATCTAAGTTTGATTCATGAGTTGCTATGTGTGGTTGGAGTTGAATTCTGAATGCTTTGTGCCCACCATAGCATGTTTTGTAGCGACGTAATATGAAGTAGGTATGCGAGGTTCCAAGGTGAAATATGATAATGCGGTGATCACTGACAGAAGGTAGGTCGCTGACTTCCCAGTTCTGTATTAATGCTGCTGTATTAGTTGATGCAATTGTTAGATCGGGCCAGCCTTGTGCTTGTGTGGTGTAGAACGTTGGATTTGTGTCATTGAGAATAGTCAGGTTATAAGACATTACAAATTCTTGCACTATTTTTGCTTGTTGAGTTCCCCAGTGTGCTCCCCATTATGGGCTGGTTGCATTAAAGTCTCCTCCTGTTATTATATGTGTGGGTTGAGTTATTAGCCCGGTTTCTAATTCTGCTAGTGATGTTGCCATATCAGCTCTGGGCGGGAAGTAGACAGACATTATTTCAATTTCATATTTTTATATCTTACTTTTTTCCTAAAACGTTTTCTTTATTTTGTTGCTACTGTTATATTTACGTTTTTTAGATACACTGCACACCAAGAAAGACAAGAGATATCACAACAAAATTCATTTAGTAGATAACATGTTGACCATATATCAAATGATTAAATTTATAGATTTTTGTGAAGTGTCGTTCCTTCCAGAATCAGTAGCCAGAGTAGCCGCCATTGTTGGAGATCACCGCTGCCACACGCCTCGGCATTGATTCAAAGAGACTTTGGATGTGTTTTTGGGGTACAGCAGACCAAGCAGCTTCCACACGTTTCTAAGCTGATCTGGTGTGGCAGCTTGGGATGTAATCTGGGTCAATCGTTCAGCAACCATGGTGTAGATATAGAAGTTTGGTGTAGATGTAAAAATGGCCATATATATATTTTAGATCAGGCCTTGTAAACCTATGACCCGCGAGTCATTAAGTGACTCATTTCAAAATTGACTTACTTGACCCATTTAATTGACCCACTTGAGATCCGAAAATAAAGTATAATATATAAAAATAAATCATAAAACATAATTATAAAACGAGTAGTTAAAGAATAGATAAAAATAAATAATAATATCAACACTTTCCTTTGATTACAAAATTGCAGTAACGAATATGCATTTTTATTTTTAAAAAATAAAACATTGCAACATACTTGAAAGAACAATTCGATAAGATTGGCAACGCCGATCATTCATAATTCTAAAAACTGGCATTTCGATTTTGTACGCATTCGATTCATGTTATAAATGTGAGCTTGTATTTACACACATGGAATTTATGTTAAGAACAGAAGAAGCTTAACTACCAAAAATTCAGATACTTCGTTATATTTGTTTTTATAATTATTATCTTAGTCATAAAAAACTGTCTTAAAAGAAAAATACCTTTGACTCGAAACGTCACATACACATGTTGTTGATTTTGAACCGTAGCCAAAGAAAGGTTGCTGACACTTGCTTTAGAGTGGGAAGTATTCATAATCTCAGGATCTATGCAAATTCGTTGAGCAGACCAAAACACTTAATAGGTTCTGTAAGAAATAATAGATTGAATAATATAGTTCTAGATGAAAATGCATATATATTACAGCACTCTTCGTTTTATTATCCTATACATTACAATTTTTGTCTTTGTTGAATAACAAGTATTTTATTCTGAAATCGGCAGTTCGTCTACTACTGCCATTCCCTCAACCATCTTCAGAGATTCCGATGTTTCATTCGATAATTAAGCTTCATTAAAATTCAGGCAGATTAAAATTTGTCGCAATGACTTTAGTTTCATAAGTTTCCTGCACTAGCATGCGTTTTAGTGTATAGAAATAAAGTTTCTGATCTGTAAAGACAGTAACCGAAAGGTTTAGACTAAATTGTTTACATCCTCTGTGACTTACTTTCATTGCTAGGAATCAACATATGCAGGAAAACGACATTTACAGTCAGTGAGCGTTACTAAAAACTCCGAGCTGCCATCGAGAGTTATAAGACTTAATTTAGAGTATAAAGTCGAATTAGAGTAAGATAATGTGTAATTACAAATACGGATATCATGTTTGAAAAAGATTAAAATTAATTATCGATGACACAATGCAGAATTTATTCGAAAATGTGATTAGGCAGACAATTAAATAGGACTTGAGCTACGTTGCTATCATCAGACCATAGAAATATTACCTAAGTTTCTCCTTGTCCGATATTTATTATAATGCAAAAGCTTTAATTGTTGCTGCGCAAATTTCAAGTGGTAAAATTTCAAAGGTAAATTCAAAGGTAAAATTTCAAGCGCGAACGAAACATATGGATCCATTAGAAATTCCATGCGCACATTTTACTTGGAAAGGAAGGGTCCTAAACTATAGATGTTGGGTCTGTCTTCTGCCATAATAGTCATATTTTATTATATAAAAGCAGTAGAAGGATTATAAAGTTAAAATTTATTTATTTATTTATTTACCATCAGATGAGCAGCTGCACCGCCTTTAAGACATTCAGCTTTTACGCTCAACTGATGGAATCATCTACCAACTGTGTTGTTATGTAAAATACAATAAAATTTTAGAATTTTGATAATTACATATTAAAAATAAAATATCAAGAAATAAATATATAAAGAATACAATAAATAATAAACATAAATAGATACAATAAATAAAAGTTAAAAATTTAGAATAAGATAAATACAATGTTGTTATATATGAAGTCAAATAAAGTATCAGAATTTTGAGAATTATATAATAAAATTGAAGAAATTAAATATATAAAAACATAATACCTAAAGAAATATGAAAGTAAATGAAACGTAAATAGATAAGTAAATACTTAAGAAGATCATTACAAACTTTGAAAATGAACAACATAATGTATAAGAATAGTAGAGGCTGAGAATGTAAGATATGTAAAGAGTAAAGTATTTCATTATGGAGAATGAAGAGCAGTAATTGAATAAAAGTTGATGAGAAATAGTATTTGAATGAATTAGGATGACCTGAATGAAAAGTTCGTGGAAATTCTTGATAGAGAGTCATTCTTATGTAAAAGACTTGACTAAAAATCTTGAGTTGAGACTTTATTAATATATTAAGGAGATGGAGTTAGAAAATATCCTTAAATTCTTGATCGAGCTTGAGAGATCTTGAAGGTTTAAATAAAGATAGTCTTGAGTGAAAGCATTAAAATGAGGTAGTAGAAAGAATGGCTTATTAAGTAAGGTAAATGAACAAAGAATAATGATTTCAAGTTCCTTTAAGATTATCGATGTTTGCGGAGATATAATTTATTATATTATGAAGATTATTTCTGAGAATATTACTTTTTAATAACTGTTGAAACCATAACTGAGCAGAAGTTAAATTGTATGCTTTAAGGTGATAATCTTTAGTAAGGTTGCAGTGAAAGAGATAATGATCTATTGTGCCTTCATTACCACAGGTACAGAGATTTGTATGCTGAAGTCCGAATCTATGAAGGTATTCTGGAAATGGACCATGAGCTGTTAGGAAAAATGTAATTGAACGGTTGGTAGATATTAATGATCTTGAAGGTTTTGATATGAAAGTAAAAGTTCTTCTGCCGGTGGCTGCTTCAGTCCAGGTTTGCTTCCATAAGTGCATTAATTCTGTTTCTAATTTTGTTTTTAGTAATGATATTGGATATGGAATTGAGTAATTTGGAAGGGAAGAATTGTTTGCAGCCCCTTTTGCTAGTTCGTCTGCGAGCTCGTTACCACTATTACCGATGTGTGCTTTAATCCATTTGAAATGTGGTCTATTATTGTTTTGAAATTGAGAAAGTAGAAAATGGATTTCTTGTACAATAGGCGATCGACTGTGTCCAATTATAGCTTGAATACCAGATGCACTATCAGAGAGAATTAAGAATGGTAAAGAAAGTTCTTTTGCGAAGCATATGGCTTCTTTGATTGCAAAAAGTTCTGCTTGAAAAACTGAGTTGTTATTGTTTAAACGAATATTCCAGTTTTTAATATTTGAATTTTTTCGGAATGCGCAATATGCACTACCAACGCCTGCTTCAGATTTCGAACCATCAGTACATATGGTGAGTTCATATTTATTGAGTTCAAAGGTTCCCAATAGGATTTTGTGTAAAAATATGTAGGATGTAGCTCTAAGTTGTGTTTAAGATATTCAAAATCTGTGGGTTGAAATACATTATTATTCATTATGCTTTGAATTCTTAGTTTTGATATTCTTACTTTATTTGCTTCTTTTATTAGAGATAAAGTAATTGGAGGGATGCCGGTTATTATTTGTAGTGCACTAGTTGGAGTAGTTCTATATGCTTTTGCTAGAGAGAGGAGGAAAGGTCTTTGGATTGAAAGTAAATGTTTTTGAGCCTGGGAATTCAAGGTTAAACCCCAGACGGAAGCACCATATAGTAGTATTTTTTCAATAACTGTTATGTACCAAATTTTTTCTAATTTTGAGGATATACCCCAAGTGCTGGCTGTTACAGATCGAAGAGAATTGTGAAGGGTTAAAGTTTTGTTTTTGAGATATTGAATATGGAAATGCCAGGATTGCCGAGTATCTAATACTATTCCCAGATATGTGATGCTCTTGTCAATTTTGATTTTTTCTTGAGAAATTTTGATTATTGGCTTTCTTAGGTTTTTTATGGAAGTACCTCTTTTTTGGAATATATAGTGCTTTACATTTCGTAGTAGAAATTTTAAGATGAAATTTATCTGTCCAGTTGTGGAAGATATTTAAAGAAAAACTGGAGTTAATTTCTATTGATTTCCGGCTACTTGCGTTCACAATGAGAAGAAAATCATCTGCGTATGCTTGGATATGGGTATGATTAATATTGTCATATAGTTTTAAAACTTCGTTTGCTATAAGATTCCAAAACGTAGAGCTTAAGCAAGATCCTTGAGGACAACCTTTTGTTAATTTATAATTTATTACACCGGAATCTGAAGAATATTGTAGAGTTCTATTGCATAGGTAGTCTTTGATAATATGAAGGATATCCTGAGGGCATGATATTATTTCTAGAATTGTTATGATGTCTTTCCAGCGGATAGAATCGAAGGCTGCTTGAATATCTATCGAAATTATTATTGAATGAAGATTCTTTGATTCATTCATCTTTAAGACTTTTGCATTTTTTGAAAAGCATGATCTGTTGATTTATTTGGTGTGAATCCATACTGATTTTCATGCATGATTTTATTCTTATTTAGATGATATAAAAGTCTTGAAAGGATTAGTTTTTCAAGGAGTTTGCCCAACGTGGGAAGAAGGCATATTGGTCTATAAGATAGAGGGTTTGTGGCTAGTTTATTTTTCTTGAGGAGCAAAACAACTTCTGCTTTTTTTAATATATTAGGAAATGTTAAGTTATACCAGCAGGCGTTAATGAATGATATAATAATTTGTTGATAATTATAAAAAATAAGTTTTAAGATGATGTTGTCGATACCATCGGGACCTGGTGCTTTCCTGTTATTTAGTCTTTTGATGATATGTTCCAATTCATCGATCTTTGGAGGGATGATAACTGTTGGTGGATGAGGACGACGTGTAGAAGAACTGTTAGATGACTCTGTATCTGTGGTATGATTCGATCTATATTCATCTTGTGGGAATAGTTTTGATAAAATTTCTAACGCAGCTTGGGAAGAGGAAATTGATTCAGAGAAGCTGTACATTGATAATGAAGGAGGAGTGAAAATTTTATTGTGCGCTATTTTGAAGGCGGAGCCATAAATTTTGGAGGTAGAAGTGCAAAATGTTTTCCAACTATTAATTTTTGATATTCTGATATTTCTTTTATAATGCGCTCTTGCTTTTTGGAAAGCTATTTTATAGTGAGTTATTTCTGTATCTTCTATACAGGCTTTGTATCTTCTTCTAAGAGCTCTTACTTTTTTTCTTTCTATTGCAAGATTTTGGTTCCACCATGGAGTACTTAATTTTTGGTACTTGAGCATCGTTTATATGAGGAGTTGCAGATCTCTGTTATACTATTTATGAGGTATGAAACAGAGGAATTTACTTCCGCTTTTGAAGAGGCTGTTTTTAAGGAATGAAGAATACTGGCAGAGTAATTTTGTAGATTAGCTATAAATTTATTGTGTCCGCCATAATGAGTTTTGAAGCGACGTTTTTTATTAAAAGTGAAATCAGATTGTATTTCAAAGGTGATGAATCGGTGATCACTAAAAGATTCTATTTCAGAAACTTTCCAATCTGTGATTAAGGATGCTATTTTAGGCGTTGCGAGAGTTAAGTCAATCCAACCTTGTGCCCTTAATGTCAGGAATGTAGGTGGACTATTAGCGTTATTTAAAATTGTAAGTCGTTTTTCTTGAATAAATTCTAAAAGCAGTCTACCTCTATTATTTTCAACCGGCGCTCCCCATACAGGGCTATGTGCGTTGAAGTCTCCTGCAATGATGTGATTTGAGTTTGGAGGCAGTTGAATTGAGTCCAGTTCTATAAGTATCTCTTGCAAGTCTATTGATGGAGGAGCATAAATGGAGGTACAAAATAAAGGATGAATAAGAAATTCTAATTTGATAGTTATTGTATGTAGAGTAGTATGAACTATTATTGGAGTTAGAGGCCCAATGTAGACTATAGCAGATTTATGAGAATGCGAAAGATGATAAAATAGCCCCGATGGAATTTCCAATTTCCTTGTTGAGGAAATATATGGTTCTTGTGCAAATATGATATTGATATTTTCTTCTTTTGCAAACTGTAGAGCATTCGGTAAAGTAGCACGAGCTCTTTGTAAATTTATTTGTAGTATTCTTATTTGTTTATGCGAATCCATTAGTAGTATGTTCTTGATTTTATTTTCGAGACTTCTAATTGATAAGAAGGGCAGTGAACGTCATTTGCAGCATAATAGATATAAAAATTGGTGTTAAAATAAGAGTTATTAACTTGACAGTTAATGCAGGTTGGAGCTGGAGCTTGACATTGCGAGATATGATGATTATCTCCGCAGTATAGACAATGTGTTGAATAAGTGCAGAATTTGCTTGAATGTGTGAAATCTTGACAATTATTGCATCGACGAATTCCGAAGTGCTCGGTGATTCGAATAGTTTTCCAACCTATTGCAATTGATTTCATGTTGATAAGAAGTTCAAAAACCGTGGGGGAACATTCAATTACCAACTTTGTTGTAGATTCTGATCTTTCTAAAAGTTTGGAAAGTGGGGTGAAAGAGTGGTTGGAAGTATCTATTAACGAAGATATTAAGGCAGAAATGTCCTGATCCGTGTAATGGGCTGGAACATTGTGAAAGTTACATCTTGGGAGTCTTGGTAAAGAGATTCGAAGAGAAATATTATCTATTGGGCTATCTATTATTGTTGTTTTAAGGAGTTTGACATCGTTGTAAGATTCGCAGGTGACAACCAGGCCTCCTCTTTTAAGTTTGGTTATTTTTTTTAATTTTCTGTTTCAAATTGTTTAATGGTACATAGTGATCCAAATCATCTAAAAGTTTTTCAGTCGTATTATTTTCTTTTGGATGGATGATAAGTGCTGGGGATTTTTTATTTGAGTTGTAATCGTTCACAGATGGATAATTGTGTGGTAGTGTGATATTCGGAGTAGAATGTGTATGGCAGTTTGATCTCATATGCAAGTGATCTTGATGAAAATTATCAGTGTGAGTATCATTTAAATGAAAATTAGAAATAATATGAGCTGATTTATTTTGAATATTGATTTTTTTTTTTGAGATTGAGGAGACTGAATAGACGGAGTAACTTGCCCCGCTTTGTCTTGCATAGTAGTCTTCTTATTATGAGTATTTGGAGACAGGATAGTAGGAGTGACTTGGCCTGATTTATCAGAATAGTTCTTAATTTCAGTTGATTTCATGGCAATATTTCTTAGATTGTCCAAAATTTGTGTTAGTTGATTTTGTAACTTTAATGGAATAGTGTTCTTTTCCCCCTTTTTGGATTTTAACAATTTCAGTCCTTTGTTGTAAAAGAATTCGATGACCTCCTTATTGCTGACGAGGACATTTTCAGAATTTTCGAGAACGTCAGTTGAATACTCCATATCCAATTCTGAATTTGTGTCCGAAAAAGTATCAATGGTACTCATTATTATTATAAAATAATAGAAATGTAGAGAAGAAAAATAGAAATAAAAAGTTGAAGTCTTGTAAAATTGAAATCTTCAAAACACAAGAGACAATGCTTTCTGCTATTAAAATGTAAACAATGCGTTAACTTTTATTTCGTATATTACTATTTAATAATATTTAAATATTTAGTGTTTCCAAGTACAGAAAACTAAACAATTTCTTAAAACATATTTAAAATGAGATTTATTTATTTTATAATTAAGGATATTAACAATTTTATATATTAGATGAATGTATTATTGCATGCGCTTATTTAAATTTTGACATATGCATTGTTAGTAATATTCCAATGATTTAAATATGAAAATAAATAGTAAAATATTGAAAAATATATAATAACTTTTAAAATAATGAATATTCAGAAATTAAACCAATATGAAAAGAAAGAGAAAATTCTTCTTGTTATTTCTATTATAAAATCATTATATTTCAACAAAATCTTAAAATGAAAATATAAAAGATATATGTATTTAGATCAGTTAGAGCCGATTCAATAATGTAACTCAATAAATTTTTCTTAAGATAAAAGAGGATAAGTTTCAAAATTTGAAAATATAATAATTTTTAAATGCAAATAGGTATAGGAAAAGTATTTATCTTAATGTAAAGAAGAAAATTTCTCTTATAAGAAAATATAATTTAAAACATAATTTTCAAATGAAATCTTGAAAATATCTAGTACATAAAGCTTACACCACCGTTGAAACGGAGTAATGATTGTTGAAAAGCAGAGACCTATTTTCCGAAGGTGTAATTAATTCAACCGTCCACAGGTGATAAGGAGCACCCCTATGAGAGTTATATCAAAATGTTACTCTTATAAAGGGCTGTCGAATGACATATTTTTCAAGAATATACTGTCGGCATTTCCGCTCTTACAAATCCTCAAACGATCAGCATTAAAACATCCAACAAACAATGTAGCAGTCAGTAGATGATTGATAGATTATAAAGTTAAAATTAGAAAATTCTAACTCTATAAACTCTATAATGAAAAAAGACAGAAAGTTAAAAAGTAAAAAAAGCATTTAAAGGCAGATTAAAAGTGCGCTGTAAGAGTTATCGGCCAAAAAAGAGGAATGCATTAATTCGTAAAAGAGTTTAAACTGGCTCGCATTTACATTAGAAGCATACGAGTGGGGAAAATTTCTAAAAGTCCATGTAGAGCTCTTCACAAGGATTCACAATGAGTCCAAATGACTCATATTTTATTTCCTTATTCATTATGCTTCTGGTATGTCGACAAACTGTCATATGTTTACGTGTTAACGAGCCAGAACAGTGTCCTTTTTAAAGAAATAGCTATCATTGTGTTCGTTCAACTAAGGCATCAGCGAGTTTTCTGTTATATCTAAGTAAACCCACGTTAATATATAGATGTGTCTGGTCCTAATAAAAGCAGCCATATTGAATGTTTAGGAAATATAGAACAAGTTTATTTAAATTTAAATGTAATTAAATTTGGTATTAATTACTTTGTTTATTGTTGTGGATTTAAAACAAAATCATGGAATTTTAAATAACTCTGTGTAATGCAGTATACACGGTTATTTAAAATTTCATGAAATTTTTGAAAATTTATAGCAAATAAACAAAGCAAACTACTTAGCTTTATTTATACAATATTTATTCAAAAGAATAAATAATGTATAAATCCGCATAATTTTCAAAAATTCAGTAGAGGAGACTGAATAATTATAGAAAATTAACAATTTTTTTAAAATTTAAACACTTAAAACTTTGCTAAAACAGCAAAATTCGTTAAAAATTCTGACTAAAATGACTTTGGTCATAGCAAATTAAAACCATAGCTTTTGAAACCTAGGGAGAGTATTCACTTCTTGATAAAAAGGCAATCTTATGAAATATATTTTAACTAACAAAATATTGTTACCTTAGTTTTTCTCTGTACCTTCCGTTCCTTCTATCGCTCTTATAGAGAATGCAAATCAGTTTCGCTTTAAATAGCGAGCACGTGGCAACCACTGCAGTAGCTATTAAAGTGAAAGAAAAACAGCTTCTCTCTCAGACGACTTGTGGATTGGCGAATGAATTTTCCATCTATGAGAGCACAGAATGAATGTTAGAGCCAAGTTAGAATCGGAAAGATAAATTTAAATCAATATTATATTGATTTAAATAACCGCGTTAATAAAACTCCGAAAATAATGATGCTTATTCGTCGTTAATTTTAAGTTCCAAACTACAAGGAATAGTCTAATAAACGTTTTATTCAGTTTTCCCTCATTACTGTATAAGGTACTTCTCGCGCCTTCTTAGCATGCCTTCGTAGTGTAGTGGTCAGTACGCTCGGCGCGTCTTCGAGAGGTCCGTGGTTCGATCCTTTCATATCTCTTGCTTCGAAATAACCTTAAGTCTCTCTAATTACCGAAGTTTACATAGTTTTATGTTTAGGTATAAGGATAATAATTTGGCGGCTGTAAAAAGAAGGTTTATCAAGTGCAACTATGTAGCTAATCAGAATTAAAATGTTTTTCTTCAATATAATTTTTGGTACAACGTAAATCTGGTACAATCTTTGGTGCAACATAAAACTGACATTAATGTATCGTCATACACAGCGAAAAATTGTAGCATATATTATTTAAAAATTAGGCTGTATGAGTCACGGTTTATGGATTTAGAAAAGATGTTACATTCACACAATAGGACAAATTTCTAGTCAAGCAGGGACAATTATATCTCTTTTCCAAAGAGAACTGCAACTTTATTTTCAGTTACCATTTAATATACCGATTTATTACCTTTTAATACCTTTAATAATGAAACATTAAAAATAATAAAAAAATATCAAATAGTAACTTTAGGGAAAAGACAATATTGATTTGACTCGAAGTTAAAAATGTTTTGTTCCAAATCTAAGACATTCTAGGATAATTTTCTTTCCTAGTCTTGCATTTTACATTGGCGTGCTTCTATTTCAATCAGACCCTAAAATGGTGTTAGTAAATATATTTTCGTATTTTTAATTTTTTACTATATTTATTATAGTTGTTAAAGAAATAGAAATACCAGGAAACCTTTACAATAAGCATTTAAAATGAACGTTGAAATGAATTAAAACGAATATGTTATTCTGAATATTTACCCATAAAGCTTATTTCAAGCATAAAAATGACGAAAATTTACATTTATCAGTTAACAATGGGTCACTATATAAAACGAATACTGGAGTTATCAAAATTTTTAATGTTAGAAAAACAGGTATATACAGGTAATTATAGCACAATTATCCAGAAAGTATGAAATATTCTTTTTTTTATATAAAATTACTTTTATGTTAAAACAATTTATGCACAAAAATATTTATTAAAGAATTTTCATTTTATGTCCGAAGTACAAAGACTAGAGAAAGGAATAAACTTCATCATAAATTCCGTCTGAAAATTCTCTATCATGGTGTTCTATTCTAATTTTCTAGGAAGGGAATAATTCAGAAAGCAAGTTCTTTTATACATATTCTTGGTAATATTAAACATCGCGTGCTTTGAAAGGGCTTCTTACAATATCCTAGGCACTTTCAATGGACGTCAGAATTAAGCAATGAGAAGCCGAATAACTTCTCCAATAACAGAGTCCCCAATTACCTTAAATTCAAATGATGGAAATTATAACAACACATAAAGCAATTTATGAGTTTTACAGCTCCCATCTCGCAAATTAATTATTATTGCATTCAGGTTGTTCATATGAGAATACTGGTTTGCAGCACTCGAATTGTGGTTAATAAACAAATTACTTTCGAATAAGTTTAGATATCCTTTATGTTAAAATAACTCCAAATAGATGAAATTTTCTTTAGAAATATTTGTCTGGTTACTAGGAGAATTTTTCGATTGTTCAATCGATCTGAAAGACTAGGATAGCTGAAAGACAGTTGTAAATGCTTTGCTCTTTATCACGTTGTTGTTGCTAATTCTCTGATCTGAAATTTATCCGCATCACTTTTAGAGATGGGTGAAACCAGTCTTTTATGGAATCAGATTAGACCGTTCACTCACTGAACTGAATCGGTTCTTTCTATGACGAACCGCTCACTACCAATAAAAAATCGGGATGGAAAAGAGAATGAATCAAGAACGGTTAGAGAAAATGGAGCGAGCAACGAAAAGAATCTAATGAGAAGTAGGATGGGGAATGTTTATTTAGGATGGAGCGAAGGACGAAAAGAATCGAATAAGCAACAGTATAAGTAGAATCCACCCAAGCAAACCTCAAACTTTTCAGCTGTAGATGTAAGACTCCCTGAAACCTCGTTTTTGCGTAGAAATAAAAATAAAGTTCTAGAATGAAAAAGTTGTAAAAGATTGGGATATGATAACAGAATACAGAACTTATGTTGTAATCTGTCAGAATATTCTTTAGAAAGCATAGAAACATGTAAACAACAACAAAAATAAATTATCACTTTAATGAAATAACAGATGACTAATTGCTTGTCTATTACCTGATGAGGGAGTTTACTGTCAGAATTCCAGAGATCTTCCATTTTTTATATGCAAAACGTTTTGATGACTGAAATAAAATAAAATACTTCGTCATGCTACAAAGAGAATCTACACGTTTTTAAAACGAATTCGAACAGAATCCAAGAAAAACAAATGTTTTCGAATAAACATTTATGGCCACAGTTATTACTAGAACTGAGAAATATCGTCTGCTACTTTTAAATATCTTATACTTAATGTAAACAAGCTGTGGATTGAAGAATATGCTAGTGTTCCGAAAAGAAATATTTCTATTTAATAATTCGAAAACGTTGTAAAATGCACAGCATTAAATTTTCCATTTGCAAAAGAAGAAACATAATTAATCGAAAAGGGGAAAATCGTCAAACATTGCTTCATATAAAGAAGACTCCAAACGTATACCCGAAAAAGTTCGAAAGTTAAGTTGTGGAGTTACTGGGTTTATTTTAAAGCAGGAAATGGGAAACATATCCAATGTCCTTTCTGGGATTCATATTCTGGACCTCTCGAATACGAGTCCGAAATGTTTACAATTACAACAAGAAGGCATGCGAAAAGGAGGTTGAAAATACCTTACATACTCACCCCTTTTAAAGGGCGACTGGGGATTATGGGATCCAATCGCCAAATTCTGTGATGACAAATTATCGTCCACCCCCTTTTAGTTGCAGAGTCATTAGATTTTTTTTTAGAAGAATACGCTTCGAGAGTGCTTCCAATTACACCATGAAGGCATGCGGAAAGGAGAGAGAAAATTCCATATTAAATTATTGGTAACAACGGAAGATTCGCTGACGCAGACATCAATTACAGAGTCTTTAAGTACATCTGTAGAAACAATAGTAAAACAATAAGTCAAAATTTACAGCTTTAAGAAGTTAAAAATCATAATGTTCACCAACTTTAGCCGACGCATGTGGTTCACTGAAGAGCAATTCGTAGAACCCGGTATGAAAACTATTTAGCATTGAGACGTTGTGACCCTTGATGAGGCATGGATTTTTCTAAGTGAGTGCCACAAGAAATGGTCTGATTATTTTCGAAAATCAAGAGAGAAAAATATATAAACCAAAGCAAAGAAAAGAAAGAAAGTTTCGGTAAGAGGTTTATAATTGTCGAAAGATTTTCTTACAATGGGAAATTAAAAAATAAGAAGAATGAATAAAATGTTAAAATCAGTTGAACATACTATAATGAGAAAGTTAATTAAATTCAACATACTATTAAAAAAAGTTAAAATTTTACAAGAAGCCATTCTCTCGTAAAAATCCCGATGGAAACTTACAGATCAGAAAATGGCTATCAGAGTGAAGGTTTAAAAAGATACTTATTACATATTAAAGATTAATTAAACGGCTTCGAAATCCTTCTAAAAATGTGTAAACTCCCTTCTGCATTTAAAATAATTAAAATTTTTGTCAAATCTGTATTTCAATACATTTAAAGTAAAATTAATTGCAAACATTTTGCACTTCTTTCATTCAGTATTTTTGCTTCCTTATACAAAGTAAAGGAAGTACTGTATTCGCGAAAACTTTCGAGTATCATATTTCAACGAAAATATCCATTTCAAGCACTGTCGAAACCATTTGAATATTTTCGCGTGACATCTTTACCTACGGACACAAGTAAAGGTTGTTTTGCCAAAAAGGACTGTAAAATATATTTAAAATGGATTCATAACTAAAAACTGAAATTACCCCAAGGTTTGATAATGATTGAAATATTCGAGAGCTTTTACATAAGCAGTGCAAAATTCACTCATATTTATTTCATGTATCTCTCATAGCAGCTTCCCATTTATAATAACATCGCCCTTGAGTGTTTTGAGATAATTAATTAACACAACACATTCGAAAGATCCTTGTCCCATGCGGTCACCATATTCCAAACAAACATTTCAGTACATAGTGTTATGTATGATTATATTCAGCCTTCCTTATAAAGGATCGCTTTTATAATAGATGTTAGAGAAATGGGCCAAGGGAAGAGATCTGGATTAAATTGCCTTTTCAAAGTTCATTTTCTTTTGTCATTGGTTTCTTCTGAATTACAAATCATTCGCCTTCTCATTTAGCATCAAATAAGGATGAATTATACCCTTTTTTTAATACCTCCATATAAAGTATAGGTATAAAGAAACATAAATGGAAGTTTTAGTCCTTAAAATATTTGGGGTTAGGATTTAACCTGAAATGCGTATTTTTTGAAAATGAACTTAAGGAATGCACTTTCAAATTGCACATTTTTAATATTATTTTTACCTTAAAATTTCAGAAATCTTAATATGTACTATAAAAATTATACTTCATTTCTCTCACATCGTATCAATTTGCTTGATCACAGCCATTGCCAATGACGTAAAATGAGGATTTCCAAAGAACAGAGTATCATTGTTACTTCCCTTATTAGATAGGTTGTTCTAATCTTCTTTTCAAGTATGTTTTGTAGAGACATTAGGTATTTTTTGAAAGCAGGCAAGATGAAAAATGAGCAATCGTCTTCGCCGGGAATCGAGCCACGGATCTCTGGAATACCGGCAAAGCATGCTAAAACACTACACCACGAAGGCACGCTAGGAAGGCGGAAGAAATACCTTATAGTTTATCAGATATTGCTTGTAAATGTAATTTAAAGCTTTATTTATACGATTTGTAAGGTTTTCTTAACGATATTTTTGGAGGGACTGTTATATTTTCAACCAGTTATCTCTCTTTGTTTAATTTGGCTATTTAAATTTAATTGGTTGTTATTAAATTCAATTTTTGTTATTCATTAACGTTTCAAAAAATATTTTTGATATTTCCCCTATCGCTCTGTTACTATAAAATTTACAGAATCAATTTTTCATTCTATGCTGTAGTATAAAATGAAAAGCGCAGCTCGAAATTCATTATGCACTTAATTTGAAGTTTATCAGTTCATATTTGCTATTTACACTCATGTCCATAAATTAAGGATAATTCGGAGTCACGCGGAAATCGAACTCTAAAATAAATATATCACCTGTAAAATCACTACACACATGTTCAAGAATAATATGCAAATTTCAGGAAGTAACCAGATGACACCGATGGTACCTCACAATGACGAGAGTGTAAGAGAGTGATATATAAGGAATACGGGCAAAAAAGTAAAATTGTTCGCAGGCGCTTTATAAGAATTTCAGTGCAATAACCGAATAATTATGACACAAAGGACGCATTTGGATGATTTTTTACGTGGTAGAATTATCGGCCGTCTGGAATATGGGCGTACCCAACTGGAAGTATCAGACGAACTTGGAATTGCCCAGAGTGTCATCTGCAGGCTTTGGCAACGATTCCAAGATGATGGTAATGTGAGTAGACGTTACAGCACAGGTCGCCCCAGAGTTACAACGCTGAATGACGACCGGTATTTGGCAGTTACTGCCAAAAAAAAAAAAACAGGTGGAGCACAGCCTCAGATCTGTCTCGTCAGCTCTCTTCAGCCACTGGTACGACAATTTCAAGGCAGACCGTGTACGGACGCTTAGGGCAGATTGGTCTATATGCTCGTAGACCTGTCAGATGCGTTCCACTTACTGCAACTCACTGTCGCCTGCGGTTAGCCTGGAGTAGAGAGCATGCATTGCGGACACCGCAACAGTGGGCTTGTGTGACGTTTTCCGACGAGTCCAGGTTTAGCTTGCAGTCTGTTTCTCGCCGGACTTTCATATGGAGAACTCCAGGTACCCGTTACCACCAAGAAAACATCATTGAAGGACACCGTTACGGTGGTGCAGGAGTGCTCATTTGGGGTGGAATTATTCTGTGTTCCAGAACTGACCTGGATGTTCAAATTGGAACCATGACAAGCCAAATCTATCGGGACGTCATTCTGGAACAACATGTACGTTTGTTTCGTTGCGCCATGGGCGCACAATTTGTGTTTATGGATGACAACGCCCGTCCTCACGTGCAAACATCTTAAGCGAATGCCTTCAATCGGAGGATATCACCCGTATGGACTGGCCAGCATTCTCACCGGACTTGAATCCAGTACAGCACGTGTGGGACATGCTTGGCCGACGACTTGCAGCTCGTCAACCTCCTCCTACATGTCTACCGGAACTTCGGAGAGCATTGCCTTTTGAGTGGTGTAATATCCCCCAAGATCAGATCGATAATTTGATACTCAGCATGCCTAGGCGTTGTATGGACTGTATTGCATCGTCTGGGAGACATACAATGTATTAACAATCATACCAACCATGTAATATTGGTTTTTTGTAAATAGGTTTTTTTTTGTAATTTGCTCCAGGGAGAAAAAAATCACTAATTCTTTTAATAATATCAAACATATAACATCTTTTTTTGCTCTTTACCTTTTGCTTAATAAATAAGCTTTACAAAAAAGTCAAATTTGTTTAGCTTCTAAATCTTCCTTTGCCTGATTTTGCATTATCCTTAATTTATGGAGATGAGTGTATTTTACAACCTGGCTGGGTGAGCTCACATAAGCACGATCAGAACAAATAAGCAAAACCAATGGAAATAAATTAGTTTCCAGTGTGCCCATGAATGATTTCTGTTCCAGCTACATTCATGTTGTGTCACGCAACTGGTATCATTGACAGTTACAAGTGCAATTGTAACAATGTTCGTTATACTACTTAAGAGCAATAGGTGATCAATAGCTTTAACAATTAAAAACAAAGTAGCAAGACATGCTCGACTAATTTATCGGTTATATTTAGCGTGCACTTATCATAATAGTATTATTAACCTTCAAAAAGTATTTTAGGCTCCCCAAATGAAATTATATCTTAGAATGAGTTGGATCTTCTTCTGCTGTGTACTTTAAGAAAAATAGGTCTGAGGTATTTAATATTTGACTGCAAATATAAATTATTAACTGGGTGTCGAGGACCGAAGTTTAGAGATGATACAAGTAAGCTATAAGTTTCATTGGAATCTGAGTGAAATTGCAAGCAAATATCTCGTCACCAATGCTCTGAAAAAACAGCAACCTTGATCTACTTAGAATTTCTCGGCTTACGTAACCTTTTACTCCGTAAGCAATCTCTGCTTGTTTATCTCGCAGAAAAGTTACTTACAAAAAGTGAACTCTCAGAGAGATAGTTCTTAAGTGGTTTGTCGTAATCAGTTACTTACTTACTCATTTACCTTTATTTTGGCGGGTGAGTTTATCGTCACTCTCATCTTGATAGCGGTCAAACAGTGTGCTATTATCTTTTTTTGTTCACCAAGGGATTTCTTACTGGCAGCCAAAATGATATTGTATGTAGACAGTGTTTTAGTAGCACACCCACTTTTTTCTGATTTTTGGAGAAAACCATTGAAATCACTTTATCCATACGCCATATAGGTTTTTATGCTTTTTAATTTACTAACATACTTTTAGAGCACCGTTTACGCATATTGGATGAACAATTTACATCGTAAATTTTTCAAAATGGCTCTGCCAAATTTTTACGGGCCTAGTCAGAATATGCCTTTAGAAAATTGTTAATATCAAAGTAATATTTTAAACAAGCAACCAGTCAGTTGCTGTAGTTAACGCTGAGAACAGAATAATTTGGAGCTTATGAAATGTTTTCAGAATCGCACTCATGGAAACCAAATTAAAACTGCAAAACATTATTTTTTTGAAACGGTAAACCCATTCATTGTGCATCACCACAAAACAGATTTTGTCGTCAATCAACTTCCCTTTAAATTGTAAATGCCCTAAAGTTTAAAAATTGCCCTAAAATTTAAAATTGAAAAGTTTCAAATTTAAATTTGTGTGAAAAGTGAATAATTCCTAGTGGAAGAAATAATTCTATGGTAAGTTAATTCAGATGTATTCAAATTGCATAGTTCGATCTTTTTTAATAACTGATATTTTAAAAAGATTAATTATAATTACAAATAGGTTTTAAACAACGAAAAACTAAATTTTGCGTAATTTTAAACACATGTCAGACATTTAACATTCTGTTGTTAAAAACGTATAGAATAGGATAATAAACCCGTGGTAACTCCTTGTAATGATGCAAAGCAAAGTATCGCTATGTATAAACTAACTGCAAGGCATAAGAAGTTTTATAAATTTTTTTCTTAAATAGAAATGCATGTTTCTGTTCTAACAATATCAGTCACAGCTCGTAGTGATGCAACTAAAATAACGTTCAGTTTCAATTTAATATATAGAATAGTGGTGAAACACTACTCAATTAAATTTTAATTTAAGGTGGTTCAGAAATTCTACCCGGCGTATCAAATTCAAATGTCAGCAGCGATAACGCAAAGACGAATAATTACAACTTAGCTGACCTGGTAGAAACTTAGTCCAAACACCTCATTTTAAATGCTAGCTAACTGATTTTCATTCTTGTAAGAAAACGGAAAGGAAGCTTCTAAAATTATAAATAACTATTTAGTTTAAATAATAACCTTATAAGACTTCGGAAATATTAAAAAATATTTTTAACTTTGCGATTTAACGAGAAGAGTGGAAAACTTACATATACATTAAGTTTCTTTTTCCCCTAAAGCAGAAAATAATATGGAAATCTGAAAATCAAATTTGCTCTTTTCGAAATTCAAACCACAGCTTGGACAATACTAACCTTATGAGAACACGTGTGGAAGGAAAGATAGTTCCTTATAATTTCCCATCTTAAAATTTAACTTTAAAGAAGCACTAAAGCTGTTCATTCGTGACTGATAATTTATAGGGACGAATTATTTTCCCATATATTTTAATTTTCAAGTCACTGTGAAAAGCATTTTTTTTCGCGAGAACCATGAAAAATATACTATGCTCTTCAGAGTTTGAATCATGGAATTTCCAATTCTGGCTGGACATGCAGTACACGAGCTCACGTAAAGAGGAATACCACAATTCCTTATAAACTCCCAACTCCGCATTGATATGTTGAATGAAACACAATGATGATAGATAAGTTATTAATGAAAATAGGAAACAGAAATATTAAATGGTTGCATATATTCACGAAACTATTTTAGTAACTTTGCCTGTTTTGAAGAGAAATATATTTGCTTTGTTATTCAGTATTTCAGTATTTTGAAAACATTAAAAGAACACAGACTAACTGAAATACTGAAATATAGTAATACATACTTTAAAGTGAAAATTACAGTCGAAATGAAGATAATAAAGTTATCTGTTTATCTAAGAGAGAGAGGGAGAGAAGAGCATTTCATTTCATATCCTGAAAAGAATTTCGATACGTTCGTTTTTAATGTCTTTTCCTGGTCTTTCTTGACCGCCAAGAAACGACTACGCAAGTGACCATATTTTGAGAAGCGAATTTAAACAGTTATAAGAATTTTTTCTATCACCTTATGGCTTGTATGACCATATTTCACACTCAGTTTCGCGACTGAGTGTGAATTCTCAGTTTCGCAAAAATGTTCTTTTCCCTTTTGCTTCAAACTATCAGCTCTAATAAAGTTGAAATAAAATAGATACTGAATTATATTGGCCATTTATTTGTTTTTATTAAATTAAATTAAATAAATTTATATTAAATTAATTAATTAATAAATTATTTAATTTATTTAATTAATAAATGTACATTAATATTTATATATTAGTTTCCGAATTTAAAAAATATAGGTTTCTTCACCTCCGAAACTGGACCGGAAAAGCACAAAACTCATATCAGATAATAATAAATAATTTATGGTTTATAAAAGATGTTTGAGGTCAAACATAAAAAGAACGCAAAGCAATAATTTATAGAAATCTAATCAGATTACCATTTTTACTCTCATTTGAAGCACATACACCAACTGAAAACGATGAAAAAATCCTTGGAAGCTATGAAAAACATAATAATGCGAAACATCTTCTGTGAAACACAAATAAATTGCACTTGGCAATGATCAACAAATTCGCATTATCGTGTCTGAGGTAAACCATGTGTGGGAAAGAAATTTTCAGAAAATTTTAATAGGGCTAATATAATATACTATTTTATGTTTCAATTTTTAGTTGTTTTTGGGTTTGGTGAGAGTTGATACGTAGTAAGAAATGTAACAATTGAACCAAAGGAGCATACGAGATGTAAGTGAAGCAAAATGTTTTTGTAATTGGGGCTTTCCTTGAGCTTAATGCAATAGATGAACAGGTCATGCCAACCTACGACATGTCAGAAAAAGCGTAAGATGTGTAACAGAGTGATAAGCTTGACTGGTATAAGCTTGATAGTGATAACAGCTGCGTTATATCAATAAGGTCTACTTGGCATTTTTATTTATTTTGTGAGGCATTTGACTAAGAGTCGATGCTTTACGTCGCAGTTTATACTGTCAGGGATTTAAATATCGCCGCATCGTGCTGACAGAACCAAAGCTAGAGCCGCTACGATAACCTCACGGGTAGCCGCCCCAGGGAAATACACAGTCTTAGCTTTTACAGTATAATTATGCTATAGCACTGGTCACATCTTTTGCACTTCGCGAAAGGGGAGAATGAGAATTTTTCGGTGCAGTTATAATTATGGGGATAAATGATTTAAAAGAAACATATTGCAACACAGCATAATGTATTGTGTGTTCATTCTTTCAATTTTATTGTGTGTTCATTCTTGGAGAAAGTTCATAGTTTTTATTTTAAAGAAGCAAACATGTCTTGTGAAGCAATAATCGATAGAAATCTGCATGTAACTTTCTAAATTTTTTAAATCTATCATCCTAAGAGCTGCATTAGAAACAGATTTGATAGCTTATGTTATAAGGTATTTCTCCCGCCTTCTTAGCATGTCTTCGTAGTGTAGTGGTCAGCACGCTGGGCGCGTATTCCAGAGGCCCGTGGTTTGATTCTCGGTTCGTGGTTCGTTGCTCATTTTTCATCACTCCTGCGTTAAAAATAACCTAATGACTGTACGGTGGCGCTCGAACAAAAAGGGTGATGGATGATGATTCTCCATACGCAGGATTTGGCGATTGTGTCCCCTAAAAACACCAGTCGCCCTTTAAAAGAGGAAGTATGTAAGGTATTTCTTCCACCTTCGTAGCATGCCTTTGTAGCGTAGTGGTCAGCACGCTGGGCGCGTATTCCAGAGGTCCGTGGTTCGATGTTGAGATGGATGTTGCTCATTTTTCATAATTCCTTTTAAAAATAGCGTAATGACTCTACAATATATATGCAGGTATAATGCAGAACTTAATTTCCAATAGGAATTTCGTTTTTAAGTTTCCTTACGGAGGTAAAAAATAAAGCATGGATATAAAGTCTAGAATAGAGGCCCACATGTCTTTGCACTCTGTTCTACAAAATAGCTATGAAAAAGAGAAGAGATAATGATTACTTTTACATGAATGTTTCAATACATCAGGAAATACATTAAGAACTTTGCTTCTGACGAAATCGTTCTTCCAAGAGTAATAAATTGTCACATATTTCTTCTACTCTCTCGTATTGTCGCCGCATATATCGTGTCGGCAGAAAATCCATCAGCCAAGTTTCCAGCAGCAGCGTAACACTGTGGCAGGAGAAGTCACAACATTTGTCTCCGATCATTTGTCAATAATTGCAGGGTGAAGATACGAGGTACAGGAAGCAATGACGACTCATCACAATAGTTTTCCCGAAAATAAATTTGGGCTCATGTCTATGTTTGTAAATATTTTACCTGAATTGGTTTTAAAGACATTAAACAAGTTTTTGTATTTCGATGTTTCTACGAAATACAGAACATAGTGGTATTTGAATAGCGTGTAAAATAACTTGCATCATAAGCCTATGTGTAACAATATTGCTTGCTAAACTGACATCTCATATAGAAGCTAAACAAATAAATGACATGTTATTCTAATCTGTTACATTTTGCAATATGTTACCATTTGACAATATTCAGACTTCGCGAATCTAGTTTTTTTTTTAGAAAGGATAGAGCCACAAATACTTTACCTTCAAGAGCCTCTGCAGTTCTCAGATCGAGTTAAAGATCGATAATAAAGATTTTATGTTAATTAGACCAATTATATTATTATTTTGGCTTTTACTTTCTTCAGCTTCTACAAGCATTCACATTAGATGAGGTATAAATAATCGCAGACTTGTGTAATTTTTAGGGAGTGCTTGGCAGTATAGGCTGATCATCATGCTGCTTAGTTTTCGCTATGATAAATTTTAACTTATCAGCTTAAACTTCTGCTAACTATTATTGCTTCGTGAAACACTTAACGTCGAGCAAAAGTTTAGTAAGGCGTGTTTATTTTGTATTTCAAGTTCAATTTAATTTGAACGTGGGCTAAGATTACCCTAAATTAGCCCAAAAAAATCCGTTAAATTTCCGAATTTTTGTAATCATCACATAGATGTATTAATAAATAGCTTTTATTAGACTAAAGAGCAGCTATTAATCTAGAAATAAGATTTTGAGTTGTTTTAGTTTTCATTCGAGTCTACTGTTATTCGACAAAATAGTATAAGATATTTAGCCTTAAAATTTAATGCTTCTCTTATTGATTAACAAACTAGGCTATTTACAAATAGCAAATAGAGTTCACAAGAATATTGCCTTTTTACATTTTAGTCTGTTTGATTTGAATAAAATACATTTAATTCATGATATATCTAACTAAAATAATAAACGTTTTTACAGAATTACGTTACATGCTTTTCACTTGTCAAATATACAGAATATGACGTTTCGTTAAATCTATATATATATTCATCCAGTTTTCTATGAAATGTTTTGATATTCTACTTAGGGTATCTCTGTCTATAATCTCTACTCATGGAACATATCGAATTTAAAAGAGCCCTTTTAGGCGAATATTAAAAATCTGATTATTTCTCCTTTTTTTTCTTTTATTTATACTTTTTTAAATCCTTGCTTTGAGTTATGATACCTTTAGTTGAAAGGCAGATGATAAAATAAGTCGTCTGGCAGTCTCTAAGATTATTTTGAACTTATTTGGCAATTCAAAGTAATTAATAGTCGTATAACTTCACCTGTTAGAAAATTCTGAAACTGCTATCAAAATTAAAAATTTAAATTTTAGGGAGTTAAACACTTCACTTTTTATCTCTAATCAGGAGATATTAGGAACTGTTCCTGGTATACCAAAATACGAATATCAATATGCTGTTAAAGATTTAATAAGAAAAAATATATAATTTAAGAGAAAATTATTTTGATTTTTCTTTTTATTTTAATTTATTAAAATTTAAATATATTTTTTGCTTATATTTTTATTACTGTGATGTAGAAGTGCAGGTATCAAACATCAGAAACAGTACTTAATGCATTAGAATGATTCTGCTCTGAAGCAAGGATCATAGTAAGAGACAGTCCAGTCCGTGGCCATTGAATTATTCATCTGCGACTTTCGGTTTATCCAAGAAATTAAAATAAAATAAATAATGATTTTGAATGCATTAATAAAAGTTTGAGTTCCATCGATATACAAGTATATATCTAATGCTGGAAAGAAAAATGTCAAACTTTATTTGTATATTCGGTTGCATATGGTGAAAGTACAAGTATTGGTGACGTTGCTCAACAGTTTTCTTCGAGCTTTTGTGATACGGAATTTTATGCTTTCGAAGAAGTACTGGTGATTGTGACGTCATGAAATTGAGAATGAACAGGATATATTTAGAGTTGTTTACGAATACCTGAAAACTTGTGATTTGTATCTGTCGGTGATGTCTTATGTAATCACATAAGGAGTCCCTTCAAGGACTGAAAAAATAATGGCTTTACAAGACACGTACACAGAGAGATAAGTAAACATTGGAAAGACCTAATTACTTTCGTTTCTATTGCATTATATAGCAGCAAGTGTTGCATTTGAAAGTGATTAATATAAAAAATATTATAAAACTAGTAAAAAAAAAGAATCAGTTTCGAGAGATCTTATAGCTTAAATTAGCAATAAGTTTCGACTATCTTGGAAGATTTAGAGTTCGAATGTTCTGGGATTTTTTATTACAGAGAAGTTCGTTGGCTATGAGAAATGAAATATGCCACTTTTTGATAATCAAAGAACAAGATACCACCTTACTAACGGTTCCTTTACGGATACAAGATCCTTGTGTCCCACCAGTAAAGTAAGTCTGTTAGTCGTTAAACACTAGGGGTTGATTGATGTTCAATTTCAGGCGAACGAGCTGACTGCATGAGCGGTTTCGTGGTTTTCCCCGTATGTAATGTATATAGAAGCCAGTTTCCCTTAAAAGTCCTCCATGAAAGCATTCTTCCCCTTAAGCAGGTAGTACTCATGTGCATGTTCGGTACTACGGATCATTGTGAACAACATTTTTCAGCTATGAAAAGGAACTTGTAAACAGCTAGATCTAAGTTAAGATACATGCATCTGATCTCTGTTCAGAAAAGTGCTACTGCGAACCGTATGTCTCTAGGCATCTGACACTTGGTTGCAGAAAAAAAGACATCAAGTGCTGGGAAGGAAATAATAGGTATCCATCTATTACCTAGATTTCCTTTTGTTCTTTCTGTGTTTTAAATAATTACAATTTCAAATAAGATTTTATATATTTTTTCATTTTTTTACTACATCATTAAGAATTAAAACGACTCTTTTTTTCCATATGGCCAGCATTATTGTACATTGATAACTATTCGTACCGCTTAAAATAGAGCATTTGACAAGCCTGGTTTAGTTTAAAAGTCTTCAAACTGTTTTCCAGAAACCCAGTATTCCATGCCACTTCTCCAAGTGTTCTTACAGATACCAAAAATATCATAATCCATGTTAAATTCGAAAGGAGTTTTTAATGTAATGAAGCCAAGCTATACACCTAAAAAAATCAGTTAAATAATATTAAAATTTTTGTTACTATTACTACCCAAAGTAATATAACTTTTTATATCATAAAATAACAGTGAAATAATATTTTCCACGTAAAATACATGCAGTATTAATATATTTTCAATAATTTTTAATACCTACCTTTTTAAGATATTAGGAGTTAAAAAATGTCCCTTAAATCAACAATATTTATAGACCATTGGTCTAATACTACCAAAGAAGAAGAATAAAATTTATGCCAGTCTTTTTCTTTACTGGTTTCATTTCATAAAACGATTCATTCTCTAATATGTTACTTCCATACTCTTTAAGTGTGTAGTATCTTGTGTCATAATAATGAAGCTTCCTTATAGAAACTTAAGCTTTCCCCCCCTCTTCCGAATAACAATATATTTTGATTGAATGAGAGAATTACGAGCAAGAATGTTTCTCAAGTAAACTGCAGAAATTCATCATGCAGAAGCCTTTATCGAGGAAAAATATTGTGTGGAGTAATTATTAATATTGAATTTATCAAAATTGTGTGGAAACCAACTATGGAAGTCGTGAATTTTCTCTACCAAATTTTCAGAAAATACATTAGTCTTTTAAAAGGATTATACATTTTTGGCAGCATCTAAATGAATCCGAAAGTTGGTTAACCTGAAATTCAAAAATTCATTCTTCTTAAAAACAATCATGTACATGCAAATTAAGAATTATGGAACTAAGATCAAGAATAATTTCGAAATGCAATAGAATCTTGTTTAGTCGATATAAATTGAACTGATTATCCGATATAATCGATAACTTGGAATGCCTTATGAAACGGAACAGTTAAGCTTTGGTTGGACGTAAGAAATTGGCATTGGAGATTGTTGGTGACATTTTTTACATTATTGGAGACAAGTTTTTTTCCCTTTCAGTGCTGAAACAAGCGCCCATATTTCACTGATAACCACCTTTATAAATATTTTGCCAAAAGTTGCTGACCTTGCAGACCAAACTGAAGATTAACCCATGGAACTACAAAAGGTAGAGTATTAATTGAAACTCTGATTAAGTGGGAAAATTTATTACAGACTTACTGTAGTACAAAACAGACAAAGATAATTGCATATTGAAATGGGTGCGTATTTTTATCTTGTTGAGCTTACAGCGGTAAATTTATTTGCGATACACAGCGGATTGTGTAAAGTATAAATGGTAAAAAAAACAAAATTGTGGTCTGATGAATAATAAAAGAAATTATGGTAATGCAAATTGTCTCTGTTAAGTCTGTAGATATGTAAAGAAGTATATAAATGATATGTATTTTAGAAGATATGTAAGTTTTCATACTTTCTTTTTTTTATTTCATTATGCCATGTATTTACAATAGCTAATAATAAATGTTAACAGGCTAAATCTTTTATGAGCACGCCAAATAAAAACCACATACTGGGATGGATACAATTAAATAATGAATTTAGTACCTTATGAAAGCTTTAGTAACAATTTTGGGTTTTAGGAGATTTTTCGAAAGCTGCATCATAATGATTCCACACTTCGGTTGGAAACTGTGGTCTTATAGAACTTGTTTGGCTCCAAACTTAAATAACTAGATTCAAACATGAATTTCTATAGATACACATCAAAAGTATGCAAAAAAAAAGAGTAAAAAACAAAAATTAACTGTTGGCAGTTAAAGGAATAAACATGTCGTACAGGGGCAGTACTATAAAATATTATAGTATATGCAAAATTTTACTATAGTTTTCATTCTTTTATTGTTTATGTGAGCATTTGTCCAATAATTTTTTCAAATGATCGAATAATTTTTCTTTAAACAACTCAAGTAAATGTACGATGTTCAAAATTGATAAATGTAAGGATATTTCTACGTATTTTATTTATCAGTGGGCTTATTTCCATGTGAGCTTTTTTCTATGTGGGCATATTTCTGTGTGGGCTTATTTCCTGTGAGCATTTATATCTGTAAGCATTATCTTGTGAGCATTATTCTGCGAGCATTTTTCCTGTGGCCTTTTTTTCCTGTGGGGTTTTTCCTAGAACCGAAATTTACCGTACATTATGATTGTCTTGATATATTATACTCAGTTGTATATCTTATGCCGCTCACTATGATATGCGTCCATTAAACGCTTTTAGCCTGGAATATGAATATTCGTGAAACGTTGGAATGGTTGGCTGAACAATGCGACATTATTGAGGTTGTTCTGCAACTTTTTTTCCGATTATTTGTCTATGCAAGTTAGTGCTCAAGAGCTCGATTCTGTAGGTGTTGTTCCTAGTATTCTGTAGGTGTTGTTGTTAGGCCATTCAAAGATGAAATGTCTCACGTTACATTCCTGCAGTAGGAATATGAATTTGTGTCCGTAATCCCAAACATGAATAAGTGTGAAGAAAATGGCCATGTCCCTAAACGAGTTCAGTCAGAAACACACTGTTACTCTAAAGTCCGGTGCTGGTATTATGTGAGTGCTTGCAGATGTACTGGCATTATCTCAGCGTTCTTGCCATTTCACATGTAGGATCTGTAAAATAGATCTTTTAAAATATTAGACCAACAACTCAGATGAATGCTGATTGAGAGGGACGTTGTTTGTAGCTTCCTTTGGAAGTAAATCTGTTTTCTCACTGCTCTCATTCCCCGCTGGGCTAGAACGTAGCAAAATGGGTATATGCTCGATAGGGATGACCGATAGGCATGTGTTGATGATGAGTTATGGCAGCGTATAGCGGAGACTGCCTGTAGGCTGAATGCGAAGTCAGTATAAATGGTGCCTCTTGCTTTGCGGCAGTCGTTCTGTATATATGATAGTGGTATTCAGAGCCGTAATTTTTGTTTGGTAAACTGAATTTGGTGACAGCCAGAATATGCATCTTTAAAATCTTTAAAATTAATAATCTTTAAAATGACAGAAGTTCAATACTTCTGTGTTGGAGAGAGTTAAGGGATTTTGAGTGAAAAACTATATTCTTGTGGATGACATTGTGTAAGAAATCGTAGCTTTTCTTTCCATAACTAAGGCTAGTAGCGACAGATCAGTTAGGACTTGGGAAGCAGCTGTGGAGGTAGTATTATATGCCCTGCGTATATTCAGGAGGAGTGGATGTGGAATGGATAGAAGACTCCGTCTCATATATGAGGTGGCGCTGGATGCACAGATTAATGCTGAATTTAGAATAATGTTTTCCATAATAATCTGATATTAAGGTTTTAGAAGATATGATGAAATGCTTCAGTTGTTGGGTGCCGTTATTAGCATTTGGCAGATGACTGGCACACTACTTAATATTATGCCGAAGTAATTTAGTTGGGAGATACAGTTTATAAAAGGACCAATGAGCTAAGATTGGAGTTTAGACTAATTATTTTATAGAAGGTCTATCGTCAGAGTTTGAATTTGGTAGCTGAAATCTGCAACTTATTCTGCATGGCTCAGTTAATTACGATATTCAGTCCCATCTGTGCACTGCGTTCCAGGTAAACCCTGCCAACCACAACTAGGAGGAAGTCGTTTGTTTAAGCTACGAAACTTGTGTCTTTGGCTCTTTCATAAAATTGAAAGCTGTGGTCACTATAAGAGATCTTAATCTGAGTCCTAAGTATGATCCTTCTGGACATCTCTGTGTGATAATGTTGGTTATTATAAAGTCTCTAACGTGACGTGGATTATATTTCCTGAAAATACTGTTGAATTAAATCAGTGATCGTGACAGGACATACTACTATCACAATATACCGAGTTAAACACTCTGTATGTGAAGAAAAATAAATGCCGAACTCATCTCTCTCTCTGTTGGCTGTTAAGGTGCTCAAAAGTTCTTTAAGAGTATCCGTCGAGTGTCCAACATGTCTCAACAAGTCCATCGAGTCTCAACAAGAAAAGAGCCAGATGCATCCCTCTACTCAAGTACAGATGTTAACTGATCTTGAGTGGATATCTCTCTCTAAGATCTTATCTAGGGCAGGGAGGACACAGACTGGTTGATAGAAAGTTTGCAGGAAGTTACCATCATTTTACAGATATAAAGCCATTTCTGCAGTCTTTGCGACTTGAAGAAAGTGCCTTGTTTCCCAGCATGCCTTGAGGAAGGCAGGTAGTAAGTCTCGGAAAACTTGATGCGTTATCTGTATGATTACATCATCGATCCTGTCTGACCATGTGACCCTTTACATCGCCAAGGCTTGCATGAGGCGTTTTACATCAGGTGGTAGTTCTGCGTTAGCTTTGTTGTCCCAATCATGTTGTACAAACGTTCTTCTGTGCCTTCTTCGCTGATTGTATATTCCGCTTCCTCATCACATTTGGTAATGGAAGTCCATTATAAATTAAAATACCTCGGTGCTAATATTGGCAATAAAAAGGATGGTTGCAGGAGTAGTTGAATGACAAAATGATATTTTACTGCTATATTTAAGTTTAAATGCTGGGGTGTAAATGTAAGTGGTTTTAATGTAGCAACTGGGCTAGGGATAGAGTTTGGCTTTGTTAACCTGTCTTTCATATTTCATATGTCAGTCTGGCTCTCCTGTCTTACAATATTTGAGATAATCTCAGAGGTTGCTTTGTCGCTGTTTGATATCTGTATCTAAGGGAAAAACGCGCCCTGTAACTGGTATTCTACTAAGTGCTTTTTTCTCAGTGGGAAAGGACTGTATGAACTGGAGCCTTTCGAGTTTTCTAAATGCAATGTATACATGCACTACGTTTTCTAAAAACTTCTATACTACTATGTAATTTCAGAAAAAATAATCGATGTGTGTTGTAATATCTGTAAGCTTATATTTTGAGTTCTGTTGTAACAAATTTATAAAACGTTTCATTTATTTCTCTCTCATTTATTATTCTATTCGTCATTCCTTTGAGTCAAATTCTGAAGTATAAAGTAGTTGCATAGAAATTTGCAAGCAATGTAAATTTTCAGTTTACTCAAATTACTAACATTGCGAAATAAGCAATTTTCGTTAAATTCCGCATATATTTTTTAAACTGTGTTTTGGCAAAACTATAATTATACAGTAGCGTCGTATTATTATTACTGTTTAGTTGAATTATCATGATTGTAATAAAAATTACATTATTTGATATTACCATTATTACTGTTGTTATATAGTAAAAATTACAATAAAATATTTGTCTGCTATTTGATTTTCAGTACAGAATATTTAAACTGTTATGAAATATCTTTATCTAACTTTAACCTTCAATGCAAAGTCCAGCATATGCTCTGATAACGTTCACATCTTTTATCCAAAACATTTTAATGTAAATTTCCAGAAGCAGGCTTTAGATGTAAATTTAGCTCGTTCAGCAACTTACGCATGATCTTCTTCGGAAAGCTAACACTAAATTTTGAGATTCAAAACTGGAAAAAGAAAAAAAGGCTAATGAAACAGAACTCATAATTCGATGCTTCTTCTAGAATAAGTTAAAAATTCCTATGTAGATATCTTTTCAAATTTGAATTTTTTTCCTTGAATTACAGATAAATATATTCATCAGGAATTTTAACTAGTAGTTTTAAATTAATTATCAAAACAATTTTTTCCATTCACAAAAGCACATACATGCTTACGTACATAAATAAACTAAATTTTTCGAGTGGTTGAACACATAAATTGAAAAACAGAAAGAGTTAACCAAAGTTTACTCGGATCAATACATTTCCTTACATTTCGCTCAGAAATATAGAGGCGGACATTATGATTACACGAACGTTTACAGAATCAGTTAAACGGGATGAGTAGCAGAAAGAAATAATTTGTCTTAAAAATAATAAATAAAAAGTATTTATTAATTTTATTAAGATGATAATTAATGAAATTTCTGTTCTTTATCTATGTAATAAATAAAGATAAGTTTCACTGTTGACACCAAATCATAAATATTTAACAACTAATAAGGTACTTAATTTAATTGTGCTTGTCTTTCGCCACGTGTAGAACGTTAGGAATACAGATTTCTGAATTAATTGTATTGCGTCTTTTGTCAACATTGACTGACTGCCCATTAACGTTTCACTATTTAAAATAACTTTAGCAAACATTTTCCATTAATTAGCTTAAAATTTTGCTTCTGATAATGAATATGTCACAGGATGCAAGGAAATTATTTGTTTAGCATCTCCGAAGTCTCTTTTATCCTAAAAAAGCCTCAACAATGTTCTGTCTTGTGGATTAATTAATTTAACAGCATTAGAAATTTGAATTCTTACTTATCTTTTTTAATGATTTGCTAGTCTTAACTATTATTAATGACTGAATTATTAGCCCGAAGGGCGTTAGCCTAGAAGGGCTTTTAATTTCGTTTTTGCATTTTCCCTCGAAACATTTAAAAGTCTAAATCACTTTTCAAATTGTTACCATCAAATATTATCACCCTGTATTATATTTAAAGAAATTAAATAATGAAAAATCTGCATAAATGTATGTATGTTTCTCGCATTGTGGTAAAACAACGGCATCTAAAACTATCGAATTTTAAATAACGTAAGTCTCCACCCGACTATGGGCATTTGGAAGACCAAATTTGGAATTTGAAATTTATTTTATTACCTATTTTATATTTTGTAAAGCATTTATGAGTTTTTGATTAAGAAACTCAACGATTTCAAAGCGAGCAACGGCAACACTGTAAAGAAAAGCATTTTTATCTCCAGCTCGCGAGACTATGTATTAGAAATCCTAAAGTTATGCTCTTTTTAAATTATTTTGCGATATTGCTGTTGAATTGAATTTTATGATTTAAGTGTGAAGAACATGGTGTTTAATATAAAAAGGTAACACACAAAACCTTAATAAAACGCTCCTTTGGGCGTAATCTAAAATCTGAAAGCTTTTAGAACAATAAAATGTTTTTAAAAAATTATTTTATTGTTCTGTTATTATGTATACTTTACATGGATTAAACCCTTAAAAACACTGTGTAAAATTCCAAAGAATTGGCATTTTATAATATTCAATTTCAAATACCTTCAATCAAGAGAAACCCCCCAAAAACATTTTCGTTCCCTAGTTTCCTTTTTTGTTTCTGAAACGCCATGATTTATAAATAAATGTAACGAGTAATTAGTAATAAAGAAAATGCGACTGATGTTTATTTCAAGTCATGGAATAATATTCTAGAAAGCAAAGATTTCCGTTTCCAAAGATAAAGAAATACAAGCAAACACGCATATATTTAACAGAAAGATAATTTGAGGAGGTAAAAGAAGGTCTTAATTTGGAGTATTTAACTAATAAATAAATTTTGAATGAATCCTTTATAAAATTCAAACAAAAAGACTTTTAACAAACAAATGTCTCCATTCTTTTAAGGAATTACATGCCGCATCTGGAAGAAAGGCTGTACTTATTTGCAGAGCTCTTTTCTTTATCTCCTTTGCAGGCGATGCTGACTGAAACAAAAAAGGAATACATTAATGATGAATTCAAAGCTTCTACAAATGCTTAACTTAAGCACTAGATATATTTTTCCAAAGTAAATGCAAAGTAGTGCTTAGAAAAAGGAATTCTATTTTAGTTCCATCCAAGATTTTGATTTTTAGAAAATGGTAATTCGCATTGTTTAAGTTTAGATATTAAAGTCTTAACATACATTCAGATACCGAGTATAAGTCAGTACTTTCTTTCCCTTGCATACATCTGCAAATAATGTAAACAAAATGAAAAATTACTTTAAAATCCTATCACTAAATAAAAGTTTTAATACAAATTTCATTATTATTATTATTATTTATTATCTGCTTCATTTTTTTTTAGGAACTGCTGAGTCTTGTTTTACTTTAAAAGAAATTGAAAACGGAATCTGAAATGTTCTGTAAATATGTTTAGTGTCTGTAAAATAATTTGTTGCATGAAAAGCAATTGTTATTCCTAACAAGAAAGGCATAATTTTGTAAGGAATTACTGCATTCGGCCACGCTTGTTCTTATTGTATAAACCGTTAGCACATCTAACTAATATTCGAAGAGCTATGTTTCGAATCTCAGACAAGTTGATTTATCGCGTTCCGTGGTTTCGAAAAATTTAATGACCTCTTTTGCGGGGCTTGAATAGGGAAAAAGATAATTTTTCACCTCTTGGATCTGGCTGACTGGGTATTGTGCCTCTTTTCACTTTCTATTACATGGGAGAAAATATAAGGAATTATGACATTCTTCCTAGCGTGATTTCGGATATAAGTGGTTAGGATGTCGCACTAGCAGTGGAAGATCCCTGTTTAGAGTCCCGGATATAAAGAAGACACTGGACGCAGGTAGTATAGATAAACAGATCATCAAGGTACTTTATAGGCAGTTCCCATCATTGATACAATTCCTAATTGCCAACTTTTAGCGCTTACAGTATTTACCTAGAGATACAAAAATTGGAGATGTATTATTACCAAAGGCTGACAAAGATCTATCCTTCCTCACTTCATACAGACCAATCTGCCTGCTTCCTGCAGTAAGCAGGCTCTTAGAGCGCACATGATTGCTAAGACTTCACCATTTTCTGGAACCAATACATTACTTCAACAAACAGTGTTATTTTCTAAAAAATAAATCAACAGAACACTCACTAAATGACCTGCTGCAAACAATAGGCTGAAATAAGAATAACAGTATGCATATAATAGTGATCTCTCTGGACATCCATGCGGATGTCTACAATATTTTAAAATCAGTAGAATGTCCAGCATCAATTCTGAACTTAATCTGCAGCTGTCTAACATATCGCCATGTACAAGTAACTACAAATAGTTCTTTATCTACATCTATGAAACCAAGACACAGCACTGTATTTTCAACTTTCAAAACTGGCAAAGCAACAAGAAATTCAAATTTCTGGAGCCAAAACTAAAGCATTCCTAAATTGTAGACATCAAGAACTAAAAAGAAACCCATATATTAAAATTTCGGACCAATCTATCAAATTTGTAAATCTTAAATATTTTGTAATTATCGCAAGCAATAGACTTTCGTGGCTTCCCGTTTCAGGTAAATTAAATTAAGGGTAACCCAAATACAAAACTCTGTAGTAAAGGTTGCACAACCAAGTTGAGGTGCTTTTGCTGAATTTCTCAAAACCTGGACAAAAAGTCTCAGAGCAAATCGTCCTGTACGAAGTCTCGGTCTGAAGAATAAAAGTTATCCCCCCCCCCACCGAAAAAAAAGAAAACTACAATTCAAGGTCAACAGCTAATCTTCCTAACAAGAGCATTTCGTAGTTCTTCAGCTCTATCCTTACACGATTTTTTTATGGCGGCACTAACCATTTTAGGTTTTGGCTAAGGTCAGAAGCGGCATCCATTTTACTATGGTAAAACGTAATAGGCGGTCACCGTTGCGTCCTGGGAATAGACATTTTTATATCCATGCCTTCTCCTGGATTCGAAGCTGTCGGTACGGTAGTCAGTGCTACTAGCCACTTTCCCTTCTGGGCAGCCTTTCAGGTAATCTCAGGAACACCACCCCAGGACATGAAGGGTTAAAGGGAAGCTATCATCATAAACGTCTTGAGGCTCCAGAAATCGCAATTTCTATGGGATCATTTATAGTCTCCGATAGAATATGACACACAAATGTCTAAAGATCTATGGTATCCAACAGTTTCTGATATCCCGGATACAGTTCCGCAAACCAATGGGAACTCCCAATTTAAAATGCTCAAGGATAGCTCCAAAATGGAAAGTGTCACAAGAAGTGGGCTTTATCTAATGGAAGATAGTCACTGATATATACATGGCGAAAGAGTTTGCGAGAAGATATTTTAATCAAGCTGAAATGGTTTTGCTTAGGAAGACAACACGACTAGCCGCTACCATACACATGCTAATGGACTTTCAGTGTCAATATTTTCAGACTCTGCCTTTGGATTTGCAATGCTTGAAGTTATATCACTGTAAGAGCTGAATGAAGCACGAACATGTCCACCATGTAGTATTGTATACAACATAACAGTGTGATACCTGTAATGCTTGAAGTTGTTTAGGTTGTAAGGATCTTAAGTTTTACTAACGTTTATTTTATTTTAAATCTTTACTATCACTTCTTATTTTCTACTTCCAGAATTATAAGCGTGAAGGAGTTTATGCAAAGTTGTCTGGCGAACGCCAAGTATTTAAGTGTGGCCATTTTGCCAAGCAGAAGAGAGGAAGCAGTGAGTTCGAAGCAGGCCGCTTACCTTAGAAGTTACGCAGTTGCTATTTGCCTTCCAGGCCAGAGGTTTTAATCCTCTTGATAAATTAAACGTATTGTAGTGTTCACAGTCTCTGTGCTACATACGCTTCCTGTTATTATAAGGCCAATCTTATTCTAAAGTTAAATTAGAGTTTAGTTTTATTTTGATATCTTTTACGTTAGACCCCGAGTGGAGGGTCATTGTATTCCGAAGTACGGAAGTCATTGTATATAAAGAAAAATAAAGGGTTTTGTATACCCTTCGTCTGTATCCTGTCTACTTACTACAATTAGTGAACATAGCTTTAGTAAGCTCTCTGTTCTAGTCAGGTCATTGTATCTTTCTGAAGAAGGTAAGAAGAAACATTGAACCTGATAAGGTAAATGCGTGTCTGATGATCGCTTTTTTATCATCGGGATGACAGTAATCCGTTAGGAATCCCAGACTTAGTTCGGATGTCATCTCGACGACAAGAAGTAACGAGAAGTCTCATTTTTACATTGTATAGTTTACTTGTAACCTGCAGCAACTGTTATTCAGTGTTATAGTACATGGTTGTATATCTACGTATTTTGTGAATTTTTGTATTATCTTTTACTTTTCAATAGCATTTGTCAATCTTTTGATGCTACTTTATCTTATGTTATGTCACTGATTAACGGTCTAGGGGCTGAACTGTTCTTTTGGTGTACTTGCGCTTGGTTGGGTAATTAAGGTGTTTGCGTACTTAGTTTGCAAGAAAGCTACCTTTCCTAGACGTGCACCGAAGCTTCCAGAAGCCCGTGCAACTCCATCTAGATGTAGCTCTGACAACTGGGCAGTGGGTCACTTGTTAGTCGGTTCTGAATGATTTCAGGAAGAATGTGGCTCAGAGAGCTAAACTGAGTTTCACAGTTCACTCTGTGAATGATATCGGTAATCTGCAATATTTCTCATGTGTTAAGGAGTAATTGCCTTATTTCTGCTTTCTCTTTGAGTTGCTTATAACTATTAGCTTTGCTCTGTTCTCTTGTCGATTATAATAAATTGTTAATTTTTTCCTGCTCCTCAGTATTAATTTTTTAAGAGATCTCCTTAAACCCTTAGCTCCTAACAGTACATTATCAGAGAAAAAAGTTGAATAATAAGCTTATCCACCCAAAAATATGAGTATAATTTCACCATTCTGCTTGGAAATATATCATCTTGAGTACAGTTCTGTACGATTGTATAAACTAACTGAAATGGAATTTCTCCTTTTTTTGGTATGGGAATGGGTCGCCTTGCCGGTATAATAGTAAATGACTGCCCTACCGATGGGTTCGGAGAAGGCTTGGATATTTGTAAATGTGTACAGAAATTAGGCAGCAAAGGGTTGTCAAACTATCAAGCCGGAAGTCTTCATGACAGCGTAGTGGTAGGAGACCCTCGGTCCGTCCTCCAAAAGGTTATCTTTCAAAACTGCAGGCAAAGCTTAACAGTTAGCAAGAACCTGTAATACATAATATATATTTAAGGGAATCAACAGGTGTCGGCCATACTTAACTTGGTATGTATTACTTAACTTATGCCTGGTATGTGTCAGGAATCTAATATATTTTTGTTAACGTCAAAATGAATCGCATTAACATAGAAATTGTTTGTAGTAGTCAGTATTCTTTTAAAGGATATGCATTTGCCTCCATTTTATTATAAATGAAAAGCAAATATTATTTTATACAAATTTCTGTTTCACGAGTAAGGTTGGACCTGTGCAGTAGCCCAAAGCATTTAATTTCATAAATAGAGAAAATTGTTTTTAACAATTTGCGTCTGTCTTTTAAACTTTATTTTTATTTTTTCAAACTATTTTTGTATTATTTTAAATTATAAATTAACCAATATGAGCAATGCCAGAAGCAGCTGCTTAGTCTGCTTAGATGATAACATTATGAGAGCTAATTCTTCGATGGTCAGATTTCTTTCTCCGCTAACCTTCACTCTGAAATCAAAGAATGATAATTAAGAAACGGAAAATAACTTTCAGTGTTTAAAGACAAACAGAATGACTTCTAAAATTTAAAACCAAACAATCGTCATTTCATATTGAGCAGATAAAACGCATTTTGCATTAGATAATTAGTTGCTCATGGGACTTGAAATTCCATTTTAGATGTTGTATGTGAGTTATTCTATATTCAGTGATATTTAAATTTTGGATCTTCAATACCATTACTCATCAAATAATAATTGCACAGGTACTAAATAGTTAATTTCGCTCCATTTTAAATTTAAGTAGATTTAATTGTAACTTACTATATGCAAAATCAGCAGATGCAATTTTCTAAATGTTCACAGCATACTTCTTATCAATTCATATGTTTTATATGCATTTTAATTGATTGGAATGGCTGTTTAATTAGCTGATCATGATAGTAAGAACACTAAGGATTATTTCAAGGTCATGTTTCATACTCTTATTTCATAATGAACTTGACTGATATTTACAAAATCAGGCTTTGCTATAATATTTGGCAGTTGAAAAATTATAGTTAATATCATGCAGTTTTTATTACATGCATTCTTAGCAGCAGTAACATTTAATTCTTATATGTCAAAAACATTGCCTATTCTTCATTGAAATTTGGCCTTTTACTACTCTGTAGAAAATTTAAGCCCGGTTGTATGACAGAATCCAACGGGTCCATAAATAAGATTTGAGAAATAATAATAAGTATTTGTAAAGCTTCTCATTTTGAGAAGCTTTTCAAATACTTATTAACGTAAACACAAAATTTGATAATTTTAGTTTATAGGAAAATGTACTTAATATATTCACTGAAAATAATGAAAAATAAGTATGGTTTCCCCCCTCCCCCGTTATATAAAATAGGTGTTATGCAAACGTGGTGTTAGATTTCCTGGAACATATCCTATACAAGTTAGAGGCTAAATATTCATTCATTTTCGCATCAGATAAAACTATAAAAGAATGACAAACATGTAATAAAATCTGAATGTTTTCCGATTTTATATTGCTCCCAAAGGGAGATTATACACACATACATTTCGACAGTATTTGGGCTAACGCTTCTTTTAGGTAAAAATATTTAAAAACTGCATGTCTTTAGAATTTCCTTCCGATGGACAGTCTCGTGCACTGTGAATAAAAATGGTTTATTTCGTACAGTGTAGCCACTGCTCACTTCGAAATCGTCGAGTTTGTTAATAAGTAATTCATTAAAATTTTACAAAATATGAAATAAATTATAAAACATTTAATTCCAAATTTGGGCTTCCAGGCGCCCATATTCAGGTGGAGAACTACGTTATTCAAATTTGGATGGCTCTAGTTATCGTTATTTTTTCACAGTGAGAGAAACATACATATATTCATGCAGATTTTTCATTATTTAATTTCTTTAAATATAATACAATTCGATAACATTTGGTGGCAATAATTTGAAAAGTGATTCATTTAACGTCTTTACTGATTCGACGTAAAATGCCGTTTCGAGACTAATAGCCATTCTGACCTAATGCCCCTATGTACGAGAATCGTAAGATTTATACAAATTATTCCTTAAATTTGACTGTACTGCAATAATCTCATCAAGAAAGAACACCCCGAGTGTTAGAAAATGTTTACCTTCTGCGCAGGTAGTTAGAGGCCATATTATCAATTATATTTAACGCAATTAAAAATACTTAAGAGAGGTGATATTGTTTTCATTCAACTACAAAATTATGCCTGTTAGAAATAAAGACCAAACACACTTTAGTATATTGTTTGCATTTGGTGGAGAAACTTCTGGTGGGAAAACACCCTCAGGAAAACTGTTGCTTTTGTTTCTTTATTCTGCCAGAGAATCAAAATGAAATTTTATAAATTTAACAGTTTAAAAAGATATAAATATTTTGTTTATTTAAAATCCGACTAAATATTATTACAGATCCTTTTGTTATGAGTTTAATATGATCAAAACAAAATACATGAAAATTTATATCATATTTTGATATTTATGTGGTTAAAAATTTAAGGCGTTTCAAATTTAAGGCCTTTTTAAAAATTTAAGGCTTTGTTTCAGATTTACTCCTGATATATTCTGTAACAGAAATAAAGGAAAACATAGACATTAAAAAACATTATGCTTATATATAGTCCAATAATTATTCTTATCTGTTATTTAGAGAAATATTCTTTATGGGGGGTGTCATGTATCTGGCAGCGGTGAGCCAATCAGCTGCCTGGGAGAGCCCAGCAAGTGAGAGACAAGAGTTGCATGTTAGCCTCAGAGGAGGCAGGTTGTAGGTTAATTATGTTGTAGGAGCGAGGTAGTGCTCTGAGTTTGCCTTTAGTCTTTAAATGTTAATTTTTTTTCATTATTCTTTGAAAGTTAATTTTTAATAAATGTTGGTGTCGTTTTCCTTATGGTGCCTTATTAATCCGTAAGGTCATTACAGCACGCTCTCTTTCGAGAACCAGAGCTAACGAAGCCGAATGGATTTTGGAGAAAAGGTGAGAAATTTTTGTTGTAACTTTAAGGAAAATTTCTTCTAAATATGTTTAAAGGAGTAGTTAAAAGTGGTTTGATTTCGGTGTTGAAGGAACTAGGTGAAGAAGCCGATTCTAGTTTAAAAGTTGTAGAATTAAAAGATAAGCTTTTAAGTTCTAAAGAATATTTGAAAGATAAAGATTTTGTTATTGAATTTCTTAATACTACGGTTGAAGAAAGGAAAAAGTCAGAAGAAATTGTGAAATTGCGTTTAATGCAAATCGAAAGTAGCAACGAATCTAGTAATAACGTAGAAAATACACTTTCATTAGATAAGCTTTTGAAAGCTGTACAGGCATTATCGATTTCTGTACCTAAAAAGGGTGAAGCATGGAACTTATTTTTTGATTCCATAGAAAGGGCTTTTAAGCATAAGAACGTACCAAATGAGTTTAAGTCTGAAATTTTACTTAAACTGATAGGTGATAAATCTTCTAATATTCTAGTATATATTAAAGATGATGATTTGAAAGATTATGAAAAAATTAAATCTTTAATTCTTAAGGAATATGAACCATCGCCAATTATATGTTTAGAAAATTTTCGCCAAGCTCAAAGGTTGACGGGGGAAACTCATTTGCAGTTCGCCTCTCGTTTAAGATCATGTTGGATCCATTATTGTAAAAGTAGAAACGTCAGTGATTTTGAGTCTTTAATTAACTTAATAATTTCCGACAAACTTTTTCAAACATTGGATAGTGATTTAGCGTGCCATGTTGCAGTTCGACAAGGTGAAAGTTGGCTACGTCCAGAAGAACTAGCGAAGGAATGCGACACTTATTTCATCGCAAAAGGTAAATTTTTTGATGACATAAGAGGTGAAAAACGCGCTAATTTTCGTGATTCATACAACAAAAACTCTAAATATATTCCACCAGCGCTAAGAAAAGATTTAGTGGTAAATGAACAGAAACATTCGTTTAAACCGCGAGAATGTTATGTGTGTAGTAGCAGTTTACATCTGGCTAAGGATTGCCCGAACAGGCGAAATAAATTTGAGAGGTCCAATAAACAGAACGATAATTTCCCGGTCAAACCGAAAGTTAACACTTCAAGTAAGTGGAAGGACAATGCGGTTGTTACAAATGTAAATTCTAAACATTTACAAAATTCCGAGTGTTCCGACGGAAAACTTAATTTTTATTCCTTGGAAAAGATTACTATTTACATTGCAGGGAAGCAAGTAGAAGCTATGAAAGATTCAGGTACGGAAATACCAATTTTGAACACTACATTAATTCCTGATTTAAAAATAGAAAGTAAGGGTAAAATCATTTTAAGTTCCGCATTTGGCGACGTCATAGAGGCAACGTTAGCAACTATTCCCATTTATTACAAAAAACCAAACAGTTGTCTATATTCGCGCGTAGAAGCTCTTTTCGCGTTGACAGATAAGCTAAATGTCCAATGTTTAATTACACCAGATGTATGGGATCGCATATTTGAAGACGAGAATGAATCAACAGTCTTCCCCGAGACGAAACCGGAAACTCATAAACAAAAACAACTTGAGGTTGGCGCCGTTGAACTGTCAAATGTAAATCTTTTTTATAGCTCAGTTGCGAATCAGAATGATGAAAGACTAAACAGTTATTCGGAATCGAATAAATTTAAGGTCGATCAGAGAAACTGCCAAACGTTAATAAATTCTTTTAAGGATGCAGAAGTAGGAAAGAATAATTTCTTTTTACAGGACGAATTATTATTTCATAAAGAAACAATTTGTGGGGAAAACATACAACAGTTAGTTTTTCCCGAGAATTATCGAAATAAAGTCCTTCAATTAGCTCATCATTCCATATTCGGAAATCATTTAGGTATGAGGAAAACTAAAGAAAGAATTAAGCTTTCATTTCATTGGCCGAACATATCCAAAGATGTAGAAAATTATTGTAGAACATGCGAAAGATGTCAATTAAAAAGTCCGGAAAGACAATCGGATAAAATTCCGATTACTCCTATTGTTCGCGCGCCATATCCCTTTCATACGGTAAATATAGATATTATTGGTGAAATTTCACCTCCTTCAGGAAGGAAACATAAATATTGTTTGTGTTTGATAGATAATCATTAAAAATTGCCAGAAGTCATACCTTTAAAAAGTCTTTCTGCTAAAGCTACTTGTGAGGCTCTTTTAGATATTTTTATGAGAACCGGTATTCCAGAAATAATTTGTAGCGATCAAGGCACTAATTTTACCTCACAATTAACTCAAGAATTCGAAAAAAGGTTAGGAACTCATCCTCGTTTTTCGACACCTGGTTACCCAGCATCAAACGGCTCAGTGGAAAAATGGAATCGGGTATTTAAACAAATGTTACATCATGTAATTCGCACAGATCCTGTTAATTGGGACAAGCACATACCTTATTTACTTTTTGCGTATCGTGAAGTTCCAAATTGCACTACCGGTGTATCTCCATTTATGCTTATGTACGGTCGTGAAGCTAGAGATCCCTTAGCTGTGTTAAAATCATCATGGTCCGGTGAAATACCATTACCTCTTAATCTGAGTAATTCAGCAGTTGATTATCTACAAGAATTAAAGATAAATTTAGAGAAAGCATCTGAGCTCGCTTCTTTATCTTCCGCGGAAAAACAAGAAGCTTATGCATATTATTTTAACCGTCGCAAAAGTTTGAAAGAATTTAAAAATGGTGATCTAGTATATTTACATATACCAGACTCTAGCAACAAGCTATATGCTAGGTGGACAGGTCCAGGTGAAATTGTTGAAAGAGTGAATCCTCATTCTTACAAAGTTAAATTACCCGATGGGAGTGTGAGGCATGTTCATGTGAACAAAATAAGAAAATTTTATGTTCGAGCACAAACTGTGGGAGTGATATTTGAAGATGATTCTGAGTTTGGGGAAATTCATACCACTCCAAATAAAGGAGATTGCGCAGTAACAAGAAGGAACATCGAGGTGGATATTAGTCATTTAGAGGATAGCAAACAAAAGGAATTACACGAGCTCTTACTCAAGCACATCGCGTTATTTTCTGGGGAGATCCAAATAGCCAGAGTTGGTGAACATAGAATTCGGTTGTTACCTGGAGCTGAAAGAAAAAAGCCATATATCTATAAGATCCCAGAATCTTTGAAACCTGAAGTAGATAAACAGATCGAGGAATTGGAGAGCTTGGGTCTTATTGAGCCAAGTGAAGCTGAAATAGCATACCCAGTCGTATGTGTTGCCAAGAAAGACGGAAGTATGCGTTTATGTATTGATTTCAGGTTGTTGAATCAAGTAACCAAACCTGTTTATTTTCCAATGGAGAATGTGACTGATCTAATCAATAAAATTGGACACGCGAATGTTATCACCTGTTTAGATGTCTTGAAAAGTTACTGGGAAATACCTTTAGAAGAAGAAAGTCGTGATTTAACATCATTCAAGACACATCGTTCCCAGTATCGTTGGAAAGTGATGCCTTTTGGATTAAAAAATACAGCTTCTACTTTTCAGCGAGTGATGAATGATGCCTTAAGAAAACATAGTGATTTTTGCAAAGCATATATTGATGATATTGCTATCTTTTCACCAGATTGGAATTCGCATCTCAAACATTTAGATGCTGTGCTAACTACATTAAGTGATCTCAGGTTTACGGTGAACGTGAAGAAATGTGTTTTTGCACGTTCGGAGATAAAGTATTTAGGACATATAATAGGAGCTGGAAGACATCAACCTGATCCTGAAAAATTACAAGCCATTGAAATTATAAAAAGTCCTAAAACAAAGACTGCTCTAAAGAGTGCATCAGGCTTATTCAACTATTATCGTGATTACATAAAGAATTATGCAGAAATAGCTCGCCCATTGACGGAGCTTACGAAAAAGAAAATTCCTGAGATAATTCCATGGACTGATGTTGAGGAATCAGCATTTAAAGAACTGAAACGTCGACTGTGTGAAGCACCAAAACTGTACACTCCAGAACCAGAAAAACCTTACACCATACAGTGTGATGCTAGTTCATATGGTGTTGGTGCTTGCTTGTCACAACGAGACAGCAAAGGCAGTTTGCATCCTATCAGCTTTGCCAGTCAAAAACTTTCGAAAACTTAGCAGAACTGGTCAACTATTGAACGCGAGGCTTATGCCGTTGTGTGGTCATTAAAAAAGTTCGGGTGTTGGGTGTTTGGATCGAATATCGAGCTGATCACAGACCATAATCCATTATTATATTTGTAGAAGTCGGCACCGCATTCAGCCAAATTACAGAGGTGGGCAATGGCACTTCAGCGCTATAATATTCATATTTCTCATTGCCCTGGTGAACAATTAAAAAATGCAGATGGTCTTTCAAGACTAGTGGGTGAAGGAAATAGGTATGAACTAATATGTTTTAAAACTTTGCATTAGTTACTTTCTTTTGTTCCGGAATTGTACGAGAGCTACTTTCCATCTGTTTTGAAAATCAAATTACTGGTTTAAATTTAATATTGCATTATAATAGTGTGTTTTGAAATAGTATTGCATATATGTTTTATTACAGAACTCCGGTATTGTATCAAGCCGTCTGTTCATCTGTTGTGAGATGAATGTTTATTGCATTTATTTCAAAGTATGTTATTACATCATGTATACATGTTCATATATTTTGAATTAATTTGGTATGTGGAGTATACAATTTAAGTTTGTATTTGCTGGTTCAGTTTTCAGATTCTGCTTCGCTTTGGCGTAGCACAATCTTACCGGGGGGTGTCATGTATCTGGCAGCGGTGAGCCAATCAGCTGCCTGGGAGAGCCCAGCAAGTGAGAGACAAGAGTTGCATGTTAGCCTCAGAGGAGGCAGGTTGTAGGTTAATTATGTTGTAGGAGCGAGGTAGTGCTCCGAGTTTGCCTTTATTCTTTAAATGTTAATTTTTTTTTCATTATTCTTTGAAAGTTAATTTTTAATAAATGTTGGTGTCGTTTTCCTTATGGTGCCTTATTAATCCGTAAGGTCATTACAGGGGGTAAATAATTTTTAAGGATTTTGCAAAATATTATCATCTTCATTCCGAAATTAAATCTAAATGTAACGGCAAACTTTTGTGCCAACGTATATGCCTGCAAGCATTTTTTTCGTATATCTTTTAATTTACTTCAAACGCTAATATGTACAATATTGAGAATATTTTTTAATTTTTAATTCCTCATTAATTGAGCAAGTGAACAAATACTGAAAAACACATGTAAAATAGCTAATAAAATTTATTCAACTTTAAAATAAATAATGTACACCAAAAATAAATTTGTCACTAATTAAATAATAAATGTATTGCAAAATATAAGATTGCTTCAGGCAAGACTTTAATCAAGGGGTAAACTTAATTGAATTCAACAATCAAAATAATATATATAAACTTAAAGTATCTAAAGTAAAAGTAAATTGGAGTCAAAGCAAGGCAATTTCTCAACAATATTAATAATTGCATCTTTGTATAAGAGATTTAACACAATATCTAATCAATTCAAAATTAAAAAAAGAATCAAAGTAGTACAGATTCGAAAACTAAAAATGCAAAAGGGAAAAAAATATACGAAACAATAATATAAAAATTAATCTCCTTTTATTGAAACTAAAACTCCGAACTCATCAGGGAAAATGAATTAAAGCTTTATAAAAGTGGATTAATATGTTTCGAAAACGTGTTTCGTTCTCCTGGTTCATTTGAGATCATAAACCAAACACAGATTCAATTAAATTTTCAATTAAGACGTTAAAGTTCATATAAAACCGTAAAATCGAATGTCAAATGTACCAGAAGTTTCCCTATACGTTACGTTTTCGAAACACTTGGATAAAACATAACATTAATTCAAATTGACTATACAAAAAAAAAAAAAAAAAACTTTACATTATATAAAATGAACATTCGAAAAAAAATTGGTCTAAAAACATTATAGGCAAATTCAAAATTGAAAATCAAATGTAAATATAAAAATACAATACTTCAAACCAAATGGTCATTCAAACAATACTCCTAAAATGGGCGGTTCCCGATTATGCGGGACTAAACTTTTAATTCCAAGGAAACGATAAACTTTTTATAGAGATTGCTTTAAATAATAAAATCAAATTGGAGCCTATTTCGGCAAAAACAGAAAAGCTATTAGAAACAAATTGAAAAAACGCTAACTTACTGAAATCATATGACGAACATCAAACGAAAATTCACTTAATTCTTCAGATGACCAAACTGTGTTTCTTGTAGAATTCATAGTTGCTGTAGAGAAGTAGAAAATGGTAGTTCTTGGAAAAGGTCAGTTTGAACACCTAGCAGGCAGCGGAGCACTTCTTGGAAATAAGGTTATGCAATAAGGTTCAAAGTGTCCAATAGCAGAATTAAGTATTTAAACATGTGTTCAAAAATGATGTCCTGTTAAACTTTGTGTGGAGGGGGGGGTGCTAAACGTTAGGCGGGGTCGTAAAAACTATTACCGCGGGGAAGGATGATCGTCGACTCCAAAATGGCGGCGTTAAGAAACTTCTACAAGATGTTCTTTTCTGTAAAATCTTAAAACATGAAAGTAGTACTGGCTCAAAGTTGAGAAAAAGGAAAAATATATGTTATAAAAGATAACAGTCTTCACGCAGTCAGGGTACAACACGTCTTTGAAACTAAAAAGCCCCATTTTTTTAGTAAAAACAAGAATATTTGCCAGTTATAAATTTATAGAATAGTAGAAAGAAAGTATACATAATAATTGAAAGGGAAAAAAAGCAAATTTATGCAACAGAAATCATAATGGCTGCGAGTTATACAGACGTTCGTTGAGAATTTATATATATATATATTTAAATAACTCTCTCTCTCTCTATATATATATATATATGTAAGATAAAAAATGTATGAATCAGAATTATAATATAACTATAAACATAAATTCTTCCTCTCTATTCTAAAATCGTAATAACTTATCTGCATTACGTCATTCAAATTAATCATGCGATCTTACGTAACCGTTAATACCAGATGCCTCTTGACAATTAATCACCGAATTGTAAACCAAAACTTTTCTCTTCGCGTGCTTCCATCTTTCATAACGACGCACTTCAGCTTTTGCTCTCTACTGTGCTAAGATGTAATTTCGCTGGCTTGCTTTCTATCCCAACAATATCAAAAATGTAAATCTTCTGTGGAAAGGCACGACTAGAGTGCCAAGTGATTGTGGCCACAAATATCAATTGGAAATAAAATGGAATTAAAACTGCCTCGACTGCCAAGTTCTTTAAATACTACGCAATCAAATTTCGTCTTCAATATGGATCTAATGACGCATCTACAGTGTTCTGCTCCGGCTTTTCCTTGTTTTGCTCTTATTATGACAATTAAGCCGGTAGGATAGTTTCCTGCAGCCTGAAAACTTCAATGGAAAATTTAGTTCAGCTCTTCAAATCATCGTTTTGTGATATATCCAAGATAATGTGAAAGAAGTGAATCATCAAATTTGTTTTTTCAGTGTTTAAAAAATAACAGATCATTCTTCTGCTGTGGTGTTTTGCAAGTGCTTCAAAAAATGATCTCGTGTAGTGTTTACAGATTGAAAGTAATCTCTCGATAAATTGAGAAGTTCGAATGCCTAGTGAAAAGGAATATCGAATTTGTTTTGCCGATCTCTACAATATTTAGAAAAAAAAAGTGCTTTAAATCATCAGTGAATTACCGTTTAGGAATTAAGCATTACAGCGGGTTCAAGGTCGATCTGAGTTAGTGTTTGCAAGTATGTGCGACAGAAAATTATTTGCACTTACACTTTTTCAACAGCTCAAAAATTATTACATTCGTGTGAATCTAGCTCAGGAACTAAATTATTTAATATGCTGCGGATTCTATAGTTTTCATTTCAACTTTGGTTAAAATTTCTGCAATTTGTTTTGAGAAAATCTGAAATTCTTGTTCATTAATTTTTCTAATTTTTCATAGTTATGTGTGAGCAAATTAAGTAATTAATTTTAAGCTATTTAAATTATTCATAGGGAAGGATATTAAGATAAGTTTTTATGTTTTTGAAATTTTGTTGAGAATTTTGAATACGAATTTTATAATTATTCTAAAAATGAAGTAGGTGTAAAAAATAAGTGAAATTATTAGAGATACGTAATTTGAAATTATGGTAAATGCATGTTAAATTTATGGATGATTGTATGTTAAGTATAGTGTATGTCGAGGGAGTTCTGGGTTCTAAAGCAGAGGCCTGCAATTACCTCTGTACAGTTGTTTCCTTCACCCTCTTCAAGTAAGATAATGTTGGAGGCTCTCATTTCATGAGTGTGTGTAATGTTTTTTCTATTATTATTATTATATTTTTTTATTATGGAATGTATTAGTGCAGTTCTCAAAGGCCAGTTACCTTAATGCGAGGAACGGAGGCCTTTTCAAGTAACTGCCTAGGCACCCTGGTCCACTAGTGCAGAGAACACACTGGTTAGCTCAAGAGGACAGCCTTATTGATGGATATGTTTGTTTAGAAGTATTGCGAGGCTTCCAGTTTCCAGAAAATTTAGTTTTATGAATTAAAAATAATACAATTTTTATTTGAGAATAAAACCGAAGTATTTATATGGTTTTATATATTGCCTAATTTTTTAAACTAAAACATGTTTTTAATAGTTAACTTTCTTTAAGGTGATAATCTGATACTTTCAGATTGAGAATTAATATCCGTTTAATTTATTGGTAAAATCAGGAATTGTAAATGAAAGATGATAACGGTGAAACCATAAATTCTGAAAATCTTAATCCTATTACCCTATATTATTCTATGGGCGTTTTCGTGTTTTTTCTCATGTATAACGTGTATGCCAGCTGGATTCCCTTAGTAGTTCTTCACGAAGGCATTGTTCCTTTTAGGCAGATAGCCCTGCTTTGTCGTAACTTAATAATTTAATTCAATCCATTTCATCAGTATTTGGTTAGAGGGTTTATCAGTCTTTAGAGGCTAAGCATTTTAAAGGTATCAGATGAAAGGAAAGACTGTATTCATCAAGAGGAAAAACGTCTTTAGATAATATCCATATACGTTTCAGAGACATTAGGATTTTTTGGAAGCAGGAGATTTGAAAAATGAGCAATGCCCTCCCCGGGAATCGAACCACGGATCTCTCGACTACGCGCTGAGCGTGCAGACCACTACACCACGAAGGCATGCTAAGAAGGCGGGAGAAATACCATTTTTTACTCCCCCCCCCTTTTAAAGGGTCAAACTAAATCTTGGTAGTGAAGAATCAGCATTCACCTCCGTTTAGCTCGGGCGCCACTGTAGAGACATAAGCTTTTTTTTTTTTTTTAATCAGGGGAAAGGAAAAATGAACAATGCCCCGAATATGCTCCGAGCGAGTAGACCACTACACCATGTAGGCACTCTAAGAAGGCGGGAGTAATATAGTTCGACCGTCTGTTGCGAAGCCTCTGTTGGCATTTTGCCAAAACACATAGAATCGTCCAAAAGGAGCGTCAGTTAATTGCTGCGAGGTGAGAGGTCACGTGAAAGTTCTCTCTTCGTCGGTAAAAGGGAATTTATATGATCGAGGGAGGGAAAATCCTTATGTCATCAGGTGATGACGTTGCATCAGTTGTCTTTCGCGCCTTTAGTTTTTTCTTCTTTTTTTACATTTGTAGAAATAAATGCTAATATTCAAATTGGTTTGCAGCCCTGAAACCTAGAATGTTGAAATGTTTTTCCTAATGTATGAATTTTATATGAACAATGCATAGTTCATTGCTTACTTTTAAAGATAAGGTCACTAAAATCAAGGAACTATATTCTTTAGCGGATGTATTCTTTTTTGTCGTAAAGAAAGAAAAACCGATCAATATGTTTTCACCGCATTTACGCGGGATTTATTTAGATCGTGGTTGATTGTTTACTTAACATTTGTCATTGTTGCATATCTTTTGTGTAAGCGTTAGGGATAGCTTGATTTATTGTTAAAATGAGTTCTGTTGGTAAAAACAAAGCTTTGATACTAAGAAATTGCTGCATAATGTCATTTCATTTTGTGACATCAAAGCCGAGAATGGAGAAATTAGCATTCCCATCTCACAGCCCACGAAAAGAGCCAGCAGCATTGCAGGAGTATCGCTGACGACAGTAAAGAAAATTCGCCGAGAGGCAGAAAGGGAGGAAGAGTCAGTTTTTAATTCCCCCGGAAAAAAAAAGGCCCCCAAAAGACGTATTAAACAGGATTTAGATGATTTTGAATGCGATGTAATTCGAAGAACTGTTCACGAATTTTATATTAAGGGAAAAAAAAATTCTATCACTTTCAAAATTACTTCCTTTGCTGCAAGAAAAGATTGATTTTAAATGGAAAAAAGAAACATTAAGAAATGTACTGCATAGTATTGAATTTGTATTGAAAAAAGCCAAAACAAGAGAAAAGTTTTTATTGAAAGAAGTGACATTGTGTTAAAAAGAACGCAGTATCTTAGAAAAGTGAGGCAATTACGTCGTGAAAGAAGACCTCTCATTTACTTGGACGAAACTTGGGTGGATTGCAACATAACATTTTCAAAGTGGTGGCAATCACAAGCAGTTTTGGGCGTCGTGCAGAGAGGTAATGCATCGCAAAGAATTATTGTTTTATATGCTGGAGGAGATACGGGAATTTTACCTGATACGTCTCTAGTATACAAAGAAAATACCACATCCGGGGACTATCACGGGCAAATGAATTCTACGATTTTTGAAAAATGGACTTCCGAAAAACTCATTACGAATCTTCCACCAAATGCTGTACTGATTCTATACAATGCCTCCTACCACACTGTTCAAGTAAATAAATATCCAACCAAGGCAAGCCGAAAAGAAGAAATTAGCCATTGGTTACTTAACAAAAATGTTCAGTTCTCTCCAGTTTTACGGAAAGTAGAGTTAATGGAGCTTGTGAAACAAAATGCCCCTAAAGAAAAGTCGTATAAATTTGATTCAATGCTTGAAAAACATGATTTTACGGCTCTACGTCTACCCCCATACCACTGCGACATTAATGCAATTGAATTCGTATGGGGTGAAATAAAGCAATTTGTTCGGAACTGCAACACAACTGGAGACATGGTAATGAATAAATTATTAATAATTACAAAAGAAGCTCTTGAAAGCGTAACGATGGAAGAATGGAAGAAATACTGCACTCATGTAGAAAATGTAGAAAATGACTACTGGGAAAAAGATGGTTTGATTAAAGATTTAAGTGAATCTTTGATTATTTCCTCTGATGAAGACAACGTGGATATGTGTAGTGACTGTGATACAGAATAATAAGTACTGAGGTAAGAAATTTCGTTTTTTAGCTCCCCAGTACATGTAATACTACATGTAGCTTTCAGCGCAAAAATCGAAGTGATGTAATATTTATTTATTATAATATAGTTATTATAATTACCATAATTACTCAATAAATATACTAATTATTTATCACTGTATAATCATAATTAATTAATAGGAATTTTTTTTCAGTGTGTAATAATGCAGATAGATCGTAGCTCGAAGATCAAAAAGATAAACGAATTATCAATTACAACGTAATTATAATTATTATTGCAATATAATTATTATAATAATTAAATTATTAGAATTCATTATAATAATAATATAATAATGAAAAATCATAAATAAAATGTAATAATTGAATAATTATAAAAAAAATTACTTATGTTTTTTTATAAAATAATGTTATGCAAAACTAATTTTAGAAAACACTTGTATTTTTAAGAATATATACATAAATGCTTAATATTAAACATAATTTATTAAAACAGCTAATAATAAATGATGATCAGCATATCAGCTTAGATTACTTAAAAGTGATTTTGTCTTCTTATGTCTGTGCCCTTTGAACGCTGTGGAAATGAACAGGAAAAAAAGTAAAACGGAAAAAATCCCTACGACTTGATTCCACCCACCCCATTTTGAGAATAAATCGGTCCAAATGGCGTATGCGTGTTTGCGCTCATGGTCGCCGGTAAAACGGTCGAACTATATCTTATAACGTCACTGGATAAATTCCTGAATCTTCAAATAATTCGACTGAGAAATCATGGGATGTTCCGTTTATGATACGATATGATGTTCTATGACTTAATTTAAATTTATACAACCATATAGTCGAAAACCATTCGCTTTTCAATTTAATGTGCAAAGATATGATTTTTGTCCTTTCCGTTAGTACTAACTCGATTGATGCTATTTGCTGGTGTGCACGTCCAAGTGTTTTCTTTTTGAGCACCCAACTGCCTTGAAGTTGATTCCCCTTTAAAGTTTTGCTTTTTTCAACCTAATTTCCTTCTTTACTTCTACATTTGTTTCTAGTGCTGACACAAGAAAATTACAACGCACAAAAACACAAAAAAATTTTCGATTTTTAAACTTTTATAAATTTAGCATTCTTTTGAAATTTTTTAAAATATCCTTTGCGTCAAATGCTTTAAATATCCTTTGCAAAATACCTTTTCATTTTCTAGACATTTTAACTATAAATAAAGTTTAAAGCAAAATGCAAAGGATAATTATTTAAATTAAAAGCCTTTTGTTAAATGAGAAAGAAATAAACCACTCCAGCAGCGCTTATCCTGTACCACTGAGTAGCCCGATTCTTATATCGGGTGCAAACAATCTAAATCATATTATTTAGAGTTTTTAAGTCTAATAATTTCTATATTAAAGAACATGTGTTTTTATATAGTCTACAACAAGAGAGAAAATTACTACTTAAGACATTCTTTTTAAGAGGTTTAATGTAAAAATTTATATTTTTTTTAAAGCTGGGACATGACCCAAACTGTTAACGTTCTGTTTGTGAAACACTGTGAAAATAAACATCAAATGAACTTTTCTCAGTTTTAGAAAATTAAATTTAAATGAAGTTAAAGTAAAGTAGCAGACGATAACAAGGCGAAGGTAAAAATTTATTTATTCATTAAAAAATAAATAAAATATAAATGAAAAAATAAAAATAAAAAAAGTTAAAAATTTGAATAATATCATCTGTAATTGAAAAAATAGCTTTTCATATAGTATCAATAAATATGTATTGCGCATCACTGAGGCAAAAATTTCATATAATTGATTTTCCGTAAAAATTTGTTTGAAACTGAAGATTAAAAATAGCTATGGCAATCCACTGTAACAAAATACGTAAACCACATTTGGCGTTATTATCGCTCAAAAAAAGATGCCAAATTTCAAACCGCGCAAATATGTAAATTCGTGTATATCTTACACAATTTTGAATAAAAAAAGTCTAATTTTTTGCAGGTATGCTTAGGAATACACCTACTTTAAGATGATGATGAAACTTTTATAGGTTATAATACAAAATGTTTTTCGAAAAATTTATAAAAATTATTTAAAAATACAAATTTTAAATGTAAATCATAAAAAATAGGTGAATTTTATTTGGAATGAACCTAAATTTCGAAATGTGAAAGGAAGAATAAAAGTTTTTAAATAAAAAATGAGATATTAATACATATATACCAAATTCAATTAACATTGAGGAGCTAAAACTTTGAGAGTTATTTTTTTAGAAACTACTCGTGCGATTTTTACAAAACTTGGTAGTCTGGCATTATTTGAGTCGCAGAATCGATATATGGAAAACGAATGGCATGTCAATTCAGAAAAAGTCCGATTTTGTGTCAAGATACCTATGTTAGAGTGATGATATATATAAATCTAATATATATCCGAAGTCGCGCTTTCGAGGCATGAAAAACGCAATTTGAATTTCGTCAATCGGCCCAGTATAACGGGAAATATAGGAACTGTCCTCCAACTTTTTTTTTCGCAATGTACATGCACGATCTCTTAAGCAGACTGGTAGTCAGAAATATTTGAACAAAGTTCTGAAAGGATTATATTCAATACAGTCAAAGAATAAGTATTAAAGATAGTTGCAGGATTATACAATATAAGAAGCATGAGTATCATTGAAGATTTAGTAGGCTAGTCCACAATCTCACAGGAACAGATTTTGTAAATTCTTTTGCAAAATATAATACGAGTACATGGGGCATAAAGTACATCAGTTTGAAAATGGGCTAAGACTGATTCTAAAAATCTTAAGGCCTATCACCAAACTAAGGTTCGAAAGATATGAAGTATTTCATTCAATACTCCATGCAATCTTCTTTTCTGAAAATTTCTATTGTTACCAATCATAAAGAGTCAAGAGTAAGACAAACTTCAAAAGTCGCCATATTTCATATTATTTCGCTAAATAATCTTGTTTGTTAACACATGCATCATATTTTGAGAGACTCTTTAGGCTCTACAGAAGTTATTTGAAAATCTCGATCTGTAAAGTATATACATAAAATTTCATCCATTCAAATGCTTCAGATTGGTTACTCACACAAATTGGCAGATTTCTGAAAAACATGCCGAATGGAAAAGAAATATGTACAATATGTTTATAGCAAGATAAACTGATCAATTATAAATACTCTTACGAATTTTATATATATATATATGTAAATAATTTTAGTTTAATTATATGATTTTATTGTATGATGCAGTATAAAATACTTGTAAAATTGAAACTCTGAAGGAAAAAGTATTTTACAAAGGCAAGTCTACTTAACGTCGGGCGAGAAATCGACAAAAATTTCCCAGACGTAGTGACTGTTTGGCAACATTTTGGTCCGGTCTCTGTGTATTTGGTATTGAAATCGATCCCTCTGTCTTCCAGTAATTTCGAGAAATGGAGGCTACTAGAGATGTCTCAGTGGTCGGGGATAAATGATATAAGCCCGAAGAGAAAGTCAGTTGTAAATTTTTAATTCAAAATTAAAATTCCTCGCGAGCTTACTTGTGCTTTGCTTTGTTTACTTGTGCTTTGCTTTGCGCTCTATTTCTGTTTAACGTTCTCAGTAGTTTCAAGTGGTAATTACTGATTGTCCTCTGTCATATTGAGAAGAGCTATACGACTACATTTGCGAATTCTAGAAATGTAAAGTGTTTCTTTTGTGAAAATAAATTTTATCAAGCTATCATCGGTTCTGTGTGCATTCAATCGATTATGAGTCCGTAAGCTCGCAACAATTTTTGGTGCCAGAAATTGGATTGAATGTAGGTGACTGGAGTGCTGGACGAGCAACTAAGGCATCTGGGGACAACCCTTGCAGGATTCCAAGAGAAGATTGTAGGGACCGTAAATTCCGATATGATATTCCGAAGAGATGAAAGCGGGCCAAGCATCCGTTAAGAAGAGAAATGTTCTTAAAGGAGTGATGAAAGTAGCCAAGAGAAGATAACATCGGACCAAGAAAAGATGGACGTAGCACTCAATTCAGTTCCAGAAAAGATCGAAGCAGGTCAAGAAGAAAGAAAAAAAAAAGAATTTAAGGCCCCAATAGAAAACAAGTTTGAAGTTATGGAAGGCAGAATAGACACGGTTGAAAACAATGTCTGAGAAACTGCAGAACGAATTTCTGCAGCCGAACAACAAACTGGATAACGAGTTTCAGATCGAACAAAAAGTCGGAGCAAGAATTTCTGTTCTCAAACTATAAATCGAAGAAAGAGTTTCTGCTGTTGAACAACTAATCAGTTACAGAGTGGTCATCTCACGGAGCGGATGTTGCCAGATACTAAGAAGTCCTATTTTAAAGAGCTTCTGATTTACGCAATGAGTGGAGGCTATTCAGTATGGGACATATCAACGGAGTTTCTTGCAGTATGACCATCGATGCAGCAGCAAACGTTATCATAATCCGAAAATATTTGGTTCATCATTTTGAAGGTAAACTTCTCTGGACGCTGCCTTTAGTTACTCTTTAAATTATGTTCTTGGATAAAATCGACATCGAAGGAAAATTAAACGTTAACGTGACGTTTGGAAGTACTGCCTTCCATCACACGGCGTATGTAGCAAATACAGATATTACATAACCTTGCATACTTGGATTAGACTTTCTAAGTAAATATAATTTTTTCTTGGATTTTAAAAATAACGATCTGGATTCTGCCTTTGAGAACATAATCCTGTTCAGAATTAAACATGAAGGAATTAGATCTGTTTTCGAAATAATACCTAAAGTCGATCTGACAGTACCAGCAAGAATAGAATTTTTACTACGCGGTTCCAAAGCTGAGAACAGAAATTTACGGTACGGCATAATGAAATAGCCTAAGAACTGTAACATCCCTAAGGAGTACTAGTGACCTCGGAACTCGTCGACCTATACAGGCTTGCCATCCATGTGAGAATCGCCAACTTATAAGGCGAAAGTCATTAGTAAAGGCGAGGTGTTTACAGCATGTACTCTTTGTCTTGCATTAAACGAACGAGTAGCCTTCCACAGTCTGTGTCTTCGGAGAGCCAAATGTCGGAGTTATTTCGAAAAGCACATCTATGCGATGAGAGAGCTGCCGAACGTGTCATTCAAGAATTTCAAGATGTTATCTTCCGCACATCTATTGGCGTAAGTTCAACCAGTTCTTCTCAGAAAAGAATGATACGGAAGATCATCCACCAATGAAGCAACATCCAAGACTTTTAAGGATTGTTAAACAGGAGGAGGTAAAAGTAGAACAACTTTACCTGGTCCGAAGGAAGGATGATTTGACTAGATTTTATGTTGATTATCGCCGGTTGAACGTGGACACGAAGGAAAACAGTTATGCTCTTCTTAAAATTAACAATATTCTGGACACTCTTTCCGGAAGCAAGTAGTTTTCGACACTTGATTTAAACAGTGGATATTGGCAAGTAGAGATACACACAAATGGCCGAGAAAAGCCAGCATTTCCTATCGGACAAGGATTTTTGCAGTTCAAGGTGATGCCGTCTGAATTTTGTAAAGCGCCGGCAAATTTCGAGCGTGGCTTATCGAGAATGAAGTGCATCAAACGAAAAGTGCAGATTTTATGATCATATTGTACGTCACAAATCCACAGCTGGCGCTAAATCGCGCTGCTTGGCGACAGTTTCAGGGTCGATGGTATAATATGTATGGACCGTGAATCCTCGTATACACGTTACTCGTGGAAAAAACTACTGAGGCTACTCTTCGGCAAAGCTTTCTCTGGGTTTTAAATTCGGTTTGAACAAATAGTATACAGCGGTTTAACTATTCCACCACTGGTGAGCTAACAATATTTTATTTGACTTAACTAGGAATGCAAAGCACATTAAGTTTCACAAATGTAGAGCAGTTTGTGTAAAACTCTTAACAGCAGAAACAAAGAGCATAACCAACTGAATAGTAGTACAGAGCCAGATATGGGGTATATATTTTTGTTTCGCAAGAACAATAGTTAATCGCAAAAGAATGCAGTTTTTACTATAGGAAAAGTGAAATACTTTGGTTAATACATAATATTATACATTATGGTTTAATAAGCTCATGAGCAATGTATTTATATTAGAAAATAAAATAAAGAATAAAGTAAAACTTGAAAGAAATTAATAAATGAAATTCATTGAATGAGGTAAATAAACAAATCTGCTCTACGTTCAGTTTTAAGTACAGCAGTAAAGCAGTTATCTACCGAGCTTTATGCATTAAATTAATACAGGGAATGAGGTGCTTCAGATTGATAGCAGCGAGACAGCAAATCCTACTATTAACCTCCAACAGCTTACATGATCATAGCTAACCTCAGTGACAGTTACAGAGATAAAACATTCATGCATTCTGGTCAGCACGAAACTAGATAGCTACTCATCCACGAATAGCCATTTATCAATCTGTTATATCTCGGGGAAAAGTAAAAACATGTCAAAACATATATCTGTTAGTTCTGTTATTTTCCTTTTGCTTTAGAATATTTGAAACTTCATATAGGCATTTTAAGACAGAGCTAAAACGTACAAGTACGTTTAATTCTGGTTCCTTCAATGTTGCTAAAAATTTAAAAGGTTCCAAAAGTTATAGGATCAAGGAAAGGTCAGTTCCTTGTTCCAGTCAGAATAAATTTTAAAAGCTTTTAAGTATTAGGAAAGGAAATATATTTTATTTATGCTTTTTCATTTGCAAATGGCGCAATACGTGCACTTTAAAATTATTTTAATTTTAGACAACTTAATGGAATATCTTAGTGTGTTTCATTATCAAGTTTTTGTTCGAACCAGAAAAAATTAGCTCAAAATATAACTCCAGTAATTGAATTTGCATGACATTAAATAAGCGACTAGGAAAGTATTAAATGTTAAAGTGAGAATCAATTTGTAGAAGTTTTTACGCGAAAGGAATTAAAGTAGTTAGCTTTTAAGCTAAGATTTTAAATTCTAGAATACTCATAACAGGCGCTACCAATAATTTCGCACAATACGATCGTAAGTTTTCGTGAAATATCCTGCTGTGAGTGTGAAAAGAACAAAAAATTGAAGTAGAAGGAAATTTCTGAAATTACGAAAACTGTAGCATTCTTTCAGGAGTATAAAAAATTATCCTTTGAAACACCCCAGCGGTGACTGAGTAGTTAAAACAGCTTAACCCTGCTCGATCGACTTCAGTTCGAGTTTAGGCGAACGAGCTGGCTGCATGGTTAGCTGTCGTTGTTTTCTTCTTGAATAACGTTAATACGACTCAGTATGCCACAGAAAACCTTCCTTTTTCTTAGATAAATAGTCATAGTGGTATTTATCACATTCAACTAACTTAAACTGTCATTATAGAGATATGCAGAGCCTCAGATTTGTTTTCGAGCATTTGCATTTTTGAAATCTATTTGCATAGACATTGTACTAAATACTGAAACTTAGACTTCAAATGTTTTTCAAATATATTCTTTTTTATTTTAAGTCGCTTGTTTCAAAATAAATATCACCGAACTATTCCTTGGAATAATTTAATAAAAAAAGTCTTAATCAGTCTCTCACGTTATAAATTGGATATTCGAAATTTTTGTTGAGATGCATTGGAAGACGATACTTTTTGCCATAATGTTTTCTCTCAAATGAAAATGCATCACAAGAATTATCATATGTATCTAGCAATTATTACTGGTTTTTTAAAATTTATTAACAGTTCCATATCTGATCTGAGCATGGCAAAACCTATGAAATGTTCTGTTAGAAATTTAACCTATCATAAATCTGAAGCTAGCAAAAGCATTCGAAATATCGACAAAATTCTTAATGTAAAGCCTTCAGCTATTTCTGATGTTAATGTAACGATGGAAATTGCGTACGACTGGTGAAAATGCACTGAAGTTTGTATCACACTCCGAGCTGACACGACAGAATCGCAACGAATTATTGTCTGTGAAAGCCGAATGAAGTACTTAATCTGAAAACATTGCCTACTACCTATTGCTAAAGATTAGAGCGCAGGCATAATGGTTTGGTGATGTTTCGCTGCCACTACTATAGGAAATTTAGTTTTCATAGAAAATAGTATGGATCAGTAACAGGAAAATACGAATTTTCTTTGAAATCTGTACTGAAAGCAATACTAATGGAGGAACAGAACGAAATGAAACATTCTTAGAGAAAAATTTAGTTGAATAAAGGACAAAATGCATTAAAAGTGTAATAATAGTTAAAGGGTATAAAAGATATATGGAATATTCCATTACTTTCATGTTTATAAAGTGTTCGAATACTTATGTGAGTTCATTTTCAGAACTTCATGAATTAATTATATTTTTTCCAAAAGTTTGAATAACTTTTTTCAAAACAAGCAAGTTTTAGAAAAGATAATCAATAGTTTACATGACAGAAAAATAAACTCATTTCGCTAATATTTAATAACTGCTGTTTGCAAATAAAACGGAAAATCAACAAGGGTCCGAAAACCATTGTGAATTTTTGATCCACTGTGTTTGATCCAAATGCCACTGTAAATGTTTGATCAAAGGGTATTACGTATTAATATTAAATAACGCATATCAGTTGCAGCCGAACCCCACTAAAACGATTTTCAAGGGCCTGAAAGTTTGATTCTCTGTATCCGGTGGTTCACTAAATCCAGTCTGATAAGAAAAAATGGATGGTCTCAGATAATAATATAAAAATTGATTTATGAATCACACAAAAGAGTAATTAACATTATCACAATTCCCAAAGAGGTGAACTCTAATTTGAAAAACTTCATTTTGGATTGGAATTCAGTACTATATATTCATTATATAAGAAGTACTGAATTCCATTTTTTCCCTATTTCGCCATACATTAATAATTTTACACGACACAAACTTGTTGGTAAGAATAAAAAATTGCCATTTCCTGAATGAAGAATTCCCTATATATCATCAAGCTCATAAGAATCTATTCACTAGTTTTTCGTTCTCTTGTGGCATCACCTTAAAAAAGAAAATTGTCTGACAGCTCCATGAAAGAACTTGAATGGAACCAAAGAATCAATTCAAATTAAATTCCGTTGTTGTCAATCTTTCTTTGGCTCAATGCATCCCATACTAGGATCTTCTAAGGCATGTTTATTTATGTGCCTTGGTTTTCCAAAAACTGAGTACTACACACTCCCCATATAGCCTTAGTTTAGAACTCAAAGAAAGGCAGTGGGAGAAGATAAAAGTATAATAATATGAAGGCATTTTTCGTTACCTTAATAGCATGGTGGAATTTAATAGCCAGTAATTTTTCAATTGAAATTCTAGATAAATGCTTACAAAATACAGAATAAATTCTATCGACGATCTCAATAAAGTCTGTTATATCCGATTTTCATACATTTAGAGGTCCACTACAGTATAAAATAGCATAACATCCATAGGGAACAGGACGAGACCGAAAATTTCCTTCTTTATATCCTAGGATTTATTATAAGCCGGATTCGATATAGCGGGATTTTACTGTACTTTCTTTACCATTACTAAATGAAGTCTTTTATATTCTCGGAAAAATAGTCTTAGCTTTTACAATTCTCTTACGATAGTTTCATTTCTATATTTTGTATTTATTTTGATTATTTGCTTTGTTGCAGTTACATGTTTAGAAACTCTTGAACATCGCAATGTTAATGTACTTGGTATTTCTTTTCCAGCTTTCTTACTAATATATATTCTTTCTGGAAAATTTATATGTGGCAAACTGTTCTCGAAGTATAACAAGGGAAAGCATGTCGCAGTCGGGGTTACCTTTATGTCATTTAATTTTATTTTATATAAAATAACTTGATTGTTTTCAAATGAACCTCAAATGAAGACTGCATCATTATACAAGGCATCCCAGAGCAAAGTCACGACTTGCTGTGAGTGCCTTCTATAACCAAGAATAAGCTAAAAGTGTTCTATGAACATAAAATGAATAATGCATACAAGTTATAAGATAACTGAAGATCAGCGAAAGGCTAAAGTTTAGCTCATATAATGATGAAACACCATAGAATACAGCAAACGAGTACCTGCGACAAACTCCGTCATCCTTAGATGCTCAAATCCTTTTTTTCACGAATATTAGTGGTAAACGTAGGAGGGTGTGAATGCAATACTCTGAACAAACATTCAACTATCTCTATATCCGCTTGTCACTGATGATTCACCGTTCGAACTTTTCTCGCTCCATATTTCTTAGGATAGGGTTTTTATTATCTTCGGACACGGAAGACATTTTACTTATCTTTGACTAAAAAAAAATTTGATGCGGAGACTACATGACTTCTTTGTACGGTCCAATAAATTATACACATATTTTGGTACATTTTGTTATTATATTTCCTGAAATTTCATTAGAGATATATTCCTTTTTCAATCAATTCAATCCTAATTTCACGGTAAGGTGAAAATGCACAAAAGCTCAAAGCATCTTCATTAAAAATTGTAAAATACAGAACATAAAACACCAAATGCAGTTAAAAAAATAATTTTTAGAATTAAAATAAAGGTTTCTAAAACAAAACAAATAATTCAGCCAAAAGACAGAAAAACCAAATTTTGGTGCATAAAACTGAAATTAACTTTGGGTGCCACTATGAAAAAAAACACAGAAGTTGGTGCAGCAACTGATTTAATTAACTCTTCTACTAAAGGTTTCAAATGTTAATCAATGGCAGCCTCCTAAATGTCTAACATCATATTTAATAACTCTATAATTATTGCATGCCCTATTAAGTAAAGGCACAGAAACGTTAACCGAAACATAAGAACAACAAAAGTTAACCACTTTTAAAGCAAAAAATGCACAATTACCAACGTATAAGAATTAAAAGACTGAGCTCACCAAACCGGGTAAGAGGATAAGTGTATATATATATGTTCGGTGAGGCTGATTGTGACAAAAAAGAAAAGGGCACAACTATATGTTATAACAATCCCATATGCAAAATTGCAGCGTTCTACGGTTACACATGTTTGAGCTACGAGAGACACATGCGTACGTTACGTACACACATCACGATACAAATTTCTTCCGAATCCATTTTAAATTAATTTGACAATTCATTTTGGAAAAATGAATCCTTTATTATTTTGAATTTTATTTATCTATACGTACAGATGTCACGCAAAAAAATCATTTAAATGGATTCGAGAGCCGCCAAAATGACTATTTGCTTTAAAACATGAAATTTTGAACGATTACAATACTTCCTTTACTTTCGAAAAGGAAATAAAAAAGTTAAATTCTCGTTCGACAAAAGTGTCTGTGAGTTTTTGTTTGACTGGAGCCCACTTTTTGCATTTAATTTTTTTCAATAGGTATAAAATGTTTCAAAACATAAGTATAGTTGCCAGAAGAATATATTAAAAGTTCAATTACACAATTTGTTTACACACGATTTTATTTTAAGTTTAAAAAAAACGATACATGAATATTTAGGGCATTTAGAATATTTTGTTTTGGCGATTTGAACGATATGTTGGTACCAACGGTTGCGAAAATAAATTTAGGGTAAGGACTTTTGTGAACACAGAGTACACGTATATGTGTAAGCCTTTAGAAATCATTTTTAGTTGGATTGTCGATGCAAAGTTATTTTGTGAGCAGCAGATATGTGAATATCAAAATCTCTAAAGAAATAAATCAATATAGGAAGGATAGTTTATACTTCCTTTTTCGATATTAGTTTATTTGCAATAAAAATTTTCCCAACGTTGCTCATAAAATTTAATAAAATCAGCAGATCGAAATGTAATTTGCGAAAAGAAATTAGGAAACTTGAAATGAGAGAAAAATAACATTGATATAATACTGCTGTTATTTTTTATTTTTCTTTAGAAAGAGATTTTATCGCTATATATAGGCTTCTCATTATTTCTGGGGCTTACAGAGAAATCCTTTTGCTCAAAATGTTGCTTCTGAAAAGCGTGCTTAACACGTTTTGTTAGTTCTGGATAACAGTAAATCTTGTTATCATGGAGAAATTTCTCAACATAATCTCTTGCTCCGAAGAATAAGTTGAGTGGGTTGTCTAAGTAAACTGAATACATAATGATACAGTTTGGATGAAGTTCATTTTGAAAAAAAAATAATATTTCGGTTCATATATTTTAATACTCTTTTTCATGTCATTAATATTTCTTGTAGTGCACATTCTTGTGTTTTCATTGAGGAATCTGGGAAATGTTTATCGAATGAATAAACTTCATTTATTTCATAACAGGCTATTACTGTTTTAGAATTTAATAATTTTTTATATTTATTAGAAAATCGTACAGACATAAAACGTATAATGTTTTCCTATAATATGGAATAGGAATACATAAGCAAATACAATTAATAGCAAACAGTTTCCGTCAAAGGCTTTCAACAAATTTGATTTTTTTATTTTCTAACATACTAAAATTATATATATATTAAATGGAATTCGGAAGTCTGATTTCAAGGCGTTTTGAAGCTTCTTCAGTTAAAAATTTAGCCATGAAGCTTCTTCAGTTAAAAACTTAGCTGGGGAAGATATGCTTAAGTTTTTACTAACTACCTAAACATAGTTTTACAGTGTAAATAGTTTTAAACACTAAGGGAGGTAAACCTAGAACTCAAATATATGGCTAAATGATACGATGCTATTTTATTATAGAAATTAGATGGACAAAAAGAAATTTCGGTTATGTGAAATTTGGGAAGAACATAAAATCTAGCATAGTTAGAATAGGCTCAATGAACGATTATTTAAACTGAATTGAAAATATGCGGCAAATTAATTGGCTTTTCTAAGATTAGAAGTAAAGTGATCTTAGGGATCGAGCAGTTTGAGTCCATACTTATCAGTTTCATAACTACGCCATGAATAAGTGTTTGTCCACAACAACATTCTGTCCATCCTCATCAACTTTGAAAATAATAACGCTTGGTATAGATTTAATTTCTTGCAAGAACTTCTTTTTCTTTTAGTTAAGATTTGAAACATAATCATGTATTAGTGGCTTCATTCTGTCATTTTCTGTCGAACCCTCTTCTTATTTATACTCTTATGATGCGATGTCTTTAAATTAGAGGCATCGAAGAGAACGAGCCGCAGAAGCTTGCATTTTTCAATAGACATCTCGGATTGAGAGATCGGAAATGCAGTTAGGTAAGCATCTGTTTTACCTCCATTCTGTATATCCAGTATATCTTCAAGAGCAACAATTATATTACTGAAGTGTTATCCCGTTGTTGTGCCATACCTTTGAAGCTACTGTCACGCAGCTGTAGGACAATGCAGGACTTCATGCTGCACTCGCGATGTTACGGATAATGAAAATATAGGACGTCAAATACTTGCCTTGGCGAAGGAGTTTATTAAACCTTTCAACGCTTGTTAATGGTTACAAAGGAAATGACATAAAACAACAGCCAGATAATGTGACAAATGAACTCTAGTACAGAACTGAAGTCTCATAGATCACAATTTACATAATTATCATACAAATTCTCTTCGAATTTATGTCTAAGCGCATAACAATTATTATGTTTGCTAGAGACAGATGCTCGTGATACTGATTGCTGCATGTTCTACACTTCAAAATTTCTAGAAATTTTGATTATTTTGCATTCTATTATTCTGCATTTATAAAGTAAACGTGCACGTACTAGTTGATTTCTTTCATATTACAGTAATTTTAATGTTCAGCAATGTATTTCAAACAAAATTTTAAGTAATCTCTCTCTTTAAATAATAATTTGTGGTTTGAATAAATCACGCTATTTTAAGGAAATCTTTTAGAATTATTTTTTTTTGTATTAAGCTATAACTAAATTCTCTTTTAAAGCTAATAGCATGAGAAACACAATTAAAATGATCTGACTTTCACCGTCACCTTCAGATAATAAATAACACATTTTACTGGCCTTAATCGCTGAAAACTAATCAATTGTGCTGTCAAAATCAGCTTTTCTGAGCTTTCATCGTTATATTATCCTTGGTTATCAAAGGATATTTTACTTTGATTATCGAATGAGTTATTACTGGAACCGGGTTTCGGATTTCATAAGTAATCTTTAAGGCCTTAATAGTTAAAGATATTTCAGAGATATTATCAAAAAGTATCCAAAATGAAGGTAAGAAAAATTCAGTAATTTAATGTGCTGTGAATTATTGTTTTGATTCACAATTCTTACATGCGTGATTTATGATATTATTTCTGTAATTTACTTTAACTTGCTTACAGTTAAAAATGACAAAATTTATGGATGTGTATGCTTTGATTTAATTTTATTGGATGTTATTATAATTTTAATATTATTATAATGGAGAATATCAATGGTTTTAAAACTCTAATCCGTGAAAGAGCGAAAGTCTATGCAATTCTTCTAGGAGTTTCGCAAGTCAAGTCAAAATGAAAATTGGTAAGAATTTATGAAAATTACACGAATAAAAGAAACGAAACCCATATAATAATTATTTAAATAACTTTTTATATGTATTGTTTTATTGTTGCCGAAAATAATATGATATAGATAGATGTATGAGTGAAATTATAATGAATTAGTTAAAGGTAGGACAAATTCTAAGTTTTCCTGACTCCTAGTCTTAAAAGTTTTTCAGACATCTCACGTCCTTCTTATAAAAGAATAAGCAGAAGAAAAAAGGAATTAAAACTTTGATTTAATTTAAAAATATTTTAAATAAGGCAAAATCTGAAATCAGTATTTAATGAAAAACAATTTTAAAAATACAGTTATTAAAGAAATGCATGCTGGCCTAAACAATATACTGGTTAGTGGCGCCGAATGCGATGTCTTTTGGTGAAGATTCGAATCCCAGAGAAGTCATATAGTTATTTGTAAATATATCCATATATCGTTTTGCGTGGGAGCACCTCAACAGCGTCGAACCGAAAGGCTTTTGCTGAAAGTTTGCTGGTAGAAAAGAAGAGGGTAGGAGACTGTTTGATTACACTCTCAGAATTACAGTCCCCTATTGAAATTAAGAAGAAAGTGAACATGAAAGCATTATGTATCTTTTAAAGTGCTAAAAGACTTAGCCAATCATAGGCACAAAAATTTGGTTTTTAGCCACGTTGAATTCGAAAACCTAATCTGGTTTATGCACAGATAAAGAAAATGAGTCAGAAAAGTAAACACAAATGGAAAAGCAAATGGTTATATATATTAAAAAGATAAAAGTGAAATTGAAATCTATAATTAAAACTATAATATATTGAGGCTCATTTTTACAGTATGATATGGTAAAAATATTTGACAAACGATATAAATTTTCTAAAATTTTCTTAAATAAAGAAGCGCGAAGATTATTACAAGAGTTAACAAAGATTACATTAAATATGAAAGGCAAAATTCTATTCAGGTTGAAAGGGGAAATTCTATCTAGGAAATAAAGAATGTGGCATTCAAGACTACCAGGAGGTATTAGTCATGTAAGTCTACTAAAAGTTTAACAATCATTTAATTTTTAGTACTAATAATTATTGCTTTCAATATGCAGAAAATTACTTAGCGAGAGTCACGAATACCACTTTTTAGGTTATATTATTAAAGAAGTCCAACAAACAGGCATATATTTCTATGGCGATCATTTTCAAAAGGCATAAACATTCAGAGGACAATTTCAGAAAGCTTAATTATATTAAAATGAGCATTGATTTAAGAGAAAATCTAATTCAGGTAATAATAAATGATTAAAAAATTCGGTACTTACGTATTATCGCAACCAGGTTGGCGCGATTTGTAAGTTTGAGTAAAAAAGTATGACTAGAAAGAAAATGTACATTTATTAATTACAGATAATTTTTAATACAGTTTTTTATATTATTTTGTTTTAAAATATAAAATAGAAATTTAACCCTTCCGATTTCGAATTTGAATAAATTGCAGAATTATTTTTTCGGCGGAAATCTTTTGGCTGTTGCTTTTAGCACTGATTGAAAACCGTCTTCGCCATTAACAGCTTGAGCTTGGCTCCATATAAATTTGATAAGGTATGAGTCAAGATGATGACGGGCTGTTCCTCTCTGTTTTTTGTTGCGTCTATTTCCGCAATAAGTCCTTCGCCGTCTATTTGCTTTCTTTCTTTTTCATCCATTTCAAGGGCTCATATCTCCCGCATGTAATTAATAATCCGCATGTAACGAAAAACTACGTATAACACGTAGGGTAGCTTTAGTGTAGAATTGGGTGCCCCTTCGATTGGCGACATTTTTAAAAAAAATTTGGCGATGAAACCTCACTTTCGGTTACCACGATAGTTTTAACTTTGTTTTAGCTTCCCGATTTTATTTAAATGAAAATAGATTGATGTGTACATGGACATATTTAAGGCAGTGCGCAATGCCTAGTTTGTGCAATTCTAGGATGTTTTTTTAAGTAAAAACAGATCGATGTGTACATGGACACAGATCTTATGACTTCTTATTTTGGTTTTGTGCAGCGGCCATCTTGAAATTGCGACTTCCTGGCGCCGATCTTGGCGTAAAAAAAGAGTCGCCAATAAACAAGGGACACCCAATTGTAAACTTTTACCCGTAGGGTTGCCGTAAGTAGGGTCGCCAAATTTGGCGATTTATGCGAATTTTGTCCTGGTTGCGTTAATATGTAAGTACCAAAAATTCTTTGATAACTCAGAATGAAGCGCATTCTGTCAGATTTCTAGATCAAAGCGCTAGTGTCACTTAGGACATTGTTGAATTTGGATTTTCGAACATCCTTCATGAAAAAGAAATACCTCAGTAAGTTGTTAGCATTCTGCTATACCTACATAGAGCATTCAACTCTAGACCACTACTCTTTGTCAATTCTACCAAACTGCGCAAAGGCACGAGATACGAATGGCATTACAAATAAATGCAAGAACGTATTTGTGCCCGTAAATAATTTTCTTTTGATTATTCATGTCATTCTGTCTGCCACCCCTTCCCATGGCTATGGTTGGCAGCTAAATCTTGTAAAATATTTTTTGATTCCCTTTTTCGCAATTAAAAAGATTAATTTGCACATACATTTCTGTCGCATTGTCGAAAGTTATCAATCTTTATTATTAAGGGTCAAACATATTTTTACATCAAGAAAAACTATATTATACCAAAGCCTAATTTGTCCTTTTAACGCAGTTTAATAGTCATATGTTTTTGAGTGTTGTAAAACAGAGGTGGGAAGTTTTATTTAACATTTACCTGAACATAACTGTTTAAACAAAACATTTAAAGGCAAAAAAATATGTTTCTCTTTCAGCCCCAAATAAAATTTACTACAGGAACAGGCCTTCAGAGCTCAATACAACAGTATAAAATGTGTGAATTGAAACAAGAAAAAGCGAAATAAATGGCGTGTCACGCAAAATCTAATGCGCTGCCATCGCAAAACTGTATCTTTATGAAAAAAGAAATGGTCACGAATTCGCATCAGTTCCAATAATTCCTTGAATCCGGCTTGTTTTAATCCAATAGCATAAGATCGCGTGCGAATTCTTTGTCTATCTTGAATACATTGTCATGGTTACGACGAACATGAATTCCACAACAACGTGCTCTCGTGATGACAACAACGGGTGGCGGGAAAAAAAGCCAGAATTGATCATTTCATTTGCTCGAACGTTTAGCACTTAGACAATCTGCTATAAGAAACTCGTTAACGCTCTTATACATTAAATTTTAATACCGAACCAATTAAAAAACGGCTGTTTTCTTAAAGCTGCTTGCGGAAAACAAGATTGTTTTGTCATTGCGTTGAAGGATTAACATTCATTTATTTACCTTTCATTGAAAGCCGTAATTTTTTCTACTGAGAATTTTGTTTTGGACTTCTTGAAAGAAAGATTGCATTTAATTGACTTGAGATTATACAAAGTTTTGCCCTTTTATGAACTGTGGAAGATTTTCAAGAAAAGTGAGAATTAAGTACATTTTCCAAGAAAGTTTATATTTGACTAAAATTTATTTTCTATAATTTGTAGAACAGATTAAAATAAACGAGTTGCAAACAGACTTTAAATGATCTATCTAGCCATTAATTAAGATAAAGGCATATAATATAACAAATATATTACGTGTAAAGACTGATAGCCGTTAGACACTTCGCAACGAATATTCAGAGTTTCATTAAAAACTGTGCTGAAAAATTACAGTTTTATTCCTATTCTAATAAGTAAAAAAATGTCTTGCTGACGGAAGAAATTTTAACACGAAAAAGTGAAAACGTTATTTGCCTAGATAACTCGAACTTAAATATCTAATACCATTGGCAAGATTAATAGCATTCTTTATGCTTGTTGTAAACTGAATTTTTAAAACAAAATTGGTAAGGAGAAGAAACATTTTTCATAAAACGAGTATAAAACATTTTCAAAAAATGGCTTCGATAGCTACGGTGGAGCCTCCGGGCGAAGGTTCGCCTAAAATGGGGAATTCGGGAGCAGCTTTTAGTATGGACAACAGAGACCCCAATACCCTCAATGAATACCTGCAGGTGAGTTTATTTTATATTCTGTGAAAAATTGTGAGAGCCGATAAAAAGTATGTTTGCTTTACATAATAACCTGTGTTATGCAAAGATTTATAAAGCACCTACATATTTTTAAAAAATACTTTATAGTGTCCTTCTCTCGCAAAAGATGCGCCGGAAGATGTGCGAATTTGTGTACAGCATAAAATTATTCCCCGGCATATATATTATATTAACAGTACATATAATATATATGGCGAATGCTGCACTGAAAATTACAGTAAAATCTGTAATTTTCAGTGCAACATTTAAATGCAAAAATTGTTTAAACTGCTTCCATAATTAACCATAGCTTACATTATTTTATTTTTTATCGTATATTTCTAGAAATTTATTGTTTGTAAAATTAGGCTTGATAAGCATACATCATTGTACAATATGTATGTTTATTAAAATATGTATTATCTTACACTGAAGAATGTCTAGTACCTTTAATTACCAGTGGAAGTCTGCACATTTTTTATCTTCCAACTAATTTTGCAGAACCAATTTAGAGTCCAAGATTTAAAATATATATGTCACAGTTCTTTGCGTTATTTAAAACAATATAAAAAACAATGCTGTTATTACAAACTTGTACAGAGGAAAGGAAATTAATGGATTACGAAGAATTTAAGATAAAATACGGAAATTATATTGCTCAAAAATCATTTTGTTTTTGCGCAATAAATTTGGTATGGCATTGTGAAAGAAAAAAACGCGAGGATATAGTTTTAGATTAAAAAGAAATGAATAAACAGTAAGAGGAGCCTTTATTTAAACTCTAGTTCTTAAATGTGTAATCAGTAATAAAAGGTGTCCAAAATTATAATCTAAAGTTATATTTACAAAAACATTGCTCTCCACTCTTCTAAATTTATTAACTTACTGAGTTTGTATTAGATATAATATAAGAGAATCAAAAGTACAATTTATTACTTTTATTTTTTCTAGTACAAATCAATAAATATAAATCAGATATATTTTCCGATACCAATGTCAGTCCTGTAACGTAAATTAAATTAGATAAAAAATCTGATCGTATTTGCATATATTAATATTCATATATATTCTAATATAACAGAGGTGAAACTATTGCTATTAATACTAAAATTAATAGCTTATATTATGATACAAATGTGATAATTACTGTGATTGAGCTGCGAAATGTTACCATGATTATACTGCGATATGCTTTATAATTATTCTTTCTTGATTTAGCGCTTTATTCTTCTAAATTTCTTTAAAGCCCCTTTTAAAAGCAATTTCTCTAACTTTTTATTTTCTTTTTATAAAATGTTATACTCTCATTGAAATATATATTTGTTGTATTTATTTTTGTGTATTTTTATGCTTTTGCGAATTACTTTTTCAACTAAGTTTAGGTTAATTTACAGAGTCCACTAACTTTTCAAATTTCTACTTCATTATTTGCCTGTTTTAATTTTAATTATTTAATTTACACACATACAAACACACACACACATATCTATATATATAATTAACATTTCTACCTATTAATTAATATAACGGAGGAACAGTACATATAAGGGAAAACAGTACTCAGTTGTATCAAAAAAGGTGAAAAACAATATACATGTGGTTAAAATTTCAACGGAAAACTATCATTATATTTGCGTATACTAGTCGATTTTGAAAAGCAAAATAAAAAGGAAAATGCAGTTTGTTTACTTATTCAACAGAATATTCAGCAATATTAAGTTTATTTAATATAATTTCAGTGGTAATTCAGTGGTAATACAATATCTGCAACTGCAAAAACATGCTCGTCTTTCATTAAGGTATTAAAGTTTATGATACGTTAGGGATGACGTCAGCGTCTTGAAAAGTGAAATATTGATAATGAGAAAGGTGTATAATATTCTGATGTTAATTAGAACTGTGTGATAACTTTGTTTGTTAAACTAATGACATATTGTTTATGTTTGTTCAAAATAATGTTTCTGGTTAATAGAAAAGGTATGGATTATTTTACAACTAAGAAAAATATTGATAGTTTCATTTTAAAATTAAAACTTCAACACAAAATTTAACTTTAAATTTTCAGGTCTTATTTATCTTCTTAGGTTTATTTGTGGGTTTCATATTTTATATTAGTTATTTAAATAAATGACTACTTTTATTTACTGTAGGAAGTGCAAATACAGGCCGATAAAATCACTAAAAATTTAAGTACGTGATATAAGCGGTTTCAAATTCCCTTAACTTGAAATCTTTGCATGGTACAGTGGAACCTTCGTTAACGGACTTTTCATTTTAGAAGACACATTAATGGACATTAATGGACAGATCACATTAATAGACATTAATGGACAGATCTTGAAACCTGGGCGCTTGAAGTAGACAACTAATATATTCTCATTTAGAGGATGCTTTTTTAATATTGGGCAGAAATTTTGTACCAATCTCCCGTAAAGAGATGTGCAATTCTATCATGGGAAAAACTTTGATATATACTAATGACTGCGTCAAACATGAACTGCACATTTATATCTTGATTATATTCATCTTTCTTGGAGAAATTGCTTCTTCTATGCTTGAAAAAGTTTGAAATCTATAAATGCATTTATTTCGCAAATCGAAACGCTTTTGTTTGATTCTGAAAGCACTACATAAATATGCTGTTATTTTAAATTCAATATCTTAAATTAGGCCCCACATGATGCAGCTGGGAAAAAATACCCAAGAATTGCAATTCCATATTGCATTATTCATTAAAATTCACTGTAGTTGCTGTTTATTCTTCATCCGTCGGCTTAAAATAGCTTTGGTTCATTGCCAGATGCTGGAAAAAGAAAGCTAACATGCTAAGATCTGTTTGAGAGTTAGAAACATAAATATTTTTGTCATTACGCTATCACGTATTCTTGTCACGTATAGCTTCAAAACGCATCAAGTCGAACAGGTGAATTTACGGCACAGCCACTAGTGTTGTGTTTTTATTTTATTTGCTAAGGAAATTGTGTAGAACGATTTATAAGGAACAAATATTTCTTTTTAGTTAAAAGGAAAGAAGTCAGGAAACGAATATTTCTTTTTTAGCTAAAAAGAACTGGGATTCAAGTTTAATGCTTGATAGTAGAGGCCGCAATAGATTCTAATATGAACCAGTAATAAATTTTGCCTTGAAAATTGAACTACAGAAAGAGGAAAATGCTGCGGGCATTACGCTAACTGAAAAAAAAACCTGTCTCAATTACCAACACGTTTGAGCTTAGTAAGTTTTGCTTTTCAAAATAAAAAAAAAGGACTGCTGCGAAACGTGTTCTAAATATGTTTATTAAAATTTAACGTAACAAAAAGGTATAATTTATTATTTCTATCTTCGCAAAATAATTGGGTTCTAGTTTTATATTTTAAATACAATTCTATAGCTTGTTATTGAAACTAAAAATAAAACAGGATTTTATTTTGTTTCATGAAAACAATTACTCTTTCAATTTCCTTAAAATTTTCTAGAAACGACAACTTAAAATCTTTCAAGGAAGAATAAGAATTTCAGTGGAGTATTCTTATTCAGATTTTTTTTCATTTAGTTAATGGTAACTATTTTCGAATTAATAAGGCACGTTTCCTTAATAATTAGTGGATTCTAATGCATGCGCTATTTTCCTTTGCTTTGAAAAAATTTTGGATCACATTTCATTTTGTCTTTCTAAAGTCAAAGCTCTAAATTAGGCATATAATGAAAGAGAATAATTAACTTATAAGGGACATTTTTCCTACTTTAGGATTCATGAGAAAATGGGAGAGAAATACTTCTTAAAGAAATTACTCTCATGGATTTCTATTTCTAGTTTTTCTTATTAAAATATTAAGACTTTTAATGTAGAATAATTTACTTGCCTAATTTTCTCATTAAAGTTATTTGAATACAAAAAATACTTAATATATAAAATATTTTTTTTATACTTAAAGATTTTGTCTTCATTTCTTCAAACTTTTGTATTCCTTTGTACTGTATTATCGAATTAAGGAGGCACACCATGCTCATTTGCTATGGAACAAATAAGTTTTTTTAGCATTTAAATATTTTAATGCATTATGAAAGTGAAATAAAATATGAGTGAAAAGGATCGAAAATATATAAAATGGTGAATAATTTAAAAATAATTCCCATATTACACATACACTAATCAAGCACTTCATGTTTTAAGTACTACAGCTATTGCAGATACAATGCTTAAATATAAGTGAGCTATGGAAATAAGCATGTTTTATATTTCATTAATTCATTAAAAAAGAAAGTTCTGTAAAATTTGCATCTTGTGTAGAGCAGTATAAAAATGTTAAACTGCTAATTAATCAGTACCAGAAATTCTCAATCGCTTAATTCTTGATTAGATGTAAAAGACTAGTCACAGAATAAAGCACATTGCATATATTAATATTATATATCTGCTTGAGGGTAATTCTTTTACGGTGTAATAATAAGCATTTGAGCATGTTAAATTATTAAGTATGATTATTACGATTATCTTGAGAAAATTAACGTTGTGAAGTTTAACCGCAAACAAATAAAGAAGTTCTGTGAAATAATCAGCACTAATAAGCAAAACGTTAAATTTCAGAGGAAACACACAAATGAAAAATTGAAAGTTAGGCAAATAAGCAACCTTGGCGCAAATTTTGAACAAAGTTCAATCGATTTTGGGGGCAGGGGAGCAAATTTCGTGAGAGCAAAAATGTTTCTACAAAGAATACGATAGAAATACGATTAGAAATTGCTTATATGTCCCAAGAGCTAATTAGTTAATTATTAAACTGAGTGAGGAAATTAAGTCTCCGAGAGCACGTGACTTTGACAAACTATCAAGTGAAAGTCTGAGAATGGTCCAGAAAGTGAGGTAAAGGAGAGGAGACCATTGTGTGCTGTACTGCAAGGATGCCAATCAGATAGAAAGTGACGAGAGATAATAAGCGTACCCATACCTAAAACAAAATACAGTATAAAAGATGTAAAATAAATATAAACTATACGAAATACAGGCAAAGTAAATAAGCTATAGATTTTTGCAGCTCAATTTTTGCAGACAAATATATAACCAGCCAGAAAAGTTACTTTGAAGTTGAAAGTTATTAATACTTGTATAATGTTATGTTTTCAAACATCATTTAGTATTATTTATTTATTCCCCCCACAAATAGGTAAATAAATAATCTTGCATTGCATACAGGGGCGAACATTTACCGCTTTGCCACAGGTGAAAAAATATGTAGGCACGGCTCTGGCAATATCACAGATTCCAGGTAACCGTTTGAAACGATTATTAGTGTTACTGAGTGTTTGGATAGTTTTGGCGCGAGCAACGGCAGTAGAAATGCAACGTCGAAGTGTTGTACTGTACGGCATCTTTGATGGAAACAAGCTGTTACCTTACACAATATTTAGTATTAAAACTCTGCCGAAAGAAAAACAAATACTGCTTTAACTACTGGGCACTGAATATTGTCGAATTCAGTATCAAGGCGTAGATGACAGAAGCACTCATATTAACTGAAATGGGCATGATTCGGTGAAGAGCACTTTTATTCAGATAATCCATGTTGGTTGTTGATAGCTTAAACGTCATCTGAGCAAATATGTGAAAGAAGTGATGAATGAGGAGAAAAATGACATGATTTTGATACCAAGAGTGATGAGTGAAATGTGGCATCCACTTCATGCGTTTATCAAACGTCCTTTTAAGGCACATCTATGACTTCTTCTACTACAGGAAGTGCATATTGAGTAGCTAAGAAAGCACCCATTTGCGAACCCTGTATGCAAATGGATTAAGTCTGCATGAAAACTAATATTAAAAATGTGATGTGTACACCACATGACTTCCTTGCACGGAATATTAAATTATACGCATTTTTTCTTGTATTTCATTTAAAATTATTGGATTGAGTTAAACCTACATCGTCGACAGCGCACAAACCACAATAGAATAAATGCACTTTTTAAAATTTATTTTTTACCATAGCGACACTCTGGCGCTAGATTCACTTAACATTTCGTCCATATTATAAATATATCTATGTCTTATCACTTAGTAAGAGGCAATCGGCCATTAACGGCCTTTACCAATATATTATACTTTTAAATGCGTGAAGAATCGAGTTGTGGCTCGATTGTTGTTGTGGCCAATAATATGGAGGTACTTGTGCACATGCTGCGCTAGAATTCAGAGATTACTAGCGACGGAGGCTCCTGCGCCGCCGTCTATATAACAACCATATAATAACTTATGACTTACTTTTTTCTGGTCATCAACTACTAAAGAGGTTTCGCCAGCAGATCGCATTAAAGTACACTAGGCAAAGATATTTCCAAATAAATGGTACTAGAGAAGTACCAACACCCGTGGGCGAAGAAAATTCAGCTGCGTGAGCAGGCATATCTTAATACTTACGAAAGTAGGCGTTCATCATTAAAATTGTGCAGTGATAAGCAATGGCATTAAATTGAAGCATGCAGGCAGGTGCAGTGAGTTATATGGCAAATGCAGATGGTGAAAGCAATATAGCTAGTAAGAGTGCAGGAAGCAGTAGTGAGACATCATGAAAATGGCGCGAAGACAGTTCGAAGCTGTGAATGGCATAAAAGTTCAAAGTTCTTCAGAGGTATACAGTAGCTAGATAGGCCGTAAATAGTTCAAGCGTTCGTAAAATCATACGATAAAATAAAAATTCATACAAAATAATTAAAAAAGGAAATAGTAACATAAAAATCTTGAATAAAAAAAAGGTTCTTAATTAACATAAGTATAAGATGTAACACAAATAATAGGATAGAGTCCAATTTCTCTATCGGAGAAAATTAAGCAAAATTCATGACCTGTGGTCGGTACGAAAAACATTCAGAGTTCAAGAAAATTTTAAAATTAAAATTTACAAGTTACCACCATGACGAATTGTAATGAATTGTCCTTGGGCGTTTGACAGTGTATTCAATGGTTGGATCATAATCCAACATTTGTTTAATTGCGTTATACTGACTATGCTTCATCTTCTCGAAGAAGTTGTGAGCTGTCATGAGTATAAATTTATGCACAGATGGAATATCCAGGTCATTATGAATTATAGAGTTTCTCACGCACCAAGGTGCATTCACAATGCTACGTAGAATTTTATTTTGAAGTATATCCAGTTTTTTGCGTTCAGTTTTATTAGCGATTGCCCAGGCCGACACTGTATATAGCATAATCGGTCGAATTAGAGATATGTAAAGTATTTTCTTTATTTTTAGACTGAGCTTAGATTTTTTGCCGATAATAGGACAAATTGCCATTTGCTTTGTTTAAGATGTAAGAAATATGATCTTTGAAAACGAGAGACTTATCTATGTAATCACCTAAATATTTATAGGAACTAGTTACAGGGATTAGAGTTCTATCTTAGTAGATATCAGTGTTGACTCTTAGTCTTGTTTTGTATCTCTGATAGAGCACAATACAACATTTAGAGGCGTTGAGCTTAGTTTGCCAAAACTTGCACCAGTGATTGATCATGTTGAGATGCATTTGTAAATTACTTAGAGCGAGCTGGGGATTTCTGGATTCAGTCAGTACTACAGCGTCGTCATTTGAGTATTTTCGTGTTGAATGGGTGCGGAAAATCATTGATATAAACATTATAGAGCCGGGGGGAAAAACGGACCCTTGCGGAACCCCGCTATGAATTGTATTTCTGACAGATAAGGCGTCACCGCAGCGAACTTGAAAAGTCTTGTTTCTCAGATGGGAACTAATGAGCTTTACGAAACTGTTTGGAAACATAAAATTATTCAATTTATGCAGGAGGCCTTCATGCCCCACTCTATTAAAGGCCTTTTCGAAGTCGAGGTAGCATGCAGCCCCCCTCGTGTTTTCTTATATTATAACTCAGAATGCATATAAATTTATATCATTTGAAGAATTATCTAACTGTTGCCACATGCTCTATTCAAATACTATAATAAATCTAAAACGATGTATAAAAGAAATTAAGGAAAAAAGCAAAAAAAAAAAAAAACTGTTTTTCACAGACGATTCAGTATTTCTCATTCAATTAATTCAGTTTTCACTTCCCGACAAGGCCAAAATGCATAAAAACTCAAAATATCTATATTAAAAATTACGTAGTAAATCTGAAACACATATTCCCTTGAAAAATTTCCAGAAAGGATTAAGCATGATTTAATTCGCAATAATAAAAGGCTATTCGCAATAATAGGCTACTCGTTTTCGAGTTATGCGAAATACGTAAGTACATTACGTACGTACGCACAGACGCCACGAAACATTCTCTTCAGAATTCATTTTAAATCAGCTATAATTTTTTTTGAGGGAAAAGAGTCCTTTATTCTGTCCTTACTTGCAGATGCCACGCAAAAACATCATTAAATTGCATTGGATAGCAGTCAAAATCGATATTTTCGTTGAAATATTATACACGAAAATTTTCGCGATTACAATACTTCCTTTTTATTTCGTACAAGGAAGCAAAAATGAAGCCTAAACATTTCAAAACATGACAGGCGGGTAAGAAGAAGACGCATATTTGCATATGAGCTAGAGCATTCTAGGTAATCTGTTGGCATATGAGAATGAAGACTCAAGTGACTGTGGTAGTGAAATTTCAAATGAAGAAAATAGCGGTCAGCTTCAACTGAAGGCATTGATTCCGAAATTTCTATGGATAATTAATGATAATAAATTGCCCTAAAATTTATTCGTTGCTTCGAGTATAAGCCATACTCTTATTTTGGTGAGTACAGAAAAAACAATTAGGCTTGTACTCGTGTAATTCTATACCAAAAGATTTAAGATACATCCGTTAAAACAATATTCCTCACTTCCATTGAATTCAAGAAGATATATGCAATCATACAGCGAATTTCCTTACCTAATACTAACAATACTCCACATTAATGCAAACATATAAATGTTAATAAATATTATAGAAATACGCTATTTAATGAACTGAATGTGTTTATGGTAGATTTGCTGCTGTTGCGACTTATCTCACTTGTCTGACAGTAACATCAGAACAAGCCCACGAAATTCATTGTGGCCAGGAGTGCAAGATTGCGCCTGTCGTTGGCAAAAGCCTTGAGCTCCATACAGGTGTCAGTACGACATTGCTCAGTTCCGCCTCCAATTTTGATGGCGAACACTCCGGGGAGGGACAAGACCGAGAATCTTCCCCACCTCTTCCCCAATCACCAACCTCTCGAAAGGACTTTCGGCTCGCCGCATATTTAAAGCGCCCCCATGCAGCACAGACACTATATATTTACAAACATACATGCCTTCTCCAGAATTCAAACTCAGGCCCTTTGGTACTGCAGTTACCGTCGCTAACCACTATTCCGAGTGGGGGTAAGGAAAGTCTGCACATTTAAAAAGAATTTCAGCAAAAAATTTAGATGTGATCATTATTATAAATGGTCCGGTGGCGCAGTGGCTAGCACAACACGCAGCAGCAGCACAGGTCCGGGGTTCGATTCCCGGGCTGGGCAAGGTCGACTCAGCCTTTCATCCCTTGATTGCCATCACTTGGGTCGATAAAATGAGTACCAAATTCGCTTCCGGATTAAACACTGGGGGTCCTGCTACAAATTGACCACTTGTTCAGGGCATATGCTTATGCACCCCAGGGCTCACGATCAAGAAAGCAGATTTCGGGCACTGCAGGACTTGGCCCTGGCCCATTAGGGCTGTTACGCCATTGAGTTTAATTTAGTTTCATTATTATAAATATTATTGGAATAATTCATATTTTCTTTTGAAATACCTTTTAAAAGCTTGTCTTGTAATTTTTTTATTTATGCAAGTTTATAATAGTTTTAATTGCATAATAAGGGCCGAATATAAGACATTTTTTCCAGAAATATTACATTCACATTTTTATTCTGATCCTTGTCATTATTTCTCGAAACATAAATTCTAGTTGACTAGTCACTGACCCTCAGTGCAAGCAAGCAAAGTTCAGTATCCTCACATTTTATATTCTTTACATTACTCAAGAAAATGGCTCCACCTTGAACTTGAACATACACTTAACGAAATACATATTTAGTAATATGCAAAGTACTTATTGAGTGTATTTTAGGCTAATCTTGATAACAGTGACTTCTAGGAAAAGTCATCGACATTTCACCCAAAAGAAAGGTTCAGTGACGCCTCTGCGGTAACCATGGTGACATTCAGCAACAGTTTATCCAAAGTGTGCTTCGGCAATTAACCTTCTAACCATGAAAGATTTACGATGCTACCTTGTAATTTGCGCTCGAGTTTTATCTATTTTGCAGTGCACTTAACTCTACTTTCTAAGAAATTTCCTTCCAGGATTTTATGAGAAAATAATTTGTTGCCACCACATCAAGACAAGCTCAGACATTATATATTTCATACATTAAATAAAAATATATTTATATTAAAAATAAGAAAAACGATTCGTTTATCCTATTTTGTTTTCATCGAATTTATCTTATTTGCAGTTACAGTATTAGGCTGTATCACTTATTTTTCTTTATTTCTAAACTTTATAACACGTAGGAAAATTAATTTCCCGCCAATTTCATTTTCATACGAAGTACAACAATAAATTAACAAGAACGGATTTGTAAGCTGTTAATTTTGACGCGAACCCGAACAGGCAAAACAGAATTAGCACACAACAGTATGCATGTTTACGAACCTGCCTGAACTAACCGTTCCGGGATCAGCTGCGTAGTATGTATGGGGAACATTGTGCATCACCGGCATGTGTATAGAAGTGGACTCGTTGTTTCAAAGACAGTGGAGAAATCTTTTAGCTTCGTGGTTTCGCAAACAAAGAATTACTTTCAACGGATCAGACTTGTTAATGCAATCTTTTATCGGGAAGTTTTGTAACGTTTAAAATTCTCTGACTGGCGCAATATGTCCAACAAATTAAAGCAATATATTAAAACTACATAAATCCAGGTATAAAGTACCAGGGGCATTTTGACTTTTAAGAAAATATTTCTTTCTCTTGATATGTTTTAGAGATTTGGGCTTTCTTAGAGAAACGCGTGCTGGTCAAACGGTAAAGATGCCGAATTGAGCAAGGCCAGATTTAGCCACGAGAGTTTGGATCTTAAGACAGGATAACTCGCCATTCATTCAGCATTCTGAGTATCTAAATATTTTGTGGGAAAATCTTCAGTGTCTACCTTACAATTCTCAGCTCCCACCATGTGACATTTTTATTTACACCAAGTTGAAATTTTGCAAGAAAACGGCTTCGATTTTGCGATCTTGTATACGTTATAGAAGCGATACCTGTTTTGAACAACAAAACTTTGGATACTTTTCCCATCTCCTTGCACCTAGAGAACACTGAAGCAAACAAGGTGACTTTTGACTGATTTTTAGTTAGCCTTTAATAAAGTTGTTCTATCAGAAATTTCTCCTTACGTAGATGCCGCATTTCGTGCATTCTGCTTAGCAAAAATACAAGAGATGCTTCTACAGTTTCATCTAAGTTACAACTTTCAAATGCCTTGCTTCAATCACCATTAATGATTATTGGATATTTAACTCCAGTTATTGAAGTAAATAGGAGATAAGTTAAGTGAGATAGTAAAATTGAGATAAGTTTGTGATAATTATGTTAATATACTAACAGATTAATTTTGAGCTGTCCTTTTATTATTCTTGGCTTCCATCCCCAAAATATGTTACTATAATTCTATCACAATAATTCAAAAGTTCTATGCAGCCCACAGTAGCACAAAAATAAGTCAAGTCCTGCAGTTCAACGCTACATCTTGTATTGAGCCTAAATGAGATTAGCTTTTGATTGAGGAAGTAATATTATCTTTTGCAGATTTCTTCTGCACCATGAACTCAAAAACTTTGCTGAATGAGTTGGATGACAGGCTATTTTAAGCGTCTAGTTCAAGTGTTATTTGAAACTGTAAAATGCTAGCTGTTCTAGGTAGTCGTTGAATCTTTTCAGCAAAACTGAAATTACAGCTGAAGTATTAAGGAGTCCCGAAAAAGATGAGGTCCGGTATTTTGCTTCGCACGTAACCGAAAGTTCTGCTATTCATGCAACATTTATCTTAGCAGAGCTAGTAAAATTGGCATTGCTACTAGCTATTGAATGTATTCCTCCCTTCCGCAAGAAAGAGCAATATTTGAAGGAAAACCTGAACCCTAAGGAAGACATCTCGCTTGTTGGAATAAAACTTCTTCGTGAAGAATAATATTTATCGACTCTACTAGCATTCTTTAAATTTTACAAAGCGAGCAGAAACGTTTTAAATTTGGTAGAAGGCAAAACAAGAAAGCAGTCGTATCTAACCGCAAGAATAATACTTAGAACATTATTTTCTTTCTTAAAACCTCAGTACTATTAATTTATTCACCATTTATTTGCTTTATTATTTAATTTAACTTATGAGACACATTATTTTAACTAAATGTGTTTTTTTATCTGTTTATTATGAGTTTAAGTTTATTTGTTTATATTTTTTTGCCACTTTAATTTATATTTAATTGGCACTTTTTTTGGTATAACGAAAACCTTCTTTATTATTATTTCATTTGTTTACTTCTATTCGACATTTCTGCAGGCCTTCTGTAGATCCTGATGCTTCTAATTTTGGAAATTTTACGCTGTCTCAATTGAAATTTATATTCAGATTTATTTAGTTATTTATTTATTTCTTATGTATTTTGATAGAGATAATTCACCTTGATGCTTGTGTAATCTAAGTTATACCCTTAGATTAAATTAGGCAGATAATTCGCGTGTGCTTTGGCGTAATCAAATAAACCCAAAAAAACCAAGTATTAGATGAAGATCAGGCTCATAAAATAAAGTTATAAATTGAAGTTACGAGTTTTTAAAGTGTCTTTTCTCCTTTTAAAGTGTTTTTAAAGTGTCTTTTCTCACCCTTGACTTCGTGGTGTGTACCTATTGTCTCGAAAACTTGGGCAAATATTTCCAGGTTTTTATAAATTTCTTTCTTTCTCATATTTATATCTCTTTAGCGGGCATTAAGTATGGCTTTCCTTTAGGGCTATTGAATCCATGCACTTTCTTAGAGATATTTTACCTTAAATAAGAGAGTGAATTTGGTCCGTTTCTTCAAAATATATTGAATCATTTCGCTTAAAGTTAATGTAAGAAGTAAGTTCCTTTAATTCATCATTTACATATATTATATATGCAAAAAAAGCAACTAATTTAAAAATATCATTTCTAAATTAGTTTTACTCATTTTCTGAGTTCATTTTGTAAGGATCTTAAGTTTTACTAACGTTTATTTTATTTTAAATCTTTACTATCACTTCTTATTTTCTACTTCCGGCCAGAATTATAAGCGTTAACGTATTTATGCAAAGTTTGTCTGGCGAACGCCAAGTATTTAAGTTGTGGCTTTTTGCCAAGCGAGAGAGAGGAAGCAGTTAGTCGAAGCAGGCCGCTTACCTTAGAAGTTTTACTCAGTTGCTGGTTGCCTTCCAGGCCAGAGGTTTAATCCTCTTGATAATTTTAAACGTATTGTAGTGTTCACAGTTCTCTGTACTACATACGGCTTCCTGTTAATATAAGGCCAATCTTCCACGTTTATTATTTCAAAGTCAAATTAGAGTTTAGTTTTAATTTTATATTTTTACGTTTAGACCACAAGTAGTGGGTCTTTGTATTCCGAAGTACGGAAGTTATTGTAAATAGAGAAAAATAAAGGGTTTTGTATACCCTTCTTGTGTATCCTGTCTACTTCCCACAGTTATTGAACATAGCTTTAGTAAGCTCTCTGTTCCGAGTCAGGTCTTTGCATGTTCTCGAAGAAAGTAAGACGGAACATTGAACCTGATAGTGGCGCCCAACGAAGAAGAATAAGCATGGCCGAGTTTCAAGAAGAACCTGTGCTACTTGCAAAAGTGGTTCAGAATCCAGAAATGCCAGCTGCCGCCCTGGAAGGATTTGGTTACATTGTCCAGACCATGCGCGCTTCGATGAAACCAGAAGCAACATTTAATGGAAACTCACCGGTAAGCAGTTTTTTAGAAAAATTGGATGACCACTTCATGCTCTACCCCGTGCACGAATTTCAAAAAGTTACCTTAGCTACCAGCGCTTTGAGGGGCCAAGCGCTTAACTGGTTCAAATGTATAGGCAGAAGTCTCTTGGGTCAAGCAGGAAGTCCCACCTATACTTACGAGAATTTCAAGACTGCCCTAGTAAAAGCCTTCCCTGTTGTAAGGGATCGTGCGAAATTAGAAACGGAAATTTTAGTATATATCAGCAAAGAATCGAAAATCTCTCAAGCTTTATTTTAAGAAAAATTCACGTCTTCAAACTCTTGTATGGAAACCGTCCGGATCCTGAGATAATTCAAGTGATTTTGCCGAGCTTACTGTCCCGAGTGCAAGACTTTATTGAATTAAGAAATCCGACTACACTGGAAAAGTTATTTGAGCTAGCAATCCAGTTTGAAAGTAGAAGAACGGCAGACATTGAAAGAAGACGCCAATATCAACAGTGAAACCAATTTGGTGCGCCAAGACTACAGCAAACTCAAGCACACGGCTACGGAAGCAAAGTGAATCAGTGGGCAAGGAAACCCGAGCATTCAAAAACAGCCGGCGAACGTCGACAGTTCAATAGCAATCCAGGAAAAAAGTCTCAAAGCCAGTGGAAAAAGAAGGAAAGCACGGAAATGAAAAATAATTTAAACTAAAACGGATTTCTGCTGACGGGAGGGTGCGGAAATCCGAAGGCCAAGAAAACCCCTCTTCCTTCAAGTTAAATACAGTAATGGTGAAAAATTTGACTCTTCCGAAGATTGAAGTGTTGGTGAATAATATCCCAGCCACCGCACTCCTGGATACAGGCGCGCAGTGTTCCTGTGTGGCAGAAGATTTTTTTAGGAAGTATTTTCGGAAATACCGCATATATAATTCGGATAATACGACAGTGTTAGCGGCGCAAGGAGAAAAATGTAAGTGTATAGGTAAATTACCGCTGTATGTCCGTATCAAGCACGAACAAGTAAAGGTGATGTTTTTCATAGTAAAGAATCTGCAAGCACATATTATTTTAGGAATAAATTTTCTTTCAGAGGCACATGCAAGGCTGGATTTTAATGAAGCGTCACTTAAGCTGACGATGAAACCAGTTCGTGGAGAAAAGGCTGAACCGCCGATGTTAAATCTTGACCACCTGCCTAATGAAGAACAGTGAAGAATCCGACAAGTGGTAAGTGAATTTGCTTCGTTATTTAGTTATATTCCAGGATTTACTCAGGTTACTAACCATAGTATTTACACCGGAGATTCAATGCCAGTTCGCCACAAAGCATACCGGTATGATAAGAATAAGGAAAAAATTATAGAATGGCATATCACCGATATGCTACGTAAAAAGATCATAACGCCCATCTCAAGTAGTTATGCTAGCCCGGTGGTTTTATGTAAGAAAAATAATGACTATCCTTTGACACATCCAAAAAGGTGGAGATTCGCAATTGACTACCGTAAATTAAACTCCATAACTAAATATCCGGTATATCCGTTACCTATTATTGAAGAAATTCTAAGGAACATAACATCCACCAAATATATGACGACTTTAGACTTAACGACTGGTTATTTTCAAATAGGGCTTAGGCCTGAGGACGTGCCTAAGACTGCTTTTATAACCAAGTCTGGCACTTATGCATTTTTGCGTATGCCGTTTGGCCTTTCAGGGGCACCGGCAACATTTCAGCGATGTATGGACACTGTGTTAAGGCCTGTTCTTGGAAAGTCCACATTTATCTATTTAGACGATATCATTATTACTAGTGATAATCTCGACCAACATGTACAGGATTTAAGACAGGTATTTTCTTTATTAAATGAGGCCGGTCTAAAAGTTAATGTCGAAAAGTGCAAATTTGCAGCCCCTGAATTAAAATATTTAGGTTACAAAATATCTCAGAAAGGAATCGAGACAGACGAATCAAAAATAATTGCTGTACAAAAGTATCCGTCTTCAACCACGGCGAAGAAGCTCTCTTCTTTTCTAGGACATTGTTCATATTATAGGTCCTTTATAAAAAAATTTGCAGCTATTGCTGAACCATTGTTAAAATTAAAAAGGAAAAAGGCAAGATTCTCGTGGACGGCCGAAGCCAATAGTGCTTTCGAAAAATTAAAACAAGCATTAACGCAAGCCCCTGTGTTGAAATTTCCTGAAAAGGATGAGAATTTAGAAATTTCAGCGGATGCTTCGGATTATGCGGTAGGAGCGGTATTTTCGCAAAATCAACAGCCCGTGGCATTTTTTAGCCGAACTTTAAATCAAACACAAAGAAACTATTCCGCGACCGAGAGAGAGGCACTTGCAGTTCTGTTAGCAGTGCAAAAGTTCCGAATCTATTTTGGAAAGGCGCCAATAACAGTGTACTCTGATCATGCGGCGGTAACTAGATTGTACTCAGGGGAAAACTTATCCCCAAGGTTAATAAGATGGGCACTCAAGCTACAAGAATATAATCTGGTAATCAAGCATACTCCCGGAAAGGAAAATATCGTAGCAGATGCCCTATCCAGAATTAAAATAGATGAAGAAGGTAATACCGTATAGGTGGCAATGCTCACAGCATGTACAATAAATTCCCGAGAAACTGTAATAACCGAACTGGGTAAGGATCCTGAGTTTGGAAGCATTTATGAGTATTTAAAGGATCCTGAAAATTTTAGCCACCAAGATATTGTGGCGATAAGAAATAGGGCGGCCCATTACGAACTAATAGATAGTCTATTATTCTATACAAAAACTACGAATTCCAACAATGAATTTCGACCTGTTATCCCAGCTAGTCTTAGATTAAATATCCTGCAGGAGCTCCATGACAGCCCTTTAGCTTCTCATGCTGGTATTCGAAAAACTATCCAACGCGTACGCGAGGCAGTCTATTTTCCTGAACTGCAAAAGTTAACAAGGGCGTATGTCCAGTCCTGCCCAACATGTCAAGCAGTTAATTATATTAATTTCCGCCCGGCCGGGTTTCTAAATAGTATTAAATCCGAATTTCCAAATGAAATAATTGGCATCGATTTATTGGGCCCTTTCCCAAAAAGTCAGTTAAATAAAAGTCGCTATCTCCTTGTTATGGTTTATCATTTTAGTAAGTGGACCGAAATTGTTCCCTTGAAACGAGCCTCCGCGAAATTAGTTACTGATTCTATTTTAAATAAATATATTTTAAAATACGGGGCGCCCCTAAAAGTTATATCGGATAATGGTCCTCAATTTGTAAGTAATGTATTTGAAGACATGTGCCAAAAACTGGGCATACGTCATTTAAAAATGGTCCCGTATCGGCCGCAATCAAATATAGCGGAACGGGTCAATAGAAATATAGCGAAAATTATCCGTAGTTATGTTAAAAATTTTCATAAAAGCTGGGATAACTATGTCAATGAATTTGCTTTCGCCCTTAGGACCGCAAAACATGATACAACGGGCAAAACTCCTGCTGAGTTATTTTTAGGCAGAAAGATTATAACGCCGTTAGATAAATTATTTTATGTGCAACAAAGAGCCCCAGAATTTAAAATGGGTGATATAGAAAAACTAATTAAAGAAGCAAAAAAGAATACGGAAGTAGCACAGAGAAAACAAAAGCTGTATTACGGCTTGAAACGACGGGGAGTAACTTATAAAGTAGGGGATGAAGTATTAAAAATTAAGCATTCACTTTCTTCAGCACCAGAAGATAAAACTGCCAAATTTTTTCCACGATTTGAAGGACCATATGTTATAGAAAAAATAACTCACGCTGTAGTAGTGTTAAAAGCTAGAAATGGTGAAACCTGCTCCGCAAACATTGATCAAATCAAACCCTACTATGATCGTAATAAAATGCAAATTTTCAAAGATCTTTTGCAGGATCCGGCACGGCAGACACCGCAGGCACAAGCTCCAGAGGTGGAACAACGACAAGTACAAGGGCAAGCCATTAAGATGCAGGAGCAAGTGAAAAGAAAGTTTCCCCGCGGGAAAATTGAAGGTAACAAGAAAAAGAAGCTGTTCCAGCGACCAGAAAAGAGAGAGCACGACCACCCCCAGAATGAAGAAGGGAGAAGTACGACGAATGCAAAGAGAGCCAGGAGAAATGACAGCAACAATAACCCGGCTCTAAAACGGAAGATCTACTCATCCGACAGGACTCTCCGCAGCAAATGTCGCCGAACTGCGGAAGGTCCACCAGCGGCGGGGGAAAAGTTACAAGGAAAATTTGAACGGCCAGCAACGAGGTCCAAGCAGGAACACGAAAGAAGTTTCCCGGTTCCGCCAAGACCAGCTGCCATCAAACGGCCAAGACCACAGGCAGAGGCGAAAAAGAAGGTATTCAAGGGTGACCGAACTGGAAAAAAAAGAAAGCTGCTAGAGGAAGGCACTGAAGGGCGAGCCCGCACAAGAAGGAGGATAAATCAAACGACAATCTGCGCTACCTTCCAAGACTGGGCTCAGAAAAGAATGTCCGAATATCACAAAGATAAGTAAAATTTTATGTTACTTTGCAAACTTAAGTTAATCTTTCATTCTTACTGCAAGTGGCAGATTTCAAGAAGTTTTACCTCATGCGAGGTCTACCTTTATCGCCAAAAGGGCGAGAAATGAGTTGTTACCGATTTTGGTATTATGTTTTTCAATTACTCGCGTGTAAAACTAAAGTTGAGGTATAATAGCGATGTGTAAAGACTTAAATATTGTAAAAGTTATTGTATAAATTTTATTTAAAATTTTCTGGCAAGAAAGAAATTTTAGTCTGAAAGACTTTTTGAAATGTAGTATTTCAATGTAGAAAGAATTGGCACTTGCTTTGAAAAGAATAGAAGTTAACAATGTACTACTAATGTATGTTGTCAAATGCGTAAAATTAACGGCATGTTAATATGTTCTTATATACAATGTGAACTGTTATTTCAAATGTTAAGAAATACCGTGATATGGTAAAAGTGAAAGTAATGTTAAAAATTTGTTATTCGTGTGACTGTAAAAAGACCAAATCATGGTGAATATGTGTTAAAGGTTGAATGTAGTTAGGCTCTCTGACGCTACACTTCAGAGTTAGCCACTTTCAGAATAGTACCTCAGGATTTAGAGTTGAAGTTAGGGTGTGTTACGAGGTCTTGGTATGTTGAATTTTTAACACGTTAGTTCTTTGATTGTAGGAGGAAGTGTTGAACACGTAGACATAAACACATTCCCGTTTGGTGTTCTTTTACAACACATGTCAGAGAGCACGGGGAGAGATAATTAAAATAGTCATGAATGAAATAAGAATGTTAAGAGAAATATAATTATACATGTTACTTGCCATTTCATTGTGTAACATTTCATTAAACTAGTTTTCCTCCAGATCTCTGGAAGGAACCAGATTTGAATAAAAGCTCCTGTTTAGATGCAGTACAGATGAAAAAATTGCGTGTCCTGGGAGCTGCTATTGTAAAAACAAATTTCTTTCTTTTAAATTTCTAGTTTCTAGCGAAAAATATTTGTAAAAGATTGGCCTCGCGTTAGATTCTAGAGCTAAAAGTTTTCAACAAGGTCGTTTTAGACCTCAGTTTCAAACTAATTAACTCTGGCGGGAAGTATGTAAGGATCTTAAGTTTTACTAACGTTTATTTTATTTTAAATCTTTACTATCACTTCTTATTTTCTACTTCCGGCCAGAATTATAAGCGTTAACGTATTTATGCAAAGTTTGTCTGGCGAACGCCAAGTATTTAAGTTGTGGCTTTTTGCCAAGAGAGAGAGGAAGCAGTTAGTCGAAGCAGGCCGCTTAACTTAGAAGTTTTACTCAGTTGCTGGTTGCCTTCCAGGCCAGAGGTTTAATCCTCTTGATAATTTTAAACGTATTGTAGTGTTCACAGTTCTCTGTACTACATACGGCTTCCTGTTAATATAAGGCCAATCTTCCACGTTTATTATTTCAAAGTCAAATTAGAGTTTAGTTTTATTTTTATATTTTTACGTTTAGACCACAAGTAGCGGGTCTTTGTATTCCGAAGTACGGAAGGTATTGTAAATAGAGAAAAATAAAGAGTTTTGTATACCCTTCTTGTGTATCCTGTCTACTTCCCACAGTTATTGAACATAGCTTTAGTAAGCTCTCTGTTCCGAGTCAGGTCCTTGCATGTTCCCGAAGAAAGTAAGACGGAACATTGAACCTGATAATTTTTGTAAAACTTTTCACATAGCAACTTCTCAGAGAATTACGGATCTCAGATAATTACTTTTAATTACGGATTTATGTTAACAAGAAATAAAACTCTTTTAAAATAACTGCAAATTACTCAGAGTGTAATAGCATATTATGCTCTCTTACGTAAAAATTAAAACATATATCAGAAAACTCTTTTGATTTTAAATAATTTATTTATTAAAAGATATTTGAATGCATATTAAAATTACAAATAAACATTAGTTCTGATTTCATTAAGGTCTTACGTTAGTTAATTAGGATAAGGATAAATTAAAAAAATGTTTATGTTATTTTGGTAAATAAATAATAAAAGCGTAAAAGAAATATAAAATAAAGAAGTAATAAATAATATTATTAAAATTAAACATATTGCATTAATTTTATCCTATGAGATATTGAACGTATACATTTTTATTAGAAATGGAAACTTATTTTAGCTGACTTTCGAATTTCATTACTGAGTTCAAGTAAAAGAATTCAATTTATAAGAAAAGAGGAAAAAAACAATTTTTGAGCAACCAGTAAGGTTAAACGAAATTATTTTTAATCCACTTCTTTAAAACCATATTAATAAAAAATGAGAATCATTTTCCGTTAGCCAAATGGAATCTTGATTTTCATTTCTAATCTTCCATTTCTAATTTTCTGTTTGATACACTTCAAATAATCTCAAGTTTAGAATTCAGAGAACTCAGATTGAAGCAGAAAGTATGGTTAGGTTTTAAAGGTTAAAAGACAATAAATCTGAATTTCTTTCCTGTTTTGAAATATGGAAAAAAATTAGATTTCTTTAATATGCAAACTTTTGAACGTGGGATCTTTTTACTGTACATTTTTATGCAATATAACAATCTCTGATTTCCAGACATAACGGAAATACATAATACCTTAACTTGAAAACCCACAAAGGAAGAAACGACCGTCACGTTTTTAATTGTGTTGTGCGAAATAAGTTACTGATTACATAAAAATGAAATGTAGTTACATCAATACATGCAAGCGTTTGTTGACTGAAATATTTTCTCCAGGAGATTGTGTATTGCTTATGCCTTCTCTAGCAGATTGTGTACCTATAGGTGATTTGCTCGGTTCTTCAACCGCCTAGCGATTTAATGTCGAAGCGACAGACCAGGGTTCGGTTTCCGAATATTAAATAGGCTTACTGCATTTGAGTTTCTTGGTTTCTTCTATGTAATTTGGATTCCAGTAAACTATGGGTATGTAGTGAAAGGTATTGCTGTATGTGGGTGTTGGTGTATTTAATTATGGCAAAGCACACGAGGGGTATCTGCCTTAAGGGGAGGGATGCCTTCGTGGAGGACTTTCTAAGGGGAACTGACTCGTATACATGTTACACATGGGGAAAACCACGAAAACGCCCATGCAGCCAGCCCGTTCGCGGGATTCGAACCTCGGACCGAACTACCAGTGTTCAGCGACTTTACCGCTCGGCCGCTGGTGGGCTGTAGTGAAAGGAGAGATCTGGAACACTATATCTTTAAATACCCATTTAACAATGAACATGCAATTGCAGAACTTATATTCCTATATCATGTGCAATTATTCGATTCATGCTCAGTGAAAATCAAATCCGTATTTATATCATTAAAGTCATTCGAAATGAGTAAGATGGAGCTATGTCTTGCATAAAATCTGATAGTATGAACACAATTATTTCACCTAGTGTTCCGTAGATAACAAGGATTAGTTAAACTGTCACTTATCAAACCACATAAATATATTGGTGAAAAGATACCACTTATATATATTGGTGAAAAGCTTAGTAACATTCTAAATGTAATTATGTTATTATACAAATTCAAAATTTTCTTTTGTAAGTTTACGGTAAAACTCTAAACTCCACGCTTAAAGACGTTAACTGGTGCAGTAGCACAAAGTCATCATACCTATATACAGAGCAGGCACAAGGGTAAGACAAGTGAGGCCTTTGCCTTTGGTGAATCACTAGAAGTGGCACCAAACTGACCATAAGAATTCAAAAATAACTTTAATTATGTTTCTAAATTTGTCAGTTATTATTAGGGGAAATAAGTTTCGGCAAACTTAAATTAACAAAACAATACAAAGAATTGCAAGAAAATCTGGAAATTAATGCAGTGAGCATTTCGATGTTATTTCTTAGATATTAAAAAGAAATTTTTCAACATTTTCATTTTAAAGTTATAAATAATTGACTATATTACGTTCCTGAATTTATAAAGCTACGATTAAAAATACTTTAAGAATTATGATATTTTGATTTAATAGAGTTACTTTTGTTTAATACAAATATAGTTAATTTGATATATATATAGGGAGGTGTGCATTTATCGTTTTTGCCTCAGGTGAAAAAATATCTTGGCACGGCTCTGCCTATATACCTGACAATGAACTTATGATTATCCTATCCAATTATTTTTTGTCTTGCACTGGTTTCCTTTATGAGTGACACAAAAATACGCAAACTTCTTTAAAATAAGAATTCCAGATATTTCAGTTTTTAGATCAGTGTCTCGATTTAAGGATGCATTCCAGATTCCGAGAATAGTTTCTAAATCTGCAATAGTCAATTTCAGTTTTTAACTTTGTTCCAAATAAACGTGGAGATATTTTTGTGGGATTAATATATAAATATATTTAACTGGAAAATAATTGCCCTTTTCAGAACACTTATATGGTGCAAGAAAGAAAAGCTTTCTAAAAGCACTTCTGTATTTTTATTTCAGCTGCTATTGTACTTAAAAACAGTGTACAATTTAATTAAATAACTTGTGGCACTTTAAACGGATATCTTTAAATGAAAATATTTTGAAATCAGAAAATGTGAAAGTAATGATTAACGAAGAAATGCTTTAAAGGATCATCCGATAACAAATTATTTAATTAGATTTAGGAATAAGTGCAGCTGCTGAAAGATTAAGCAACGTTTCAACTATGAAATTGAAATTTACTGAAATTAAGATGAAATGAATCAAGAATTAGAGTAATTATTTTCGTTCAAATGTATAACATTAACGACTGAGTAAAACTTAATGGCAAGATTTGCAGAAGTTCAACATTTATTTCGATTATATAATATACATGGCAAATTGAAAAAAAAATAACTAATTACTGACGTTTTAAATTCTGTAATAAGTGCGACAGTTTACATTGCTAATTTGCGAAAACCCTGTAGCCAATTTACAATGGAATACGCATTTGAGGGGATAGCAATTAAATAGTATTTGATAACGAATTTTAGAATCTAATGGGTTTTTAATATCTTGAATGTTTTACTACTTTATGTAAAAATGTTGGTAAGAAGATAATTGTTTAATTGCTTAATAATGTTAAACTGTAATTTTTCTAAACAGCCAGATATGTCTCATTCCAGTCGCTAGAAATTCTAAATTTCATGGAAAGACCTTTATTAACTTTCTAAAAGGACGGGCATTTGTTGAGTTGATAAGAAATAGAAATATTTATATGGTCGCTTAGCAGTCACCTCAGCATTTGATGCGTAATAATCTGTGTTTGCGTCAGAACGTTGCGTAAAGATGATTATTAGTATATAATAATAAAACGATCATTATCTAAATTTCATAAATGCACATAATACATTACTACAATTATGAGGTGATTTAAGCAGTTGTACGGAATCTATTTCGTATCACAAATCGAACAGAAAAGCGAGGGCGGGCAGCTTATTTTCTAACCGATATCTTCTCTCACGATTAGAAGAGATACTTTCATAAAAGAAACAAACCCAACCTTCTGTACAGATAGATAATCAAGTACTTAATAAATTATTTTGTTTCCAAAGATATACAATGGCAAGATACATAATTGTAATCGCAGCAAAACGAACTTTTTTAGCCACGTTTGAGCAATACATTCTTGAACATTTCTTTGCGTCGAAGCAATCAGGGCTCGTATCATATACCGGGGGTTTTTGATGTGATCTCGCAATTCATCCTAATTTTGTGCGGAAGAAGAGCTATTCAGTGGTTGTCAATCATATCTTACAAATGTTCCATTAGAAAAGATAGGGAATCAGGGCTAGCCAAAGGAAGAAATTACTCAACTTGCAATTTGAGCCGAGCTGCCTTTTGCCAAGCTTGTAAAAATATAATTTAAAATGCTCTAAGATACGAAAGAAAACTAGTCTGAAGTATGCTAGATGAATGGCTGTTACCCTTAATGACAATCCAAACTATTATTCCATGCTAGTGGGATATATGCCGCTCAAAATGTTACATGCATTCACCCGGTGGCTAAATCTGTACGACTCTCTCTTCTGCCTCGCAAATGATGATAGAGATTGTGCAGTGGCTACATCGACTGCATAATCTCTACCTTCATTTGCGAGGCAGAAGAGACAGTCGTACTGAACACTATAGAATTCTTTCATCACTCTATGCAAATGTTTTAAGATATATTTTTAAAAGTTCCCATTGATGGTTCATTCTCTTATAAGAGCCTTTGGAAAAGAGGACTGGACATCAAATCTGCACTAGCCGATCTTCACGAAGCTGTCCGCATCAATATTGTAAAAGTGGGAACAAACATTTACCAAATTGCAGACTTTGGATAAATGATGGGTGAAGTCGCATGCAGCGATTAATGCGCTCTTTCATCTTGTTCCGGATTCCATGCGATGTAATACATTTCCCTTCTGAATTCATTGCTACCAAAGCCGTCTAACAGTTGTGGTGTTAATCTGCGTTTACTCCACAGCACGACGTAAGAACCAACGAACCGCACGAGGGCTTATTGTGAACCCATCGTGAAATTAACCGTATACGAATGGCGTATATTGAATACTCAGCCGTGTACTGAGTGCGTATGGTGTCTTAAAGCCATTACCTTCTTCGTTCACCAGACTTAGAAAGAGTTATAGCTTTGATAGTGACGAAATTAAAAACTTTGCGTGTTGTTTGGATGTTTATAACCCGCATTTTGATCGCGTAACTGGTTTGTAAAGTAATCTCTTGTAAACTTGTGTGTGCGCGCCCCTACAGAATTTTGCTTATCAATGAGTTTACTTCTTTATGGCTTGGGATTTCTTTTATTACACAGTATAATATTTTAGTGATTTATAATTTCCTCTCCGAAAGTTCATAGTGCATTAACTAAAAAAGAAAAAAATAAAGGTGCATATCAGCTCATAAAGATACTGTTTATAATTTGTATACGGTGCACGACATGTGTGTGCATTACGGATCACTCAGCAGACGTTAATCCTAAATTCAAGTTTTTACGGTACATGTCCCATTATGTCAACTGATAGCAATAATTGCCTTGCATAATCCTTATCGCAGCTGTAATGAAACATGTATCAAAGGGAACATGAACACATTATTTTTGCCGTAACCAAATCCACGCGAAGAAAGCGCATGGAGGCTATGTGAGAAGAAACTCTTCTCGAGAAGTATATCTATTCCAATGATCCAGAAAATTTAGCATTCAGTTAAGCGAAGGAAGTTTCATTTTAATGAAAATAAAGTCCTCACTGTTCTTTTTGAAATAGTTCCTATAGCAGCATTTCTAGGTAATAGTGCTTGTACTTCGTTCGTTCCACAAAGAAAAGGGCTTAGAGGAGCTAAATCTACGATTACATGGTAGGTCTTTTACGTGCTCAAACTTGCACAGACTTTCTAATATGTACATTGCGAAAAAAAAAAAAAAAACTCTGAAAGGTTTCAGATTTTAAATTACGCCCAAAGGGGCGTTTTTTTTAACATTTTCCGAGTTACCTTTATTTATTAAATATCATGTTCTTCGCACTTAAACCATAAAATTCAGTTCAACGACAATATCGCAAAATAGTTTTAAATTTAGCATATCTTTAGAATTTCCAATACAGAGACTCATGCGCTAGAGACAAAAATATTTTTTTCTGTACAACGTTGCCATGGTCCCCTAAAAGGGGCCCCTAAAAACCCCAGTTGCCCTTTAAAAGGGGGAGTATATAAGGTATTTCTCCCGCCTTCCTAGTGTGCCTTTGTGGTGTAGTGTTTCTGCACGCTGGGCCGGTATTCCAGAGGTACATCGTTCGATTCCCGGCGAAGGCGATTGCTCATTTTTCATCTCTCCGGCTTTTCCAATTAACCTAATGTCTCTACCTGAAATAAGCAATATATTTAACAGGAAGTTGAAGCTCGAACCATTTGAATTTCGAATTACCCACTTTTTTTAGTTTTTAAAGTAAATTTTACCTTTGTTTGACTAGCTCTTTTTATTGCCTTCTTCTTTTGGTGACATATTTTGATTTTTCTTCATTCCGTTTTGAAATATGTGTAACGTGTATACCAGCCAGATTCCTTTAGAATGTCTTCCACGAAGTCATCCCTCCTCTTAGGCAGATAGTCCTCGAGTGCTTTGCCGAAATTAAATAAACTAAACCATAAACTACCACTTTGGAGCCATTCTTTACTCCCTGTTGAGTTGAATTATTTACTTTTTTTACGAATTCCAATTATTCTCTAATTAGAGACTGAGACTGAGCAATAAGATTGCATCCTTCACTCTCTAATTAGAGACTATGCTGTTGTTTTCTTTGCTCATTTAATCCTTTTATTCACTTTGCTTACTGATTCTTTCTTTTAGCCGTTCTAAGAATTACTGAATCCGTGACTTAGATCCGGAATTATCTGATTCCTTAACTCATTCTACTCTTTATCACGTCTGACAACTTACCATGTTGGGGTAAATGATGCTATAAACACCTCCCTAACGTGTTTTATATTAATAAATTCATTAAATATCATCATTAATTATGCTGCTTTTGAAATTCAAACATGAACATCCTTACAGGGCGTGTAGTAGGTTCTTTATACGCAGTGATAAATTTTCTATTGTAATTTTAAACTTCAGAAATGTAACGCATATGCTTACGGAGTGTGCTTACAAAGTTCCTAGACTTATTCTTTTCACTTGAAATTCAAAAGGCAGAAGACGTAGATGAGATGTATTTTTTTTTAGTATAAGTTTTGTTTTTCTGAGAGGCGTATAAAGCGAATAGCGACATTGTTTTAATTGGGCATCAGCGAGACGGAGAGCAACATTTTAGAATTTATGCAAAATTTCTCACAAAAGTAGGAAATATGCAAAAGAAAATCATAAAATAATGAAGCAGGTGTATGGAGAATTTGTCACTATACAGAAAATAACGCAATGCTTGTTGTACTTCGAAACTGTGATCTAGATTCCACAGAAAGTTACTTGGTATCCTGTTCCTCTTGCTACATCCCTGAAATAAAATTTCTTGACTAAATATGGATTCGTTTCTTGCAAAGTAATCTAGCCACTGCATCCATTTTATACATCCGTGGCAGTTTTCATAAATGTACTTATCAGTTTTTTTCATTAAGTGTAAGCTATTGTTTGATATTAAGTTTGAGACAAAATTACATCAATTTTTACATCAACAACTCCCTTATATATTATTCCTATCATTCTTAATTTTACTGTACCTCTTTTTCTTCCCTATTATTCTGTTGATACTGTCGTCTCGGCATATGGTTGTTGTAATTTACCTTCAGTCAAATTCGAATTTTTCATAAAAATCTTCTCTGTTGAATTGAATAAACGGTAGAGTAATACTGTTGACAAAAATGTATAAAGTACTGTGCAAAACAACTTTAATTAAAAGTTTTGTTTGGTTTATTTAATTATGGCAAGCTCGCGAGAGCAATCTTCCTAAGGAGAGGGATGCCGCCGTGGAGAACTTTCTATACGAAACTGGCTCGTATACACATTGCATATGAGGAAAGTCACGAAAGCCCCCATACGGCCATCTCGTTTGCTAGGAATCGAATCCAGGTCGGAACACTACCAGAATTCAGCGATTTCACCGCTCGACCGCTGGTGGGTGCTTTAATTAAAAGACAAAACATTCAATGATTATTTTATTTCACGTTACTAAATCCTGTCCGCAATGCACCAGTCTTCTCATATAATTTATTTTAATGCAGTCTTTTACCTGTCAAACTGTTTTACTGACACTGGAGTCTCAGCATTCTGTCATTACGATGTAACTGCTGCCATTTTAAATACGTTTCATCGAAAGATTTCTTCGTTTAATTGCATAAAATGTAGAATAATGCTGTTAACAAAACTGCATAAAATTTTGTGCAAAATAAATTTAACTAAAAGGCAGAATATTGAGTCATTTTTACATGTCGCGTTACTGGGTGTTATCAAAAACCGGAACTTAAAGAAAAATAAATAAAGTGATTTAATGCATTTTATTTAAAGGCAGTGGAACTTGTTAAAATTTGAACGCAGTTCAAAAGCAGCTGTTTTTAGCTCAGGAAAAACGCTTCTGCATGTTGTGTTTGCGTGAAATGTTTCCAGAGTATTAAGGACAGTTAGTTTCTAGAAGCTCCTAGAAAATATAGAGAATGTTATTGGTCAGAAACATATTTTGACATGATTATTCCGTTAATACTGTTTAATCCGATTTGGTTGTTTGACTGATGCGTTTTTGCAATCATGTAAGATACGAAGAGCAATCATTTTCTTTTTGTAGGAAGAGAGTGTGAAAACTTCATTTTCTGGGAGAAATATTCTTTTTTTAGATTTATGTTCTTCTATCTTTTCCCATGAATAAAGAAATCTTTATAGGATGTTTGATGAGTTTAAACGTGCATAAGGGAAGAGAGATAAGATGTCAAAAATGTTCTTTGAGGAAGACTTCAAAAAAGTAGCTTTAAGTTTGGAATACGTATATTTAATTAAATAAGAATTATATAGAAAACTTGCATTGCAATATTGAGAAAATTAACGAAAAAATTATACCTGAATTCATAGAACTTTGGGAACATCCTACTTACTTACTTATTCTAATGAAACCGAAACACTTTATGTTTTTTTAAGTGAAACGCATTTTACATTTTTTTTGTCAGTGACCAATTTACAATGACATTCTTACAAATGCTTCGATTGTCATTTACATATCATAAGTAAACTATGTCAGTAAATCACGCTTTCTATGTTAACGGACTAGAAAGCTGAATCTTCCTATCTCGACAAATATGTAAAAAATTAAAGAAAGCTGCTAAATTCTATTAAAGAACGACAATGAATAAAATTTAAAAACAGACCCCCTTTTTTTGTCAGTGTCTCTAAATGTAATTATGATCTAAAGTAATGAGAATGTATTATGTCAAACAGGATATTGAAAGACAAAGGGTAAAACAAAAACAAAAACAAAAACAAAAAAAAGAAAAAAAAAGCCCACCTTATTTGAAGAATTGTTTCAGATTCCGTTGAAAACTGACTCCGAATACTTAATTTAATTTCATATGTTTTGGATTTAAAAAATTACACCACCGTAATTTGTCTTCTTTTCACAGTATTAAAATTTTTTTCAGTTAAAAATCCTTATCAATACCGATTTTATGCTTTAAATGTATGAATTTTCTCATTTGATGAAAGAAATGTTGGATCATAACAGAAAAAATCTTTATTTTGAATGAGGGTTTTTGTCAGTCATGTCCACATTTTTATATTAGAAATGACAAGAATTATCCCAAACAATGTATTGTAATTTTATTTGTCTTAAAAACTTTCAAACAGTAGGGAATGAAAGAATTAATCAATATTGAAACATAGCTATTTTCATAGGAAATAAAATACCCTTATTCTGTTGTTGTAAATCAAATTTCAAAATATTGCTGTAATAAAGTTGTAGAGACATTAGGTTATTTCGAGGCCGGAGAGATAAAAAATTAGCAACCGCCTTCGCCGGGAATCGAACCACAGACCTCTGGAATACCGGCCTAGTGTGCAGAACAACTACACCACGAAGGCACGCTAGGAAGGCGGGAGAAATACCTTATATACTCCCCTTTTTAAAGGGCGACTGGGGTTTTTAAGGAACCCAATCGCCAAATCCTGGGTGGGGAGAATCCTCATCCAACACCCTTTTTAGTTCGGGCGCCACTCTAGAGACATTAGGTTATTTTTTTTCAAGCAAAAGGGATTGAAAAATTAGCAACGCCTTTGCCGGAATCGAACCACTGACCTCTGGAATACCAATATATGCGGAACTCTGGAAAATATAAACATTTTCGAGTTCTTTAAGCAGCTATTCACAGTCAGCAGACTTTAAAGTTTCAAATTTTTACTTTGTAAAATATATAAAATAATTTTCATAAAAACCAATTATTAGTTCGTTAAATCTGCAGTTTCATGTACCTTTAGAATACAAACACTGTTTGCTTACGTTGAGAAAGATATCATTTGGCCTTTAAGGGCAAAATCTGAAAGAGGTAAAATTAAATGGTCACTCGAAAGGGCTTTCTTAAAATTTAATTTGATATATCAGTAGAGATTATCGATAGAGATGGCCTAGGTGGAATAACGGGACATTTCATAGCATATAAGATGAATATGCATTTAGACTAACATGGGAATGTTGTATATTTACTATAAATTTTAAAAGTGAAAAGTTTAATGCAATTCTACTAAAATATTCAATGTTTTTAATCAGGTATATCATGAATTAATGCACTTTTTATTTTAATCAGCCAAATTAAAATGTTGTAGGATTATTAGTATTTTAATTAAGTAGCTATTATGACTTAGATCTTTACTTTAACTTTAAAATGTAAATCAGTTAAAGGGCATTTTAAATTGAGGTTTTCATGCTATAAGACAGAGCGTGTTTCATCCCTTCGAAGCCGCCGTAATAGGTTTCGCCAGCTCTGATAAGACTGTTATTCTTCGGGTTTGCGTTATTGCTTCTGGCATATAATTGTTACACCGCTGAGAGGTTCCTAATCAACTAAGAATTTAAAATCAGTTGTGTAATTTTGACTAAGTTTCACATTTGAAATTTTCTGTTACTTTAAGTTTCATCGCTACAAGTGGTGGTTGTTTTGTTAAGCGCGAGACGTGCCTTTATGTAAAGCTCTGATTTAATGAAAAAGGTTATTTTAATCTATTCTGTCATTAGAAGCAGCGATAATTCACTCCGAGTTTGTTAGGAGTTTGACGCTAGTTTATGTTACCAAAGAAAGTAAAACTCTATAAAATTTATTTATTTATTTTACAATGCCAAAAATTAGCACTTAAGGCATTAGTTCACGGGTTTTCAAGTACGTTTTAGCAATGTCCTCATACCGAGAAAATGCAATACAATTATTTAAATGTTCAAAATTGTAGGCTGATTGGAGTCTCACAAAATACAGTTTGCGGAATCCACCACTCTAGCTCTCTAGAGGTGGTCTCGTAAACAGTTATGTCCGGTCAGACGTCTAACTAGAGCTACTGCTGCTTTTCTTGAAAAACTGGGAAGGAAAGTTGTCTCTTCCCCCCAGAATCCTCCAACTCCTATCCTTGGAACGTTGAATCATATCCTGCTTAAGAATGTTCTTAAGAGTCAAGTTAGCAAACAATTTTGTCATATGAAAAGAAAGTGGTTTATTAATGCGTTGCAGTATCAAATTTCCTTTCTTAGCCAAGTATCAACTTTTGTATTTCCCATAATTCCACATTGGGCTGGAATCCAGTGGAAAGAAATTATGTGTGCCATTGAAAAAACTCAATAAATCTTAAGAACTGCAAAATCGTTTAGCTTGTTAATTAATAATGGACAGATTAAATATGAAAGAATAATATCTTACGTTTTTCGGAATGGTAACAAACATGTGTTAAATATTTGCATAATCGCCTGTAGTAACGGCAACCGCCGGCAATAAAAGGAGGTGCTTTCCTTAGTGGCACCGCAGTTCATTTTAGTTCGAGCCAGAATAGACCTGCCCGGGGGAGAAGCCAGGGGATGAGAGATTCCGGTTCCCGTCCTGTTCCGGTTCCCGTCTTGTTGCGGATCCAGTCCTGTTTCGGTTCCCGTCTTGTTCCAGTCCTGTTCCGGCCCTGATCCAGTCCTATTCCAGTTCCAGTCTGGCCGTTTAAGTCCAAAACACGTAGGAGCGGAAGTCTGAATCCAGCGAACGGAGATATATGCCGAAAGGGCTAGATGGATTCTGTCTTTTAAGGGAAAGTGTTCTTCACCGTGCCGGCATAGCTGTTACTTTAAAGCACTTTGAATGTTTTCCGCCCAAGATGTTAAGTCTTCGTTTATGATGTTAAGTTTTCATCAGTGTTGAAGTTCCAGTTAAATAAACCTTTAAGTTTTACACAAGGTTTTTGTGTTCTTCAGAAAATTTTAGATTCGAAGTCAGATAAATCACATAGGATTATTAGCGGAAAAATCAACACATGAATGAAATGTGAAATAATGCAATAAAGTGAAACAACGGAGAATCGTGTTTAGAAACTATAGCCCTTTTGGGACAAAAAAAAATTTAAAATTGCACTCACTATTAAATAAAACATTTGGACGTTTACAGAAACTTCACAATTTTGTTTATAATGTGGTCACTGTATAACAGTGAACAAAATATCCATTAAAGTGCAATTTACGTCAGGCAAAAGCTTCAACATTTCATCAGCAGAACATTTGAATGAATTTTGTTTAGTCATGTAGGTACAGGATTCGAGACCTGGGAAATATTTTCATTACATTAGTTGGGAATGGAAAATAAGTTATTTTTCTAAATTATTATAGTCTCTGAATTTGGATAATATCTAAGCTCATTAAGGAAACAGGCTTTCACGTTTCCTTTTCTAAGTTTCTGTTTTAGTTTAAACGCGAATTATCGTGCTTTCATACATGCAAAAATATTGGCGGAAGATAAACCAAAAATGCGTATTAGGCGATAGCGAGGTAAAATGAGCACGAAAGCAGACAAAGCATAATTTATTTTTGCATGCAATAAAAATTAACGTCATGATACTCTTATACTGAAATTTTGGTTAGATGCTGTTTCTATGTTCACATAGACGTAAAGCTTTTGATTTCTTCACGAGAATATCTCATTTTTTTCGACTGAGAAAGAAATTAAGAAATATGTCTTTATGAATACCTTCCTTAATTTATACTTAAACATAAGTAGAGCAGATCTTAACTTACACGTTTCACAAAGAGATAAATTTCTCAATAAAGTGAAAGAGTCGGAACCAAAGCAATAAAAAATTGAAGCTTACAGGCGAAAAAGTGATAAACAAGTAATTGAAAAGCATGAAATAATTTGCTGCGTATATACATAATCAGTTTCAGAATGGTAATTCTAGAAAGTGTTTCAGAAACCATCACATAAGAAAAATTCACTGGCCTAAGGTAAGTATTTTTAAGCTTTTTTTTTCCCAGTTTGGGAAAGATTAGTCTGATATGGGTTTATACGGATTTGTATGTGTTTTCTATTCTGATTCGTGCTTACTGCGAGAAAGAAAATTTTGTGCTTCTTTTATTTTAAGTGAAATATTTGATAGATAGCACATTATTGAAGCGTATTGCATATATCTGCATTTACTTATAATATTTTTTGAGAATATCCATCAAAATACATGACTATTAATTTCATTAATGAATTTGTTATTAATAATGTGTTCATTCCTCTCCTTTAATAATGTGTGACGGGGGTTAATATAAACGCATACGTGTATTTTAATCATTTTTTGATGCAAACAGCACAAAATAAGCATACAAAGCATAATTTGTATTTAGAACAACACAGCATAGAATACCAAAGCCGAAGCAAACATTTTTATCTCATAGCTGATACAAAATAACATTCCTTTCCCCTGAATGGTAATGAAGTCTTTAAAAAATTTGGGTTTCCCATACATCAACAAGTGTGAAGCGCAGTTTAAGGTTGAGAATGATGAGATCGTTTATCAATAGCAAGTTACGATGTAGCAACACAGGATACATCAGCTTAAAGAAAACTTTGTTTTGAATCCGAACAAGGGATTATATATTGTCGAATGAACAGCTTGGATTAATATACTGACATGCAAGGTATGACATATCATACCTTGCATGGCACAAGACACCAGGCAGAAGGCTCTTGCATCCGTAACTGGTATCGTATCTGATCTATAAATACGAATACAAACAACATCGTTTAGATTGAAAAGTCTGTAGCTGAGTTATCGAAATTCTTTATATGAAACACATGCTCAGCGTAGACTATAAATATTAAAGAAATGGGTGCTGCCACTTCGCTAATATAAAACCATAACATTACTAAAAAGGAAAAAATTCATCATCAAAAGATTTTCATTACATATTTCACACAACTTAAGAATTCTCCTCAAATTACTAACTGTAATCATCTAAGCATAAAAAATACTTTACAAAATTCAAATTAAGCAAATTGATTTATTATACGCATTTTTGTAGTGGTAAATATTTAATACAGGATTGATGAGTGGGATTAGTCAGTTCTCACATATCAAACTGATATGTTTGAAATGTAAGAGCAATTTGATACAAAGAATTGCTTTTGAGTACGTTAATATATTTATATGCTTAATGCGTTTTTTCAGTGCATATTGACTGTAATAAGACGAAGCAACACCATGTTTGATTTTATATGGTCATATTCGGCTTTAAATATTTGATTACGTTCATAATTAACACGCAGTAAGATATTATAGAATGGTTACTAGATTTTAATTATACGTAATTTAATATCGTTTCGTAAAATTTATTTCAATTTACATGAAACCATAATTTTTATACTTTGCTGTCCGAATGAATAAAACCTGGTAAAGAAGATATTAGGGAAGAAATACAGTAAATAATAACAGATGCCATTCACAGATCTAAGAAGGTCGTGTTTTCATTTTTCCAATAAGACTTTTACCTTAGAAAATAGAAAAGACGTTATTTTTATATTTAAAATTGTGAATTTTAAGATTCCAATCAATCGGATTGTATAAGCCTCATTATTATGAACTAATTTTATGATCTGCATTTTGCGAACCGTTTTGATGTTAATTTGAATGTATTATCAGATGAATGAGCTTTGATGCACGATTTGAGTACTTTAGTTATTTCTTTAGTTATTACTTATTGTTACTTTAGTTAATATTTTTACCTTTAGCAGTGGCATTAGATCTTTGATAATGTGATTCAGAAACGCAAAAAGAAATAAAATAAAATTTTAAAAAATTCTAAAAGCTTTCAGATTTTATATTACGCCCAAAAGAGCACTTTTTTACGTTTTGTGTGTTACCTTTATTTATTAAATATCACATTCTTTGCATTTAAACGACATAAAATTCAATTCAAGAGAAATACCCAAAAATATTTAAAAACAGCATATCTGTAGAATTTCCAATACGAAGTCTCGCGCGCATGAGATAAAAAGGTTTTTTTTTCCTACAGTGTTGCTATAGCTCGCTTTGAAATCGTTGAGTTTGTTAATCAAATATTTGTTAAAGTTTACAAAATTTGAAATAAATAATAAAACAAATTCAGAATACAAAATTCGGGCTTCCAAATGACCATGTTCGGTTGCAGATCTACGTTATTCAAAATTTGATGGCTCTAGGTACCTCGGGCTGAAAAGAACAGCCCGCCAAAACTTGTGTTTCTTTTTACACACAGAATATCCAAGAAGTGACTACCTTCAAAAATGATCACCAGCGGCCGAGCGGTAAAATCACTGAACACTGGTAGTTCGGTCCGAGGTTTGAATCACGTGAACGGTTTGGCTGCATGGGCGTTTTCGTGAATTTCCCCATGTGTGACGTGTATACGAGCCAGTTTTCCTTAGAAAGTCCTCCAGAAGACATCCCTCTCCTTAGGCTGATAGCACTAGTAAGCTTTGCCATAATTAAATAGACCAAAAATGATCATTTACAGCCAACCAGTAGTATAGGAACATACGTAAATTAAAAACAGTAATGAACTGAGTTTAAGAGAAAATCAAGTTTTACTCAATTTTACTTGGTCTGGTATTCTTTTCCAGTTCTGTGTCCATTTCAAAAGTAACGCACATTTCCATACTAAAATGATTTGTTCGACAGAAGACCAAAATTTGAAATCCTAACTGTTCATCTAAGATCAATGGTTCTCAACCTATTTTGCTCCCATGGCCTCCTTTCACCATTGTTATGGGATCATTCGCCTCTGTGTTCATCCCTTCCCAAACTCGAAAAAGTGAATATGTATTTACTTAGATTTAGATTATTTTTAACGTATTTTTAAATTAAATAACACCTTAAAAAGTACAGAAAATGTTCATAAATACGGAAACTTGAATAAAAGTACATTTATATATATATATATATTCGTAAATTAAAGCTAAACATAACAACTAAATAAATGGCTGAATTTTATCTCTCCCGAAACTACAAAATTCCCCCGTAGTTGAGAGGCTCAATCTTTGATAAAGTTCACTGCCTTAATGCACCAATAAAAATTATAAAGTGGTCTTTCTTCCGCCAGATCTTTTAATACTATGGAAAACTACTACCACAAGCTATTAAAAATTGCAAAATTTCTAAAGGAAATAGAAAAGACAGAAGAAAATGCGCGATATACGCAGTAATTGAAGATGATGTTACAATATTTAGGAATTTGATTTATCTAGAACACATTTACGTAATTTAATTGTAAGATACATAATAAGGAGTTTATAAACACTGTTAAATTATCCGTTAAAAAAGAAGTTCAATTAAAATTAATCCAGCCATTGATATTCTGTTTCTTACTGACTCCTATTGCAATACAAGCAAACGCAGATGGATTATTTGTGTTTCCGGTACTTTTTTTTTTACCTGTTACCGCTTTATTTTTGGATTAATCGATGTCATGATGTCATCGTTCCCGGTATTATCTCCATGGTTAACAGAGAATCTACTATAATTACTTTAAGATGTTTAATTAAAAGTTCGTCATTTCACTGATTTGAGTTAATATTAAACTCGTTTCCTTATTTACTTGGAATAGATTTGTTTCTATGAAAAAAAAAAGCTATTCATATATATATATGGGATTTTTATGTAGAAGAGAGATTACAATTGTTCCTAGTCCCCTGATGAAGTAGATTGAATTCCTCTTCTGTTTTTGTTAATTTTTCTTTAAGTTTCATTAATTTTTTGAAATGGGGTTTTGCTTGTTTGAAATGTTTTGGTTATAAAATTTTTAAATTCTTTGTTGCAATTATTTGAAATTTATTAATTATGAATTTCAATTTTTAGGCTATGTGATCTAGTAGTTATAAATTTCTTACTTTATGATTTTAATGATAATATTTCTGCAGCTTATTATAAGCAAAGTTGTAAGACCAATTTTGGTCAAAATTTATATATATATATATATATATATATATCGAAGCTGATTTGTTGTTTGCACCTGCTTATCTACTCTGGATTGCGACATTAATAGTCACATTAGGATTCCATAAGGAATTCAAAATACGAATATGCATAGTTATAAGAGAAATTTCCAGTAATTAATAATAGTTCTGAAATAAAATTATCCACAGGAAACTTTAATTTCGCTTTTATTATCTTTATTTTTTAATTTAAGTTTTCTTTAATAATTTTCATGAAATCAGTAATATTCAAATTAAAATCCTAATATTTATGATTTTGTTAGTAGAACTGATGAAGATTTAGTGGAATTATATTTTCGTTTTCTTGCTTTTGCCTAATTTAGAAATTAAGTATTATTTTGCAAAATCTTTATTGACACGATTTTCTATGGTTACATAAATTATGTGTTCATATTTGTCAGATACGATTCTGAAGTCCCTTAAAGATGTGTTGATCATGTGAATTAAGGAATAAACTAATGATAAAAGAAGAGTGTCTTAAAAAATAATTTTCCAAGTGAAAAAGAAAGTGTAACTTAACTTGATTTAAGGGTAACGAAGTCATGTAAAAAATTCACGCTTATGTAAGTGATCAGTGAGCTAAAGGTAAACGTCGTTCAATATAATTGTTTTTTAGCTAACTAGCACTTTTATACAATTTGAGTCAGACTTGCAGCATGTTGGACTAAGAATATTTTCTTTATTATTTATTATTTAATTTTAAGTCTTTAATTAATATTTGAATCCTTTGTTTAATATTTAAAAGCCTTTATTTAATATTTGAATCCTTTAGTCAATATTTGAAATTTAACTCCGTCTTTGAATGATAAAATTCTTTAATTTTGCATGCTAAGTACTCTAGAACAGATGATTACATACTTAAAGTCTACTATTTGTACCCATGTACACTGAGAAAAAATTAAAATTATGAATGAAAGCTTTCTGTATGTAATCTGGTTCTTCTATATTTAAATATTTTGGAAAATGTCGAAATAGGACACGGATTCTTTTTTAATATTATATACATTTGCATAATATTGATTTCGTAATCTTTCAAAATTAAAATTTTTTTTGCCTTAGTGTTTTGGTTTTGTTACTGATTGAGATACATTTATGAGTGCCAGTTATTTGAAGTGAATTTTAAAGAGTTTTATGCTTTTAAAACACCATAAAATAAAACACAACACCTAGACTTATACAAAAAACAATCATTTAATCATAGGTAATATTTACAAAAAGTTTTAAACCGAAACATGAAATGTAAGTGGCGGAACTGCTGACTGCACCTGAATTTGCCAAGAATGGCTGAACATAAGATCTCCGATAGCCGATAGATGGCGCTTCTCACCAGTAGGTGGTCTTTCCTGCTGCGCAACTTGTCAACATAGTTATAAAATATCAGAATGAATATTTAATTTACTAGGTTTAAACGCTACTAGATTCCAGTAATCTTTAAACTGCACTCCGCCGAACGTTAAAACTTACACGTTGCACTTCTAAAGGCTCAACAAATGTAAAAAAATAAGTAACAAAAAAAAAAAAAAAAAAAAAAAAAAAAATTCAGAAGAATTTTTGAAAACAACATGGAGCGCGAAATTAGACATTTAAAATTTATTATAACTAAATAATGTTTAAATTCTTTTTATTGATATTAATATATAAATAATATTCAATTTATTTTTAAGAATAAAGTTATAACAAAATAATTATTTTCGTTTCATTTTACACATAAATTATAAAAAGCATGCAATTTAAACGCATTTTTAATGTCTTTCAGAATGATATGCTTTCCAAAATGTACCTTTATGGATTTTATGAGTAGACAAAGAAGTTAAAGTATATATATTTCATCTAATATTTAGGTCTGTTATTTCGTAGCGAAATTTGTTTGAAGCGAAAAATAGATTTATAATATATTTTTTAAATTTATTGAAATCGAATAGTTTCATATACAGTTTTGTGCTTTGAGTTCTCTTTATAGCAGTTCGTTAAAATTTATAAACGCATTTTGATCCAGGAGTGAGCAGAATTAATTTTCATGTAAGATATTCTAATTGTCAAATTAAAAGACACATTTCTTTTATCTATTGCGTATTAAAACTGAAAACAGCTAAGGACGAAAATGATTATTTGTACTCTGGCAAAAGTAAGCATTTTTAATATTTTTGGAAAATGCTACAGAACTTTTCGGATTTGTATTTTTATCATAAATCTTATTAACGCAGTACAATTAAAGATCGATATTTAAAAACACTGTATGAAAACATAGTTTGGTCATCACAGGTATTTAATAATGCATGTATATGGAAAAAAACAAAAGCAGTGAAGCGTAAAATGTTTAAATTAATATACTACCTAGTTAAGAAATGCACGTAAGTATCTTTGGTATGAAAATCAGAGTTTCGTCTTTTTAAACTTGGTAACAAAATTTAAAATTATTAATAAGAAACGTTTAGCCCAGCGTGCAAAAGTAATTCAACTGTCTTTTGGAAAAATATTCGAAAGTATTTAATCTCAGACAACTTGAATAATGGTAGGAAAATCAAGAAAGTTGGCACTTTAATTATTCAGTTTCATTAAATTTTAATTTAACACCACTTATTATAGCACCTTCCAACATTTGTTTGTATTTACAGTTTTGAGAACAACTGCAAGTGATCTGAGTTTTCTCTGAGTTTCCACAATATCAGTTCCTTTGAAAGTTTTTTATTCTTGTAATAAAAGTAACATAAAAAGTTTAATTTACGATGTTTATTAAAGTACACTCATACCTTGAAAAATAGTATGTTAGAGCTGCAATTAAGCCTGGATATTTGCTAGCATCTGAATAAATGGGAAAGAAGTTGCATTCAGGAAAAATAATTTTCGAAATTATAGCTCAGCATTATGGAATAGTTATTTACTTACGTAATAGCAATAGAAACTCGTGTTACTTATTCCCTTGAACCAAATTTGTCGCAGTATAGAAATGAGAAGCATCAAAACCAAACATTAGTTTTGTAAATGTTCTTTCTCTTCTTACTTTATATGCATGCAAAGAAACAAACGAAATGGGTTTGAATTCTATAATTTACAAATGAAAAGTTTTGGGTGGTTTCCTATTTTATCAGTGTACGAATAGTATATTTCACTGTATTAAAAACTTTAATTTAATACCCACATAAAGTTATAGATAAAATAATTTGTGTAGAGTTTCCCATATATTTAAAAAAATACATATATCAATATAATCTGGGGTATTATTTTCCAAAACAAATACTAAAGTTTGAGAAAAATTGCTTTTCCTATCAATCATTTCGGGGGAAAAGCGTGTGCATTAGCATATTAACTCATAACATGTTAAAATGCTAGGCAAAACAATGTCAACGACTTAAATGTCAACGAATTATTGTCCTGAATACAATCATCTTATATAAAGACAGATTAAGATTCAAAAACTGAATTTTCCTGCACCTGGTGGATTGCAATTAAAGCATGAATTGAAAAGAAACTCGAGGATAGACCACTTATCAACAATATATGGTAACGATTAGGTAACTACCCTTGAAATTTACAGCTGATTTTAACGGCCTAACGAATAAAGCAACTGAACACTATTAGCTCGACAAATCCTGGCAAATGGACTGGCTGGTGCGTTCATCAGGATGGGCTTACCAGTGGGTCCTATATTTCAAAGCAGGTGACTGCTCAGAGCAGGGTCCGGACACCCGGGCGACTTTCACTGACTATTCGGGTATCGTCCGAATCCCGCAACTGTCCAGAAAAAGAATATTGCAAACAGGAGCAGATGGTGGAAAACAGGGGTATTGCGATTTTATATTTCAAGGCAGGTCACCTACAATGTACCAGTTTATTGCCGACCAGTTACCGACAATAACTAGTATCGCTTTAGAAAGTCAGCTTTGAAATTTGAGGCCCAACAGTGTTCGAGCGGATAAGACAGCTGAACACTGCTAGTTCGACAAATTCTGGCGGATTGAACTGGTTGCATGGGAATTTTCGTGGGTTTTCTCGTGTTTAAAGAGAATGTGAGACAATGTTCTTTAAAAAGCGCTCTACATAAGAATACACTTCCTAGGAAACAGATTGCCCTATTGTACTATTATACATGTGTTCCCAATTCTATGCCCACGTGCACCATTGCGTCGGCTAACGGTTTTGCGTGACCCGCTGCTAGGGGTATATAATAAAAGAAGTCATTTAAGTTTTTAATAAAATGCTATGTAAATAATTTTACGGTTAGTAATTATTTAGAGGGGTTTAATAAGCGTTTTGTTAAAAAATATTTAATTATCATTTTAAATGTGTTAGCCAGACATCCCCGTTTGATTGTGATTGTCTCAGGTTCGAGTAACGTCGCGGTGAACTTGTCATTTTGATCCGGTTATTTGTTAAAAATGAAAAAAAATTCAAATATCATCAACAACCATTCTAATGGTAGCTTACGAGTAGGATTATCATCATACCAAATATCACGAAATTCTGTCTGTACTATATCGTAATTATTTATTTTACATAAGAGTACAATCAATAATTTTTAAATCTTAAAAATTATAATTTTGGAAGTTTTATTTGAATATTATGCATAATATGAAAAATGCCATCTTATAAATTTACCTTTAAAGTATAAATGCGCCTCACCCCATCCATATTTTAGAATGTACTCTAAGATACGAAAAAGTTGGGGATTCCTATTCTAATAAATCTAAGTCCTTGAAATTGCATTTCTAGAAACCATGTTTTCTAAAAAAAGTCAGGATCTAGTATACAATCAGCTAGTTATCTCACAGGTTAGGTGCCAATTTAGAACAGCGAAGGATGCATCCTCTGACAAATTTTAAACGTTTCCAAAGAAAACAGTGCTACCATTTAATATAACAAGTTCTATGCTCAACACGTCATGCGATGGAGTTAATCTTTACTAGCTCTCAAATTTTCCTTTATGTGCTTAAGTTTGTGTAAGCTTTTAGTTTGAGAGAATATGTTTGAAATACATCAAAGTAAAGAGAGAAAAGTGTTAAAATTAATCTTAATTGCTATTAAAACATAAAACAATTGCCACAAAGAATGAGTCCTCATGTAATTGTACATCATCCTATAAAGTCAGTTATACATAAATTTCTAATCCTAGAAACTCAACGCGAAATTTTAGCATGTAACTTTCAAATTAAAAAAAAGAGAGAGAAGTTTAGAAAGTGGTCATTTGAAAAATCCTGTATTTTGTGTTATGCTTTCTCATTATTACTTTTATAATTACTCTAAAATCCCTTTAAGATACTATAATTCATACTTTTTTTAATGCTAACAATAATTTGGTGATACAATAGATTTGATTTGTATAAATTTTCCTGCCTCCTTTTCCTTTAAACTGAGAATTATTGTTCAAACTATAGACATATTAAAGCTGTATAATATACTTTATATCTTACATGAGTTATGAGTACAGCCTTTATCATAAATACCATTGAACATAAAATTGAACTGTTAATGCAGAACCGATTCTCTCAAAGACAAAATAATAGCATGTATATGTTTAAGCGACAGTAATTCATATTTAGGTTAAAGGCAAACAGATCTCACAAAACTAGTTGCCAGGCAGGTGGGCGATAATGAGTCGACTCCTTATTGATTAGAACTACCCTGAAGACAGAATACTAATTGTGCAGTCAGCTTGTTTATGTTTGTTAATCTTCTTGATATTACTGAAGTGGAAGCTCGTCTGCAGATAGGGAACGAAAGCTTTGTTTATGTTGTAAACTTTTCAGCTTTCATAAAAGCATAAAGGAAACTGTTTTCTAGATTATACAAATTAAAAGGCATTAATTACAAATGTGTATTGAGAGAATTAGAAATGAGATACGAGAAAGAATTCTGAAAATATTTGTCTTTGCAATAGTTTGAATATTTCGAGATGAAGACTGTATAAATAAAAGCAATCACAAAAAGCAAAATTTTCGTTGCTCGAACTTTCAGTTTTGACGCTAACAGTTGAAAATTTGAATAAGTTCTCTAAATGGAAATGCATTTTTAAAATAGTTATCAGATGATATCCTTAGGAAATGTCAATTTGACCACAATATCAATCATTATCAACCGTTATAAAATAATATTGTTAATTACTTAAAAATTAAAATTAAATTTGAATTTAATAACGTTTAGTTAAAAATAAATCTTTATTTAAAATTATTTTACTATTCATTATTTTATTTATGAATCTTTATTTTAAATTATTTTATTAATGTTATTAAAAATCAATCGTCATTAATTTGACAATGATTAAAATTAAAATTAAATTTGAAAAAGGTTAATAAAAATTCAATGGCTATCAAATTATTAATCATTATCAAGTGATATCTTTGATCAGAGGATCGTTATGAAATCATATTTAAGACTAAAATTTTTATAATTCTATTTTACTTACACGAAAATCCTTAGCAATATGAAATTCAAAGTAGAGGGGTGGTCATCAAGACATCAAGGTTTTACAAAGGTGTTCATCGGAAGGAGAAATCGTGTTCTATTGCACGCATTATTCGTATGACCGAAAAATTTTCTGGAAATTATTCGCAAGGATTTCAGCTTAGTAAGAGATTTTTACGGAACCACATTTGAGGTTGCACGTGTCGAAGCATATACACTTGCTCCAGCGCTCCTGAAATTCCTGAAAATATAGTAAGAATGTCTGCGGGGATCTGCATTGTGGCACAAACAGTATTTATTTATAGAAATACAAACATCCTTCCTCAAAAGCCTTTTGCTCAAAATGGGCTATATCCATTAGAAATAACAACAGGCACAGGTATAAGCAAGGCCAGCATCTCTGTAGTATCACAAGTGAGGTATTTTTGCACCTAATAACTGTTAAGATCACACATGCAAAACATACGACTAGCTCCTAGTTCCTCTGTAAGCCTAGAATATTCCACATTTGGTGCGATGTATTCCGGCTCTATTGAGATGGTGCCCCTTGGGCTCGTGAATTGTGAGACAGTGAATTTTCCCGAAACAGTGATTCGCGGATAGTGAATTTTCCCGAAATAAATTTCTAAAGACAGCGACATTAATTTGTACAAATGAAAACTATTACATTGCAGGTTTAAGCAAGAAATAGCATTTTCTGACAAGTTATAGTGCATTAAATATACAGTTACATTTCAGTTTCATAATTTAATAAATGGGGATAAACATGATAAATCTTGATTAAATGTGCGTACAATAAAATATACATAGAATATTTACGAGTTTCTTAAACATAAGAGAGAGAGAGAGCTTCACGTGACAGGCGTTATGTTATTGCATGAAAAGCATACACTCTTTAAAGGAACAACTCTTTAAAGTAATTTTACTGCTTTATCACATATAAAACAGCCAATCATCACGGATCATTTCTGGGGTTGCCATGCAAAAGAGAAACCAGTCCTCCGTTACAAATGACGGCTGATGATGGGAGGTTTCGCTGCTGATATCTGATTGGCTGTTCAAAATAAACAACTCACATTTTTATTTTTATTTATTTATTTATTTATTTGTGAAAAGAAGGAAAAGTCGTGCGTCTTTCTTTCATTGGTAAATTCACTAGAAAAACAGTTAGAAACAGTTGCTCGTCTGAAACAAATGGACGCGTTATAATAGCAGCCTCAGGCTTTCTCCCCAGTTTTGAGGAAGAACACCCTGGAGGACGGTCCGAGGGTCTCTCATCTATCTTTCCTTATCACAACATCTCGAGAGTACATTCTGCTCGCCATGTATTTTGAGTGCCCTCTTACTCAATGGACACTATGCGCTTACAAACAGGTCCAGCAACGGCCGAGCGGTAAATTCGTTTAACACTGGCAAGTTTGGTCTGAGGTTCAAATTCTACGAACGAGCTGGCTGTATGGGCGTTTTTGTGGTTTTCTCCATGTGTAATGTGTATACGAGCTACTGTCCCTTAGAAAGTCCTCCACGAAGGCATCCCTTCCTTAGGCAGATAACCCTCCAGTGCTTTGCTATAATCAATTAAACAAAAACCAAACGCTTACAAACATCACCGCGATTCCCCGCGATGTCCGTGTCTTCTCCGCGATTCGAAGCCGGACTCATCGGTGCGACAGGCAGCGCCTATAACTACTGTACTGGGTGGTAGACTAGAAAGTACAAACTCGAAGTATACTGTTCCGGATGTTGACTTTTTATACATTTCTTAGACAGACAATGTGTGTATGTTCTAAGCATTCAAATATCGCAGGTTTCACACAAGTGATATACATTTTTCTTCTAACCCTTTTGAACAGAGGTTATCATTATCAATTTTAATTTCATTACGAAACTTATCAACTAAATTCAGCCTTAAAATGAAGTTGGTGTACATGAATACTTGTGAAATTTTGATAAAATCTTTATACACAAATAAAACGTTTTGAATTTCGCTTAATTTCAAATTTCAAACAGCGTGTTTCTCTTTCATATATTAATCACCGTAGTACCTTTTACCTCAATCAAGCTTATTCTTTCCAAATTGTTCACTGAAATAATGATATCTGAAATATAATCAGCATTTTAGTTTGAAAATTTCCCATCATGATTTTAATTTATCATTTTTATTTAACAGAAATACGCTAAAATGTGCGCTAAATTCTAATTCTCTTTTAATTCAGCCATTTTTCTCATTTATTTTAAATAAAATGTGTCCAATAATTTTAACAATAGAAACTGCGATAACAGGCTCTATGATGACATTTGTCTTGACCATCCGTCGTTCTTCATAAAGTTTTCTTCTTTTTCGATAAATTAACAACCTTAGGCTTAAATGTTTACAACAAGGCATAATTTTACTTCCACTAGAAAGTATATTTAATGTGTATACGAAATCTGATAAGCAATGTTTCATTAGATTTCTTCCAAAAAGCAATCAAATAACCTTTTCTGAAAAAAAAAATATTCTTTCAAATTCCGTGAGTTTACCATTCGAAGATTAAATCATTAAAACGTTAGATCTGTCACTTTATGAGTTGTGGCAAATCTAATTAAGTTCTGATGTATATGTAGTAGTAGCTCAGTATACGTCTAACTTGGTATATGTTCTATTTGGATGCAAAACATTTTGTTTGGTATAATACGTAAGATATTCAGAAAATAACTTACGTTTTAGCATAAAAAAAGGAAATACATTTTTTTATTACTTACATTTGAAAGGAACATTATTCAGCTATTTTTCTACATAATCCCAGTATAAATTAACACACGTATCGTAGTGGTATACGAGCTTATTAATTTCATAGTCATAGCAAGTTGCCGCCTGAGACTTCAACCATGCACTGACGCCTGCATGTAGTTCTTCGTCATCGTCGAAGCACTGAATTGCAAGCCAGGCATACACGAACGATCGAGAAGTGATTCACTGTTCGTGGTACGCCTCGAAAAGTGTCAAAGTTGCTTCCATGCGCTGCTTTTTGTGGACCTCTGACAAGAGTTTTGGTATCCATCTGGAACAAAACGTGTGATAGCCTAGATCTTGCATCACAAAACCAAACAATAAAGTTTATGAAATTTAAGGGAACTTCGAAATCGTGAAGTGCTGGATTTTGTGATTTTTTCATCGATTTTCTCTACGAGTTCAGCATTAACAACGCTCGGCCGGCCACTTCGCGCTTCCTCGTGAAAACTTATGCGGCCATTTTTAAACATGATGCCCCATTGTTTCCCTCCGACTTCACGCATTACGTCGTTTCCATACACCGTACAATGTTCTTGATAGATTTCAGTTGGTCTCAGTTTTATTGCGAACAAAAATCTAATCACTCATCGCACTTCACAACTGGCGGGATTTTCTATTGCCGCACATATACACTCTGACACCAAGATGAGGATAGTAGCACTATCTCTCTACGCGCAGCAGCGAAACGTAAGTTAGTTTGTGAATAGACCTCGTATGATTGTTTGGAAGACAATTCGAGTTCGATGAGTCACGACTGCGCGCGTTACAAATGTTTGCCTCTTTCGAGACAATGCTACGACTGATAATGAGCGTCAGTACGCCTGTTGCTGATTTTTGGCAAACACCCCTTACTATAACTCTGATTATTCAAGCGATTTTGGGGCTTTTGTTAGCGTAAATTGTTTGTAAATTCATTAACAAGGAGTTTTAAGAGAGTTAAGAGTCAAACAACGAAGTCGAGGATCATCATGCAGGCGAAAAAATAGATACTTAAAAATATGAAGATGGCATGCGTAACCGGGACTTGTCTATTGCATACCATATGGTAAGAACAATGGTGACTTCGATGTAAAAAACAAACACACTATTAAATCGGGTAAAGTAGCAAATGGGCAGAAAATCGATTACCAAACAGAGAAGGCGTTAGAGCACGTAGAAAATTTGCCTCTGATTTGGAAAGCTAGAAAGCATATGTTACAGTATCATGTGTACATTAATGTACTGTATTTATTTCATCAACACTGCATTTGGATATTGGTATTATTAACAGTATTATTATCAGTGTTATAATAATGGCAAAAGAAATTTTCTATAAGAACTGATTAATTATTTTCCATTTTTCTCTTACTGGAAAAGTTCTTTTGGTATACGTCCACTGTTAAAGACGTACACCGAGTACACACTGCATTTACATTTATGGAAAATATTACTATGTCACTTCAGAAAAAGTTCGATTTTGTGTCAAAATACCTATGTTAGAACAATACTGTATATAAAATGTGATGTATGTCCTAAGTAATGCTTTTTAAATTTTGAACACACGCAGTCTTCCCGTACACCACAAGGGCTTATAAAAGTAAGTTAAAATAAACATTAAATATTACATGCATAAATAAAACGAACAAAAACAGAGAACGGCAGTCTGCATGTCACGTAAACGGATAACATTCACTGGCCAAGTTACGCCGAACACTTTCAAATCGTTCTGCAAGCATAATCTAGGGCCATCAAAGGTTAGGACATGAAAAAATCAAGTTTTCCACATCTTGTGGTACCTTTCCGAACACTTACATAAATTATTTGATCTTAGATCGAAACAAAGCAGGTAACTTGCAAATTTTCCGTGAACAAGTAAAAATTGAGAAACTTTAAAATTAATAGAGAGGAAAGAGTCGGAATGCAGTCTCTGGAATAGAAGGAAAGAACCTTTTGGTTCCCTCAGCATTACAAGATGAAATATATTCCTCATTACACTTAGCTGAAAGCTTCTTATAAAGAAAAGATTATTTGAAATGTTAATATTAATATCTATGGTAACGCTTTCGAGACATGAAAAATTCGACCCAATTGAACGAGTAATGTTCTCTTTTGTCGAGAGTGTACCATTGTATTGTAATACTATTAATGCTGCGGTACATTGTTCATCCCACTTTATTAAATTTCTGAAACGGCAAATGTAAAAGCAAACTGCCTCTATGTACGTCATCACGAGATTCTTATGTATAAATTAAATTAGAAAAATTCTATTTATGAATAAGGGTATCGTATTTGATAAAATGATTTATAGCTCGAAATAATACTAACCTTCATTTCTAATGAGAGTCTGCCAACGTAACCAGCAATGCATTTCAAATTAAGGTTTTGAAGGCTACTTTCGTTTTCTATTTATGACTGTAAAGGCTGTCAGTGAAATAAGCTTTCATTTTATTCCACGCAGATATATTAACTTTAGAAATACACTCTTCCGATAGCTAAAGCAGATCGTTAACGAATTAAGGAATTATTTTACCGTTAGAACATCTAAGAAACCATTAAATTATATTCACTCACTTTGCTTAATAAACATGCCTGTTACATAATCTATATTCACATCATTTTTCAAACTGGAAGTTTACCTGAAGTGTAACACTCTTTGTATCATACAACAATAATTGAATTGTAAATGGAATTTCTGTATAAATGCTTTTAAGTCGAGTAAGCAAAGCCGGTTGAAAATTACTTAATGAAAATACCATTAATATTTTAACAACTTCTGTTTCCAAAATACAGATTTTTGATATATGCTTGTGGTTTACTTTCAACAGAAACACATTTAGGCTTTCAAGCCTAAAATATAGAAAGAATGTTTTTCTTCTTAAATGATAGTATTACAAGTCAACTGGGGAAATTACGAAACGTTAGTTATTTAATTATGTAGATATTACGTACTTTGTTTCAAACTTTGGATGAAAATTGTAGTCAGTGATGATAGAATATATCATAAGAACTCTTTTTAGGTATTAAAAAATGAGGCTATGGAAAAAATTTAATAATTTAAATAAAATACAATGAAAATTTCTTACACAATAAGCTTTAATTTAAATTTAATTAATGTACTAAAAGGAGAAAAATAATTTTCATTATAGTGTAACTGGATTTAATTAATTCTATGTACAATATTAATCTAAATTTTATATCAGGTAAAAAAATTCTCAGTAGAATTGAAATACTTTTAGGAAATTCGGATGTTATTAATATTCGCAAGCAGTTTTCAGATCTTCTTTTCTTGCTGTAAATTTTACATAGACATTATCAAATAAAATGAAAACACCTAACATTAGCTTTTATTTCTCAAAGTTTTAAAATATTTAAACATGATTTCTGAAGAATTATCATATTGTCAGCTATAGGTATGCAATGAAGTGAGAACGTTTGTGAATTTTCAAATGCATCAGTGTTAAATGATAAGGATATTTACTTTTACGCAATATTAACTTGCAAAACGTTTCTGAAAATATGTCCGGCATATCAGGTGCTTTAAACTGTTTCAAACACCATTTAAAAAAATCTGAAAGGTTTTAGATTTAAATATCCTGTTCTTCGCTCTTAAACCATAAATTTTGGTTTAATAGCCATGTCGCAAAATAATTTTAAAATGAGCCTATCTTTAGAATTTCCGATACACAGTTCCGCGCGCTGGAGATAAAAAGGTTTCCTCCCCCCGTAGACTGTTGCCATTGCTCGCTTTCAAACCGTTGAGTTTGTTACTCAAAAGTTCGTTAAAGGTTTACAAAATATGAAATCGATAATAAAACAAATTTCAAATTTCAAATTTGGGCTTCCACATGCCCATATATTCGTAAGAAGATTACGTCATTCAAAATTCGATAGCTCTATGTACTGTTGTTTTATCACAATGCAAGAAATATACATACATTTTTGCAGAATTTTCATTATTTAATTTCTTCAAATATAATGCAGGACTCTAATATTTGGTGATTCTACGCAAAATCGCTAAACGAAAACAATAGTCCTTCAGGGGCAAAGCCCCTTTGGACTAATTAATTGAGTATTCTGAAAATAGTTTTGAAATTTTTCGAAATTTTAATTAAATTAAAATAGTTCTATTTTAAAATTAAATTAAGTATAAAATTAATTAAAAAATTAACTTTCAAAATTGTAGAAGCAACATTTCTTTGAAAACAGTTAAATGTTTTAAGAAGGATAGCTATAAATTTAGTAATACAACTGCTTAATGTAAACAGCATGTCGAATAGAGGGAGTTATTGGTTAGAATATTGGATCTGTGGCTCTCATCTTGGTGAGGGCGTAGATTAAGTTGTGTGATTTTTAGCTTAAGAAAAACCAATGTGTGTCTAGATTCGATACATAATGAAAAACGTAATGTTTGTACAGTTGAGCTAAAGCTAAAATGTGCTGGTCGGTAATATGTAACTGCCTATATATAGTCGACACTGGATCTAGCGCCTCTTTCCAGTCACTCTTTAATCAAGGGAGGGTATAAAGGAAAGAAAGAAAAATTTGTTCATGAGTTTAAGTTTGATTTGTTGCCAAATGAAAATTCCCTCAAGTCAATTCCCTATTTTTTTCATATGAAATTTTCAGAATGGATATGTACTACATGCTCATAGCTAGATTTTGGAACGCTTCCTCGGGAAAAAAAAGAAGTAATTACCCGAAATGAAATACATAAAGATTAAAGTTTATGAGTTTTTCAGAGGATATTGTCTGTAAAAAACCTTAAAAGCAAATGTTAGAGTACATAAAGAGTCTTTTTACCAGGACACTGTATTTTGCGTCTTAAAAAATACAAACTTTTAAAGCTTGGGCAAATGAATTATAACAGGAAAATGCTTTTCACTTGACTGATATTGCGCACAGTGAAGACTCTCCCACCCAGAAAGGATCGGGTATGAAATTCATGTAAGGTGTGTTAGGTTTATGACCATAATATCTGTCAAATCCACGGGCACTTGACATCCGTCAGCAAGAAGATCCACTGGATAAATAATTAGTATTCAAAATAAATCAAATAAACATAAGAAAGTCATTTTCACAACCGGCGTTCAAGCTATAAAACCAGTCACACCTCCAAATGCCCCCAGATACAATACCAAGTCCGAGAACCAGAATTGTCAGGAGTTCGAAGATTCTGGATTTCGGAAATTTCGCTTTAAATCTGCTACAAAGATGTGTAAACTAGTTTAAATCCAGTAAAATGAGATGTGGACAGGGCAGCATGGTGGCTGCACTTATTGTTTAAGTCAGATAGAAAAATGCATACCCCTTACAGGGTTAGAGCAGACTCACAACCTGTGCGGCCGCATCGGGTGTCTGAATTTAGGGAAGTCAAAAGTTTAGAATTTAATGGAGTATGAAGTAGCAAATATCAGGGATGGCAGAATTTTTAGAATTGAGAAAGGGCACCGGGTAGTAGAATTTAGGAAAGTTTCAATTAGCAGAAATTGCACCGATTCTGCCCCTCACTGAAAACCACTCAATGGCCGAAAGTATAAAGCCTGGCCAGTATCAATAAAAAGTCAATTAATGAATTGTTATTGCCCATAAGTGAGGCTTCCTAGACAGAAAGTGTTTGGAAGTGACCTGCAGGAATTTCAGCTAGTCCGAGGAAAAATTCGCACTAACTGCACACCTACTTCCTTCTGTTATTATAGTCTCCATCCCTAGACCTTGTAAAAGACAGGGGTTTCTTTCATTATTTTATTTACTTATTACTTATTTATTTAATAAAAAATAATTTTTATCTGTTAGTCCGGATTTCGAACTGTGTGAAGTATTTATAAGATCTATCTACGCAGCTAATTTTGAAATGGAGAATAAATAACAACAGAAAAATATTGCGATTTTTAATTTCATTGAATTCAAACTGAAGAAATGTGTTTTTAACTCAAGTGATATCTTGTTAAGTCTCCTGTTAATTCCTCTTTAAGTCAATTATGCTTATTTATTATGAAGTACCAAAACATGATATTTCAAAAGTTAATTCCTCTCTATTATTTTTGTAAAGTCTAGACAGCAGCAGGATTTGAACTGGGGCTTTAACGCTTAAACAGGATTGTAAACTAATTGATTCTGACTGGCGCAATTTAATTCTTCTCGCTTTTGAAACTACTTACAAAAAACTTCACCCGTTCAGCTTTAATGGAAATAAAGACTTCTTTGTGCAATAAATGCTTAAAGTCCAGGGCAAAAAATCAATTAACATTCAGGTTAATCACATTTCGTTTAATTAGTTTTCTTCGTAAAAGTTAAAGGTAATTAATCATTTTTTACCTTCCTAGGGAAAAAATATATCATTTGAGAATCCTAAAGAAATGGATCTTAATAGGAACTTTCAAAGCAATTTAAAAAAGGCATTTACTTAGAAGAAAGATTTAAAATTATATGGTGGAATCATGATGTTTAGTAACGGGAACTTTATTAGCACACTGAAGGACAGATTGCTGTGTAGAAGCAACATCAAAATTATATGAAATATGACACTATCGCAGTTAATTAAAGTATCTTATACCAAAAAAAAAAAAAAAAAGGTCAAGAGAAAAATGTGTGGGGCGTGGATTCACTCATTTGGTCAATGTTCAGGTTTACAGAGTGTTTAAGTGCTGCCATACTTTTTCTTATTTCTTATGTTTGCTTTACATTTGGGATTTAAATTAATGAAGATATTAAGATTTGCTCCGGATATCTACATCTGTGAAAGTTGTTACTGCTTAGAGTTTAAAAAAACAGTTAAAACATTTTGATAAATACTTTTGCTCTTCTGGGTTTATTCACATAGTTTATATAAATTATTAATACACAAAATACTAAGCCAGCGTTTGGAAACATAGGAAAATATCAAATATGTTTAATTTTTCGTTTTTTCTGAAATTGAGGATGACAACGATTTGTAGAGCAATTTAAAATGAAATTCTAAATTTTGAGACTTTTATGTTGGAAAACTGATAAGACGTTATTTTTACGTATTAAAAATTGTGAAATTTAAGATTCCAATCAAAAGGATGGTATAAGCCTCGTTATTATTATTATGATCTAATTTTATGATCTGCATTTTCTGATGGGTAATGCTATTCAGAAAGGCGAAAAGAAATAAAATAAATTTAAAAAAAAATTCTAAAAGTTTTCAGAATTTATATTACGCCCAAAAGAGCGTTTTTTAACGTTTTGCATGTTGCTTGCATTTATTGAATGTCATGTTCTTCGCTCTTAAACTGCATAAAATTAAATTCAACAGCAATATCAAAAATTATTTAAAACAGCAAAACAGCATATCTTCAGAATTTACGATAAAAAGTCTCGCATGCTGGAGATAAAAACATTTTTTTAGGTACAGTGTTGCAATTGCTCGCTTTGAAATCGTCGAGTTTGTTAATAAAAAATTTGATAAAAGATTTACAAAGGAAGGTACTACTACATTGAAATAGGTAATAAAACAAATTCGAAATCCAAAATTCGGGCTTCCAAGTGCCATGTTCGGTTGGAGGACTACGTAATTCAGAATTCTAGGTATCTTTTAATCACAATGCGTGAAGCATTCATGCATTCATGCAGATTCTTCATTACTTAGTTTCGTGATAATATTCGGTAGAAAAAGTTTGAAAAGGAAACCAACGCTAATTGCCGTTTTGAGACTAATAGCCCTTTGAGTCTAACGCCCATTTGGCCTAAAAAGAACAGCATGCCAAAGCGTGTGATTAATTACACAGAATATCCAAGAGGTGACCACCTCCAAACATGATCATTGAAAGCCACCCAGTAGTATGGGAACATACGTAAATTAACAGCAGTACTAAACGAAGTGTATGAGAAAATTAGTTCTCACTCAATTTTACTTGGTGTCGCATCCTTTTTCAGTTCTATATCCATTGCAACAGGAACGCACATCTTCATATTAGAATGATTTGATCGCCAGAATACCAAAATCTGAAATCGTCACTGGTTAACTCATATCAATGGCTCACAACCTATTTTGCCCCATCCACTCCTTTCTTCATTGTTATGGGATCATTCACCTCGATATCCATCCTTTCCCAACCTCTAAAAATTGCATATGCATTTAATTAAATTATTTTTAATGTAAATTTTAAATATATTAAAAAATCGTGTAATGTTAGATTTAGATTATTTTTAACGTATTTTTTTGTTTTGTTTACATTTAATATCTGATTCAATAAGCAGTTTTCAGCATGGCCGTTATACTTTATTAGTTAGTATCGCGTGCCATCTATTAATGAGACTCTACACGAATCCTTCTGCGTGAGATAGCATGCAAAAGGATTCGGCAGAATGTAGTTATATGATACAGTATTGTAATGTAAAAATAGTTCTTAAAATGGCGAAGAAAAAAGAACGAACAGAATTGTGTGTAACACGGAAGCTCTCAGTTTATCAATGTTTACAAGTATTGTGTTCGGAAATGAGAGTTGTAGAGTCGTTATTTATTTTGGAAGCAGGAGACGTTGAAAAACGGGCAATGCCTTTGCCAAAACTCGACTCTGGACCTCTCGAATATGCACCGAGTGTGCTACCGTTTCACCACAAAGGCATGCTGGAAAGAGGGAGACGATACCTTATAGAGTAATCAAAACAGTAGAAAGATCATTGAGAAATTTAAAAAATTACTTTTGACGTTACAGATTCATTATTCGAAACTTTAGAGAATTGGGGGCTTACTAGTATAATATAACAGTAACTAAATTATGTTTGAAGAGCTTTTCTTTAAAACATTTCATATACAACTATTCAGGTTAAAGATATATATGCGTCTGGTAACTACAATTTTCAGTTCAGCTGTTACGAATGTTAATAACCAGCCCCCAAAAGTCAAAGGCATAGGCATAAGATCGTGAATTTAAAATAAACTTTTCAAAATGGCAAATAAAAATAATAGAAAACGAATTGCTATTATATCATTTAATCACAAATTAACGTCAAGTATAGGATTAGTTAATGAGGAAAATATTTTTAATAATTCAAGATATTATTGTGCATTTACACACAGGGCATACGACAAATGAGCCCTGTTGTGTGCCCGTATTGCGTATGCCCGTATTTGTCGTATGCCCGTATTGCGCACGTGGCATACGATAAACGCTTCCTTCAAATAGTAATCCTTTTTTATTTTTCCGCAACATTAAATTCCCCAGAAAACGATAAACATCCTGAAGTAATTCCATTAAATGCGCTTAATAGAAAATCCGTAAATAATTAGAGAAGGTGAACGTATACCTGACCCAAAGAAATTGTTGACTAAATGTGGGTTTTTGCTTCGTTGTGATGGTTTGGTTCTTGTATTAGGTTGGTATAAATTTCAAAAGTTATAAAGAAAAGGTTTGGCGCGACCTTCGCAGGTGAATTGCGATCTTTGTTAGTGAAACGAAAACAATAAGTACTTGGACGAAATAACTTACATAAAACTTAAGGAAGTTCATTCTCTGAAGACACTAAAGAAAGGGAAAATTATGCGAATAGTTTTAAATTTTCAGAATCTGGGGTTAAAAACCTAGGGGGCAAATACTCGAGAAAATACGATATATTTTAGTACGTTACTGCATTTGTCTTCGCTCTTTTTATTAACAATACATATTTTGATAGATTATGAAGGATTTGCATGTAAAATATTGATAGAAAATCAATAGATAAAATGATTTGTTTGTTAAGCTGCGAAAAGAAAAGTTGCGTACATGTAATCCATATCATTTTTTCGCATGCAGAAGCAAATACATATTTTGTAGTAAAGTGGTGCGTCAAAAAAACTTTGCTTGTTTTCTTTAGCAAGAAACAGGAACATTTCTCCAGCTACACAAAGTTAAAATACTATATCCAAGTCTGAACATCACAGATGATAACGCGTAATTATATAGATTGATTGGCATTAAAAATAAATAATGATTCTTTCAAATATCTAATTTTTATGTCACAAACTGGCTCAGTTTAAAGCGAGCATAGTTTTTAGATTTTGTTTTTATTCTGCAAGGAAACACCGAAGAATACGATTATAGACTTTCAGAAATTTCTCATTGCTTAGATTCGCTTAACGGTTTTCTTACAATTTTTTAAATTTTTTATTTGTCATATCTTTTTTATACTTTCAAGATGTACCAATACCTTGCTATTATGTTACCATGACTACTTATGCAATCTGCGCATAATTCTCAATCGTAAGGTTGTAGAGACATTAGGAATTTTTGAAAGCAGGCAAGATGAAAAATTAGCAACCGCCTTCGCCGGGAATCGAACCACGGACCTCTGGAATACCGGCCCAGCGTGCAGAACCACTACACCACGAAGGACGCTAGGAAAGTTGGAGAAATACCTTATATACTCCCCTTCTTAAAGAGCGACTAGGGTTTTAGGGACCTAGTCGCCAAATCCTGGGTGTGAAGAATCATCATCCACAACCCTTTTAGTTCGGGCGCCACTTTAGAGACATTAGATTAATTGGAAAAGCAGGAGAGAGGAAAAATTAGCAACCGCCTTTGCCGGGAATCGATCCAAGGACCTCTGGAATACCGGCCCAGCGTGCTGCCGTTACACCACGAAGGCACGCTAGGGAAGTGGGAGAAATACCTTAAAAGGTTATGCATTTTGTTTTATTTATTTATTTTTCCTTTTTTATTTCTCACCTTTTTCCTGATGAACATTTTGAGAATTAAAAAGTGCATCATTCGGAGAATAATAGATTTTAAATTACCTCTGTCAGCAAATATTATATTGGAAATTAAAGGATTTAGCCTTTATTTTCATTTAGTTTACCACAATAGTTTCAATTTTTCTCAGCATTTGTTACAAGAATATATCCTTCTCCCTAAATATGAGCAATAAAATATTTTTTGTCTCTGTGTCTTATGACAATATTAGAAAATTTATATCATTCAGAAACTCAAAGCACACAGATACCTGTTTATCATTTCTCAATTTATAAAAATTTATTAGCAACTATGAAATCGCGATCCGTTTTGGTATCGCAATGTTCAATGTTGTCTACAACTATCAGTTTTTTAATATCACAGTATACTATATAGTTTTTTAACTATCAGTATATATTTTCTTTTTTTCCTTCCGCTAAAATGTATAAGTAGATAAGAATTTTGGTCCAATGACTTGTTAAGTCAATTAGCCCGAATTAGAGCAGTCACAGAACATTTACTTATTTTACAAAGATGTCTGTCTGTCTGTGTTATATGTGAGGCGAATTTTGCGTGCACGATAACTCTTTTATATAATTTTAAATTTTTTTTATTTTCTGTGTTTACATTTTTTGCATTCGTTTAAAGAATTGATTGTATCTTGGGTAAAACTGGACCTTTGGCCTATAATAATTTTTAATAAACAATCAGGAGAGGTACTTTACTTGAAACCCGTAACAGTTTTGCAGCAAAGCAACATAACATTTTGTTGCATACATAAACAATAACATATTGTTGCATAGATGAAAAATAACATACTGTTGCAGATGAAGGAACATTGTTTACTGATACCTAAATATTGCCGGGATATACATACAGACCGAAATGGTTTTGGATTAGTTAATTATGGCTAAACATACTAGGGATATCTGTCTAGCAGACCAAAGTGAATTTAGGTTTGTAGATACCATAGAAATAATAAAGAACAAAAATTAAATTATGGTATTCATTTCAAAGTACTTTTTATAAGTAGTATTATAAATGATTAATTTTCTTTCTTAAAAACCAATTAAATTTTATGATATTCAGTTATCCAATAAAAATGCATTTTTTAATAAAATTTTTTTTTAAAGATTTATTGATATTACAGAAATAACAAAGAAGAAAATTAAAATATGGTAATCATTTCGAAGTATTTATTTTTTAAATACTATAAACAGAATTAGAAGTTATCTAATTCTGACTACAGAAATTGTGATTCAGTTTTTTACTTACCAAATAGCCAAGAAATTCGGTCAAAAGCGCTTAATGTCGAGAAAAGTCCAAAGCATTGGGTCAATCTTTATGCGCAAGATGCAGTTCAGAATCGCGGCTTTTAAATATGAAGCTCGATTAGCAAAAATTTGCCTTACATATCGAGATTGGGTAAAAAAGTATGATAAAAGATGACAAGGACTGGATAGCATATCTAAAAATTAATCTTTAAGGAATTAGAGGACTTATAAGGAAAAAGGATCATGAATGAAGTCTATAAAAGCTTTGCTCCAGCTGAGATCTGAGATCAGAACCTTCCTGTTTCACAAACAAAAGCTCTTTTTACAAGCACTGATCAGCTGGTTTTCAAGGATGAATTTCGAATTTGAAAACTTGGCAACGTGACCTGATTATATAAGCGTTTTATCTATATAATTTGAACCTGCACATTCCGCAGGTCCATTCTATGTAGAAACTTTAATTCTGAAATCATAATCAATTAACTCTAAAATGGAAACAATATAATAGCTATTGTACACACGATGGCTGTAATGCAAATTGTGGTGCATTTAACTTCCATTAATAGCAGGTTTGCAGCAACTGCATTTAGCTGAAATGTTTAACTATGTACGAGCAAGCTGTCATAGTTTTGTTGGAAAACCATATTCCGAGAAAATACACCAGAGAATCTGAATAATTTAATACACTTAATTTTTCATGTAATTATAGTGAGAATCATAAATCACTCAAAAGTAACAGTGTATAGTAAACTCTTAAGACATGCAATCTGTACGACAGATAGTAGAATACATACTCATATTTTAAACTAGCTCATTCATGTATGAATATTTGAGAATTATATTTCCTTTCCAGAAGCAATAATTTGCTGCACATGTTTGTTAAATAGTAACTAATAATTTGTTTATTTATTTAATTTTAGTTAAAGAGCATAAAATCGAGCAGGAAAATAAAATTGTGAAGCAGTTTTACTGCAGTCTTTTTCAATAAGCACTAAACAAGTGAAGCTGTAATTAGAACTGAAATTAACGGGCTAGGTTTGGTTTATTTGATCATGGCGATGGCTAGCTTCTAAGGAAAGAATACCTTCGTAGAGGACTTTCTAAGGGAAACCACCATGTATTCATCTTACACATGGGAAAACCCATGAAAAGACAGAACACGCAGCTGGCCCATTCTACAGGATACGAACTCCTTTCAAACTACCAGTGTTCAGAGACATACTGCGTAAAGATAAGAGCCATAGGACCAAAGATAACGTTTTCATATTTGTTCATCGTATTGTTTTCATATTTGCTCATCACTCATTTCTCGTACAAGTTTTAGGTTTACATAAATGAAATATTGTTAAGAAACATAGTTATTAACTTAAAATAGCATTGATGTCCAACGTGTGAATGGTTAGTGCTGTAATTGATTCTTTGAAACTGCTATAAAGTGTTTCAAAGAATCAATTGCAGCATGATCGTAACATAGAAAATTGCAGCTTCAGAAATTTACACTAAATAGAGAAAGTAATTTGTTAGACTCGTTAAAATTACTTTTTCTGTCCGCTTATTGTCCTTTCTTGGTATAACACTGCTTTAGGATTTGTCATGGCAAAGCTTCTTATTATGATTTGGAAGTATAACTCAATTGTTGAAGATGTTGGTTTACAAACAAACTTTTCCCATGGCAAAGTAAAGTGGTATTTTTCAGCTAAATTTAAATTGTATTTCTTCGCTCATTTTTGTGTATATTTCAATTGCATATAAAATAATATTTTGTGTGTCATTTTTGAACATAACTAGCATTTTTGAGTTAAATAGGCTATGTTTCAAGTATAAGTATCGAAGGTAAAATATTGTTATATAGAAACATGTTGCTTTCACCAGGCAGTTTTAATATTTAAAATTCATGTGATAAAATTAAATCCAGTTTTCAATCCACAGATGAATTTCAAGCATTTGAAATACGATATTTTGCATTTTTGAAGCTATTATTTAGAAACAAATACAGAAATTAAGTATAAAACTTAAATTTTAATGAAACATTTGCAGGAATACTTTTACAGCATTAAATTTTATTTATTATTTTGCCGTATTGATGTTCTGAATCTTCCTTCTTCTTCAATGAGAATAACCGAAATTCAGAAATACTGAATTTAGTTTCAATATTGTGAAGCTTTAGGCTATAGAAACAGTGTGAGGATATCAACAAGAAGATTACCGATTTGAATTATTAATACATTCCTTTTTAAAAGAGCCTGACCGATCTTAATAGTTAATGAATTCATTTCTGAAAGTTAATCTTTCAAGATTAGGGATTTACAGTAAATTAGTTGAAAGGATCGTCTTATAGATTTTAGAGTCTCCTTCGGTATTCACAAATGTAATAAGTTGGATGTTCATTTAGTTAGATATGATTTATAACTTGAAAAGGGAAGCATATACTTTTTCCTTTTATTTGAAATTTTGTCTAATTCTATAACAAAAAAGAATTGGACAGAACATTTGTTTTACTCTTTTTAATAAGCATCTGAACTTGATAAATGATTTTATTTACATTTGGAAAAAATTGTGCAATATGGTTTGGAAGAATTAATACAACTTTATTGAAAGAATTAATACTATTGTTTCAGTGCTCTGACTATCACATTACGATTTTAAATAAAATGATACAAATTATGATGAGTACCTTTCAAAATTTATCATTTTCTTAGGGTTATTTAGTATGCACTGAAAAATATTAACATTTTGTAAGTTATTAAACTTTTGTTTTCAACCATAATTTTAGACAACAAACAATCTGGCCTTCAAAATGTTTTACGTGACATGCAGTAAATAAGGATATTTTCCCCTTTTTCTGCTTTAATTTGCTCCTTTTAATTCTTTGTTAATATTTTACACGGATGTGCTGATATAAACAATACTCAGTTAGTATCGGAAATTTGAAAAGCCAACAGTTTATTATTAACTTTCTTCTCGTATGTATAGTATTGCATGTTAATGCTTCGTAGATTTGTTCTCAATAACGACACCAGAAACAAGAAGTTATTGACTCTTATCGAAATAAGTAATAGCTAATACATCAGAATAAACAGCTTTTGTCTATATTTTGTTTAGCTTTCCCTTCAGTAATTTAATTAATTTAATTTAATTTTTTAATAATATTTTCTATTCGATATATTCGAGACTCCCATTTGGTGTCATCATGCCCCCTTTAGAAGGCGCCCCACAGGTTGAGAATTACCGATTTAGCTGGTACAGCGTTTGAACTACAAAGTGTAACAAGAGATTTTGTACAGGTATTTTCATACATCTAGAAAATAAAAACTATAAAGTTGAATTATTTGCCTCTGCATTATGATTATTGTTTATGTACGTTTTGATAATTATTTGATAAGTGGAATTTGAAGTTAAGCTAAAAATGTAGTTTTATTTTGTTAATACCAGCCCACCAACTGCTTCCAGGTTATGCATTCGACCCGCATGCAGTGTAAGTCTGAACCAGTCTTTAATTTATATGCAGAAAACTCATGCGGAAAGTGGGGCTCAATTAATTAATACACTGCTCGTATCCCAAAAAAGTGTATTCAGCAAATTCAGCTTTGTGTAGTTAATATTCAGATGAAGAAAGTATGTATAATTTAACTAAACCTAAATATTGTTGCAATTAAAAGGAGAACAAGGAAAGAGATGTTATTTGAACGAAGTTTTTTATTACAGACGTGATAGGTTATTTTTTAAAGCTGGTAAATTTGTCTTGGGACAATGCAACTTCACAGCGCAACTATTTGAAAACTTCATTGAAAGGAACGCAATTTTTTTTTTAAAGTTTTTTTATAACCTCCTCGGTTCCCTTGTATCACATGTGATACAAAAGTTTCATAATTTTTTGTGAAGGCTGAGCTGCAAAAACAAATTTGGGACCGGTTGTATCACATAAGATACAAAGTGAAATACCTCATATATTTTCCTCGTTTAGTCAACAGATGGCAGTACTTGTCCATGATAGCGATTTCTAGTAGCATCTGAATCAAAACAAAATGTCTGCACGTCGTCGAAGTAAGTATTTTTTTCTTATTTATATACAAATATTAAACTATTTTTAAAATATGCTTTCTCTTTGTATATGTACGTTTTACTAGTTAACAGCAAAAAAAGAAATTTTTACTGATATATTAAAGCATAATGGCTTGTGAAATTTGTTTGTATCACTTGTGATACAATGGGACCCAATCACTTATGAACACACTTTTTAAGTCAATTTTCTTTTAATTTTTAGTTATATTTTGGGGGGATTTGAAGATTGATAGAAGTATTTCTTGAATTCAAATCTTTAGTTGAGGTGTTTGCATTCCATTTTACCCATTTTTTCCTGATATTTTTTTTATTTAATAAGTATTTTTTTTCAGTGAAATATTTGACACCAGATGAAATTTTAGAGCTGATGAATCGCGATGATTCTGATTTGAGTTCACTGTCAGATGAAGATGATTATCAAAGCGATAATGGATGTGAGGTGAATGATGTTGATGAAGATCAGGATGTAACTTTTGACTTTTCTGCTCCAAATCAATGGGGAATACATACAGATAAGTTCAATCCAGTTTCATTTGATTTTCAGGAGAAATACTATGACAGAATTAGAGGAACCGAAGAAGAACATTCTGGACTATTTTGCGTTTAGACTCAGTATTGCAAATACACTCATCCACGGCTTACTGAAGAAGCCATCTCCCACTCCTTCGCTAGCCGAAGATGAAAATGATGAACCCCCTCCAAAACGCAGAGTTACAACTTGCATTCCACATCAAGCAGCTCGTAACAATGAAGCTAGGCACATGCCTGAAATGGCTGGGGATAGAACTCATCGAAGTAGGTGCAGGAATGAGAACTGCTCGGCCTTAAAAAATGTACAATGTACAGACTGCAAGGTTTTTCTATGCTTTACAACTAGTAGAAATTGTTTCAAGGCATTTCACGAATATAAATAATAATAATATGTACCTACAACTCCAATAAAACTTAATTTACGTGTTGAATTTATGAATTGTATGTATTGTGTGATTAAAGACTAAGATTAAATTAATTACTTCAATCTTGCTTAATACTTAAGAAAATTCTGATTGTAGTGCCTTGTTCCTGATGTATCACATGTGATACATCCCCCCCTAGCTTTCATTAACTAAAAAAATTTTTTTTATTGCACTTTTCTACATCAAAGTGATCGAAACAACTATTTAAATACCTCTTATAAAATATCAAGCTTTTATTTTTGTCTCGGGTCTGAGGAGGATAAAGTGCCCTCTTCTTTCCTCATTTGGATCAATCAATATTGCAAAATCACTCAGCTCATGTATCTTTTTCAACAATCTGTTTAACTTCTGATAAGTTAAAGGTGCTTTATCTCTTTTTCATTATCATTGCTTTCACAGTCGGTTGGTGTTATAAAATCAGCCTATTCTTCAACCGTCATATCTCGATTAATTCTTTAATTTCTTTCTCCTCCTTCCATATCTGAAGATTTCTCGCGGCCAATGGCTTTTGTAGTTTGCAGGATTTTTTACTTCATTTCCAATGAACAGAAATCCTTTATAATTAGCCCCGCCAGTGGCCGAATAATAAATGTTACTGAATTGGGATTAGACTTGGGTACGATCCCAGGCGAACGGTTTGTAATATGGTTGGGCTTCGTGGTTTTTTCAATGTGTGACATGGATACGAGCCAGTTTTTCCCAAAAGGTCTTCCACGAAGGCACTTAGATAAATAGCCCTTCTATGCTTTGTATATTCCAGTAACCATCCTTAAAATTATTGGTAACTTTTGGCGAGAGCAGATGTCAGCAAGTATTCAGTGTTAATGAATGAACGCTGAACCACGTATAAATGAAATTGGACAAATTAAATGAAAGTTAATAAGATAATGCACATATGTGTAATAGCGTTCTGCAAATTCGCTCTTGGCAAGTGTTTATTGCATGTCAAGAAATGTCTCCTTTTTTTGTTTCACTCGTAAAATGCTTTGCTGTACATGCAAAGTATAGCTACAAAAACATTTAAGTCAAGTAAATTTATCTCGGAGAAGATTCGCCTAGCTTGAAGCTTATATGATATATGTTTCGTAATACTTATATGAGAAATGAGAAGTTACTGGCCTTCAGTGTTTGAGATTTTCAGGTGTATGATATACAGCCGATGTAAAATTAAGTTTTGATTGCTTTTTAATATTTTGCTATCTTACAGGTTTTTCACAAATATCATCCACAAACTTGTATAAACAGTAGATTCAATTATCTACTCTGTTTTTCCAAGCAGTTCTCTTTTCTATCCATACACAAACTTGAATGTCCAGTCTCAGAAAACCCCCGACTTTTGCTCTCACCTCGACTTTTGCTCAAAACTACACTTTGTTGAGAATTTCTATATTTTAGAGACGTGTATTTATGAACATAGTGGCGTTCTGGACTTCACCAAAGACACAAAAAGGTAAATATTCATGAAGATAGGAGACCTAATGTAAGTCTGTTTACAGATAAATGCATTTTATATTAAAAACTTCTCCTAAAATTCATTTTAAATAAAGTCACTTATCAAGAAAACATATTGCTGAGTTTTAAGGGTTCATGAATTTTGGAGTGATTGATGACAACACTTCTTGAAGAATCAAAACACAATTTATTCGTCAGTATTTCACAAGATAGTTCCAAAGACGCATAGCTGTTGTCGAAAAACTACGATAAACAGGCTGAGGCAATCAGCAACACAGCTTTGAGGCGATCCGGCTATAATAGTGAAGACAGCTTCACGGTAAAGCACTAAAGTACAGCTCCCGACTCGGTCGATCTCTCTCAAGCTGATCTCAAAGGTAAAGGTAAAGGTAAAAGTATGGGGGACACCAGCGATGTACCATAGGTCAACTGGTAATGCCTTCCCATACTAACTCTTTGAGGGGAAAAAAATAATAATAATAAAAAAAAAAAAATTGAAATGTTTCAGATTTTAAATTACGTCCAAAGGGGCGTTTTTTAACATTTTGTGTGTTACCTTTCTTTATTAAATATCATGTTCCTCGCACTTAAACCATAAGATCCAGTGCAACAGCAATATCGCAAAATAGTTTTAAAACGAGCATATCTTTAGAATTTCCGATACAGAGACTCACGCGCTGGAGATAAAAAAGTTTTTTCTGCACAACGTTGCCATTGCTCGCTTTGAAATCCTTGAGTTTGTTAATCAAAAATTCGTCAAAGTTTTAAAAAATAGGAAATCGATCGTAAAACAAATTTCAAATTTCAAATTTGGTCTTCCACATGCTCATATTCGTTGGAGGATTACGTTATTCAAAATTCGATGACTCTATGTACCGTTATTTTATGACAATGTGAGAAATATACATACATTTACGCAGATTTTCATTATTTAATTTTTTCAAATAAAATGCATTTAAATAACATTTTATGGCAACAGTTTGAAAAGTGAACCGACATTTATGAGTCCGACAATTATGAGTCAAAATAACATTTTATGGCAACAGTTTGAAAAGTGAACCGACATTTATGAGTCCGACGCAAAATGCCAAAACGAAACTAATAGTCCTTCGGGATTCAAATCCCTTTGGACTAAAAAAGGGGGGGGGTAATTGCAAGTTTTATAAGAATTTGCATAAACTGAAGCTTTTCGAAAGGCCTAAAGTTTGCCTATTATGGTACATCGTGCAATTCCACAGTACGCCCCGCATCCAGTATTTATTAAAAATAATGGTGTAGGGCATAAGTAGATTACAAAATAGTAGGAATACAATTTGAGATTCACAAGATAAATTGAACATCTGATTTGGTGCAACAAAGATAGGAGATAAACAAAATTAATAAACAAATAAACATAATGAGATAATTATAATTAGTACTGGTAACACAATGTTAAATGAATTGTTATAATAATGCTAAAGAGGTAGGTGTCCATGGGTTATTTCAGATATATTGGTTTATTGCAGTTTATAAAGTTCAGTTCACGAGCAGATCCATTTTGTCCATAATTACAGCATGTAAAAGTTCACTAAGTTTAAACTGTATGTGGATTTACACTTGACAGAGATCTACGCCGCACGAAGAGAGTCGTTGCATAATTTTCTGAAACTTTGGATATTGATGTTTATCTTTAATTAAAAATCTTTGGAATGCCAGGAGGTCAGTTCTTGGGAATTTTATGTGAATATCCTCAGTTAAGGGGCATGAGAAAACGTAGTGATCAGGAGTTCCCTGTTCCCCACATATGCAGATGTCAGAATTTGCCAAATTTCTTGCGTAGAAATATGTGGGGAAGGGTCCATGTCCTGTTATAAACTAATTTAGGGAAGGATTCGAGTTCAGAGATGCTAAGCTTACATTGGGCATCAAGTTATATGTGCGTCTTCCCTGTGGAGCATTGTTCCACAAATCTTGCCAAGATTTTGAAGCAAGTTGTTTTAGTTGGTATTTGAAATTCGAGCGAGGCCACGGAATGATGATTTCAGTACCATCTTGATTAATAGCTGCTTCTTTGGCTAATTCATCTGCCTGATCATTACCAAAATGGCCACTATGTCCTTTGATCCATGAGATTTGAATTTTGTAGTTTGGGATTTTTCCAAGAAGAGAATTTATGTCGGATATCAATGGAGAGGAAGGTAAGGGATTTTTAATAGCTAGAATAGCTGCTTGGGAGTATAATTTTGTAATTTGTAAATGTAAGTAATAGATAAAAAAAATGTAAGTAATAGATTTTTGAGAATGGCTATTTCAATCGCTGCTTTTATAGCTGACAATTCCGCTTGGAAAACATTATTATTATTATGGAGATGGCCTTTCCATTTGATGATATTTGAGGGGGTAATTTGAAAAAAGACTGCGGAACCAACTTTTCCTTCAATTTTTGATCCATCAGTATAAGCAATTGGAGATGAACTTGAATTTTCTTCAGACGTGGTGAATATTATTTTGCTGAAGCGAAGCGCTGGATGGATAAGATTGGGGTTAATTTTCTTTTCATAGTTGGATGGCCAAAAGGTTTGGTTGTTGAATTCTGCGGCTTGGTTAAGTTGGAGAACTTTCTTATAGGTGCATTCCATTTCTGCACTGATTGATAACGGAAGAGTACCAGCTAGAGTATCAAGTGCTATATTTGAAGTTGTGCGATACGCCCGAGTAATGCAAAGAGTAAAAGGCCTTTGAATTGAATTTAAACATTTAATCTTTCTTACTATCATTGGTGGTGCCCAAATTCCGGCTCGTAATTTACCATTTTTGAGATGACTGTTTTTAGAAGAATACGTGTTATATGCGGATTTAAGCCCCAGTTATATCCATGCATACGTCGTAGGCAGTTAGCTATTGATGTTGTACGAAGTTTAATAGTTTGTAGATGAGGAATCCAGGAGAATTTCTTGTCGATTGTTAAACCGAGGTACTTGATTGTGTTCACAGATTTGATCTTTTGATTGTCAATTTTTAGAGCTAAAACTTTAGTTATATTTTGTCCTGGTTTATGGATCACTAAGACTTGGGACTTACTATGTGAAATTTGTAGTTTTTGAATTTTGCAAAGTTGGTTAAATAACTGGAGTGTTTCGTTGCAATTATTCTGTAGAATGTCTCTGGTACGGCCACTTGTAATAAAAGCTACATCATCTGCAAAAGCTACAATTTTTGAGTAATCTGGCCATGGATAGGCAATGATGTTGTTGAAGCTGATATTCCAGAGATCTGCACTCATGCAAGACCCCTGAGGACATCCTCGGACTTGATTACGCACAGTTTCAGTGTTGTTGTAAAGAATCATACTTTTTCTGTTTCTGAAGTAATCTTGAATAATTAGAAATAAATTTTGAGGGCACTTAAAGGAACGCAGCGCTTGTAAAACTGCTGGCCACCATAAAGAATCAAAAGCTGATTTTAAGTCGAGACATATTATTGCAGAATGAAGTTGGTTGATTTTATTGTTTCTGACTTGTTCAAGAGATGCATTAATTGCATGACTTGTTGAAAGTAGGCTTCGAAATCCAAACTGGTTATTGCTTATTAAGTTTTTGCTGTAAACATGAAATTTTAGACGACCGATAAGACATCTTTCCAAAACTTTTCCCAGGGCTGGGAGAAGATTTATCGGACGATAAGATTTAGGTTCATCGGAGCTTTTATTCTTCTTATTAAAGAGTATTATATTACCAATTTTCAGGCAATCAGGAAAGGTAGAGAGTTCTATACATCGATTGCAAAAACTACAGATTATGTCAGGATGGGCTTGATGGATTAATTTTATAATGTGGTTATCGATGCCATCTGGGCCTGGTGCCTTTTTTAAAGTTAGGTTTTTAATTATTTGCTTTATTTCTTGTTTTGAGAACGGAATATCGTTGTCTGTTTGTGGAATGTCATCGCAGTTACGGATTCTGGTTTGAGTAGGCGAATCTTCAGCTGGATCATCTTTTAGAAAGACAGAGTCAAGAATCTCATTTAGGGTTGAGAGAGTGGCATCCTGAATTTCAGCAGAACTTGAAAGCAAATTTGAGGGAAGTTGGATTTGTGACGGTTTAAATATTTTACTACTGGCGATCTTGTATAAGGTGGCATAAATTTCTTTATTGTTTGAACAATATTTGTGCCAGCTTTTTAATTTAGATTCGAGAATCATCTTTTTGTAGTTTGCATTTTCTTTTTTGAATTTGAGCCAGGCTTGGTGTCTTAATTCATCGTCAGTAATCGATTTCATTTTCCGTTTCAATGCTCTCGCCTTATGCTTTTGAGCGCGTAACTCTTTAGTCCACCAATTTATATGAAAGTAAAGTTTTGCAGATGGTATTGGAAAGGTATTTTCACATATTTCTTGGATTTTTTTTATAAAATCTTCTGTAGCTTTATTTAGATCTTCTTTTGTTGCACTTAGTTGGAAGGAAGAAGTCATTGGAAATGCGGATTGTTGAATTTGCTTAATAAAGTTCTTTTCTTTCTTTTTAGTAATTTTAAAACGTTTCATTAAAACTGATTCTGAGTTCTCTTTGATTTCAAAAGTAATATATTTATTATCTGAGTGAGAGTTGTCTTCTTCAATTTTGCGATTTGAAATCGAATTAATTAGGTGATGGGAAGTAACTACGAGATCTGGCCACCCTCTCCCATAGATTGTTTCGAAAGAAGGTAAATCCGAGGCTTGATTATGAATGACAAGATTATGCGAATTGAAGAATTCCTCAAGGGACCTTCCTCTTCTACTTGTGGAGTTGTAGCCCCAAAGCTGGCTGTGTGAGTTGAAATCTCCACAAATTATGTGTGGACTTCGGAAGGAAAACAAGATGGATTCTAAATCATGAAGCAAAGGAGAAATATCCTCGGAGGGAGATGCATAAATACTTGAAATAAGAAGTTGAGAGTTGGAACTATTAAGACTGATTGTAACTAGGACTCTTTTGGCTGTAATTAGAATTGGGTGCCAGCTATGATTAAAACTGATGATAGCTGCTCTGGGATGTTGATTGGGCGACTGAGGAGAATATTGAAAGACATTCCAAGACGTTGGAATGCTACTTACTTTCCCTTCGATACAATAGGGTTCTTGGATTAAAACAAAGTCTTTATGGTTATGAGTTAAGAATTCTGCTAGATCATCAGAAGCCGTTTTTGCTCTTTGTAAGTTGATTTGGAGAAAACGAATTGAAGAAAATGGAATCGAGTTTTTTAGCAAGGTTGGGGGTAGATTATTTTGTACATCACTGTCCACGTTATAATCTTGAGTTGAAGCGTTATTCTTTAAATTGCGCTCTTGCATGTTAATATCAACTGAAGAATTATTAGTTATGGATGATGGCAACATGTGAGGTTGTGGCTTTGTCCGGGTACAATAATTTGTTGAGCTGACTCCTGTACGTCTGGCATGTTCTTTCATGAGCACCGTGATCAGTTGGTAAGGAAGAACCAGTTTCTTGGTTACTTCGCACACAATTTACACAGAGTTTTACGTTTGAGGTACACTCTCTATGGGAATGTTGTTTTGCGCAGATGGAACAGCAGGGAGGATTTTGACAGCTTCGACTATTATGTCCAAGACCCTGGCAATGAACGCAACGGGGAAGTGAAATGTAGGGACGGAAGGAACACGAGTTGAATCCAATGAAGACTCTTGACGAAGTAAAACAGTCACAAGAATCTGAAGAAATTTCTACAATCCAATTATTTGTATTTTCAGATCGGTGAACTGGAGAACACGAAATATCAAGATTCTTATTTGATGTAATTTTCAGAAAAGCCGATTTGATATCTTCAGCAGCCACTGAAGATGGTACATTAAACACTATGAGTTTGGTACTTTTGGGTTTTGAAGTACGAACAGTTACGGAGGCTTGTAGTTGTGAATTTTCAACGATTGAGCGGTGTAAGTGTTCTAAGTCTGCTTTCTTTTCGACACCGATTAAAAGCTCATTAGACTTAGTAGTACGAATATTATTAATATGAATACCCAGTTTTTGTGGATTAAGTGTCGAACTTAGTTGGTGTCTGATATCTTCAGGTGTTCTCTCTGAATCTTTAGGTTTCAGGAGTAGAATATGATCTCTGAATTGACTTTTTGGTGTCTGTTTCAAAGAAATGTTTTTGGCGGCAGCAACGGCGTAGGAATTTGGGGTTTGTTCTAGAAACTTTGTTTCGAATAATTTTTTAACTTCGTGTTGTTGTTGCTGCAAATGTTCCTTCACTTCAGAGATAACTGTAGTATTTGAACGCTGAAGAGACAGTTGCTCTCTCAGTTCCGAAATTGTACCTTCGTGCTTCGCTAGAGTAAGTTCTTGGTCTGCCACTATTTGACGAAGAGCTGTTAAATGGACAGAAATATCTTTATGTTCTTGGGTATTAAGTTTTCTATTTTTTCCGATGTTTAGAATATCTTTAATTTTATCAGTAATTCGTAGAATATCATTCAATCTGGAGGAGTCAGCATTTTCAGAATTGCTAGTTAAAGAATGGGACATGTTTAATAATGATGGTGAGGAAGACCTATCTTTAGAAGCCATCGATAATAGTTTACAATTTCATAGCTCACATAAAACAAAAATGACAAAAATCAGAAATTATTCATAAGCAGAGCAGAAAATTACTAGTACAGGAAGTTAACAAAAATAAATAAATAAGTAAATAGTAGTGAATAATTGCTTATTAGAATAAATGCTATTACTCACATAAATTCTGACAAAAATAATTATAAATTCAGGTGTTATGCAGTTCCAATGTTTCTTAGGAAAAAGAATATATATATAAAGAAAGAAACTCAAATTAAATAAAAATACAGAATTATCTGTTGGTAATACTATATTATGTCAAATCTTAACTAAAGGTTAATTAATTAGATAACTGTGAGTTGTCAGACGTACATTATATTAAGTCGTTAAGAGGAGTTCTAAACCTTATTCAGACAGGTATTTCTGCAAGTGAGTGTTAAGTAATCAGTATTATACTTAGAAAACAGATACATCAGTATGTAAAAACTTTTCAGAGTTAGGCAAAACACACAAAACACAATGTGATAGGATAGGGGAGTATAAATAAGTATGAAAAGACACACTAGTTACATTAACACATGTACATACGATTCTAAATACCAGATAATAATAAGAATAAATGTAATGAAAATAAAATAATATTAAAATGAATTTTAGAAAAAAGTATATTTTTTCTTAAAGTACTAGACTGCAGGAGTTAATAAATAAACCGTGAAAACTGGTAAACTGTGCAGAGTTCTGCTTACAAGTGAATAAAAATAGTAATTCAATAATTAATTAACTAAAAGATAAGCGCATGGTATCAAACTGATAATGTGATGATCTGTGAAGATGCAGTATTTAACCCCGTTTCATTCAGTGCTTTTATCCTTTTAGAACTTTGGTTAAAGATTTAAAACACAATTGTTGAAATTGGGCAAAAATGCTCCGCCGATGAAACTGAGGAAGCCGTGTGCATTGAAAGGGCGCTGTTCTTATTAGAGCTGTAACAATAGAGCACGGTCGTGGGCATACAGATACAGTTCAAGGTCGCTTCCCAACTGGTTTCGGGGGCAAGTATGTGGGAAAAAAAAACTCTCTGTAGAAGGTGACGGGGGAAATGGAACACACTTGCACGTTAAATGATGTAAAATAATTAAAATAAACTCCTCAGAAGAAGGGACGGGGAAGAAATTTTCAACGAAGATAAAGTGTTTAAGAGCCTACCTCTTGAGTACGATTTCAGCGTTGATAGTCTTGTAAATAAGTTATAATCCAGGAAAAACTTGCATTAATTGAGCTGAATATGGCACAATTTTAATGAGCTGTACTTCCTTAATTGCTTGAAATAATAACATCAAATGGCATCCATAGGTATCCTGGAAATGTGAATTAATCAAAAAGTTCAATTAATTTTATAGACGGCAGCACTATTACACAGGAAGAGTTTTATAAATAACTTGTGATCCTTGGCACTTCGCTTAACCACTTTCACAAACAAAGGAATATCGGCCGCGTTTCACGAGAACAATAAAAACTAAGTTACTGCTGAAATAATGGTCGTAGAAACTAAAGATTTGCAGCACTGTGTTCGCGGTATGTTGCTGAAACTTGTGTTTTACAATTGAAATCGACTTTTGTTTTTAAACGACACTTACAACAATACAAGCGGGAGCACGTGAAACAAACTGCAGTCTACACAGCTGCGAGCGTCGGTTGGGCCACTAGCGTCTATGTAAAGAAGGAAGCTGATCTCAAAGCATTACTATTGAACTCAAGATAATCTTCACGATAAAACTGCTACTCCGCATACATGCACAGTATTTATTTATAGCTTTTGACCTGCCTTCAAAAACATTCTGGGGAAATTCTTTGGAAAGAATTCGTTCTAGAATGCTCTCGCTTTGTCTATGGCATATCGTCAACTTTGTCGCCAAATGGGCGATTTCGCACCAAATCTGGCAACCCTGCCTTTTTTGCCATATTCTGTCAACCCTCAAACTTTTTTTGCGGAGAAGCTATCTTACCGCACCTCGGCATTTCGCAGCAATATAAAGTATCTCAGTGTTTCCTGTTTAATACTGAATACAAGTTATACATACCCGGAAATAGTATTACAGTAGTATTTGATTAGACATAGCTTTCTTATGCTATCCTTATCTTACTCAGAGGATGCATCATTATCGCAAACTATAAAATCTATATGGATTAAATTTTAGTAATACATAGAGATAAAATTTTGTGAAACGCAGAGATATTTCTAATTAAAGATTTATTTTCTTCTAATCTAGACGTTATAATAATACTCAAAATTAAAACTTTATCTTCCGCTATTTGCGGGATTTAAATTAATATGCAATATTTAAGTTATAAACGATTACAAGTCTTGGCTCTAAATAGCTTACCTTCGACTAGCATTAGTTCATAGCAGACAAATCATTCCTCGCATTTCAGTAAAATAGAAGAAAATGATGGACGGCTTGAAGTTCTTGTTGTATTATTGAACCACCAGAGTTTTAGATCTGTCGTTCCTAACTTACTAAATACTGGTTTCACTTGCAATTTAATTTTCATTCTAGTGAGAATGGACAGAAAAATGTTATGTAGAGAATTTGTCTGATAGCGTTATAAAAACTATGTGAATGATTTTATGATTTATGGAAATTTAAATTTTATTTTGATTCTGAATTATTTATTTTAAGGCTTTAATTTTGGGGAAAAACAGATGCTTCTGGGAATATTATTTAGTTTAAAAGAATATTATTTATTTTCCTCTATTTGCAAATCTTGTACAAACTTTTATTCATTGTGAAAGAAGCAGGGAAAGGGAGGCAATTTTTGCCAAGTCATGATTTCGCGCGCTTTGTCCTTTAGAATGTTCGAGAAAGAATTTTCATTGTTAGTTGACCTTAAGAGAGGAAAGTACGTGACAGAAAGGTCAAAGGTTGCTACTTGTCTTTCAATGTAAGTCATTCAGGTTTTTGGCGATTGAGGGTCCGGTTGTTGGCTAAGTGAAGAAGGGCGCGCATGCGCGATCACCCTTATTTCCGCATTCTGGAGTTGAAAACGAAGATTTTGCCAAAATTAAGGGGGCGATAAGTGAAGCCATAGTGGGAGCCCGTTTTGTGAAGGAGACGAAGGAAATTCGAGTTGGATTCACTCGCTTACGCACTGACTCTCTGACTGACTCGCTGATTTTCGGGCTTGCTGGACTTACGGGCTTGCTGGACAAAATGTAATTACGAAGAGAGATGTTTTCCGGCGGAGGGCGGCAAATATGCTCCCCGGCCGCGTTTGGTTAAGAGGCGAGACTCACTCACTCTTGGACTCGCTGACTTTCGGGCTTGCTGGACTTGTGGACGTTGCTCTTGAAAACTGGCTTGAAGGAAATTCGAGTTGGATTCTCTCTCTTACTGACTGGCGGGTGGAACTTACTTGGGACGTTACTCGTGAAGCTTGCTCTTGGGATGAATAAGAACAGGCGAGCCGTAATTGCCTAGAAAATGCGTTTCTGACCTGAAGCTGAAAACCCTCTTCCTTGCGGCATGCTGGTAAAGAGGCGAAATTTGAACGAGTTACCTGCGTGTTGACATAGGACTTTCAGGACCAAGCGGATAGCCGTCCTGGGCAGCAGTGCTCCTGTTCCTGTTCTACAGTGGAAAAATAACATACCAGTGTAACGATGAGCCCAGTCGACGTCAACTCTTATTAAGATACGAGTCCTCCACTTCAAGATGTCCAAGAGCAGATAAGTCAATTTTTTTTTGTTTTTGAATTCTCACGGTATTCTTCATAACAGTGGTGCCGTGACCTCTGCTTAGTGAAGGATCGAATCAGTAACTTATTTTTTGAATTTATTTACTTTGTATAACCTACTGTTTTAAGAAGGTGTTAAATTTTATGTGCTAGGATTAATTAGAGTTTTTGATTTGTGTTTGCTTATTTCTTGATACGAGAGTGATAAAGTTTGAAAATGTGTGTGAATTTCAAAAATTTTGGTCTTTAACGTTAGGCAAACAGAATTGAACTTTAAAATTAGGAAAAATATATTTTTTTTTTTGATGTAGCAGAATAGGTACTGTACATTCTTACTGTTGAAAATCCTTGAGTGTTTTCTAGATGTGTATTTTTGATTTTCGACGTACTGATTTATGATACAAGATGGAAAATGAATTATTTCACGATAATCCTATGCTATTTGTATATCCTTGTAACAAGTTTCGAGTGCTTGTCTTTAAAAACTGGACTCATTTTTTGAGCACTTCTAAGAGAAAGAGATTAAAGACTAATTATTTTACTGAATGAGACAAGCCATAGCTATGCGTAGCTAGAAATTTTTTTTTTGTTTTGTTTGTGTGTGTTTTCTAATTATTTAACCTAGAATCTTGTGAAATGTGTAATTGTGAGGGGTAACGTTAGAGAAATTTTGATTTTTTTTTGAATTGATTGAATAATATTTTGTGAAATGTATGTAATGTTTTCATGATTATCTAGCGTAGTATATTATTATTTTTTGATTACACTGTTTTGATATGATCCCAGTATATTGTGTAATGTGTTAGAAAATTTAATTTAGTATTGAACAATGAATTTTATAAGTTCTTAAGGCATAATGATACAAATGAATGAGTAAAAAAAATTGAAGGTTGTTTTGCAATTGCAAAATTCTGTTTTAAAGTGAACATGGGTTAGATTTGAATTTTTGCCTGAGATCAGCCATAGTGATGTTTGCATATTTAATTTCTTTTTTGGATTGAATTCGTCAGCTTGAGTGAAGTTCTAATTAGCTTAATGAGTCAGAGTAATTGAGATTAGTTATCTTCTGAGTTTAAGTTTGTGAATAGTTGTCACGTGAGAATTGTGTTAATAGTAGAAATTTGAGTTTAGTTTTGTGAATTGTAGAAAGTGAATGAGAATTTTGTGACAACGAGAATTTGTTTTGTGGAAATTTTTGAAATAAAATTGAGAAGATTAGTTACTTTTGGCTCTGTACACATGTGTGGGAATTTTCTGTTGGTTACAAGTAGTTTGTCGTGAATTTGCTAGTGAATCGTAATAGATTTGATTTGAGTTATTGAATTTTCTTTCTTGGTTGGACTTGTTGCGGAATTTGGGGTTAATTCTTATTTTGGCTTAAGTTTTGTATTTGAATTGGTAGTATCAAGATAGTTGTATCAGGTTTTTGTTTTGTTTTGGTGGTTTCTGCCAAGGTCCGTAAAATGTAAGTTCTCTGATGTTTGGTTTCTGTGGAGGAATTGAGAGTTCTGTGGTCATAGGAAAATAGAAGAATTTGAGTTATGGATTTCATTTGTGTGATTTTTAGGGATTTTTGAGTTACGAGTTATGAGTTTTTTTTAGTTTAGCACTCTTGAGAACTTTGCATTTGTTGCTTGCAGTTAGGTCTTGCGTGAAGTTGTAATGTCCTGAAAGCTCGTTTTCTTGTAAATACTTGCACTTCATGGTGGCACTTGACCTCTTACACCGGGACAAACAGGAACTTGTTATCTGAGAAAACTATTGTTGTATCTTTTTCATTGTGTTGGTTCAGAATTGTAACGTTTCAGTCAGCGCACTTTTCTTTCCGAGATAAGAGATCTTATGTTCTCTTTCAACGTGTCTGGAGGTTTGCTTGATACGTAAAGTTTGAGTCTGTCATTTATAATACAGCGCTTTTCTCAGCTTACATGGACGCGGTAAAGAGTTACTTTGTTTCTTTTGTTTGGGTGGAGGTGTTGCTGAAGGCTGCTTACTTAGGTTACTATACAACGTTTGGAAAAGTCTGATGCAGAATAGATCTCAGTTTTTGCCTAAATTGGGGGGTTTGTTTTGAACATTTTTGTTGATTTGTGATATTTTATTTAGTGTTCTAGTAATGTGCTTCAGTCCAACTTTGATTGATTTCTTTGACTAGTTGAAATTTTTTTTTTGTGGACCTAATGGATTTTAGAATTACTGAATTTTTTTTTTTTTTTTGTTGTTGTCTTATTAAGGGGACTTAAATATGGTGTTGTTACTCACTAGTGTTTACCGTGAGGTTTGAAATTTTTAGCGACACTTCACTCTTGATGGTTGATTTTTTTTTTTGGCTTGATTTGAATTACAGTGAAATATTTTTGACTTGATATGGTTTAACGTAATGACTATGCGTGTATTTGTTTAGGTATTGCAGTTTAAATTTTTTTTTAGTATCACTGATCTCATTGCTCATTTGAATTATGTACGAAATTTTTACAGTTTAATTGTATTTTCATTTTTGGTGTATATGTGTATCTTGGTAGTATCTGTAAATATTGGCCAAACGTTATTTTGTATATGCATTAGGTTGTATTATTATTATTTTTTGTGTGTGTCTTGGATAAAATTCTAATTGGTATTTGCACAGCGTATTCTGGATGCTATTTTCGGAATTGATTTTGGTTGGATTGAATTTTTGGACAATCACGTTTTCTTTTTTTCTGATTTTTTGTGTGGGGTATTTTCGGCTGGTTCCGAGGTTCCTTGTGTTGTAACGTTCTTTTCTTTTCTAATGCTTGGCCCTGATCAGGCCGCTTCTGTTCTTAGACGTGATTGTTTGGGATTCATTCTTGGAAGTTATTCAATTTCGTAGTACTTAGGGGTCTTTACTCCTTATTTGAATACGTTCATGTGACATATTTTATCTGGAATTGTTTGAATTATTAGTGTGTTATTTTCTCAGGAATGTATTTTATGTATCTGCGGCGCGTTAATTATCTTATTTTTATTTATTTCATTTTTTTGGTGTGAGCAATTGGATTAGATTATTTCTTTCTTCGGGTGTGAGTATCCGAACACATTCAGTGGCTTATCTATCGTAAGGGAAAAATTGAAAGATAAAGTCTTCTTCAACCTTGAAAGAGTGATTGTTCTTCCTTAGTCGAAGGTGAGACGTAGGAGGGTGAAATCTGGTTTCTTTTAAGGTCAAGTTCCTCTACTAAGGAGTATTGTGGTGCTGAGTTCACATTCCGGGGTTGGTTGCTTTCATTTTCTCGCGTTGAAGGCTGCAGGGGGGAGTTGCTAACACAATGATTTCTAACTACAGGGTTTTCCCTCGCTTGCATTGACAACTCCGTACTCATTTAATGTACTCCATGATTGTGCTCAGCAGAAATTGTCACAATAGTAGAATGTGCTCCACCTCAGGTGAAATTGTTTACATTAATGGACTGAAAAAAAGAAAAAAAAGAGAGAGAATGAATAGATAAATAAATGTTCAGAAATGTGGCCACACAGACACTGCAACACTAGTGTGATGTAATGAACTGAAAAAAAAAGAGAAATTCTTTTTGTCATTATTGATTGATCTTAGACATATTTTGTTTGTGATTAAAGCCTTATTTTTATTTTTATTTTTGTATGTGTTCTGAATATTTCTAGGTAATTAATTAAGTGATTTAATTGATGTTTTTGATTAATTATTTTTGATGATCTTCCTTGAGTATTTTAATTAGTAATTGCTTTGATTAATCTTGTTGTTTTACTTGCACATTTTGGACTTGAAATTTAATGTGTCAGTAACGTCACTGTACCAAGGAGTCGTGTGAAATATTGTTACATTATGTTATCCTTTAGCCTTATTGCACAGTATGAGTCATGGTATTTCAAGAAGTGTCTGTCTTCTAAATTTTGGTAAACCAAAATTTAATTCCTTAGGGGAAAGGAATGTTATGTAGAGAATTTGTCTGATAGCGTTATAAAAACTATGTGAATGATTTTATGATTTATGGAAATTTAAATTTTATTTTGATTCTGAATTATTTATTTTAAGGCTTTAATTTTGGGGAAAAACAGATGCTTCTGGGAATATTATTTAGTTTAAAAGAATATTATTTATTTTCCTCTATTTGCAAATCTTGTACAAACTTTTATTCATTGTGAAAGAAGCAGGGAAAGGGAGGCAATTTTTGCCAAGTCATGATTTCGCGCGCTTTGTCCTTTAGAATGTTCGAGAAAGAATTTTCATTTTTAGTTGACCTTAAGAGAGGAAAGTACGTGACAGAAAGGTCAAAGGTTACTACTTGTCTTTCAATGTAAGTCATTCAGGTTTTTGACGATTGAGGGTCCGGTTGTTGGCTAAGTGAAGAAGGGCGCGCATGCGCGATCACCCTTATTTCCGCATTCTGGAGTTGAAAACGAAGATTTTGCCAAAATTAAGGGGCGATAAGTGAAGCCATAGTGGGAGCCCGTTTTGTGAAGGAGACGAAGGAAATTCGAGTTGGATTCACTCGCTTACGCACTGACTCTCTGACTGACTCGCTGATTTTCGGGCTTGCTGGACTTACGGGCTTGCTGGACAAAATGTAATTACGAAGAGAGATGTTTTCCGGCGGAGGGCGGCAAATATGCTCCCCGGCCGCGTTTGGTTAAGAGGCGAGACTCACTCACTCTTGGACTCGCTGACTTTCGGGCTTGCTGGACTTGTGGACGTTGCTCTTGAAAACTGGCTTGAAGGAAATTCGAGTTGGATTCTCTCTCTTACTGACTGGCGGGTGGAACTTACTTGGGACGTTACTCGTGAAGCTTGCTCTTGGGATGAGTAAGAACAGGCGAGCCGTAATTGCCTAGAAAATGCGTTTCTGACCTGAAGCTGAAAACCCTCTTCCTTGCGGCGTGCTGTTAAAGAGGCGAAATTTGAACGAGTTACCTGCGTGTTGACATAGGACTTTCAGGACCAAGCGGATAGCCGTCCTGGGCAGCAGTGCTCCTGTTCCTGTTCTACAGTGGAAAAATAACATACCAGTGTAACGATTAGCCCGGTCGACGTCAACTCTTATTAAGATACGAGTCCTCCACTTCAAGATGTCCCCTCAAGATAAGTTTTATTTTTTTTGGTGTGTTTGAACTTTAGGCAAGTTTTTCAAAAACGTCCTTAGCAGTAAAAACAACGTCGAATCTAAAATTTAACTCTCAGGCCTTAAATTGTTTCCCTTTCCTTTCTTTTAAATTACCAGACAAACCTTAAGTTTTTTTTTATGAATTTAAATGAAAAGACTCTCAAATGAGGTTAAGATTTTTCTTATTGTGATGTAATTGAATAAACTGACATTTAATCTGGAACCTCTTACAGTATGTTTTCTTTATATATTTAATATGTGTTTGCTATATTTCTTGTATATGTTTTTCTTATGTTTTCGATCCTCTCACGGCGCGGTCCCGGGATGCATTTTTTTCACAACGCAAAAATGCTGTACACGTTTCACTATACGATCACTAAAATTTTGTTAGTTGGCAAATTCTTAAGAGTTTAGTTTTCCTCCCTAAGAGGAAGTAGAAACCTTTTCACGGCAAGTAGTTTCATATTTAACATTTAACATATAGGAATTTCAGATATAACATGGTACCTTGAAGTAAAGCTATTTAACCTTGGTGTCGAAACTTCTAAATTTAACAAAAATAGCAAGGATAAAAAAGTTATAAAAAAATATGAAAGGTTTCAGGTTTTATATTACTTCCAAAGAGGCGTATATTCTCATTTACACACATGCACGTTCGAGAGCATTTGGGTTAATGTCTGTTTACGCTAAAAATATTTGAAAACAGCATATCTTTAGAATTTCCAATAGACAGCGAGCTAGCGATAAAAATAATTTTTTTCGCATAGTGTTGCCATTACTCTCTTTGAAGCTGTTGAGTTTGTTCATTAGAATTTTTCTAAAGTTTTACAAAATATGAAATAGACAATAAAACAAATTCGAAATTTGGGATTCCATGTGCTCATGTTCGGGTGGAGGATTACGCTATTAAAAGTTTGATGGCTCTAGGTATTGCTGTTTTTTCACAAACCAGGAAGCATACATACGTTCATGCAGATTCTTCATTATTTAATTTCATTCTATATAATACAGGGCTATAATACTTGATGGCAAAACTTAAAAACGTCCTACGACGTTTATGGTGAACCGACGCAAAATGCCGTTTCGAGATTAGTAGACCTTCTGGGTTAACGCTCCTTTGGGCTAAAAATAACAAAAGTATTGTTTAATAAATAAACTTTATAATGCTAATAAAATAATGTTATAGATCTCGCTGTTATCTCCATTGGTAAGGAAAAGCATTATTTCGGTAACTTTTACATTTTTCTAAGATGTCTATTTAGCGCTTTCTTGTAATTTTTCACATTTTGCTTAAATAGTACTTAATCCAAGCATCGGTGAGTCTTGAATATTTACAGCACACTTGAATCTTATTTCAAAACGCTCGCATTTTTACGTATCATTTATGCACAACATAAAGAATTGAACAACAAATCAAAACAAGCTGGCATGTATGTACTCATTTTATAGCTAAAACGTTAGAATAAAGTAGGATTAGAATGAGGCACAACAATTTTAATAATGACATGATAAATGAGACAATGAGAGAAATTAAGGAATTATAACATGGGATAAAACTTTCCCAAATTGAATTTGCGTCTATAAAATTTACGCCAATTGAATCCTCATTAAAAGCGCAAACCACTAAGCGGAAAATTAACAAAGATATGATCCGGCGAGAATCATAAAAAAGGTTTCGTCCTGTGTGTGCGCCAATAAAACTCCGCCAGTGGAAGTAAAGAGGATTTTAAATTTAGAGAGAAGAGAAGGTAGGGTATTCTTTTCTACCCAGAGCAGAAACCTGGCAGCGACTCTGCTCGTAAATTCTTTCGATATCGTTAAACGCATACACTTACACACAGCTCAGATTCGATTCTCAGGTAACTTTTATCGTCTCGTATTCTTTCGTTACTTGATGTACTTCTTTGTGTAGGTGAAATAACTTAGCAGGTAGATGCAGGTATAATTTTATTTTGGACGGAACAACATTTCTCTCTATACGGAACAACATTTCTCTCTATACGGAAGACATTTCTAGTAGTATTTCGGACATACAGAATATATTTCTCTTAGTATTAGAAGTTTTTAGATACAAAGCTTTTGGCAGCTGCCCTCATAACTTCATTCCCTACCTTCCAGGTCTTCCCGTTTATAGTCCGACTTTAGCCGATTTGGTAGCCAATGTTTGCACGCGCCATTAAAGTTTTGAGCCAGCTTAAGTAGACAAATGTGTGAAATCTCCAACTATGATGTTTCCAGTCTGAAACTTCAGTATTGGTATTTTAAATACCCACAAGTAGAGTTTATTTATGCGCACAATTTGCCCTGAGTGAATATTACACTGTTAGGAACCCTATAGACGTATGTAGTTTTTAAATTTAGAATAATTTCAATGATGTGCACATTACGCTAATTGTGAAGCTGTAAGTACAACAATTGATGCTTTTCCAATGTTGCTTGTCTTAAAATTTAAATTTTTTTTTCTTTACTCCAACTGTTAATTTCACGAATGTATGCTAAACAGAACAATGCAGTACTGAGGAGCAATTGGGAAAGCAGAAACCGAGACATCATTGGCCGAAAACAATTTTGTCACAGAATAAATAAGGATTAATTTTTAATTATTGGTACATCTGAATTTCAATTTTTTTTCTTTAAGTTAGAGGCTTTGACTGATGTTATTTCTTCACTCGGTAGTTGAATAACATAAACTAAGTTTACGCGTACAAATAGCAGACAGTATTTTCAAGCGAAATTTTTAAAAACTCGGAAAGGTATGAATATTTTAGAAATTCTTCTACCAAACATTTGTAAGAAAAAGAAGAAAAGAAATAAGTAAGATAGAATAGGAAGGACAAAAATAGTAAGAAGTAAAAAGTAAAAAAAAAAATATAAGCGAAATACTTCCAATGATTTAAAAATAATTCTTTCTTTGAATTCAACTGAGTTATAATTATAGTCGTATTGGTTTATTTTGTGAATGGGAGCGAGAAAACAATAAAAGTCATTGCACTAAGGGACCAGTAACTGTAACGAGAATCGCTAATCACAGTTCAGAGTAATGTATCAGCAAAGCCCTTGTGGATCCTAAAAAAATATGACTTCTGCCGCTAAACATTAAGCAAGGACCTACTAAGAGCTCCGTTGAGACGCTAAATGCAGATGGATATGCGATTGCTTAGGTTTCGCTTGCCCAATAATTTTATTTCTTAACACAGCAGAAATAGCTGCGTGATAAAGTTTTGAAGATCGCTTTGAGAAGTGGTTTTTGGGCAAGTGCAGAGCAAAGACTTTATAAAAGTTGTGGATGATTTTTTGAAGTTATATTATGCCATGAACGTTTTGAGCTCCTGTCTAATTCCTAATTTTTGTTCTCAAGCAATGCAGTAGTATATGCGATGGGTTTTCTAATATGTTTCGCCACGGAATTCATGAAATGGCAAGAAATCAAACTGACGCCATTTGGCTTCAATAATGCTTGATGAGCAAAGAATTGTGACACTCCTCTCTAACGTACTTGGAAGGCCGTGGTTCGATTTCGGACCATGCCTCTGAATGAAAATGCCATTATTCGATTTCCAGGCAGGGTAAATTTAGTTTTGTTTTCGTTCTTATTATGTAAAAGCCTTGTAGGCTTCTACAGTATCTAAAAGTTTATGTCTGGAACTACTACTTCAGACACCAAACGTTTAGATAAACAGGGCTTCTATGGTATCTAAAAGCTCTGAAAACTGATAGTAAGTCTAGACTGATAGTAAGTCATCGATTAGTCTGAAACAAATCACAGAAGTCATTAAAACGTTGAAATAACCTTTTTTATTTAAGTGAACAAGCCCTTCTTGTGCGGCGGACGACAGACTTGTGCGAGGCGAATTGCAGCTGTTTAAAATAACATAATAGAAAGTTAAATTTCCAATGTGAGTAACGTATTCTGAGACTACGCATGAGACAGTGTACTCGAGCTGGCTCAAATATTTAACGGCGCTTATTTTGAAACTTTGCCTAGCAAGACGCTGCAACCGGAATACAACATAGACAGAGCTGGTTCTAGAAAGTACTAGTAACCAGAAGCTCCGACCTAAAAGTTCAAAATCCTCAGCTTAAATATGCAAAAATTTTATTTGCATTTTGGGGAGGGTTATGGAAAAAAGAAGTTATAATAACTGCTTAAATCGCAATAATTGGTTGACCTCTTCTATTTTGAATAGTAGTAAACATCTGGCTGGGTATTTATCTGCCAAATTAAAATATTTTGATTTGTGTTACAAAGAAAAGGTAAAAATTTGTTATTCTATTTTAATCTATTCTTTGCTAAAAGCGTCAGATTCCATTATCTGCGGACTTAAACAGTATAGGCTTACTCATAAATTCTCCATCGCTGTAATAAGTGGAGAAACTGAAATAGTATAGCCGTCTTTTTTAATAATCTTAATTTCATTTTTAGTAATTATGTATTATTTATGATATAACTAACTGAAATTTTTATCAATATTTACACCGTTAAGTGTAATTAATATAAAACATTTCTAGCAAATTATACTTTGTATGCCCATATTGTTATACAGAATGCGACTACAGAGTCTACACTGTTATATTCTAGAATGCACTGATCTATACTGTTATATGCGTATACGGCTTTTTTTATGGAACAATATGTATATACAAACAAAAATATGAAACATTTATTATTATATACTCGTTACAGAATTATCGTTTACCTGCCATCTAGCTCAGAATCAGTTATGTTTTGATAGAAGGATCGACAGTATTTTACAGCTAATTTTGTTTATAATTATTTTCTTGGAAAATAAACTTATTAAAGACTTTTATTTCTTTCGTGTGCCCATTTATCCGTAATAACTGTTATTTTCTTTAGATACTTAATTGAATGTACTTTGTAACTTGAAAATTTGTTAAGTATGGACGTAGTGCATTTTTGTTGGAAATCTTAAATAGCCTTTCAATAAGCACAGCTGTTTCAGCGATGAGAAGTAATAATATTATCAAGTCGGATAAAATGTATTATGATTTTGCTTTAATCATGATTAAATAAAGTTATTCATGGAGAGCTTTGGAAAGGAAGTGGGTGTAATGATTTTCTAGCAATGGTAAGAAGGGTGAATGGGGAAACAAGTTGGGTATCACTGCGATAGCACGTGCTTAAGTAAAAATTAAATATTTCATTTGTTAATTAATAATTGGGAAATTATAGCTTCCATCTTCCTTTCTTTTCTTTTTCTTTTTCATAAATGACAGCAAAAATGTTATACATTTCTAGAAAAAGAAAGGCTATCTTTTATATCAAGAACACGCATAAATATGCACTTGTATAATTTCTTACTTCCGCTGCCAAATAAAATCATTTCAACTTTTGAAAACATCATTTTTAACGTAGATTTACATTTCTCTGTGGTGGTCTTTGGAAAGGAAACATTATGACGCTTTGCTTGCTAAAGAAACGCTTAAATCTCCTCAACTAGAAAACATAAAGAGTTCATTTATGTTCCGTTTTATTGACGAAGGTGCATAAGCTGCAAAATAAAAAAAGAACTTTGGAATCTGAATTTAGAGTTTAGTCTCAGATTAATGACAAAGTTATAGAAAATCGCGGGAATTTATGATGATTCATACGCTGTGCACATGCACAGTGCATCCCCACTTCCTTCTTGTGTTCTCGTCTGAAGGGCGGTTGCTTTTCGGATGCGGCCATGAATGGTTGTACAGTATGTGAATTTTATTTCACCGAAATTAATAAAATTTTAAAATGAGTCAACGAAAGAATTTGTTGGAAAGTTTCGAATTGAAAGCGTTTATGAACTACGAACGTTCGAATTGAACGCTTACTACACTGAAAAGTCGTTCTGAAGGCAGACAACGGAAAGCCAGTGGTTTAGCTATTTAGAAGAATCTAAAGAGTATTGCCTATTGTAATACAGTTCAGTTTACTTTAAACCATAGAAGAAGGTTAGGAAAAATAGGGACCGGTGACATACGTATGATCGACATTACAATTTAACGGACAGTCGCTTTACATACTGGCATCTGCATGCATTCATCTGTCAGTTAATTCAGCTGATTTAAAATTGTTCCTCTTTAGTGTACTCAGAGTCAAGTTTACTCATTGATAACCAGTTTGATGTAGACACAGATGTACCGATTATTACGATGGGGAATTCAAAATCCTCAGCGTAGATGTGGAGTGAAAAGAAATGAGAAGGCATTGAATTTCCTAAAACAACAATTTATTCTGAACATCGTACTTCGAATTATCCAAGTACACTTGGCAGCTTGTTTATAAATTTTACATTCGTCCGAAATATTACTGAAATGTTATTGAATTATGTTTGTTATTTCTCAAATAATCTCTATTTCATAAAATAATTACGAATGGAATATACAAATTGTATACAAACATGAGTAAATATCATTTACATTTTGTAGCAGAAATGTTTTTCGAGGAAAAAAATTGCGAGTCACGAAAGGAACAGTAAGTCTACGCATTGAATCCCAAAGGCCATTTGGAGCAGACAGACTCCCATAATTAGTCCAAAGGGGCTTTGTCCCTGAAGGACTATTGTTTTCGTTTGGCGATTTTCCATTGAATTACTATAAATGTCCGTTTCACTTTTCAAACTGTTGCCACCAAATGTTAGAATCCTGCATTATATTTGTAGAAATTGAATAATGAAAAATCTGCATAAATGTATGTATATTGTAATATCTTGTTATTTAATAAATAAATATAATTATTGTAGAAGTGGCACCGCCATATTTGTATTGAACCGTTACTCAGCTACGTGAGATATTGTTTTAAAAGATTAGATTCTGAAGATTTTACCAGCTATGAGTAGTATGAAAATTTTGCCACTTAAGAACTGTATAAAATTTGTCTATCTCCGTGAACTAGAAATAAAATTCATGTTCTACTAAGAAGATTGCCTGTTTTGTTAATTTCTGCAAAATACATTACAATATGTCTCGCATAGTGATAAAACAACGTTACATAGAGCCACTGAATTTTGAATGACGTAATCCTCTACGAATATGGGCATGTGGAAGACCAAATTTAAAATTTGGAATTTGTTTTATTATCGATTTCATATTTTGTAAAACTTCAAAGATATTTTGATTAACAAACTGAAGGATTTCAAAGCGAGCAATGGCAACGTTGTACAAAAAAATATTTTTATGTCCAGCACGCGAGACTGGGTATCGGAAATTCTAAAGATAGGCTCATTTAAAAATTATTTTGCGATATTGCTTTTGAATTGAATTTTATGGTTTCAGTGCAAAGAACATGATATTTAATAAATAAATGTAAGACACAAAATGTTAAAAGACGCCCCTTTGGACGTAATTTAAAATCTAAATCCTTTCATATTTTTTTAATTGATATTAATTTAAAGTAAAGCCTAGGATATTATATTATATATATTCAAGCTCAACTTCATTTGTTACTGAAAGTTAAAATTTTATTCCGTAAGTAACAGGATTTTTCTCACTATGCACTGTATATTGAAGCAAAAAATACTGTCACTACTTAGTGTCATATTTTTACATGAACACAATATACACCGCCTGAGCTTCTTAGAGAGTTTATTAAACATAGCATGCAGAAACTGCCAAGAAGATGCGAAAGATAAGAAAATATTTTTATACATGACAATATTGGATTTATTCCAGAAAGATAAAAATATGTACACGAGTTTCAATCAATTACGCTTTAGAAACATTTGAATACTAAATAAATGAAATGGTTCTATCTAAAGAAAGATTTTCAGAATTTTAGAACTGAAATATAAAGAAACGCATTTCCTCAGTTGAATAACAGTCACTGTTTTAACATTACTAATTATTGCAAAATTCCTTTTAGAATCAGTCTTCTGAGTTAATATGACATATTTTAATAAATTAGTCACTTTCGTTCTGTAAACATGAACGACAACAATATAATTCATTTATGACACGAAAGCTGTCGTAAATTACCTCCACCCTATTCACGGACATAAATCACTCTGTGAACACTTGTATGTTAATCAGCTTGAATAAATGGACAGCCCTCGTGTCCTTTTCCATAATCAACTAAATAAGCAAACAAACAGTTTAAAATACTAATTACGACGGTTCGTATTCGTGAGGTTACGAAGTTAGAATAAAGAAATATGCTTCAAAATTTAATGATTGATCCTAAGAGCGTTAAACACAACAGTAAAACTATAGAAATACTTGAAGCTGTTTGATTGTAATTTGATTTTTATATATTTTATTACTTTTATTTACTTATTTAGTCTATTTCATTTAATAGTTTTGCAATTATTTGTCTCCTTACTTAATTTTTAATTAATGGCCGTTTCTTGTGTTTATTTCATGTATTATTTTGCCGACTGTTGTCTGGGTTGCAAAGATAGCTGAAGTAGAGACATAGATATGAGCAGAAGTTTTTTACCTGAAAATTTGTTGTTTCCAAGTTGACGACATTTGAGGATTTTCCCCTACTTGGCGATATTTTAGAAGTTTCAAGGAAGCACTTTCCCATAGCCCTAGAAGCATCGTTCTCGAACCTTCCAAAAATACGTAACCCCTGATTTGAACAATTTTATACATAAGGGGCTGTCCGACGTCTGGAACTATTTTGGCAGCCAGTTTTAAGAATAATAGGCTTAAGCTTTAAGTATGAATTTCGCCTTATCTATGGTTTTCTATGGGTATTTATAAATGTTTATCTTGTTGGATCGTCTAAATAAGGATTTTTTTAGCTGCCTGTTTAGATAGCATAAATATTTTGCAAATCTCTACGAATACACAGTACGCAATAAAAGTGTTAGCACTGGTAGATTTATTTTCAATTAAAAAGAAAGCTTGATTCTTTTATTACAGCTCAAGATAAGTAATAGTTATCCGAAATAAAGAAAACAGTAAAGTACAATTCCAGTAAAAAAACAACTATTTCAAATGGCTGCAAATGGTAAACGAATTATGGAATAATTTTGTTTGCAGCAATTGCCTGCCTATGCATCACGCAGTGGTTACTAGAACAGGTTTTTGACGATATTTTTAATATGCTATACGACTCTTTTAATTATGCCCCTCATGAGCTTTGCTCCTCCTGTACAGATATCAGTAGACATCCCCCATAGTATTTGTGAGTGCAATCATAGAAAAATAAATGTTTAACTGTTATTCTGATTGGACTTCCTTATAATTTGCATTATGGTGTCCGAGGTGTTGTGTTAAGCCAATAAAGTTTATCAATAAGCAAGAATTAAAATAATAAAAAAAACTTTCAAACAATTAGACACATATCGACAAGTGATTATTATCCATGAAACCCCAGGTTTTCGTGGAATACTAATAATAGTTATTAGCATTCCACGGAATAATAATACTTAATAATAATAACCACGAACTTAATAATAATAAATATTATTATTAAGTACTCACTTAATAATAATTATCATTATTATTAAGTACTCAACACTCTAAAAGAAAGAAGATATATAAGAACTGAGTTCTTGAAGTTCAGGCATAGTTTTAATCAGCCACCCATTATTATCTCCACACTATTTACGCCTAGCTCTTAGATTTACCTTGATCGATTTCAAAACTTTACTACACTTGCTTGTTCGTGTGATCAGAAAGCTCGAGACAAAGCTTACAGTAAGACGTTTTTTGCCGTGTGAATTGCATACTTTAATTGCTTGTGTTCTAATTTGACTCATCGTTTGTGCTTAAATCTCGTAAGAAGCAGTGACTTATTTCGTGCTGCATGAACTATGTAATTTGTTAAAATGAAGTTCTTAAAGAAAAGGTTAATTTTAAAACTTCTTATGAGTTCATATTAACTCCTAAAGCTAAGATAGATCTATAAGTATATTGATGATAATTATATAATCAATATATAAGGTCTATTGACTATTATATATAATCTGATTGTCTATTCGAAGCCAGCATTTAGGTTTGTAATATATAGGTTCCATAAAGTATGGCTTATGGTATGTCTTGACATGCCTTCGACATCAGGTTTCCTACCTTAATTATTCAATGAAATGCTTAAACCTTTAATCAGACATTTTAAAACCTTTAATGCAATTAATTGAAGTAATAATAGAATAGAAAATTGAGCATTGCTTGTTCACAATTGTTACAAAGGAGATCTAGGACACAAAATCTCGAAAAAATCATATTTTTAGCCATTTGATTTAAATAATGATGATGATGTTCTAAATCAAATAATTCAGTCACATACCTCTGTATAATTTCATCAACAGGAACAAAACTTTATTTCTTGCTCTATTTAAATATGAGGGACTTTTGTACTGTGTTTAATGTTTTAATCTGGTTGGCAGAATTATTCCTTTTTTTCTATGGCCGAATTATTCCTCTTTTTCTACCAGCTTTTACGAAGTAAAGAGATTTGGTGTTGCTTATTGCGAATTTTTATACCTGTACAGATAGATCTATATATCGGTTTTCAAACAACCTTTCATAATTCCTTTTGTTTGTCATTTTAATTATTATCTGAGAGAACTTTACTGAAAGTTGTAAGAAAAAAATAAAGTCTGAAAATTAATTTTAAAACTATTTAATGAACTAGAGAGCTGTTAAAAAACTCAAACTGCGAGAAGAAGAAAAATTAAAAAATGTTTGTTACAAGTCCAATACATTTAAACTAAAATGATATTAATTTGTTTGCCGCTTTTTCTTAAGTGATGATATATTGTTGGATATCGCACATTTTGGATGTATAGTAAATACCTTTTCAGTCCCTCTGCATTATGTGTATTACATTATACCAAAATTACGCACAGAAGCGAAAAACCAAGATACATTGTGAATTTGTTGTAAAGATGAGTGCCAGAATCCTTCAGTCCATTTATTTTGGAATGGAATATTTGACGAATTTTAGTTTTATGAGGATATATTTAAACTGACGTAGGAGGCATACATATGAAATTTTCTTTATACTTTATTTGCTCTCTTTGAAATAAACTAAACAGAAAAAAATTATTTTGAATTGTAGTTCTGAAAAAAAGGTTTGTCTAAATAATACGGATTATTTTCTTTTAAAATTATTAAAACTAATTGTAACTAATAAGCTTCTAAGAAAAAAGCGAGACAGACATACTTTTCTGTGCACACAATGAAAAAGAATATCCAAACTGATCAGTTGGATCAACAATTATACAAAAAATTATAATTGCTTAAAATTTAAATTTATTAATCTCAAGAAGTTTTCATATGTAAAAGGATCATATTAAAGCATACATTCATTACACAAACATCCGTGAATAAAAAAGTTAAAACTTTTCTGAAGCATACTGACTGAAGCACAACAATATTTTATCGTAATTTTCTTTAGTCATTTCTATTTTTTATTAGTGTTTTGTATCATCTTATTGCACAGGAAAATTTTTCTGAAAGGGGTTTCTGTATTTCCTTTTCTAAAGTTTGAAAATCTTCTTGCCTAGATTTGGAAACTGCATCTACCTCATTCTTTCGGCTGCTCAGGAGTCTGTGTTTTTCGTATTCTCGCATCGATTCTTTCTAGAAATCTTGCAATTTATATTCAGGATATATTTGTAATTTTTATTTTCCCTTCTGTGTTAGTTTTTTATTTTGGAGCTCAAAATATTCTTTGTAGAATGATGTATCTGAAGTTTGAAATAATCACCATAAAAGTGTTTAAGGAAAATTTTCTAAATAAAAACTTAAAACATATAAAATCTAATTTTTCTCCTTCAAGAATAAATGTTATTTCCTTCATGATTATGCAGTTTAGTAAAAGAAATTTCAATGCTACAGGATAAAGAAAAAGTGGAAAAAGTGAAAGTTTCTTCTTAAATAACAGTTTTATAAAATATTGTTTTAATTCTCCAAAGTTCTAGTATATACTATCTGAAATGTCAAATAGAAATAAAGCAATGCTGACAAATGAGAATAAAACAAATACTAAGTTTTTAATTTTTTAAAAGAAATTTTAATTAATTTTTACATTCATACTAAATACATTAATAGCTATTTTATTTTATAAAAATTTCGCATTTTATCATATCGTTTAGTTTTCAAAACAGGGATTTAAAAGAAATCACCAGTAATTGTAAAGTTCATGATAAAAGACAGAATTTTGTTGCGTTACGTTTCAAATACAACTTACACCTTTCTTACAACTTGCGTTTCATCCAAAAAATTTGATAGCACTGCAGTTTGATTCTTCAAAGACACGCTCTTCTTATATCTTTTCTATTTGCAATTGAGCATTTTTACAGTTTATAAAGAGAGAAACCACTTAGTTTTCTATTCAGAAAGCCATATCCACTTCTTAATACTTGACATAACTACAGTTTTGACTCGTCTTGTTTCTTAAAAATCAATAAAAACTAAATCTTTAATAAAAGTCCTTTTCTCTTTCACGCAAAGCATTTCTTTTTTTATTCAGTTCGAAAGATGTTGAATAAATTAAATAAAAAGCTGTTTCAAAGTCTCGCTCAGCTAACTATACTAAGATATACAGATAAGGCACACATTGACACGCTACGCCGAAAAAATATTTATTTAATAAGAAAGTACACTGAAAAAAAATAAAAATACTGAAGTATAAAAAGCCCCTCTGTCCTCGTATTAACCAGAAAAAAGTTGCCTCCGAGATTTTAGGTCAGCATATTCGAAAGCACTTATGACAATTGGATCGTATTTTTTTTTCCGTATCACGAAGAAAGTTTTAGATATTGACTTTGAGGAAAGGTAGTTTTCCTGTCACAAATCGAGCAAAAAATATATACATTAGAAGATTTATGTGATAGCAATTTTCCTTAAATGGCATTTAAAGTTCAAATCACAAGAACATTTATTCAGCTATTGGGAATTCAGGAGCAAGGACATTATTAAAATTCATTGAGCTTTTCCCGTCTCGCGATTGCTGGCATTTAATACTATAAAAAATTAATTAACTGTAATTTTAACACATGTTACATAGTTCAAAGCAGGAAGTATATTTGTTCTGCCTTGTGAACGTTAATATTTTGAATAGATATATTTCAATTCGTAATTTTTTAATTTTGGTGTTTTAACATTATTGCTTTTTACCTAGTGAGGACACGGATATTTTCTCTATATTTTGTTTAAGCAAAAACTTAAACATAAAAGAAATTTTATTGGATGGCAAATACGTTGCTGATAGGACACTGACTTTCGATGCCTTTGGCTGACTCCCTGCGCTTTGCCTGGAATCATTGCTTTTGAGTCGCAAAAGAGGCTTGAGTGTCTTGTTGATTGTGCTCTTTTCGTACCATACTAACGTAACTGTAGGATTAGAACTCCTTTGCTCGCTGGCAGGATTGTAAGAATATTGTTTTGTAACAGCCATATTACTTTCAGCCTATTAAAGAGGTCAAATTTTTATTTGCTATAAATATGAACATGGAATCTTAAGATTTGTTTATCCGAATATGGCAAAGCACAGAAGAGCTACCTGCCTAAGGGAGTTGATGTATTCATTGAGGAAGTTCTCAGGAAAACTGGACCATATTCACAATGTGGAAACCCACGAAAACCAAACATGCAGCCAGCCTATTTGTTTCTGTTGTTCCCAGTATTTAGTATTCTTAACCACTCTGCCAGTGGTAGGGCCCATGAAATCTTAAAATTCAGTAAAATGCTTCACTTGGGGAGAACTAAATACTTAATTTTCTATTCTTAATTTTCACCGTAAACATTCAGAATAAGAAAGAGTCTATATTCTGTGCCTGATCTGCTCATCCAGTCATAATCTGAATTATATGAAAATGTTTACTTAAAGAAATTAAGAGACAACGATTTATTGGTTAAGGATATTAAGGTTTTGTTATTAAATGCAATCTAGATTCCAGATAAAAAATGTAACTTCTAGGTATTGATTTTAAGATAATTATGCTGCAACAAATCGAACAAAAAATATGTGTATTAGAAGATTTCTGTGGTGATTTATATGATAACAATTTTAACGTAACAACTTTCATAATAACAGCTTTTCTTAAACAGCATGCAAATTAAGAATGGAAAATAATCTGGAAAATTATTTCATGACTTTTAAGCATTATGGACATAAAATTTTTGTAGCTTTTAGAGCGTATAGAGTCTTTATGTGGCTTGAAAACTTTATGTTAGAATCGTATTACGTTTTGTTCTCACTTGTTGAGCACATTAATTCTCATTTCTACTCTCTCTGAATTCTGAATAGAGTATAAAAGAAATGATTGATGTTTCTTATTCTAACTATGCCTAAAAATAATTGTATGAATTGCGTAATAATCTGATATTTTCCTGATATTATTTATACATAATTTTTTCTCAAACTTTAAGTATTTTTTTAGTTTACAAAATATTATTAATTTCAGATGATTAATTATCACGTTTCTTAATATTTACTGATAATTGCAATGCGAATGGACTTTAATTTTACCTTTGCAGATTCAAAAATATAGTCATGTAATTCAAATTACATAATACTTTATTGCAATTATTGCGCATCAAATTATAAAGATATGAACTACTTTTTTACTCTTGCATCAGTTTCAAACTCCACTGAAAGTAGCCTTTAAATATTTAGCAAAGTTATATTTTAAATTAAAAGAAAGATGTATATTAGATTTTATTACTCTCAAAGTGAAATTTGAGAACATGAGTAAAAATTTGAGAAAGTGAATCCTTATTTTTGTAATAAGCACTATAGATTTGTTAATGATTAATCCAGGAATTATAATTCAGTATCTTAGAAATACGTATACGTACGTACCTTTGAAATGTTCGAGACGAGAACAAACAATATGCTCCAGAAAACAATTATTTTTTAGATACGCAAATGTGAACACTTTTATGTCCGCAGGCGATAATTTAGAGCAATAATTGCAATTTGTCTATTGTAGAATAACTTCTGAAATGAAGGAAAATGGAGCTTACGTGAACACATTATCTCGTTTTGATATTCTATGATTTTAAAGTAGGGTTACCTCAAAAAGAATAGCTTCAACATCTAAATTTAGCACATGAAATTAGAGCTCCATTTCGTGCCACTGAATTCAAATGATTTACGAAATTTCGTAGAGGTTGAAATTCTATCCTAGATGAAGGGCATGCAGAAAGTCTTCTATCAGCTGAAGTGTCGGCCATACAACATGTTATTCAATAATAATCGCTTTATCTCCCAAATAATAAATTTAAAATTGGATCCGCATATATACCTAAAATTATTCAGTAAGACCTGCTTATGAAGTCCCACATAAATTAACAGAACTCCAAAAAACTCAGCTTACTAGAATCAGTATAAATAATTTATTCAACGATGATGGACACCACATTATTTCTAAAATCATAATTGGTGTTGAGATGTAAAACCGTTTTTTAATGTTCCAATACATCAAGAAAGAAAAGTTTGGGTCTCCAAAATGACTTATAACTACGAGTAACAATGGTGAAAAGACAACGAGCAACGAAAGCAATAATTTATGCCCTTTTCTTCAGGAGCACATGACTGATCAAAGCTATCAAGTTAGAGGAACAGAATACGATTACAAATAACTGGCACAACAGTGTTTTCTATAAATTCTTCAAAATGTAAATATTAAGAAACTTATGCTCGCCTTGATACTGCATCTTCTTATTCAACAAGACTTATAGTAGACTTTCTTTAACAAAAACACATATAAGTGTTAGGCATCCATCCTATTCTCTTGATCTTGCTAAGTGTTACCTTTAGATTTTTTAATCTAATACAAAATTTACGTGGCTGTTGTTTCCATTTCGACGATGAGACTGAAACATGTTTTTCATCGATTCGAAGAAATGGATGGTTGAAGCATTTAATATTTGGAAAACTCGTCCAGAAAAGTGCACTGATATTCGAGGAAACTACTTTAGAGACACATGCATACACGCACACACACAAAATGGTTTCAGATTTTTAACGGTCACCAAAATTGTTTGTTAAGATTATTTATGCTCTCTCTGACCTCGCCATCTACAAGTCTGCCGTTACACTTGTAGAGTCATTAGGTTAATTGGAAGCAGAAAAGATGAAAAATATGCAACCGCCTTCGTCGAGAATCCAACCACGGACCTCTGGAATACCGGCATAGCGTGCTACCGTTACACCACGAAGGCACGCTAGGGAAGTGGGAGAAATACCGTATACAGTCACTCCTACTAAACCATTTTTTTGTCGTTTAAGAGGATGCATTTACTCCCTATACAATTCAACAGTATACAATTTTTTGTATCTTGTTGTCATATAAAATTCGTTTCTGTATACGGCACTTAGCCGTATACAGTTCAACAGCAAAGTTACAAAAATGTTAACAGCAGGATAGTAGCTTACGTTTAGAATTCCTGATGCAACGTTAAGTGTTAGCATGCATTTTTCTGTTTCGTTTTCAGTCTTTTTTCAGTTCATCATATCAATGTTCAGTTTCCTTACTAAGCTGGCTTTACATTTTTTCTTTTTATTGCTAACATTTTATATGTTTACTTTATTTATTAAATATCACGTTCGTGGCGCGTACGCTACATAAAAATCGATTCAACAGCAAAATCATTTTTGTTCTATTCCAAGTTCCAACGATTTTTATGAACAAATGGTGATTTTGTTTGGCCTTAGTTTTAAATTACGAGCTTGTCGAATTTGCCAGCGATAGAAAAAGCTGCGGTAAAAATTCCGCAGGTATACAAAATTTTGCTGAAACTGTTCTAAAGGGAACAAAGAGGAAATGCATTTCCTAGATAGCCGCTGTTGCCGAGGTTAGAACGAAGCCGAGTCTCCGCATTTTTCTAAGTTTTTTAAGTAAAAATAGATCGCTGTATACGTCGAGAGAATAGCGGAAAAGTTACAGAAAGATTTGTATAAGAATGTAAGTGTTTTATTTTTTGATATATCCCGTAATCTTCATTTAATAATTCAAATGGCTAAAGCATGTTTTCTTTTTATATGTGGGTAGTGTTTATCGACTTACTATAAATATTGATAGTTCGGGAATGTTTGGGAAATGGTCGAAAACCAACAACTTAACCCGCTGAGTAATTTGTACCTTTTCATTTACAAAAAATCGCCAAATTGCGCCAAGGTGGTTGCGTTAATACGTAAATACCAAAACAATCCTTAATCTTCATACTATTTATGCTTATTGGCTTCCATATATTTCAAACTGAGAATATATTCTAAGTGTTAAACTTTTCTTTACATTTCTCATCAAAGGAATTAAAGAAAAGATTTGAATAGTCTGAATTCACTGCAAATTTATTACTTTGCAACTCACATTCCAGAGTTTTGATTACTTATCGTGACGGATGGAAAAGGAACCGAAAAAAGAAAGAAATAGCATTAAAAAAAACCTTAGTACGACAGGTAAAGGGATTCTATTCCAACGAATCTCCTCACTGTTGGATTCTTCCACTCTTGTATCCTTCCGATGAAGCGCATACCATCGATTCGACGTGAGAAGAAAACGCCGAACTTCCCAACAGTAAACACTTTTCCACGACCTGTCTCGGCGCCAATGGTCTACGCAGCAAGAGTTTTCATCCAATCGATACGAGGGGACGGATGCTTTCGTTCCTTCGTTGACAAAACGGAGGGAAACTCTTTGAATATGAAACGAAATGACAACCACTTTAATCGAAGGAAAGAATTCCGTGTTTCAAAGATGTTATACTATCACCTTGTAGAAGCTAGAGCGCTTGATTTTCTATTATTCCATTTTGAGTAAATATAACTAATTTACATGCATAAAAAGGGAACGCACAGACAGGCGTGAAATATTTGACGGAAATGAGAAATTCTTCACTGCAGCAGCTTTCATTTTGCAGTTTGTTTATTCTTCAGCCTTTCCGTTGGTAGAACTGAAGTGCAGGCATTCACTTAAAGGTGTCTCTGATATCATTTAACATTTATAAGAGATGGATAAAAATTCCAAATTTTGTTTGCTTAATGTAAGAAATCACAATAAAGACTATAGAGATTTCTTAACTCAACTACATCTTCCCCGGGATTCGAAACCTGGATCGTCCATCTTTCAAATGAATGAGATAAATATTTTTACTACAGGAATATGCACTAGGTTTGAGATAATTCCTTACATTCTCTTCCGGTTAAAAGGTAACTAGACAGAGGCACGAGATCCAGTGATGAAGATCCGCTGTCCCAAAACAATGAGGAAGAATTATTGTGCACCATGTGTGATATGGGAATACACCGTAGAGACATATTAGACCTTTTGCTGCCGAAAACGCTAAAAAAATTAAAAGCAGCAAATTCTTAATTTCCAAAATGCTTTTTTTTAGAAATATCTATAGCTTAGTGTTTTCATTTTGGCATTCAGTTATGTTACGCGCCTGCAGTACCTATCGGCACCAAAGCCAAAAAATTATCATTTCACTTAAAGACTGCACTGTTAAGCAAACTCAGTGATTTATTTAAAAATAATATTATTTTGTCTTAATATTTATGCTCCCCTTGTTTAGTAATCTGGTTATATTACATTATATTAAGTAACTTATCCAACTTATAATTTTTAAAACATTTGCACAATTAACGAAAGTAAAAAATATTAGTTTAAGGGGTTTAAATGCCGAACGCAGAGCTATTGATAGCTTGGTGAAAAATTTAAGAAATTCATAAAAAGTAAAACACGTAACCCATGTCAATTTTGATTATTCTGAAAGAGAAAGACTCATAAATTGTTTTTATGTTCCCGCATATATTTCAAGCTCTTAAAGTGACCACATTTGTTGATACAACATATATCTGTGCCTCATTGAAAAATATTATTTGGACTTATTGAAAAGTTGACACCACAACTGAACGTAGCCTGTATTGCAACTGACTTTACGAAAGCGATGATTTCGTCTATCAAAAAGACAGTTACAATCCTAATATTTTGTAAGAATATCAAAGTCATACCTTACCACAAAAATACAAACTATTTGTGAGAGTATCTCATTTAAAATATTTTTCAAAGATAGATATAATTGTTGAGAGTATTGGAATAAAATTTATCACTGAGACCAAAGCAGTTTTGTGGAAGTACTCCAGTTACGTCAATGGGATGGATGGTTAATGGTGAAACGAATTGACTTTCAAATAGATCCTATTTGAAACGAGAAAAATACATCATTAAGTTACTTCTTTTATTACCAAATGTAAGGGTGACATAACAAATTAGAATATAATTCATATATGTATGAAAAATTATTAATCAAATTTCAGAGAAAAAATATTAATCAAATCAGAGATTCAAATTAGAAAATGTGAACTCAGAGATTTGCATTAAAACCCAGACACTTCGGATATAAAGTGGAAATCTGGCAACCGTGCACAGAAATCTTGGCAATGATTCCAATAATATCAAAACTAAAACTATTCTTGGCGCCATTTAAACATTGATTTATCAAGCAATACCAGCTGCTCAGCCGGAGTATGGAAGAGATAGAAGAATATTATACGAATGAAGTAAATTAATTTAAAAGAAATTCATATCGGAAGCAAGAATGTGTGACTAACTACATGACGGTAAAATGAAGCCCTCGTGGGCTTTACGATATTCATTTAATAAAGAAGAATAAAGAAGAAAACATACCACATTGAAGTTAATGATTACCTTTTTTGTTCTGTAAAAATAAAATTGCTGCTGGAATAAAAACTGAAAATGCAACTTGACTTACATACTAGATAAAAACAGTGTTTATCTGGAATACAGATTCTGAGATTACCACAAGCAGTGTTGAATTTGTAATTACGTTCCGGTTTTAAGAACGTTCAGAACATTTAAATGAATGGATGTATAAATTGAAACAGAAGGACTAATTAATGTGCAAAGAAAAAACTTAAATACCTTGTGAAATCCTAGTAATGTTTTTATGGCAAACAGCCTTTTTTAGGATCTTAATAATAATAATTTCATTAACTCGAAGCATCATCTGCGTCTTTACAATGAACTTGCTACATAAATGCGTTACTTACTTCTCATGATTTTGAATATTTTATTGATTGAGTTCCATACCGTTTTCTTATTTTATTAATATAAAGTGTTTTTTGGGGGCAGTGCTGCATTTAAGTTTCCTAGAAAGAAGTTATTATTCTTGCAGTGATAGCTGTTCTTCGCCTTTGATGGACTTGATTATTTAGTGTTTAGCGAAAGATCACCTTCGAAAATCCTATTATAATTAACAAATCACTGTTTGTGTTCTCGGAAGAAAAGGTCATTTCCAGAGATGGTCGTCTATGGCAAAAATTATCTGGAAGAAACTTCAGTGAAACTGCGTAACCAGTCTGTTTAAACAGTTAAGCAGTGGTAGTTCAACCTGGTTTCCAGTCCAGGAGAATGCGTTCCCGCGTGCATGATACAAATAAGTTATCCTTAATATGACTACTAAGAAACTATCCCTACGTTTAAGTAACTAGCCCTCGAGTGCATTTTTATAATCTAAATAATTCAAATCCAGTAATTTAAAACATACAGTTTCTTTTTCAATCACAAGTAAAATCTATGATCTTTTTACTTGTTATATATGGATTCTTCACCATTCTCAGCCAGTAAAGATGCCTTATATTATCTCTGTACGAGAGAATTCTTTATCTGAGTGCTTTACAGGCGTTAAGGAAACCGCTTTTTTCAAACGGTTATAAACCCAAAGTTTCTCTCATGCGTGCTTCTGCACACTAAGTGGAATTTTCATTCAACTAGCATTGGAAGAATCGCAGTTTGAATCTTGGGAAGAAAGAGTATGGCTGATGTCTCAGGTTTTCCGTCTCAAACAAACCCACAATGGTTTGCAGTGACGGCCCATAATATATTATCATTTACTAATATATTAGGATTTATATTATGACTTATAAATCAGCGACTGAGTGGTTTTCGTGCTTCCCTCTAATCGTCTTTTAAACGGGAATGAGTGCAAGGTATTATAAAAATCCGCCATGTGTGCTCTCGGGATGTGAGTGTTTAAGACGTACTCTTACCAATTAGAAAATCTGCGGTTCGAATCCCAAGGCACAGACCATTTTTCAAGTTTTTCGTCTACCAAAAAGCCTAAGCTTCGACAGCGGCTAATTAATCAAAATGCTGCAGGCAAAGGGTTTTCACCATATGGATTTAGCTGATTTGTTCGGATGCCTTTTACCAGTTGCCCTTTAATCGGAAAAGAATGTGAGGAATTATCGCATTTCCCCGTGCATTCTTTAAATTCAAAAATCCATGATTCAGATCCCGTTAACATTAAAACTGATTTATCACGGTTTCTTGCTCCCAAATCTGATAGTTTCTATAAACTGACAATATTATATAAGAAATTTACACCAAATTATATATGCAAAAAATTTTACTACCGAAAGAGTATGCTTGGAAATCTGCTTGATTTTAAATAAAATATTGACAGTACGGGTATTAACCTAGGAAAAAATAGTATATACAATAGCTTTAGTTTGAATTTAACAGAAAATGAACTATATAGATAGAAGTATGTTGCTTCAAAAACTAAGTTTCAATAAATCTCTCCGAATTATTATATTCTCGCTTTAAAATCATATGATACATTCTCATACTTGGACGTGAAACTTCACATAAAAAAGTGGAAACGTCAGAAGATCAATCGATTCAGAAACTCGACCATCAACAATGAAAGGCATGCAATTTTTCTTGAAAACAAAGTTGATAAATCGTTGTACACTTCTTTATTTTTCCATTTCCTATACTTTTGTGCACGTTCGCCTATCTGATTTTGCTTTTCCGTTCCGTTATATAAAAAATAGGTTATATGAGAAAATACGTTATATATTTAAGATATTTTGTGATTTTGTTGTAATCACAAAATTAGCGTTCTTTTAAATACAAAATAACCTTGCTTTCGTATACGCGGCAAACTACGAATTTAAGAATTTAAATACGTATTTAAGAATTTAAGGAAACTCTAGTCAGTTGCATCAGGGTGGTTTGCTTAAATCAGTTATAAGAAAGAAAAATGTAATTACATTCAGTAAAATTGTAAGGAATATATTAAGAACAAGTTTAAAAATATAAATAAAAGTAAGAAACAATTGTTATTACTTTTGTACATTTGCAGATTTTATTTATGTATATAATATGAAGTTATATTTCAAATTCAGGTTTCATTTTTCTCCTCTGTTTGAACTCCTATTAGTGCTTTCTGTTAATATGTAATTCTCTCCTCATAGTAAATCGTACATATTAATTTTTTTTTGTTTTCATAATCTTCATGCCCTCTGCTATGCCTAAATGAGCAATAAATTTAATACACATAATTAAAGAAAATAATTTTATCCTTTTTTAAATAACTTCGATAATAATAATAATTTAAAAACTTTTTGCGTTCTTTTAAATACAAAATAACCTTGCTTTCGTATACGCGGCAAACTACGAATTTAAGAATTTAAATACGTATTTAAGAATTTAAGGAAACTCTAGTCAGTTGCATCAGGGTGGTTTGCTTAAATCAGTTATAAGAAAGAAAAATGTAATTACATTTAGTAAAATTGTAAGGAATATATTAAGAACAAGTTTAAAAATATAAATAAAAGTAAGAAACAATTGTTATTACTTTTGTACATTTGCAGATTTTATTTATGTATATAATATGAAGTTATATTTCAAATTCAGGTTTCATTTTTCTCCTCTGTTTGAACTCCTATTAGTGCTTTCTGTTAATATGTAATTCTCTCCTCATAGTAAATCGTACATATTAATTTTTTTTTGTTTTCATAATCTTCATGCCCTCTGCTATGCCTAAATGAGCAATAAATTTAATACACATAATTAAAGAAAATAATTTTATCCTTTTTTAAATAACTTCGATAATAATAATAATTTAAAAACTTTTTGCGTTCTTTTAAATACAAAATAACCTTGCTTTCGTATACGCGGCAAACTACGAATTTAAGAATTTAAATACGTATTTAAGAATTTAAGGAAACTCTAGTCAGTTGCATCAGGGTGGTTTGCTTAAATCAGTTATAAGAAAGAAAAATGTAATTACATTTAGTAAAATTGTAAGGAATATATTAAGAACAAGTTTAAAAATATAAATAAAAGTAAGAAACAATTGTTATTACTTTTGTACATTTGCAGATTTTATTTATGTATATAATATGAAGTTATATTTCAAATTCAGGTTTCATTTTTCTCCTCTGTTTGAACTCCTATTAGTGCTTTCTGTTAATATGTAATTCTCTCCTCATAGTAAATCGTACATATTAATTTTTTTTTGTTTTCATAATCTTCATGCCCTCTGCTATGCCTAAATGAGCAATAAATTTAATACACATAATTAAAGAAAATAATTTTATCCTTTTTTAAATAACTTCGAAGGTATGGGGTTTATCGAAAGTGAAAAATATTAGTGTAGCAGTGTAATATCAGTAAACAGTGTAATGTGTATCATATAAATTATTTGCTTTTAAGCAATTGTAGCAAAAGCATTTCATATTGCTTGAATTATGCTTTTGTTATATGAGCCTTTGACCATGAAAAGATCAGAAATTCATGTGTGCGAGCCGTTCTTCGCAGTCTTCAAGATGTTAGGAAGGGTGAGATAACATGGCATAGCATTTTAGGAGCAATAACGTGTTCAATAATGTTCCCACTTGATATTAAAAGAGTCATAAATTTCACGGCCAGTGTCAGAGGATTTTACAGATCTGCACTCTGTCATCAAGGCCTCTCGAACTCAGGAGACCGAATAAAAAGTCGCTCTGTAGCTTCTACAGTATTGACTTCAGCTATAATGAATAAGAGAAAGAAGAATACATCCGAAAAATTAAAACAGCGTGACTAATTCAGTCTGGACATTGTTACAGACAGAGAAAGTACCTAGAATGATCTAAGACTCTCGACTAGAGAGACTGCTGCTAACAAGATCCTCAGATAATGAAGAGAATGCTTATCTCACAGTTATTTGTTTCTATGTTTCTATGCATTTAATATTTATTGTCAATTTCTTTATTATATTGTTAATAGAGCTTCTCATAGATTTATAATATTCGGTTTAACGGAAAGTTCTGTTCGTCTTTTTAATAAAACTAAATATAATTTTGTCTTACCGTCAATAAACTTTACTAAATAATATAATTGCCAATTAATAAGTATTATTAATGACTTCTTGACAGCGTGAGGGCAATTTGTACATCCCATTTTTGAAAAATATTGTAACTTTTGATGCCAAAAATTGAGCCAGTGCTTGTTTGATATCTTCTTCATTTTTGAATTTTTTGCCCTTCAAAAAATTTTGTAAGGACAAAAACAAATTATAGTCGGAGGGTGCTAAGTTCGGGAAATTTGGATGCAACAGAATTTCCCTGCCTAGTTCCGCAATTTTTCGGCGAATCCCCAAAGCAACATGTGGCCTGAGATTATCATGATGCAGTATGATGTCCTTCCTACTGAACATCGCTGGCATCTTTTCTTAGATTTCTGTCTTTAAATTGTCCAGTTGCTGACAATACGTCTCCGAATTGAGCTTTTCGTTCGGTTGGTCCTTGAATGTCCCACTATATACACAACATTCTCTTATCCATTTGGTCAAATTTGATTTAGATGTGGAAGGGTTAGGTTTTCTGGATTCACAATATTCTCTTATGATATTTCTGTAGGTAATCCACTTTTCATCCCCAGTTATGATTCAGTTCAAGAAGGGCTTGATTTTGTTCCAAGCAAGCAGAGATGAGCATATGACGACTCAATCATCCAAATTCTTCTAACTTTATTCATTTAGCACCCATCTTGAAAATTTGCACGCCTATACTATCTTCCGAATATGGTCTGAAAATGGTTTGCTGAGCTGAATTAAGCCTTTCAGCGATCTCTGATATCGTCAGAAAAGGATCTTACTCCAACATGATCGTAACAACATCGTTGTCGATCAAAGATGATTGCCCAGAACGTGGCTTATCAGAAAAGTCGAAATCACCTGTTTAAAATTTTTCAAACCCTCTTCTACATGTCCTATCAAAATCTGTACCTTCACCAAACACTTTCAATAAATTTCTACATGCTTCTGTAGCATTTCTTCCTTTTTGAAATTCGTATAAAATATAGTGGTGTAAGTGAACTTTAACAGTAGCCATGAGCACAGTATAGCTTCCCACTTTATACTAACGTAAATCACCTTTGTATTACTTAATTTGCTACGTTAGTATGTATACATTAAGCGATAAAAATAGAGAGCCTAACATGAGCCAAATAAACATGTGCTTAAGTGTCGAAAATTGTTGTGATAAAACGGATAGAACTTTACGGTAGACCGAATAAATGTGTTTTCAGTTCAACATTCCGTTATTTTCAACTTAACGGATAAGCAAATTAGTCAACTACCAGTCACTATGTGAAGTTGCTGCAATAGAGCCGCAGCTTCCACCTGTAATAATCAAAACACTTCAAATGCTACAAACAGCGTATCCTCTTTTAGCGCAAATTACAGTTCGCACAAAGCGAAGCATTGACATTAGAAAGTTAGCGAAAGAAGTGCAAATCACATCTGCTCCACTATAATGTCCATAACATAAACTCAACAAGTTAGTCTATGGTTTATAGATCTCATATTTCGCCAAAACGTTCCCAGGAAAAACTCAACTGTCATGATGTTTGTGAACTTTAGGTTACATTTGCATGGTACGGAATTCAGTGTTTAGAGCTACATTTGCGTTGTGGTGGTTCGGTGGAAAAATGCACTGTCGTACTAAAAATAAAGTTTCTTTTAAGATGCACGAAGACTATAAAACAATCATTTCTGGCAGTCATTTTTAATTGGTCAGTGGTTCTAGCATGAAATACATTTTCACACTCATTATCAGACCTAAGTTTGCCCAAATGAAGGTTTGCCGCCGTCAGTATAAAACTAATAAATACGTATGCGTAACTAAGTCCACAGAATGGAAGAAAGGCCTCATATTGTCTTCAGAGTACCATTTTTCTCTACTTACATCCCCTGCAGCAAGAACGAGATTCAAATTTTCAAAAGTCTACTTGTCTAGTTTCGCAGCTTTCAGGTAAGGCGAAATGGCAAATAATGCAAAGCATAAGTAAGGCAGGAGTAAGCATAAGAAAGACATAAATAAGGCGTCCGTTTCTGCATTTCCATGACTTGTAACTTGTATCGCAACAATTTATTAGCTAATTTTCCTTTGGTCTTTGGTCTTAAACATGAATGTAATATGAGTAGTATCAGTGGTATATTGGCAACCGTACTTGCTCCCTAAATGTTAATACGTTCATAGACATGACAGAAGGTGAACACTTGATATAATTTTTCTAAGATACCCTAGGATTTTTGCCACCATAAAGTTATCTATCCGCTTTACCCTGAAGAGCATATTCAATAAAAGTTGCTATGGTTTTCAGACTTTTTGTTAATCAAGATAAATTTAGGGTCATTCAGATGTTCTCGTATTTATAACTTAAGCAAAATGCCCTCAAATTCGAATGCAGGTGCATTCATTTCCCATCCTTACTACCTAATAGTTTGATCACTCATTACATTATGTTTATGTAATAAAAATTAATATTGAAAACCAAATATAAATTCATGGCCTTTAATGCATCTAAAAAACCGTACAACTATGTTTAACTCAGGTTTCAATAAAAAATTATATATCTAAACTGTAACCTGTCTTGTTACTATACAAACTGTTTACAGAAGGTCTCTGTAAATCATAACCAGGAGAAAAATATAAATATCGTTATGTAAAACTCAGCAAGGTATAAAATAATAATCTATATTAATAAATATAATTTAATGAGAATTTATAAATTAATATTTGAAAAAATCTGAAATTGGATTTCAAATACGTGATGTGTTGTTAATCTATATAAATAATTACCTAAAGTTACAAAATGCTAGAAAAAACTGTTCTAGAACTAAAATGTAAATAATATTCCATATCAAATGTTAGGATATTTATGATATGCGTGCTTATACAGTATGACATCATGCATATATTAGAACCACAGCTGTCTGGAACAGAAATTCATATCTCATTCGCCGCTGCGAACTAACTTCAAACGGCAGTAAACGTTACTAATATCTAAGATGCAATGGCAATCAAGCATGTTTGCAGGATGAATTACTCTGTATCTGTTAATGGAATGCCTTCAGGTAAACTGAAATTATTCCTTATGCAAGAACCATCAGCGATTTGTCTGATTCCTTTCAATCATACTCTCTAAAGATCCGCCTCGAAACAGTGGTTAAATATATGCAAAGTGAAAGAGTAATGTTTAAAAATGATGCAAACATAACAAGCAAGGCAATTGTTAAGGGTCTTACATCTAAAATATACAAGATATAGTAATGTAATTTCCGGCCTCCCATTTTAATTTTCCTAGAAAACAGAGTGTCTCGCAGAGTGTATAAGTGAGTAGAATAAAGGTCTCTTATAACATTACAGTTTATTGAGTGACAAAATAGTTACGATAAACGTCTGTTTGTCTTTCGGAATGGAGAATTTTGTTGCAGAGGAGGCTCATATTCATGTTATATATTGCTAAAAAGTATTAGACTCCCTCCCTTCAGCCTGTTTATCTTTGGAAATCTAATTACTATTCGGTAGCTTTAACCTTTCTAGCATTGGTGGACTTCTCTAACATTTTAGCTGAATAATAATAACAGTTATGTTTCGTGTATAAGTAGCAGAACTTCTCGCAGAGTATATTGTTTTACTTATGAAAGCGATGCTAATTTTATAGCAAATAAAATGCTGACTTACATTTTAGTATTGTGTTTTTCTGTTTCTGTCAAAAATGTTCGTCGAATTCTGAAGTCGTATAAAACGCTTACACGAGACTGTATTAAAGAGCCGTTACCCCAAAATCGTGATTCAAAATAATGAGGTTAAATCTGATTTCACATGTTTCGCTTTCTGAAAATGTCCTAACGGTTTCTGTGGGAAATAGTTCTTTAATAACATTTCATGTATTGTAACAATTTTTGTGGGGGGGATGATAATTCAGCATCACTTAAATTCGGCTGATTGAAGTTTGCTCTCTATTTCCTGACAATCTCTTAAGTGGGGTAAAAGTGTAAGGAGTTAAGAAATTCCTTCCATGTGTCGTCGATACGTAGCGGTAAGCACATTGAACCATCAAAATCCGAAGATGTTTCGTTTATTTGCTGTGAAGATATTGTTAATTTTCGCGTTTCTGGTTTGAATAAAGCCCAACGATCTTACATATTCTAATTTTTAAATCTTACTAAGTGCTATCTTCCACATTTTCTAATAATGTAAATATCTTATTTTGTTTGTTTGGAATGTTATCAACGCCAATAATTCACGTGAGACGTAATTAAAAGCAAGTGTGTCAAAAGACCACAAAGACTCAAAGACGTAACAGACTAACTGAAAAATGCAAACAAAATTCTAAAAGAAATGATGATTTAACAATCGCTTAAGGCATACATTTTCTTTGTTTTATCATCTTGAATACGAAAACACTTTTTTAGATGATTATGTTTCCCTTAAAATTCGGCATCTGACCAAGCAATTGTTTTTCATCTACCACATAAATTGGTTCTACGAGGAAGAGATAGTTTTGTCTCTACGATAGAAGTTAAGGATTCTATGCAAAACTGAAATTATTTTAAGTTTCCGAGACAGTCATACCAGGTGTTTAATATGTATGGCTTTTCTACGATAAAACCAGGTTCTACGAGCTATCGCAGGTTGTTGGAGACCAACAAAATTAGGAATAGTGTCAGGGATGCTCATTGGTAATTGGATTGAGAAACAATGGTATTTACCATTGCGAATCATTTCCTAATTTAATCAACATGTTGCTGATTAACAAACCCCCTGCGATTTAAAAGCAATAAATGCAGGTTTTAATAATGTTTTTTAAGAATTAATAATTTTATGAATATTTTTTCTAATTTATCAAAGCTTTTCTAGTCCCACATAGTACGGGAATGATTCAGAATTCTTTTTAAAATTTTTATAGCCTTCTACAGGTATTTAAAGCAGATTCTTCTTCGAGGTATTTTGTCATCATTTGAAGACTTTGTATGGAATTGTTTCGCACAGCTAGACTCATGCTAATAATTAGTGCGGAAATTCTTCAGGACCTGCTATATTTAGTACTTCCATTCGATCCTGTATCTAATGATATTACCATGAAGTTTCTTTCTCGATACATTTCGCTATTCTTTGAGAAAAATTCTCCATGTTTTCTTGAATAGGTATAGAGAAAAAAGGAATTTCCTACAGAAACAAAATGTATGATGATTACTACAGAGGCGACTTTATGTCCCCTTTCTTCGAATTTCTCATTAAGAAATCAGTCAAATATATTGAAATGCAACTCTATATAAAAAATAAATAGTTATAGTTGAGAAGGTTGTAATGAAGGAAATACGATCATCTAATATTTTATATTTCGTGTTAATTGTTACATATTAAGATGATTTAATGCATTAAAAATAAAGTGTTTAAAAACAATTTTTCTGCATTCCAAGCCTGTTTGGTACATAAATAACAGTTTTTTAATATGAAAGAAATTGTACTATGAGTTGCAGCATTCACTATTACTCAGTATTTTTCAGCCTGTTTTACCCCATACACTTCTTTCATCATTGCTAACATTAAAAAAATACATAGACATTATTTAGATTTTTTTAATGTGTTTTTTGTAAATTAAGCAAAAAAATATAGACAATATTAATAAGTACCAAAATTTGAATAAAAAGAGATTTTTATACTCATAAACTTAAACTAAATACATAACAGCTAAATAAAAGTCTCACCGCATCCCCTGAAACTATGAAATTTTCCGCTGGCTGAGCTTACGTATACGTGAGCAATACATATAATTTCTTTTACATTTAAATCTAGAATCACTGGATGATTGCTTAATATTGTTTAATAACACTTTAATTTATTATTAAAATCATTAAATATTTGTATGAAACTGAGTAGCTGAACCCGTGACCGCGTACGCAGTTATCTGATCAAGCTCGAAGAGATTTTCCTTTTCTCTCCTTTCCTCTCGAAATATGAAAGCATGGACGAAATTATCTTTCTCAGCTGCGAAAAGTGAGGATTCGCTGTTTAGCACTGATTGTGTCGCAATTTATTATTAGGTTTTAATTAACGCAAAGTCGAGATTTCTGCTCCAACATTGACATTTAGTTTAAAGTATTATACCCGTAATATTGTAGGTATAATGTTTAACAATATTTTTACCCGCTTATTCTGTGCGGTGATTTTACATATTATTTTAAAAATAAAAATTTACATATTATTAAATGTATGCGGAATTTTTCTTAAAATACTACACTATAGTAAAAATATTTTAACGGAGGCTAATATTTAGCCCAGGGACGGCTACTAGTCTTGAAAACAGGTTTTTGCATGTGTTCACTGCAAGGTTCACAATAAACGGAGAATCACTTTTCAAATAGTCGCCACCAAATAATATCACCTTGTATTATTTAAAACAATAAATGATGAAGAATATACATGAATGCATGTATGTTTCTCGCATTGCGTAAAATGACAGTACCTAGAGCCATCAAATTCTGAATAACATAGTCTTCCACCCAAACATTTGGAACTGAAGCTCGAATTTTGAATTTCAAATTTTATATTTCGCATTTTGTAAACGTTTATTGAATTTTTTATTAACTAAGTCAACGATTTGAAAGCAAGCAGTAGCAACACTCTTCTGAATAAAAACTTTTTATCTGCAGCACACGAGACTGTCTATCGGAAATTTTAAAGCTATGTTGTTTTTAAATATTATGCGATTTTGATGTTGAACTGAATGTTATGTAGCGCAAGTGCGAAGAACATGGTATTTAATAAATAATGTTAACTCATAAAATGTTAATAATAAAAAGACAAAAACATTTT